>NC_072790.1:252994896-254194896 GCF_028583425.1 Eublepharis macularius
AACTAGAGTTGCCGTCTTCAAGCTGGGGAATTCCTGGAGATTCGGGGGTGGAGAGGGTGGGGTTTGGGGCACAGGGTATAATGCCACAGAACCCACCCTCCAAAGCAGCCATCTTCTCCCGGGGGAACGGATCTCTGGAGATCAGTTGTGTAATTCCGGGAGATTCTGCAGCTCCTTGCTGTCCACGGCTTATAAGACTTCTCTTCTTCTCTGTTCAAAGTTTAGAGAAATATTTTGATTAGGACATGCTTTTTGGCTTGTCCCGTGTGGAAACTCTCTCTCTGTGAAGCCAACTCGATCTAGACGGGGCCAGGATGTTGACTTGTGCAGATATCTGGGATTCTTTCCAGCTTATTCAGTCTGAGGATGTGGACAGGATCCTTGGAAGTTTGAGGCCGGCCACCTGCTTGTATGAGCCTTGCTCTTCCTGGCTTATTAAATCTGCCAGGAGGGGGTGGGCTGACTGGGCCCAAGGGGTAGTTAATGCCTCCTGGAGAGGGGTGCTGGGGGTCAGGCTGAAAGAGGCTGTGGTGCACCCACTACGGAAGAAGCACAGGCCCAGGAGATGCCAATAACCCTCAACCAGTTTCAAACGTCCCATTGTGGTGGTTGAATGAGAAGGTTTGTGGTTCTAGTCCGGCCTGGAGGATATATTTCAGAAGGTGGTGCTGGAGAACCACTGCTCAGCCCGTTGGCCTTTGGGTTATGGGGCCCCTCTCGGGTTGCCAGGCCTCCCGCTATGGCAGGAGATATCCCACCCGGGGAGCTCTAGTTGCTTGCTACCGCTTGGAGTGGCAACAAGGGGGAAAATGGTGATGTTAGCAGAGTTGCTACACCGTTTCCAGGGAAAACCCTGGAGTGATGTAGGGTAGCTCTAGCAATCACTGGAACAAAAAATAACAGGGTTGCATCTACCTGTAACTGTTCATCGAGTGTTCTGTGCAGTCCCACATGGGAACTGTCCCACATGGCCTGCACATGTGCAGTTCCCATGTGGGACTGCACAGAAGACATGATGAACTGTGGTTTTACCAAAGAGTAGACAGAGATTCCTAGAGCTTCTCTATGTCACTTCTGGGTTTTCCTTGGAAGTGATGTAGTGACTAGACATGGGCACGATCTGAATTACGATTTCAAAAAAACCTCCGATTTTGGCATTTGCGCCATCGTGACTCAGCTAATTGGTTCCGTCCACAGCAACTGATCCAGCAGTCGGGGGTTTGCTTGTTCGGGACTTGATCGGATGTATCGGTTTCTGTTCGGAATTGCAGACACTCTGGAGCCAGTAATTTATTCCCAGGGCAACGGAGCCAGGGGAATGAGCTATGTTTGCTCTACTTCTGTCGCCCTCTAAACACGAATGGAAGCCCACCTTTCCTTAATTAGCAGGCTTCCTTCCAACCACGGAGCAGCAACCCAGGGGAGGGAGGGGGAAGGGGGTGTTCTGAAGCCATGGGCACAAAGGAAAGGCAAAAGGCAGCATGGGAGGCTGGGAGGCCGCCTGTGCTGTTCGTCTTTCCCCAGGACAAGGGGCACACGGGCAAGCCAGCCGCCCCTTGTCTTGGGGAAAGGCAAAAGGCAGCGCGGGATGCTGGGAGGCCACCCGCGCTGTTCGTCTTTCCCCAGGACAAGGGGCGCGTGGGCAAGCCAGTCGCCCCTTGTCCTCGGGAAAGGCAAAAGGCAGCGCGGGAGGCTGGGAGGCCGCCTGCGCCATTTGCCTTTCCCCAGGACAAGGGCCGCGCGGGCAAGCCGGCCGCCCCTTGTCTTGCGGGGCAGGTGAACGGCGCGAGCAGCCGCCGAGCCACTCATGCTGCCACCAGCTCCGCAGCACACTGGGACAGCCAGCTTGCTGCGTGGGTGTGGGCGACCCAGGAGCACACGCGTGCGTGCAAAAGCCTGACTACGGTTGCCCTGGGCGCTGGCAACTGTAGATCCGGCCCTGGGAATGTCCCCTCCCTGAGGGGAGGCGGCTCATTGCCGGGTTAAAAACTTCCCCCCCACTCTACTCTAAGTGTGTGTGTGTGTGTGTGAATGTCCCCTCCCTCCCTGAAGGGAGGCAGCTCATCGCCGCCTCCCCCTGCCCACTGGGCCTGGCAGCCACTGCCACCAACCACCATTCCTATATCGCTGGAAACAGCGGGGCGCCCTCCCGCTTTGGCCTTCCCGATTCCGGATCGGAAATGGGACTTGATCGGTTAGAATCGGTGGCCTGGGTTCGGCAGCGGCCCGGATCCACGAACGGCTTAATCGGTATTTTTTTTTGGATCATGCCCATCTCTAGTAGTGACACAGTCGATGTTGCATTACCCTCCCCCCCCCCCCCGCCATGTGAAGAGCACCCATCTATCAGGTGCTCAAGTTCTGAACTGCCTGCACTGAGCAACAGTTTGGACAAGTTGGCCTCTAAGGGCCGTTCCACCTCTAGGACTCCATTCAACCTTTTCAGGCTGCTTCTCCATAAATAATGTAGCAGGCAGGAGGGACTTCACTGTTAGCATACAGCATGTCAAAAAAGAGAGTATGAACCAGAGCCATAACTAGCTAATTATGTGCTCAAGGCAAGAAAATAAAATTGTTCTCCCCTCCTCCCCGTACTTTCATACAAGTTATTTGGGTAAGAAGATAAGTATGTAAATAACAAGAAATTATAATAACATGTTTATTTTAGTTTATATTAGTCATGAGGTCTGCAGACACAATCAACGAATGCATGCAAGCAAAAATTTAACTTACTATTATCTACATCAGGACTGACTTTTTTATAATTGTACTTTTGGGGCTTTCAATGAACCAAAGTCATCAATAATTGCATCAAAATTAGTATTATTTGCTACCTCATCTTCTGTTGACAGAAGGGGCATGTTTGCCCCATTTCCCCCGTATTCTTTGCCAGACAGCAGGGCAAACCCTTCCAGAGCAGTAGTTCCACTCCCTCTAGCGGATCTGCATTGGGGGCGGGCTGCCCCTCGCTCTGTGAATCCATGCAGCAGCTCCCCTCTCTTCCTCTGCAAAGCGCCCCTCTCACTGCCTCCTCTCACCATGGCCTGTTGTGCTGTGGCCTGCAAAAGCTCTTCCTCAGTGGGGGCTCCCAGTGCGATGGAACAGCCTACCAGAAAAAATAAGGAGCGCATGAGAGACTGTAAAATGGAACCCCAGAGAGGTTTCTGGACACAGGGTCAGAGCCAAGCTACAAATGACGCCTGACACAGGTTGGACACTTGTCAGCTCCCCTCAAGTTTGGATGGGAAATGTAGGCGTCCTGGTTTTACAGCTTGGCTCTCCATTACAGCTGCAAGACCAGGATGCCTACATTTCCCATCAAAACTTGAGGGAAGCTGACAAGTGTCCAACCTGTGTCAGGCGTCACTTGTAGCTTGACTCTCAGTTACTTACTGAAATGCTACTACTATGAGAGCCAGTTTGGTGTAGTGGTTAAGAGCGTGGGACTCTAATCTGGAGAACTGAGTTTGATTCCCCACTCCTCCACTTGAAGCCAGCTGGGTGACCTTGGGTCAGTCACAGCTCTTCCGGAGCTCTCTCACCTCACCCACCTCACAGGGTGATTGTTGTGGGGATAATAATGACATACTTTGTAAACCGCTCTGAGTGGGCGTTAAGTCATCCTGAAGGGTGGTATATAAATCAAATGTTATTATTATTATTACTTGTTAACTGTCAGTTCCAGGCAGGTAGATCCCTTAGCCCCTCTCCAGTGAACACGCATTGATTCCAGTAGAAAAGCTTTTATTAGGATCTTTACAGTTCAGGTCTGCGCTCCATCATGGAGCTTGGGAGAAATGACAAGGCGAAGCAGATAAGCATTGGTTGTTGTGGATTTTCCGGGCTGTATAGCCGTGGTCTTGGCATTGTAGTTCCTAGAACCTTGGCATTGTAGAACCATCATTCTCCGGCTGTGAAAGCCTTCGACGATATATCAGATAAGCATTGTTATACTTGATTTTCCCGCTCTCCAACAACTGTCAGGATTTTGGTGCGCAACTCATCACAGGTCCTGTGAGAACCCTTTATAGTTATGGCTAAACAGTGAGTACACAATAAGAGGTTCCCAGTGTCTGGGCAAAGTAGCAAAAGCAGGCACCCAGAGTCTCCAAGGTCATTTCTAGCTCGGAGCTGCACAGTTCTGTGAGATAACATGAGAAGCCTCTCCTGGCTGGAGGGCCTGGAGAAATAACAGTCATAATATGGAAAGAACCTGGCTAAGGAGAGAATACATCAGGTTAGCATTAACCATTCAATATACTGTGGCATCAGTGACATGACAACCAAACAATCATGGCAGGGCCGTACACAGACATGACACTAACCTATAGGTTTGTGTAGTGCCATACTAGAATCTGCATAAACCAGGGTAAAGGGGGGGGGGCACGCGCGCGGAAATCATCATTTTCTACTTGCTGTGATGTATGAAAATTTTTTTGCAACAGCCAAAGTCACATCCGGTTCCACCCCGGCCAAAAGTCTCCCAAGGATACACCTGGTGGAACCTGAGAGCCAGGCCAGGCATTAACCAGCACAAGCTGTACCAAAGACACCTCCAGGAACCTTCTCCAGCTAAATTCCTCCTGGTTTACCTCTGGGGCACGTTCAGCTGAGACCATGGAGAACAAAAGGTCCTGCCCCTGAGAAAATTAGTCAGAAGATTATCTGGTGTTGAAAACAGAGCGGCCCTTCATTTCAGAGAAGGTAAAATGTTTACGGGAAGATACAAACAAGTGGAAATTGTTTGCTGGTGGGGAATTTTTTTAAAAAAAACGGTATCATTTTCCAAGTAATTGTGTTGTAATGTTTGTGAAGCTTTTTCATAAGAGACGTATGTGCAGAGATGAACAACTGCCGTGGAACAGAAGCACTGCCTGTTCGACACAAAGCAAGGGGTGCCCATAAGAACTATCACACGTACACACCCAAAACAGTCACTGAGGCATCATTGTTTGGGTACAAGGAAGCAGCCTGATAGTTTGGACCTAAGGTCCAAAGAAATGACAAAAACACACACAAAAAAGATCTCTGATTCAACTGATTCAGCAACCACTAAGCGGAAATAGACACTTAATCTGGAACTTAAGTGACACCCAGAACTGGCACATTTTAAACTCCTTTATCCCTAACCACATTAACATCTAAGTCTGATTAGCTGCATTTGTTCAAAACTATTAAAAACCCAAACGTTAAAAAACTAACCAGAGCATAACAACAACTTAAAACATTTAGCAGCCTAAAATTATCTTCATAAAACACTCCTCTGGCTAGAAACAGATTATAAAAACAATTTTTTAAGATCTCAAACCTTTTTGCTAAATGCCTTGTTGCAAAAATAAATGTTTTGGCCCAGCACCTAAAAGAGAGCAGGGCTGGTGTCAGGCAAACCACAATAGGAAGGGCATTTCGTATGCAATGTGCCGTCACTGAAAAAGCCCTGCTCTTCCGTTGGGTCCTACCAATGGCCGTTCTTTCCTCTTGTGTACACAGACTTCCTGTGTTACAAATGGCTCAGAGATCCACAGGCTCTGAGTGGCTGTTTATGAATAATGCTCTTGTGCTAATCAAGGATCATATAATTTAAAAAACGGCTGTGCAAATGTAGCACAAGTTGGTGCAGCCCTTCGCTGGCAGCATCCTTTATGGGAAGGCTGACCTCACCCTGGGTTCAACCCCAGAAATCACCATCAAAATGACCAAAGAGGGGAAAAAACCCTCACAAACTAAATTTTAAAAAAATCTTACAAATATCTGCAAGAAAAAAAGTTCTTGGAAAAGCTGCTTGACTCTTCCACAAGCCCCCACTCCCCACAACAAGTACTAGGTGCCCAATTTTGCATCAACTTTCATTTTCCATTTGAGGACAAGTTTCTAGCCCTCTTGGCTATATTGCTCACCTTGGAAGTGCAAGGGAAATTATTCTGAAATCTCAGAAGGCACAGAGGACAATTAGGGATACAATCCTGTCTGGCTACCTGGCACTTCCCATGTCTACCAAAGATGCAGATTTGCACAGAAGTGTTAGATTTCTGGTGGTTCCAAAATCTGGCTTTTCATAGCCTTTCCCTCTACCCAACTAAAGCTCAGAGCCCTGTTCATGGATCCTTGGAAATTTTTACCTGAAAACAGTAGGTAGATGGGTGGACGTGCCGAGATTAAAGACAGAGTCCAAATTACGCAAGGCTTGCCTACCGCAAAAGAGCTTTGTTTCCACTACTCTTGTATGAGAGAAGAGCCAAATTGCGTAAAGGCCCCAGTCAGGCCTTACTCACATGAGTATTCCCCACTCCTTAGAGGAGAGGGGATTGTGAAAGCGGGACATTTCATTTGTGTGGCGAGGCACAAAGTGTTTGAGAAACAATAGGCCACTTTAAGAAAATAAAATCTTTAATTACAGCCCTGGGCTGGGCTCCAGCACCTGCTGATCTCAAGACCCAGGAGCAGTGGGCAGACAGCAACTCGGTTGGTGCCAAGCACCTCTTGCACACCTGTCGCCTGCCCCCCCCCCAGCTGAGATCCCAGCTTTGCATCACACCCAGGCCTGAGCTGGGGTCCCCCAAATGTCTTCATTTCAACACCGAGGTCAGTCAAAGCCCCACTGCAAAGCATGAACTGACTCAAGTCACTCTTGGTAAATGACATGCAGATCTTGGACTTGATTTATCAGGGGGGTTTAGCACTCAAAAAGGGTAACAGCTAGGGAAACCAGACCATAGCATGAGCAGGCCCGCACAAACTGACCCATTCCGATTTAAACTGGGGCGTAGCCCTTTTTGAAAACAGGTCCTGAAACAGAGTGCTTTCTGGCACGGGCATAGCACATCGCCCTTCTTCTTCTGCCAGCCCCTCCACAGATCTGTCCTTTTGGTTCTAGAAACAAGACCGTTGGGGTTGGAAAGAGCAGGTCTCAGCCTAAAACCCCGAGTAACCTGCTGCGGAATGCCGGACAACACAAAGGGGCTGGTTCCGGCTCCAAGCGTAGCTGCTGGGGGCAGAGTCAAACGACACAGAATCAGCTCCTAGTCATTCACACTTAAAAAGAGTCCAGTAGCACCTTTAAGACTAACCAATTTCATTGTAGCATAAGCTTTCGAGAATCACAGTTCTCTTCGTCAGATGCATGCATGAAGAGAACTGTGATTCTCGAAAGCTTATGCTACAATAAAGTTGGTTAGTCTTAAAGGGGCTACTGGACTCTTTTTGATTTTGCTACTACAGACGGCTGACTCCTCTGGATCTATTCACACTTAAGTGATCGATCCACCCAATTAGGTTTTTCAAAGCTGAACGGAAACACATTCCCCTTTAGGTTCAAGAGCTCAAGAGCCGCTTCCCCACTTTCAACAAGACAAGAAGCTGCCACAGAAACATTTACTGGAGCCCATCAAAATTCCTCACAGCCGCATCTGTTATACAGGGAAGGTGCAGAATATCAGGTGAAAACACGAAGCTGCCTGATAACCCGATCCTTTCGTCGACTGGCAACAAGTCTCCAGGGGCCTGGGCCAAAACAAGTCTTTTATTTATTATTATTTATTTGAATTGATTTATACTCCTCCCTCCCCACAAACGAGCTCAGGGCAGCTAACATTATTCATAAAATACAGTGAATTAATCATAAAACTATAAAATCAACAATAATAAGACGATCATTAAAATAGCCCAGGCGCAGGCTATTTAAATAAATAGTTGGGAGCCCATGTATGGGCATATATGTGGGCGTGGCATATGCCATCCCCTAGTGCCCCTGAGCCCATTTGTGGGGAGGGAGGGGTATACATCGAATTAAATAAATAAATAATAAAATAATAGTGGGTCCTTTTAAGGGGAATTGCTGGGGATTGAACCTGGGACCTCTTACATGCCAGGCAGATACTCTACACCAGTAAGCCCCAGCTCCTCTTCCTACATGTAGCTGACCTAGAATCTCTGCCCTCTGCTCCCAAAGTAGAGGATTGGGTCAGGATTACGGGAGAGGCACTCTATGCATGCTTAGAGGGATCCCACTTATTGGTTCACTTACGCCTGGCATTAAGGCAGGCTTTGGGGGAAAAAAGGAATTTGCATGCTGATTAGGACAGGAAGTCACACGGGGAAGTCCCTTTGACCTTTATCAGCAACCGCACTTTAATTCGTTTGATCCTGAGCCAGACTGGAGTTCTGGGCAGCCCGGCTAGACCTCTGCTGATTGGCAGGGTGGGCCCTCCCAGAGTCCAGGCTTTCAGCCAGAGGAAGGTCTTCTAACGGCTACGCCACGCACCGGCTCTTGGCAGTTTTTCCACCTGGGGTTGCTCACGGACAACCTGCCTCCTTCAGGGGATCCTCCCCAGCAAATTACAGACAGGTAAGAGAAAGCATCTCTGTCTTGCAAGCAATTAAAATTCTCACCTGCAGAAGAGACAGGAGGCGAGGGGACAAACAAAGGAGAAATCAGAAAGGAGACTCCACTTGCCACGACGCTTAGCAGGATTGCAGGGCTGCCTCGGTTCCAAGCACTCAACGCACAGCCATCTGCCACTGCTCCAGTGGAACCACTATAACCATCTCTTGCACCCTGGAAGGCTTTTGCACCAGCAGAAGGCGCTGCCATTAGCAGAACAGACCTGTGTGGGATCCGACCCTGTTTATGGAGAATAGGCCCCTCAGGGGCTGCTGGCCATGGTGACTTAAGGAGATCGCTCAGTCCCAGCACTAGGTGGCAACCAGAGCCTTGGCCTCTGAGCCCTGCTGTGGCCCTCCAGAGGGACAGCTTGGCCGTTGATCCAGAGGAGTTAGCCGTGTTAGTCTGTAGCCACAAAATAGTAGAGTCCAGTAGCACATTTAAGACGAACCAACTTTATTGTAGCATAAGCTTTCGAGAACCACAGCTCTGTTCATCAGATGCATCGTCAGCTTTCGAGAACCACAACTCTCTTTGTCAGATGCATCAACAGCTCTTGAGAACCACAGCTCTCTTCGTCAGATGTATCTGATGATGCATCTGATGAAGAGAGCTGTGGTTCTCGAGAGCTTATGCTACAATAAAGTTGGTTAGTCTTAAAGGTGCTACTGGACTCTACTAGCTTGGCCGCTGTGTGAGATGGGGTGCTGGACTAGATGGGTCATTGGTCTGATCCAACTCTTTATGTTTGCAGAACAAGAAACAAAATCCATGTAATCCCTTTTATTAGGCCAACCAAAGCTACACAAACCATTGTGCAAGCTTTTGTGCTCATCAGAACTACAGGCTAAAAGAAGGGCAGAAAGCAGATTTTCTTCACCCTCTTATTCCCTTCTTTGGAGGTGCTGCCAGTATGCCAGAATGGGCCAAGCAATGTTTTCCCCCCTGCCACCGGGCACAGCTCCAGGGAGAACGGAAGAAAGCCACTCGCAAGGCAATGGCATTCATTTGGTGTAAATCAGCCAGAGGGGCAGGGCTGCCTTTTGGGTGGTGAGATGTGTGTTACTCCATCTTTTAGAAAACATGCTTGTCTCTTACTAACCCCCTCCCTCTGTGCCAGAAGAACAGGCAAAGGGCCAGCTTAGCTGTACTACTCCATTTCTGCAAACTGAAGTTATGATTTCATTATTTTAAAATTCAATTACAATAGCTCTATTATTTTTGCTTTGGCCTTTAATGAGTTGAAAGTGGCCTTCAAGCCAAATGTTAAATTACCACTAGAAACTGAGGGCCAAGCTACAAGTGACGCCTGACACAGGTTGGACACTTGTCAGCTTCCCTCAAGTTTTGATGGGAAATGTAGGCATCCTGGTCTTGCAGCTTGGCTCTCCGACTGCTGTCCAGTGGACTTTTCAACTGTCACTTGCCCAACCTTCCGCCAAGCTGCCTACATTTCCCATCAAAACTTGAGGGAAGCTGACAAGTGTCCAACCTGTGTCATTCGTCACTTGTAGTTTGGCTCTCAGAGATTTTCCACCTTTCAGTAGCCATCAGATACATGTGAGTATGAGGGAAATGAGAGAGCTGGCATGGCATGGCACTTCCAAAGCCAACAGCATGCAATTTACTTGATCTTCCCACACCAGTCCTTGGTGCACGTTGGGATTAGCACAGCACAGTTACCAAAGTCCTTTCAATGAAGCTGCCTTAGATCAAGTCCGAGCTTTTGGGTTCATCCAGATCATTAACAAGGATGCTAAGTGCAGAGAGAAGCAGGTTATAGTTCCTGACATACTGAAAAGTTAACTCTCCCCATACATACACCTCGAGTAAAGGCTGAAAACCACCACCCATCAAAGTCTCTGTCGTGAACCACTGAAGATATTTTGAACAATGAAGACACACAAAATAATAGGTACCTGTTGGTTTAAAGCCAACTACAAGATTGGTAGCCGCTGACATCACCCAGGGGTTTGCCACATATTTTTTAGTGGGCTCTGGCCCCACACTGCTTCAGTTTATCTCATTTTCTGCACAGTTAATTACGCCTTTAGCTTTTTCCTCTTCCTCTCTTTTTTTCTCCTGGTTGTTTTAGGACCACTTTTACCGCAGTCTTTTTTCCAAACCGGTTTTGAGTCGCCTTTGTTCCTCGGGCATAACGTTTCTTTCGGTTTTGTTTGTTCCGCCCACTCGCACTCCCCTTTTCATTTACTGGATTTTTATCATCGTCAAGCCACGTAACTCACTCTCTTTTCCTCCCTCCCTACCCAGGAAATGAGTGGTTTTGTTCCCAATTTCCCCAAAAGTCACTATATCAATAAAAGAATGGTACCAAAAATGTATTCTGATTCAAAGCATGTTGCCGCCACCACCTTCCCACCCAAGGACAGATTTTTTTTAAAAAAAATTTAAACAAGTAGTCAGGATTTCTTTTATGAACACAAGCTTAGCAGCAGTATATTAACTGGAGACAATCCACCCTCCCTTCCTAGATATTCTGTGATGCTTTTTATGGCAAATTATGCTTTATGCAGATTTGCTATCACTTTCTTTTTAGCAGTGTCTAATTGTGATTCTCACACATGTGAACCACTTGCTTTCTAAAGCTTTCTACCACTTCCTGTTTTATGTGCAGGAAACTGATCAAAGAATCAGCACAGAGAATCACTACTACTGATCTGTGATTCCCCATCACATGGGACTGCAATCTGCAGAGTCATAGAATCATCCAGCCGGTACCTTTCTGCATGTAATTTAAGCCCACTGTTTTAGGTCCTACCCTCTGCTGCCAACTGGAACAGCTCCTTGCCCTCCTCCAAATGACAGCCTTTCAAATACTTAAAGAGAGCAATCATGTCCCCCCTCAATTTCCTCTTCTCCAAACTAAACATTCCCAAGGCCCTCAGCCTTTCCTCGTAGGGCTCAGTCTCCAGACCCCTGATCATCCTCGCCGCTCTCCTCTGCACCCTCTCGATTTTGTCCACATCCTTTTTGAAGTGAGACCTCCAGAACTGCACACAATACTCCAGGTGTGGCCTGACCAAGGCAGTATAGAGAGGGGCTATGACCTTGCAGGCTTCCCCATACCCCCAAACAAATCCCTCTTTACGTTGCTAACTGCATGCCTTTTTGAGGGTTCCTTCTCATTCTGAGAGGGGGAATTGTTCTTCATTCCCTCGCAAGAAAGAAAATCTCCTCTAGGGCTGATGTATTCTTTTCAGTCGGAGGGGCCAAGCCTCTTTCTTAAAGGCTACGTTAACTCACCATGTGGAGCCTCAGTTGATGGATAATTCCCCAAAGAAACCACCTATTCCCCCCTTGTTTGGGGTTATCTGGGCATTAACAGAGTAATGGTTACATGTAACCACACACACGTTATGCCTGCAAACTACTGCAGGATGGCCACAGTTGAAAAACCATGACGTAAGACATCTTTGGTGTGTCACCTTTTTCTGCATCAGTTGCAGGCGCTGAGGGAGAGAGCAATGTTGCTGAGCTGTCAGCAGCCACAGGGTTGGCCAATGCGAGAAAACAGGAAGAGGCATGGCGCTTTACTCCATGCTGCTGCTGAGCGAAGGTTGACGTTGTGCGCTCCCGAGCAAGATGAGGCCGACTGCTGCCGTGCAATGGTGGAAAAGGTGCTCGAGGAAGACAGGTGTGACCACCACGTATTCCAGGACACAACGCAGCAAAAGAAATGTTATGCTTGCAGCCATCGATGCTATCGAAACACTGGGGGATTCACTGGCAGAGAAGCAGGAGTCAGGCAATTTTTAAGAAGCACCTCAACCCACTGATGCAGTATGCCAGGAAGAGCAAGCATCCCAGATGCCCACCCCTGGTGACTGTAATGCCAGCTAGGAAAATGCCCCCCCCCCCGAGCCGTAGCTTACAAGCGCTCCTGTGTGGGGCATAAAAGGGGGCATTTCCTCCCCTAGCCACTAGGAACAATACAAGGGCATAATTCAGCTACTTGAGTTCACCTGGTTTTAAATTGCATTTCTTCCACTGCGTCTGCTGTGCAAATAAAAATAACTGCCTGTCATTCATTATAACCGCTGGCTAACTTAGTAGCTGGTAGGATGCACTCCCAAAGAAAACTTGCAAATTTAGATACATATATTTTTGTTAACAGCAAATCTTCCACGCCAGAACTAAACCATTTATAATCTCCGAAGATGTGAGATTTTCATGACTTTGTCTTTCTTCAACCTGGCAATGTCCTTTTCAATTACATTCTCCCCCCCCCCCTTCAAGGTTTTTTTAGATGCTCTTCCCTCTTTTTCTGGCATTCATGAATGGCTTTCACCAGGAGTGGGGAGGACACATTGCTGGTTATGCACCACAAATGCAAATATCTGGACTCAAAAATAAAGTGGCTGCACTTACATGTAGTCACACACGTCTTTTGCAATGAGTCCCTCTAGCACCATTTCTAGTGGTGTGGTCCCTCTTTGCAGCGCTGCTTGTGCCAGGAGTGATGGTGGCATGACACAGTGAGGGGAGGGTGAAGGACCTGGACACAAAAGAAGCTCACTGCGTCAGTAATGGGTTTTTCATGCCTAGAACACATTAGCCGTGTGTAGGAGAACCACCAGAGAGCTCTTTTGGTATGGCTGTGGAGCATTACCTGGCACAGAAGGAAACAGCATGGCCCCACATATTCCTTGTCCTGGGATGGGGCTTCCCTCCTCGTCAGTGCGGCTGCTCTCTTTGCAGAACTGGACATGCCTTCAGTGAGTAACAAGTAGGGAGAAAGTTTCATTTGGGGCGTGTGGGCATTTGAAACAGAAATGGTAAGGTTGAGGTGCAGTAGGAAGCAGAGCAGGCGTTCGCTGCCGCTGTAGCCTATATTGCTAGGTTGTTGTGGGTGACAAACATGTTTTTCATAAACTGAGAGATATGCTTAAGTTACAGGGGAAAGCCTGGTCATAGGTAAGACAGGCACAACAGCTAAGCACTGTGAAAGATCAAGTAATCGCACAGGAAGTAAACATTTCTGGGGGACGCCAATTGGGGCACGGTCCATGTTCGATTACCTGCATGTTGCTCGTCTTCGCAGAGTGGTTGTCTGGCTTCCTCCCAGAGCCTCAGGAATAGCTGGACATGGGATGCCCTGCTAGGCTTCCAGGGCATCCACGAAGGCTGTTTTGACTCTCTTAAATTTGGAGCTGCCTTGATCTGGAAAATGGCAACAGCCCCGCTCCTCAAGGCTGCAAGGAACATCTTTATATATCAAGATGTTTGCCAGGTGCTCGCCCTCATGGCCACCCTCCAATATTATTGTTAGCATTTTGACTTCATCCTGCCACCGAAATGTGCCTTTTCTTTCAGTTGGCATTTTGAGTGGTGTATCGACATGGTGCAGGCATCAGCCCAAATAAAAGAGAGCTGTGCTGTCTACATTCCAGCGGCCTGCGCTCTCCTTGCCCCCCACCCACCAATGACTGCTTTTCCCACCATGCATTTGGAGCTTCAGATCATTTGAAAACTTGAAGCTGATGGGACGTGCTGAAACCGAACTCTCGTGATCCCCACCCCTGAAAGCTTTCCGTGTTTTGTGTATTCTGGGCTGAAGAAGTTTCAACGGTTTTCTTTGCCACCTCTCTCCTTGTAGACAGCATTTTCAACCAATCTCTCCTGATCTCCCCCCACCCCGCAAAGGTTCCATTTGATATTTCATTTAGAGCCCAACCCAGGGGTGCCTAACTGATGCTCAGCCCCGTCCCCTGGACAGAAAACCCAAGTGATGGGTGGGTTAGAAATCTGAATGCTAACACAGAGGTGTATCAAGAAAAATAATACTTTTATTTGACAATAATTTCACACGCGGAACAGAAAACTTTTAATCATTTGATTTGCCAAAGAATAATCTTGGGCTAATAAATTCAGCCAAAGAACCCCATCCTCAAGTTCCTAGTTCCTCATAATGAAACTTGCACGCACTACGCTTCCAAGCTTTCTTCCATCTAAACGCCGTCTGCCATATCCCCCCCCCCCCCCGCCCCGGGCACCACGACAGGGTCAGGTTCAGTGTGTTCTACCAATTCAGCTTGGTGATAGCGTTTTCTTTTAGGACAGAAAGGTGTACTGAGAGGTACCTCCAGTAAGCCTGCTAAAGGCACAGTCTACATTTTGGGCCCTCGACAGTGCACCATCAAAACCTCTCTGGCGTCTGTCCATTTTCCCCAAAAGATTTCGCCAGCCACCACCTCATGGGACATGCGTCTTCTGAAATTATCTGGGCTGGCACTGATACGCTTTCCAAAGTTACGATCAGGTTGTTTGGAACCACCCACTGGCATCCATAGCAGCACAAGATTGTGGAGTTGTGAAACACAAAAGTGTCATGGTTTCTCTCACTGCATCCTATGCAGCGAGGGAAGCCGGGATGTCCAAAGCGTTATCTGCTAAACTAACCTGACCGGTTACTATTCTGGAATGTTGAATGAACATAATAGTTTAACATAAAACCTTCAACTGGATAGTTGTAAAAGACTCTCGCAAGTGAAGCTAGCTGTCATCCCAAAATTTCCAATACTTAGCTGTGTTGTGTTACGGAAGAATGAGGTGTGTGTTCTATTACGGTTTCTGTAACCATCTACAGCTTACCTAGCCTGAGTGTGAGGGCAGTATGCGCGTGGCTGTTTTTAGACATTTTTGTTGCTGATATCTATATTGCTGCTAAACTTTATTCTATTTTATCGTGCATTTTAAAATGCTGTGATCCACTCTGAGCCTGCTTGCAGGGAGAGCGGAATAGAAACCGAATTAAATAACTACCATTAGCGTGAGTGTAAAAATGACCTCCACGGCCACTGAAAGTAGCCCACCATACAGTCAACCCATAGCAGTGCTCAGAAATGCCAGGTGGGAAAAAATGGAGGATGCTACAGAGCTAGAATGCTATAATAGGCCTTTGTTTTTAAAAAGGGGAAGAGGGGAATTTATCTTCCTGATTTTGGTGCCCAGGCGTACTGTCTTGTGCAGCGGCTCCAGCTCCATGGCAAAGCAGAGCTCCCCACCTGTTGAACATCCCCCACGGAATGCTCCCAGACCTCCCTATAGCAGTTTGCCAGGTGCCCTACGGTGAGTGCAACCTTCTTCTTCTCCAGAACAGGCTCACGCATGGTGCTGTTCACCCACAGGAGCCGTCCTTTAAGGGCTGATACAATCTCCTTAAAAGTTTGGCAGGTTATCTGAAAGTTCTGCAGCCACTGTCCATCACCCTGCATTTGTGGCACAAAATGATCCCTCCAGTCTTTGTTCCGAGGGTAGGCCCAACGACGAGGGGGCTCGTGTGCCCCTCTGCTAGGGCCAACCAGCACAACCTTGCCTGCTGCGGAAGCCTGGCTGAGGTGGTACGCTCAGCCCATTGTTTTGCCAGAGTAGGTCTTTTGGGAACAAAGTAAAAGAGAGCAGGAATTCACGGAGCTTTTGGGGCATAGTGTAATGATATGAACCAACATCAGTAGCACTCCGTTCAACGTCTCCATGGCACTTTGTTCAGCGTTTCCACAACAATCAAAATCCAAATCAGAAATGCTCTGGTTTCAAAATGGCTACTAGAACAAATCACCAAAGCAAAGAATCACCCTGCTAGTAAATGCTGCCTAATTAACTAATTACAAGGGGCGGGGAGAGGACAGGGCATAGGGCTGGAAATATCCTGAACTGATATACTGATAAAGCGAAAAGCACAGCATCCTTGCTGTAAACGCCTGATTAGTAAGGCGCACCTGAAAGAAATAAATTGATAGCACACCTGGAAACATGCAGAGGGAGAGGAGACATGTGGAAGGACTGGGCCCAAACCGATCCCAATACTTGCAGATCCACTATTGAGATAACAAGGAGTAAATTGAACATGCAGACCCCCCCACCCCACCCCACCCACTCTGTGGCCCATTTCTGAACCAGGAAGACTAGTTACCTCCTTCCACCCATGTGCTCAGTGAACAAATTACAGGAAAACAGACAGATCCAATCCAGCAATTATCATCCCATTTTCTAACTGTGAGAGGGAGGTAGCATTGTGTAGTGGTTAGAGTGCAAGGCTAGCATCTGGGAGATACAGTTTCAAACCCCACCTCTGCCACAGAAGCTGGTTGGGTGACCTTGGGCCAGTCACACCCTCCCAGCCTAACCTGCCTCACTGGGCTGACGAGAGGCTAAAGGGAGAACAGAAAAAGCCGTATTAGGATCCCACTGGGGAGACAGGGGGAGTAGGAACAGAAGTAAATAAGACCTGTGGCGAGGCAGATGCTCCTGAGAAACCCACACGAAGGAAGCACGAAGGGCAGCCGGTTGTCCCCCCAGCAACTGGGAGTCAGCAGCACACTGCCTCTGCACATGGAGGCTCTATGGAAGCATCAAGGCTAATTAAGCGTTGACAGAATTTCCCACCACGGATCCTTCTTGGAAAGCTGTCCATGTTTTAAGAGGGTGTGATGCACTGGGGCTCTGGGCTGCGGTGAGGAAGCCAAGGATGGCTGTAGCCCAACTCCCTTTATAGACAGAAGAACGTCGTACCTCTTTACAACCATTTCACCCTCGATGAGCTCTCGTTCCCTATGTGGAATTGTTTGCTCCCGAGAAAGGAAGGGGGGGGGGGTCAATGAACAAAGTCGTTGACTCAGTTCTGCGGGCATTTTGCAGCTTCCCCTGGAAAGGCAGAACTGAGGGTCATGTGTGTGGTTCATTCACGCACACCCTTGAACGCCCCAAAGGAACCAGGCTGGCCCCCAGGCCCACCCAGAAGTGCAGCCGCTGGCCCCATCCTGACCTGGCTAAGCAGCTCAGAGCTCCCACCAAGCAAAAGACACCAGTGCAGCCGAGAGAGGTTGCAATTTCTCCAGAGAAATGTCTTTAATTACAGGCCTCCGCCAATGACACAGTGACCAGACAAGCAGGCCTAGAGCGAGATGGAAAGAGCCTGGCCCTCTCTCCACCACCAGCCTCTCCCTCACGCTGCTCTTCGCCCCCCCCCCAAGAATTCCAGCCATTCCAAGGTGGGCGGGGTGGGGCTTGGTGCGTGGCCTGGGGCCCAGGCAAGTTCACACCGGCGGAGGGGTGAGCGGGAGGGCAAATGGGGTTGCCAGCTAAGAGTGACCTCTGGACTCGGAGTCTGGGCAGGTGGACCTGGCCGGGTTGGCCTGCTGCCCAATGAAGGGCTCCTCCGCCTCTTCCACTGGGCCCGGTGGTTCCTCTCATGCCCACGTGCCACTCCACCCTGCTCAGAAGAGCTCCTCGGCGTTCCTGACCCGGGTGTCCTGCAGCTGCCGGAGCCGGCCCAGCACCTCCTGCAGCTCTCGCTCGCCATGCTGCCGCATGTCGCGGGTACGGATGTTCACCGTTCGGTTGGACATCTCCTGGCGACCGACCACTAGAGCAGGAAGGAAAGAGGGAGAGGGGAAGGTGCCAGCTGGCCAGGAAGGACATGCACTTTCCAGATAAACAACGGGCTGTAAACAGATCTGTGCTTCAGCGGCACAAAAAGAGTTCCCGAGACCCCTTCAAGTATATTTCCATAGGCACGAGGGCTAGGATTTTGTCTTTAATTAAAAACACAACAAAGCACCAAGTTTGAAGACTGTGCACATGGCTTCGTTCTCGTGGAATTGCAACACAAACCCAGACCCGGCTGAAAACGTGACTCAACCCTTCACTTTTCCTCATAACCATCCAAGCACGTGCAGAAGGGGTGCTCCGTTCTGGCATCCCCACGGAGCACGGCCAGGGCACATGCAGGCGAGTGGGCTGAAGTGTGCTGCTCCGGATCTTACGGCACTCAGCCACCTGACTTCCCAAAAACCCCAACGCACCACCTGAGGCCCAAGATTTAAGCGTGGCCATGAAGAAAAAACAACTGACTACATTCCACAAAAGACGGCATCCCAAGAAGCTTCAGCTTTCAGTTTGCCATTCAAGTTTCCAGCTCTCAAGACTGTGTGGAATGAGCCAGGCACCCTCCAATGGGACCCAATCCAGCTCCAGTTTAGAGCCGCCCACCCACCAGTAGAGAGGACGAGGACAGCAGGGCACCCCTCCTTTGGGACCTTTTGGGATGGAACTAAAACAACATTTTAACGGGTACCTGCACTTGGGTTTAATTGCTTTCCGTCACTTTGGGAGCCGTTTTTCCTTTGGTTGAGAAGGTAAAACAAAACCTCCCTGCCTTGCCTCCTTTCCCCATGCCCTCCCCCCCTTTCCAGGCCCAAACCCAGTGGCTGACTCACAGGCACAGTGTTATGGAAAAACCAAGTGAGCTCTCTGCTGAGGCCAAAATATTTTGGCGCCTGAGGTGGGAAATCCAAGTCCCCTCCACCACCCGCCTGGCAAACAATTAATTCATTGCCCCATCTTGTGAAGAACTCTCTTGCACAATGAATGGGAGTTGAGCCAGTGCTTGCGCATGCCAAGTTCCTGGTGGACCGTGTCCCATGAGTCACAGAAGCCAGCCTGCAGCTCCTGGGTAGCACCCAATCTTGTCTCAGAGCAAGGCTGCCGCTGCTGGAAGGATGCGGGCCTTCTCTGCCACTTCCTCAATGCCCCAACGCCTTGCAAAGTTTCACGCTTCCCCCATTCGCTTGCTTGCCCTAAAGCCCGTGTGCCTGGCAAAGGATTCTGGGGCAGCCCACTCATCTGGGTTTCTGTCAGGGCCTCCCCTGGCGCTCTGCCAGGCCAGAGGGGGTTCCTCAGAGCCCCCACCTGTCCACCCCCTGCAGCGACACTTCAGGGAACGATGGCCCACTTTGGAGACTCCCCTCTCCTGGGGCCCACCTTCTCTTCGAGGAGTCATTCCGAGGACCACTGGTCCATCACACAGCGTTGCCCATACCCACTCAGAACACCCCATTTGCCGTCCCCAGCAGGAGTGATGCAAATCCCCGGCAGGAACCATTCCGGCCCCCTCCCCTGCCATGGCACACCAGCTCCATCAGAAGGCAAACCAGCTGCCCACAGCACGTGGTTGGGCTGATGTTGGGGCAGGTGGCTTTGCCTCCAACACCTGGAAAGTGCCAAGATGGACTGAGCCAGAAGAGAGAGAGAGAGAGAAGGAAGGTGGTTTCTGACTGCTTGTCGCATTTTCTGGAGGACGCCAAGTGCTGCACTCCTTTCAACTAACAGCCTTGTCAGTGACCAAATGCTGAAATTCTTCTGGCCTCAACTTGCACCTTTGGAAGGGCAGGAAGGGCTGCGTCAGGGCTTCGTTCTCGTGGCCCCTTCTTACATGCCCAGGGTAATACCAGTTGTCACTTTGGAGTCAGGAAGCAGTTTTCCCCTGGCCAGTTTGGATAGGGATCCTGACAGTGTTTTGTCATCTTCTGGGCATGGAGCAGGGCGCCACTGCGGTGTGACGAAAGGGAGGTAGCTGTGAATTTCCTGCATTGTGCAGGGGGTTGGACTAGATGACCCTAGAGCTCCCTTCCCACCCTATGAGTCTATGATTCTAAGAGGCCCGTGGCCTGATATTCCCAGGGCTTCGTAAATGGAGGTGGCAGCAGTCATCGTGGTAGGAATGCCAAATCTGAGTGTTGTGCCAACCCCTCTGGCTTTTAAGATCTCACCAGGTATTACCCACACAATTTCTAAGGTACCTTCACAGGTGTAGGACCAGAAACTTTGAGCCTTTGTTTAATAAAAGCTGAGATTCCTGGCAACCCGGCCTCTAGGCAAAGTGCCACATCGTGTGTTACTGCTGTACAGTAGTGGCAATACACATCCAAGTATCAGCCACGGTCCTCCCTGCAGGAAAGAACGCTCCCCCCAAAACCGAGAGAACCACTGATTACAGAAAAAAGGGCCCCTGAATAATCCCGCAAGAGCCCCCCGCACAGGTCACGCTGCCTATGAGATAATGGGTTGGATCCTGCCAATCTGACCCGCCAACAGCGATGCCTACCCCGACACAAGGGCTAGGGGAGGTTGCCACCTGCGGAGGAATGGAGCGGCAGGGTCCAACCCGACCTTTCCTCCTTTTAAGGCCTGGGTGTTGTGTGCGACAGGCGCTCTGTGTATGTGTGTGTGTGCATGCATGTGCGCAACAGCGTGACCAGCCTGGGCTTACCAAACTGGAAGTTGTACTGGGCCAGCTGGGCTTTCCGGACCTTGCGATTGAGAGTTGACCCAACGTCAGCATCCACACCTGCCATGAACCCCGCCTGGAGAAAGAGCTGGTGGACCTGAAATGCAGCAGACAGAGGGAGTCGGAAAGGCCCAGGGAAACGCCAGTTACAACGGGCAGGCAAACTCCACCGGGGCGCTTCCCTTTTCCCGGGGGAGCAGATGATGGGTCCTCAGGAGAGGGCTTTACCCAAAGCCACGCCCAGCCCACCGGGGCTCAAGTCCGTTCCCCCAGGCACTGCAGAGCAGACTCCAGGCTAAAAAAGTGACCTTATTTCAAAACCACCTATATCCCATCTTTCCTGCTAAGAGTCTAAGGCAGCTAATTACATACCAAAAAACATTTAATTATTAGAACTCACTATAGTTCCCAAGTTTTCCATGAAGAAAAAAGATTATGCTAATTTGTACGAGCTCCTTTCTTCCATAATTAATTCAGTGATTGTCACTATCTGACATAATTTATTCTGATGTTTGCTAGTCACAAGGCAGGCACTGAAGTTCACCCGTCATATCCTCTTTACCGTACGCGTTTTTGTCCCTCCCTTCCCCTAAGGGGCCCGAGGTGGTGTCTGTGGCTCTTCTCTCCTCTATCTCACGTTCACAACAACCTTATGAGGTAGGCAAAGTTCAGAGTTTGTGTACTGAGCTGCATGGTTCATTGGTGATTTGAACCCGGGCCAAACCCGATGCCTCCAGCCCATCGTATCACACTTCTCTGGCTTCTGAGACTTCAGCAGGTGTTTCCCACCCTCTTTGTCAGCCACATCCTTGCAACACTGAACAGCCAGAAACTTGTTTCCCCCCAGCTTGTTCATGCATGCCTGGGATTCTCCAATGTAGACTTTTCCGGGCTTTCCCAGCTGCCTTGTAGAACCCCAAACCAGGGCACACAGAGACAGGGCTGCGTGCCACTTGCAGGCAGTGCCACTCCAGGGATCCTGAGCGCCCTCACCTCATGCGCATAGCCCTCCGCGTCGGGGCCCACGGGGATCACCATGATTTGGGACGGGGACAACCAGAAAGGCCTGCAACAGAAGCCAGAACAGAAAACGCTCAGCCAGCCCCGGCCCCCTTCCTTCCCTCTAGCCCCAGCTCCCGGAGGTGCAACAGCCACACAGCTTAACGCCCCCCCTCGCCCCCAGGCAATCCTGAGGACTGCTGTTCTGGTGGGGACCACGCAAGCTCAGCTGCATTCCAGCACATCTGGAAACTTACAGGCTTCCTTCTGAGCACTGACGCTCGCACGCGAGGACGCTCCAGATTCCGACCCACCCCCACCCCCCCACGGCCCCCTGCTGCCTTCGTGGCCAGGCCCGTCCACAAGCCAAGGCAGGCCAGAGGCCAGCCGGCAGCCGCTCACCACTTTCCGCCATAGTTCTCGGCCAGGACCGCCAGCATCCTCTCGACAGAGCCCAGCACAGCCCGGTGGATCATCACGGGCCTCTCGGGCGCTCCACCATCTTTGCTGCAGAGGAAGAAGGCGGGTGAACCCTCAGGAGGCCGTTCGGGGCCACGGCTGCCTGGTTCTGCACTCACTCTTAAGAAACCCACGTTGACCTTGCAAACCTTTGCCTATTTTGCATCACTTATTCTGCCGCTCAGGCAACTGGCGAGAGGGGGCCGGGGGCAACGGGTCAGCGGAGCAGGGGAGCGGAGACCTGCTTAGCCACCGCCCCTGCTCGGACCTACAAGCAGGTCTAAGATTGGCCAGCACCTGGACGGGAAGCCCCTCAGACCAGGTGGTAAAGAGCGTGGACGCCAACTCAGCTGGCCTGAGGAAGCCACGGCCCCCGTCTTAGCCGTAAAAAGGAGTTGGACAGATTCAGGGAGGAGAGGCCTGGCAGGGGGCTATTCGCGGTGGAGGCCGACCGGGGCCTCCCCTGTTGAGAGGAGAGTCTGTCAGTTGCCGGGGAGCGATCAGCGGGCTGTGGCTGCCGTCTCCGCTGGGGTCTCCGACTGGCTACTGCTGGACCGCTGGGGTCTAACCCAGCACGGCTACTCTTGCAGAGAGAAGAGAGCAGAATAAACTAGAGCCTCCCGGCTCCGGAAATCTTGTCCAGCTGCCTGCTTCTGAGAGCGGGTAGGAGCAGCAGCGGAGGCTCAATCCTTCCTTCTGGGCCTTAAGGACAAGAACCTGGTTTTAGAAAAAGAGCCGAGATTCTCAGGCTGCTGAATTCCTCTTAGACCTGACCTAAGAGAGTCAGGCTGTGGGGGACTGAGATCCGGAAAGGGCTTTAAAAAAAAAAATAGGGCGTCCCCCCCCCCCCGGACATTCTGTGGCTGCAGAATGCAAAGGTGAAAGACACGCAGACAGGGCAAAGGGGTCCTAGGGGCCTCCTGAGGATTAGTCTTCCCTGAACTAAAAAGCATGTCAGAGTTGCCAGATTTCTGTTTCCAAAGTCTCTGGACCTGGAGGCTTCCAGAAGGATATTTTGCTGAGCGGGAGTCTGGGAGGATCCAGTCTGGGAGGATCCAGTCTGGGAGGATCCCTGATCAGGAGGTGGGCAGCATCCCAGAGGGGGGGGGGAGGGCCCTCTGGGGAGAAGCACCCCCTGCCCAAGTCTGACAGCCTGGCACTGCCTTGCCATCCCAGGGGTTGCCGGGCCAACAGGCCTTCATCTGCCCAGCAACCTGAGCTGTGAGCAAAGCCTCCGCTGCGTTCCTCTTTCCCTGTTCTGTGGTCAGACAGCACAGCAGGACAAGTTACGAAAGGTGTGGGGTGGGGGGGGGGAGGTGGAAGGGGAGAGAAAAAGGAACCATCCGCTCCAAGGCCAGGAGTGAGACGTGTTTGACGGAAATGTAGTACAGCTTCTGCGTTTTAAAAAAAAGTTGCGCACACAAAGCTGGGCACTGCCTGACGTTATCAGAGCAACGGATTCTGCCCAGTGACGAGTTGAGGATGGTTCTTTTTTCCCTTTTTAATATCCTGGACAGTCCCAGGACGCTCAAACCCGAGTCAAGCTGCAGGGAGACTTCGTACTACCCAGAAGACGAGGCAGTTTCATGTCTGTCTCTCCTGAGTACATTTTTGTCCTGCCCTTTTGAGAAGCACAGTGTGGCAGGCGCGTGTGGCTCTCCCCTCCTCATTCTGACGAGGCAAGTTCTTCCCTGCTGGCCCCAAACATCTGGATCACTCCGACATGCGTCTTCCCCACTCCCACCAACGACAGCCAATAACATGGGGCAGGAGCACGGAAGTGCGCACGGGAGTTATGTCTGGGTGCAGGAGGCGCTGAACTGGACGTCGTCAGGGATGAGGACTCAAACGCCAGCACGGCTGCTACGGGCTCCGCTGGGCAGATGTGGAGCCAGCCGTTCCGAAACCGGATGGTGGGTGCCCAAGAGAAATCCTCTTGGGTTCTAGGAAAAACCTGGAAGCAGAGGAAGTCCGATGGGTGCAAGCGCGGTGCAGTTCCCATCCGGCCGGCTGAGGCGCACTCCCGGCTGCCGCAGCCAACCCCCCCCCCCCCCGTGGCTCTGGAGCTGGCTTGGAACTCCCGCCGGTGAGGGCGGGATAGAAATCAAATCCATAGAAATCAAAACTGCTCGCCACGTCATCTTCCCTGCGGGGCTCAGCTTTCCCCCCTCCTCCGCTTTATCCTCGCAGCCATCCTGTGACGTGTTTGTTTATTTTATACCCTGCGGGATCCAAGACAGCTCACACTGTTCTCCTTGCCTTCCTTTTATCCTCACAACAGCCCTGTGAAGTTGGTTAGGCTGAGAGCGTGCGTCCCCCAGCAAGCTTCCGTGGCAGAGCGTGGATTTGAACTTGGGTCTCCCAGATCTTAGTCCAACACTCTAACCCCTAGACCTCACTGTCTGCCTTCCCCAGGCTATTTTGGGGCACCTACTGAATTTTCTGGGTGCTGGAACGGCATGGTATCGCCCGATCTCATCAAATCTCAGAAGCAAGGCAACGGCAGACCCCCCCCCCCCCGCTCCTCAATGGCCTTGAAAGCCCCCCTGGTGCAGCTGCCGTGTGTGGGCTGCGGCTTCCCTGCGCGCGCGCGCACCTGGCTTTCCTGCTGTCACTGAGGAATCTAAGGCGGCCTGAAGGGGCGGCTGGTGTGGGGAAATGGGCAAGAGCAAGCGGCCTTTCCAAAGCCCGGCTGGCAGGCCGTGGCCCAGAACTTGCCTGGCGAAAGAGAGGTCGAAGCGGAGGGGCATCTGGAAGTCCAGCTGAATGGTGCCGCACTGGTGGTACCGGCCCAAAGCATCTTGGATCTGAACATCCACCTGAAAGCAAGGCAGAGAAATAACGTCAGGAGCACCCCGATCAGGTAGAGCAGCAGCTTCGGCTGCCAACTGAGTTTACCCCGATGCAGCAGGCAGATAAAGCTTCCGCCACCAAAGCACCTCGATGCTGCAGAAAACGGCACACGTTGCATCTTTGACAGCCCAGGAACCGTTAAAGGCAGGAAGGGGAAGAAATCCCAGACACAGATGGGATTAAATCTGCAACAGCGAACAGAAGCCGACTGACCAACGTCTAAAGAGGCCCCGGTTTGAGGGATACGGATCTGTGGCCCACGGCCGTCACCAAAGCAGGCTGCATTTTACACGAGAGAGAGAAAAGTCCCAGCTCTCCACCAAAGAGGTCGGGCTGAATTCTGCACCACTGTGCAACCCTAAAAGCCCACAGGGAAATGTGAGGGGGGAAACCATTTGGAATCCTCCCCTCCCCAAATGTCCCCTTCCAGGACTCTCTAGGCTGTCTGAGGCTCCAGCCGGCCCCCGAAACCCCTCCCTCCCTTTGCCTTTTTCCCCTTTCAAATGACTCTCCGTGTTCTATGCGCTCATTTTCATTAGGGCCATGGCAGGGGAAGGGTGCGTGCTGTTGGTTAATTTACGAAGTCTGATTTTTCTGCCTTCCCTGGAACAAAAAATCAATAAATGCAGAGCTCATAAGGGCTAGATCCTTGCTTTATGATTGTTTTTATAGAAAAGCAAAGACAGAGGTCAACCCTGAACGAAACCTCAGCCTCAGCCACATTGGGCAGTCACAAGACCGTCTTCACATGCACTGTTTTTTCCTCCAGCACGAAACCACTTCATGCACCCGTGCAAGAATCCGTGAAGGCGGGCTGTCACAGTCCTGGCAGAGCGGCATGAGGCCAGGCAAGACTCAGCTCGGTTCTGCAAACACAACAAATTCCTGCACAGAATGGAATGCCGAATGACCAGCCGTGCCACGGAAAGAAGGCTCCTGCTTGCTGAAATGCACTTTTTAAAAACAGAGAGTCACCTGACCTTAGCGTTGAGCTAGTCACTTACAGCCTTGTGACACAGGCAAAAAGCCGTGAGGAGGGGCCCAGGTTCCTCGGGCGGGACATGCAGCATCCGGCCTCCCTGCCTGTGGACCCCCCCCCGCTCTAGATTTCTGGTACATTAGGGCCAGCCCTCTGGGGTGCGGAATGGTCTGAAAGGATGCCCCCAAGCAAGTGATTCAGAAAAACCGGAAGGACAAAAGCGAAGGAGATGCGGGAACAATAAAACGTTTTGGCAGGGCCACGAGCAGCCTCAGACGGGGACGAGACACTCGGGCTGGGGACCGTGGACGGCCAGGGAGGGGTATTGTTTATGAGGAAGCTGGGAGGCGGCTTCTCCAGAGATCAGCTTGAGAGATGCTCACGGGCCTGGATGAAGTGGAAAGGTGTGGAGAGAAGAGGCAGGGGGGCACTGGGCTGTCTGCTGGACCAGCCCAGAGAGATCTGGCCAGGCGACCAGCGAAGCGTTCTTCAAGTGCTCAGTTTATGAGAACAACGGACAAGAGATTTTAACCAGCCACAGGTGTGACTCTTAAAGCCTGCTCCAAGCACACATCAGTGAGCTGCTCTTATGAAAGCGTGGGCTCAAACCCGTGGATCTGTTCTGCTAAAAAGGAAGCTCTCCCCGGCCCGAAAGGCCTTCCCTTGAAACAGGCACCACTGGGAGCAGGACAGATCCATGGGATCCAAGCCAATGACATCAAACTTGTAATAAACTGTGATAAATTATGAGGCCATTTACCAAGGCAGGTCAGGTTTCTAGAAATGAGAACAGGTTTTCTCTTTGGCCGTTATCCTGGCAGACCAGGGTTAGCCTTGCATTTCCATTTCAAAAACAGAAATAAAGTAAGAGACCATTAAAAACCAGAAGTCATTTTCAAAAGGAGCTGGGCCAAGTGGGCAGCAGGCAGATCCCTTCTGCTTGGTGATGCTGGCAGGTTGAGGGGGGGGGCTGCGAGAGAAGCTCTGCTCCAAGGCCTTCCCTGCCTGCTGTGGGGCTCAGGGCAAAGAGCCCCCCCCCTCTGCTCTTGCTAACAAAGGACATCAGGAGAAATCTGGAAAGGGAATGGGACACTCCTCCCTCCCGCTGTGCAGCCACCCAGGCCATTTTGGGGAGTATCTGACTGCAGACAAGTTGGCCAGCCGGCCGTATCATCTGACGGGTCAACTGCCAGCCCTGCATGACATTCCAGCCACACCGTGCGCACTCTTCGCGGATAACCACCAGGACACTGGAGAATCCCCAGGACTGTTAGCACAAAAGATATCCACTGACCTTTGGCCCATAGAAGGCCCCCTCCCCAGGGCTCAGCTCCCAAGGCTGGCCAAAGTCCCGGAGGCTCTTCTCCAGCAGCTGAAAGACAAGAGAAGGGGAGATGCCAACGGTCCAGGCAGCTGGTTTAGGAAGAAGGGACCAGGGGTCAATATTTGGTGTACTGACCCCTGTAAACCCAATGTGTTTGCCCAGCAAGCCACACAGGCAGCATACTTTTGCGACTGCACAGACCGTAGATCCTCTTTGTTGTGAGAGAGAAGCTCTCTCCCTTCTAAGCTCGCCGAGAGACTGACCCTTCCCTTCCGTTCCTACTACACAGCTCCCGTTTGTACATGTCCAGATACTCACATCTGGAGAGTGGGGGGTGAATAAGGGGCCCAAGTGAGCACGTGATGGCAAATTTGTTAAATAGTTAAAATACCCACAACGCAATTCACAAATGATTGGGAGCTTCACTTCGGTTTCTCTAATGAGGGCCAAACACCGTACAAAGCACGAGCTTCTCGAGTTGCCTCCGAAAACCAAGGACTGCACAAGAGGAGTCCCTTAGGAAGGTGCAGCAACCAAGAAGGCCCTGCTATGGGCATGTCCTGGGTAGATGGAGAATGCAGAAGAGCCTCTCAGGATGCTATCCATGGGCACACAGCCCATGTCCTTGCAGCTATGATGAAAAAGGGCATTGAGGGCTTAACAGGCAAGAACCTGCAGCCTGCCTTGTGCCCATAAACTGTGAGAATTAGGGCAAGAATTGGGGAAACCTGTCCCCTCTGCTCAGCCCCAGGAAGTTAAGAGGAAGCTGCACTGCATACCAGCTGCAGCTTTCAACCCACCTTCAGGAGATGGCCCAGGCAGAGCGCCCTGCAGGAGTCAGGCCTGAGGAAGACTAGAGGGGACAGGAAGGGCCCCCCATGCCAAGCAGCTTTGTTACAAACGGAATGCAAGTGACGTCTCCCGGCTGATCACTGAGCCACTACACAAGACCCCCGGTTCAGCAGGAACCATCCCAGGCCAAGGCAAGTCTCGAGCCTGCTGGGGATCCCGGGAGGTGGTGAGTGAGACCAACTGGGTGGAAAGCCGGGCAGACATGGCCTGCAAGAGGGGCGAGGGCATCCTTACCTGCTCAGCCTGATCCCAAAGATGAGAGTCCCCTAGAAATTTGTCAGGGCGGGTGGCGAGGTAGAAGCGTAATGCAAACCCAAACACGGAATAGACAGCTTGCAGGAACTCCAAGCAACCGCCAATCTCTCCTTCCAACTGGGTGGGAGGGAAACAGATGATACTCAGCACAGGGGGGTCGGAGGACTGGGACGCTCCCCACCGCCGATTTGCTCCGCCCCTGTCACCTTCCCTGTCACTTTCCCTCGGCAAAAATTGTACAGATGCAAAATCATTTTCCGCTGAAAAGCGACCCCTTCTGTGATAGGGCCTTAGAACTGGAGGCCACATTTCCCAGCACAAGAAGGGTGCCCAAACTGGCCACCAAGGCACCTTGTTATTTTTATTTCTTATACATCCTTGTACCTTGCTTTTCAGTACAGGATGCTCACAGAGAAGCTTATATTAACACATGAATCCCAGATGCGTTCCGTTAACAGTAGCGCCTTCCCTCGATGGAACAGCTGTTGCCGCCCACAAAGACTCCTTATGTTGGGAGAAGGCGCTGCCATGGACAGAACATCCGTGGGATCCAACCCGGTAATTAAAACACAAAAATAATCAGAATCTACTAATCAACGAGCATGCTTGGAACTCAGCAGTCAGGAGAGAAAGAAATAAAATGGAGGACGGCCACCAATTGGGGCAGAACCAAAAGGAATCTCTTTCCACTCCTCCAAAACAGCATAAACCAAGAGAAACCAAACAGACAGACCAACAAATTCAGAATCCCAACGCAACCACCACCCTAAAATAAAATAAAAAGCATTCCAAAAATAACTGTTTTGACAACCTTTCTCAAAAAACCAAAGGGACCTCCTAGGAGATCCAATTCCACAAACTTGGTGTCCCCAAAAAGGCCCTGTCTTTCACTAGGTCTTCTTAGCTCTGTTTGTGTGTTTTTATGCTTTATTTGTTCCAAATATTTCATATATATTTGTGCTGTAAATGCTTTTTAATGTTTGAAATTGTTTTAATGTTGTTTGCTGTGGATTTTCCGGGCTGCATGGCCGTGGTCTTGGCATTGTAGTTCCTGACGTTTCGCCAGAAGCTGTGACTGGCATCTTCAGAGGTGTAGCACTGAAAGGCAGAGATCTCTCAGTGTCAATGTTTTAATGTTTGCCACCTTGGTGGCCCTGAAGTGGGTTGAAAGGCAGCATAGAAACATTTCATTTATTCACATTGTTTATAGTCCGCCTTTCTCGCTGAGACTCAAGGCGGATTACACAGTGCAGGTCAATACGATCAGCGGCTGAGACATTCAATAAACAATACAATAGGGGCAAGGATTGCAGGAATCAATAAAATGAATGTGTGTCCATCTGCCGAACTGTTCACATAGTTAGTACATGAGGGGAGCCTGCCTTGGTGAGGCGCACGCCTTCTCTTCGGGCTCTTACCTGATCCATGGCGCAGAAGATGTGGGCGTCATCCTGCTGGAACCGGCGCACTCGTGTCAGCCCCGTCAGGGACCCGGAAGGCTCATTTCGATGCAAGACCCCAAAGTCTGCTAGCCGGAGAGGCAGCTCCCGCCAGGATCGTGGGCGATGGGCAAACATGAGACTGGGGAAGGGACGGGGAGAGGGCTTAGAAATATTTTAAACAAACAAACTATCACCAAGATCCAGAGGAGTTAGTCCTGTTAGTCTGTAGTTGCAAAGCAGTAAACAGTCCAGCAGCAGATCTGACGATGCACCTGACGAAGAGAGCTGTGGTTCTCGAAAGTTTAGGCTACAGATGCACCTGACGAAGAGAGCTGTGGTTCTCAAAAAACTTATGCTACAATAAAGCTGGTTAGTCTTAAAGGTGCTACTGGACTCTTTACTATTTCACACTATAGATAAAGTAATGTAGATCAAGATGGGCAGCTGTGTTAGAAAAGAGCAAGAGTCCAGTAAGATATCTGAAGAAGTCAGCTGTGACTCATGAAAGCTCCTACCCTACCACAAACTTTGTTAGTCTTATAGGTGCTACTGGACTCTTGCTCCAAGGTAATGTTTCTGCCAATTCCTCAGGAGCTCAGAAAAACAAGTCCAGAGTATGGTATTTGACTGAGAATTCAAATTCTCAAGAAATTTGCCCTCCACGGAGCAAGATTCTAGCGACTGCAAAGAGAGGCTTGTAAATGCATGAGCAGAGCAGATTGGTTTCTCAAAGCCCGAGAAGAGGTGGTGGGGGTGGGGGTGGGGGGGGTCAAATGAAATTTCCAGGGCTTGGGAGTAACTGCTCAGTTTGTGCACCTCCCCACAACTGGCAAGAGTAGAACGAATCAGGCAAAATGGCGAGACAAAATCCTGCCACAGCCCAAGTAGGAGAAATGGCATGGTTTATGCTGGTCAAAAAATTAAGCACAGAAACTGGATTCCCTGCAAGTGGGTAAAAAGCCAAGACTCCTGGTCCTTGCCTCTACTGCAAGCGCTTCCCCTCTCGGCCAGGCCACAGCTCCTCCTTAGCCTCCCTCCTTTCCCCAAAACTCACCAATGCCCAGGACAGTTCATGGGCTTCAGGGCCAGCGTCTCATTGTTGACCCGGAAGGAGAACATGTTTTCTCCGTAGTGCTGCCAATGCCCGGAGACCTCCCACAGCTTCGTGTTGTAGATATTGGGGGTGATCACTTCGGAAAAGCCTCGCTTCAGATACTCACTCTGGAAAAAGAGGGCCAGGACGGAGGTCAGCTTTCCCAGCTGGGCACAGATTTCGAGGCACCGTTAAAGGCAGGGGAGCTGGACGCTGACCCACCTGAGCCACGGCAGGCTGCGGTCCACCAGGACGCTTCCTGTGCAGGCTCTGTTAAAGGGAGCAGGAGATGCGCAAGAGCACGACAGCCCACCCACCTCAGCGGGGCTGGCCCAGGGGAACCAGACTGTGCCCTGCACGAACCAGCAAGTGGCAGGGGGAGAGGAACATTTGCATCATTTATTTACTTTACTTATACCCTGCCTTTCTTCCCCAACGGGGACCTAAAGCAGTTACATCATTCCCCTCTCCTCCGTTTTTATCTTCACAACAATTCTGTGAGGTAGGTGAGGCTGAGAGGGTGCGACTGGTCCCAGGTCACCCAGGGAGATGCCAGGGCAGAGCGATGATTTGAACCTGGGTCTCCCACATCCTAGTCCAGGTGTCCCCGACCTTTTCGAGCCTGTGGGCACATTTGGGATTCTGACACGGTTTGGTGGGCACAGCCACAAAATGGCTGCCACAAAATGGCTGCCACAAAATGGCGGAGCCAGCCACAAACAGCCAGCCAGCCAAATGGCGGAGCCAGCCACAAAATGGCGGAGCCAGCCACAAACACTGCAAACCTAAGAAGAGTTACTCCAGTCTAAGCCCATTCATTTCAATGGGCTTAGACTGGAGTAACTCTTCTTAGGATTGCACTGAAAATGGCTCTACAGCAGACACACGGTGAAGATTCTTGTGCAGTGGCAACAGCTTCTGCCAAAGGAATGTGTTTAAAAACCTGCACAGCCAATCAAATCCCCAATCGCCAATCAGAAGCCCTGCTGGACAAAAGCCCCGCCTGGTCCCACCTCCTTTCTAAAAACACTTGGTTGGCACCAGGAAGGGTGTCGGCAGGCACAACTGTGCCCATGGGCACCACGCTGGGGACCCTGTCCTGGTCCAACACTCTAATCACTGATCAGCCACTGCAGGGGCCACCTCTGGTCTCTACACTCCACTAGGGAGTGGGAAGAACGGCGGGTTGGGTTGGGACTTGTGGCCCCCCCACGAGTGTTCAGCGTGCCTCCGGAATGGTGGGCAGGCCCCTCCCTAGCTAAAGACCTGTCTATTCCAGACCGCTGTTGTGACTTTACCCTGGCAATACTTAGTTATGCTTAGTTAATGAGTGTTAATTTATGTATTCGCTTCTTTCTTATCCTGCCTCTCTCTCTAGTGCGGCTTTTTATCCTCACCACAACCCTGTAAAGTAGTTTAAACTGGACAGATCTGCCTGGGCCAGAGTCCCCCAGCGAGTTCCCACCAAAAAGCGAGGATTTGAACCTGGGCCTCCCAGATCCTAGTCTGACGCACCTTAATGAAGTTCGTGAGGGTGGTGTAGATGTGCGCTCCTTTGGGAAGGAAGAAGCCGCTTCCGGGGCTCATCTCGTGGAAGAAAAACAGCTCTTGGTCCTGAGAAGGAACAAAGAAAGCAACGGGTCCCTCAGCCTGCAGCTCTTTCTTTCAGAGACGGGGCCGTTTCCAGGGACTCTCGGAGTGGCAGCCAGACATTAACCTCTGTGCACCACAACTGAAGAATGCACTCAGCTGAAACGAGCAGCACCAGAGGGCAGGATTTAGCAGCCTTGAAAACATCGTTTTTCATTTTAAAGAAGGATGTTTCTAGCTCTTAGAATGAAATGTCAGCAGGATTTCCAGCAGCTGACTTGGCCGCCGCCCAGGCCATATTCTGTATTGGGAGTCCTGCAGGCCACGAACCTCAACTCGGCCATGCAGGCAAGCATGAACACGCCCACCTGTGCTCACCGATTCAGCTCTCGTTTACGAGCATCACTCAGAAGTGACTTGTGGGCGGAGACCGATGGCCACCTAAGGGGCAGGCTGAAAGGCCTCCAGAAGACCCCCAGGCTCTGCTTACTGTCCAACTCCAGATTAGGAGACTGGTGGGGACAGAGCAGTGCAGAATGAGGGCATGGGCGTCACTTAACTAGGTGGCAACCATCTGCTGATTATGGTAATTTTTTTTCAAGAAACAAAAGTAAAACGAACATGACCGAAATCTCCGGAAACCCTCCTTCCCTTCGAGATCAGGTCAAGAAGACTCTTTTACACACACAGAATTCTGGGCTATGCCAAAAGTGATCTCAATACTTACCTTTGCACACAACCGGAGAGGGAGCTGGGAGGTTTTCTCCACCGGGGGACATAAAGCACAACACTCACAACTACTTACACTTACACAAACACACACACACACACACCTTGCCTATCCGCCGATGGTCACGCTGCGCAGCCTCCTGCTGGGCGTGTTCCCACTTGGAAAGCTGTTTGGCGCTAGGGAAGGAAATGCCGTAGATGCGCTGCAAAGTCTCTGCTGAAGGGTCTCCTTGCCAGTAAGCGGAGGCATTCTGCCGAGAAGAACCAGAGGAGGAATTCAGAGCCAGGGTCACAAAGTTGGGCCCAGAGCCTCTCCCAGGGCCCTCAAGTTCTGCTTTCTGGGGAGGGGCGCAAGTTCAGCTGCAAAGCACCAGCCACACAGGTAGAGCGGCGTGTGCAGGGGGAATGCAGGTTCTGTTCTGGATTTGTCCTGTGGAATGGATCTCAGGCTGCAGGGAGGAGGGAAATCTCTGCCCAAGGCCGCGGAGAGAAGACCGAGGGTCCTACCCGATATCAGGCAGCTTTGGAGGCTGGGCACAAGAAGCCAGGCTGCCTTGGCTCTCCAGTGCTCCCCCCCCAGGATAAGCCCTCCTTCCCCCTTTCTCCTCACAGGAAGCTTGGAAGCATGACTGGAATGAGTTGACAGCTGCTTTCTTTTATCTGAAGTATGGCCAATGCTATGTCAGTTTCACAAAACTCTTAAAGCCAGGGCTTTTTTTCAGCAGGAACGTGGTGGGATGGAGTTCCGGCACCTCTTGAAAATGGTCACATGGCTGGTGGCCCCGCCCCCTGATCTCCAGACAGAGGGGAGTTTAGATTGCCCTCCACGCCACTGGAGCAGCGCAGAGGGCAATCTAAACTCCCCTCTGTCTGGAGATCAGGGGGCGGGGCCACCAGCCATGTGACCATTTTCACCGAGGGCAATTTAAACTTTAAAAAACTCCCCCCTTGTTCCAGCTGACCCGAAGTGGCATCATTGTGCGGTCCTGAGTTCCACCACCTCTTTTCCCAGAAAAAAAAGCCCTGCTTAAAGCTATTCTAATTTAACGTCGCTTTGTAACCCTCCTTGGGGGTTTGGTCAGAATGATAACACAGGACATGAATTTTAAAAGTAGTATCAAATATTATTATTAGCGTTTATGTATAGTCTGCCTTTCTTGCTGAAATCAAGGCAGATTACATACGGCAACCTTCTCATCCTCCAAATGCCTAAACATCAGAACGACGTGGCCTGCCTGCCACACCCGACTCCGAGGCCTACCTTCAGGAGTTTCAGTGCTCGGATGGTCCCTGTATGCCTGACGTGGGGGCCGCGGCACAGGTCAATTAAGGTGCCACACCTGCAGAGACGAAACAAAAGCAGGGCCATGGGGGAGGAGGGGAGAGAAGCTTGACTGAACCACCTGTAAACTGCCCCAATCACTCTAGAGAACGTTACAGTCCGGAGGAATCGACTAGCCTAAGAAAAGTCAAGAAAATTAGCCCACAAAGGACCATGCGTAACTAGATCCAACTAGCCCCTTCCCTTCCTCATCTTCTGATCCCCCAAGATCATTCCATGGATCCCAAAGGCTCTTTTGACCAACCCCTGACCAAAGGGGAGGACCTTCCAAGCACAATGACGTCAGAGAGCAATCAAACAGGGAAGAGCACGCGGAGCAAAGACTGGCCTGCCCACTACCAATCGCAGACCAAGAAATGCCGGCAAACAGGGCGGGCCATCAAGGAAAGGCAGGACGGACAGGAGTGCGCACCCCCCCTGCTTTTGGTAACAGAAGCGATTAAAGAAGGGCTTTAAAGAGGATGCAGGATGGAGAGGTGGCAGGTGGGCTGACGCCCCACGTTCCACTGACGGCGAAGACTCCTGCAGCAGGCAAGGACTCCTCCAGCTGGAGGGAGCGTGCCGCTCTTTCTGGTACAGACCCGTGGGGCCCAACCCGTTGTTTCTCACCTAAGCAGTGCAAATGGTTCGCCAACGCTGAACTGTATTTTATCGGGAATCCAGTGACTCAACCACACCACACCCCCAAACATGCTTTTCATGGTCATAGATCCAGAGGACTTAGCCGTGTTAGTCTGTAGTAGCAAAACAGAAAGGAGCCCAGTAGCACCTTGGAGACTAATCAACTTTACTGTAGCGTAAGTAGCATAAGCTTTTGAGAATCACGCATCTGACGAAGAGAACTGTGATTCTCGAAAGCTTATGCTACAGTAAAGTTGGTTAGTCTCCAAGGTGCTACTGGACTCTTTTCTATTTTATTCCCCAAATACGCTGCAATTGCTGGGATGAAGACAGAGAGGGATCCGGAGGGGTTCTGTTCTCCCTCCAGGTGCTACAAAGGGAATTCAGCCATTTTGCTCACCTGTATACTGTGGCGGTTGGAGATTTCACCTTCTCATCAATTATACGCAGTTTGAATTTGTTGTGCTGGATTGGGGGGAGGGGAGAGAGAGTGCATGAATGCTTTTTAGCCAGGACCAGAGTAAAGAAAGAGTTACAGCAAGATAAACACAATAAAAATTTACATGCAAGGGTGCTGTTGAAAATTCATAGTTTTCTTCCTTGGGCATTCCTCTCATCAGTGAATTAAATAAAATAATTCTGAACGTGCACACCCAGCGGTATTCCGGTTATCCTCGACACATCAAGAACAGTATTTCCTGCAGCTCAGCTATCGAAATTAGACACGTCAAAAAGCCCCTTCTCTGCAGATGATGCAGCCTTCATGCCACGGACTTGGAATGCCTTCAGGGCCCCGATCTAGTCACGAAGCCATTTCACCACAGAGGGTAAGCGCAGCGAGTGTCCTACCCAGCTGTTGGCCCAACACCCACCACAATCCGCTAACAATCGCTTTTGGAGAAGTAGCCCGTTGAGAGGCGAAAGGAACACCTTCAAAAAGCCACTGTCAACCCTCTTTCACTGGGTTTGGGTTCAGTGGTCTGATCACCTGGCATAGGGAGCCTTTCATTTCCAGGAACGGCTCCCTGCACCACTTGCAGAACAGGCCCTCGGGATCCAACCCACTTCTTTTCTCCAAACAACGTAAATTATTTCATCAGCACTGAATTAACTTTGATTGGGAATGCAATTGTTTTATCACACGTCCTTCGTTCGGCATTCAAAAGCAGAACAGAAGGCATGACTTGTTAAAAAGAATATCACCCAAAGTCCAGAAAGATGATTTCCGGAGCAAGAGCGAGGAGAGATTCCTTTCAGCCCTAGCAAAGGCTACGCTGAGGTTTGCGGGAACGATGGGAACAAAAGGCAATGCGGGACAGGGCGACTGCAAAGAGGGGGATGAAAGCACCATGCCTCCCTCTTGTGGCAGCAGAACAGCTGACAGGCTCCGATCCACTACAGACGACAGAAGGAAAACACTGCGGGGACCTCTGCAAGCAATCACAGGTCAGCAAACTGTAAGGAAAAAACAACTCGAGGACTGGCTGCCAGCCTGGCGTTTTAATTTAGCTGACCACAACCTTTCCAACTCGGAAATGCTTCTGACAGGCAGAAAGCCATCCATTGGAGGATGCTAGAAGCAAGACAGAACTTCTGGCTATACAGAGAGACACCTCCAAAAAACCATGTCCTGAACCTGGAAAATAAAGACTCGACTCTCGCATGCTAGGTTATATTGCATGGAATAGTATATAACAAATACTATATTGATAGTATATTGGATAGAGAACACGCATAAAAGAATTAGAACATGCTTAGAGTAAGAGATATTATAATTTATGTGTTACAGATAAATACATGTTATGTTATATTTCAATGCATGCTATGCTATGTTGTATGGTATAGTATACAGCAAACACTATATTGATAGTATAGTTGACAGAGTATTTGTATAAAAGAATTAGAACATGCTTAGAGTAAGAGATATTATGATCTATGTGTTGAAGAAAAATATAAGTGAAATAGTATTAAGCAATAAAAGGGGGTAAGGGTTGGAAAGCTGTGGGAAGTCAATAGGGAGGGGGGAGGAAAAGGGTGGGGAACAGAATTAATTAGATATGAAGGGAATGTATGTATTAAATTTAAAAATTTAAACTCACCAATAAATTAAAAAAAATAAAAAAAATAAAGACTCGACTCTGACCATCTGCCCCCAATTCTTTCAGTGATCTGTTTCCCTCATATTCTGTACTGGCAGGTGCGGTGCCATTGTCTTGAGAATTCATCTGAATTTCCTCAGAACCGCCACCTTGGCTGCCAGTAACTGGCTTGAAATCCAACAGAACACGAGCGACTCCAGCAGACGCATACCGCAGGGCCACCACTCAGTCCTGCCGTGGCCAGCTGGAGACCCCGTTCCACCACCTTGGCTGAGCGGGAAGAGAGAAGCGGCACGTGCAGCTAAGAGAAGGCTTTCCACCGTCCCTGGATTCTCACCTTGAAGAGCTCCCGCAGCTCCTCCCGGGAGACTTCCAGCCTCTCGAACGGATGCGCCTCTCCAATGATTCCCTTGCAGATCTCCTCCAACACTGGCAGGTCTTTTCCCAACACAGTCCTGAGAAGGAGAAGCACAGCCTTCTGAGCAATATCTGGGAGCATCACAGGGCCACATCCAACCATCCACGGAGGCCGAGAGGGGCAGAGCGAGCCCAGGGCCAAGCCCACGAGAAAGTTCAGCTCGCTCAAATCGCTGCCGGTGGGGGTACTAAACAGCTCATTTCTCTGCTCACCAGGGCCAAAGGAAAAAACAAGCCATTTAGGGTTACACCCCATGCACCCTGTCGGTCATTCTCTTGACTCTCAAGTAGATAGAAAAGCTACTAACATGTGGCCTCTTATGACCTGCCTTGAGTGAAATTTCACTGAACCGGAGGCTGAAACGCGAGGAATTCTGAGGTGAAACAAGAACAATTTGGGTCAGGCCAGCAACTTTCCTCTCTGAGTGATCCACTCCCGACATCCCCGCCAGCCGGCCTGGGGAGCCTTCCTGTCGGAAGAGGGAGGCAGGCAGGAAGCACCTCAAAGCCAGCAAGGACGCCTGGTGGACGCTGAAGACATTACGCTGCCGCTCTCTGGAGCGAAAAGGCACCGTGCCCTCCTCTGCTTTACAGGAGACAGGACAGCCCCCCCCCCCGGGAGCATCCAATATCTTATTCACTTCTTGTTACCAACCAAAAAGCCTGAGGATGGGGTGGTCTCCTGACCTGGTACCAAAATCTCCACCCAGCAGCACCAGGCAACTGGAGAGAATCCCCCCGGCCTTGTCTCTGGCGCTCAGCTGCTTCACCTCTGGAAAGGGGGGGGTACGTAGAGGGCCGCTGACCAAAGCCTCCACCATTGGGCAGCATGGCACGGGAGCAGGCGGCCCCTTTCATCACTCTTGGGGCTTCCGAGGAGAACCGGCACACTGAACTGTGCCCAGGAACAAATTGGCAGCGAGTGGCGAGAAGCACTGCCCAGACCTTGCGCCAGGCAACACTCAAGCCACTGCCTGCTGAGCTCATAAGAATGCCCGTGCCATCTTCGGAGGCAGCTCCACACAGGGGCAGGGCCCTTTCCTACCCGGTGGTTCATTTTAGTTGATCATCCAAAAAATATTTATTTCTTGGGGCTTTATTTGTCCTCACGGCCTCTCCCCACATTGCCCTCCTTTCACAATGTTTACTTAAGTGCGATGGTCTTAATAGCACTATCCTGAATATGCTTACTCAGATGTAAGAAGGGCCTTGCTCAGGAAGAAATAAGGAGCTTAACTTCCCAAATGACACACACGCCCTCCAGCTGGGCTCTACTCCTCTCTCAAGAGGCGGCACTCGTCCAGAACCTTTAAACGGGGTGGCGGGTTTAGAAACAAAGAAGCAAGGTTGGGACTGAAAACGGACCGTTTTCCTCTTGTCAGTGGTGAGTTCTGCACCCCCATGACCTGCAAGCGCATTTACATGAAGAAGAGTCCAATAAGCCCAACAAAGAGGACGGGAAGAGAGAAAACCTCCGTAACGGTTCTAAAATAAGTGGCGTGGCTGCCACACAAGACAGACTTCACAGGACGTTTTTGCAGTCCCCCAGCCAGACCCGTCGCCCCCCGTACCTTTGCTCACCCAGGTACATGTCATAAAAGAAGCCGCTCTCGGTGCTGGGCCCCTGGCACAAGAGGGCCCCGTAGAAGTGCTCGGCAGCCCCTCCCAGGACGTGGGCGCTGGAGTGCCAGAAGAGCTGTGGGCAGAGTGAGGGGGAGCAAGGTCAGGCTGGCTGGCACTGCCAAGGCCGTCGTGAGTAGAAATGCAACTGCCCTGGGGGTGGGGGTGGGAGACAGGAGAAATCAGAGGGAAGACGGCAGGCTAGTTTCATCCAAGGGCTTTTTCGCCAACAGGAAAGGGGAGATTGGGGGGAAACGCTGAAAAAATACTTACGAAATATTTTCACTCTGGGAAGCAGTGGAACACTTTTTAAAACATGGTTTTTCACACTTCAAATATATACTAGGCAGATTGTTTATTTAATACTGTCATGACCCTCACTGACCAGGCCAGTGGACTCAGACCTGGATGGCGGGCTCAGGGGACGAGCCAGAGGATAGCAGGGCCAGGAAGGGCCTGCAAAGGGAATTGGCTGACCGTGCCCCAGCAGAGCCAGAGCACGGCCAGAGCCGAAAGCAAGTCCTTGCTGCCTGCCGCAGAGATCGCCACCAGGACCCGCCGGGCAGGACACAAACCAGGGCCCCCAGCCCCTCTGGATGGCCGCCCGTGCTGCAGGCATGGTGGAAGCGGAAGAGCCAGGCAAAGGCAGCACGAAGGAGGCGGAGAGTGAGACTGGCAGCATGCCACTTCCCTGCAGACTCAGGACAGAACCCTGGACGAGATGCTTCCTCGCAGGATCCTGGCCAGAGCACAACCGCAGCCTCCTGAGCTCCAACATCTGCCGGCAGGCGCAGCTCAGCCGGATCACCCCTCAGCCTGTTTAGGCGGCTTGAGAGCGCTGCATTGCTGGATCGACCGGTCCACTAGGCACAAGCCCTGCGCTCCCACTACTGCCCCTCTTGCCTCAGAGGCCAGCTGCCAAACGACCGGCTGATTCCCAAGGAGTCCAGCTGACCAGGCAAAGGACAAAGACATTCTACTGTATTAGAGAATGATAATTCCTGGGTAAGCTAAAGACCTATACAGCATATCTTGAGGGAAATACTGTTTGCCCAACATTTGTATGTACGTTAATAGACTGTGGGAGAGTTCAACATTTTCATAACAACAACAACAACAACATCATTTGATTTACATACCGCCCTTCAGGATGACTTAACACCCACTCGGAGCGGTTTACAAAGTACATTATTATTATACCCACAACGAAACACCCTGTGAGGTGGGTGGGGCTGAGAGAGCTCTGGAAGAGCTGTGACTGCCCCAAGGTCACCCAGCTGGCTTCAAGTGGAGGAGTGGGGAATCAAACCCGGCTCTCCAGATTAGAGTCCCATTGCTCTTAACCACTACAGCAAACTGGCTCTCATTCAGTGTGACTAAGTTTAATATGATATCCAAATATGGTGGTATCCAAATTCAAATCCAAAGTTTATGATATCCAAATCCAAAGTTTAATATGATATCCAGATATGGTGCTAGTCCTATTGCGACTATATGAGACAGTTTGTCAAAACAACACACTTTCTTTTAATACAAAATCGATGCTTCCTCTTTCCAACTGTCATTTTTTTCCTGCCTATCAGAAGTCAAAAATTAAGATACACGTGCTAAGGTAGCATAGAGCACAACAGCTATTATTTCTCTCTTGCATATTGGATACATTTGCAATTTTACTCTGAGGAAACAAAGTTATTTATACTGATAAAATTTATAAATATGCAAAAAGGTACCATTGTTTGTGTTAAGTTATAAAACAATACACTGTATGTTGTTAAAGAAGTCAAATAAATTTAGGTTTGCTAACAGAAAAATTAGTGTATAAAAATATCAGTTTGCCCCAACATTTACATTTATTAAAAAAAGAGACTTCCCAATTTATTGAAATGTCACATTCCTAGTCGTGAGAAGCCACCCTCCACCCTCAGGACTTCTCTATGGCCCCACCCACATGAGATGACCCTGCAGTGTGTTGGAGGAAGGGCAGAAAGGATGGAGGGCCTGAGAAGCTCTCAGCCCCCATCTCTGCAGTGATGGAGCCGGCCAGAGGAAAAAGCACCACCCACTGGTCAGATAAAACACAGCCAATGCAAGCCAAGGCAGCACAGAAGCCCAGGTCTGGTGTAATGGTTAAGAGCGGCAGGGCTCTAAACTGGAGAACCGGGTTTTGATTCCTCCGCTTGAAGCCAGCTGGGTGCCCTTGGGCCAGTCATAGCTCCCTTAGAACTCTCTCAGCCCCGCCCACCTCACAGGGTGATTGTTGTTGTGGGGATAATAACATACTTTGTAAACCACTCTGAGTGGCTGTTAAGTTGTCCTGAAGGGCGGTGTATAAACTGAATGTTATTATCACCCCCCACCCCGGCCCACTAGAAGTCTCTCAAAGACAACAGAAAAGGGACAGTGCGCTGTGGGGCTCGAGCAGCTCTGAAATAGCCAAGAAACGACCCTGTGAAAGTCATAAGCAAAATACGATGGAGGTACACATCTGAATTTTAACCCGCTAACTCAAGAGAAGTCTGACCTTAGAAAGGTTCAAATGCCAACGTAACTCAGGCTAGAGGCCAACACAACTTCCTGTGGCTATGAGTTTCACAGGCTGGCTGTGTGTTGCATCTAGGAATGCTTTCCATTCAGCTATTCTAAAGGTGGTCTATATAGCCCAGCATCCCATCTTACACAGTGGCCAACCAGTTACTCTGGAGGGCTAATAGGGTACAAAGGCCAAGACCTTCTCCTGCTGCTGCCTCCTGGCACTGGTACTCAGACTGAGTGCCCTTGATTGTGCAGGTCCTATTTAGTCACCATGGCGAGTGGCCACTGACATACTTGTCCTCCATGAACCTGTCTAATCCCCATTTGAAGACATAAGGATATAACATAAGACCAGGGGTCCATCTAGTTCAGCATCCTGTCCCCCTCAAGCTCGAGTATTCTGGAAGAGGGAGAGAAAGGCCTGTCGACGCTCTCTACCCTGTGCTGAAGAGTCCCAGATGCTCTAGCCCTTCCTCACAGGAAAGCTGCTCCAACGCTTTGATCATCTTCTGGGTTGCCCTCTTCTGTACCGTCTCCCAGCCCTGCAATGTCCTTTTTGAGATACAGCAACCAAAACTGCACACAATATTCCAAATGAGGCCGCACCATAGACGAATACAGGGGTATTACAATACCAGCTGTTTTATTTTCAATCCTTTTTCCAAGCACAGAGTTTGCCTTTTTCACTGCTGCCACACACTGAACTGACACTTCCGTTGAGCTGCCCACTATGACCCCAAGGTCTCTTTCCCTCTCAGTGTCAGCAAGTTCAGCCACCATTAGTATATGCTAGACGTTGGGAATTTTTTTGTTCCAGTGTGCACCCACAAGGATTGTGATCTTGTTAGTCTCCATTCCATAGATATTTCTGGATACTCACTGCTTGCCCATCCCGGGACTCGAAATCCACAAATTCCAAGTTGGCGTCCCCCTCCAGTGGACGATCTAGGTCATGGAGGCTCCCGTTCACACGTGCAGTCACGGCGGCCTTGGCCAGATGCTGGCTGGAAGACCAGGAAAGCGTTACAACGCCCAGGACTCATGACCATCTTGTGTGAGCCCAAGAAATTTCTTCGGCAGAAACATCACCCAGACACGGCAAAAGACATTTTCACCCAGCATCTGTTTCTAGACACACCATGAATAACCAAAAAAAGAAAACCACCATAACCTACTAACTACTCCAGTCTAAGACACAAGATTATATTGTATATGATGAGTAAAAATTACATTACATGATGAGTAAAATACACGATCCAAAGAATCTGGAGCAAACAACACCATTATATAATAATTACATCATTTCTAGAATAACTGAATGAACCACAAAGTTTTCCACTAATTTACAAACAAAAAGTAATGTACAACTAAAGAATCACTAAGACCCAATTCCATACATATTAAAATTCACAATCTTTTTAGAATATAAAGAGATCTCAGTTAAGTCCAGTAAAGTGTTTAGCACAATCAATATCTTCAGTGTTATCGATTCTTGTACTCTCCCCGCCCCCTTTCTGGTTTCTTTTTCTTGTAAGGGAGAAGAAGATGTACATTAATCTTAGACTGGAGTAGTTAGTAGGTTATGATGGGTTTTCCTTTCTGGTTATTGGCTTATTATTAAAATAGTAAAGAGACCAGTAGCACCTTTAAGACTAACCAACTTTATTGTATCATAAGCTTTCGAGATGCACAACTCTCTTCATCAGATGCATCATCAGCTTTCGAGAACCACAGCTCTCTTCATCAGAGGCATCTGACAAAGAGAGCTGTGGTTCTCAAAAGCTGACGATGCATCTAAGAGAGCTGTGGTTCTCGAAAGCTGACAATGCATCTGATGAAGAGAGCTGTGGTTCTCAAAAGCTGACGATACATCTGCCGAAGAGATCTGTGGTTCTCGAAAACTGACGATACAATAAAGTTGGTTAGTCTTCAAGGTGCTACTGGACTCTTTACTATTTTGCTACTACAGACTAACACGGCTAACTCCTCTGGATCTACGGCTTATTATTGTAACTCTCCTTTGTGTTCTGGACACACTGTGGCCTGGTTCCAGCAGATCCGTTCTGCTAATAGCAGCGCCTCCCCCAGTACATGGAGCCTTCGCCTGCCTCTTGCATCAGGAGAAGGCGCAGCTGCAAGTGAAACAGATCTGTGACAGCCAATCCCAAACTTCTATTCTTTCCCACACACAATCTTTATTAACATTGTTAGACTTTGTAACACACTTAACAGGGAGCTAGGTGTTGTATACATTAAAAAGCAAAATCAAGTCCATGCCAGTAAATCACAGAAAGGACAGACACTGAGCAAGAAAAAGAGGAAAAACTAAAAATGCCCTGTATAAATGGAACCCACAGAGGTTATCAGCAGAAGCTGGGATAGTATTGGATGGGGGTGGGAGACCCACTTTGAGTCATGACTGAGAAGTGCAGGAGAAACGCAGGCATATAATTATTTTAAATAAAGAAATAAATAAAAGAAGGCATTGCGAGGAGAGGGAAGAACAAATAATTTTTAAGCCCAGGAAATCCTTTTCTTTCTTTGCGCCTCTGAACAGCCTAGTGCCTTTTGATTGTGATCTGCTTGGGGAAAGAAAGTTTTGTGTTTAGAAAAACGGTTGAGCCTGCAGAATATAAATCTATTAAAGAAAAAAAAACATGCCATAGTGCAAGGCAAGAAGGGAGACCGACCTCCTTTTTTAGCGATTTCAGGCCAGGCTATAGGACAGAAACAGCCCAGTCAGCTCTAGCTGATAACCTCTGCCAGAACGCAGACAAAAGCCAGGCTTCGCTACTGCTCTCCCTGGATTGGTTTGCAGCTTGCAATACTGTGCCGCCTTGTTGTGGCATTTGGAGGCAGAAGCAGGTATCGGAGGATATGCCTTGGACTGGTTTAACTGGTTCCTCATGGGATGGACTCAAAGGGTTGCTATTGGGGTTCTACAAGGCACAGTTCTATCCCCGATATTATTCACCCTCTATATAAAGCCTTTAGGAAAACTCATTTGTAGCTATGGAATTGGAGGCCATCAATATGTGGATGACAGCCTGCTCTGTATCTTGTCAACCAAATCCCCTAGAGGTACAGAGTCTCTGCTTGACAGTTATTGTTAACTGCCTAAAAGCTAACAAATTGACACTAAACCCAGACGAGACAGAGGTGATGCTGGCCGGGAAAGAGATCTTGAATGACATTGTGCTTGCGACCTTTGACCCTGGCTGACCCAGTTAAGAGCCTAGGTGTTATACTAGATCCAGCACTGCTGCCCGACAAGCAAGTAAATGCAGCTGCAAAAAAGGCCTCACAACTCAGGCTAGCCTGGAAGATGCCCCCCTCCCTTGCCACGACTGACCTGGTCACCTGGATTCACGCCACGGTAACATGGAGCCTAAACTACTGTAATGCACTTTACATAGGTCTCCCCTCAAAGTCAAGTCAGAGACTCCAGTTGGTGCAAAACACCGCAGCTCGATTATTATCAGGAGCTAGGCAGAGCATGCATGTTACTCCCATTCTGCAGTCACTCAACTGGCCACCCAGCAATTACCAGGCTCCATGCAAGGTCATGACTATCACGTTCAAAGCCCTTCACGGCCTTGGCCCCTCTTATCTGTGTGACCAGCTCTCCCCTAATGCTTCACCACACCAGCTTTGCTCACCTGAACAGGACCTTCTGCAGATGCCACCCTGCAGCTGGGCAAGATCAACAGCTGCTTTCTCTCAGGTAGCCCCCACCTTAGGGAATGGCCCATCTGAGGCGGTCAGGAACGCCCCTACTCTCCTCGTTTTCCACAAACTATGCAAAATTGAGTTATTCAGGAGGGTTTTTTACTCCGATTACAGGACTGTCTCTTAAGAAATAGCCCAGAGACATGCTTTGATTGAGACAAGGAATAAATGCTACGCTGTCTGCTGATGTAGATATGCTCCTACTAGCGAGTTTACATTCTGCTATACATGCCATGGAAGTTAGTTATGCTTGGCTTCAGATAGATTTCACATCTTTAAAAATTTTCTGCTACCATTCTCTACTCCCCGTTTCCCTGTATGTCCTGTTATTCATTATTGTTCTTTGCTCAGTGAATGTCCCAGCTGTTGACTATATTGTATTTTTGCTCACACTGTAGCTTACAGCAGCAACCACCTATATGGAATTAATTTAAATATGTATACATCAATGCTTTGCCCACCTGTCGGGGGGGGGGAGGGGAATTCTGAAAAAGACAATGTGTACTTTTCTCTAGCATGAGAATCCAAGAAAGCTTTTATTACTATTTTTAAAGCATTAGAAAGTCCAGCTCCCACTCCCATTTTGTGGGGACCCTTGCTACTCATGCCAAACAGCACATGCCCCACAGTTGGATGCTCTCCTCTGCACCTGCTCCCATTTGTCCACATCCTTTTGGAAGTGAGGCCTCCAGAACTGCCCACAATACTGCAGGTGGTACCTGACCAATGTGGTACACACGGAGATAATGACATCCTGTGATTTGGATGTTATGCCTGTGTTGATACATCCCAAGATTGCGTTCGCCTTTTTTGCTGCTGCATCACACCTAACCCTGTTTCAAAATGCGGTTCTCCCATCTCCAGCCTGGCCCTAGTCAGTACAAAACATGCTGCTGTTTGCAAGGAAACAATCATAGAACACTGAAGTCACCTAATCTGCAAAGCCACCTGATATGGTGTGGTTTTCCAGGCCTCCCCCTCCACAACTTTGCCACTGGGCAGGGAAATCCGGACTGGCCGACTCTCTTCGGAGGCTCGCTGAGCATGTTTTCCCTCAGCGGTGGCTTTTAGCTTCTCATATAAGGCCAGGCGTTCAGTGACATGGTCTGGAACAGGACATGCCTAGGAAACAAATGGAAAACTGGATGTTGTGGGGTGGCAATCAATGGCAGGGGGTGGGATGCGAGTCTAGGGTCGTCTTGCAGACCAACCAGATTTCCCTTGCCCACTTTCAAGAGTCAGAGCTCTGTTCTTCAGATACAGTGGGGGACACAGTCCTGTTCATGGAGGCTGCAGACTCAAACACACACACACCCCGTCACCTCCTCCCCTGCATCAGTCTCACAACAGTACAGCCTGTAGCTTAAAGGCACTAGAGCGCAAGCTCTTTTTTGCTCAGAAAATTATGCCAGTCCCTAGAGCCCGCGAGCTCTACGCTTCATACAAAGATGCACCAGGCAACCTCCTGCGAGGCGGACTAATTCTGCTGAGTGGGAAATAAATGCGTGAAGGTTCCCAAGGCCACAAACTACCGCAAGGACTCATGCAGAGATGCAGCAGACAGCCCCTTGCATGGCCAGAGTTCACGGGAACCTTCCATCCCGTACACGTGTGTATAGAGAGTAAAGGGTCCATCCTCAAGCATAAGGGGCTCAGGGGCACCGGGAAGAGGCAGGTGTGCGGGGGGGGGAAGGGCCAGGTGTGCTGTGCGCATGCTCGGACGGGGGGGGGAAACCCCTGCCCCTCTCGCCCCCCACCCCTCCCGCGCCCAGCCCAGCCAGACCCGGTAGCGCCTGCCCAGGCCGCCCTTCCCGGGCCAGAGCCTCCGCCAGGGTGCCGCCAGCCGCATGTCCCCGTTGCCTCGCAGGCCCCGCCTCTTCCGGGCGCCTTCTTCCGGGCGGCTCGCCCAGAGGCGCTCCCCTTCGCTGCCTGGCAACAGCGCGCCCCGCCCCCCGCAGGCTGGGCCCAGGCCCGAGAAGTGTCGCCGAAGCCCCCCGTTGCCATGGCGACGCCGCGGCCGTTGGCCGCTCCCTCAAGGCCCTTCTCGCCTCGGCGCCCGGCAGGAGGCCGGCTCCCTTTCCCCCTCGGGCGTTTTTCTCTCCCGGAGGGTTCTCGCCTCAGGGCCGCCCCCGCCAGGCCGCGCGCCCTAGAAGCCGGGGCTGCCCGTCTGCGGGCCACCGGGGCCAGACGCGCCGCGGTCCCTGGCCGGGAGAGGGCGCCGGCAGGCGAAGAGGCCCGAGCGCGCGCGCCCGACGCTCCCCTCCCGGGATGCCCGTGCCCGATGCGCGCCCGCCGCCGCCCGCGGCGCGCAGACAACAGCCGCCTCCCCATTGCCCAGCTGCCCATTCGGTTTTGTTTCACTGGCAGGATGTGATCTGCCTCGGGCCGGGGGAGAAAGGCGGACCATAAAGGAATAAATGGAGGCAACGCCCTTGGGCATGGGAAGAGAGGCCGCCCGCCAGGCCGCCCACACCTTCCGCTGCTCACACACATCTGGCGGCATGGGGGGCCATTCCCAAGCCTGTGAAGGCTTTTGCATCAGAGAGGACAACATGCCAAGAGAAAACAAAGGGAGACAAACGCTCCGCGCATCCTCCTGCCCTCGTTCTCAAGCCTCTTTTTTTTAAAAAAAATCCATCTTTCCTGAATTTTTTAAGGGTACAACCAACCCAGTTGCCTTACAGCAGTTTGCCCATTGGCCTGTCTGTGCAGTCTCTCAGACAGAGAAGGCCATTCTCAAAACCTGAGATCATTTCATGCCAAGCGAGACCCCCCCCCCCGCCACAGCTGACTCAAAATGAAAGGCAACACTCCTAAAGCTCAACGCCGAGAACAAGCCAGCAGATAAAAAGAGAGAGACAGAAGGGTGGCCTTTGAGCCAAAGGAGAAAAGAAATGCAATGGAAGAGATCGCTCCATGTTGAAAAATGCAATGCAACTTGCTCGCCAGGAGAATCAAATGCAACAGCCCCAAGAACACTGGAAGAGCCTTGCTGGATCAAACCAGCGGCCCACCATATCCAGCATCCTTCCTCAGGTAGTGGCCAACTAGTTGCCCAGGGAGGACTAAACGAACAGGGCACAGAGCCAGAGGTCCTGGGGAAAGCCAGAGCCAACCAGAATAGAGGGAGCAGAATGCAGGGAACAGCCCAGCCAGAGGAAGGGCTTTCTTCACTTCCAGACTTAGCATAGCCCCAAAGAAACTGGTGGGCTGCAGGGCGAGCTCAGGTAGCAGATTTTGGGGAGCAGCTACTTCCTGACCTACTCCCCACTCCTGCCAGAGATTATTCTCACATGAGGTTCCTCTTTATGAGTTCGGCCACCATTTGGGGTCATCTATTGCCAGAGCCACCAAGAGTGGTGCAACTCTTTTGAGGGAAAGGAAGTTCGTAAGCATTCAGGAAACCCCCATGGCACATGTGTCTTACTGTGTGCTTTTTAAAAGGAGCTCAGTAAAGCTGTAGGGTGTACTGTCCTCTCTGGGAGTGGTGACAGCAGTGGCGAGGAAAGGTAAGGAAAGGGGTGGCAAAAGATGTTGGGCCACCTCTGCCTACGAGAATGGCCTCTCCTTATGGATACTAGGCATCCCCTCCACACAAAATCCAAGGTGGCTCACTGCCACACCTGCTATTACTTTGAAGCAGAGGCCTAGGCAAAGCTTCCAGTGGGAGAAGCTCTTTGCCCCCACCTCAAAGGTTAAGACAGCCGAAGTTTTTTTGGTAGCAGTGCGGAAACCACGCCTCCTGAGCCAACGTGCTCTGAGCAAACAACAACAATAATAATTGATTTATAATCACCCTGTGGGGTGGGTGGGGCTGAGAGAGCTCTGAGAGAGCTGTGACTGACCCAAGGTCACCCAGCTGGCTTCAAGCAGAGGAGCGGGGAATCAAACCCGCTTCTCCAGATTAATGTCTTACCGCTCTTTGCCACTACACTAAACTGGCTCTTCGAAGCCAACTTTGAGCAGCAGCAATTATACACACAAACCTGGGCTCCCCACTTAACCCACTTGCATAACATAGAACAGCTGGTTCACAACCGGTTGGAGAAATCACAGGACTGTACAGATAAGCCTCTGGACAGCACAAAGCACCTCTCTGCCCCCCCCCAACCCAACAGCCTGGCTGTCCTCAGTCCTTTCCCCTCCCCTCCTGGGAATGCCATTTTCTCAAGCCCCATTTCCCCCCTGACCCCTCCCCAGGAACAGGACAGCTCAAGCCAACAGGTGGCAGAAGTTCAACGACATGGCAAACAGCCAGAGCCCCTTCATGACAGAGCAAGCAGACAGGCACACAATTCAACCAGTAACCATCCCCTCAGTACCCCTCCACATGCCACAGGACTGGTTTACCATGCGCCATACCCATTCCCCAACAAAAATGGAAAGCAGCACAGGGTCCCCATGCAATCGATAAGAAGCCCCTGCTTTTGACCCCCCGAGGCCTATTTTGTGTCATCCCAACACCCTCGATCAACCAAAGGGACCAAATCCCATCCTCACTCCGCCAGCTCTCACCCCTTGCCTTCCCAGCTGGTGCCCCGTGCCTGGCTGGCATATTTCCATAAGACCTAGCAGCAGGAGGAAAGACGGCAATCAAAGCCCGACAAACGACAGCTGGCAAGCACTGGGGCATTTCCAATACTGTGCCAAAGCTTCTGGGTGAGCCTGATTGGGCTGATGAAAAGAGATTTCCCAGAAAACACGCTCCCCTTTGGTTGTACCTTTAAGTAAGTTTTGGCTTTGCTGCTTGGCTGAAGTGTTGTGAACCATTTTGAGAGTGACAGGACCTGGAGACTGAAAAGTGAAGTCAGCAGCAGCAGAGAGAGGAAGAAACGGGGGGAGCGAGAAACAAGGTAAGAGGGGAGGGATTTTGCCAGTCTGGTTTCACTTTGGGCACAAGGTTTTTAAACGGGGGGGGGGGGCAGCACTAAGATCCCCACCCACAGCAAAAGGGATGCAGACCAGACAGGGGCTGCTTTGACATACGCTGGATAATGCACTTTAGCAATCATTTGCAAACAGTGCAGTGGTTAGAATGCTGGACCAGGATGTGGGAGCCCCAGGTTCAAATTCCCACTCGGCCATGGAAGCTTGCTGGGCGGCCTTGGGCCAGTCAGCCTAGCCTACCTCACAGGGTGGTTGTGAGGATGAGAGGAATGACGCAAACTGCTTTAGGTCCCCACTATGGAGAAAAGGTAGGATATACATTAATTTAAATGGATTCTCCTGTGTGAAACAGGACAACCCAGTTGCAAGTGACTGCTGAAGTGCGTTAAAAGGGAACTATTCAGTGTGTGTAAAAGGAGCCAGGGCTCAACGCCTTTCCTAGTTGTTTGTAGGAGAATGCTGGACAGTGGTGTGCTTTCAGGCTGCAAGAGGTGCAACCAGAGGGCAAAGGTTTTATCTAAGAGAGCTGCATGAAGGTTTTGATGCAACGAACCAAGAAAAGTGAAAAATCCCTGTCAGCATGAGGCAACCAGCAGGATGAAGGCAAAGCTAGGAAAGGCGGCCCCAACAGGATGCTCGTGGGGGCCCTGGCACCTGCCACCTTTTAAGAAAGCGGGCCAGGCCGAATGGGGCTTTTGCCCAGTAGGGCTTCTGACGGGCCACTGGAGATCTGATTAAGCCGTGCAGAGAAAAATGTTGCTTTGGCAGCAGCCACCACCACCACGGCACAAGGATCTTCACTGTTGTGACTGAATTTACACTGCATAAGAATGCATTTTAAAATGTATTTTGTTAAATGTATCCATTTTTAAAAGGCATCATGTTACATAGTTTCTGCTCAAAATGTTTAAAAACTGCTATTATGTATACTCTCACTCTTAGATATTCTGTGGTCATCTCCACCTCTTGCAGTAGCCATTTTGTAGTGGCACCCACCACTGTGTCTGAAAAAGTGTGCAGAGGCTCAAAAAAGGTCGGGGGCCTGATCTAGACAAAACGGGGATGTTGTTGGCTCCGGGTGTGTGTGTGTGTGTGTGTGAGCATCACTTTTGGGTGGTGGCTGGTTGCCTGTTCTAGCTGCGGGAGCACTCCCCATGTAAAGAGCAGCTCCGTAGTTTGGAGGTACTTTTAGTTCCAGCGTGGACCGCAGAGGTTCAAGTGACCACTGTAGAACACGGTGCCTTTGGCCAAATTCTCCTGGCAGTCCCGTTTCTTTTTCTCGAAGACTTCGACTGGTTCAAAATATTGCAGCGGGGGTATGATGGCTGCTCCGTTCCCCCCATATTACACCAGCATGTGAAAGCCCGCGCTTTCCCCCAGCATGCTGCTGAGCAGAGGTCCAGGTGCTGACTTTGAAGCCCCCTCTGGTTTAGCTCAGGGCATCAGAAAGGCGGCTTGCTCCCAGAGCCCTGCCTGCACCTCTAGCTCTCCCGCAGAGGTCTTGCTCTAGGTGCCTCTGGCAGCCGGAGTCCAGTGGTCCTGAGGGACAGGATCTTTCCCAATCATAACCTTCCTTGAGACATTCACTGGGCAGCCACCACGTCCATTTGGTACTAGGCAAAGAGTTTTTCAGTTGGTTTTTCCCAGTGCTGCTTTGTTTTGGAGTGTCAGTACTCAGGTTGCACCAATTGCCACCTCAGGACTTGGAAGAACGACCCCCCCTCCAAGTTCCAGTACTTAGTACTGGCAAGTACCACCATAGATAAGCTCTGGTTTTTCCTTAGTTGTTGGGCAGTACCACCTCCAGGAATGGAAAATGTGGCCCGCTGTTGGTTTGCCAAGATGTGGTAGGAGTCTCCTGAACCAAACTGCACTTGTCATTTGATCACACTGAAGTCTGTGATATCTGTGCGTAGGGCTAGACCTGCTGCAGTGTTCAGTGACTGGTGGAACATTTTAACCATCATGCTAATTTTTTTGTCATTAACACAAGTGGTAGCTTTTGGGGGATGTTTTTGAGCTGCTGGAGGTAGTTTTAAATTGTGCAAGCTGCTCTGAACATTTTATAGAGTGGTGGGATATAATTTTTCTGAAACAGATAAATTCTTCACCTTCAAGGGGCACGTTTCCATTCAACAAGTCCTCAGGCAGCTCTTTGGCCAGCCAGTATGCAACAGTTGTGAGCTTCAGAGCTGCAGGAAGGGGGATCCCAGGAGGTGGGCAGGCAATGTCCCCTGGACATCTTACTACACTAGCACCGGCTTAGGCGCTCTACCCTGACCTTTGGCATAACAGTAACTGCAGGGCAACACTGAGGGGCTAGCAAGAGACCGAGCAAAATGCAGCCAAGTTTAAAGCAACCAGCAGGCCCAGGCCCAGCCGACACTCCTGCGCCCTCTGGGTTCTGTTGCTCTCGATAGGGCTTCTGCCACGAAAGGTGCCCCCGTTGAACCCATTTCTCAGCAGCTTCTACAGGCCGCGTTCTGACTGCCATTTCCACCAACTCCCCTCCTCCCCAACTGAACTCAGCAGAACAACTGAGCGTGCAGGAGAAGTCTGAACTAGCTCTCCCCTCCCTCCCAAAGTGGCAAGGAAGTGCATTCACTAGCTGTCACAAGGGGGGGGGGGAGAGTACACATAAAGGGATACACACACACATTAGGGGGTGGTCCTTTGCCAAGAGTGGAGTCTGACCCAGGAAGTGCAGCCAGGACTTGGCTTCCCGAGTCTTGCAGCATCTGAAAATATGCAACAAAGTAAAACAAAAAACACAACGCTGAGCCTTTGGATTTTGGCAGGAGTGGTGGCAAAAGAGGAATGAGGCAAAGTCAGCCCAGGAGATGCCTTCAGCAGGCCAACTGCTGGAGCCAGATGGTAAGACGCCATCCTCTGCAAATCTAAGCGTAGCCTGGCCTGCTCCATTTCACATAGAAGAGCGAGCCTGTGCCATAGCAGGACTGCTTTCACAGACCACCACAAACTCTGCAACGTTCAAGACAGAAACACAAGTCCTGAGCTACAATCCTTGAAACGTAAAGTCCCCCCTTCCCCCCCGCCACTCCAGAGACTGCGGGCTCTCATTAGAAAACATGTAACACAGCAGGCATGGAGCCATACCTCACCCACCCCAACCACAGTGTATTTCCTTGATACAAGAACATCTAAGAGTCCCTGTTCTGTGGGGAAACCATACAGTGGTAGCCAGCCAAGAGTGCCTTCAAAGTGATTTCAGGTTGGGTCATGACAGTCAGCTATGAAAAGTGCAAGAGCTGGACTCCTCTTCAGAGAAGCCAGAGCAAGCCCCACCTCTCAGCTCTGGGCTCAGGAGCCCAAGGGGCAAAGTCCAAAAGACGGGAAATCCCCTGCTTTTCTGAAAAGGATTCTAGACGGTCTGGAAAAGCCCAGTCGCTGACACTTCCAAAGCACAACAGCATACCCCTGAAGACCACTGGGGACGACGTTCAGAACTGCTCCGCTAACAAGTTTCAAGAGTGGTGGAACAGATCCGCAGAATACAGCCCACAGGCAACCAGTTGACCAAACCTCTTAACTTTGTTCAGAATGCTAAGATAAGGCATTTTTTATAAAAAGAAGAGTTAATGTGCATGTTTACATTTTGCTTAAGTAAAAAAGTATTCAATTACCACAAATCATAACCCCACACTGCACATAAACGCATACATACAACCCCCCCCCCTCACAAGGCCCTGTACGAGGTTCTCTCCCCTGCTGAGCTATGTGACAAAAAGAAAACAGGGTTAGGCAAATTGGCCCAGAGCTCCCTTTTCTCCTATAAAAGGAGGCCACACCAAGTCAAGAACACTTTATTAGCATACAATACAAAATAGGGGGGGGGAGGAGGGCAGGTGAGGAGGATACCTCGAAAATCCAACCATCCATTTGTTTTTGCTTGGGAAAAGGTGCTGTTTCGAGATCACCTTCCCACGTACAGATTGCATATCATTAAGAGGAACAGTCAAACTTCCCAAACACGTTTCACAGGCAGGATGTTGTCTCCGCTGCTGGGATCGTGGTTCTCCCATCCGCTGGTCCCCCCCTTGATTTCAGGCGGCTCTGCCCTCCACTAGTAAGCCAAGGCAAGCCCAGGTGGTCGTCCTACATTGCAAAGCACAGGAGAGATCTCTCTGCTCTTCAATTGTGTTCTTGCACCTATTGCACACTTAAAAGAGGGCTTATTTACAAGAATATGAAAACAGTCAAACTAGTTATTTTATTAAAGGAATTTATACAGTCCAGAAACCATCTGCTGTGTCTTCACTTTAAAGCATCTCCTGGTCTCCCCGCCCCCCCCCCCCAAATGAAACACTTGAGAATATCAAGCCAACAAAGACCCAACGGAGCTTTTCAACAGGCACAAAAAGAAGCACACTGATTATTTACAGCATTTTCAAAATGGCCCCACCACTGCCGCCGCCCCCCAACCACGGAACCGTCACCGTGGGCCTCTGAATGCAGTCGCTTGCTCCATACTGGAAGGCAAGACAGCATCGGTTCTGCTTTCCCAATTCAACTATCGCTCTGCAGGCAAAGAAGATGCTGTCTAGAATGCCACAAGCAGGACCGACATGCCCCCCCCCCCGCCCCCCATTTCCCCCGCGATCAGCTAGTCTTTCCCCTTCAATGGCCAAGACACACGTTTACTGGGAGCTGCTATGGAAGATGCACTTTGATCAGTCTGGCAATTCACACACCACACCAAACCTTCCATTCTCAATGGGCATTCAAAGCTGTGCCGGGGGCAGGGGGGTGTGTGCTTCCCACTATACCTCTTGTGTTCTTGGAACAGCCAACCAACAGGCTGTAAGCTTCCTTTCCTCTTAGGCAATTCTGTCCTTCCATGAGAGAGACTAATGCTTTCCTTAAAAAATATGTGTTTATTTTTCCCTTATCAGGTGAAATACAAAAAGTAACAGCAAAGCTAAGGGAAGGAAAAACCCGAGACAGAAAAAGACTTCCTGTCGAACAACCTTTTTTTTTCTTTTTTACACATATGTACATCATCACCATCAGCTGTTGTCAGCAATTTAAAGTAAAAGCACAAAATCTGGAATTAAAAAAGAGACAGGGAGCTTTACCATTAAAATATATTGCCTTTTTACAAAGGAGGTTTCTTGTCAGTCCTTTTCCTGCAAGATGCCCAAAGGGAACACCTCTGATTGCTAGAAGCCATTTCCTATTGCAATGCAATTTTAGGAGAAGCAGCTCTAAGGCAGTTTCAATACCCCTGGATTTCCTCAAGTTACTGAAACTGCCCTCGAAGAGAAAGAGGCAGAAATTAAAATAAAATAAAAAATCACATTTTATGGGGAAGGGGGTAGAGAACCCAAGAACTTTTGTGTTCTGAAGTCTGTCTTAAAAACAGGATGGAAAGGGGCAAAGGTGGCTGGAGGCAGAATCTGCTGCACAGTTGTCCTGTGGAAGGTCCAATGAAACCCACCCACTCGCAGGTCCCAGTGGCTCCCACAGGAGAACGTCCAGCCGCTGGATCATGCCCTCGGGGACCCAGACAGCGCAGTCTGAACATTTCTCTTCCAAAACAAACCCCATCTCTAAAGATGAAATATTAAGAACACGAGCAGGTTGCAAAAACCATGCAGCTTAGGAAAAATACAGGGCTACCACAAACTAGCCCTCGCACCAGCTGTTCTTGCACGGAGAACAGGTGGGGCACTACAGTTCCATGCTTAATGACGACTGGGCAAGGTGAGCTGCAGGCACTCGAAACTTAAACATTCTGCTGCTCCCCTAGACTCCACCCCCCCCCTTCCGATTTTTAATTTGGGCAAAGCTGCAGCGCTCCTGTGCCCTCACCGGACAGCAATCCCAGGCATCCTCAGAAAAGCAAAGCCCACTTGTGGTGGATCTTCCAGTCTGCATTTCTTCTCCCTTCCGCAAATGAGCCCCACTGGGAGTTTCCCCATTTTGTTCCATTTTCTTGTCCTCACCCCTGCAGAACTTTGGGTTGATTTGTCGCTCACTTCAACTGAGGCTGGAACAGAACTCAACTGTTCATCATGGGACACGGGATGCCTCACAGCTTGGGTGCACTGCCAGGGTGCTCCTCCTACATCAGCACAGGATTTTTTTAGCCATGGTGGTCTAATATTGCATCTTCTGGAAGTCTGGGAAAAGCTGAATTAACACACATTCATAAACCCAGGACACCTGAAATTCTCTCAGTATATGAATGGCACATACATCTTCCGTACTAAAAAAAAAATGTCTGCACACACAATCTAAGAGGTATTACTCTTCCAAACACATAAATGGCAGAACACAACATCTTTCCTGTTGCCTAAAGTATTTTTTTTTTAAATCAACTATTAACAAACTCACAATTTTCACACAGAAGTAGTCTATGTCCACAGCTGTGTATAGAGAAGGGGAGAGATGGGAGGGAGGAGGGAGAGAATCTGCCTGGTGCCCTTGCAGTCCTAACCTGTCAGCAGCATAGCTTGCAATGCCAAGAGCAGCAGCGGAGAGCGAGCAGGCTAGCGCCAGAGCTGTGTGGGGGAGTGATGCCACCGGGTCTCACCATTTGGGCCTCAGGGGAGATGCAAACGGACTAAGCCAAGACAGAGGCGCCGGTATGCACGCCCGACCTAAACACACACCTGAATAGGCAATGCTTCTCTCAACCGGCCACACCTCTCCTCGCAGGTGTTTCCATTTTAGAAAGCAAACAGAACCACTGTTGTGCGCTTATCGAACAGACCTCTAGAAAAAGCAGCTGGCATAGCAAGCTTCATCAGGGACCTTGTTTAGCATGATGGCCAAGGACCAACTCCTGCCCATGGATTACCAGCTGTCCCATCAGTCCTTTCTGGGAGGACCAAAGGAAGCATTTTGGCTAGGAGTAACTATGGAAAGGAGGAACAGGCCACGCCACACCCTCCCCTCAAGCCTCAGCCAGGTACAAGCACAGCAACAGCAAAGGGGGGCGAGAAACAGACTCCGCCCTCCCTGAGGCTCCTCCCGAGACTGGCTGGCCAGACGGCCAGCCGACCTGCAGATCATGGGCTGAGGAGCTCAAGTTACTCGAGGCCAAAGCTTCTTTCCCCTCAACAAACCAAAAAAAACCAGGAGAACCTTAAGAACCTAAAAGGGCTGCAAAAAAGGAGAATTAGCAAGCAAAGATGGGCACCCCTTCCTTTTTTCTTCCAGGGGCAGATGGATTCCAGCAGGCACCAAAGAAGTCCAAGGAGAAAAATAAGCACAAGCCACCACAGGAAGGAGATGGAGCAGCTGGGGACAAAAAGGCAGGCTCAGGAAGGGTGACCGTTGCGAGAACAGAAGCCACGGCTCTGCATTCTCAGAATCTGTGCCTTCCTTCACCTGTCTGTGCAAAATTCCTCCCTGGCTCCCACCTCCCTCCCAGGGGAGTTCCAATTTGGAGAACTGGCTACAAAAATCCCAGTGTTGATTAATTATTTGAAGCTACCAAAAGTTTTATTTCAACAACTATTTTAAGATTAGTTCTTAAATTACTCTGCAGCACCCCCTACTTCCATACCTAGATTTCAGACCAACAACTAACTTCCACAATAAACCAACAGAACAATGTGTGTGTGTGTTTGTGTGTGTTGTAGGACAGAACATACCTTAATTCAGAACCAAAAAAGTTGTAGGGCCCTTTAGGGAAAATATGAAATGAAAGTGAAAGTACTACTTCCACTGCTCTCTAGAAAGTTCCGGAACACCTTCATTCAGTACCTGGGAGGGAAGAAAGGGCGTTTTGGTGCAAAGAAGGGAGGGCCCCTCGCAAATGGGGGCCGAGGCCTTTTTAAGTTATTAAAGGGGTCTCTGTTTAAGAAAGACTCCCTAGGTCTAAAGTCTGGCCGCTGGTTCCTAGCCCCCATCCCTCCTCGGTTTGTGGTGTCTCTGTGAGTCAGGACAGAGGATCCAACATTAAGGGTTGGCCCCAGCGGATCTCTTGAAAGGGTGGACAGGCCTACGTTCTCTCGAGCTCGACCAATGGACTGACCCCCATGGTCGCGCTGAGGCTGGGCAGCTTGGTCCCGCGGTGCGCCTGATTGTATGTTAAAATGCTCTTTCATTGTTCCTTGATGAACCGCACCAAGATCCTTGGCAAACGGGCCCCCATGTTCCGCAGCAAGGGGAGGAGCAGGAAATGGAAGGCCAAGATCCCCAGGAGGCGGCGGAGGGGTGGAGAAGGGAACGCTGGGGTGTTCCACGGGGAGAGGAGGGGGGGGCTGAGTAGGAAATGGAACTCCCCCGCGTTCTAAGGAAGGAGGAGGGGGAGGAGGAACAGCACGAGGCATGGTAAGTGGAGATGGTGTTTCTTTTGAGAAAGGGCTACTGTGATCCACTGATGGCATGCGTGGAGGGGGGACCGAGTGATCCCTAGGAAAAAGGCTGCCAAGATCCTTTGGTGGAAGAGACTGAGGCCCTGAAGGAGGTGGCCCCATTTGGTCCCTTGGGAAGGAAGTCCCATGTTCTAGGGGAGGCGGCCCAAGCGGTGGCGGCACGTGACGATCAAAGGAAGTGCTGAAGTTACTGGTTCTGAAGTTGTTGACATTCTCCTGGAACGATGGCACCCGGTCTTTGTACTGCGTCTGAAAGCTGGATGCACCGCTGCCAGTGCCCATGGTGGGCATCTCTGTTGCGCTCGAAGGCCCATTATCGAACCACCCTGCCCTGCTTGCTTCTCGCCCGTGTCCTCGACTCCCCTTCCCGAGAACTCTTATGGACTCTACGGTCTGAATGGGCTCACCAGACATCCCCCTACTGGATGCATTATGGTACCCTAAGGTTTCTATGGGGGCTCCTTTCTCTTCGGTGCTATCAGGCAAATCTAAACACGAGGATGATACCCTGGTCTCGATCCGGTAATGCTCCTCTTGCTGATCTGGCTGCTCCCCTGCCGAAATTCCAGTCTGGCCAAGACTAGCGCCATCACTAGCACCGCCTTTAGGGACCTGACTAAAATGCTTGCTGTCCTCAGAGGGCTTTCGAGATGCATTTTTAAGCATGTTCTTGAACTCGATGGTTGAAGTGGCAGAGATGGAAGACGCGGTGGGTTTGTCCACACTGGACGCAGGAGGTCGACTAGCTGGGGACAAGAGAGCGTTCTGGGGAGAGAAGAGCGACCTGTGTGGAACCAAGTGAGGAGAATCTGGGTACTGTTTCTGGGACACGCCGGAGTGCGGCATCGATTTGGACAAGCTATTGTGATTGGAGTCTGGGCTGAAAAAGGCCTCGTTCTTACTCGAGGCAGGGGAGGCGTCTGAGCCAGAGTCGTTCCCCCGTAAATTGTAACTCCCATACATTCCAGGAGAGGACAATGGGTCACAGCTGTCGCTCTGGTCATGGAGGGATCGCATCGACTGAGGGAAAGAGGATTTCATGCCAAATCCAGAGGGCCTCTGACTGTACCCTGGCAGAACTGGTTGGTACTCTGCAGAATCAGCAAGCTTCCCAGATTTCAAGATAGATTTTGCCGGTTGCTTCTCCAAGTTTACCAGGGCAGAGGGTGGAGGGCCCGAATAATCAAAATCACGGTAATCTTCATCCTCTTGGAAGGAAGTGTCAGGGTAGAACTTCTCTTGAGGGGAGTCCATTAAGGACGAAGGTAATTCCATATTGTCAGAGGGCTGTTTGTACATGCCAGCTGGAGAATCCCGACTCATCCCAAAAGACCTGTACACCGAATTCGACAGGTCCTGGGGATAGCTGTCTTCTCGGCTCTGGAGAGGTGACCTTGTGCTACTCGGGGTAGAAGAGCCCGGGCTTATTATCTTCGAGAGAAGGGACAGCGTGTCCACATTGCTGGATGAGGGTTTGTCCATCATCTCATCCTGAGTAGGCGTTCCGCTCCGCTCGTCACGAACAGGAGTGCCGTCTATGCTGTCCACAGAAGTGCTCGTCGGCCCGCGATTAAAATCTGAGGATGAAGACTGGCTCTCGGGCGGCACGTTGGATCCCAAGCTACTTAAAATTGGAATATTCAGATTCAAGCCACTGAAGCCAGGGTTGCCCTTCAGGAAATTGTGTATCTTCATTTCCAGGCTCGGAGAAGTGGGCTCAGACTCCACTTTAGTCTCCGAAATCTCAGAAGACTGGCTCATTGGGGTCTCCGCTGGGCGAAGGGGTGGTCGGCTGGCCTGGGAGCTGGCAAAGCCCAAGGCGTTGGCAGGAGGCTTAAAACTGGAACTGGAGAGCCCCGCGCTATGCCCAAGGGGAGCCTTGTTGATGGATGTGGAAGAAACCTCAGAGGAGGAAGAATTGGGAGAATAACCAAAACCCTGCGGCATAAAAGGCTGAGCATTGGGAGAAACATTCCTCCCTTTCATGCAAGGGGCTGTGGCGGCGGCAGGGGAGGCGGCCGTGCTCTGAGACGCCATCTCGCCTGGCTGGGCTGTGTTGCCAGCAACACTCTGAAGCAACGAGGACAAGCCTGGGGGGAGAAAGAGAAACATTTCATTGACATAACACATTTATCTCCTACCTTTCCACCAACTAGATTTTAACTACAGAGTAAAAGACAAGCTATTTCGAAGCAGAAATGAACTTAAGGGAACTCAAGTCATGCATGCATTTCATGATTGTTCTTAGATGAGGTGTGTGCGCGCATGTGTGTGTGTCGTCAAGCCGCCACCGACCTCTGGCAACCCTATGAAGCAAAGACCTCCAAAACGTCCTCCCCTTAACAGCCTTGCTCAGATCCTGCAAACGGAAGGACGTGGCTTCCTTTATTGAGTCCAGCCATCTCGTTTTGGGTCTTCCTCTTTTCTTACTTTTCCTAACATGTTCTTAGACTGCTTTGTTCATATTCAGAGGCTGGGATTGGGAACCATATTGCGACTTCATTTGTCTACATAATTCCAGTTCCTCCACATAGTTGGCCCAACTCAAGGGACAACTCGTAAGAAAACACTGAAATATACCACAGATTCAAAGTGTTATTCCCAAATGAATAATTCAGAATTCCTAATACGTTTAAAACAAGTATGACATCTAAACCAGGGACATCGCTTTCAGCCTAACATCCTCTTTCAGCATTGTATTATTTCTAGAAACACACTGGCAGAGAGTAGTGCCCCAAAAAGCATTTTCTGTTCCCAAAACTGCTTGAAGGAAGCCAGTGGGTTCGTTATCATATTTCAAACACTCCATTTCCGAGTGTCGAATGTTTCCAGTATCTTAAAATTAATATTTCTGCAGAAATCAGGAGATGAATTACAAGCAGTCTTTAACATATCCAAGTAAACGACAACATTGACGTAACAAGGAATTGGATAACCCAGGATTTCAGTGATTAATTCCTAATTCTCCTCCTCCTCCTCCTCTGCTTTCCCACTGGGCCAAACACGTATACAAGGAGTTTTGTAATATATCCAGCACACGCCCCTTCCCTTCCAAGCACGGGCTGCAGCACCACATGTGGAGGGCCGTGGATTTTCTCTTCAGGAACGCGAGTCTACAACAAGCCCCTGTGATTTTTTAAATATATGACTGGGGTGTGTGTGTGTGTGGGGGGGAGACGAGTTATTTCTTCCCTTCCCGAAAGATGCGGAGAGTCTTAGGTCTGTAATCCCTTAATGTGCCAAGCTCGGGTGTCTCGGACTTTTGACTCCTCTTCCCCCCAAGGAGGAGGGGAACTCTCCGACGAGATGAGCCTCTGGGGGGCAATGATACTAATGGGCCTGAAGGACGGGACAGGGGCATTTCTGCGGGCCCCTCTGTGCTGGGGGAAGAGCAGTGGGCAGAGACAGGGGATGCAGCTAAATCCAGCTCTGAGCCCACTGCCTCCACAGGCTCATGGTCTGAAAGGCCCCCACGCACTGCCATTTTGTGCTTCCCACCCACATTCCTGGGCGGGGGGGGGACACTCCAGACCTGAATGGGGAGTGGGGGGGCTGCCCTCTCTTAGTGAGGCTTGCCTGCTTTGCCAGGACCCAGGGAAGATATTCAGGAGCTGGTGAGAGCCCACTGCACTCCCCACCCTCCGTAGGCTCCCAGACAGTGAAGGAAGGCAGGCAGAGAAGGCTCCAGCCATGTCAGGCGCCGCCATCACCCCAAGCCGTCCTACGTAGGTTGCTGGAGCGACTGGAAAAACTCCTGGCTGAGGCTGGAGACCCCACAGCTGTGCGTGGGGGAGGGGGAACTGGGAAGGAGGGAGGCTCTACAGCAAAGAAATGGCTGAGGTACTCTTGAACAGGTGCCGCTAACCACCATCCTCTGCAGGCCAGACAGGGCACAAACTGGAAGACTTGGGAGATGCTACAATCCCACTGGGAGATGCCTGCCTCCCGGGAGGAGCTTTTGCCTTCTTAGTTGAGGCTGCCCCACTCTGGAACACCAGGCAATTTTGGCCTCTAGACGGAGTCATAATTTGCTTTTAAACTGTTGGTTTAAACCCTCGATTCCCTTTGTTTAGAGTAACAGGAGAAAGATTTGACACGATGGCTGCCTCTTGGCTCCCGAGGACCAAATCCGCACGAGCTCCAAGTGACTCAAGAACTCTAAACCTAAAGCCCTCAACCGAAAATCCTATACACCCCCCTCACACACATTTACCTTGCAAAGTTGGAGTTGCCTGGGTCTGAGTTTTCGAGAGCACAGACAGAATGCTCTCGGGGGTTATTTCCACTTTGGACAGGATATTTGCCAGTGGGTTTGGGGGTGCAGATGGGGCACCCGCAAGCGGAGCTTTCAAGCCTCCCGCAAGCGTTGATGGACTCGTCGGGGTACCCGGAGAAGGTCTTGAGGCAGGGCTGACTCCTGGGGAAGAAAATATTTTATAGCTCAAATATTCATATAGGTTAGTGGAGAGGCAGAGGACCAACTATACACAGAGTTCACAACTGATTATGAAACAACCTGTCCAAGGGACACAAAGAGACCGAGGATCAGGCCAGAGGGTCTAGACAAGCTATCAGCAGGACCGAGTTAAGAATTCCTCCTCCACAGGCATCCGACAGACACCTATTAGACATTTTTCAAACCGTCATGAATGAAAGGCATTTGATTTAAAAAAAAAGTAGAGGTTTTCCAATTTGTGTGTGTGGCACAGGGACGAAGGAAATGCTCACACAAGCTGAGAGAAAAGTCATTGACGGTCGATGTTCCTCCCTGTGCTGAAGAGATGGAGGCCACATTCTTGCAAGACTCCCCAGGTGAGCTTTAAAAAACCCTGGCTCTTTCCAAGCTAACATGACAGTGTGGCTTGCCCACATGCTCAGAGCTTAAAAAGCCACTGAAGTGTGTTTTTAAGAAACACCCAGAGAGTGGCAGCTTCTGTAGGCAGAGGGCATCTGCTGCAATTGTGCTGAAGTGCAGAAAACCCCAAGAAGGTGAACAGGGCACAACAATCCGACTTCCCGAGGATCTGAGTTCTCTCTTCTGCTACACACCAAGCTGGGGAGGGGCCAGGCTTGGGGGCTGAGCCTCTGCTTGACAGGCAGAAGGTCCCAGGTTCAGCCCCTAGCATCTCCCGTGAGAAAAACCAAGCAGTCGCAGGAGATGGGAAAGACCTCGGCCTGCAACCCCGGAGAGCTGCTGCCAGTCTGGGTGGACAAGACTGACCTTGATGGACCGATTCAGTGCAAGGCAGCTGCAAAGCATCCGGGCAGCACCTTCTGATTCCCCTTGCCCCTCTTACCACAAGCAAGGTGAGAACAACGTATGTAAAATAGTGAACAGCCACAGAACACACCACGCACACCACGCTGCTGGTGGTGCCAAGTTCCAGTGGTGGCAACTGGCCAGACCACAAGAATCCTAGGGTTGGAGGGGACCTCCAGGGTCATCTAGCCCAACCCCCCGCACAATGCAGGAAATGCACAACTGCCTCCCCTCCCCACACCCCTTAGTGCACCCTGCTCCATGCCCAGAAGATGACAAAACACCATCAGGATCCCTAGCCAAACTGGCCTGGGGGAAATTGCCACCTGACACCAAGGTGCCAACTGGCATTACCCTGGGCACGTAAGAAGGGTCCGCAAGAACTAAGCAGTGAAGAGGCTCTTTCTAGGCCAGAGGAGCGGGAAAGAACTACAACCGACAGCACAGATGTGCAGGGTCCAACCTTCGAGCAGCTCTGCTGCAGGCAAGAGCAGTGCCACTCAGCACACAGCCCAGCAGTCAGCCTCCAGCAAGACCCCCCGGCTCCTCTGGCGGAAGCCCCGCCCTCACCTGTGTTCTTCATCACAGAAGTCAAACTGCTCAGAATGGAGCTGATCTTTGCCAGGTCCACATTGGCCAGATTGGGCAACGCAAGTGCCGGCGATGGAGGAAGAGGCGTGGGGTTGGCTGGCTTCGGTGTCGGAGGAGTCACGGGGGCTGGAGCCACAGCTGTTGCTCCTGCAGCTGCTGCCGCCGCCGCCGCCCCTCCAGCCGCCGGTGCTGAAGCTGAAGGAGGCACTTTCGGGACGCTGTCTGCCACCTTGGGAGCAGCCGGGGCAGGAACGGCTGGTTTCTCCTTCCTCTCTTCCACTAGTGCAGGGGAGAGAAAGTACAACGTTCAGTTGACATAAGGGTGCTCCTTCCGGTCATCTCATATGGGCAGCTGCTGGGAGGGGCCACAGAGCTACAGGGCCGTGGGCCCTCTTGGGGACAAGGGAGTTGCACGTTTCTCTCCAAAGGGCATCTAGGCTTTGTCTGGTTCGTAGGGAGGGGAGGGGGCAGCTCTCAGAAGAAAACTTTGCCTGGGGGCTCCACGTGGGTCTCGGCAGTCCTGGCTTCAGAACATCGACATAAGGGGGCTGCGTTCAGACACCTGAAGCCACACAGGATGGCCTCTGTTCATTCACCTGACTCAGTCATGGTTATAGATCAGCTGAAAACGAGAAAGCAGCAAGCCTGCAAACCTCAGTTGCATGAACTAGGGTTAAATGACTACTGCTGAGCCAAACAAACCAGGGTTAAAGCACCCCCCGCCCAACGGCCCCTCTCCTCTCGTATTCCTTTATGCATATCTTCCAGGGGCAGGGCAAGGCAAAACTCAAGGAGGCAAACTGCAACCAGAGTTTTGAACCTGGGAGGGTGACTGGATGGAAGCTGTGTTAAGTGCTGTGTCTGCAACCAGTCTTATTCAGGAAGGAAGTAATCAGATTCTTGGCTGTTCATACCTTTATGTAAGTGGAGAATGAGCTCCACTCTGCTCTAACCCCCTTCAGGTTATTCCAATTCCCTTTATATACTGAAAACTTTTCCTCAAATGAATTAAGGAAACCCACACAACCAGGTTCTCAAGCTTTTGGAGTGAGGCCATGCTTCCTACGCCAGGATTTTCCTTTGGGACCTTCATGAACTGAGAAGAAGTCTTTGTCATTCTAGACAGGTAAAAGCCACTCTCTCCATGGTGCACAGAAACAGCCGGGCGGAGAAAGGTGGGTGGACGTAGCTCTCCAAGGACAGAGGGGCGTTCACGTCCATATACTCAGATAAAGGGTCTGCGAAGGGCCTCCCAGCAGCACATGCAAAGACGGCCTGAGAGCTGGGCAGGTGGATGTCTTCTGCTACTCACGAGCCAAATGAGAAAACGAGCGACAGAACTCCCACTTCAAAACTGTTTCCCCGCATCCCCCTGCAGAATCCAAGGCACTCTAGAGAACCAGCCGGTTTGCACAGGGAGTGGCCCAGGCTCTAAGGCAGGGGGAGCTTGGCTTTATGCCAGCCCCCCACTCCCCCCCCCCGTGAAAAGTCACCATTTTGCTGAATGAGGGAACTGGCCAACCAGGGCCTTCGGGAGGTCGCGCCAAAAGACGGATCTGACCAGCACCGAGCGTCGCCTCTTCTGGCAAACATACCTATGATCTTTGGGGCCTCTTCTTCCACATCAGACAGCTCCATGTCCTCAACGTCCCGGTTGTCGGTCGCAGGCTCCGGAGAAGGCGACTTCTTCCTCTCTGCCTCAGGCAATGGGGAGTTCTCCTCTTCCCCCATCCCTTGGAAGGGAGACTCCGAGCCTGTTGGGGACGGGGCGTCCATGCTCGGCGATGGAACAGGAGACTCTTCGGGGTCGGGCAGGGTTGCCTTCAACTGATCCAGCTTCTTCTTGAGGTTGTTCACTCGGTTGGCAAATGTTTTATAAGCCTAATTGGGGAGGGGGGTGGGGGTGGAAGAGAGAAAGGAAGGAGGGTTACCCTCAAGAAGAAAGTGAACTTGGGGTCCCTCTCCTTTCAGATTTCCGTGTGCACATATGCGCACTCTACACAAAGCCAGCCCTCCTTAACATTTCCACATGCCTTCTCCTGCCCTCCTCCCAGCAATGCAGCTTCCTTCTTGGGCTTTCTGAATTTGTGGTTGGTGTGTGTGTGTGTGGGGGGGGGGGGACGACACCGGAAGTACTACGACTTGAGAGAAATGAAACCGGCTCGCAACCTTGGGCCTAAATTTGATACCGGGCCACAGTACCCGGTATTACCCTTGATGAATCTTAAGAAAAGGAGAGTAGGACCGGAGGGCTGTCAATTCACTCACCCATCTACTGGACGTAAAGGCTACTAGAAAAGAGACTTTCAAATATAAGCATTTCAGGGTACAACCAGCCAGTGGCTCAAAAGGTGGCAGCATAACTCAGGCTAGTACTGATTGCAGGGACCCCTGTGGTACTATTTCTTTGACTGGTGGGAACAGGATCTGTAGGCCTCCAAGAAACGACTTCGAAATGTGATGTGAAAATACCGTTTTGCCATTGATTCTAGGATGAAATGCTGATATGGCCGCTAAATAAACCTTAACTGATAAATTGGAAAGGCGTTCATCCTTGAGAAAACAGGGTTAACATACCTGTAACTTATGTTCATCGAGTTCTTCTGTGCTGACACACATGGGGACTGCGCAGGCGCAGGCCAGCCGCCGGAGAATTTTCTAGAGCTTCCATGGCTCCGAAGGGGCCGTTTGTCGCGCGCCTCAGCGACCGTTTTCCCGCCCAAACGGTCACGTGATCCTCCAGCGACCAACGGCCCCTTCCCTCAGTTCTCCCTTGCCGCCGCTTGACCAACACACTTCAGCCATAACACCTTAAAAACACCAATATCCGTTACAGCCATCACAGTATTGTGCATTGGAGTTCACAGCGGGGTAGGAGGGAGGGTTGTGTGTCAGCACAGAAGAACTCGATGAACATAAGTTACAGGTATGTTAACCCTGTTTTCATCTTCGTTCTTCTGTGCCTCCACACATGGGAGTGTACCAAGCTTCACACAATAAGGAAGGCGGGGGTGAAGTCCAACACAATTTTATTGAACAAACAAGAACAACAATAAATAGATATGCATATATACATCTATGTAAAAAAAACTGTGTAAGGACACATAAATACTCAATATTTACATATATACACACCCCCAGGTACATATATACACACTTTCACTCAAGGGTACCCAGCAGGTATGCCAAGAAAGTCATTCCAAAACTCCCTCAGGAAAAAAGGGAGTGTAAGACAGCCTTGGCCACAGATACATCCTGCTCCGCATTGACATCAACGGCGTAATGCCTGACAAAGGTGTCTGCAGAGGACCATGTGGCTGCTTTACAAATGTTAACCAGGGGCACCCCCCTGAGGAGTGCCGAAGAGGATGCTTGGGACCGCGTGGAGTGGGCTCTGACATGAAGCGGGCAAGCCACCCCTGCCAGGGAATAGGCCTTGCTAATGGCCGTCACAATCCACCTAGACAGGGTCTGTGAGGAAGCCCTGTTACCCCTGTCCTTGGCCCCAAAACATACAAACAGGTGAGGACAGGTGCGGAATTCCTTTGTCCTATCCAGGTAATAGGCTAGGGCCCTCTTCAAGTCTAGGGAATGAAGGGCCTTTTCCCCCTTAGAGGAAGGTTGAGGAAAAAATGCAGGCAGTGAGATCTCCTGCGAGAGGTGGAAGGCGGACACCACCTTGGGCAGAAACCCGAGGCAGGGACGCAGGACCACCTTGTTGGGATGAAACACAAGAAAGGGAGGGTCAGACCGCAGTGCAGACAGCTCACTGACCCTTCTGGCCGATGTGACGGCCACCAAGAATGCTACCTTGTAGGATAGCATATCTAAGGGGCATGTAGCCATAGGCTCAAACGGAGGCAACATGAGACGTGAGAGCACCAAGGACAGCGACCACTGAGGCACTGGAGCCGACACAGGTGGGTAAAGATTGTACATGCCCTTAAGGAACTGGCGGGATTGCTGATGGGAAAACACTGTAGCACCCTCAACTCGGGCGTGAGCAGCTGATATCGCTGCCAGGTGGACCTTGAGGGAGGAAACCTTCAAGCCCAGGCCACGCAAGTGGCACAAATACTCGAACACAACCCCCAAGGGACTGCTCTCGGGCACCACTCCCTTGGCAAGTGCCCAAAGCTCAAACCTGCGCCACTTGGCCGCATAAGCGCGCCTAGTGGAAGGCCGACGGGCATTCAGGAGGACCCTCTGTACCTCGTCAGAAAAGCCTATAGTGGAGGAACGATCCGCCAAGCCGTTAGGTGCAGCTTCCTGGGATCGTGGTGGACTAGGCTCCCGTTTAGGAGAAGGTCTTGCCGAGAGGGCAGACTCACATATGTCCGTTGGGACATCCGCAGGAGCTTCGGGAACCAAACCTGCCGGGGCCAGAAGGGGGCCACCAGGATGCAGTCCGTCCCGTCCTCCTCTATCTTGCACAGGACCCTGGGAATCAAGGGGAATGGAGGAAACATGTAGTGCAAGCCCTGCGTCCACGTAAACTGGAAGGCATCCCCAATAGAGAGGGGGTCGCTCCCTGCCCTGGAACAGAACGTGTGGGCCTTGGTGGTCGCCGCAGGGGCGAACACGTCTATCACCGGATGACCCCACATCTGGAAGATCGGCCCAACGCACTCTACGTTCAGTTCCCACTCGTGGTCCAGCAAAGGGACCCTGCTGAGGGCATCTGCCCGGGCATTGTCTGACCCAGCCACGTGTATAGCACGGAGCGACACGCCGTTCTTGATAGCCCACTGCCAAGTGAGCGTGGCTTCCCGGCACAGGGCCATGGACACTGTGCCCCCCTGCTGATTCACGTAGTACATGGCAGTCGTGTTGTCTGTCTGCACCAAGACCTGACGATTTCTCAGCAGTGCTGTAAGAGACACAAGTGCAAAACGAATGGCCCTTAGTTCAAGCACATTAATATGGAGGGTCTTTTCCCTTTCAGACCAAACATCTTGCACAGACACATCACCACAGTAAGCCCCCCATCCCAACAGAGAGGCATCAGTGGTAACCGTGATGTCATGGTGCCGATACCCAAATAGGGTCCCTTTAAACAAATTGTCATCAGACATCCACCAGTCCAAGGAGGAGAGTATGACCCTTGGGATAGAGAATTTAAGGGACGGAGGGTGCAGCAGAGCATCGTACCTCCGCACAAACCAGTTCTGGAGAGGGCGCATACGCAGCCTAGCAAAAGGCACCACAGAGGTGGCTGCTGCCATATGCCCTAGTAAGCACTGGATAGTGCGCACAGACTGGAATCGGTTCCTTTTAAACATGGACACCAGACCCCTTAGGGACCGAGCCCTCTCCAAGGGGAGCAGAGCCTTACCCTCCACAGAGTCTAACAGTGCCCCAATATAGGACACCTTGCAGTTGGGCACCAGTTTGGATTTCTCAAAGTTCACCAGGAGCCCCAGGCGTTGGCAAGTGCTAAGTACCAAGCCAATGTCCTGCACCAGCCTAGCCTCTGAGTCAGCCACGATGAGCCAGTCATCGAGGTACGGAAAGATGGTACAGCCTTCTTCTCGTAGGAAGGAAACCACAGGGGCCACACATTTTGTGAACACACGTGGGGCAGTGGACAGGCCAAAGGGGAGCACCTTATACTGGAAAACCCTTTGCCGGTAAACAAAGCTCAGGTATTTCCTGTGCTCCTCCCGTATGCCCACGTGAAAGTATGCATCTTTTAAGTCAAGAACCGCAAACCAATCCCCCTGTTTCAACAAGGCGATCACAGCCGCCAACGTAACCATCTTGAATTTGGTCACCTTGAGGAAGGCATTAAGGCCCCTCAGATCTAAGATGGGACGTAAGCCCCCATCCTTCTTAGGGACCAGGAAGAACCTAGAGAAGAATCCCTTTACAGAGTCCTCATAGGGCAATTCTTCCACAGCACCCTTGGCCAAGAGCGACACGATCTCCGCATCCAGCTCGGCCATGGTGTTATTGACAGCTGTCAGGGGAGAACTGCATCTAGGCAGCTCAACAAACTCCAGCCCGTATCCCAGTTCAACAATAGTTAAGACCCATGAGTCAGATGTTATTGACTCCCACTCAGAGAGGAGTGGACTCAGTCTGTCCGAAAAGGTCGGGGATACGGCTGGCGTGACCCGTCAGTACTGCCTCCCGGCGCCCTGCTGATCCCTCTGCTGGGCCGGTTGTTGTTGCGCCGGACGAGGCTTGAAGGGCCGACGCCTCCTTTGCTGTTGTGCGGGAGGGTAAGGCCGCTGCTGGTAGGCAGGATACTGCTGGTAGCCCGGTCGCTGCTGGTGGTATCTGCCCCGATAGTGGTAAGGGCCGGACCGGGGAGCGTACCGTGACCTGGAGGAGGGCTTGTCCGCAGGAGCCAGACCCAAGGACCGCGCCGTCTGCCTGTCCTCTTTCTTCTTTTTCAGGGTCTCGTCGGTGGACTTGGAAAACAGCGAGTCCCCTTCAAAGGGCATGCTCTCCACCCTGGAACGCACCTCTTGGGACAGGGCCGTCGACCGCAACCAGGAGTGGCGCCTGAGGACCACCGCCGAAGCCATTCCCCGAGCAGCAGTGTCAGCAGCGTGGCTCCCAGCATTCATTTGCTGTTTAGACAGCCGGACAGCCTCTGTTTGAAGCAGGGAGACGACAGCCTTCTGCTCGGGCGGGAGGTCTCGAGTGTAGGATGCCAACTTCTCCCAGAGGTACAGTTGGTACCCTGCCATGATGGTCTGGTAGTTGGCAATCCTCAGACCCAGCGAAGCCACAATGTACTGGCGCCTGCCCATGGCATCCAGCTTCTTGCCCTCTTTATCGGCAGGCACCGAGGAGTGACCCGATCGTCGGGGGTTGAACTCCTCCGTGACCAAGGAGGAAGGTGGAGGGTGCTTCACCAACGCCGGCCAGGTGCCCTGCTTGATCTTGTAGAGCTGCTCAATCCTCTTGGATGTTGGAGGCTGATCACAGGGCACCTGCCACACCTTCTCCACGATCTCCTCAATACCCTCGAGCATGGGGAAGCCGACGTACGCTGGATTATCCCCGTAGATCCGCTTGAGGAGTTTGTCCTTGGTCTGGGGGACTGCGGAAGAGATATCCATCTCAAGAGCCTGAGCCATCCTAGCCATCTGATCGGCATAGATGCGGAGGTCCTCGAATGGCGAGTCCGCAGATGGCACTAGCTCCTCAGCCGGCGATGGTTCGGACCAGGACTCCGACTGGTAGTCAAAGCTCTCCACTTCCTCCTCATCGGAACCGAGCTCAGATTCATGAGCCTGGAGTGGAGGGGGAGCCCACGCCGACCTCGATGTTGAAGGCCTCGGATCCGACACGGAGAAGCCCGCAGGTGCCCCTTCCCATTGGCAACGGTATGGCGAGGGGAGGTAGGAAGCCTGCCGATGTCGGGACGCAGTGGATCGGGCTGATCGGACACTGTCCCCGGAACGACGCCGCTCACGACCGACTGGAGGTGGAGATAGACGGACAGGCGACGGGCGGCTCCGACGAGGAGACGGGCTCGGTTCCAGCCTCGGCGACCGAAGGGCAAGCGATGGTCGGCTCCGACGGCGCGGGCTCGGCTCCGGCCCCGATGAGAACTCTGCGGGCACCGTCTCGAAGGCCATCGGATCCGGCACCGGCACGGAGATGTCTTCTGGCTCGGGGGAGCCCAGATGAGGGGAAGGCGTGTGAGGAAGGACGATGACCTCCTCTTGAGGAGCGGGATGCGGCGACCGATGATGCTTGGTCTTCTTTTTCTTCTTCGCCGGCTCCGAAGAAGACCTCGGAACCGACGCGCTCCTCGCCTTCGAAGGGGACCTCGGCTTCGACCTCTTAGGCTTCATCGGAACCGATCCGGACGTCGGTTCCGACCGGGGACTCGGTACCAGGATCCTCGGTTCCGACGTCGGTCTCGGATCCGACCTGGTAGAAGACGCGCTACGGGGCGGCCGCACCGGTCCCTGCGCTGGAGAGGCCGCTCTCGACGCCGAGGTACTCGGGGGACGCGGTTTCGACCCCGACCTCGCGGAGGCCACTGAGCCAGCTCTTGATTGCCGTTCGGCAGAGGGGCTAGGGCCGGCCTTGGGGGAAGGCAACGGATCGCCTCCGGACATGACCTTCTGCCACAGGGAGGAGTTCAGTCGGGCCTTGCGCTCCTGCCGGGCCTTGTTAGTGAAGCCCTGGCAAATCCTACAGGCCGACACGTTATGGGTCTCCCCCAAACAAAACAGGCACAGCTCATGGCCATCGGTCTTGGCCATTTTCGTGTGGCATTGGAGGCAGTGCTTAAAGAGTGCCTTGGAGGCCATCTTCAGGGGCACGCTAGAGAGAGGTCAAACAATCCGGGTCGTATTTACCGAGTCCACGTCAAAGTCCAAAACGAGATCCGAAGAATAGTCAAGGTCACGAAGTCCGAAGTCAAAAGCCAAACAATCAGTCAGAATAAAGCACGAAGCACAAAAAGCACAGAGCAACGAAGCTCACGTTCTCTCCAAGCGGCGGCAAGAAGAGAACTGAGGGAAGGGGCCGTTGGTCGCTGGAGGATCACATGACCGTTTGGGCGGGAAAACGGTCGCTGAGGCGCGCGACAAACGGCCCCTTCGGAGCCATGGAAGCTCTAGAAAATTCTCCGGCGGCTGGCCTGCGCCTGCGCAGTCCCCATGTGTGGAGGCACAGAAGAACGAAGATGAACTAGTAGAAATTCTAACACCTGTGATAACTGGCAGTCAAATGGATATAATCCTTTTCGTTTGGCCCACATACTAAACCTATCCCATTTAAAAGCATAGGATTTTCTGGTGTTTTCCCTTCTAGAGTTAAGGATGACCTTTGCTATTCTATCCGAGAGCTTGTGCCAAGCTGTCAGTTTCAGTCTGGGAAGGTCGTGATACCATACCCGTGTCACTGAGGAGATCTGGTTCTGATCCGAAGTGAAACAGTGAGCCTTTGGACAGGCGCATCGCATGTTGGAACCATGGTTGTCTGGGCCAGTTACTATAATTATATTTGGCTTGTCTCTCTGTATTTTGCTGATTGTCCTGGCAATCAGGGGAATAAGGGGAAAGGCATAGAAAAGGCGTCCCTTCCCAATTAAATAGAAGGCACCCCCTAGTGAATTCTGACCTATGCCTCCTCTTGAGCAAAACCTTGGTGCTTTTTGATTCCCTTCCTTCGCAAATAGTTCTGTATCTGGGTATCCCCACTCCAGGAACCCCAGTTCTAAGTATGTGGTTTTCAGGGACCACTTGTGGTCCTCTGTGTTGAGTCTGCTTAATTTGTCTGCTACTACATTTGCAGTGCCCGGTATGAGGACACCCTGTAAGGCCGTCTCTCGTTCCAATGCCCATTCCCAGATCAGTGTTGCTTCTTTGCATAAAACTCTGGAAGTGGTGCCTCCATTTGTCTAAATAAAACATAGCAGTACGGCTGTCGGTCAGAACTTGGACCCTCTTCTGTTTTACGGTATCTGTGAATGCGGTAAAAGCGTAACGAATGGCTCTCAATCTGAGCACATTAATATGTAACTCCTGTTCATTTTCCATGAGTGCTAAGCGAACCACAGAGGGGCACCCCAACCAAATGCTGAGGCATCCGTGGATACGGTCACCTCTACTTGAGGTGATCTAAACTCCACCCCCACTAGGAGGAGGTTGTCATTACTCCACCGTTCTAGTGACTTAAGTACCGTTCTAGGGACTGTATACCTCTTATTCTGCCCCGAGTTTCAAAACCGTGGACAGATAGGAACCAAAGCTGTTCATTTGTGCATGTGTAGTCTGGCCATAGGTGTAACCGCTGTAGTAGCAGCCATAAGTCCCAATAGGGTCTGAATGGTCAGGGCCGATGGAAATCTGCAGCGGGTGATCCGTCTCACTAAATTCTTAATTGTTTGGTCTCTCTTGAGGTAGGAAGCCTTTATTAGTCACACTATCCAGAATGGCTCCTCTGAACTGTGCCCTTCGAGAGGGTATAAAAGCAGATATTTTGAAGTTAACCCCAAGCCTAATTTTTCGCAAGTGTTAATAATCACTATACCTACATGCTGTTCTAAGATCTACGAGGCTGAGATCAGCCACTCGTCCAAAGACGGGTAGTCTGAGGATCCTTGTTTCCTCAAATAGTCCACCACTATGGCCATGCATTTTGTAAAGACCCTGGGGGCAGTGGAAAAACCAAAAGGTAACACCTGGTATCGGAAGATTCTCTCAATACAGGTAAACCTTAAAAAAATTTTATGCGCTGGGTGGATAGAAACGTGGAAATACACATCCTTTAGGTCTAGGACCGCAAACCAGGCATTGCAAGGAAGTAGCTGTAACACCATATTAAGTGTTACTATTCTGAATTTTTGAATGTGTATAAATGTGTTTAAACCCCTGAGATCCAATATAGGTCTGACACCTCCAGGAACATTCTGGAGTTGAAACCCCCTTGGGACTCACAGGTGGGTACCTCCTGTACAGCTCCTTTCTTTTGAAGTTCTATTAGTTCAGTTTGTAATTTATCAGAGATGACGTTTTGGGAAAAATCAGGAAGACTCAGAATCGGGTAACTGGAAAACTCAACTTTATATCTAACTTGAACAGCTTCAACGCCCACGCATCAGAGGCAATTTCTGCCCAGGTTGCATAGTATTTTGTCAGCCTGTTCCCAAAAACGACGGGCTGTTCTACGCCTAGTCAGAACAGCTGCTTTTGTTGGCCCCAGGACTCTTTATCCAGTGAAGCCTATTGGCCTTGGCGAGATCCGTTATTGGATCATCTACATTGGTGTTGCCCTTGTTGAGATTGGGACTGTCTGTATTGAGAGTAATGAGGATACAGTTGGTAGTGGTAATGTTTGCCCTTATACTGTGGATGGTACTGATACCAATGAGCAGGTTGTTATTTTGGGGGAAGCACCCCATGTGAACGGGCCCCACTGTCTGTCCTTTTTTTTCTGTGAGAGGTAATCATCCGTCTTAGAGGAGAATAGTGTTTTCCCTCAAACGGCAAATCCTCTGTTGCAGCTCCGTTCTGATTTCTGCAATACGAAAACGACTGTATTGTTTACTGAACGCCCCAGCACTGATGGTACGGACTTACACGGGGTCGCCTGCCTTGAGTCTCAGTGAGACAGGTGTGCTATAAATAATGCAAATAAATAAAATAAGGCCATAAAGCGGGCTTGCCAGAGCCATTTGCCCCAGGCCAATTAGACTCTCTGCCAAACGGGACATCATTATATGACTTGGGCCATATCGGAACGAGCTGCACTCACAGCCCGAGGGTGGTGGCCAAGCCTCGGGCACCTGCCCCAAGACACTGGGGGCCCCGCAGAGGGCCCTTCTGGGGCACATTCTAGGGCTGCTCACATTCCAACCCTGTGGGGGACAGCCAGACCTCAAGCCCATCACCCCAAGACAGTCTGTTGGTGTCATTTGGGAAACAAAACACATCTTTCCCCTTAATGACTTAAGCGATCCTGAGGACAGGACAGGACTGTGCGGCGTGGAGGAATGAGATGCGAGCCTTCCTTTGCATCAGGCGATTGTGGCAATTCAGCCGATACCTCCAGTGGCGAGACGTGTGCTTACTCACATTTGCGACCACTTTGACCTCCTTATATTGCGCTTCGTAAAAGATCCCTGCATTTTCAAGCACTTCTGTTAAGGAAGGAGCATTTTTCACTTGTTTGTCTAGGCTGTTCACAAATTCTTCCAGCTTTGCACTCGCTTCTTCAAACTCCTTGGAGAACTTCTTCCCACCGGTTTTGTCTGAAAATGAAAAGGCACCATATTTACGCTAAAGGAAGGGTTAAGATGGCCCTCTTAAAATATGCTCATAGGTCCAGAGGAGTTAGCCCTGTTAGTCTGTAGTTATACAACAGTCTAACCAACTTTACTGTAGCATAACTTTCGAGATCCACAGCTCTCTTTGTCAGATGCATCAACTAACAGAGAAAGCACTAAGTGTAGCACTAAGCCCCACAAAATTGGTTTTCTGAGAATCACTGCGGGGCTTTTTGCTTCACATTAAAACTCAAGTTTCTAGCCCTTAGGAATGTGCAGCCGCTCTATTGAAGTCACAGACTGGGGGTGGGATGGGCGACTAAGAAGCTCAACTTCCTACAGAGGTTTTGATTAGTCCCCAAAACCTAAATAAAGTGCTAAACTAACAGATGCTTAGTTTTATACAGATCACAAATGACTGGTTTTCTTGTCGAAGAGCTGGGACTATCCTGAGCAGAAATTACTGGGAAAGGATCAGGCTTTGATAGTTTTTTTCAGCCCTGAACCATCCCTGTGGCACTTGAAAGCCAGGCTTTATGAAAACAGCCTCTTACGAATGAGCATGTATTTCCTGATGGATTTAAAAGGACTCGTATGCCACAGGCTCTCCATCCAATGGGCTGGGCCATGCATATCCCTCCTATGGACCGAGGGTCCTCCCTGGGAATGAGGTGCTGGAGGAAGGCACCAGCCATTAGTGGAACGTCTCCGTGGGACCCAAACCCAGCGCCCAGCCACTTCCTCCTTTCCCTGGCACACCAAAGCCATTAACGGGTACCTTTCAAGCACTTCAGGGTTTCGGTGCTGCACACATCGACCCTCATGGTGGCCAGCTGCTTCTCCTTCAGTTCGATCTGGTCTTCGGAGCGCTTGTATAACAGAAGCTCATCGACAAGAGACTGCGGCTAGAAAGGAGAAACACAGAGCCCTTCAGCACTTTCCAGCAGAACTAAGATGCTGAAGGCGGGAGACGGGGGGAAAACAGGTAACGTTTCCTGCACTGGGGTGGGGGGAGAGTCCCACTTGTATACAGGAAGAGGCAGCACAGTAAAAGAAAACTCAGCTGCGGCACTGCAGGTCCTTGGACAGCCACCCCACCCGCAGTGTAATTTCCTTCGACAGCCCATCCCAGTCAAGATGCCCCCACAACATCATCACGCTGTGAAGGTGTCAAGACCTACTCCCATGGCTGGTAAAAGGGATATATATGGGGGGGGGGGCGCTCTTCCTTTTCACAGTTATCATGAGACAAAGAAAATACTCCCTGCTGGGCTTACCCCATGGGTGAGAATCAAATGCGCCCCTGCCGACTCTCCCTGAGGCCCCGAGACTTTAAGGAGCTGTGCGCCAACTGGCTCAGGGGGTAAGCGTCATATTTGTAAGAGGGCCATGCACACATCTCAACTGCTTTACTGACCGCACAGCTCTGGCAGAGAGAGAAGCTCTCCCCCACCAAGATACGCCTCGAGTGCTCGCCAGAGGTTGGCTGGAAGTCCCTCTTGCCCATGAGAAGTCAAACTCAAGCATGAGGTCCAAACCAAGTGAGGAGGACATGGGTCTTCTTTGCCAGGCATAAGGACCTCCTGGAATTGCTCCCCTGTCCCAATTTTATCCTGACCTCCACCTACAAGGATTTCGGTGAGGCAGAAGAGTCTCCATTCCTCTTCTATCCTCAACAATCCCGCAATATAAGTTAGATGGTGTGTGCATGTGAGAGAGACCGTCCCTCCAACGGACCGCCCAAACCTCCCCCCCCCCCGTCCCAAAGTCACCCTGGAAGCTTCATGGCCAAGCAGGGATGCGAACCCACACCTCTCCAGTCTGACACTGAAACCACGACGCAAATCAGGTAGCTGGGCCGACAAGAGGCTTTAGTGCAATACCCACCCCCCGCCCCCAAACAAAACAAAACCCTTCAGACAACTCTTTCCAGCCCACCCCATGCTGCTCCAGTCAGGAACTGTGTGTGGAAGTGCTGCTTTGAACACTGTGGACACCGGCCCCCTCCTCTTGCTGGGCAACGAGCCCTTTTGGAGCTCTGGTTTAAATAATAACTGCACTTATCTACTGCCCTTCTGAACAGATTAGTGCCCCCTCAGAGTGGTGGACAAAGCCATTGTTGTTGTTCTCCCCACAATATAGTTGGGGAGGTGGGCTGCGAGGAGCGGCCCACACAAGGCCACCTGCTGAGCTCACGGTAACAGCGGGATTAGAACCAGCAGAGCGCTGATTCGCAGCTCGACCACTCATCAGGTTCACTTATGTGACACGTTTCCTGGGTGGGACGAGATCTGCATTAAGCCAAGGGGTTAGATTCAAAGCTCCACAAGCCCTGCAACTTAAGGCAAAGGAAAGTTTAAGATGGGGAGATACTATACTACCTAGGCGACACCATTACTTAAACTTAATTGGAAAGAATTTGGTTTGGTAATATTAGAAGATTTTAAGGAACTGGAGCATTTTTCTTCACGTGAAGAAGTAACAGGGATAGATGGAGGGAGACCTCCTTTACTCAACATTTTCAGTTACATCACATTTTATTTACCATACTTAGATGATTTAAGAACTAAAATTGAATTTGGAAGAATTCTTTTGCCATCCCGTAACAACAACGATCAATGAAATGACAGAGTCGGCTGGTGGCAGACCTGAAAGCTCTTCCGCTGTCTTCCTCAGGGACGAGTGATCGTTCTGACTTTGAGATACGTTTAGCTTACGGCCATCAGCAGAATTATGCCCGACACATAACTGGAAGCGTGCAATGCCGCATTTGATAATGGACTGAGATCAGAAAGCATGGGAAATGGCTCTTATGACAAAGTCAACCTCACTACGAGAGATTCACAAATATGTTTTACTAACCAAACTAATACATTCGTAGAAAAGTGGCCTATGTTTATGATATTTGTGTTCATTCTATTTTGCAATAGTAAGTTCCAGGACAAAACTAAGCCAAATACATTGTTTGATTTGACTGAAGCTTTTTATAGATATGCACTCTCGTTTTAAAAATTAACATGATGTTTTTAAAAACTTACTCGGAATTCTGCAACGATCTTGGACTTCAGAGCAGCTTTTGGATTCGCAGAGGCTGTGGAAAGGAGGAACAGAGCAAGAGGTGACTATTCAGACTGCAAATCCCAAAGGGCTGACACATTCCAGCAAACAGCGTCGCCCCTCCCTCCCCCACCAGCAGGACTTAACACCTGAGGGGTGTCACCTGCGTTCCAAGCTCCCCTGCAACACCCCCTGCGGGCAGCAGTGCCTCTCCTCATCCCCTCCCCTCAAAGTGACTGGCACATTCAGTCTGACTGTCCCCCCAACACAACATTACTTCGCCCTCTACTGAAGAGTTTCCCACCAGCCACCTGAAAACCAAGAAACACCTCTGGATTAAGACGGGCACACTTCACGCTTACGCTTGAGAAGGCTCACGGCCAGAGAGTTTTCTGTTCTGTACATTCAGGAGAATGAGCTGGCAGGCTGCAGAAGGGACTGAGGGATCTCAGATTTGCAGGGGGAAGGAATGAAACTTTTTGAAAAAAGCTCCTCTATGAATATATTTCTCTGGGTGCACAGCAAGGAGCAGGCAGGGATAGAACCTGTGCCCCCTAAAAGGAGTTATTGGTACTGAGTTTTTATATGGAGAAAGGTCATTCTGTGATGCACACTGGCTCTGACCGGGATGGCGCAGGCTGCCCAGCATCAGCCCTGGTTAGTACTTTGATGAGAGACCACTAAGGCAGGCCAGGGTTGTACGCAGAGGGGTCCCCATAAATCAGCTGCAACCTGATGGCACTTTAAACACATGCAATCGACCTTGAGTCTCACCAAGAAAGGTGGGTTATACGTGATGCTTTTCTTCTGGCTCATTCTGCTACTTGTGTTGACCAGGCCTGTAGAAGAGTCAAGGCTACCCATCCACAAAGGATGCCACCCCAAAATTTCTGTGCAATCCACTGTTCTGAGCGCATCTCCTGACTAGATGGGTGCAGGGTCAGGCTGGTGACTCACACAGGGCTGCAATGTGCATCTGCCTCTGGACGCAAGCAATTCTGCTGCGATGTCAACGACTGCACGAGCCAATCCCGCCTGATGCAGAGATCGGACAATGACCTGCCCCCGACGAGAGGCTGACTAGAAGAGAGCACGGCCAGAGCAGCAAATCATACAACCATACAGCAGGCAGCCTCCCATGTGGCCCCAAACACCCTTAAGTAACTAGCTCATTCCTTGCAACACAAACGTCGGGAACGGCTGCTTTGACAGGCCCAACTGCCTGGGGAGTGCCACCTGTGTTCGTTTTCAGAAGGACATGCACAGAAACCACACACAATCGTGACTACGGCCGGCTTGGGCTGTGGCGTGTGGCTGGGGTGGGAGTCTTGCTTTGTCCTTTGGCCTCGGAGGCTATGTTCTTTCTTCCCTGGCCTAGTTTGCTGCTTCCGAAGAAGAACGGAAACTCTCTTCAGGATGTTACATGAAGACTATTACAGCATTCATTAATGTGGTGCTGGAAATCAGGACACTGGCTTTTGGTCGGTTCCATCGTATACCACACAGTGATGCGAGCCCCAACAACATAAGCCTTTCCTGCCCGATACTCTATCATCTTTGTCTCTCAGCCATTTGTGGCTGCCCTACGTCCAGCGCTATGCTGGAGAACTGCACAAATAGAAGTGAACCTGAGAATGCCCAAGGCGGCCCCCTTTCTGCGCTCCCCACCCACTGTACTTCGAAGCCCGTGTCCTCTGATTACTCCCGCTTGCGGCGGGAAGACGGGGTTCCTCGGCACCTCGTCTAACAAGCTTCACTGCGGGTCCGGCCAGGCCTCCCTCCACCTCCTCTCCTCTCCGCCTGGGTCCTGCTGATTTGCAGGTCCTGAGGCGCACTGCGCAGTTTCCGGGGGGGGGGGGGGGGCGGGCCCCTCCGCACGAGACCCCAGGCACTTCTCAGGTCTCACGAGAGGGGCCTCTGGAGTGCCTCACAGGTTCCAGCTGCTGTTCAAGGAGGCTTTTAAAAAATACTGTGTCAAGTTCAGACGGGATTTCCTTACTTTGAGATTTCTTCCATGACTTAGTTGGTTGTTTGCTCTGAGTTTCTTTCTGCTGCTTCTGAGTTTTGAAAGAGGAACCTGGAAAACATTTTCATTTTTTTTTTGTTTTGCACTTTGATATTATGGCATTCCCCTTCAGGGATCCCTTCCCCTCTCTTTGTGGCAACAAGGCTAACAAAAACGGGCATGGAGGTCTGCCCAACAACCAGCAAGCAGGCAGCAGAATCCCCCAATTCGAAAATAGACTCTGGCTGTGAACAGGGGCATCGTGGACCACCCCTCCACACTCAGAACTCTCTCCAGCTTCCCCTCCCCAAAGAGCAAGGCAGCATTCTCAAGGAACAGAACTAAGCAGCTCCTTCTGTTGACGGATAAGGCATTCAGCCACATTCTTTCAACTTAAGGAAGCAGACAGAAGACAGTCAACATCGTCAACGCAGCGATCTTTATTTGGCAGCATATGTGGCCCGCTGGACAAAAAGTGATCACAGCAGTGAACAAAGGACTCACTGAACTTCCTCTACTGTCAAGGCCCAGCCAACCCAGCATTCAGCTTCCGTCCCGCAGGTGGACATACAGGGCTCTGCTCGCGCTATCACAGGCACCCTCCCTGTCACTGCAAACCAACTAATGCAACACAGGCACTGAAAAAGGAACGCAACATGACAGCCCTCCCCACTCCCAATCAAATTATAGGCCAGTTAGCTTAACACCTGTTCTGGGCGCATCAGAGACAAACTGTCAAACATGTAGAGGAACAACGTCTGCCGAAGGAAAGTCAGCATGGCTTCGGCAAAGAGAAGTCCAGCCTTGCCAATCTTACGGAGTCCTTCGAGAAGATCAACAAGCACATGGGCCAGGTTCATCCAGCGGATATTATTTACTTGGCCTTACAAATTTTTTTGATAATTTACCTTACCCCAGATGCCTGAGTAGAATTAACAGTCATGGGATAAAAGTGCAGATTAAAATTTGGTTAAACAGGAAGCAGGCAGCAGAAACAAATGGGCAGCTCTTGCAATGGACAGAAGTGAGCAGGGAGGTGCCACAAGAACTGGTGATGGAGGCAGGTGCTATTGAGTTTGTTCATAAAAGATCTGGAATTTGGGGCGGGCAGTGGAGTGGTCAAGTCTGTAGACGAGACCAAATTACTCAGGATGGTGAAAACCAAGGTGGATTGTGAAGAGCTCTGGGAGGCTCTCTCTCAATTGGGCGAGTGGGCAACAGTGTGGCAAATGAAGTTCAATCTCGGTAAGCATAAGCATTGGTCCATTTCTTGAAAAAACCACCACTTGAGAAGAATGTATAATAATAATAATAACCAATTATTGTCCAGTCTGTAATCTGCTCTTTCTGGGTGTGATAACCAAGAGTGGTTGTGGAGTAATACCAGGTCTTCCTGGATGACTTATCTGCTCTAGACCTCTTTCTATCTGGTTTCAGGCTGGGCTAGGGGATGGAGATGGCACTGGTGGCTTTAGCTGACTACTTCCATATGAATGTAGACAAGAGTTGTGCTTCTCCACTGTTGTCACTGGATCTAACAGCAGCCTCCGAACTGGTAGGCCAAGCCATCCTGCTGAGATGTTTGGAGACGGACGCGGGGATCAAGGTAATGTACTCTGGAATGCTTGACACTGTTCCTTAAGGGCTGGAGTCACTGGAGGGCCGGTGGAGACCATTTAGCAGTATGGGACTTGCCCTGTGGGGTTCCACAAGGCTCAATCGCATCCCACATGCTGCTCAACTGGAATGCAAAGTCCCTAGGAGAAATCACTCAGGGGTCTGGAGCTGGGAGCCATCAATATACTGATGATACCCAACTCTGCACTTCTTTCTCTGGACTGCCTGAGCCTGCTGTAGCTGTCCTGAGCTGGCACCTGGCAGCTGTGGTCAATCAGATAAGGGCAAAGAAGTTGAAACGGAACACTGCCAAGATGGAGCTGCTCTTGGTTGGGAAGACTGAGATCTTGGAGGGCTCTGCACTGTGAACACTGGACAAGATTCAGCTGACCTTCCCTGACACAGTTAAAAGTCCGGGGGCTTATACTGGACCAGGCATTATTGCTGGACAACGCAGCTGTGAAAATGGCTGTCTTCCATCTTTACTTAGACTGGAAAATGGATTCCTACCCTGACCCAGACCATCTGGCAACAAAAATCCATGCCATGATACCCTCAAAGCTAGACTATTGTAATGCATTCTAGCTGGGTCTGCCCTTGAAGACAGCTACTACAGAACACTGGAGTTCATTTACTATGAGGAGCTAAGTGGAGTATAAATCTTACACCTATTCTACAGTTGCTCCATCAGTTACCGGTTAGTTTCCGGGTTCAGTGTTGTGCTGGTTAGGGCTACAAAGTCCTTCATGGCTTAGGACCCCCCTAACTACTAGACTGCCTCTCCTGCTACTGTCGGGATAGCTGTGCTCATGGGCAAGATCAATAGTTGCCCGTCCCAGAGCATTCTCTCTGGTGGCTCTCTGCTGGCGGACTGCTGGCGGACTCCATTGCTGGTGGACAATGCAGGGGGGCTCCGACGTCTTTACTGTTTTGCAGAATCTGTGAAATGGAACTGTGCAGGCGGGCACTTCCTATATAGGGAACAGGGTTGCAGTTTAAATTATCTGAACATCTGAGCTGGATTTCTTTTTCTGCCTCCTCATACAATGTTACTTACTGAACGTTTGACAATAAGTTTTCCAGGGTATTTAATGTGCTGCTGCCCTTGAATCTTGTGCTTCTACTGCAGACTAACATGGCTACCCACAGGAAACTATCCAAATGCCACTGTCTATGTGTCGGATATATTCTTTATTTCATTATTCTCTAATGGCGTAATACAGTTTTATTGCATTGCTTATTGTTTGTATTTTACTGGTCTTCACGCCACTGTTTTTATCTGCCTTGAGTTTCAATGAGAAAGTCTGATGAAAAGTAAAGTAAACTGAATTAGAACAAAGTCTCTTAAACTTTAAACATGCCTACAAGGTCTGACCTGGCTGAGACTGAGCAGGAGAGAAATCCTAGGACTGGACGGAGTGGCTCAATGAAAATGTCAACTCAAAGATCAGCAGGGGTGAAAAAAGGCAAGCTCTATGCCGGGGATTATTAGGAAAGGAATTGCAACCAGAATGGCTAAGGGGCTGGAACTCCTTTCCGGCAAAGGAAAGCTGAGGAGTCTGGGGCTTTTCAATGCACAAAAATGCAACAAACGAGAGACCATGACAGAACACGTATGGGATGGAGAGAGTGGACAGAGAACGTTTTCACTGTGTCCTTTTTTATGAGAACTTGTGGGAGGAGCACTCAATGAAACCGACAGGTAACAGATTCTGGACAGACTAAATGAAGCGCTTCTGTACCCAATGAGTCCAGTAGCACTTTTAAGACTAACCAACTTTATTGCAGTGTGAGCTTTCGAGAACCACAGCTCTCTTCGTCAGGTGCACTGTCAGATGTTGACGATGCATCTGACAAAGAGAGCTGTGGTTCTCAAAAGCTTATGCTACAATAAAGTTGGTTAGTTTTAAAGGTGCTACTGGACTCTTTAACTATTTTGCAGCTACAGACTAATACAGCTAACTCCTCTGGATCTGTACCCAATGAGTAATGGCATTCACTGCCAGTAGATGTAGTGATGGCCACAAGTACAGATGGCTTTCAAAAGGGCTAGACAGACTCCTGGAGGTCAAGTCCATCAATGGTTACTAGGCAGCCATTACAGCTCATACACACAGCGCCTGCCATTGATGGTGGCAGAATCACAGCAAACACTGCAAAGTTCAGCAATTTCTTTGAAACACTCACAGCCAAGTTCATTCATGCTCTGCTCTGCACCCCAGTACAGTCAGCAAATGCAGGCAGAAAATAATCAAGGGGCTTCACGTCAAAGGGAAAAAACTGAACGTTTCTTAACTTCAGGTTCTTCTGTCATGCAAAAAAGTGAACATACAAATGCAGTGGCGTTAAGAGGGAAAAAAGAGAACTTACTTAAAGCTTCCTTTAGGGATGTGATGGTTTCTTCTGGATACACATTTCTGTCTTCCCAGATTTTAAAGATCCTTTCTATCGATTTAGCAACTGATGGGTCTCTGCAAAGGACATATCAAAAGAGGCTCTGTTTTAGCTGAAGAACCTTTCCCCCCTCCTCCTCCATGTATATACAGTGTTGCCCTCTGAGACCAAAACCAGAAAGGCCACATGCAGATCAGAGTGACAAATAGAAGACGCTGCATTACAACTATCATTTCTGTACTATCCCTGAGCCCGGAAGAAGCACTCGCCATGAGTGACCAGGGCGAGCAACATGCATGGACACAGGAAGTGGCCTTCTCTTGAGCCAGTCCACTGGGCCAATAGGGCCACTCTTGCCTCCTTTGACTGGCCGCTCCTCTCCTGAGTCTCAGGCAGAAAAGGGTCTTTCATGCCCCCTAGTACCACCTAAGCCTTTTAACTGCAGATACCAAGATACCGATGTGAATGCCTGGGGGGGAAATGGGTTCCTTCCTAGAACTCCCCCCCCTCCGATATATGCAATGGAAAAATTGGAGTGTTTGGGGGGGGGGGCACCAGAAAAATAACTCCTCTGAAACGCTGCCTCCTTTGGAATCTGCAAAATGCTCGTCAAGAGGCTTTTCTTACTCAAAGCGAGTAGCACAAAGCCAGAGCAGCTTTCCCAGTTTTTATGATACGAATATTGGGAAATTGGGGGAGCCCTTTTTTTTAATGAATGAAAGACAAGAGTTTACTTCAAATGCGTAATATGAAAATTTCTCTGTATGACAATCTACAGCATTAGATAATAATTCCTATGAACACTGTACACACTAATTTTTTTTATAAATGTAAATAATTTGGGCAACAATTAATATGCTATAATGTGTTTCATGAAAATCCATTATTAAAGAGTTTAGGGTTTTCGACTTCCGGTTTGGGATTCATGGAGGTCTAACGCAGCTCCATTTGCAGAGCTGACCGGACTGCCGTTTTAAGCGGCCGGCGGGGTGAAAATAGCCCGCGGCCGACTGCTCTCAGGTGGAGAGCAGGCAAAGAACGCTCAAGACCCTAGGGTGAGTTAGATCTCGGACGAGGGGGGGCTCTGCGTAAGGGGTCCCCTCCCGATCCTTGAGGTCCCACCTTGCGACGGGTCGGCTACAATCTCTGCGGCAGTTTTGGGGCCAATTCGGCTGGCATAAGACCTACATACCCAAGCTTCGATTGGGGGAAGAAGTGGAAAGGAGAACTTGAAATCGAAACAGCGATTACAACCCGAGGAAAGTGAAGGGAAGGTAAAGATCACTATCTTCCGATACGGGACAGATTGATAAAAACAGAGAGGAAAAAAAGTACACTTTTAAACTGCAACAGACTAGTGAAAAGGAGGGGAAGCTCCGGCAGGAGTTGTATTTGAAAAGAGACTAAGTTTAAAGAAGTTATTAAAGAAATCGGACTATTGTTTTGAATACCTGTGGCTTTGGAGCTGTGAGAAAAAGACACCATCGCGAGATCTGCTGTGGGAAGACGGGAGACAGGAAGTGCGTAACAACAATAGAGCGGCTGGAGATGTTACCAGAACTGCTCTTTTATTATAATGGGGAATTAGCTGTAGCAGTCTGTAACTATTAATATTAAGCGAGGATCATAACCTATGTATACGGAGGTCCTGATCCCAGACACTCTAGTGAAAAAGAGGCAGACAACGAGTCGGGTCCAAACACGTGTATTGAGTGTAGCGTAAGCCTAGCTTGCACAATCATACAAAGAACATACAAGGTCTAAGAAATACAGAGTAGGAAATACAGAGACGTTCGCATTAGCTGGTTCCCAACGATGGTAAGGGAAATACTCACTTATCCTGGAGCGAAGCAGAGACACAACAGCGAGGTGGCCCAATGCCAGCACTGGGACCACAGACGGACAGCAAGGAAGTCTGGATAGGAATGGCCTGAGCACCATGCGGTCTGAGAGACCAGCTTAAATACCCCAAAACGTACCCTGGGGCTGGTGCTGTACTTGGTGGTTCTCACAGATTAAAACAAAGGGTCTAATGGGCTACTGAATGGCTTGGATGGGCCACTTTGGTAATCAGATTGTGATAAGTGACACCTCAGGAAGAGGGGACAAAAGAGGGAGGGGGAAATCCAAGTGGGCTGAAAGGATGTTCCAGCGGACAGGGCTTGTCCTGATGTCATCAGCTTCTGGAATGCGGAGGTTCCTTTGAGATGCATTCTCTAAGTGCTTGGGATGGTCGGCACTTAGTTCCTTCTCCGGGGCGGCTCCTAAGATATGCAGAGCGGGGCGAGGGGCTCTCGCTGCGGACGTGGTGTGCCCGCTTCGCCGAAATGGCTTCTCAAAGCAGTCTTCTTCCCAGGGTCTTCTGGCTGCCTGAGAACATGGATGCCGGCTGGGCATAGCTGGGGCTGGATAGCAGGCTGCCCGGTAGCGAGGGCAAGCTCGGCAACCTACCCGCGGGAGGCTCCAGGCGGGAACTGACCAGGGAGCGCCTAGCCAGGCTCGCTGGAGGTTTCCCCGGCAGGCGCCCGGCTGCTAGCAGCGGCTTGGGCCCATATGAGGCAGGCTTCCATGGAGGCAGGGGGAACAACACTTTAAAACACAGTCCAAAGCAGGAAACAGGCACGGTCCGTGGCAGATGGCAATGCAGGCACGGGGCACACTTGTAACAGAGTCCAAACACACACTAGGAAGTCCAGATACAGGTCAGGGCAGGGCTGCCCAGAAAGAGAGTCCTTTGTGCAGTTAGCCAAACATGGAGTCAGTGAACTACACAGTCTATAGCAGCAGCAGGGTGGTTGACACGCAGGCAGGAAACTGACACGTGTATCAGAGCACACACGTGCAAAGCAGTCTATGGTGCAGCAGTAAAACAGTGACGGAGGAAGCTCTAACACAATTCATAGCAGGCTTTAAAGCAGGGGAGGGGGCCTACTTGGCAACAATTCCCCCCCTCGGAGACCCCGGGACGTCAGGCACGCGGGTCTCCGAACTTGACTTCAAAGGCGAGGTGGTCGGCAATGTCCGGTGGTCGAGCTTCGAGCGAAGAAGGAGTGGGAAGGGAAGGAGGGGGAGGCGTCACTCAAAAATTTAGTTTGGAGAACCACCTAATCCGAATAAGTGCAAATTTAGATCAGCCAATGGGCTGCAGGTCTCTGGGTTCACACCAGGGGGTGTGCTAAGTGCAATTGTCAGAATAAATAGTAATAATTCATAGCAATAGTAATTCATAGTAATAGGCAGCAATGATCAATTCATGCATAAAAACAACAACAATTCATGTTTGGGTACATGGATCAATTCATGGCGGGAGGTAATTCATACGGAATTCATGGTGGGTTAAAAGTACTAAAAACCAGGGGCAATTAATATACATGGATCAATTCATAGATAATTAAAATCATAAACACGTAGGATTAAAAGCAGGGATAATTCATACAGGGTAAAGTGAAATGTGCAAGCATGGCATAATTCATTGAGGGTAGGCTAATTCATAAATGGTTAGAATCATAAAGACATAGATACATAGGGTTTAAAATGATAATTCAGGAAGTTAAAACCGATTTCATAGATGATAGCAGCAATAGTAAAAGCAAGTGCGGGGAAATAATTCATGGGGGGTAAGCGGCGGAAGGGCTCATGGGGGACAGAAAAATAAACTCTGCGATTAAAAACCAAATCAATATGGCTGGATTAAAATCAAATTCATAGACTAGAACTGCCTCGGCGGAGGGAGTTGGGTTAAGAAGGCAATTCAAAAGGTTAAAATCAAATTCATCGGGATAAAGTTCATGGGCGCACTTGCAGTAGCTGGAGGGCGGGACTAGTTCGGGGCTAAATTCATGGGAGTAAAATTCATGAAAGCACTGGGAAGAAATTCATAAAACAATAGAGCAACAAAGATCACAGACGGCTCAGTCCGCAGTACAGCTGCTGGACTGGGTTGCATATTTACAAGAACAAGCAAACTTAGTCCATGTGTTCCAAAACACACTTCCACCCCCCCTTGTTGTCTGCGTCAATCCGCAGAGCAGGGTCGGTGAGCGGCGAGAAGGGCTTCAGGCACACAGTTCTAGTCCTCATGGAGGTAGTGCCGCTGGCGGTCGTTTGGAGACGGGCCGTGGGCTGGGAGGCAGAGAAACATGTCCCCCCCTAGTCCACAAGAGGGCCTCGGAGCGGTGTCCGGCAGCAGAGCGTCCATGGGGCTGGCTCAGGATCCGTACACATAGTAAAATACAAGCATAGTTCATACCAGCACAAGCAATGAAACAAACAAGGGTTAAAGGAGGGCGCCAAGAATAACCATTAGGGCAAGAGTGGGTCTGGATTGTAATGGTCCAGACGGTAGGATAGTTGGAGTTGCTGGAGCTGTCGGCGGCTCCAACAGCCCAAATAGAGTAGTGAGGCACACAACAAAACTTGGAAGGCCAAAATAACAATGATCGGGTGCAAAGCCAAATTGTAAATTCCAGTGGCAGTGGGGCTCCAGCCAAAGAGGGTCTCCCACCACGAGTGCTCGCCGGTGGTCTTAATCCGCTGGACCAGATCCAAAATCTCCTTTCCGTTGTGGGACACAACCAAAGCAGTAGTGTCCCCGTCCCTCTGGATGCCCTGGAGGGTGCGGTGAAGCTGCGGGTGGGTCAGGAGCTCGTGGATTAGCTCCAGACCGATGCCAAGGGAAACTGGCTTCACATGACGATAGATGGAGGGTGCCACCAGGATCTCTTCTTGGGTCCAGACCGGTACCGTGTAGGTGAAGTCACAGGCTGCCACCGAAGACAGGTTGCAAAAGCAGCGGTTGACTCCCGGAATCACGGGCTTCAGCTGGAACGAGTTCAGGATCACAAAGTCGCAGGCCGTTCGCACGCAGGCACATCCTTTCCCAAGGTAGACCACAGCGGAGCTGTTCTCCCGGACGACCTCGAAAGAGCACTCATTGAGGGCGTCGACTTGCGGGGCTACACAGGGGTGATGAGGTGCAAAGGCTTGGTCCTGGCAAATGAAGCCGGTCTGGTCTCGATGCTGGCACCCTTGGAGGCTGACGAGCTGCCATCCGGTCGGGGTGAAGCGGGCCCAATGGTCGGGGTGTCTGGCGTAGAGGACCTCGGTGTCGCTGACTTGGAGTCCCAGAGGCACGACTGGATACACGTGGAATGACTCGTGCGCACTGGCCGTTAATAAAAATAATTTAAGCTCCTGGGTGGTCGGTGAGAATGAGGAATTTACAAGAGACCACCAGGATTCAAGCTCCAGTTCTATGGGTGACAATTTGGGCGTAATCAATCTTTTAATTTCCAGGGGCAAGTGCCCGTCCGTGGCTTGCCGAATTAGCCCCATGGCCACAGCCTGATTTAATTGTTGGGCTTGCATACATGCCATGGCTATTGACACGTTGCGTTCAAAAGACTGTGTCCCTTTGAGCAGCAGAGAAAAATCTCTTTCAATTTGACTCTCCCAGTTAACTAAAATGGAGCTGATCTCGTGTTGCCCATTTGAAATGGAATTTAGGGACTGCACCACCGGTTTACCTAAGTCGGAGATGCTAGTCGTGACATGGGCAAACTTATTAGCGAGAGTCTCAATATTGACCGAATCCATGATTGCTAAGCCTCCGGCTGCAGGAGCAGTCCAGTCGGCAATGCTTCGTCTGGCACGCGAGAGAGAGAGGGAGGGATCGATCCACAGTTGTAGCCATGCATTCCAACCCTTGCTACCGGCCTCCAGATAGGGAGCGCACTGCGGCAGCCTCTGGGTTATATTTAACTCAGCTAAGTCTATGCGGATCTCTTTTAAAGACATTTGCGGGCGGACTAGAACTCTCTCTCGAATGTCAGTTTTCAAAACATGGGAGCCCACTATATGCGTGCCGCCTTGGCTTAATTGTTCATTGCTAGCAATCAAAGGGTCAATTTGGATGGTGTGGGTCTCCTGGGTCCGGATCAGCAAGGAATAATTGCCTGGTTCATGAGTCAAATTTACAAAGAGCAGCCCAAGCCGGTGAAATTTCTCTACTAGGGGCTTGGTTTGGCATTCGGGCGTCTGTTGAACCAGAATCCAATCAGGTGGGCCATGTTTGGCTAGGTCTTCCTCTTTTACAATCCAGGTCAGGTTCTCCCAGTGCTCTATAGCCAAGGAGAGAACTGCGCCTGAAGGGGGCGTGATAGTGACTGATGCAGACTCAGTGGTAGTGGTGCCTAGTAGGATGGTCATTCTAAAGGGGTCTCCTGCCTTCCATACTGCGGCCGACACTAAAATAACTTCACAGTATGGTCCGAAAGCCTCAGTGACAAATGGCGAGGTTTCGAAGTTGGCAGGGGTGGTATATTTGTCTACCACCGGGACTGCGGTGGGGGCTGGCCTTATACGGGGAAGAAACATACAAGGAATCGGAGCAAGTGGTGAAACCGTATCAGTAGTTGAGTAGCATACTAATTCTTGGGACATGGTTTTGACTCCTACACATAAGATAACAAGCTCTGGGGGTCGGATCCACTGCTCTTCACAACTGCGGAAGTTAGTGCGATCCGTGGGGGTGGTCATATTGCTCTGCTGTACAACTTTGCAGACCATCATTTCGTTTCCTGCCAATGTATTAATACATCTCCAGTGGGGGTAGGGCATTAATTTGGACGGGCGTCCCTCTGTTAGGGTGCCTGCCAACACGAGCAAACACAGGGTAGCCAGGTGCCTCATCTCCTGGCCTTCTTTTCCTTTCTGTGGCGAAAGTATCCTGGGGAGACCTGCGGATATAAGTACAGGTTCCCTGAGTTTATTGCAGCAAAATAAATGAAGTGAAGTAGGGAAAAAGAAAAAGGGGGGGCGTTTTTCTGCCAGCACTGTCTATTAGGTGGGGCTCGAACGAGAAGTCCCGGAGCACTAAGCGAGCCTTCCAGCTTGTTGCTCTGGGGAACTCCTGTGCGAAGGTTTCTTTCTAAGGCGTGTATATTTCAGGGGGGAACGTCTTTAAGAACATAAGCATAAGCAAAGCCATGTTGGATCAGGCCAGTGGCCCATCCAGTCCAACATTCTGTCACACACAGTGGCTAGAAATCCAGTGCCATCTAAAGGACTGTCAGTGAGGCCAGGACACCAGAAGCCCTCCCACTGCCTTCCTTCCAGCACCAAGACAACAGAGCACCACCTCCCCACAAAGAGAATACCATCTATCTCCTGTGGCTAATAGCCACTGATGGACCTCTGCTCCATATATTTGTCCAGTCCCCTCTTGAAGCTGGCAATGCTTGTAGCTGCCACCACCTCCTTTGGCAACGAATTCCATGTGTTTATCACCCTTTGTGTAAAGTAGTATTTTCTTCTATCTGTTCTAACCCGACTGCTCAATAATTTCATAGAGTGCCCACGAGTTCTTGTATTGTGAGAAAGGGAGAAAAACACATCTTTCTCGACCTTCTCTAACCCGTGCATTATCTTGTAAACCTCTATCATGTCTCCCCTCAGTCGTCTTTTCTCCAGGCTAAAGAGCCCCAAGCGCCTCAATCTTTCCTCATAGGGAAAGTGTTCCAACCCTTTAATCATTTTAGTTGCCCTTCTCTGTACTTTTTCCAGTGCTATGATATCTTTTTTAAGGTCTTTACGTCGAGCAAGGGTCGGCTGAACGTTGGGCGGGATTATGCAAACTCGCCCCAGGGGTCCCTGGGTGCCTAGGCTATGTGGCCTTCAGGTGCCCCTTGCTCGGTGGCGGGCTGCTTTTATTTTGCGGGCTGAGAGCTATCGGTCCGGCTCGGCCTGGCCTTGCCGTTTTTTAAAAAGAAAAGAAAACTAAAGAGCGGCTTCCATTAACTATAAGGGTTGTTGCTAAAGGAGACCTTCGTTCTATTTTTCTAAAATAATTTTTAAGTAGGGGTGGTTAGGGTTAAAGGTATGTTTTATGATGGTTTGCTTTTGCTTTGCCTTTTTCCCTCTGCTTTTTTTTGCAGGACCTCTTGTATGTATTTCAGCGGACCATATTTTTTCCTAGGATCAATTTTTGGAGGGACTCCCTCGGGAGGCCCCAATTTCATGTTAAAAGAAAGAAACACACAAAGCAAAAGCACACGGGCGTGGGTTATTTTCAGGTTGCCCTCACTTGGAAGGCCTGGCAGGGCTTCATTATAACTTCAATATGTCTCCCCCCCTTCTTTTCCCTTGTACGGTACGGGCAAGGGAAAAGATTACGTGGGGCGGGCGGCTGCTGGCGGAAAGGGCCGAAGTGGAGCCGAAGGTGCTCGGCAGCGTTTATCGAAAAGCGGCAGAGGCGGCCGAGATCTGCCGGCGCCACTGGGTCTGGGTTATTCGGGGGTCATCTTGGCGCAGGGGATTCTGGCTATGTAAATGAGGCACGCTGCCCCTTGTGCGTGGCGAACGCACCCCAATAACATATTCCAGAGGGCACATATTTACAAAATACTGGCGGGTCTTTTACCTTTGCACTAAAGCGTACTAGATGGTGGCGCCGTATAGCAACTCACCATGACGAATATGAACATTAGTAAAAGAGGGATGTTGGGCTATTTGGGGATCCTTTTCCAGGGGAGGCACGGCCCTCAAAGCCAAAGCCGACCATCATGCGAAAGCGTGGGTCTGGCAGGTGAGACCCCGAATCTACGTAGATGCGGGATCTTCACCAGCACGGCGGGTGAAACGTTTTCAAATACAGAGATCACCTTTATTGGTGCATCTACAGTATTGGAAATCACCTCTGGGCTAAAGCCTCTCCAACCACTTCCACACAGCAACTCTCTTTTGCCTGTGTAATTTTTTTCCGAACATGCGGCTTAAAATCCAATTAAGAATCACTTTCGGTGGTGGTCCCACTTGGCCCCGGTTGCCGTGTTCCCCCCAAGGGTCCCAACTATGGGGCCCGCCTAAGAAAGTTAAAGAATAGAACTGACAAGAAATAACAAAAACACTAAATGATTATAGGAAGCCAAGTTGGCTTTTTACATCTAATTTCAAAAGGGAATTGGGCTTCAGGTTCACACACACATAAAGTTAAGACTGCACAACAAAAAGGGACGGGGGCTGCGGGGACTTGAACTCAAGTCTCCTTAAGGTGGCTTTTCCACTCCTGGTTCCAATCCCTTCCAAATTCTGACAGGGAACCAGTGATTACATTTATTTGGGCTTGCTTCAGCCTGGGAGAGGACAAAAGGAAGAACTGGGAGGAGGTCAGAATCCTGGTCTGGCCAGTTTTTCCATTTCAATGAGGGGTGGGGGTGCAACGCTGAGTGGGAACAGTCTGTTTCAGATGCTGCTAGCAACTGGGATTCTTTCTGGAGTTTGCTCACTTGCATTATTACATTCCTGACTGCACTTACTGCTGGAGGCTCTACCTTTTCACTAAGTTTTGGGCTTGAGCCTTTTAAAACGTGGAAACAGATACACAAATGTCTTTGAATTAGCTCGAGCACTACTAAGCCACACAGGCACAACATTAGGTTTTCTTCAGGGGTGTTAGTCAGGGAAGGCTGAGAGAAAGCTATTTGGTGTGTAGTTGCAAGCACTGGATTCTCAAAGCAATTTAATTCTTTTAAAGGAACTGCATTTTTACTTTTGTTTACCTGTTCTTCAGGATCATTGCAAGAGGGCACAGTCACGGTGGGCTGTGTATAGCTTGGCTGGGGGCACTCTATGGGAGCCAAGACAATTTCCTGGGGAATTACTTTTAAACTCTGCACATGCTCAGAGGCTAAAGTGAATTCTGGCTTCTTGGGCATGGGGGCTGAGGCAGAAATTGGAGGCAAAGGTGACTGGCTACATGTTTCACTGCCTTTGGTGGGGCGGGGTGGTGATTCAATCACTGATTGTTCCTCTAAAGTTTTTAATCTGGCCTCAGTGAGTCTCTGGGATTCCAGGAGATTTTGCATCAGGGTTTTTAAAGTGGCAGTTTCATTATTCTGGTTCTCCAGCAAAGTCTGCATGCTAAGGAATTTATTGTGGAGCTGCTCTTTCTCTATTGTGCAAGCATTTAATTTTTCTTTTAATTCCTCATTCTCTTTATTAAGATCATTTATTTTTAAATTCTGTTCCCTGTTTACGCTTATGAGTTCATGGATTTTATTTTGCAGCTCTGCCAGGTTCCTTTCAGAGGTGTCTGGCAAAGTTGGTGCTGGGTTCTGGGTGCGAATCACCCTTTGGAATCTTTCCTTCTCTCTTTTATGTTTCCAGCTATTTTTAGTTCCCGGAGGTCGAAGGCTAGCCTCAACCTTTGGTTTTCTCCCACGGGCAGTTAAGTGGGGAGAAGCATGTGTGACCCCCGGGCATCCCTATTGGAAAAAGGGGTTCCCAGCTGGTGGTGGCTCTCCTATTACTGTAGCCACTGGCTGTGCATGTTGGGGAGGGCCTTTCGCAAGGGTGTCTAGAAGGGCGGAGAGAAGAACTGAAGTGGGCTGCTGGTGGAAGAGCTCCATGTCTGCCCCATGATCCTTGAGCCGCTTCCAGAGTTCCCAGCGGAGTGAGTCCCTGGCTGGCGGTGGGCCGCCTAGGTCAGAGGGCTCCTCATGGTCCTTTGGCTGCGGTCTCCAGGAGTCAGCCTGACTTGGGGGAGGGTAGACCTGGTGATTGTAGGGGTGAGGTGCCCGAGGGGGCGGGGGCGCTGAGGGCAGCGCAGGTCTCCAGGGCTCAGAGGGTCCCTGTGGGGAGGAAGGGTAGTGACTGGGGGTGGGCGCAAAGGTTACTCCTGGACGGGAGTCCCTCTGGCTGCGGCCCCGAGTGAAGCTACCGCTTCTCCCACGCAAGATGCCACCTCTAGGCTCCGAGTACGAGCTATGCCCTTGGGGCCGATATTGGGAGTGGGGACCATGGTTGGCATACGTGACTGTGTTGATGGGCTCACTCTCTTTCCTATGGGAGGCTGGGGACTTCACATGGCGGATGGCGCCGGTTTCTCGCAACAGGCCAGCAATGCTCCTGATGCGAGCTTCCAGGTCTCCCCATGAGATGCTCCCGGGTTCTACTCCTGCCAGTGCTAGGCGGGTAGTGCTATTGAGACCATCTAAGACTGCTCTCCTGAACTCTAATTCGTCAAAGTCGGGTACATCGCTTGCATCCAGATCTACTTCATCTGCTAGCTCTGCAAGAAGCTGCTTTCTAGCTAAATATGCCTCTGGGTCCTCTCCGGGTTTTTGAGACTCTGCAATGTACAGGGCTTTCAAGCTTTTGGTGGGCCACAGGAATGCACAGATCTCTTTAATTGCTCCATACTGGCTGCGGGTGGCTAACCTTCGGTTGGAGATATAGGCATTCAGGGCCGAGACTATTTCAGGGGCAGCGCATTGGCGGGCCAGCTGGGCCACATCGGAACCACTAGCGGAGGGCTGGGAGGTGGTCACATGGGTGAACCACTGGATGGCCGTGTCTCGGTTTAGGGGTCCCATGCGATCTGCTATGGCTTGGAGCTCATCGGGCCTCCAATTGCGAGTTTCCTTAACGACCCGGTCTGTTTTCCTGCCATCCTCGTCCATGGATACAATTTCCTTGGTGGCTATTGGGTGGAGGGGCTGTGGGGCTTCCTCGGGCTGGGGCGAAGGAGGTGACCAACTGTCGGTACTACCTTCGGGGAGGGCCAAGAGGGCTGCGGGATGCACGGCGGAAATTACGGCCTGCTGCATTCCCAGGTGCTGTTTTAGGGCCTCTAGCTCCCTCTTACAAGCGGAGTGGTCTGCTGCGGCTATCTTTGCAACTTTCTGCTCTGCCATGAACTGGGCAGCATGGGTTAATTTTGCAATTTTCTCCTGACCTTCAATTACTGCGTGCTCAGCCATATCGGCACGAGCGGTGGCTACTTCAGCCTTGTGCTGGGCGTCCTGGAGGGCAGCAGCTAGACTCTGCTTCTCCAGCATGAAGTTAACGCGTTCTGAACGCCACTCGGCTGCTTTTTCCTCATGTTCCTTCTTTTCTCTCTTTAGCTTTTCTATCTCCTGTTCCTGTTCTTCCTGAGCTACCTGTAGCTTGTTAATTAGGGACACGCTGTCCTGTAGGGCGGTGAAAAGTGCCCAAGCTCCATACCTATCCTTCTTACTTGACCTGGGTTTCTCCTTCTCGCAAAAATCCTGGAAGGCGCTTCTAACTATTTGGAGCGGGTCAGGTCCCTTGAAGGAACCGGCTTCCCAGGGGCAATCTCCCTTCTTAACTAGCCACTTCTCCAGGCGGGGCACGGTGGGGGCTGCCCGGTACATTTTTCTTTTTAGTTTAAGGCTGATCTCGGGGGAGGTTAAAGAGTGGATCAGCGACAATCAGGGGTGGGGCGATTAAAGCTGCTCAAGGGTTTTAACAACTTCTTCCTCTCTATGTCCCTTTTGGGAGGTTTATCCTTCCCTCAGGTCCTCAAGGGTTTTTACCAGGGGGTTTTAAGGTCCTACTTTTAGGGTTAAAGGGTATTTTAAGGGTTCTACACTCAGTTCTTCTCCACCGGGGGAGAAGGGAAAATTCCTATTCCCGTTTCAAGCTTGCCTACAAGCCACGGGACCAGGAAAAGTTTACTGGCTCAGAGGGTGCTCTCAAGCTCTCTAAGCCCAAGAACCAAAAACGCTCAGTGCTTCCAAGCCTCTGCTCAGAAGCCAAAGCTCAGGGGTCTCCCAAGCCTCTACTCGGAAAACCAAAAAGTGTCCCCAAGCCTCTGCTCAGGAACTGCAACTAAAGGGGTCTCCCAAGCCTCTGCTCAGGCAACCAGAAAGTGTTCCCAAGCCTCTGCTCGGAAACTGAAGCGCTCCCAAGCCTCTGCTCAGAAACTGAAGTGCTTCCAAGCCTCTGCTCAGAAGCCAACAATGCTCTCAAGCTCTCTCCCCAAGAACTAAACTCAAAGTGTCCCCAGGCCTCGTGCTCAGAGACAAACGGTTAAACTGTCTCCAAGCCTCGACCAAAAGACTAAATGCGCTCAAGGACTGCCTCTGCACGTCCCCAAGCAAAATGGCTCAGGAGTAAAGCTTACTGTACTCCTAAGCGAGGTGCGCTCAAGAGTTCTAACAACTCCCAAGCAGAAGTGTGCCCAAGAGTCCCACTGACTCCCAAGCGAGGTGTGCCCACGAGTCCTGACTTAAAACTCGCAAGCGGAAAGGTGCCCAAGAGTCTACCTTAAAACTCTTAAGCACGGTGCGGCAGGCTGCCGCGGGGCTTCAGGAACCTGGCTTTAGATTCCCAAAGCTAAACTGACTGAACAACCAAACGGACTAACGATCCCTTCACGTTTCCTCCGGAGCGGGGATTGAAGCCTAAGTGCTGGCAGGAACGGGGTTTGGACGGGCTTAGGAGAGACGGGGGAGGGCGGAAAAGAATTTTATATGTGCTGCTTCAGGATATATATATATCTATAGAGCCTACTTCTGGGATCCCACCCACATAGACGCGTTTAGGTGGCCCGGAAGGTGGCCAGGAACTTCACCAGTTCAGAGGTCCTCACCCACAGTACACCGGTTATAACGGCTGGAGGGCCTCGCGGTGAACCACAAAAGGCAAGTAGTCCAAAGCTGGCTGAAGGAGGAAATGGGGAAAAGCCAACCCACAAGATAGAAATGCTCACTAGAGCCACACACATTCACACTTTTAATTCCCTGAGCTAAATTGCGCTCTTTGCACTGAGGTCTGGAAAATTTTCCTCTAAGTCAGTTCGCTGAAGACACGCGTGTCGACTCACGTGTATTCACACGAACCGGGTTATGCCCGCATTCTCCACCAGTAAACTGTTACCAGAACTGCTCTTTTATTATAATGGGGAATTAGCTGTAGCAGTCTGTAACTATTAATATTAAGCGAGGATCATAACCTATGTATACGGAGGTCCTGATCCCAGACACTCTAGTGAAAAAGAGGCAGACAACGAGTCGGGTCCAAACACGTGTATTGAGTGTAGCGTAAGCCTAGCTTGCACAATCATACAAAGAACATACAAGGTCTAAGAAATACAGAGTAGGAAATACAGAGACGTTCGCATTAGCTGGTTCCCAACGATGGTAAGGGAAATACTCACTTATCCTGGAGCGAAGCAGAGACACAACAGCGAGGTGGCCCAATGCCAGCACTGGGACCACAGACGGACAGCAAGGAAGTCTGGATAGGAATGGCCTGAGCACCATGCGGTCTGAGAGACCAGCTTAAATACCCCAAAACGTACCCTGGGGCTGGTGCTGTACTTGGTGGTTCTCACAGATTAAAACAAAGGGTCTAATGGGCTACTGAATGGCTTGGATGGGCCACTTTGGTAATCAGATTGTGATAAGTGACACCTCAGGAAGAGGGGACAAAAGAGGGAGGGGGAAATCCAAGTGGGCTGAAAGGATGTTCCAGCGGACAGGGCTTGTCCTGATGTCATCAGCTTCTGGAATGCGGAGGTTCCTTTGAGATGCATTCTCTAAGTGCTTGGGATGGTCGGCACTTAGTTCCTTCTCCGGGGCGGCTCCTAAGATATGCAGAGCGGGGCGAGGGGCTCTCGCTGCGGACGTGGTGTGCCCGCTTCGCCGAAATGGCTTCTCAAAGCAGTCTTCTTCCCAGGGTCTTCTGGCTGCCTGAGAACATGGATGCCGGCTGGGCATAGCTGGGGCTGGATAGCAGGCTGCCCGGTAGCGAGGGCAAGCTCGGCAACCTACCCGCGGGAGGCTCCAGGCGGGAACTGACCAGGGAGCGCCTAGCCAGGCTCGCTGGAGGTTTCCCCGGCAGGCGCCCGGCTGCTAGCAGCGGCTTGGGCCCATATGAGGCAGGCTTCCATGGAGGCAGGGGGAACAACACTTTAAAACACAGTCCAAAGCAGGAAACAGGCACGGTCCGTGGCAGATGGCAATGCAGGCACGGGGCACACTTGTAACAGAGTCCAAACACACACTAGGAAGTCCAGATACAGGTCAGGGCAGGGCTGCCCAGAAAGAGAGTCCTTTGTGCAGTTAGCCAAACATGGAGTCAGTGAACTACACAGTCTATAGCAGCAGCAGGGTGGTTGACACGCAGGCAGGAAACTGACACGTGTATCAGAGCACACACGTGCAAAGCAGTCTATGGTGCAGCAGTAAAACAGTGACGCAGGAAGCTCTAACACAATTCATAGCAGGCTTTAAAGCAGGGGAGGGGGCCTACTTGGCAACAGAGAGAAGCGGCCCTTGCTGGAGGGCAGGAAGAAGGGAATCGCCATCTTTGAGAGGGGAAGGGTCGCGGCCTCAGCGGAAAAGGAAGTAGGCCATATTGGATTATAAAATCATAGAGAGACCATAGAGAAAAGACGCCCGACATTTTGGACCCTTTAAAATCAATTTATGCAAGAAGACCGGGACATTTGAAATAAAAAAGGTACTAAATTTAACGCCACGGAGCTAAGGAAGAGAGCGGACTCGTGGGAGCGAGCCAAAGCAAGCCCCACGATGTCGAAGAAAGAGTGGCAGTCGACAATAGAAAACCTGGATAAAAAACTTTTGGAGGTGATTAAAGAATTTAAAGACATGAAATTGGAGCTGATCAAAGAGGTTAAACAGACAGTAAAATCGGAGCTGTCAGAAGTAAAATCGGAGCTGTCAGAAGTGAAGAAAGGTATGGAAACAATACAAAGTGAATTACAAGGGACGCAGCAGAGAGTTAAAACAGTAGAAGGAGCGATGGAGAACTTAGCAGATACGCAACAAACAGAGATGAGGCTGATGAGGGGAAGGATGGCGGTTGCGGAAAGTAGACATATGGAGAAGCAGCTGAGATTTCGCGGCCTGCCGGAAATGGAAGGAAAGACAGCGCAAGAGCAGATGACGGAGGTGTTAGCTGAATACCTGGGGAAGGAGGAGGAGGAAGTTGTGGCTATCCTAGATGTGGCATATCGTGTGAACTCGAGAATTGCAACCCAGAGGAAAGTACCAAGAGATGTGATTGTACAATTTACAACAAGAAACATGAAAGAGAAGATTGTGACTAAACACTTTCAAGATCCATTGGAGATCGATGGCAAGACAATCATTATAATAAAGGAACTACCCAGATCAGTGTTACTAGATCGGAAAAAATATAAAGCGCTAATCCAGATGCTGAAGGACATGAAAATCAGGTACAGATGGGAGCTCCCAGAGGGTTTGTCCTTCGAATTTGGAGGTGCCAAAAAGCGTATCAGATCTGAGCGGGAGATGGAGCGATTTATAAGGGACAATGAAAAAGACTTACCAACAAGATTATGAATATGGAGTGTAAAGTATTATCTTGGAATGTAAATGGACTAAATTCACCGAATAAGAGAAAAAATATTTTTCACTGGCTACTAAAACAAAAATGTGATATTGTTTGTTTGCAAGAGACTCATATTCGAAAACAGGATGTAAAATATTTAAAACTGGGAAAATTGGGCAAGGACTTTGTAGCGGCCTCAAGTAAGAAAAAAAGAGGAGTGGTGTTGTATGTAAAAGAGGAGCTACAACCAAAATTCATAATGAAAGATGTGGAAGCCAGATTTGTAGCAGTGGAATGTACTTGGAACCTAAAGAGAGTGTTGGTAGTCGGAATTTACGCACCTAATGGTGCAAAAGAGAGCTTCTTTGAGGATTTGAGAAAGCATTTAGACGATCTTTCATATGATCAGATAATTCTTGCTGGAGACTTCAATGGAGTGACAGACTTGGAACTGGATAAAAAGACTACAATGGCACAAAAGAAAAGAGGACTATTACCAAAGCTCTTTTTTGAGCTGATTCAACAAGAGACTCTTGAAGATGTATGGAGGAGAGAATATCCTAAAAGCAGACAGTTTACTTTTTATTCTGCAAGGCACTCCACACTATCAAGAATTGACATGATCTGGGCCTCAAAAGATTTGGCGTTATGGACTAAAGATGTAGAAATAATGCCGATGGTAGGCTCAGATCATAACCCAATTATGTGGAAATTAGGGAAAAGGAGAAAAAGGAAAGCATGGAGAATAAATGAGGACTTGCTACAGGAAAAAGAGAATATGGAAATATTGAGAAGAGAGACAAAGTTTTTCATACAATACAACGTGAATAAAGAAGTACCAACTGATAAAGTTTGGGATGCTTACAAGGCGGTTATAAGGGGCATACTAATGGACTTAAATGGTAGAGCAAGAAAGAAGAAAGAGGAGAAGAGACAAGAGATTGAGAAGAAAATAAAAACTAAGGAAATACAGTTAAAAAAGAGACCAGGGAAAAAGAAATTATACCAGGAAATTAAAATATTGCAAGAACAGCTAACAGCAATGAGCAATAAAGAATTGGAGTGGAATCTCAAAAGGCTGAATCAGAAAGCGTTTGAGGGTGCAAATAAACCTGGGAAGTACCTGGCATGGCAACTGAAGAAGAGAAGGGAAAAGAAAACAATAAATAAAATTTGTGAAGATGACAAAACGTATTTGGAACAGACTACCATTAGTAGAGCCTTTTATAAATTCTACGCTAAACTGTACAACAAGAAAGAGGTAAATAAAGACTCAATAGCGTCATATCTGGAGAAAATGACGCTACCAGAAATCTCGGACGCTTGGAGAAATAAGCTGAATAGTGAAGTAACGGATGAGGAAATAAGTAAGGCAATACAATCTGCAAATCTAGGAAAGGCGCCAGGGCCAGATGGACTTACAGCTAAATTTTATAAGACTATGGCCAATGAGCTGGCACCATTCCTAAAGGAGGTGATCAATGGAGTTCTAAGGGATCAAAGGATTCCAGACACTTGGTCTGAAGCGAACATATCATTGATCCCAAAAGAGGGCCAAGATTTGACTAATGTGAAAAATTACAGACCTATATCGTTACTCAACAATGACTATAAAATTTTTGCGAAGATACTGGCGGAGAGACTGAAGGGGTGGCTTTCGGAAGTTATAGAGGAGGAGCAAGCAGGCTTTTTGCCAGACAGACAAATAAGAGACAATTTAAGGACAGTGATTGATGCTATTGAATATTATGATAAGCGTTGTGATAAAGAGGTTGGTTTCTTCTTTGTTGACGCTGAAAAGGCATTTGACAATTTAAACTGGGACTTTATGTTTGCCACTATGGAAAAGCTACAATTAGGAGAAAGATTCATCAGAGCAATTAAGGAAATCTACAGAGACCAGACCGCAGCAATTGTGGTGAACGATGAATTGACTAAGAAACTGATTATAAGTAAAGGAACAAGACAAGGTTGCCCGTTGTCTCCACTGTTGTTCATTTTAGTATTGGAGATCCTGATGATACAAATACGACAAGACGAGGAAATTCGAGGAATAAAAATAAAGGACTACTCATACAAGGTCAGAGCATTCGCGGATGATATAATGTTAATCGTAGAGGACCCATTGGAGAACATGCCAAAAGTGATGGATAAGATCAAGGAGTTTGGAGACTTGGCAGGTTTCTATATCAACAAAAAGAAGTCAAAGATACTATGCAAAAATATGACTAAGCAGAAACAACAACTGTTAATGGAAACAACGGACTGTGAAGTAACAAGTAAGGTGAAATATTTGGGAATTGAACTGACTGCAAAGAATATAGATTTATTCAAGAATAATTATGAAAAACTATGGACTCAGATTGAGAGAGACTTGATTAAATGGAATAGGCTCAATCTGTCATGGTTGGGTAGGATTGCAGCAGTCAAAATGAATGTGTTACCAAGAGTGATGTTTTTGCTACAGACAATACCAATCATCAGAGACTCTAAACAATTTGAAAAATGGCAGAGGAAAATATCAGATTTTGTATGGGCAGGCAAGAAGCCTCGAGTGAAAATGAAAGTGTTACAAGATGCAAAGGAAAGAGGCGGAATGCAACTGCCCAACCTGAGACTTTATCATGATGCAATCTGCCTAGTTTGGCTGAAAGAGTGGATGACATTAAAGAACAAGAAATTATTAGCCCTAGAGGGATACAAAAAAATATTTGGATGGCACGCATACCTATGGCATGACAAAGTAAAGGTCAACTCGATGTTCCTGCACCATTTTGTACGGAGAAGTCTATACACAATCTGGAAGAAGTACAGAATTTATCTACAAGAAGGAACTCCTTGGTGGGTGGTTCCATATGAGGTGATAGACCCGAGAGCTGTTGATAATGAACGACAATGTTTAACGTACAAAGAAATAACTAAAGTAGAAGCATCTAAACTTAGAATAAAGACGCAAGAGGAACTATCACCTAATTACGATTGGTTCCAGTATAGACAGATCAGAGATTTGTATAACTCGGACTCTGTAAAAGGAGGTATACGAATAGAGAATTCGGAGCTAGAGCAGACCCTTCTTAAAGAGGACAAGAAAAGAATATCCAAGGTATACCAAGTACTGTTGAAATGGTATACTGAGGATGAGACAGTTAAAACACAAATGGTGAAATGGGCTATAAATTTTAATAAAGAAATAACAATGGAGGCATGGGAATACTTGTGGAAGACTACAATGAAGACAACGACATGTACAAATATCAAAGAGAACATCTACAAAATGATCTATCGTTGGTACATGACACCAAAGAAGATTGCGCTAGGGAATTTGAACACTTCTAATAAATGCTGGAAATGTAGGAAGCATGAGGGCTCCCTCTATCATATGTGGTGGTCGTGTGAGGTAGCCAGGCAGTACTGGGGGGTAATAATAAGAGAAATGAGTGAAATTTTACAATTTCAAATTAATAAGAACCCAGAACTCCTGCTACTGAACTTGGGAATGGAGGGAATTCCAGCCCATCACAGGACGCTGATATTTTATATGACGGCAGCAGCTAGACTATTGTATGCGCAAAAATGGAAAGTACAGGAAGTGCCAACTATCGAAGATTGGATCTACAAATTGCTGTACATGGCTGAAATGGACAAGATGACAAGAAAACTGAGAAATCTGGACTCAGGGCAGTTTAACACAGACTGGGAGAAGCTGAAACAATATTTGGAGAAGAAATGGGAGGTGGGAGGAAAACTGTGGCAGTTTGAGAACTACTGAAGTATAATAAAATGTAGAGGGGGGTGACTTTACCGGGGGGAGAAGAGATAAATGTGAATCTATAAGCAGTTAGATTAACAGATTGACATATATATAGATATATATAGGTTAATAAATAGAATATTGATAGAAAATAATTAACTATAAGGATTAAATATAAGGATTGAGTAACCAACAATATTTTCTTTCTTTGATAAGATTTGTATAATGCACCAAACTGAATGTCTGAAGGTATAGACGAGTCAAATTGATTGACTATGTGACGAGAGTTATATAGAATTACCATAAAAAGACAGAATGAGTAATATATAGAGAATAAGTCAAATTGTTTGATTTAAATGTGTAAGATTTTTATGGTTTATGATATATAGGTTTATGATATATAGAAATATCTAAAAATGGAAAATGGGATAAATTGTTTATCTAAGATGGAAACAAAGACTTACAGTTTGGGTATATAATAAGAAAAATAGTTAAGGATGTACTGCTTAGTATAATGGAGAATATATATTTGTTTTAGATAGAGGAATTTAATAGAAGTAAGGGAAAAGGGACAAAGGGTTGGAAAACTGTTGGAAGTCAACAAAAGGGGGGGAAAGGGAGGGGGTTAGAAATGAAAAATTTGGGGAAAATTGAATGTAAATGTAAAAATAACGGATTCTAACCCAATAAAATTTTTTCAAAAAAAAAAATTAAAGAGTTTAGGGTTTTCAATGTTATAAAGTTTAACTTAAGAGGGAAGAAGTCCAACCTGTTGTAACTGGAAGAGTTTTCTTTTTTTTCATATCAAGGTTATGTAAGGGATAATCAGTGTAAATTTATATCCAGGCCTTCTACTTGGACCATTCTCACAGCGAAGTCCCAGTGCAAATGTGTAAGGAAGCAGGTATATCATTTCCCTCTCATGCTTTTGTCCACATTTTCCACTCTTTGACCTCTAATCTACGAAGCACTGGCTGAATGTGACAGCTTGTAAATACATTTTCTTCAAAGCTGCTTTGTGAAACAACTTCCAGATCAAGAAATATAAAAAGGAGTGTTAGATGCTATCTAAACATCTGCAAAGAATATTTTTAAAGGAACAAGGCAACTGTTTGAGCTCTACTTCAAACTACATTTCCAGACTGAGAAGTTTCAAGGATGATAAATAGGATGTGGTTGACAAAAACTTAGTATTTCTGCCCAAAAAAAGGATGACAAACGTATCGACATGTTTGCTTAGAAACATGTTAAATATTTAGCAAACGGTATCTGAATGTTAATTTAAGTAACTGTTAGAAAGTGTGCAAATATACCTAGCCAGTATTGATGCAAAAAGTTTCTCTGACAATTGATTATTCTTATTAGAGATGTAAGAAACTTTTCTACTTAGCTTTAGATAACTTTTCTTATAAGAATTTTTTCATTAAGGATTTTAAAATAAGATATAAAAAGATAAAAAAGAAAATGGATAATTAAAAAGGAAGAACTAAAAAGTACAGGAAAAATACAAAAAAGGAAAAAAGAAAAAATACAGTACTAACATAAAAAAGAATATAGGAATAACCTCCAATTCTCTTTGTGAAGGATATATAGTTATTACATATACACTTACTCTAAAATTGCCATAAACAAATACTTCTCCTTTCCCTCTAAGCATTTTGCTTCTTAGTCTTCAAAAGCACAAGTCATCCGTTCATTTCTTTCCATTTCCCTCAAAAAGTCTACAAGATGTTTCCAGGTAACAAATTTAGATAATGTCTTTTCCCTAATCAAGAAAGTAAGTTTAGCCATCTCACCAAATTCCATCATTATCATCATCATCTTTCAGCCAACTGTAAGACTTTTTTCCCTGTCCAATTAATACTTTTGTTTGTTTATTACGTGGCTTGACAAATCCCACACATTGGGTTACAGTGGCACCTAATATTTTGAGCAATGACTTCATTGTAGATCTCTCAGCATTTTTTCCGGGGCAAAAAAGGAAGCCCCCTCCCTTTGACAACCAAAAAGGCTAATCATGGGAACTACACACACAAAACCCCTGTGGAATACGGAGCAGAACTGGCTAAGACTGAGCAAAAAAGCGGTGTGCATCCAACCCAAAGTTTTGTCATTTTTGCATCAGAATGTTTTGTTGTATGACGTAAAAACGCACATGTATGAAATTCTTGTCATTGTTTGTTGATATAGCCAGATAAGAGGGGTCCTCTGAGTGTAGAACTGCCGTACTCTCTCTCTCTCTGGCCCGCACTCGTTCACCCCAGCCTTTTGCTTCCCGGCATCCCAGGGAACTCCCCTTTATAGCTCCCTTCCACCCCTCCCCTCTGCCGGGCGCCCAATCTGCCCCAGAGTCCTCCCTGTTTCCTATGACCTCCCCCTATTGCCTGCCCTCTCCCCCCATCTCCCTCTGGGCCATTGGCTGCTAGCCGCATCCTCGGCCTGGGATCCCAGCCAGTTGGCTGGCTCAAAAGCTCCTGAGCCTGCCTTCCCAGCAGGAGCTCCCACCCTCAGAGTTGGCCGGCCCCGGCCCCAGCCCAGCTGTGCCACGAGTGGGGCCATGGCCAGCAAAGCAGGGGGACGCGTCGGCTTATGCTGCTGTGCTTCTGCACAGCTGAGCTGTTCAGTGGGCCCAAGTGGGCGCCACCGTACCTCCCAGCCATTGGGCTTTTGCAGCAGCAGTGGCAACGCTGCCTGCTTCTTCCACCTGGATCTGACCCCCGCGGGACTCTCCCCAGCCCTTGACCCCGCTGGTAAGTACTTCTGGGGCTCCAGGGGTCGGGGCGTTGTCCCTGGGATGGGGAGGGGAGGGGTGGCCGTGGTTAGGGTGGGGCCTGCCCCCTCCGGAAGTCCAGAGCAGTCAGTGTCTGCTCTGGACGTTGGTTATACAGGGAAAAAATAACATGATAAACCTCAGGCTATACACACAAAGATCCAAAGACTTGTGGACTATTGTGCTCAAAAGGTTTCACTTTCATTTCTACTGCCTGCCTCTCCCTCCTCACAGCTTCTTGGGCAGATCTGTTCCACTCCCAACAATCTTCTATTCATTCAATTTTTGAAACTTAGCACAAATTCACAGTTCTGAGAACTGTAAAACCAAGCCTCTGTGATGGTATCTTCTGGACAGAAAAACTGCCCAATAATCTTACAGAAACCTCTGAAAGAGCATGGCATTGTGAATGGATTAAGGGAATTCATTTACCAAAAAATTTAAAACACTGTATGAATATACAGCCTCATGCCACATAATTAAAAACTAATCGTTATTTCATGATGAATAACCTTTGGATTATAATATATCTTAGACAGAAAACTATCTTTAGATACATTTTTCCTCAAAAAACATTTTATTAAAAAAATCCAATTTAAATTTTTAAAATCTGAATTTTTAAAGTTTTTTTTTTTAAATCATTGATTTTTATCCACCCTGTTTGTAACTCTCTCTCTCATATATTGGGTATTGGTTCACAATTTTTGTTATGGATAATGAAGACATATATACAATCAAATTCCATTTAAAAATGCCAAACAGTACAATTTTACATGCTAAGTTACAATTAATGCATTTTAGAAGTAAAAACAGTTGAGGTTTGATAGGAAAGCAAATGTTGCATATATTTCAATCCCAACCCCTTAAATTTCCATTCCACCCCCGCTTCCTTTGGCTTCAAGCTTTCCAGAAATTTTACAGTTCTAATCAGGGACGGAACCGGGCCTAACAGAATTCAGGATCTGAGTCCAGTGGCACCATAAGACTAACAGGATTTTCATGGATGTGGGTGTTCAAGAGTCAGAATTCCCTTCTTGGGGAGGGCTGGCGGGGGAGGGGTCTGGGGAGGGATGGCAGGTGGAGGGGCAAGGGGGTCTGGGGAGAGCTGAGAGTCGAGAGGGGTCTGAGGAAGACGGGCATGTGGAGAGGCAAGGGGGGATCTGGGGAGGGCTCAGAGGCAGGAGGGGTCTGGGGAGGGCTGGCGGGTGGGGTGTGGACCCAGGGAGGGTGGGCAGAGCAGGCTCGCTCTTCCCGCTGCATCCCCAGCTCCAGCAGAACTCCCATGGTGGCGGTCGCACCCCGTCGCCCAGGTCTGCAGGGCACTGCGGCTCCAGCGGGTCTCACGGGGCGTCGAGCGAATTGTTCGCGCCCCCTTGCCCATGGAGAGCGGCATGCCACGGCTCCAGCGGGCATCGCAAGGCGCCCAGTGCTCCCCCAGGGCTTGCAGGCGCGCCGCCCTTCCCACGCTGCCACTGCCCTCCTCCTCCTTGGCTACGAAACCCAGTGGCAGCGGGCCAGGCTGACTCGCCCTGCCCTCTGCCGCTAGTGGTGCCCTCTGGAGGCATCATTCCATGGCGCCCTTTTATCCTGGTGTGCCCACACATGCGCACCAGCATAAATGTGCGTCGTTGGAAAGATGCTAAGGGAATTATATAGTAGGATTGGAGGGAAGAAGGTTAGGGTTATAGCAGGAGTTTCGAAAAGATAGCTACTGGTAGCCCAAGAAAAGATCACAAAAAGATCTGCTATAGACTTTAAAAAAAGAACTTCTGGTCATAGGTTTTCCTCTGTGCTGCTCAGGTGATAGCTTCATTTTTGATGCTCATATTTGTGTGTCAGACAACAAAATATATTGAGATATGAAATGATAAACATTGTACTTCTACTGAGGATCACTAGGATACATTATAATAAAATCATTGTTGAAAATATTAGGCACTGTGGTAATCTGGGATTTGTCAAGTTTATACAGCTATGTCTGGGCATTCTGAATTCTGTTATGCTATTCTGTGAAGATCCCAGGCTCCAAGGACAGAAGCAAACTTGGTGACACATGGGGTGGTAGTAATCTCAGGATATTTTGCATTACTCACAAGTTTTTGTTGTGGTTATGACAACTGGAGTTACCATATATGAATTCATACACTACAACACTTTTGCCGTAACTTTAGTAAAATTACGAGACATGGTGAAGAGTTCTGAGCAGGCTCCTAGAACCAAAGAAAACAACAGCAATCCCAGAGTAAAGGCTGCTGCTGATCAGCACTAATATCATCAACAACAACAACATCTGATTTATATACCGCCCTTCAGGACAACTACACAACCTCCGCCTGTCTAAACGGAAGCATCATTGCCAACGTGGGAAGCCCAGGTTTTTATGGGCTGCATAACTCCAAGGAAATTCACTGCCAACAGGACAGGGTGGACTAAACAGGCCCCTCACACAACATGATGGTGGCATTGGTGGTCACAGGATGCTACAGTAGCCGCTGGAGCAAATGGCTTTGAAATGGACACTGATGAGCCGTGAGAGCGCCGTGCTCAGTGGCATGTTGCACTAACAGGCAGGTGCCACGGCAAGGGGGTGGCTGGACTGCCCGTGAGCTGCCCCTTGCTGAAGACAAACGAACGGACGCTTCCACCTGATCCTGCACGGCAGCTGTTCTATTCTTAGCTCACCTGCCTGCTCGATAGCACAGAAAGGACTGACGCTCAAGGGCTTTAACCATCAGGAAAAGGTCAAGGGTCACAGGGGCTAAATCCATGTAAGCAAGCGGTGCGGGGAGAGATGGGTTACTTCCTTGAGAAATCAGAGATTGCCGTTCCCTGCCGTGCAACCAATGTTCCCCTTGCTCGTACCCAATTCTTTCAAAAACGGCCTTAAAGCAACACTTTAAACAATCAGTTGGAGAAATGACAGCAGAGGCTTCACTAACAAGCAGAAGGGGCAACTCACAGCACACACCAGGGAACACCGCAGAAGAGCGGCGAGCCTGCTCAGTCCTCTCAGGAGCCCTGGGCAGAGCCACGAGGGAAGGGAGAAGAAAAGGAAACCCATTATTTGGAAATGCAGCGGTTCTTCTGCAGAGCGCCCTTGGGGGCTAAGCTCTTTGTGGGCTGATGGATCGCCATGGTAATCTACTGCCGATCCCTGTCCTAAGAGTAAACATTTACCCACCTAACATAGGCTGCAGAGGACCTTGAGCAGGATATGCTAATTCAAGAATCCCTTTGCTTGTCTGAGTGCCATGATGGTTCAGAGTCACATCTGCCTCAAGCAAAAGGACAGCCCAAAATTATCTGCCTCCAGTTCCCCTCCTGTGATAATTATACCATCACAATCACTCCCCTAAGTTAGGCATCACTGTCAGAACAGAGCACTTTGAAAAGGCTTTCCGGAAGATTTGTCCGGCTGCAATTTTTCTCAGACTATGAGAGAGATTTTACCACTGAGGTGCTTTTCTTGGCATCAACAAAAAATTCCCCTCTGGATTCAGCGACAGAACTCCAGAAAGGGTAACTTCACCGCACTTCCATTCAAACACACAGTATCTGCACTGTGATGAATTCCTAGGCTGTGGCTGAACTTTGCATCCCTGTCGAACATCAATAAGGGTCAGGAGCAATATGACTGTATGAAAAATATCTATTATATATGCAATTGTTTATAATATAAAAATTATTTAATAAAAACCCTGGTACTGGAGAATTTTCTAGGAGACCTGGAGCGGCAGGCAGACTGATGCCAGCTCTGTTCGGCCCTGGATGTTTTGTGCAGGCCAACGTACTATTGTATCTTGTAACATCATTGCCAGGGTGTTTTTTATTTTTTAACCACAATGAGAAAGGCAGCATCCCCGCTGATAGAACAAATAATAGAAATAATAACAAACTGTAATCGTTCATTCATAGCACTATTAAAAAAGAGATCAGACTGGGGGGGAGAAAGGGGTCAGGAGAAGAAAGAATTTGGGTCAAGTCACAAGATTAAACAGAGTAAATTCCACAACTTACTTCACCAAGGCTGCTGCGTCTGGGAGCACTTCGGCAAACGTATCACGGAACACAATTGCATTTTTCCGCTTACAGTTCTGTATGACGTCGTTGGCCAGGTAAAAAAGGTTCAAGCGATGAGGAAAGGCAGCTGAAAAGAAAAGGGAGGCTCATGTTAATGCCAGACACCCTGCCACGTAAGCCAGCAGGGCCCACTGAGTACACGGCTTCTGCAGAAGGGTCGCTGCTACTTCCTTTGGATGGTCAGATGAACTGAGGCTTTGAGATGCGACCCAGTGACGACTTGCGTGCTTTCCCAGTGGAGAACAGAAGATGCCGGACAGGAGACTACCAGTCTTGGCATGGGTGGGGCAGGCCACCCATGAAGCAGCCTTCTACTGACTCAGCCCCCTGGTCCACCAAGGGCAGTAATGCCTACTCAGACTGGCAGGCGGAAGTCTTTCACATCACCTGCTGCCTGGGACAACCTGCGTGCAACACAGAGGCTCCTCTGCTGCACCACAGCCCCTCCCTCAAGCATGAGAATGAGTCTAGGGAGCACCACCTCTCGAGAGTGCTGAGAAAGACTCCTTGGATGGCATCACAGAGCTGGAAGGGGCCATACAGACCATCTAGTCCAACCCCTGCCCAGTGCAGGATGCTGGGCTCGGCAACCTCACCCCTTTCTCCTATGTCAGTCTCCAACCTTGCACACTTCTCAGGAAGCACACACACAAGAGGCCTTTGGTATGGAAGGGGGAGGGGCTATTAATCCAGATAAGTGAACCTGTTAACCAATACTATCTATTGGTTGGTGAGTGGTCTCAAAAGGAACAGCTTTATACCAAGTCTGATCAGCTGTTCACCTAGCCCAGAGTCATCTGCTCTGAATGGCAGCCGCTCTTCAAGATCTTTCCCAAGCCTGCCACCTGTCAATCTTTGGTCTGGAAACCCTGCTGCCCCATCAGCTGCCCAGCGGCAGGAAAGGAGGTGATTCGCAACACCCTTATGAACCCTTCCCCTGCCCATTGCAGAGACTCTTCCCAGCTGGAATCCGTGCACAGATACCAGAAACGTGGCAAAGAAAGAACGAGACCAGGAAAGAACTCCTTGTCCTACTGCTACCTCTTGTTTCTCGACCTCCCAGTGGCCCCAGCCTTTCTGCTCCCGAGTCCCACAAACGCTGCCCCTCTTGCTGGACCACCTCCACTAGGTCTCTGATCTCTCTCAAGGGATGAGCTGCAGCAACCAGTGCCAACTTTTATGCGATCGCTCCAAACCGAAAGCTTGATGACAACGTCTTGATCGGAAGAGCAGTCACTGACATTGACTTGGCAGCCTCTGGCCAACAAATCCAGGGGAAGCAAGAACCCCCACATTGACTGCTAAGCACCGGAAGCAGAGGGATGCCTCCTGCACAAGCCCCGCTGGAACGACAGAGGCACGCACAAACATCTTTTATGGGTCCAGCCTATAAATCACTAGTGACAGTTGCTTATTATTGTGGCCAAAATCGCTGTTGTAATAAACATTTCCTAGTCTAAAGGGCTGTATGAAGCAGTCGAAGTCCACACCCACTTCTTTCAAAATTAATGATTAGACAATGCCGCCAGGAGGCATACGAACTGCACAGCAAAGCTATCTCCAAGACACTTCAGGATCAAGACAGAACGATCGCAAGCTTTCGTTGTTTTCCAAATTCCAGATGCAGATCTTGTCCCTTAGGGCAGAACAGAAGACTGCCCATTCCCCAGGCCAGCATGTGGCATTCTCGGCCCCCAGCATTCACACATCTCCCAAAAGCACTACCCGTTTACTTACAGGAATGTGCATTCATATTGTGTACATACAACCTCAAACTCTAAAGGCAAGTGAACGCAGCAAATTACTCAATGCCAGTTTCCAAGAATCTAACCAAACTTTTGCTTACTGTACCCACCCTTGGAACACACTTAAGCATTCTTTTTGTACACTCTGGGGATTTAAAGCTAGCCTGCCATGTCAACCCACAACTCTCCTACCTCTTTCCTAACGTTTCCCTGCTTGCCCATACCCCCCTCTGTTCAGAAAAGGCCCCAAACAAGCCACTCTCTGGCTGAATCCAGATCCCAAGTCAATTTACGGGTCCCTGCCAATTATGGGGGTGGAGAGGGGCCTCAAGTCATAGCTGTCGTAGGGCGATCCCTGGAGGGGTTTTCCTGGCAAGAGACTAACACAGGTGGTTTGCCACTGCCTGCCTCTGCAATCCTGGACGTCGCTGATGAAACAAAATTCGTCCCTGCTGCCATTCATAAAGGAAAAACTTCATTTTGTTTTTGTTTCACTTCACTTAGATCCCATCTTTCTCCCCAACAGGGACTCAAAGCAGCCTACATCACCCTCCACTCCTCCATTTTCCAATGCTGTAAGGGAGAGATGCCCCGCACTGCAACACGGCATCCTTACAGAGGCCGTCCATCTTATGCTCTAATGAACAGGCTACAGAAGCCCACTTTACTGTGTGTGTCATGTGCCATCAAGTCGCTTCTGACCTCTGACAACCCTACAAATGAAAGATCTCCAAAATCACCAGCCCCAGGTCTGAAGGTGACGCTGGAGAGCAAGAGGCAATACAGCATCAGGCAGGTCTGGCAATTTCAAAGTTGTCATCAATGCTTTTCAAGTAATTACCCCTAAGAATTGTGCGAAAGGGTACATGTATGTTTTACTCAATTGTAAACTGAGGAAGGGTGGGGGACAAACCAAAATTACATAAAATAATTCAAATGAACAAATCCAGTGTCAAATTCATCTTATCGGCTGTTCAGTTTAATAACATAATAGTAACATTTGATTTATATACTGCCCTTCAGGCACAACTTAACACCTACCCAGAACGGTTACCAAGCACGTTATTATTTTCCCAACAACAATCAGCCTGTGAGGTGGGTGGGCCTGAGAGAGCTCTAAGAGAGCTGTGACTGACCCAAGGTCACCCAGCTGGCTTCAAGTGGTGGGGAATCAAACCCGGCTCTCCAGATTAGAGTCCCGCCACTCTTAACCTCTACACCAAACTGGCTCCAGAGCTAAAATTCATATTTATACATCTCCTTTCTTACAGCTAAAGGGCTGTAAATCACAAATCTGATACCAGTGATGAGGTCGCCCAGAAACCTCTATGGACGCGAAAGAGTTAAATTCTGTGGAGGAACCGGTCAGGGCTCGTTACTTAATTGAACATGAACTCAGTGATAAAGTTTAGGGAGGATGGCTTGGAGCGGAGAGCAACGCCAGGCTCCAGGGCTCCCCAAGGCCACCCTCTCAAAGCAAGAGAGAGCCCAGGAGCAGTGGATCAGCAGAGGCTGTGCCTGTCTCAGCAGACAGGCCTGGTAAGATTTCCTACAGGCATGAAGCCTGGACCAAAGTTTTACTTTGTATTTGGAGGAACAGGGCCTGCTCCTTACAATGCTTATGATGGCATCCAATTCCACAGCTACGAATGAGTTCTCCTAAAGGCTTTATATAGAGGATAAATAATATGGGGGATACGATTGTGCCTTGTGGAACCCCACAAGGTAATTCCCATTCTGAGGATAGCTGGTCTCCAATAGCAACCCTTTGAGTCCATCCCATGAGGAACCAGTCAAACCAGTCCAAGGTATATCCTCTGATACCTGCTTCTGCCTTGAAATGCCACAATAGGATGGCACAGTCTACTATATTGGAGGCTGCAGACAGATGGAGGAGGAGCAATAATGAAGCATCGCCTTTATCTACATTCAGGCGGAGGTCATCAACTAGCGTCACGAGGGCTGTCTCTATCCCACAGTCTGGCCTAAAACCAGACTGAAAAGGGTCCAGAGCACAAGAGTGATCCAAGAAGGCCTGGAGTTGGTCAGATACTGCTGTCAGCCACTTTGCCCGGAAAGGGCAGATTAGAGACCGGCCGATAACTGGCTACTCCATTTTTGTCTAAGGATGGTATTTTAAGTAGTGGGTGGAAGACTGCCTCTTTGAGAGGCTGAGGGAAGGTGACTTGAGTTAGTTACTGATTTAATGTAGACATCAAGGGCTCCTTTATGTGATCTTTTCAAGATTTTAGCAGCCAGGATGGGCAGGGATCCAGTGTACAATTATTAGCCTTCACAGATGCTAGAATTCTCAAAGACGTACAAATATATTGCAGTGGCAGCTTTTATAAGCCAGAGACTGCTTTCCCAGATCCTAGAAGAAACTTGCACATAGAGGTATGCAATTCGGGTCCGGTATTTGGTTAAAAGGTAAAATTCGGTATTACCAAACTTAAAAGGAAATACCGAATCAGATTTGGTATTACCAAATTTAATTATACCAAATTCATTCAGTAAAATTCGGTAAACTTTGAAAATCGCAGCTGTTCCTTTGCTAAGGAAAGCAAAGAAAAACTTTTTCCGGCCTTTTTTAACCAGATGGGAAGGGGGAGAAGGGAGGGGGAGTGGGCAATACTTGCAGGAGTTCTTCCCTGACCAATGAGCTTCTCTGTAAGGAGAATGCTTTTAAAATTGCTGCAAGGAGTTAAATTAGGCAGGCTTGCCTCAGTAAGCCTCCATTTTGCTTTGGCCTGGAGATTGAGAGACACTGCTTGGCTTGCTGCTGGGTGGCTGTTGGCTCCTCTCTATGGTCTGGCTGCTTTGGACTGCGACTGGACCGAGCTGCCCAGTGAGTGGATTCCTGGCTGCTTCGGCCTGTGCTGAGACCTGCTGCACCTGGAGGACTTCTGCTGCTGCCTGGTTTGAGAGCTGTAGAATCACTGGGTTTTTTCTCTCTTTAGAGGGAGAGGGTTGGTGTCTGGGAGGGATAGGTTTAGGAGGAGGAAGGGAAAGTGTTTTTTTTTTAGTTTGCATTTTATTTGTATTTTTAAAAAAATATTTTTATTAATGTTCTGAATTTTTGAATATAACAATAGGAACATATAACAAATAGCAAGTAACAATAAAGAATCTACAATTACAACTTGCATCTTTTAAAGCTTTGATAAAACTCCACACATTGGCATTTTGATAAACTACAACTTACATTGTGTTGTTTGGCCTCTTAATGAGTTACCATAAGCCTAACATTTCCAAATTGCCTGTTGAAGAAGTTTTGTGACCAAAAATTCATTTATAGAGAGAAATTCCAAAAAGGGTTCCTATTTAGTGTAAAATTCTGTCCTCATCAGATTCATTTGAGAGCGTTTTTTCTGTTACTTTTTCTAGTCTGCATTTTAAAAACTGATTTTTTGCTGGGGGGGGGGCTTTGGTTGGGCTTGTATGTAGAGAATGCTTTGATTTCTCACTTTTGATTTTGGTTATATTTACTGTTTATTTTACAGCTTATTCTTCTGTTTTATCCTGTTGCAGGTAATTTGTTGTTTGGAGTTTTATAGTCCTTTTTAATTTTATCATTTGTTCGGGGGGGGGGCTGTTCTCTCCTGTTGTTGAGCTTTCTTTACAGAAGTTTTGTTGGTTGGTATCTTTTGCTGGGTTCTGTTTTCAGTTAGGTTTGGTCAGGTGATCAACTGTTGCTGGCTGTTCTTCTGAGGGAGGTGTTTGGTGGGGTGCTTGGTTCAGTTTGTTAACTTAAATTACCTAGTGGTGTTTGGGTGTACCCTAACCCCTGAATCGCCAACGTTCAGTTTTGCAGTGCTATGAGGCTGGCTGCTAACAGGCCTCCATGGTTTATCACCCCAACCCCCACCCAATTTGGGAGCTACAGGTGAAGAGCTCAAAGGAATGCTAAGTTGAAGACGGATCTTCAGTTTAAGAATGTTATGAGGCTAATATTATCCTGCATACATGCATATGTGGGGACGGGGCTATCCATGGATAAACAGACACAACCACAAAGTGCTGTGACTCGCTTGTTCAAGGCAAGTAGCTGGCTGCTTCCTGGACTATGAGGAGGTTCTACTAGTGTGGGGTGGGGCTCTTCAAGATGGTTTTAATTTCATTTAATTTCAAGGTATGTGTCAGGCACTCCAGCTGCTTGCTCCTCCACCAGCTCAGGTAAGCAGGCTGGCTGGGGCGGGGCCAAACAAGAATGGCCGTTCCTGTTACAAGCACTGACAAAAAAGGAGGGGGGGGGAACCCACAGGAAACAAAATGCCAATATATAATTTCTCAGTATATTTCAAAGTGCAATGTGCTCAACTTTTCCTGTTTCTTGCAATACAGTAATTTAAACAGAATCATACAAATTACAGACAACTATCTTACAATAAGGTGCAAAGATATCCGGATTCACCAATAATTCAAACTCAATAAAGAAATGTCCTTGTTTCCTATGTCAATTTCTTTTTCCGTTCGATTCCTCTGCTGGTAGGCTCACACTGGTGGCATGTTCACAGTATCTCACGACATTAGACGTAAACAAAAGTCCATCGACATGCCGTCTCCCTGCACAAGATGTGAGCAGAAGCCCATCCGCACGCCGATCGGAAGCCAGCTATAGTCAGATTTCGCATCTGCTTCCTAAGTAACCTGCTCTCTGTGCAAAACACGCTTTTGTTAACGAAAGGCAGAGACATTTACGCACCTTCCTCCCTATCGTTATGCAATCCACATACTCACAAGAGGAACCCAATTCATTTACTCACTGATACCGGATTCTTGTGGCAATTCATTCTTTCACGCACCGAATGTGAGGGGCGTTTCAGTCCTTCCTGACTTTCCAATATGGAATTAAAACAATAATTTTTCAAGTGCACACTCCTAGAACAAACATCACAAAATGGAGGCCCATCCTAGAGATGTGAGGACTCGGAAATAAACTGGAAAAATTTGGAATTTTCCCTGAATTTGCTGACTGGATAAACTGGGTAAGTTGTGGAAGTATTGGGGGGAAAAAAAACTCATATGGAAATTTTTCCTCTTTTGGACTGAGTAAACATTTTTTTAGGCAAGGTTTTACTCAAAAAGTGTAATGCAATTTTTAAAAAATTTATGACAGTCTACGAAGTTAGATCATAGTAAGTCCTATGTTGTATATCATTATTGCTCAATCTACAGTTTGTGGAGAGCCACATCAGCAATTGCCATCAGCCCAAGGAGTCCCTACGTGACCAGTGCGCCACCCCAGATGCACACACGCAGTCACATGTGATATACCTATTGACATTAAATATATAACCATAACATTTTAAAATACCAGATTACTTCTGAGCATGTCTTTTCGCACCATACTTGAACCTTAGCCAACCCTTGCGCCTCTGGAATGAAGGGACGGGCTTCTTGCTGTCCCTTCTGCATAGCAACTCCAACAAGAGAGTGACATTGCCAAAGCACCAGAGCCGATCAAGCTGATCACGGGGAAAGGGGGAGTAAAACCACCACCACCACCACCGCACCGCGACCAGCTTGCTCTTTCCCTGGGTGGCTGCTCTGATGGGGGCTGTACACTTCCTTCTCCGTGGCCAGCTCAGCCCGGGTGCTAGGATGAGAATACTCAGGGTGAGGAATCGGTTGGAGTGGCGATGAATGGGAGGAATTGCAAACACCCAAGAAGATAGAATCAAAATTCAACAAGACCTGAATACTCTGGAGGAGGGGGCAGCTGTGAATAGGATGCAATTCAACAAAGACAAGTGCACAGTATTACATCTGGGCCACAAAAATGAGAAACACAAATACTGGATGGGGGATACACTTCTGGGCAGCAGGATATGTGAAAGGGATCTTGGGGTAAGAGTGGACTGTAAACTGAATATGAGCAGTCAGTGTGATGAGGTGGCAAAAAAGGCTAATTCAATCCTGGGTTGTATCAAAGGGGCCATAGCATCGAAATCACAGGAGGTCATAGCCCCTCTCTGTACTGCCTTGGCCAGGCCACACCTGGAGTATTGTGTGCAGTTCTGGAGGCCTCACTTCAAAAAGGATGTAGCCAAAATCGAGAGGGTGCAGAGGAGAGCGACGAGGATGATCAGGGGTCTGGAGACTGAGTCCTACGAGAAAAGGCTAAGGGCCTTGGGAATGTTTAGTTTGGAGAAGAGGAGGTTGAGGGGGGACATGATTGCTCTCTTTAAATATTTGAAAGGCTGTCATTTGGAGAAGGGCAAGGAGTTGTTCCAGTTGGCAGCAGAGGGTAGGACTCGAAGCAATGGGCTTAAGTTACATGCAGAAAGGTACCGGCTGGATATTAGGAAGAACATTTTCACGGTCAGAGTAGTTCAAAAGTGGAATCAGCTGCCTAGGGAGGTGGTGAGCTCCCCTTCGCTGGCAGTTTTCAAGAAGAGGCTGGATGAATACTTGTCAGAGATGCTCTAGGCTGATCCTGCACTGGGCAGGGGGTTGGACTAGATGGTCTGTATGGCCCCTTCCAACTCTATGATTCTGTGATACTATGACTGGCAAAGATTAGCTCTTTACTAGCAGATCTGACGTGAGGCCTGCAGTGAAACTTTCCCATCTGCCAGTCCCAGTGGCAACAGCTATTTCAAGAAGAGATCACCTGCCAATCAGAGGACAATGGCCTTGCCTACATCGCTGGAACATGTGACGGGCACCACACTGGGGAACAGTGTTCAGGGTATTGTCGAAGGCTTTCACGGCCGGAGAACGATGGTTGTTGTGGGTTTTCCGGGCTGTATTGCCGTGGTCTTGGCATTGTAGTTCCTGACGTTTCGCCAGCAGCTGTGGCTGGCATCTTCAGAGATGTAGCACCAAAAGACAGAGATCTCTCAGTGTCACAGTCTGTCACAATCTCTGTGACACTGAGAGATCTCTGTCTTTTGGTGCTACACCTCTGAAGATGCCAGCCACAGCTGCTGGCGAAACGTCAGGAACTACAATGCCAAGACCACGGCAATACAGCCCGGAAAACCCACAACAACCAGTGTCCAGGGTAACTCTTGAATAACAGTGTTATTCAAGAGTTCTGTTTTCTCACTGTTAGGAAGTCAATCTGAGATTCAAATATTTTGGCAGTCCTAATATTATGACTGTATGAGAGTGTTTCGGAGTTTTTTTTACTACAGATTCTGTTTTCTACTTTCACCTTTTATTTCGTCTGCCCTTCACATGGCAAAAATTAAAATATATGTATTAAGGAAGGACAGGGTGTAGCAGTTTGTACCTCTCTTAAATATTGGGTATATTTGCAGTTTTCCTTATAGAAAACCAAGACATTTATACTTTATAGTCCATAAATATCCCAAATAACGTAATTTTATATGCTAATTTACAAATGATGCATTTGTTAATTATTGATGCATTTTACTGATGTTAAATCAATCAAATAAGTTTAGGTTTGATAATGAAGTGGCGTTGTACATATTTCACTCTCCCTTCAATCTCCCCCTGCAAAAGCCGTTATATTGCCAATGGCTTCAAAAATTCTAGCAATATTACGTCTCTAGCCCAACGACACATGCGGACAGACCCTGGCAGCCGGTGCCCAGGCGCCTGGGATCTTCCCGGTTCTGGTTCCATTTGGCCTTTGCTGCTGCTCTTCTCTCCATTTGGTCTTAACGCCTCAATCGTGAAGCTGTAATTTGTCTCCCTGCAAACGAAGCCAACTCCTCTCACTTTTCTCTGTTTGCCACCCCAGAAGGCCAAGGAGCTGCCTCATCACACGGGCCAAGAGTGGTCTCTATTTTTAGCCATTAGAAGCCAAAAACACACCCACCCACACAGTCAAGTTATTTGCCAGGAAGAATGAGCAGGTTCTTCAAACAGGGGAAACTGGCATGCCCAGCCCCCACTGCAATTGCTACCAATTCATCAACAAATTTACTAGATTGCTTCCCAAACCAGGCGGCCAGCTTCTTGGACAGGCAAACACAATTTTGTGAACAGAAAGACTGCACTGCACTCCGTGGGCTAATTCAAATATCACCAAGAAAAGGGCGTGGACGTAAATCCAGTTTCCTATTTGCCACTTGAGAGAGTTCCTACAGAAAGTGTGTTTTAATTCTTTGGATGAAAACATTCAATGGCAGCTAAGCCGAGTCCTTACATTATCCAAGATGGTATACTTTCTGTATCATTTCTTAAATACAGGACATATTCATTCATTCATTCATTCATTCATTCATTCATTCATTCATTCATTCATTCATTTATGTTCATGCCCCGCCCCCCCGCAAATGGGCTCAGGGCAGCTCACAGCATGCATACAGTAAGTTAATCATAAAAAACTATAAAATCAGAGGTACAGTTTTAAAAAATGCTACAGCACTCTACTTTATCCCACAGGCCCATTCTACTTTCCCCTGTTTGTGTGTTTTTATGTATGTGCCTTGCAGGACAGTTTTTGTTTATATACATGTATACGCATTCCATAAAATTTGTTTTAATATTCTGACAGTTTGCTGCCTTGGGGACCATGAACTGGAAGTAAAGGCAGAAAATGTTAGAAAGAATACAAGGAACAAAAGAAGAGGGGCTTCCTTTAACGCAAGAGGTGCTCTCTTCTTGCAGAAGGGGAAGGCAGCTCTTTGCATTGGGGTCCGGCACTCCTTTGGATGGAACAGGCCCTCAGAACTCAGCCCAATGCATCCGAGAACACAATTTGCTCCTTGCTTATGTGATATGGCACTCGGACCGTAACTACAGCTCTACGCACATAAAAACTGTATTTCAAAACACAGAAGCTGCTTGCTTTGCTCTTTGCAGAGACGAGCAAGCACAGCAACAAGACAGGCCTCGTAGGTCAACTGCCCAGAAACACGGATCAGCATTCTGAGCAGGGACATCATCACGTCTCATCGCTGAGGCTCAAGGCGGATTACGCTGTGTGAAATTAGTACAATCAATACCAAGGACATTTCCATAAACAATGCCATAGGGTAAATAAATACAATTTACAAAGACCTAACATTAGCAAAAATCCAATACAAAGTTGAAGAAATGTTGAAACAGAGCACAAGCAATTCTAGGACTGACATTAGACAACATGAAACTACCTAGGAGGAGCATACTTGAAGCACAAGTAGCACATACCTAAAGCAACAGGCAGGACGTAAGGCAACATAGTAGAGAAGTCTACGCTCCCTAACATTAGGGGGCTGGGATGTATATCTGGGCTGGGATGTATATCTGGAGGGTAATCGTAAGTACTCATAATCTGGGAACGGAGCAAGCGCTTAGCTCAGGAAGTTAATGTCCATTAAATTTTCAGTAATTTTCACTGCTTTGCTTTCTTCACGACATGTATTTCTTTACTGCATATTCACTGCCCTGTTTATCTAGTTCTGTGATCCAGTTTTGGTGAATCGATATTACCGGCATTATATTGCTCTTACTGCACTGTTTTCAGTAGCGTAATCTATCCTGAGCCTCAGTGATAAAGGAGGACAGTAACAACAATTTTTTTAAAGACGGCACAGATGTACAAGATCTCTCAGGTGGGCTCAGCAGAAGATTCTGGCTAGGAAGCACCCTAACCCTTCCTTCCACAATCAAGTTCACAATGAAAACAGCCCCAATGCTTATCCCTACGGGGTCAACATTTGACCTTTGGCACCTCTTTTTAAACTGAGAACAGCACTGCATTTCACAGAAGGTCACTGATTCAGCTTCAATAGACTATAAAGCTTTGGGACAGACGGTGCTAGACAAGAGCAGTGTAACCTGAGCAGAATTTCAGGGTGGCAGCATAAAAATGTCCTGAATAAATAAAAACAACTATGACTTTCTGGCACCTCCAGCAATTCCACCCCCTGCCCCTAATTTTACAGCCCTGGATTGATAATAATAGTAACATTCAATTTATATACCACCTTCAGGACAATTTAACGCCCACTCAGAGCGGTTTACAAAGTGTGTTTTTATTATCCCCACAACAACAATCACCCTGTGAGGTGGGTGGGGCTGAGAGAGCTCTGAGAGAGCTGTGACTGACCCAAGGTCACTCAGATGGCTTCAAGCAGAGGAGTGGGGAATCAAACCTGGCTCTCCAGATTGGAGTCCCACGCTCTTAACCACTACACCAAACTGGCTCTCCGTGTAGCTTCTCTATCACAACCCCTGCTTTCTTATGCAGACAAAATCAGCCTAGTTGTCTTTCGGGAGAGAGGGAAGAGGCACAAATCACTTGTTTGTCTTCTTGGGGAGGCGTGTTAAGACAGCACCTACCGCTTTGTTGCTTAACACAGGCCATAGGAAATGCTATTTGCGTGCCAAGTGTGAAATGAGTGATACACAGGCAGGGTGCAGAGATGGAGAGTCAAAGCCCCGACCTTCCTGCCACTCACGCTGGGTTGCTCATCTGGTCTCAGACCACTAGGGAAGGTGAAAACACAGCCAGACAAACTTTCCGTCAAAGGTTAAAGCAACACTATGTTATCCACTGGGACATCTTAAGCAACTAAGTTTTAGGGTTGTGTTAATCTGTGTAAGTTCTGAACAGGTGCCTGGAGAGGGTAATAAAATGGATGACGGCCAATAAACTGAAGTTCGTTCCAGACACAACTGAGTTGCTGGTCAAGGACTGCAGAACCAGCCCGTCCTGGAGAGGATTGCCCCCCCCCCCCCGAAGAACCAGGTTCATTGCTTGGGAATGCTGCTGGAACCTGGCCAATGGTGGGAGGCACACGTCTCCTCTGTGGCACACAACACCTTCTATTCGCTTTGGCTGATACGCCAGCTACAGTCTTCACTCCTAAAGCATGACCTGGCACCTGCGCTCTGAGTACATCCAGGTTAGATTACTGTAATGTACACAACATGGGGCTGCCCTTGAAAACTGGCCAGAAAGTTCAGCTGGTCCAAAGTGCAGCAGCCAGGCTACGGTTGAGGCAGGATATAGGGTCTCTCTCTCTCCCCCCCCCCCGTGCTGAAAATCTGCACTGGCGCAGTTCAAAGGGCTGGCTCTTACTTTTCAAGTCCTCAATGGCTTAGGGCCAGAGGGCTCATCGCTGTCTTCCTCTCATGCCAGCCCTCCCTTTAAGATCTGCCTCCCAAGTCGTGCTCCTTACGCCCTGCCTTAGGAAGTGAGGTGAGTGGGCAACCAGAGAAAGGGATTTTTTCAGTGGAACGAGCATGTGCTGAAAGGACCAGGCACCACAATATTTCTTTGTGCCATGGTAACTCGGGATTTGTTGAGCTCTATTGTACCCAATGCCATTTATTGAACTCATGGCTGTAGGGAGAGCTGAACTGGAGGCCTGTCTGTCGAGGGAGACACCGGTCTCCAGTTCAGGAACTAATTCGGAACTTGCTGCTTGCCCAGTTCCACTGAACCTGATATGGAAAATCTAGGATAAATTTAAGTACTACTACACCCATTTAAGCCACCTATGACATCCTACTACATAACTGAGTAGGCATCTTTGAGATGACTCACCGGTTATCCCAGGGAGCAGGCGCGGCAGTGCACCCCTAGGGGGCAAGAAGGGAGTCGCTCTGTCGGCAGCAGCCGAGCACCAAGGCCAGGATGAGTTGCTGCTGGGGTGAGGGAACTGGCACTGCCCCTGTGCTCCCTGCCCACCGCGGCCAGATCCGGCCCCGTTGGCGCGGGGGGGGGGCGGGGCGGGGACAGGGGGCGCAACGGCAGGCAAGCCTTGCTCACCTGCTCTTCCCCCCCCCAGCAAGCCGCGATCCTGGGAGGTGAAGGCAAGGGGGGGGCACATTCCCCTCCCAGTCCCTCGACTCCCATCGCCTCTTTCTCAGCTCCTTCACTGTCTAATCTGCAGCTGCTTGGTGGAGCCATTTTTGAAACCCCAACCGATCAGGGATCGTGTCCCCAACAAAATGACAAATTGATGGTTGTTGTGGATTTTCCGGGCTGTATTGCCGTGGTCTTGGCATTGTAGTTCCTGACGTTTCTCCGGCAGCTGTGACTGGCATCTTCAGAGATGTAGCACCAAAAGACAGGGATCTCTCAGTGTCACCAAGAGAGATCTCTGTCTTTTGGTGCTGCACCTCTGAAGATGCCAGTCGCAGCTGCCAGAGAAACGTCAGGAACTACAATGCCAAGACCACGGCAATACAGCCCGGAAAACCCACAACAACCAAAACACATTATACTAATCAATACTAAGCTAATACATAGAAACGGCTTGTATTCTAGGTGAACTTTTAAACTTTTCATGAACTGTCTGTGCATTTTTCTAGAGTATTGGGTAACTAAAACAGGTGCGCTTTAATCTTTTGACAGCTAATTAAAAATAGTGGACTCCATCTAGATTAATGTTTCTTTATCAGAGACTGGACCAATAGTGATCTAGTATCTAAACTCTTCCTGCTATTTCTCACGGATTTATGGCTTTGTTTTGCAAGTTAGCTATAACGTCATTTTTGGCTAATTAGAAGGTGATATAATAGAAATTATGAATATTCAATGAAGCATTAAACCAATCATAGTTTGCTTATGCTATTACGTGAAAAGATCTTAGATATTTGCACATGACAACCTATAAAACATGCTAATCTAGATAATGAGTTAGAGTTCTGATTGGAAGAGATCTCATGAAGATTAGGTGAGATTCTTATCTTTGCAACGTAGGCTATGAAAATCTTAATGCATTTCATAAGAACTTTGATTATTTTAAACTTAAGAGTTAGGAAAGGTTAGCGAATTTAATTCTGATTGCCTTTCTGTGTTCTATTTTTGTAGGACTTATATTAATAATCATATATTTTAACTACTTGCTTCATTAAAAAATAGAGTGTATTTTCAATAAAAGAAATAAACTCTAATAGGCGTCTGATTAGAAGCGGCAAAGCAATAAAGAACCTATTACAAATAAATGTACTGATAAGCAAACGGTTCAAAGAACAATTTTGCTTGACAGCAAAATTGCTGAACACGATCCAAAAGAAAAGATAAATCTTTCCTTTGGAGTAGTGGAAGCTTAGTTCAGACACAGGCAAGAGAGCCTGTTACAGGGGGATCGAGTGGCAGCAGGTAAGCCTCGCTCGCCTGCCTGGCCCCCCTGCAAGATGCGATTCGGGCGGGGGGGGGGGGTTGAGCGACGGCGGGCAAGCCTCACTTGCCTGTCCCCCTTCCAAACATGCTCCTGGGGGGTGGAGAGTGCACAGAGGTGGACAAGCCTGGCTCGCCTGCTCAACGCCCCCCCCCCAAGCTGCGATCGTGGGGGGCAGATTCTGGAGAGGGTGGGGTTGGGGGAGAGGAGGGGCCTCAGCAGCGTATTATGCCATAGAGCCCACCCTCTGAAACAGCCATTTTTCTCCAGGAGAACTGATCTTTGTGGCCTGGAGATCAGCTGTAATTCCAGGAGATTTCCAGCTACCACATGGAGGCTGGCAACCCTAGGGGTGTGCAGCAGTGGGCAAGCCTCCCTCGCATGCCCTCCTGCCAAAGCCATGAGCGTTGCTTGCCTGCCTTGCCTGCCCCCCAAATCCTAGAGTTGCCAGTCTCCAGGTGGTGGCTGGAGATCTCCCAGAATTACAAATCATCTCCAGGCGACAAAGATCAGTTCCTCTGGAGAAAATGGCTGCCTTGGAAGGTAGGATCAATGACATTATAGCCACCTGAGCTCCCTCCTCTCTCCCAACCCCACCCTCTCCAGGAATGTCCCCACCTGGCGCTGGCAACCCTACTTGAAGCCGCAATGGGGAGGGCGAGGGGGCGCACAGAGCAAGGGGGCACGGTGGCGGGTATGCCTCACTCACCTCCCCCCAAGTTGCAATAGGGGGCGGGAGGCATGGAGGTGAGCATGCAACCCTGCCCTCCTTCCCCTGCACCAGATTGGGACACTGGAGAGGGGACAATGGCTGGCCTGACCCCCCTGCCCTTTCTAGAGCCCGTTGTATTTTTTGCTACAATGGGCTTTGTTGCTAGTCCATAATATTGGGCCTGTTTCAACAAAAAGAGATGGGTAGGTCTTTTTTCAGTATTCGTTTATTAGACTTATAGTCCGCTCTCCCTGTAGTGCAGTATGGGAAAAAGGCAGACTCAATGATATAAGATGAACAGATAGATGGTGGTGATGGAGCCTTTATGTATGATCAACTACAAGAAAGACACTTTTAAAACATTTTGAACCCTCAGGGTGGACCACTCTACACAACAGGCACACTTCCTGGACACCACTGTACAAGTACATAATGGACAGATAAGTACCGCCTTATACTGGAAACCCACCGACAGACACTACATGCCTCCAGCTACCACCCTAAACATACCACTCGGTCGATTGTCTACAGCCAAGCCTTACGTTACAACCGTATCTGCTCCAATGCTCTTGATCGGGACTCCCACTTAAGAGATTTACAACAAGCATTTTTGGGGCTACAGTACCCACCAAATGAAGTGAGGAAACAAATCAACAGGGCCAGACTAGTACCCAGAAACAGTCTGCTCCAGGACAAACCTAAAGGAACTAACAACAGAACACCACTGGTTGTCACCTATAGTTCCCAGCTCAAACCCATCCAATGTATCATCAGTGATCTACAGCCCATCTTGGAAAACGATGCCTCTCTCTCACAAGCCCTGGGTGGAAGACCTCTCCTTGCCTACACACAGCCCCCCAACCTTACATGACTTCTCACTAACAACCATGAATCAGCCAGCAGAGTCACCAGCACAGGTACCAGGCCCTGCAACAGACCCAGATGCCAGCTGTGCCCTCATATCTACCCAGGAAATACAATTACAGGACCCAATGGTGTCAACTACGCTATCTCTGGCTCTTACAGCTGCTCATCCTCCAACATGATATATGCCCTCACGTGCCAACAATGTCAATCTGCTCTGTACATTGGACAAACCAGCCAACCTCTGCGCAAAAGAATAAATGGACACAAATATGACATTAAAAATGGCAACATCCAGAAACCAGTGGGAGAACACTTCAATCTACCAGGACATTCCATCAAGGACTTAAAGGTCATCGTAGGTCAACAGAAACCTTTCAAAAATAAAATCCAACAGGGGAAGCTGCTGAACTGGAATTCATATGTACATTTGACTCAGTCAGACTGGGATTGAATAGAGACTATGAATGGTTATCTCATTATCAGAAGTAACTGAATTCCTTAACAGAAGCAAACTGATCCCATTATCAGAAGTAAACTGATTTGCATCCACTCCCCCCTCCCCTCACCACCTATTTATATACCTGGCCAGTTTCTTCTTACCCTCCATGCATCTGATGAAGGGAGCTGTGGTTCTCGAAAGCTTATGCTACAGTAAAATTGGTTCGTCTTAAAGGTGCTACTGGACTCTTTACTCTTTTGCTACTACAGACTAACGCGGCTAACTCCTGTGGATGCCTGACTGTTGTGGTTAAATAGCTAACAGCGAACAAATTTCAGCTGACACGTGCTGACTTGGTTAAGAACCTAGGAGTCAAAGTAGCCCAACATTAATGCAACATTAATGCAGCTGCAAAAACACTTTCTTCCAGCCCTGTTTAGCCCAGAAGACGGCCCTCTACCAAGACTGGGCCAATCTGGCCACCTGGATCCATGCTGCCGTAACATCAGACAACTGTAATGCACTCTACGTAGATCAGTCAAGACTCCACTTGGTACAAAATGCCGCAGCTCAGCTCCTATCAGGAGCTAAGTGGAGCGTGCACATCACAGCCATTCTGTGGTAACGGCCACTGGCTGCCCATCAGCTACCAGGCTCAATTCAAGGGACTGGCTACCACAAGTAAATCCCTTCGTGGCCTTCGACCCTCCTATGTGCAGGACTGCCTCTTCTCCTGTTCCCCACTATGACACCCCCGCTTGCTCATCTGAGTAGGGCTCTCCATAGGTACCGCCCTGCACATGGCTGAGATCAACAACTGCCTGAATGCATGCATTATCTGTTGTACTCCCACCACCTCCTGGAATGGCCTGTCCATGAAGGTCAGGAAGGCTCCACGTTTCTAGCATTCCACAAATGATGTAAAACAGGGTTGTTAAGAAGAGTATTTGAAAAAAGGCAAGAACGCAGCGGGTCAAGAAGGTGCTTTAATAAAGGGAACGGGATTCTGGGCTACATGACTGGGCACGGTATATATGACCTGCCTGCTGTATGTATCATCTTGCTCCCTCTCCTTTGTTTCCTGCCTGTGTAATTCCACCTTTTGGGGTAGTTAGCATACTATGTCTAATTACTTGTGCTTTGTTTTTCAGTTTCTGTAATCATAGTCCTATTACTTTGCTTATCAGATGCACTGACTTTACATTGTGTAACAAGCCTCAAGTCTCAATGGGAAACTACAGATGATGAGAACATACAAATAATGTAAATAAATAAATCTGGGATGAAAGTGCTCCTCATCTAAGGCAGACACTATTGTGACACAAAGGAAGTATCTAAGCTTCTATTCAGGTTGTACATGTGCTTTTCTCCTGCTGGCAATCTGGTCCTAACAATTCTCAACATCAAAGCAAGCCAACTACTTGTTAAAAACACAAAGCAAGCAGGCAAGGAATACACCACGCTGGGTCTGAGGAGTGTCATAAAATAACATGGATGCACAACAAAAGATACTTAAAAGTAGAGAAGCAGTGCAAGATACACAACCAGGTAAGCCCCCCACCCCCCAAAGCGGGTATCACTGATATTCTGGCACAATTTTGCATGCAAGGAACACCTCGCACCTAGAGAAACTGCTGAAGTTACCCCAGGATCAAACACCTGGAGGATGCGCTCATACAACCTGCAGCAGTAGCCGTTCCCCCAGTTCAAGCATTCCCAGGAGGTGCATGATTTCAAACACCCACCACAAATCCTAAGGGAGCGGCTACATCATCACACTTTTCAAGCGTCGTATTACACGGTGCATCGAGGTATCATAAGGACCGTTATGACTACAGCAGGCAGGTACAATTATCGGAACAAAGCTGATCGGAGCAAAATGAGGCAGAACATCTGTGAGCAGATGCCGTTTGGCACCATCAACTATAATCACTGACAAAACATTTCAGCTTCTAACTCATGTTTGCACATCTCCCAAACCGACAGAAGTTGCGACTGAAAATGTTATCGCTGTGCCAGTTTTCCATCCCACCTCACCACATGACTGAATCGGTACAGGTCTGCTCCCTTTTCAGGGTCCGCCTGGCTAGCCATTTTGGGTCAGATCCTGAAGATCTGTTCCGCTACTTGCTGCACTGTTCCCCGGCTCAAATAGCCAGCCCTTGATTCAAGAGGTAAGCAGCATGGGCCCACGGGATCCAGATCACATTTGCAAGAGCCAGCCAATCACAGCTTAGAAAGGTGCAGACCAATCAACAACTTCCACCCCACAATAATGCCAAGTCAAAAAATCCACAAGGATGACACGGCCCACTGTACCATATCACAGTGTACTTTAAATCACAACTGACGACAGACATGTTCAGTGTTTCAAACGCAGCCATGGTGGCAGATTGACACAGTCTGGTGGGCCAGGCAACACCTCGGGAATGAAGACCACCAGGATATTTCAGGGGGAAATACTGATGCAAAAAGGTTGGATAAAGGAGCTCCCCCGAGAAGTCCTGCAAGAAGCGGGACGGAGGTTCTTAGCTCAGGCCCGTCTAACCTAGAAAACTGACAAAGGCCCACAAAGTCCTGCTGGCTGATTTCCAGGCAAGCAGGGATCATAGAAGCACCTGTTTTTTTACTTAACGAATGACTGCACAGATAGAAGATGCACAAAGGCTAACAACCTCAGCATATTTATCCTCATGGCTACTTTCACCTCATCTTAACTATGCACATGTGCAGTCTGGCGCAGTGGGTAGAGTGTTAGACTAGGATATGGGAGACTCAGGTTCAAATCCCGCTTCTGCCACGGAAGCTCACTTGGGCTGATCACATTCTCTCCTCCTAACGTACCCCACAGGGTTTGTTGTAAGGATAAAACAGAGGGAAGAATGATGCTGTAAGCTGCTTTAGGTCCCACACTGAGGAGAAAACCAGCACATACACATCTATATCCATCAAGCCAAATCCCCTGCTACGGCAAAAGATCACAGGAACCCGCAGAAGGAGGCCGCCTATCCACCAGCCTCCAGGCTTAGGCACAGTCGAAGTCCGAGGACTCAATTATGCAGCTTGGGAGAGTCACACCGGACAGATCCAACCAGCCATAAAACACAAAACACTGAGAGTTTTCATGGCTTTTCTCATGTCTTAGCCACACCTGACTATTTGGTCTAAACACTTGAGATGATTTGTAAGAGTTATTTTGCTCCCTACAGCCCACGGACACTCAAGGGAAAGCACAACAGAAAACTTGCTACAGCCCAGTAGAGAGGGCCAAATGGGGAGGGGATCATGTTGTAGGGCATCTTGGGGGCACACGTAAAAATGCAAAATGGTATATATTAAAGTATTTATATATTGCCGTTCCTTTGCTGCTCAAGAGACAATGAGATCACTGCCACCATTAGTGGAACAAGTCCAAGGGATTCAATGTGGCCAGTTTTTGTTAGACAACAGCCTACGTCTATTCTACCCCTTCTGTTCTCTGGGGTGATGCAAAAGCAATGCTGTATCTGACAAAGTGGATTTTATTCCATGCAAGCTTACACTGGAGTACAATCTTGTTTACCTATAAGGTTCCACGGGCCCACTTGTGACGCGGCTGTGGCTCAGCAGGGCAGCATCAGCTTGGTGTGCAGAAGGTCCCAGGTGTGATCCCTGGCAACCCCAGTTAAAAGGATCAGGTCGGAGGCGATGGGAAAGGCCTCGGCCTGAGACCTGGGACAGCTGCTGCCAGACAGAGGAGAGGGAACTGGCCTGGATGGAGGAGGGGGGGAGGAGGCAGCCTTGTGTGTGTGTGTGTGTGTGTGTGTGTGTACCTGCGCATTCGCTCATCTTAAAGATAATTCTAGTTCGTAAATGGAAAAGGAAAAATGAGGCACAAATGAGCAATCCCTAAAGGAACAGGTTCATAGCTCGAGCATTCTGGGCCTCCTGTTGGATAAAGAGGTGGGAATGGTGGCCAGGGCCACCTTTCACCCGCTCCATTTGGTGAGCCAGCTACGGCCCTTCCTAGGTGAGAAGACTTGCCACTGTGAGGCATGCCCTGAGATTAGATTACTGCAGTGCACTCTACATGGGACTGCCCCTGAGGACTGCTTGGAAGCTACAGAATGCTGCAGCCAGAATGCTGACTGGAGTGGATCACATTGCCCCAGCCTTGTTCCAGCTACACTAGCTCCCCATTTGCTTCCAGGCCCTATTCAAGATGCTGGTATGGACCTTTAAACTCCTACACAGCTTGGGGCCAGCAAATCTAAAGGATCGCCTTTGGAGGCTCTTCTTCAGGTATCGGAAGCGAGACAAAGGGAACCCCCGAGAAACAGCCTTCTCAGTTGGAGAATCAAAACTCCGGACCTCCCTGACTGACGAGGGAGATGCATCTATTTTTCTTGTTTGTTTAGAATTTCCTCGCTAACTCTTATTAGCCCGCCTCCATTTTTTGCTTTTATATGTTTTGTTTTAAATATTACATATATCTGTATTTTAAACACTGTTTTAAGGTATGAAATATTTAAATGTTTTAAACAAATAAATCTCAGTAACTCCTCTCACATGTCATCATCTACAAATAAGGGTTTAAACTCCTTGCCCTCCCTCAGAAACACTACCCGATTTTCTTTTGCAAAAGAAATTGGAATCCCGAGCCCGAGGGAAACTCTGCACAACTTCTCCAAAAGCTTGCATCTTGCACAATAAACACTGTCCAGCCATGCTAAAAATATTATACTAGTCCTCTGAACAGAGCCAGTTGCCTTGCAGGTGGCTGTAACGTGAAAACTGAGCCCCAACCAAACCCCCACCCCACCTTTACATTCTCTGGACAGCCTTTTCAGCCTCATTCAGCCCACTTCACAGGGATAATATTTCTCTAGTGCTTTGCTTAACTGCTCAAAAATCACATCATCACGATAATCTTAAAAACAATTCAAACTTCCCCCTTACCCATGAAGCTGCCCCATGGCCTGCAGCGAGCCAACCTTCCCTCAGCTTCTGCAGACACTGTCTAACCGTACCAGGTTGTTGGCAGGATTATTGCTACAACTTGTGTGTGCGTGTGTGGCGCTTTATTTAAAGTGTACCTATCCTAAGCAGACGGACCGCTTCCTCTACACACGTGCGTGCACCCGCACATCCCTCCCCATTTTTAGCTCTTCTTACAGGGCTGTTGGAACCATCACCAAGGAAATGTATACAAAGTTCTTCAAACACGCAAACTACGGTAGAAGCCCAACAGCCAGATCCAGTGCATCTTTACTCAGAAATAAAGCTCACCGAGTCTGACTGAAAAAGGTAGACATGACAATGAAGCCGTCAGCTCTGCAGGTGTCCCCAATCCACCTGCTTTGGAGCCACCTTCCGGGTCTGTTGCAGGGTCTGTTGCAGAAGGAAACACCAGGGCCAAAAAACCTTCAACCCCCTGAAAAGCACCACAAGAATGAAAAGTGGAGCCCTAAGCGCACTCTGCAGTTTGGGGAAATGATCAGAGAGAGAGAAAAGCCTGCCTGAACCCTCTGGAAGGCACTGCAAGCAACACACAGACACCTGCTAAATCACACACATGAGCAGACTGCCTCCCCGAGAGAGGCCACTTCCTGCACATACACCCTCCACTCCTAGCCCACCTTCCAGGGCTGTTGTAAGACTTGCTGAACAAAGGGAGGTCTTGGAGATGCACCGGGTGCCACCTGCAAAGACACACGGGGGGGGGGTTGCTCTTTCTGCAGCCAGCCGCCCTCTCCACAGCGTGGGGGGGGGGGAATGTATTGAAAGCGACCAAGGAGGCAAAGGCTCAGACCAAAAGAAAGAGGCAGAACACCCCGAAACGCCTTGGATGTCCATCCACCTATTGCACCTTCTCCCACCCCCCTCACCAGTAACCAAGTTCTGTTCCGGCACTGCTGCTGGGGCTGACACCCACCCCCTTCGGCCCTGGGATCCTGTCAATACAGAATAGTAGAGAGTCCACTAGCACTTTTAAGACTAGCCAACTTTATTGCGGCACAAGCTGTCGAGAATCACAGCTCTCTTTGTCAGAAGCATCATAGCAAAGAGTCCTGTACCACTTTTAAGCCTAGCCAACTTTATTGTGGCATAAGCTTGCGAAAACCACAGCTTTCTTTGTCAGATGCATCACAGTAAACAGTCCAGTAGCATTTTAAAGAAAAGCCAACTTTATCGTGGCAGAAGCTTTCGAGAACCACATCTCTCTTCATCTGACGATGCATCTGACAGAGAGCTGTGGTTCTCGAAAGCCTATGTCACAATAAAGTTGGTTAGCCCTAAAAGTGCTACTAGACTCTTTACTATTTTGTAACTACAGACTAACACAGCTAATTCCTCCGGATCCATGGCAACGCAGAGAATGGGACACACCTCCGCCTTTCCCCCGACAAAGTGGCTCAACAGAAGCAAGAAAGGCACCGCCGATGACCAGCAGCAAAGCCAGAAAACACAAAGAAAGCCCGCCAGAGGCACGGGCCCGCGGGACTCCCTGCCACCAGAAGCCAGCGCAGGATTCCCCCCGCCCCCGGCGGCCGCTCAGCCGGGCTGGCGGAGGGAGCCTCCCCGTGCGGAGGCAGTCTACCTGCCGGAAGCGAGCCGGCCGCGCAGCCCCCGCCCGCTCACCTCTGCGCATGGCCTTCATCCAGAGGCGGACGATGGCGCCGTGGTGCCGCTTGTTCTCCAGGCACCAGGAGGAGAGGCCCTGGATGGACTCCATGGTGTTGGTCAGGGCCTGCAGCTTCCTCTCCAGCGTCGCCTCCAGCAGGCCCGCGGCCGCCGAGGACGACGACGCCGAGGACGAGGACGACGAGGAGGAGGACGAGGACGACGAGGCCTTGCCGCCCCCGCCGCTGGTGCCGCCGCCGGCCGCCATCTTCCCTCCCCTTCGGTCGCACAAGCAACGCCGCCGAGGGAGGGGGGGAGCGCGCGCGCACGCGCAGACGCGCTCGGCCCGCTCGAGCTCGCGCTGGCACGCCCCCGCCCGAGCCGCGCGTGCGCAAACTCGGGAGGGGGGCTTGCGCGCAGGCGCACGGGAGGGGACGGCTCCGGGGCACGCCCCGATGGAGCGGCGCTGGGCTCTTTGCGAGCTTGCCTGTCAGTTAACGGTGCGCCTGCTCCGCAGTGGAGCTCTCCGATTTTAAGGGATCCTGTCTGGAATTTCTTTCTCGCATTCGGAGAAGGGGCTGACGGGGCGAGGAGGGGGGGCGCCTTGCCTGCGCTGCTCCCTAGGGACAGGCTACGGCGGCTGGGCATGCGCAATGCCGTCTCCGTCGCGGCCTGGGGCGTGCCACGCCCCCTTCCTCGCGCGCAGGCCCCCGACAACGCACCGCCAAAGGGCGGGGGCGACCGAACGCTGTCAGGTCGCCTTGCGATTGGTCATTATCTGCGCGCGCTCTCGCCAGGCGACCAATGAAGCGGCAGAAGAAGCGCGAAGCTTCCCTCCCGCCCCCTTGACTTCCAATCAGAAGGTGGCTGAGGGGCAGGGCAGCCAATAGAAACAGGGGAGGTGGCGCAAAGGGAAAGATGGCGATGGCCCCTTCTCGCGACCCTGAGGCAAAGGGCGGTCCGGCCGCAGCTTCGCCTCCCCCTAGTCGACGGTTTGCCGCTGCCTTCTGCTCCTCAGCGTCCCGAAGACGAGCCGCCCGCCACCATTTTGGCTCGCTCTAGCCCGCGCAGCTCAAAATAGCCACAGCACATGCGCAGAATGAGCTGAATCTCGGCGCGCATGCCCACGAACTAAGCGTCATGCTTGAGGGACAGACGCGAGGCTTCTCGAGCCCGCGCGTCCCGTTAATCCAGGTGCGCTCCCAGAATCCTTTGCGCCCCATTGGCCATGCTCCCAGCATTCCAAGGGGCCTTTGGCTCTTCTGCATGCTCCCAGAAGCCCCTGCGAACACCCAGCTCTCTATGTCAGATGCAGCTGACGAAGAGAGCTGTGGTTCTCGAAAGCTTATGCCTCAATAAAGTTGGTTAGTCTTAAAGGCGCTACTGGACTTTTTAATATTTTGCAACTACTGACTAACACGGCTAACTCCTCTCGAACAAGGGCTGTTTTGCATCCCTATCGTTACAGGCTTCTGCAAGAGGGTTGCCAGCCTCCAGGTGGAGCCTGGAGAATCTCAACAAAGAGAGATCACTTCCCCTAGAGAAAGTAGGAAAACGCAAGAGTCCAGCAGCCCCTATAAGACTAGCAAAATAAGTGGTAGAGTAGGAGCTTTTGTGAGTCACAGCTCACTTCTTCAAATTTTGTTAGTCTTACAGGTGCTACTGTATTCTTGCTCTTTTCTATGGCTACAGACTAACACAGCTACCCATCTTGACCCAGAGAAAGTGGCGGCTTTGGAAGGTGGACTCTATGGAATTCTAACCCTACTGAGTTCCTTACAGACCCCGCCTCCCCCAGGCTCCACCCCTCCACCCCCCCCCCAAAACCCTGGAATATTCCAACCTGGAACTGGCAACTCTACTCCTGCGTTTCCTTCAAAGCTCAGGGTTTGACTTTGTTTCACGTTTTTGAGGCCTTCAATTTGGCAACAAAGGTTTTGGGAAGGAGCCAGGGGATGTGATCTTGCTCCCTAAAACAAAGCAATCCCACAGCCATAAACACTTTGTTAGCCACTAAGACTGCAGAACCAATGTCTAACATTAAAACAGTAACAGGACTATCTTCTCCCTAATTCACAGCTTTCAAACCTGGCTGAAAGCCACCTCATGAGAGACCAACCATCTCCTCTCCCAAGTTTGCCAGTCTCCTGCTGCAACCTGGGAGTTCTACAATTACAACGGATCGCCAGACTAGAAAGATCCATCCCCCTGGAGGAAACGGCACACTGAGGCATCACATCCCATTGAAGCTCACACCCTGCCCTCCCCAAGTACCACCCTGAAATCTCCAGGAATTTCTTAAGCAGGAGCAGGCTGGCCTACCCCAGCCTAATGGACTTCCAAAGAAATCAGCAACCCTTTGTTCTCCACGCAACTACCACCCAAATGCCTCACGTGAGCTCTGAAAACATATACAAAGTGCTTCCTAACTATATTTCATCTGAGGATCAGCTATTCGATTCTTAAAAGAAGGCCGCAAAAGTGGGAAAAGGCAGAATGCAGAAAGGCCTGCGTTGAGTCCAGCAAAGGCCTCTGCTGCCCCACCGGCTTCCCCTCTAGGCAGCACACCAACATACACTGCCTATGGAAACAGAAGCACTGCTGCAGGCTCATCAAACCTTTGTGACAAACTAATCCCATAGAAGAAAGTATAAATGCATGGTTTTTCCCACCTTGCTGCCCTTTTTAGGTAGCTGCAGCTCTAGCCTATTGGGGCAACTCAGCAGAAGGTTTGGCCCTCCCTTCTTAGTTCCAGGCACCTGTGCCATGTATGCCCACCCCGGCACAAGCTAGACACTAATTACTGCAACTGAACCAGTCTGGAGTAGTGGTTAAGAGTGCGGGACTCTAATCTGGAGAGCCAGGTTTGATTCCCCATTCCTCCACTTGAAGCCAGCTGGGGGACCTTGGGCTAGTCACAGCTCTCTCAAGCTCTCTCAGCCCCACCCACCTCACAGGGTGTTTTGTTGTGGGGATAATAATGACATACTTTGTAAACCACTCTGAGTGGGCATTAAGTTGTCCTGAAGGGCGGTATATAGATCGAATGTTATTATATTATTATAACTGCATAAATCCTTTTGTATGGAAGCAGTAAGAGGGCATGAGCAAACATATTCTGTCTTAGAATGACAATTCAAAGTTAGTAACATTTGATTTATATACCGCCCTTCAGGGCAACTTAACACCCACTCAGAGCGGTTTACAAAGTATGTTGTTATTATCCTTTCAACAATCACCCTGTGAGGTGGGTGGGGCTAAGAGAGCTCTGAAGGAGCTGTGACTCACCCAAGGTCACCCAGCGGGCTTCAAGCGGAGGAGTGGGGAGGCAAACCTGGCTCTCCAGATTAGAGTCCTGCCGCTCTTAACCACCACACCGAACTGCGTCTCAAGGAGCAAGCGGACTGTTTGTGGTACTGCAAAGCTCTCTCGCGTCAGCCCATACACTCTTGCAGGTTTAGCAAACCACTGTGACCAGCTGTAACTCAGGCAGGCAAAGGTCTTTTCCCACACCTGCTACCTGCAATTAATTTAACTAAAGATGACCGTTCTATCACTGAGGCAGCCCCCCTCTCATTGAACGCACAACCTACTGCATGCGGGGTACGGTGCTTACAGCCCCCTGCCCCAGGCTGATGAACACAACCAACACTGCCCAGAACAGATAAAAAGAAGTGTTTTTAGCTTCTTACAAAAAAAAGAGTTTATTCTGTAAATGTAGGATGCGGGCTAAATCCCCAGCTCCTATTCTGCTGTACAATTCCCATGCCGGGAGCTGCAGCCTCCCGTCCGTCTGAGCCTGCAGCTCCGTCCAGCTCTTCCGTTCTCCCCTCTCCCCCTTGCTTACTTGCCTCACTTGTGACCCCACCTACCGAACTGGGAGGGAAAGCCAACCAGGGCTGCCTCTCTTTAGAGACCTGTGGTGTTGGAAAGGAAACAAGGCACAGCTGGAAAATGGGCCTCCGCTTTCCAGGGCCTCAAAGCTGGATTTTGTTGAGACAGCAGGACAGCAACAGCACACACATCAAGATCCACAAACTGGTTTAGTCCAAAAAGGCCTGGGATGTGTGTGTTTTCATCTATGAAAAATATTTCTTTTAATCATGTGCGTCTTATGGTGAGGAACTCGGGGGAGGGTCTTCTCCAAGGTTTCAGCCAATTCTTGCTCACAACGTTAAACACTGCAAAATGCCGAAAAAGGGGGGGGCGCAGGAAGGACCTTCAGTCTGTGGACTCCAACACCGACTCACTCAGAGCCAGGTCCCAGTAGTGCTCTGCACCGTGTTTTTTAAAGTGTTCTCGTGCCATGTTTTCAGTGGGGCACTGCTTGAATTTCATGTCGCCAAAGCTGCGATCCTTTGCTGTGCCCTGAAAAGACAAGAGGAGAGAGATTTCACAGAGTATCAGAGATGAAGCTGATGGCTCCTGACCTTTTTTTCCAAGAGGACATTTTTAAAGAGATTATAGTACTAATAACAGAAAGGAACAGGCCATGAGGGCTCTTTTGTAATGGCAATGGATTGTAGTCCATAGAAATGTCTGTGGCATCACCTTACTTTTACTGTGCTACCATGTTCTGGATAGTTTATAGTATATCATGCCTATAGTCTGTTGTTCTCTAATTCTGTAATCCTGGTTCGATTAGTTGTCTGATTAGTTGTCTTGCACTGTCCAGACAACACTGGTTTATTCTGTAATTTGCCGGGAGTCTCAGCGAGAAAAGCAGACAATAAAGCAAATACATAAAATTTCCTCAAATTCAGTTTGTTCATAGTGTATGGAACACCCTCCTGGTGGACATCAGCCTAGCCTCGACTCTTTGGGGCATTGACACAGCAGGACAAAAGGTTTCTATTTAACTAGTTTTCGACCTTTTAGTTGGCATTTTAGGGCTTCTTCTTTCAAATCTCCTGCCTGTGATTAGTTTAACTCAGCTTCTCTATACTGTGTTTCTGCAGTTGAGCCCTTATGCTGGTTTCTGTAATGCTCTTGATTTAATTGCTTTTATTACTTACTGCTTATGGACTATTGTTGCGATACATTTGTTTTAATGATATTGTGGTGAGAGGCAACGTAAGTCCTCAAGCGAACAGCAAGTCATGAGGACAGACAAACCGCAGTCCACCGACAGCACTGGAGGGCTGGCTTCAGCTCTTCAGTCTGCCAGGAAGCTTGTTGGGAGGCCTAAGGCTGGTCTACTCACCTCACCCACAGGGTTGTTGTAAAGATAAATGGGGGTGGGGGGAACGATAGCATATGTATCGCAGAGAACAAAGTAGAACAGAAACATACCCTCCAACGCCTAGTGCTGTCTCTGCTGCAAAGCATGACCACCCCATCCCACACAAATACGGTACAGCAAACAGTTCAGCTTGCTGTGAATCAAAGTTCCCACTGACTGACTTTTTAAACATTCAAATGTATAGCTCTTACGGTTTTAGAGACTGTACTGAAAGCATGTAGGTGAGGCCAGGCAAAGTTTACAGGACTGTAAAAAAAGTTCATTGGGGCTTCTAGTTAATGAAGAAACGTCTGGAATTCAATCCATAGGAACTAGAGATGGGCACGAACCGCAATATGAACTAAAGTTTGTCACAAACCGGGCCATTTTTCAGTTTGCAAACTGGCAGTTTGTCGGAGGGCGTTTCTGACGATCTGCAAAGAATCGCTATGATTTTCAGCCTGGTTCATTTGGTTCATTTTTGGGTTTGTCACTGCAGACAGCCTGGCACCCCATCAATCTGTTTCCTAGGCAATGGGGGGGAGGGGCTTCTGCAGACCTTCTGCTACCCTGGAAGTGACATTTTCATGAACCAAACAAACCGCTTCGTGAACTGGGGAATTTCATGCTAGTTCGTGGTTCATGAAACACATGAACCGCCATTTTCCCAGTTTGTGCCTATCTCTAATAGGAAATTACATGCCAAAGCCCAAACTGAACTGGGGTTTGACACTGAACTCTTTAAGAGTTCCCAACCCGTAGTTTAAAGCACATTACGGTCCAGGATCCAAAAGTCCAAACAGCCGCACTGGATCAGAAAGTTGACTTACCTCCCAAACCAGAGAACATTTGTTTGTCTTTTTCACGGACTCCTCATCAGATTCATCATCATCTGGCCAAGGGAAAAACACACACACACAGAATTAATGTTGAAAACCATTTCCTTTAATCATTTCATATGATGAATAATTTCTCTCAGGAGTTCAGCATTTAAAAATTGTGGCGAACCCACGGAGCTGTTCCTCCTAATGGAGGAGTCTTCTCCAGCTAGCCATGCCCAGTGCCTGCTGATGGCAGGCAAGCGCCTTGTGGTTTGGCCTCGGGTGTGAAGACTGAGCCCAGGAAGTATCGCCCTGGAGACCGGGCAACCCAGTCTCTGGCATAAGGAGCCTAACGCTAACCCTATGCAGAATTACTCCGTTAATTTCAATGGGCTTCGACTGCAGGGACTCTGCAAAGGACAGCACAAAAAGAGTGCCAGAGCAGGGAAGACCTTTCTGCGCCATTGGAAGGGGAGCCAGGGGATCCAGCCCGTTCTGGAGAAGGAGACACCAGCCAGCCACTAGGTCAATATCCCCTACAAAGTTCTCCAAAAGGAAGCAACTTGGATTTAATGGGCAGCCCTCCGCTTTTGTTCAGCACACATCTTCATCCCAGAGAACTAGCAAGCTCAAGAATCCAGGCTGGGGCATTGAAGAGAACACTGTGCTGATAGCCATGAGGGCATCAAAAGCTCGGGATGGGTTTGGCAAAAAAGACAAGAGCTCCAGAAGGCATCCTTTGCAGGTGTTGTTCTGTCCAGGCTGGTTTTCTTACCATCTCCCTTTGTGTTCGATGTCTGCTCATCCCATTTTATTCGATGCAGCATAAGCCGTTTGAATTTTTTCTGTGCTTTAGGGCCTGGGTGGGTGGGAGAAGAGATCGGAAAGGAGACATTTTGATTCTGAAATGACTACTGAAAGATCTTGTGAAGTGGTTTCACAGGGCTTTACTCTTGCCACAAAATGCAGCTAAAGTCTGTATAATGACACTACCTAAATCCGGAGGAGTTAGCCGTGTTAGTCTGTAGTTGCGAAATAGAAAAGAGCCCAGTAGCACCTTTAAGACTAACCTACTTTATTGCAGCATAAGCTTTCGAGAACCACAGCTCTCTTCGTCAGATGCATCGACAGCTTTTGAGAACCACAGCTCTCATCTGACGAAGAGAGCTGTGGTTCTTGAAAGCTGACGATGCATCTGACGAAGAGAGCTGTGGTTCTCGAAAGCTTATGCTGTGGGCTCTTTTCTATCTTGCCATTACCTAAGAAATCAGTTTCAACTGTAAGCGCCTTCCCTTACTGGCATTCCTCCGTAAACGGATATACTTTTAACCTGATGACGACCTTAGAGCTGTGGAGTGGCTGCAGCAAATCAGGTCCACCTGGGCCAGCACTATTTACATCAGCAGCTTCAGGGCCCTTGAGAAGGGCCTGGTAACGGCCAATCCACTGCATCAAAGAAAATCACGTGACGGTGAAGAAAAATAATGTCAACGTGCGGAAAAAAACCTGGAAAACTGGAAAATTTGGGGGAGGACTGAAAACGTCTGTGAAATACTGTTCTCTTTTAGAATAAGTGAAATGCTTTTAAGACAAGGCCGTATTCAGTGAAAATATACAGCACAAAGATTCTTATGTTAAGCAATCTACAGCAGCAGCAGAGAGCAATTCTTGTGTATGTCTGCAAGGATATGTTAGCGTAAATGTGACTGATCCGGTCGACAATCAATCTGCTGTAATGTGAATGAGGGCAACGCACCAATTAAGGCTGCAGTTTTCAGGGCTATAAACTTGATATCCAGATATGCTGCTAGTCTTCTTGTGCCTGCGTGACACTGGCCGTTTTCACACTGCTTACCGGCCACGGAACATTGCGCCAAGCTCCGGAAACGACAGCGTCTTCCTGGTGCGATTTCACACGAGAGTTCTTGCACGAAATTGCGCCAGGCTGTCGTTTCGGGAGCTTGGCACAATGTTCCGTGGCTGGTAAACAGTGTGAAAACGGCCGCTCTTTCTGTCCAAAGCATACAGTTGTGTTTATTACAGAATTTGTGTTTTCTGTTTTCAAAGTTATTTTTTCCCTGCTACTCAGACAGCAAGAACTAAAACACGTGGGCTAAGCAGCATGCAGTGCAGCCCGCAGTTGTCGCCTCCTCTCCCTCACTGGGTATATTTGCAATTTTACTTTTAGAAAAACTGTAATTTTATACTTGAAATCTCACAGATATGCTAGACGGTACAATTTGTATGTTAACTAAGTATCTGAAGAAGTGAGCTGTGGCTCTCGAAAGCTCCTCCCCTACCACAAATTTTGTTAAGTCTTAGAGGTGCTCCTGGACTCTTGCTCTTTTCTACTGCAGACAGACAAACACGGCTACCCATCTTGATCTATGTTAACTAAGTTCTAGATGATAAACTTATTCTATTATTGTAACATAAAATGTAATGCTGATTCCTGAGTATGCAATTTAATTGGGTATGATTGTTCCATTTTATGAGATTTTTAAAAATACGTTTTATACTATGTACTTTTAAAGCTTAAGTTTTTTGATGGTATCCTCCCTTGGGGACCCTAAGCCAGGTGGAAAGGCAACATGAACATGTTTTAAATAAATAGCCAATAAAAAAGAACTGTGTGTATTTATATTTTCCCCAAAATTTCAGCTGTCTCAGGGTGTGGGCACACCGCCAAGTTTTTTCCCGACAGCTTCCCAATTTCTGAAAATGTTGCATCTCTAGATAAGAACATCTGAAGACAGACAAGCCAGTATGACTCTCTCCTCACCTCCTTCTACCACCACCACGTTAACGTCTTTGTGTAAAACGACAACGCCTGTGAGGTACAGCTGACCGGCATTTGCTTCGATCTTGAACTTCTTGGCTGGGTTGCTTAAGTTTCGGACCCTGGGGGTGGCAAAAGAAAGGTGCTCAGGCACAGAACCCGGGCCGAGAGGGAGCAGGCCGTGAACTGGGAGGGGGCGGGATGGAGACACTCACCTATAGACAGATACGTGCACCCCCTGAGAGACGTCTTCCTTCAGCTTCTTCACTTGCTTGGCTTTCCTCTGGGCCGCAGTGAGCTTCCGTGCTGCATTGGCCTCTTCGTGAGCTCTGGGGGGAAGGAGGTGGGCACAAGTCAGTGGCCGGCAGCAAAGATTCTTGGAAGAAACACAGAAGTTGTATTCCTAAAAGTAACCAGGGTGTTGGAGTGGGTGGGAGCGCTGGACGAGACGCGGGCGGCCCAGACTCAAAGCCCCCCCCGCCCCCCTGCTGTAACTCACAAGGCTGCAATGAGAGTGTGGGAGCAATCCATTTAAACCTTGGAACTGATTAATCGACAACTAGTTTTGTTTTGTTTTTAATCTGGTGCTTGATTACTCATGGGATCTATCTTTAATTCCCAACGTATTTATTCCGCCCTTTCGCACCAGCAGCTCAGAGTGGAGTGCGCCGCTTTCTCTGCTCTTCTTAAATTCTCACAATAAGCCTCATAGCGAGTGGCCCGAGACATCCCACTGAGCTTCAGAGCCGTGCGGAGATTCGCACCACACTGTAGCCACTGATTATAGATCCATGGTTGGCAGGCACCGTCTCAGAAGAGGCCTTCTCCTTCTCCCTCCCCGAGGGGGGGATGGAAGTGGGGGCTGCTGCAACACATACCTGTCTCCTGAAGACAGACTGCGTTCTCCCCCCCACCCCCACCTTTCAGAACTATTCTTATTCGGATATGCTTAGAATTGGCCCAAACTTACACAATGAATCCCCCCCCAAGATTCTTCAGTGGACTGCCAGGTCTAACGACAATCACATCTGCACCCTGCCCGTCCTCCGTTTCCTCACTTCACCCACCTTGAGAGACCGTGACTGCCCAAGGTCAGCCAGTAGCAGCCGGGCACCTGGGCCCCCCCACTCCCAACCCACCCCCCCTCTGAACTCCACAGAGAAAAGACTGGATTACCAAAGCAAAGCCAAGCGCGCTCCAGGAGCAGCTGGAACCTGGAGGCTGCTCATTAAAAAGACCCAAGATTCTTCAGTGGACTGCCAGGTCTAACGACAATCACATCTGCACCCTGCCCGTCCTCCGTTCCTCACTTCACCCACCTTGAGAGACCGTGACTGCCCAAGGTCAGCCAGTAGCAGCTGGGCACCTGGGCCCCCCCACTCCCAACCCACCCCCCCTCTGAACTCCACAGAGAAAAGACTGGATTACCAAAGCAAAGCCAAGCGCGCTCCAGGAGCAGCTGGAACCTGGAGGCTGCTCATTAAAAAGACCCAAAGAAGTGGTAAACCCACGCTGGAACGCTTACTTCTGCCTCTTTGCCATCTGGGCTCGGACGTGGGCTTCCACCTTGGTGGGGTCTTGGACAGCTTCTGTTCCCAGAACGCGCATCAGGTTTGAGATTCGAACTGCAAGGGAGGAATGAATGACAATTCTCAGAGCAGCCCTTCAAGGAGGAGGAAGCTGCTTGGTCTTAGGTGGTTTAATCCTCATTTCTAAGACCTCTCGAGCCAGGAGGAAAGGCAGAGTGTAAATATTTCAAATCAAGTGAGAGCAGCTCTTTCATCCGGAGAAGCTGCCGACGTGCCTACGGCAAAGATCTCACCTTTGGGCTCCGGCGGGGGCATGAGGCCGAGCCTCACTTTCTCCTGGAGCTCCTTCTGGGCCTCCCGCCGGGTCTGTCGCCGTAATTTCTTCTGCTCTTTTTTGGTCAGATACACTCCCAAGGTCACTGGCATGTCGCTGTCCACTGGAACAAGAGAAACCAGAACCATCTCTGGTACCAACACAGTCAATGTGGGCTAGATCTTCAGTCCGTGCATGCATTCTCCTCCCACCCACAGTTATTGCCCTCGTAAGCATGTTTCAGTATCAACGTAAAAGATGCTGGTGGCAGTTTAGGGCAGCACAGCAAGCCCCTGCAGCTTATCGAGGACCCTCTTTACTCTCAGCCAAGCTTCCCACTGTAGCTCCGTAAAGGAGACAAGGCTTTGGCTTCTGGCCTGGGCAGCTCCAAGTGCACCAGCGACAGAACGCACCATCAGTCCTGGTGCTCTCTGCTGCCCCATGTGCGCACCATTAGAGCACCCCCCGCTCCCTCTCGCTGGGCGCTACGTTCAGCCAGCAGCCTGGACTGCTCTAGTAAGGAACCAAAGAGCAGGATCTTACCTGGAGGGTTTAACTGAGCCGGGTGCTCCACCAGGTTCGTGATGCCAAAATAGTCCTCCCTTTTAAACGAATCTGCAAATTTTCTAAAAAAGGGAACAGAATGTGCCGTCTCACAGCCTGCTCCTCTCCCTCACTCTACAAAGGGGGAGGAACAAGATCAACGGGAGACACCAGAGGATGCTGCCAGCATGCATAGCTCCATGGCCTCTGCTTCTCTTCCCCCGGTCCCTGCCTCCCTTGGAAATTGCTGCCTTAGACAGAAAAATATTCACGGGCTGATTCTCTACCCGAAGCAACCACTTGCTCCCACCAAGTAAAACTTCTCAGCAGCCCTTAACACACACCCCCACACCCACGCCCCCCCCCCCCATTGCCTTGGCAAAGCACAGCAACATACACATCCAGGCCGTTGGGAATGATGTAGGAGTCCCACCATTCCACCTCGGGGACATCCCCCTCCTTCAGCTCCTTTTTGGGAGTAATCAGGGCCAGTTTGGTAGAGGTATGAATTCCAGTCTTCTTGGCAGCTTGAGAGATCTCGGCCTGGAGTTTCTCCAACTGAGCCTGACAACAACAAACAGCGGCACTTTCAGAGATTTCGAGGAAAAAAAGTCCAACATCTTTTAAGCAGCCCAGTTCCAGAGCGGTGTAGAGGTGGCAGTGCTGGACTAGGACCTGGGAGACCCGTGCTCAGATCCCGTGTTCAGATCCTCGCTCTGCCAGGGAACCTCACTGGGTGACCTCAGGCCTGCCAGCCTAACCGAACTCAGGGTGCTTGTCGGGCGGATAAAACAGAGGAGAATAGCGTCAGGCAGACTGGGGAGAAAGGCAGGGTATACGCGAAGTAGACAGACAAATGAGAGGCAGGGGGCTGATAGCAGTCAAAGCCAGAACGGAACACCGCCTCCCTGGCCAGACCCGGCTTCCCTTTCCAGCAGCAGGCCGCTTGCCCCTGGTGAGCCAGAAAATGTTCCTGGCAACCAGCAGGGGAAATGTTTGTTGAACGAGAGGGTGGCCACTCCTTTCAAGGTTGTTTCAAACACGTTTTGGTAAGGAAGACGACTTTCTGAAGAGCAGCTCCCCAGCACCCATACAAGGGATAACAGGGAAGAGCCCAGTAGCACCTTTAAGACTAACCAAACTTGTAGCATAAGCTTTCGAGAACCACAGCTCTCTTTTTCAGATGGATTCTTTACTATTTTGTGGCCCCAGCCCAGCCTGCCCCTTTCCCTGAGACACCTGTGCCTCCCTCATTACCTTTGTCCGCAACCTCTGGGCAATTTTTTCAAACTTGCCCTTGTCGTGGAACTTGAAGGTCCGCTTTGGCCGCTGAGATGGGGTGATGGAGACCCGGGGGTCGAAGTAAGTGTTGGACTCCATGTCCTCGGAAGGCTTCTCCTTCAGCTGCTGCTTGAACTGCTCCCTCTTCACTGCCCGGATGTTCGCCTTGAGGGTCGGCATGCGGTGAGTCAGCTCGATCTCCTTGCCCGTAGCATCGACCGTGCGACCTTGCTCATCCAAGATCAGGGGGGTTGGCTTGGTCTGGTCCTTCAGCTCAACTTTCCTGGGCCAAGACACCCAACCACGCACAAAGCCCACATAAGCCCACTGGAGACCAGGCGGCCTAGCAGACACCAGGTCCAGGGCAAAGACACCTATGGCTGTGGCATCCCATTAAGACAAGGAGCATTTCTATCTCGATGCCACCACCATGCCCCCCCCCCACAAGTAACAGAGTAAGCTGCGCTTTGTGGCTCTCCAGCCGTCAGCTGGGATCACCCCAGCCCCCAATTTCTTTCCACCTGGCCCCCCAGCATAACTGCCAGCCCCAAGATCCCCTCTGCTGCTTTTCCCCATACAAGCCAAGTCGCAGGCAACAGCTTCACGGCGTCTGCAGCACAAGCCCTCCTCTCTCACTCCTCGGCGGCTGCTTGTAAGCCAAGACACAGGCAAAGGGGTGTGAGCGGCTAAGGAGGGCCAGAAGGAACCCCGCCCCAAAGACGTTCTGTCCACCAGTGCAAGGAGAGGGAGACTGCTGATCCTTCAGGGTCTTGCTGGGCTCAAAATGCCTCTTCCACGGCCGTGACTGGTGGGGGCCCAAAAGCAAGGAAGGGCCAGTCCTCGGATGGGAGGCCATAAGGGAACGGCACGTAGGCAGCCTCGTGCTTCCGGAAGCAAATGCAGCGGGGAGGGGAATCAATAAATGGGAACGGGCCCCTCCTTTCAAGGAAGCACGAGACCCTGCCCTGGCCGCAGAAGAGGCCGAGCCCTGGCCACCAAGTTCCACTGCCGTTTTCAGAGCCCCGGAAGCCTGCACCCCCCACCCCTCTGGCCACATAACGTGGCCTGTCAGGTGTGGTCATAAGCCCCTGAAGGGCCAGACTTACCACAGCCCCCCACCTAAGGGGTCCACATATGCAAGATGATGCACGCTCCTGCTCTCTTTGCTGCCCCACTGCCCCCAAAGGGCTGGAACCCCCTGGCTCACCATGGGGAGGGGGAGACACCCCTTCACAAGGGCACACAGAGTCCCACGTGATCCACTGCTGGCCGACAAAACTCTGTGAATTTTCATCAGCTCACACTGGCAGGCCCTGCACGGAACATGTTCAGCAGCTCCCTCATACTCACGGTGGGGCGATGCCCATTGCGTGAAGGTTGGCCAACCCCACCATGTTGGCATTGCCGATGAGTCCGGGTTTTAAGGCCAGCTGTGCCTGGATGCGAGCCTGTAGCTCGGCCGCTTTCCTGGCTTTCTCGATGGCGTCGTTCATGAAGGTGGCTGCCTGCGAGGGCTGGATGGTGTTGCCAATGGGGAGGCGTTCAGGCTGGGATGCGGCCGGAGCTTTAGGCTGCGGGGGTGGGAAGAAGAGGTGCTGAAGGTCACCTGCCAGGACTATGAGCAGGCTGCAGGGCCTCGAGTGCGGCCCAGCTGTGTCCCCAAGTAGGCTGCAGAAAACGACAGAAAGAAGTAGCCTGTGGCAGGGTGGGAGGTGAGGAGGGGGGAGTCTGGACTGAAAGGCAGGAGGGCCCGGAATGGGGGATGAGGGCTGGAGAGACCTGAGCTTAAATTCTTGCTCAACCATGAAACTCACAGGGTGATGCTCAGCCAGCTACTTTATAGGGCTGTCGAGAGGATAAAATGGAGCGGATGACGACGCACAGCACCTTGAGCTCCTTGGAGCATCAGCAGGATACAATGGTAAAAGCCGGAGGAGCTGGCCTTCACTGACGTTTTGATGAAGTTGTGAGCTGCCGATCCACAGTGCTGGATAATCCACTGTGCTGCCCAGCAACCATTTTAAGAAGTTTTTAAAGATGTTTTTATTTGTTCACCCAAACTGGGTGAAAGGTGGCATAGAAATGTTTTAAATAAATAAAAAATCTTGGAGAAAGGGCTGGACCCAGTGCAGGAGTTGGGGGGGGGGATTGGGGTGGCTGGGGGAAAGGGGAGCTGAGAACGTCAAGCCCTGCTGGTGGATGGCTTTGCACCCTCAGAAATGCAACCCACTGTATCCAACCTACCAAATCCACTTTAGTTCAGGTTTGTTTTGTTTTTTAAACACACCAGGGTGATTGCTGTGGGGATAATAACAACATACTTTGAAAACCGCTCTGAATGGGAGTTAAGTTGTCCTGAAGGGCAGTATATAAATTGAATGAGATTATTATTGTATGATTAAGGCTTTCTCTGCCAGAGATTTAACCTCGGCTGGAGTTCTGCTCTAGAGAACATAACAGCAAAGGCAGCCCAGAACGGGCAGTGGGCTTGGGAGGTCGTACCTGAGGTGCGGGAGGGCTGATGAAACTCAGCTGTTTCTTCCTCTCCTCAATCTGCCGTGTTGCTGCTTCCATCATTTGCTTGATCTGCAGGGAGTTTTCCAAAAATTAAATATTTGTGGATTCTTCCCTCTTTAGAACAGAATGTTGTTCCTTCGTGCCAGACTCAACACAGGCACAACAAATGAGACACACACACACCCCAAGAACACACAAAGCTTCCTTATACTGAGTCTCAACCCTTGGTCTACATTGGCAAGCTCTGTCTCCTCTGACTAGCAGGAGCTTTTCAGGTAGAGAAAGGTTGCGCACACAGAGTACTAAATCTAGCATTCTAGGAGCAGCCGGGACGGCAGAGTTACAATCTCTTAGACTGGCACCGTTTGGAAGCTACACAAGTTGGCAGCTTGTCCCTGGTCATCTCCTCTTGCTCCAAACATACTGTGTGAACCCCCATGCTCCTGCACAGGGGGTGCAGGTTATATTCTTTTTGGAAAGCCTGACTATGCCAGAAAAGCAGGTGAGAATTTCAGAATAGCCTCGTCTGTATACGAGGAAAGGGGAACGGTTAAGGAGCATACCGCCTGCACTGAAAATGCAGGTGGAAAAAACAGAAGTAAACTGTGGTGCTGTTTCAGTCGCAAGCTGCCTCCAGAAGGTTCTGAACAGGGGGCATAAACATTTTCTAACAAACAAATAAAAGGCCTTCCTACATGCCAACTCCCAAAAGAAGTCTCTTTTGTTGTTACTTGTCGGAATAAAGCTGCCTGCGTGTAAAAGGCACCATCTCTGAAAATCCGGTCTGCACAGATTGAAATCCACAATTTGCGAGGGAGTGAATGCCAAGCTGAGATCCCCACCACCCACCCCCGGGCTCACCTGCAGCTTAGTCAGCATTCCTGGACTTTCCGCCGGTGGGCCAGGGATGACCTCAGGCTCTTCCTCGACTTCTTCAAAGCGTGGGATACGGCGTTTCTTGACACCTGAAGATTCCTTCGAAATTTCCGAGTCATCACCAAACACATCCTAGGGGAATGGAATGGGGAAAGCTTTGGTAGTGACCACTAAAAGAGCCGAGCAGCTATGCATTTAAAAAACACACAAGACAATCAGGGGGAACCTCTGGAGCAATTTTGACAGCTGAGCTTTGCAATGTTTTCCATGAGCGATTGGAAACGGAAGGCAATGATGGAACTTGGAACGTTTGCAAGCGCCTAAGCAGAAAGATACAAGATGAGGGGATCTCAGGGCCAAGCGGAGGCAGCACCAACCCTAACCTCATCCACTATCACACGATAGGCCCAGCCCACACAAGAACTTTCTCCTTCCACTATTCAACACAGACAGAACAGCCCAAGTGCAGTTTCCAGGGAAGGGCCATCCTCCTCATCAACCTGAGCCAAGATTCAATCGCAAAACAGTACAGGGTCCAGTAGCACCTTTCAAGACTAACCAACTTTATTGTAGCATAATCTTTCAAGAACCACAGCTCTCTTCGTCGGATGCATTGTCAGAGCCAGTTTGGTGTAGTGGTTAAGAAAGCGGGACTCTAATCTGGAGAGCCGGGTTTGATTCCCCACTCGAATGTTGTTGTTGTTGTTATTATGATGCTACGATAAAGTTGGTTAGTCTTGAAAGGTGCTACCGGACTCTTTACTAACCTGAGCAAAGTGTGCCCTGCTTCAGTAAGAGGAGGTGCAGGAGCCAAGTGTTCCTGACTCAGGGACTTCCACCCCAGATGAGAAAGCTGTTCCTCTCGCACACTTTACAGTAAGGCAGCGAAGTGTTAACACCTGGGATGAGTCTACTGGCCCACCAAAAAGCCATCATCTTCCAGAAAGAGCGCCATGCTCTGTCCATGCCTCCCCTCCCAACAAACACACAACCAGCACCGATCAGCTGGAAAGGGTGGAGGAATGGAATGCCTCGTTGCCAAGCGCCTGGATCTTTCCAAGGAAGGTACTATCCTTCATAACAGCCTAGAAGCAAGACGTGCAGCAGCCAGTCTAGAGTCCCTTGACAAAACCCTGAACATCTGGAACAAAACTTCTTTCTCTTCGTGAATCCAGAGACCAGGCCGTGTTCTGTCCATAATACTAAAAAAAGTGTCCTGTGATTTTAAATTTGCTGCCACCAGCAACCGTTTGTGCAAGGACCATTTAAAGCGGTGAAAGTGTTTTAGTCTTGATGGCCATGCCACAAAAGCCCGTGGAGCTGGAGTACCGGAATATGACTGGGGAAGGCTGGCTTCAAGTCTCCACTCAGCTCATCGCTGAGAGTTTCATCTGAGGATAAAAACAAAGGGGAAACCCACGTCTGCCCCAATGGGAAGAAGAGATGGGATAGAGCCAGTTTGGCGTAGTGGTTAAGAGCGCGAGACTCTAACCTGCAGAACCGGGTTTGATACCTCGCTCCTCCGCTTGAAGCCAGCTGGGTGACCTTGGGTCAGTCAGTCACAGCTTCTAGGAGTTCTCTCAGCCTCACCCACCTCACAGGGGGATTGTTGTTGTGGGGATAATAATGACATACTTTGTAAACCGCTCTGAGTGGGTGTTAAGTCATCCTAAAAGGGCGGTATATAAATCGAATGTTGTTGTTGTTATAAAAGGTGATTTTCCCAAGATATGTTGACAGCTCATTTTGAATGGGCATATCTGTACCTGGACCATGCATTTGGGAAAATACAGGGCTCACCGATCTATGCAAACGAGTAATGATTAATTAGTGTGTAGGTGCCACTCCAGAGGAAAGGGAGGATACAGCCAGACCATCCTCCAGTAGGGCGGCATCCAGCACCGGCAACAACTGTGATGCACTTTAATTTCCACTGTTTTTTATTTCCATGAGAAAAAATTATAGAGTCCTCACTTTGTAAGTGAGAGGAAACAAAAGCAGGCAGAAAACGGAACTGACTTATGGCAGACCCTGCAGGGGCTTTCAAAGCAAGAGATGTCGAGAGGTGGGTTGCCACGGCTTGCTCCTACACTGCAACCCTAGGCCCTGACAGTGCATGGACAGCCTGCATGTGCCCCCTAGATCCCCAGCCAGCCCTCCTTGCTCTACACTTCCAAAGCTTGCCTGCAGTTCAAAAGTGTAGAAAATATTTCCAAATTAGGAGGTGTGGGGAGAAATATATATATACATATATTATATATACACATACAAACCATTCGTAAGCGTTAAGTGAACTCCCTTCTTCACCATTATGGAGCACAAGTCCTACAAGGACAGTTCCTCATCCAGGAACAGGGCACCTCATGGAAAACCTACAAGTTCAAGAGAAAGGGCTTGCCCATAGTATAAAAGGATGTAGACCACAAAAATCCTATCCCTGACTTTCCCCAGCAGTGAGCAACTTCCCAACAAGCTGATACCAGCTAGTAGCCAGAGACAGAGACGATGTGTTGGTTTCTGCTTTCCTTAGTGAAGGAGTAATACCTGGGACAGGAAGGGGGGGGGGGCAGTAAGTAGACTGCGCTGACAACAGCTGAGTCCTGAGAATGGGGAAGGCTAAGACTCTGTCCCAGAAGAAGATGAATGACCTCAAATGACGGCAAACCACACACTCTGAAAAACAGAGCAGCTGCTCTAGAGCTAGATTTGCCTGTTACTCCATGACATGTACCTGCTTGTTACTGTGCACGCTATAGACTGGCAGCCTTGGACAAGTCCATGACATTTTAAAAAGATTCCAACATTGGAAGTTTACACTTTAGAAGGAAGGGGTGAAAGTCCCAGTCCCCACGGCCATCAAGACCTGCCATCTACAAGGGGCAGGAAATAAATACTGCAGATTTCTGGTCACAGCAAGCAACTCCTAAGAACTGCATTTAATTTTTAGGTTCTTGGTAATCAAATACCCCAGGGCCATTTTCATACATCTTTAAAATAGCATCATATTCACGGAAGGCTGTCGGCTTCCTTGCACAATTTTTGACGCCATCCATTTACAAAATGGAGGCAGGCAATGACGATGGCGCTTTTGCGGCATTCTGTAAATGGATGGCGTCAAAAATCATGCGAGGAAGCTGGCAGCCTTCCATGAGCATCGCACTATTTTAAAGATGCATGAAAACAGCCCAGGACAGAGGGGAGAGTATGACTATACTACGTAAGGACTTACACTGCAGTTCCTAAAGCTCGCACTAAACAAATAGAAGGGATCCAGGCCTGGATGAGAAAGGACTTAATTTACACAAAGCAGAATACAAAATTCTGAAAAGTGGAACTCTCTGAATCAGAAACACAGCATTTCAGTCATTAGTGCGCAGCTCACGTTTTCCAGAATCAAAATCCTCATCTAGCAAACACGAAGAATGATCTGTTAATTCATATAAGCGACAGGCATATTTCTACTTCTGCTCTGAAGTTTATCATTTACCAACCCAATCACTGCACAAACAGCATGGAATGATATCGGGAAAATAGACACTGAGCAGCGTCGTCCGGGAAGGGCCACAACTCCGGGCAGAGCACCCCACTCGTCTTCAGGAGGGTTCCTACTCAGGCATCTTTACAACTGACCACTGAGGAAGGCCTGAGGGCCGAAACGCGTCTGTTTTTTTCCTGTCCCTTGGTCTATTTGTGTTGGTCATTGCACTGTACCATCATCTGTACCTTGAGATGTTTTAGCAAGTTTTAGCATATACATGTAGCCTGCCATTCAGGCCTTATGTTTTAAACTTGTTTTTAATCTACATTCGTGCACATTTATAATAAATATTTTCTAACATATTTTTAGGTTGTTACTTAACCCCTCTATTTTGTTCCCCTGCTTGTTTGGGTTGAGTTTGTGGGGACTTTCCCCCACAAACCCTTTCTCTTCCTTGCTATCTCTAGTTCAAGGCCTTACAGCAGCAGATGTTCAAAAAGCCTTTCTTTGCCTCGACCCTGGAAAGCCGCTGCTATTTCTGAGCAGAGAAGATGAAACTAAAGGAACGGCTATCAGGCTGAGACTGACTAAGCAAGACCCAAACCATAACCCTGTCCTTAGTCTGAAATCCCATTAAGCCTTTGCACAGAAGATCAAAGAACACCTAGAGACGGGATTTCTTTTAGATGTCCACGCATCTTGGCACTTCTGGAGATGCAAAAGACTCAAGGCACCAGGTCGGAGCCTGCAGAACTGATGCACCTCCTCTGTTATGAAAAAGCCCTTCCTCTGACGCAACAGCCTCTCTCTCACATCAGGAGAAGGTGCCTTCTTCCACTGGAGCAAAGTATCACTGGGAGCGGAATGGATCTGTGGGATCCAATCCAATATTTGTAACGTTTCAAAGACCAGAATTACAATAGGAGAAAGCTGAAGATCTTCCTTCTGCACTGCAATTTCCAGATGAACGCAAGCTCTGTGATAAGATATTCCTGCTGCACAGAAAGCCCCATGAACTCCCAACTCTGGAGGAATCTGGTTTTTTAAAATTTTTTTGCATGTGATTGCAGAGTAAGAAAAAGCAGAAGAAATAAAGCTATGGGCCACAAGAGACTGAATCGCAGAATCTTCAGTACTGAAGGTCACTTCTTAAAAATGCAGCAACATGTTCAACAGAAACATGGGTGACACCCTCTTCTGCGTAACGGAAGGGTGGTACACAATGCCAGGGTAACTGTAGGCAAAACCCAATGAACTGCCTAAGCCTTGAATCCCAAAGCAAAGGTGGCGGGGGGGGGGCGAGATGAGTTTCCAAAGCACATTAGTCTACTTGCACCATTAACACACACTGATCCCCTGGAGTCACACCTCCATTTCACTCTTCCTACTTGTCTACCCCACAGACTGCAGGGCCAGCTAGTTAGGCTAGCATTAGAGTAGTGCACTGACATCTCACACTCATGTACCACCAACTTCCTGCACAACAGTTTCACAGAACAAGAACTTAACCAGAAAGTACAGCAAACCACCACCTAGAAGCGCCCTTCTTTTGTCAAGCCAATTCTGCCTGTCTTTCAACAGCACCAGGCTGTACCAGAATACTGTCACTCACGTTAGTCACCTCCCTAATGTTTCTGGCAGTTCAAGATTCAGGGGCTGAGACACAAAAAGGAACACGGAACAGGAACAGCACCAAGAAGAGCACAGAGGCACCTACACTTCAGTTTGGAGGAAAAGGCCTTTTCTCTTGAACTTTTAGGCATTATAGTGCAGAGCCCTCTCTGGAAGAAGGAAATGGAGCCCGACGACATTACCCCATCAGCAACCTCTACAAACCTGCAGCCTTTTAAGCAAATGGACCAAATCCAACCCAGAGTTCAGCTCACCTTCAATTCCCGCTTTCGGTTTCGGTCACTGTTGGACTTGGAGTGCCGGGAGCTTCGGCCTTCTTCAACTGCCTCAAAGAGCTTATCAACAAACCGCAAAGTGGAGTCATCCAAGAAGGGCTTGAGGTGATCTGAGGAGGGGATAAAAAGGATGTGAGTAGAGATCTGGGGACTACAGAAAGCATCCGCAAGCACCTGAAGGGAACCAGCTCTTTGGTCTACAGCACAATTTGCTAACAAATGGCCAGTTGACAGGGTCTTCTTTCCCACTGGCAAGGAGGAAAAAGACAACTCTAACTAACTGTGAAAGAGCACTTTTGCAAAGCTTGTACTACAGCATACCCTTTCCCAGTCGCCAAATCTATGGCTCCTTTTTTGCTTACCAACTACGAGATGAGCTTGAACAAGAGTAGGCGAGAAGTTGTAGTCAGGGCTCTTCTCTCAAGAGCAGTTTAAGTTGTTCAGGCTCATGATGGAGCCATGGCGTCAACTCCCATTTTTAAATACTAGTTTTTAAACCTCTCAGTAGTATCCAATTTTCCCTCGAGTCTGCCTGAGCCAGCTCAAAGCAGCTGAATTACTACAATAGGAGCGCAGTGTGTATGCTGCTCCCGGGGTCCCATCAAAATGCCTTGGCAGTTCCTCTTCGTCCACTGAGCCAGGGAGGAGGCAGAATTCCAAGACCACTTAGAACCCTTCATTGGTCCTCAACCTTCTTGAATCCACCGTCAGTTTTGAGAACACTTAGTGCCACAACAAAAATGGCTGCCAGGGATGACAAGTTCAATAACAAAACGTGGGGGAAGATGCACAAAACATCAGGAGGCTCAAAGTGAATCATCCTCCTCTTGAAGCGGAAGTTGTTTCGGAATGGGACTTCTCTGCAGACTCAAAGCTCATCATTTTTTGGGTTCCTCTGAAACACCTTCCGCTACAATGAAGTGGAGGAAAACCAGCTTTGTGTCACGGGAAAGAAGCAAGTAGGAGACAGAGTACACACTGGCAGCTGAAACAGTGCCTATGACTCGTGTCTGAAGAGGGGAGCTGTGACTTTCAGCTTACACTTGTTGATCTTTAAGGTGCCACTGGACTCAAATCCTGAGTGCCTACGAACACCACAGACCTAAACAATACAGGCTCTGCTACATGGTAACAGCTCTCCAGCATCTCAGGCAGCAAACCGGCTCCACTTTCTTTTTAAATTGGAAGAAAGATCAAGCCTGAGAGTTCTTTGTGCAAAGCACCATCTCTGCCTCTTAAGTTATAGATTTTCTTCCTGAGAAATGGTGGGGGGGGGGGGACATGAGAACTTACCAGCTGCCTTCTTTTTATCCATGCCTTTCCCCACACAGTTCAATGCAGCAGTGACCACGGTGGGTTCTGAGAAGCCGAGGACACGCTTCACCGTCTTCTCCACCCATGGCTTCAGCTCATCCAGCTCCCGCTTGGAAAGGGCCATCCTCAGAGAAATCTAAAAAGAAAGAGCTTGTCAGGCCCATGCCAGTCTCTCCGGCTGCCAAGATCCCATCCCTCACAAGGGGTAAAACAAGAGGAGCTGCCCTCTTGTGTTTTACTTTCTGGAACAATTTCTACATGCATCAGCAAAATACGCACAAAAAGGGCTTTAATTCCCAAACTATCATGGGGAGCACACTCTTCCTCTCCGCGAGGCCCATCCCCGGAGTCTACGCCTCCCTCTGCCCAAACTACTAAGACCAGCACCAGGAGGCCCTTGTTGTACAACAATGCAGGAAAAGGATAGTTTGCAACGGGGAGGGGGTGTGGCTGAAGGGTGGAGCACCAGTCTGGGGGCATGGAGGGCCCTGGGTTCAATCTCTGCCACCTGCCGCTGAAGGAGTCCCCGACAAGGAAGACCCTTTTCCGCTAGAGCCACTGCCAACTGGAGCAGAAAACTGGGGGCTCGGCAGGCCAAGGGGCCTGACTTTGGGCAGCTTCCTCCACCTCCCCCATTAGCTGGAGCAGCATCTGCCTGGCAGAAAACTGCTGCTCCGGGGCGGCTCTGCTGTCAAACGCGGCCGACGGTCAAGGAATCGTAGCACCTTCTCCTGAAGGGAAAGATGAAGAGCCGGAGGCTTCGGCGCCTGAGGAGCAGCACGGGAGAGGCCCCCCAACCCACACCCGGCAGAGAAAGAAAGAATCCCGCCTTCCTCTCTCAGAGCCCCCAGCGAGCCCAGCCCCCTGAAACAAAGGGCCTCTTCGGACCAGGCAGCGCTCTCGGCATGCAGCAAACGCCGCCTCTGGCGCAGAGCCACGGGGTTGGAGGGGACCTCCAGAGTCACCTAGTCCGACCCCTTCGCAGGGCAGGAAGTTCACAGCGACCTCCCCTTACTACCACCCCCTACCACCCCCACCCCCACCCCATGACCCCTGCAAGACACCGCCGGGATCCCCAGCCTGGGGGAAACTGCGGCCTCGCCTCGCCCGGGGTTGTGTTTTTCAGGCTCTCCCCAGCGGGCCCCGCCGCCCCCGCCAGGCAGGGCAGCCGAAGGAAAGGCGCCTCCCCGCGCCGGCTACATCCGACGAAGGGATTCGCCTCCTCGGCCCAGGCCTGCCGGGGGACACAGCGCAGCCGAGGGCGGGCCGCGGACCCACGAATGCTCCGGCGGTGGAGCCTCCCTGGGCAGGGGCAGCCTACCACGGGGCCGCCGCCAGAGCGAGGGCGCCCACCCCACGCCCTCCGGAGGCCCCTGGCGGCCGGGCAAGGCGCATCCACCGCGGCCTCGCCCGCCCCGGCTCCCTTCCGCCCGCCCGCCAGACTCACCTCGCCCGCCTGCCCAGCGAGGAAAGGCCGCGCCACAGGCTCTGCCTGACGGAGACCGAACGTCGTCGGAGAGCGGGCCGGAAGCGGAAAAAGGGGAGAAGCCGGAAGAGGAAACAGCCGCCTCCAAGACCGTGAATCCTAGAGCGGCACGACCGGAAAGCGTGGATGACTGAGTTCCGGGTTGGGTTCTGACGCCATTTTGGCCGCCTCCGCTAGCGGCAGGAGCCCCTCCCTCCCGTGAGGGGGCGGGGGGTGTCTCTGGTGGCGGTGATGAGGCCGGCCTGCCCTGCAGGGCGGGTTGTAAAGGGGGCGCCAGAAGCGCCGCTGCCCCGTAAAGGGGTGATCAGGTGTTTTTTTTTGGGGGGGGGGAGGGTTGAAATTTTATTTTTTTAATTTTTGTTTGTGATTTATAGTCCGCCTTTCACCGAGACGCCAGGCGGATTACACAGTGTGAGATTAGTCCAGTCAATATCAAGAACATTTCCATAAACAAAGCCATAGGGCGAATAAATAAAAGTTCACAAAGCCATAGCGTTAGCTGGAGTCCAATACAACGTAGTGGCGAGGTCTGTGGTTGCTCACTCATTAGTGGATCATCTGAGACCCCCTCCCTACAATACAGCCCTCCTATCTGAGTAAAAAACTTTTTTGAATAATTCGGTTTTGCATTGTTGCAGAAAGCCAGGTGAGGGGGGGGGGCTCTCCTGACCCCCTCAGGCAGGCTGTTCCAAAGTCTGTGTACGGCTGGATGCAGGATCCTCCCCCCAATGGGAGTGGGGTGCACGTTTATTGACACCATTGGACCCATAAGAGAGTGTGATAGGAAGCCAGTGTAATGTACTGGCTAGGATTGAAGGGAGTGATGGCTGTTTTCCCCAACCTACTTCACAGGGTGGTTGTGAAGATTAAATGGAGGCAGGACCCAGGTGTATTGCTCTGGATTCATCAGATGAACAGTGGGATAAAAACTCAATCAAAAAAAGGAATAACAATCCACAGGCAAGCTGACTGAACAGACATTTTAAGAAAATATAGAATTGTGGCTCCAAAGACATTACTGGACAGGTTAAGGGCAGTTTAAATCCAGTTCCTTTCAAACTCAATTTCCTTTTGTTGCTGTAAGAGAATTTTAATACAATACAATAAAGTGTGCAGGCGGACACCACCTACCCTCCTTGAAGGGACAGCAGGATAAAAGTAGAATAAAAATGAACAGGTACACGCATGCTGCTGTCAAACCTCCAAGAATATGAAAAACTAATATATCTCCAAGTCCAGATGACATAAGGACATGAAACTACTGATCTAATAACAAGCGTACGTAATTTGGTTGTTGTGGGTTTTCCGGGCTGTATTGCCGTGGTCTTGGCATTGTAGTTCCTGACGTTTCACCAGCAGCTGTGGCTGGCATCTTCAGAGGTGTAGCACCAAAAGACAGAGATCTCTCAGTGTCACAGTCTCCGGGTAAATTAGCAGAAACTGTTATTAAAAATAGAATTATTTATGTCTGCTAAGGGAAACTCAACTCACAGCGTCTACAAAGGGAAGTCCTGCCTCAACAACCCATTTGTTTGTTGGTTTGTTTAAACATTTTTACCCCACATTAAAACATGACAAACATTAAAACAGCATTTAAAAATACAGATATTTAAATATTTCAAACAATTAAACATATAGACACACAAACACAGGAGGGCTAATAAGAGTAAGGTTAATGAACAGGGTTAAGATAATATATTCTTGGGACTTCCCGAGGCTTTTGATCTCACCAAAGATTCCTTACTAAACTCATCAATTGGGGGATAAGAGGATGGGTCCTCTTAGGGATTAAAATTGGTTAAATGTCAGGAAGTAGAGAGTAGGAATAAACGGATAGTTCTTAAAGTGGAGGAAAGGATCCCACAAGATTGCTATTGAGGCTGGTGCTATTTAATTTGATGATAAATGATCTGGAAGGGGGGGGGGTGAGCCCTGTAGCGGCCAAGTCTGCAGATGATACCAAACAATTTATCATGGTGAAAACCAAGGTTGGCTGTGAAGAGCTCCAAGAGAATCTCTCTCTAAACAGTGAACATGACAAACTAAAGTCAGTGTTAGTAATTGTAAGGTGATGCACGACGGAACAAAAATCCTAAATTCAACTGAACTCACAGAGCAGCAAATTGATCTCCCTTAGGCCACAACCTTTTCTGGTAGATTAATCCAAAATAGCCACACACACATTCTGAGCTGATAATGACATAGATTCAACACCAAAGCAAACACTGAAAAGAGGAGGGGGTACAAGAGCACACAGAGGTGGCTCTGATGATACTTCTGCTCCACCTTCATTTTTTATCCAGCACCTATACCTCTCCTTTTCCTAGAGCTTCCCATCCATTCTTGAAGCTAAGGCTCTCTCTTGTGAGTAGCACTGTGACAAGGACCTGCGCTCTTCCCTAGGTGAGGCAAAGCAAACCAACTGCAACAGCTACAGTGACACTGCCTACACATAGTAGACAGGCTGGGTGCACACAAAGCAGCCACAAGAGATCTGTTTGTCTCCCAGGCAAGCACTGGGCTGGGGAAGCAGGAAGCAGAGAAATAGGGTGCTGGAGCAAAGCCAGTTGGAGGCTGGACAGGAGGCAGTGCCCAAGGGATGTCCTACCCTGACTGGAACAACCCTTGCCCTGCAGGGATTCACCTCTCACCCTTAGAAGCAGCAAAGGATCACGTGTAGCACTGTCACAGCCCCATCACACACCCCACTTACACTTAAGCAGTCTGGAAGCAAAAGTAGAGATCCTAGGAGGAGAACAACAACAACAACCGATTTATATACCACCCTTCAGGATGACTTAACACCCACTCAGAGCAGTTTACAAAGTATGTCATTATCCCCACAACAATCACCCTGTGAGGTGTGTGGGGCTGAGAGAGCTAGAAGCTGTGACTGACCCAAGGTCACTCAGCTGGCTTCAAGTGGAAGAGTGAGGAATCAAACCCGGTTCTCCAGATTAGTCCTGCCACTCTTAACCACTACACCAAACCACTACAGCCAGGTTGAAGACTGGCAATCCCTGAACAAGGATCTCCTGGACTGTACAAGCTTGGGGCAAAAAATAACTTGCACCAAGAAGCTACTTTTCTAAATGCAAGGATTACTCCCCCTCTCTCCCACACCTATGGTTTAAGAAGCATTCAGACTTATTTACAACATACATACTTAAGTACATCAAAGAGGATTCCCACATAAGTCTGGAACATACAGGTATATAAGAATAAAACATTGTTTTTGATAGAACAAGGTTAATGTTTTATTTGTGTCTGCAACTGTCCTAATCCAAACAAGAAGTCTGGAAGCAGGCAGGGCTTGAAATCCTCAGCTGTGTTCCCCAAACCATCAAAAGATATTTTGGTTTCGCACAAGACACCTTCCAGCTTAGCAACCGAGCCAAGGGTCTGGGCGATTCTTCCGCATGAGGAAGTTGATCTTCCGGGCCATTTCCGTGTTATAAACCCTACGGCAGATTTCATAGGTTTCCCGCTGCCTCCTACGGCACGGCTTCTCATAATACCGGCGTCGCTGGGTTTCAGCAATGATCCCATCCATAGCTAAGATTCTGCAGAAAACAAAAAACATACTTCAAAGGCAAGAAGGAGAGCAGTGTGCAAAGTTTACTTGCCAGTGCTGTGCAATGCCCGTCCAAGTTGAGCACAAAAAAAGTCAAATGAAGAAATTGCCATCCCTGCTGAGAAAAATCCATTTAACTCCACTGTTCAGAAAGGTGTTTGTATAAAGTAAATATGGTTATAGTTAATATCTATGGAATTTAAGGAAGTTGCACAAGTTATGCTGGAATTTATTTGTCCTCTGTGTAACCCAGATTCATTGCTCTGTTCATCATATGCAATATAAAGTTTAATTGTGCAGTTCTCCAATCTTGTAATGTGGCTTTATTGTCTGCGTTATATATTGTTTAGAGTGGTGTTCTCTGATTTTACTGTTCTTACTGCACTGTTTTTAATTAATTTGCCTTGAATCTCTGTGAGGAAGGTGGACTGTAAATGAAGTCAATGACATTTCTTCTTCATCCCGTTGGACGATTCATTTCAGCCCTGGTTGTGACAACGTCAGGCTTGCATCTCTAAATGCTCCCCAGAAGACAACAATGGCCGAATCAAGCCGAAACACGAATACCGTAACGGTTTCCTGATTCAGTTAAAACCGAATCAGGTTTACCGAAACAGGCAGGCCTTGCACACCCCTAGCTGTGACAATGTCAGCCTTGCATCTCTAAATGCTCCCCAGAAGAGCATTTCCTTGGCATGAAAGCCCATCCTGGTTTTCATTCCAAGGAACAGGGATGGGTAATAGCAAAGTGCTGGAACTCTGCAGAATTTTTAACATTACTTTATTGGTATTCTGAGCTATGGCAGAAAAACTGACACATCAACTTTGAGTAGTTAAAAGCAAGCTAAAAAGTCAGATTTCTATGAAACCTGGCATGGTTTTATTTCATGTATAAATCAGAAAGGTATTCAACATCTATCTAGGCCCTTCCTCAATTTATGGAAAAGGAATTAGATATAAAGTGTACGAAGAAATACTTTTTAAAACATACCATTAACAATTTCCTCTCTTAGTTATATTTTATAAGATAATTTGAAAAATGTGTTGACTATTAAGCTCTCAGTCAATAATTTGATTCAACATTGTCTATTTTTGTTTTTGTTACGTGGGGTTTTTTTTTTGGATAATCTTGTTTTCTATAATAGTAAAGAGTCCAGTAGCACCTTTAAGACTAACCAGCTTTATTGTAGCATAAGCTTTCGAGAGCCGCAGCTCTCTTCATCAGATTCATCTGAGAGCTGTGGCTCTCACAAGCTTATGCTACAATAAAACTGGTTAGTCTTAAAGGTGCTACTGGACTCTTTACTATTTTGCAACTACCAACTAAGACAGCTAACTCCTCTGGATCTATGACCTTATTTTCTATGTTTGTAATTTGGGACATTGTTTTTTCTTCCTTTTTTTTGGAAATAACATATTTATTTTTAAAATCCCATCCTGGCTGACATCCTAACCCTATTAGAAAAGCCCCGCAGGGCCAGATCTGTGTGGCATCCTTGTTGCGGCGTCCCTGTGGTGAAAAATGCATCTGGGAAACCCACAAACAAAGCCTAAAGCGAGGCAGTGTGGTTTAGTGACTAGAGCGACAGACCGGGATCTGGGAGACCCAGGTTCAAATCTCCACTCTGCCACGGATGCTTGCTGGGTGACTGTTGTCAGAATTTTGTTAGTGGGTCGGAACCAGGCCTTTTTGGCCCATGTTAGAAATAAAGAACCAGCTACAGTTTGGGAAAAAGAAATCTTCCAAAAGCTCTGTCCCTGCAGAATAAAGTTGCCTTTTCTAGGAAGATCTCACCCTCTGTGACAGGGAATAGATGAGGCCATAAAAGTTAATTGTTTGGGACCTTTTTGAGTCCTCTGGCCTTTTTCATATAAATCACCAAAAGAGCAAAGGTAAACAGCAAACAGCTTATCTCTGGGGAGAACAGGATATCCTATGACTAGTGTAGTGTGAACATTCCTTTGCAAATTACAAATGCATATCAAAGATGCAGTCTATCACAGAGGTAAAGGATGTGTGGACTTGTGTTTACACGAAAGACCCTCAACGGAACTGTCTTTCAAGAACAAAGACAATGTAATTGATTAGGATGTTAACGAGCCTTTGATACCTCCCTATAAAAGAGGGACGAACCAGATACTCAGGACCCTTCGCTTGCCAACACGCAAAGGCTAGCGCTAGCCTTTGCGGCTGTGCAATGGGGGGGTCCCAGAGCTCTGGAATGGGGGGAGGGTAAGTTTTCTTTTCTGTAGTTATCTTATAATGTTGTTGTATTGTGCATGCTAACTTGTATTCTGTATCTATCTTTATAGTGCTTTAGTAGTCAGTAGGCTGGGCCCAAGTCTGGTGCCTTGCCCAACTGTTCTTTTTTTAATTATTATTATTATGTCTTTACAAATAAAGAACTTCCAGTCTTGCATAAGACCTTCTCACTGCTGACACATTATTCTCAGCAGAGACATCAGTTTAGTACTAGGGAAAGATCAGGTGAGGTTGCACTCTTTACATGCCTATGGTAAGAGGCAAACCCAAGCAGCGAACCAACAGCAACTAGGGGACTGATCCCTGGTTGCAGAGCAACAATTTCCACAACAGTGACCATGGGCCAGTCACATACACTCAGCCTGGCCTACCTCACAGGGTTCTTGTGGTGATGAAATGGAGGAGAGGAGAAAGACAGAAGTCACTTTGAGACCCTTCGGAGAGAAAGGCAGGTTATAAATGAAGTAAAATAAAACAGAACCCCCCAAAAAAGCCTCTCCCCTCTTATTGCTCAGAGGTGTTACGGCAACCCCAGCTGGGGTTGTCAAGGCAAAAGACTAACAGAGGTGGTTTGCCATGGGGGTCCTGCTTCTCCATCAGTTCAGCTGTAGGGATTACTGAGATAGCATAAGCAAGTACCTGGAACATTCCAAAAGCATATCAAACGGCACAATTATGGTCAAATTGCAACGCAAGGTTGAAAATCTGGGATGGGACCTCCAGATGTGGTTTCTGATTATCCTAAAAACTGGACCTCATCCATAGTGCTTGGCAGGGGATGGGATGGGATGGCTAGCTCTCTGAAACCACCCCCTTTCCAGGCTGCACTTAACCTAATCGGTCTAACTATGGGAGGAGGGGGAGCTCAAAACATAGCCCCCGTCCCCACTACAGTCAGAACTCAAATGCCTCCCCGCCTCCTTTTGGGTGTCGAAAAGGCACTAGGGGATCCAGTCCGGAGTCTCCAACACAAGGTGCAGTTTGGCCCTTTTCTAAGAACTCTTTCCAAGGTCACTCTTGACAGATCTGCATACGTGCTCTCTCTCTCTCTCTCTCTCTCTCTCTCTCTCTCTCTCACACACACACACACACACACACACACACACACACACACACACACACACACACACTGAACTGCTGCTTCCTAGAAGATGAGGCAAGAGGTTGTTCAGTCTTGCTCTACAAAGCGCCCAGCCCAGCAGCCTCCTGTGTGTGTCTCTGAGAGAGCCGCAGCCAGTTCCAAACGTGTGGGACTTCAGCATTCACATGGCCCAGCAAACTGCCCTGTGTGTCAGCCTGGAACAAGCAGATGAAAAATAGTCTTGAATGGACTCCGAGCCCCACCCCCAGCCCTTTGTGCCCAATGAGAGGGCGCCCTGGCGTAGCCTCCACCCAGCTGCACAGCCAATCCAAGGGCGAACCCTTTCTCAGAGCGGAGTTACATAATCTCATGTGCGCCTGCTGCATCCCGAGGGCAAGGGCTGGGAGGGAAACACATGTTTGGCTCACTGCTGACAGGCAGTTGAAGATAACGTGCTGGGAATGCAGGGGCGGGGTGGAGGGGGGGGGAGAACAGAGGCACTGCGGTTTAAGCTATTTTTAGTCCCAGCCGCGAAAGTGCCGGCCACAGCAACAAGGAGAGCAACACAGAGGCTGGGATTCAAGATCCCGACAGCCAGCGGCTGTTGAGCAAAGGGAACAATTTGCTCCATTAAGGACAGCTGCCCCATGTCCGTGTCCAATTATTCCGTGTGCACTGAATGGGTCACAAGGCAATTATATCCTGTGCACCACAGAGCAAGGGAGACAGAGAGCTTGTGCTGACCAGCCAGGAAGCAAAAAAGGGTTTGCTGGCCTGCCACATCGTCTTCCAGGCTGGCTGGGAAAACTCCTGCTTTCTCCATTTGTCGATGCCTGAACATTTGGAAGCCCTTCAGAGCACCACCACGAGCAGGCCCTTAAATACTGAATAGTGCCTCCAGAGAATTCAAAATCTTGATGTCGGCATAGAGGAATGATCCCAGGCCAAGCTCTTTCAAGCCCTCGTGTTCCTGCCTCCCTCTCTTTGCTCCTGCCCTACTGCAATGTTTTGCCATGTTTTAACAGCTTGTTTTATTTCGGCTAATTAAGGGGGGTTCTGAATGTACCTTTGCGGTGGTTAAAAATGCAGGCCTCTAAGAGGAGAAAGGGGGGCTGGATGGGCGAGTGGTCACTGGAGGGTCACTGTACCCGAACGGGCAGAGCGAACGGCAAGATTTAGAGAGGGGTTCTGCGGGAAAGAGTTCAGCGTGTTGTCTGGGTGCTGACAGAGCTGTTCTGGGAAAAGAGGAAGGAGGAGCGAAGTGCTGCAATCTGAGGGAAGTGTGAGCGTTCTGCCTTTGTGGATATTTTTAGCGAAGTGACAACTGTGGGGAAATTAGGTGTCGTGACTGTTCAGAAACATCTGAAGATCTGTATCTGTTTTGAAATCCCCATGCTTATGAACTACTTTGAAACCCCTGTACTTAAAAATAAAAACGATTCCTCTTCAAGTAAAACTTCCGTTTTATCTAGAATAAAAGATCCTCTTTTACCTCCCAGGCACCGCCACGCGCTGACCGTTCTGTCATTCTGCCGAATATAACTAAGCCTTCTTATACTACAAGTCAAACTGAGGGGGCTGAGGCGAGAACCTTTGGTGACAGGGAAAACTTTCTGAGAACACTAAGGAAGGCAGTTTTAGGCGGGTCGCTGTGTTGGTCTGCGGTAAAACAGCAGGATTTGAATCCAGTGACACCTTAGAGACCAACAAGATGTTCGGGGTGTAAGCTTTTGAGAGCCTCGTGTCTGAAGAAGGGAGCTCTGACGCTTGAACGCTTACCCCCTGAACATCTTGCTGGTCTCTTAAGGTGCCACGGGACGTGCCTGCTGTTCTACTGCAGACCAACACAGCGACCCACCCTAAAGTATTTTCTCCAAGGGAACTGATCTCTACAGTCTGAAGATCAGCTGTAACATCAGGAGAGCTCCAGGCCCAACCTGGAGGTTGGCAACCCTAGCTGGATTCCACAGATCCATTCTTCTAATGGTGGCACTCCTCCCCACACCAGCACTTCCCCCAGTAAGCTGGGCGGGGAGCGACGACACTCCTTGGCAGGGCTTTTTTTCTGGGAAAAGAGGTGGTGGAACTCAGTGGGTTGCCAGCAGAGGGGGCAACTCCTGGCAGGAGGTGCTGCCCCGGTACCACATGCGCACGTGCAAAGTGCGCGCACACTCCCAGGACCATATGATGTCATTTTGGGTCAGCTTGAACAAAAGGGGTTTTTTTTTAAACTTTAAATCACCCTTGGCGAAAATGCTCACATCACTGGTGGCTCCGCCCCCTGATCAGACAGTTTAGATTGCCCTCTGCACCGCTCCAGTGGCATGGAAGGCAATCTAAACTCCCCTCTGTCTGGAGATCAGGGGGCGGGGCCACCGGCCATGTGACCATTTTCAAGAGGTGCCGGAACTCCGTTCCCCCGCGTTCCGGCTGAAAAAAAAGCCCTGCTCCTTGGGACCAAGAAAGGCGCGGCTGTAAGTGGATAGATCCACGTGATCCTGCCCTGCGTGAATTGGGGCCAGCACACTTTTAAGAGACTGGCCTTCACACAAGGCACAGGAGTTGCGGGAAAGAAATAGATGCTACAGTGTTACCCAAAACTCTTCATCAGAAGAAAGCCAAAGTGAGCGTTTTGCTATTAAGGAAACACCAAAACATTTAAAATAAATTTCATTGGGATTCCCTTCACACAACATGCCTCGGCTTGTGTTTTAGGAGGCCCTGCTAAAGAATCTTCTGCACTCAGAACCTAAGGAGATTTGTGCAATTTGAATTCTGTTGGTCATAGAATTCTGGGCAACTCCAAAGTATGCATACTCCTGTAACAGAAGTGGGTCCACACACACACAAATTGCAACCACTTTGTATACTAGAAAACATGAGACAGTGGGAAAAAACCAGAAGTCTTAGTGGGAACCAAGGCAAGGAGAACACAGTCCTTCTCTCATATTCAGCTAGTAGGGAGCACCACAACTGCACAGTCTAAACCAGTCCCCCTGAAACGCAGAGCATTATGAACAAAAATTATTTTGCTTTATTTATGGTATTTCTTTCCCGCTGAGGCTCAGGGCAGATTACAAAAGATTAAATAAAAATGCAATCAGACAGCATAAGACAACCTATCAACATTGCAGCAGGACTAGGATCACAGAATTAGAGAATGATGCAACGTTACTCATCTAGTGGGGTGAAAAAGCCAAGGTTGCCCCCTTTCTTTGCCCTTACGGTCAGGTCAGAACACATCACCTCTCTGGAGATCAAGTGTGGATCCAACATGGTGTCTGAACAGGAGCTCCTCTGAAGAGCTCCTCAACCAACTCTGCCTCCTTTCTGGAGATCCAGTCACAGTCTGCAAAGCAGCCGCATCTGCATAGCTGCTTATCAAAAGGTGAATGGGGCACAGCAGGGCCAAAGGAAACCTTTACCTGTTGAGCACTCTATAGGCAGCCTCCACGTTCCCATCAGGCACCATCACCGTCCGAGCAATGAATTTCATGTGATTCGCCATGTTGGCAGTGCTTGTTTCCACACCAAGGAGCTGAGGTTGCTGGTAGGGGCCAGGCAGAGTCCCTTCGCTGCAGACCTGGTTTTCAAAGAGCAAGGAGAATCCTCAGAGTCAAGCTTAAGTGACAAATCCTTCGCAAGCTGGGCAAGGCTGAAGTTGGCTCCCAGTGCCTTATTTGCAAATCCAACCACAACCCCGTTACCTTCTAGGATACAGTCCCCTGTGTCTAGGTAAGTGAGATCTGGGAGGGAGAAGACAGAAGTAACGCAGCTCTCCCAGGTTTTTATTATAGTTTTATAATATAGTCTTCCTGGGGCCAACCCAAAGAGCACTTGGTGCTGGAACTGGGACAGAGAACTCGTAAATGACACCTTGCAGGTCACAGTCCTCAGTCTGGGTGTATATGATTCAGCGTGGTCCAAAGATCATTTTGAGGGGTAGCTGCCCCCATTTTCTTAATCTTCACTTCTCCCAGGTCACCTCACTATAGAGCAGTTAATGCTAAAACCAAGCACTGTGGCAAATTCTCCTCATCTGAGGGTGTATTATTTTGCTTTAGTCCAAAGCTCCTTTTTGGAAGCAGAGTTTTTAAATTATCGTAATTGTTTGTGGCTGTAATAACAATAAAGATCTAGAAACTGCATTTCATCCACGCTGAATTGGAAGTCATCAGACCTTACCAGAAAGAAAAAGGCCTTCCTACAAGGACCGTCTACGCTCAGATTTTGTTTGAGAACAAGATGTAATACCTGTCCAGGTCAGATCCTGTGAGCCAGGGCATATTTAATTCTTCCTGTGTAGCGTATTTATGAAATGTCATAGAAGTGTCCTTTTCCCTCCCATGCCTGGTCTGTTTTTATAAGATTGTAAAATTGTGTTTATTTATTTACCCTATGGCATAATTTATGGAAATGTCCTTGAAACAGACTGTACTAATCTCACACTGTGTAATCCGCGTTGAGTCTCAGTGAGAAAGGCAGACCATAAATGACATAAATAAATACAAAGAAACAAAATAAAGCAACCAAGGAACAGCTTCCACTTCAAGCCTACTAGTGCAAAATGGAAGCCCCTTCCACTCAATTTCAGCTCCTTGCTGGGCATGTGGTCACAGCCTGGATGAGTAATACCGACTGACCAACCTTACAAGGCTGCTGTAACGATTCCTTTGAAAATTAAACTTTCTGAACACTGAAAGAACCCCATTCATGCTATGCTTAAATAGATAGGATTGTGACAGAAATCTGACAAATGTCCAAACAAGGAAACAAATATTGATCCTTATTAAACAGGGAGAATTTACTGAGGTTCTCGCCACATTTTCTACAACCTATACAGTTTCCACAGACTATGTAATTCTGAAGAATCTCCCCAACTTCTCTGGGGGTGGGGGGAGGGAGAGTTAAAACTGAGAGCCCCAATTCTTCTCAAGGTGTAAACTGTGATTAAGAAAGCTTTGGGGTGGGTGGGTGCTGCAGCTTTCTCAGCCTTATCTTACAGGGCTGAGGGCCGCAAATGATGCAAAACTGAATTATTAGGAGAACTGTACTGTAAGGTAGTGGTCTCAAAGAGACAGTACATAGTAGTAAAGTTTATGATCCTTATCTGTAGCTTTAAATATGATCCTACTGGGTATATCTATGTTGTTTAATATGTCAGTCTTAGAATTGCTGTTCCAGCATTTTTTCAACCCTGTGAATTGGACTTCTGCTGGTTTTTAAATCTTTGCAAATGTGCATCTTATATACCCTATTACAGGGGTGGGCAAATTGCGGCCCGCGGGCCACATGTGGCCCGCTACAGAGTTTTTTGTGGCCCACCAAGACAGTCAGAAAAATCCATCTTGAACCGAGATTTCCTTCCCGTGCGCAATATGAAATTAGCACAATAAATAAATTGAATAAAACTTCCACTATTTTATTTAATTTATATTTATTGATTTTTATGATACAATTTATACCTTTTCTGAAATGCAAAGTTAACTAATGAATGCAATCATTTTAAAAGGTGCGGCCCTCCGCTAACCTCCGCTCCCACAAAGTGGCCCCCGAGCCAAAACAACTGCCCACCCCTGCCCTATTATATTATTTATTGAAATATCCTCAAAACTGACTGTACTGACTCAAGCTTCAGTAAGAAAGGTGGATTATAAATAACGTAAATAAAATGAACTGCAAAGCATTTTGCCCACTTAAAAGTGTCAAATGAACGTCCTGCCCTATTGCACCCTCAACTAGCCAGGAGTGCCAATGAGGCGGGGGGGGGGGGGGAGCCTAACTTCTTCCCCTCATTGTTGGCACAACTCAAGGTCATCCCGCCCCCCTTTTAAAGAGGCCAATACTGCTAGTGTTGCCATATCTGGATTAGAAAATCCCTAGGGATTTGGGGCAGAGCCTGGGGAGGGTAAGGTTTGGGGAGGGGAGCGAACCCATTAGGGACGTGATGTGATACGAGCCTAGGGTTGCCAGCTCCAAATTGGGAAATTCCTGGAAATCTGGAGAAACGGAGAAAGTGGGGTTTGGGGAGGGAAAGGACCTTGACATGGCATAATTCCATAGAGTCCACCCCCCCAAAGCAGCCATTTTCCCCAGGAGAACTGATCTATGTGACCTGGAGATCAGTTGTAATTCCGGGAGATCTCCAGCCACTACCTGGAGGCTGGCAACCCTATACGAGTCCACCCTCCCAAACAGCCCTTTTCTCCAGGGGATCGGAGCTCTCTAGTGTGGAGATTAGTTGTAATTTAGGGAGCTCTCCAGGCCCCATCTGGAGGTTGGCAACTTCAAATATTGTGAGGTGCTCGACAATGGGGGGAATGGGGAGCCCCAGGACCACCTGGCAGGGGGGAACTACTTTCTACCCCTTCCCCGCTTTTCAGGTGGGGAGACACAAAAGATCGCTCTCTCACTGCAGCCGCAGGGCTACCACCGCTCTCGCCCGCCTCCACCCCGGCAGCGGCTACTAATCGAGGCCGCGGACGCTCGCGGCCTAGAAGGCCCCAAGAAAACACTCACCTCTTTCGCCTGAGCCGAGACCGAGACGCCCCGGAAGCGGAAGCCCTTTCCCGCCTTTCCCCCTCCAAGCGTCAGGCTTGCGGCCTGGGCCTGGTCACCATGGCAACTGCCAGGGCCGGCTCGGGCCTGTTCTGTGGTCGGAAGCCTTCCGAGCCGTCCGTGTTTTGCCGACGCTTCCTGACTGGCAATCCGTATTTCTCAGCCAGGGCTTCCCCCTCTGGCGTTGTCGTGATACGGGAATTGCAGTCTGCAAATCAACCAACAGTGCGATCCTAAGCAGAGTTATCCCCGTTTAAGCCAATTGAAATCAGTGGGCTTAGAGACTGGCTTACCGTTGCTTAGGATCGCACTGGAAATCTTGCCCACGGAGGAAGAACCGAGAATACTCGCTTACAATGGTTATGTCTCTTCTTCCATCTTTGGCCATTAGAAAAGAGCAAGACTCCAGTAGCACCTATAAGACGAACAACATTTGTGGTTGGGCATCCGAGTCCATCTGGAGAGAGGAGTGATTACAGAATAGGGTTGCCAGCTCCAAATTGGGAAATTCCTGGAGATCTGGGGGGTGAAACCTGGAGAAAGTGGGGTTTGGGGAGGGAAAGGACCTTGGCATGGCATAATTCCATACAGTCCACCCCCCAAAGTAGCCATTTTCTCCAGGTGAACTGATCTCTGTGGCCTGGAGACCAGTTGTAAATTGGGAGATCTCCAGCCACTACCTGGAGGCTGGCAACCCTATTACAGAAGCAGAACAAAAATAGCCCGTGAATGACAATGACAGGCATGATTGAATAGGGTGGGGTATGCAGAGAGGTGGCGGGTGTGGAGTAACGAGACATGTGGGACACAGCCCTGACCTCCCCTAAATTCTGAGTAGTAAGCAGAGGCCCTCAGAGGCCCTGAGTGATATTTTATGCAGCTCTAGATATAGCACAAACATGTATCAGAAAGATGACTATATGAATGTAGATGTAATCATGTTTTATGATTTTTGTCTTTACACAGCCACACTAAGAGAAGTCCCTTACCCATCTTTCTCTTGTCCTTGCAAGCTAACAAAAGTGCTGACAGTAGAAAATGAAACTGCATTTCTAGAATCTGAGAGAACAAAACAATTAAGATCCAGGCCTGTAGAATCTCAGTTCCCTCATTGGCAGCATTGCAAGAGATAGATGGCCATCATCCTGCCATAGATTGGGGCACTTGTATTAAAGCCTTTGTTTCAGGAATGCTGGGAAATGTCCTTTGCCCAGCACCTATATCATGTAATGGAATAAATTAACAATGGGTAGTTGTCCTGCTAGTTACATCAAGGATGGGAACAGATCCGGGCTAGTCATGAAAATGACACACATCTGCCCAATGGATACTTGAACTGATATCAGAGTTGCCAAAGAAAGAGTGTTTGTTCTTTGAAATGATAAACAACTTTTACAAGTGTTGACTGAGTAAGGGGACAAGCCCTAATTATGCTAAACCACTAGAATAATGCTAAGTCATATGTACACGTAACTAACTCACCAATAACTTATTGAATTCATAATGAACCCAGGGTGATAAAAGTTGATGTAATGTTTCTCAGACCTCTGAAGAATCTTTGGTTTTACGAGGCAGCTTTTATTGCCCTTGTATCCATGGTCTTCCCTCTATTCGAATAAAGTAACTCAGTTTCCTCATCAGACTCTGTCTGCTTCTTCTGAATTGGGCCTGAAGCAGAACAGGCCACGAATTTGTGTGGTTCAGACAGGAAGCCTAGGTCTCAGTTCAGTCCAGGGGGACGCATTGTCCTGAGCTTCGTTATCAGTTGCAGTTCCGCCATCTCTAATCTCCTTTCAGCATCTGTAATCACCCCACTCTCCAAGATATAAGGACAGATGGCCTCACATTCTAGCTGTATCTGAAGAAATGAGCTGTGACTCATGAAAGCTCATACCCTACCACAACTATGAGCCTGAGAGGTGCTACAGGACTCTTGCTCTTTTCTACTGCTACAGACAGACTAACATGGACTACACATCTTGATCCATCTTTGGCCAGTATTTGAAGGCCTTCTGAGATGAAGCTGTTGGCAGCAAAGAAGTGGTGGGCATCAGACAGCCCCAAGGAATTATATCCCTTCAAAAGCTCTGCTTAGTGTGTTTGGCACATTTAGGCTCTGATATGGAGTTCCAGAGTACAAATAACAGTGTGCTTGGATACTGCTCTTCTGGACAGATTAGTGCCACACTCATAGTAGTGAACAAAGTCGCTAATTCTTCAATACAGCTAGGGAGCTGGGCTGAGACGAGTGGCTGATCCAAGGCCACCTGCTGAACTAATGGAAGTAGTGGGACTTGAACCAGCAGGGTGCTGATTTGCAACCCAACCACTTGGTCACTATGCAACAGCAGCTCTCTATAAGAATAACTGTTCTCATATTCCACTGTTTTAGACAGGTGAGTGCCCCACTCAGAACAGTGAACAAAGTCAGTGTTGTTATTATCCCCATATAGGGTTGCCAGAGTCCAGGTGGTGGCTGGAGATCTCCCAGAATCACAACTGATCTCCAGGCCACAGAGATCAGTTCGCCTGGAAAAAATGGCTGCTTTGGAGGGTGGACTCTATGGAAGTATACCATATTGAGGCCCCTTCTGTCACCGAGCAGCCCCGCCCCTCCCTCCAGAGGCCAGCCACGAACTGGGTCTGAGTTCTACACTAAAAGACTGCAGTGCCTGTGTTCCTCTAATACACGTGTCAGTTTCATATCTGATGCTGCAACAGACTGACAGTTCCTGGACAATTGCTCTCAAAACTCTTACGTGGCACTGCCCTGCTCAAGCTTATATCTGGACTCTCCTGTGTGATGCTGCCCTGTTGCCAACCATGGACTGTGTCTTAAACGCTGCTCCCTTGCCTGCCATGAGAGCTTGCCTCACTCTGGGCTCCAGCTACGCTGCCAGCAGCCAGATGCCAGCCAGGGGAAACCTTCTGCGAGGGTGGCCAGGCGCTCCCTGGCCAGCTCCTGCCGGGAGCCTCCCGTGGGCTGATTGTCCTCACTGCCAGACAATCTGCTGGTAAGTCCTAGCCAACAGCCAAGAAGCCGAGGGGAACAGCCTGCTTTGGGAAGCCATTTCGAAGAAGCGAGCGGACCACGTACGCAGCAAGAGAATCCCACTCTCCTTTGCATTTCTTAACACCTATCCTGAATGGAGATTGATCATCAGTCAGCCAGGGCAATCAACAAGCGCACATCAAAGCAACCTTTGCACTCCGGACTTGAAGGCACCAGGATGGGCGCTGGGAACGAGCAAACGGCCCCGGTTCCCCTTCCTCCTCCCCTCCCCTCTCCCTAAAGGTGTCATTTATAAATTATTCAGACTTCAAACATGGTCCAATCAAGGCTGTCCCGATGGGCTCAAACCCTTTGATTTAAGTCGTGAGAACCACTGCCAGGGGCGCCAGCCCCTGGGTGCTTTGAAAGTATATAAGCTAGCCCCTCAAACCTGAGGGTGCGCGCGCGCCAGCCCCATCCCACTTCCTTGCTGTCTCTCCGTGATTCCAGTGCGGGCGCTGGATCATGTCACGTCTATATCTCTGACATGCCTACTGCTTGTGAGTATGCCCTTTGTCATCGTGGGGTTCCTGCTCAGGTCTCTAATTTTCATACTCTGTATTTCTTAGATCTTGTATGTAATCTTGGATGTGTGTGTAATTTCAGGCATACATCACACTATTAGAAAATACACTTATTGATTGAACATCTGTAGTCTGCCTCTTTGTCACGGGGATTTCTGAAAATGGACCTTGGTATAGCTGGCTAGATCCGCGCTGTTTTAGTTCTGGACTGCTAAGCTAACTCCCCCATCCTATTAATAGAGCAGTTCCAGTAACAGATTAATGGTGGAGAATGCGTGGGCAGCCCGGTTTGTCTGAATCCAGATGAGTCGACACATTTGTTTTCGGCAAACTGACGTAGAGGAAAACTTTTCGGAACTCCGTGCAAAGAGAGCAACCTAGCTTAGGGAATTAAATGTGTGAATGCGTTTGGCTCTAGCGAGCATCTATATGCGTGGGTTGGCTTGTCCCCTTTTCCTCCTTCAGCCAGTTACGGACAGATTGCCTTATTTTAACTGTGGGCAAGAAACTCTGTGCTGGTGAAGTTCCCTGGCCACTTCCCGGGCCACCTAAACGCGTCTATGTGGGTGGGATTACAGAAGTAGGCTCCAGTTTTCATAAGCAACACATATAAAACTCTCTCCCGTCCCCCTTCCCTCCTCAGCCCGTCCAAATCCCCGCTCCCCCCCAGCACTTAGACTTCAACCTCCTCTCCGGAGGAAACGTAGTTCGTTTGTTTAACTTGCTTTGGGAATCTACAGCTAGGTTCCTGAAGCACTGTGCTTGAGTTTTAAGTAAGACTCTCGGGCACTTCTTGCTTGGGAGTAAAGAAAGTTTACTCCTGAGCGTTTTTTTTGCTTGGGGACTCGCAGAGGCAGTCCTTGAGCCCTTTTGTTTGCGGCAAGCAGCCGCCCCGTGCGCGCTTTGGTCTTTTGGTCTTGGCTTGGAGACAGCTTTAACAGTCTGTCTCTGGGCAGGAGGCCTGGGGATCTTTTGAGTTCTTGGGTTTAGAGAACCTGGGAGCGCCTTTTTCCTGGTCTCGTGGCTTGTAACTGAGCCTACACGAGAATAGGAGTTGAAAGTAAGGAAACCCTCACCCCCTTTGGAAACCCTTTTAAATGTCCTTGAGGACTAAGAGGAGAGGAGCTCCGAAAAAAATAAGTCCCTGGAGAGGACGGTGTAATCCTGTGTATGCCCCTTTAAGAATCCTTGAGGACTTGTAAAAGCCCCTGGAGAGGACTGGCTTAAAGGACCCCCCCCCATGGACATTGCATCAGTGTGCAAAATAAAAATAAAAATAAAATAATAATAATAAAAATGTACCGTACTAACACCAGAGTACCCCACTTGGAGAAGTGGGTAATAAAGAAAGGAAAACACCCTTGGGAATCCTGTCCAAATAGCTAGAGATGCTTTCCAGGATTTTTGTGGAAAGGAGAAACCCAATTCGGATGATGAGGAAGACAGGCTCTTCCAAGCCGGGAGAAATGCTAACCTCCCCAGATCAGCCCTCAAAGTAAGCATCCCTTGCCAGCCAGCAGACACCCCCCCACTCCGCTGCTGAGCTTGGAAAGAAAACAGTTTCCCCTCTAGAGCTGAACATCTAATGGATTGTAGAATTCCATGAAGAAACTCAGACACCCTAGATTTTATAATATCTAGTGCAAAAGGTAAAAGAAAGAAAGAAAGAATTTTGTGTAAGGAATCTTGTATTTGTGTGCATGAGGAATGGTAGGAAGTGACTTCTTGCCACCCGGCAGGGATAGCAGCTGCAATCTGTTCCCCCTGTTTGTGTGTGGGTGTGCAAATTGTGTGTATGAAGGGCCCCTTGCTTCTCAAGGGACCCTGAGCATCTTCAGGAGGATTGTATTTTGTGGGCATTTCCAGGCTGGGTGGTGGTCTGGCAGACAGCCCAGGACAATCTGTAACCTGGTGTTAACCCTTGGTACCGGGAAACAGCAGGAGCAGATGTGGCTGGGTTCTGTGTGCGAGACATACACCATACTTGAGTTATGGTCCAATTTACTCCCTCCACTCTCGACTTCTGACCAGTTCAGGGGCCGGGGAAGTTGCTCGGTGTGATAGTGTGTGCATTTGTAGGTTGAATTTGATTGCGGATAGGTGAAACAGTCCTTCTGCTAAGAATTCATCCTGGCCCCCTCTTTCGCTAGGTCTCCCAGCAAGGGACCTCAGACCTAGTGGATGCAGGCAAAAGGCTTATTTGTTGTGTTGGCTAGGACTGATTTTTCTGGTAAAACTCTGATTTGGAATGTTAAAATGACACCTGAGATAGGATAAATGTGTTGTGGATATTGAGTAAAAAGGATGATAGTTTAAGTTAGAGAAAAGTGATTTAGTTTTGGAGAAAGGAAATCTAGCCTCCAAACGAGAAATGGCCCGTGCCACCGCAAAGGCCATCCATGATATAGTATCTTCCCAAAAATGACAATTAAGGGAAGACAGGTAGCTGAATTTCTGGCTGCTCAGATTGTGTTAGGATGAGAGCTCTGGGGAGTCAACTTGGTTTGCTTATAGAGTTGATCGCCTCTACTCATTCCAGTGACTTGCCGAGACGCTCCCTCTTGACCTGCTTGCCTCTTGATGCCTTGGCCAAATACTGCCAAAAGAGAGCCAGAAACTCAGCAGAAGTAGAACAGAGTCTTTTGACCAGGACCCTAAGAGATTTTTATGGGCAGAACTTAGGAGACGTGGCTCACTTCTGTCCTCCTCAAGACCTCCTTAAGAGAGGCATAATCTGTCATCCGCAGACCTCCTTAAGAGAGTCAAAATCTGCCATCCCACCTTAAAGCGGGAGGCCTGTGTTAACCCTCTCTGCGCCTATTTGTCTCAACCACCCGACCTGGGTCTCCATGGTCCGGGAAGCTAAATGTACCCAAACCTGAAAGGAGAAGAGATAGAAATTCTTAATAAGGGAAGAAGGAACTGACAGAAAACTTAGAAACTCCCTCAAGAAATAGAAAGCTTTGTAAATGGCCAGTTTGAAGAAAAAAAAAACACTCACTGGCATGATGTGTAATAAAACTCCTGGTGTATAGTACTATGTGTAATAATACTCCAGAGGATAGGATAGGATTTTTGAAGCCCCTCTAGTCTAATGCTGAGAGCAGCAGAAGAGACTGTGCTTCCCTACCATGGAACTAGAAATTTGGCCCAGCCTCTGAGCATGTGCAGAGCTTAAAAAAAAAAAGCCATTCCCCAAGCAATTGCCTTGGCTCCCATAGAACGCACCCAGCCAAGCTATGCGGAACCCACCGTGACTGGGCCCTACAAACCAGTCAAATGGGAGCGCAAATGCAGCCCCCTTAGGAGACCCAAAACGGCGTTAAAAATCACTGAGGTCAGCTAGCTTGGTCTCAGCTTTCCCGAACCAGCAACTCTGAAGAAAAGATTGTGTGGTGCATCTGTGGTTTAATAGTACTTGAACTGATTTAGAAACATTTGTGCATCTGTTTCCCCATTTTAAAATACTTAAAGCCCAAAGTTTAATGAAACGGTGGAACCTCCAGTGCCAGGAGCAGTCATGAATGTAGTAATGTTCCCAGGCTGAGATCAGCCTAAATAAAAGTGCTCATTGGTTTCCTCTTAGAACTTGGAATAGAAAGGACCCAAGAGTAGTAGAACGTCTCCAGGATGGAATGTAAATTCGGGTCCCCACAACCCCATCCTTTTTTTAATTGTAAGGCTCTCTCTCTCTCTCTCTCTCTCTCTAAATATGTTTATGAACCTCTGCTTTCAGAGGCACTTTGTTGTACCCCACTTTATGGAAGTCACTGGCCTTCTGAAAACAAGGGGGGGGAGAAATAGCCTCTCCCACAACCCAATCCATTGTTTTCAGAAGCCCAGACAATCTTGGTTAAAGGCATAAACCCAAAATTATTACATCATCATTGCATTATTGTTGATTACATGCTGCAAGACAAAATTTTTCCCGTAGGACGGATCTTTCTTTAATAAACTGCCATATGCCCGGTTGAATTAACCAATAGCCTACCTTGCAGGAAGGGTGGTGCCTTTGAATAGCTGACAGCTGCACCCACCCCATTCTTTTGTTTGCTTAAGCCAACTCAGTACTGGCATATATATATATATGTATCCCCTTTTGTTATATGTCTAATAAATGGACTGGATTGTTGGGTGAAATGTTAATATTGGATGTTAAGTAGGAGCTAGATGGTGTGTGTAAAGAATAATTATTAAGGCAGAAGGAAAGATGAAGGCAAGCTGTATGTTTCAGTTGGTCTAATAGGAAGTAATATGTAGAGGTAGGATCATTTGGTATGTGCAAAGAGGTTTAGAGATATTTCTGAGAACTGCTTGGAATAAAGATATAGAGAATTAACGCTTTGAAACACCCGGCAGCCAGTGTCCTCTTTACTACTGTACAATTATTAAGGCTGTGACTAGCTGTCTGTTATTAAGGGATCCTGTGTTGATGACAGAATGTTGGTCATCCTTCCCTCGGTCATTTTCATTTCCCTCAATATTCAAACGCATTAAGCTCCAGTGCAGCAGAGTGTGAAGAAGCTGATAGTCCACCGATCGAGGCTCCTAAGTTTGTGCTTGCTGGTTGCGCTGCTAGCTGGTGACTAGCTGAATTGCTCCACGTCCAGAGAATAGGTAGCAGGCCAAACAGATTAGGTTCTGTCCCAGGAACTCAGGAGAACGAGCGGGCTCCAGTCGCTCACTGCAAGTTGCGGCTCAAGTACTGTAAGAACATGCCGCCCAGCTGGGGTAGATTCTCCTCCCCTTCTCCAGGATGCATCTTGGCATAGCTGAGGAACTGTCTGCGGAGCCTGCTTAACTCCGCGAGGCTGACAGGCCGGCTCAGCAGCAACCCCTGAGCCTCTTGGCCTAGCCCGTCGACCGCCATCGAGACGAACTGGCCGGGCTGGGCGCCGTTCCTCTGCGCGGCCATAAGGGCGGCCACCATGTCCTGCGTGAGGCGGTCGAGCTGGTGAAGGAACCCGGCGGCTTGGAGGGGCTGGGAGCGCGTGGACTTATTGGGGGGAGGCGGGCAGCGCTCGAAGAGGGCGGCGCGAATCTCCGGCAGCGGAAGCGGCTCTGCGAGGTCGGCGGGCGCCACGAAGAGCGGCCAGTCCCAGCGGTTGCGTGAGTCCGGCGCTTCCAAGGGAGGCCTATCGGAGCAGGGAGCGCCGCCGGGACACAGGACGAGGCAGTGCGGGGTCCCCGCGTGCTTGCTGAGGCAGTACAGCTCGTAGCGGAAGCTCTTCAGTTCGCTGCCCGCGTCCACGATAACCACGTCCCGCCGGCTCAGCAGCCGCTCCGCCTCCGCTCGCAACGCAGCCCTGCCGCCGCTTCCCCCCGCCGCCACCTCTGCTTCGGCCACCACGAAGACTCGCCGCTCGCCGCCACTCTCCTCCTTGGCCCTCAGCGCCGCCCGCAACTCTTCAGCTCGCCTGCTCTTGCCGCTCCCCGGCAGCCCACACAGCACTACCAGCGGCATTGCTCTTCGCCTCACTCCGGAGAGGAGCAGCCACCGGCGTCGCTAGGCACTCCCTTTTCCGGGGAGGGGAAAAGACGACTGGGGGAGAGGAGCTCTCGGAGCGCTAGTGCGTCAGTAAGGGAAGCGCCGAGCCGGACGCCTGGAAGGGCCACAGCTTCGGAAGTGATCGGAATCCAGAGGCACGCGGCGGCTGCCGTTTCTCTTCTGAAGGGCAGGGCCTCAAGAAGAGCGGTTTTCCAGGCGTGGCCCCGCTCGCTCCTCTGACGGAGCTGGAGAGAAAGGGAGCCGCACCAGGCTGCTCCTGTCCGACCCCGTCTCCAGGCTAAGCCAGGGGCCCTGTATCCCTCCGTGCTCCTCCCCTGCTGACCTGCTCAGCAGCAAGAAGTTCTTCCCCTCCCCCTTCCCCCTTTTTTTTTGCTATGTTTTCCTTTTCCAAATGCTGTTAGTGTTCTTGTGATTTTTGAGGAAGCAGACATGAGACCCTCCAGCAACCCCTTTTGGAAACCTACCTACGGAGCAGCCAAAGGAGCAGAATTTGAGACTCCTTCGCTGGCCAGAGGCTGCCTCCGTTTTTCTGGCTGATTTGATTCAAAGGCCAGCGCCAGCTCCATGGAAGGGCAGCCCTCTCTTCCAAGGGGACCCCTCATTTTTTTTTTCTCTTTTTGCTAAAGGACATGCGTGTCATTCCATTTTTGTTTTTGACGGCCTCCTTAATGCTTTTTGGGGACATTGCCGCTTATTCTGTCCAATGCCCTTTCTGATACAAGGGGGGGTGTAAACACTTTCCTTCCTACCTTGTGTACCTAGTTGCATTTCTTTTGCCCCTCATTCGGTTACTTATTTGATTGAATGTCTTCCTGAACTGAGCTCATCGATCTATGCTTACTGTTCAAATTAATTTTGATCTGCTTTTTGCATTAAGTTCATTGGGTGTTAAGCTAATTTTTATCTTTGGTTTTTCCTTACATTATTGAATTGTTATTTGCCTTCTTAATTTTGACCTGCTTTTTGCAGTAAGTTCATGAAGTGTTAAGCTAATTTTATATTTGGTTTTCCCCTTATATTATTGAATTGGTGTTATTTACCTTTTCATTTGTTCTATTCTGACTCACTAGTTATGATGATGCTTGTATGTTTACATAGGGCACTGCCATTTGATTGGATTCCTTGCCCTTCACCAACCATATCTGATTCCTATGCCTTTAATGCCCAGGGTTAATTCATAGTATCCCATTCACTTAGTGCTTTTGGTCTTTGTGCATCATATTGTTGCATTTTCTTTGCTTTAACTATTTGCATCCATGTTCATGGTCAATGCTTTGCTGTTACATTGCTTTAAGGGTTGCCTAGAAATCTTTGTGTATTTCTCGTCACCTTCATTGTTATGCCTCTCACCTGTCAACTCTCACGCAGGGGAAGCCACTATACTGGTTGAATTAATTTTGATATGCTTTATTTTTATCAGTTGCTTTTTATATGTGCTATTTTGACATAATGCCCTCATTTATTCTATGCTTGTATGTTTTTGTGGAGCACTGCCATTCATTCTGATTGTTTGCTTTTCACTGACACTATTGGATTTCCATTGGACTCTCGCATTGATTATGCTGCCTTAATGCCTGTGTTACCTCACTGCATTTCACCCTGTATGTGTATACATATTGTTATGGCTTACTAGTACTATGTGTATAAAAGCATGCATGATTTATATGAATGTAAGATGCCTGTGATGATGCTCAATGAGGCCGTCTGCCCACCCAGCAGCTCCTACCTTAAGCCGCTCTGATGTATAGCCCCCTTGGGCACTAGGGGGGGAGGTCTCTTTTATTCGATTTCTGAAAATGGACCTTGGTATAGCTGGCTAGATCCGCGCTGTTTTAGTTCTGGACTGCTAAGCTAACTCCCCCATCCTATTAATAGAGCAGTTCCAGTAACACTTCCCTCCCCTCCCCAAACCCTGCCCTCTCCAGGCTCACCCCCCAAATCTCCAGGAATTTCCCAGCCTGGACCTGGCAACCCTATCCCCACAATACAATTTTTTTAAAAAAATACAGCTGGGGAGTTGGGCTGAGAGGAATGGCTTACCCAAGGCACACCTGCTGAGCTCAGGGCAGGTGTGGGAATCTCAGTCGAACCATCAGAGTGCTGATTCACATCCCAACCACTTAATCACCGTGCTACAGCAGCTCTCCAGCCAAGGGCCACCCTTGAAAAAGCCTAAGAAATGCTCTCTTGAAACTTGTTTTGCACCTCCTTAAAAATACTAAGGCAACAGGAGCCCTGTCAGGATCAAAGTTGGCCTCAACATCTCATTTACAGAATTAGATGTGACATTCAGATCTAGTTCCAGTTTGGCTGCCGCTAAAAACAAGTCACGTTTAGAATTCTCCCTCTTTTAATATCTAGGCACAACTGCCTCAGGAGTGGGAGGAGGAGACTGGAGATACCCAGGTTTATTTTATTTAGTTAACATGGGAATAAAACCACCTTTCTTCCAAACCCACCAGGGAACAACTAAAATAGTAATACAGTCCTTACAAGTTCTGTATGAGATGAGAAACAAGTCTTAAAACTCCATTTTAAAATACAGTTCCTGCTGAAATCTAAACCCATTAAAACCCCAAACCCACCTTTCTCTGCCCTGCAAAATTTCACTAAAAAAAGACAATTAAAAAAAGGTTTCCGCACACTATTCAAGAGGCCGGAAAACCCAAGGATGGGCCATAGCTGTTGCACACTCTCCTATAGAAGGGGTTAGCAAGGAGGCTACAGAGAACAGAGCTGCCATAGAGGCTCACACAAGCATGTGGGTCTCAGCACCCTGAATTGAAACTGAAACATCAACAGCCTGTGTTAATGCTCTTCAAACTAGAGTAATATGAGCTCAGAGGCTTCATCCAGTCTGGAGTAGTGGTTAAGAGCACGGGACTCCAATCTGGAGAACTGGGTTTGATTCCCCACTCCATGTGAAGCCAGCTGGGTGACCTTGGGTCAGCCACAGCTCTCTCAACGCCTCCTACCTCACAGGGTGATTATTGTTGTGAGGATAATAATGACATACTATGTAGTCTGCTCTGAGTGGGCATTAAGTAGCCCTGAAGGGCGGTATATAAATCAAATGTTATTATTATGATCATCCTAATAAAATGGGATGCCACATTTTGTACCATGTAAATGTCCAGGTTATTTTTAAGGGCACTCCATACAGAACTCATTACAATAGTCAGGCCCTGAGGTTACTGTGAAGTGAATCAGCATGCTAGATCAGCAAAGTCCAGAAACGGAGAAAGTTACAGGCAAGGTGCAACTGGGAAAGAAAGTATTTTGAGTCATCACGGTAACCTGCAATTCCGGCTAAAGACTCTGCTCTAGAAGGACTCCCAAGCATCTAACAGATTCGGTTAAGAGGGAAATCTCATGAACAGACTCCGTTGTACATCCTGGCTGTGCCCCATTAGGCAACTCAACTGGTTGTGTTGAGACACAGAGCCCAGAAGGGGAGAATTCTACCCAAGCCTTGGTTGCTGCTGCTGCCAAGAAAGGTTAAAGTACAGCCACCAGCTGTGTCAAGGAGGCAAGGCTGGGCAGATCCCACGCTCTTCACAGGAGGCCCCAGCAGGAGAGGCTTCACTGAGTTAGGGACCATAGACTTCACCAGGTTACCTTACGTACTATCGTTTTAAATACGTGCTTCATGTTGTCTATTGTCAGTCCTAGAATTGCTTATCTTCTGTTTCTGCATTTCTTCCAACTCTGTATTGGAGTCTTGCTCATGCTCTGTCTTTGTAAACTTGTGTCTTATTTACCCTACGGCATCGTTTATGGAAATATCCTTGATATTGACTGTGCTAATCTCATACTGTGTAATCCACCTTGAGTTTCAGTGAAAAAGGCGGACTATAAATGACATAAATAAAAATAAAGGGATTGTTTCTGTGGGATTTTAAACATACTGTTCTTGACAAAGTGTGGGAGCAATATGCCTTAGGAAACTATAAAAAAATGGTGGCCAGTCATGAGCATGACAAAATCTAGAAACTTTTCTTTCAAAAGAGAGCAAGCCAAGGCATGGATAAAATTGGGGGCGGGGGGGGGGCATGTTCAAAGCAAGAACCTGAAACACATCTACAGATATCAAACATAGGCTGCATAGATGCATCAGGCCATGCCCCAGCTGACCCCACTGGCCTTCTCTGCCCAGTTAGAATATCTGCAGAAAGCAGAGTCTCGACTGTGGTAGCCCCGAAGTTCTGGCATGCTCTGGCCAATGGAGGGGAGGTGTTCCCCTCGGTCAGCTTTTCACAAGGCAAATAAAATGTTTTCCCTTTCAAATTCTATGGCTGATTTCTTGGGCATGTTTACAGATTGTTTTATGGGCAATTTTAGTTATTGCTAAGTGATTTTTATTTTCAGTTTTATGGGAGAGAGCTGTCTTGAACATTCTAGAAAAACAGCCTTAAAAACCATTTTAAATATTACATTTAATTTTAGAGTGTCTTGTATTACAGACTTAGTATTAAATATTTAAATAAAAACAATTTAAATAAATTATCCACTAATAACCCATAAACCATTATAACTTAAAAACCAAATCCAGGAAACAACACAGACAAACGATGCCACACAAGAGTTTCTTGCAGTCACAACAATGCCTTTTTATTAAAACTGACCCTTTACCCTGGATGGCAAAGCAATTCCCCTCATCATACACACATTAAATGTTTTTAAATTTAAAAAAAGAAAAACCAGAGCAGGAGCTTCTATAAAAAAAAAGTAGTAAGGGTGGTGGAGACATTTGCGTTTGGAAAATGGAGCCTCAAGAGTTGCTGTAATATGGCAGCCCCTCACTGGCCACTGACAGTTTCTCCCCAGACGTTGGCAAGCGTGGCAGAGACCTTGAATGGCAGGCAAGGGACCCACTCGGAAGGCTGCTGTCCCCTTGCGTGGTGCCTGGAAGGCTCTGGCAACGCGGAAGCTCTCCGGTGCTCGGAAGAAGCCTGCTAGAATGGAAACAAGCTTGGGGGGGAAGAGCAGGGGTCACCGAAGTGGAGCGGTCCGAGGGCACGAAGGGGGCGGGGCTGTTGTGGAGGAAGAGGACAATGCCGTAGGTGCTCTGGGGGGCTGGGCCCAGCAGGGCCTGCCCAAAGGCAGAGTTCACGTGGCCCAAGGGGGGGTTAGAAATAGGCGAAGTGTGAATCCAAGTTAAGTTCATGGTGGGCCAGTCGGCCAGGAAGGGAGTCGGCTCTCCCCACAAAGCCCCAGCTTTGCTCTCAGAGTCTGGCGAGGCGTCCGTGAGATGCGTCTGGTGAAGCTTTTCCGTGGGGGGGCTCTCCGCAGAGTCATGGCTGGAAGCTGCCCTCCTGGGCACAGCAGAATCCGCTGACAAAGATTTCTGAGGAGGGGAGAAAAGAGGGACATCAGACTGAGCAGGGAACGGAGACATCTGACTTCTAAGGGGCTCCGCACATCACTTGACAGTCAAATCATTCCAAAAGGGGAGCCTCGGAGGGATTCTGATTTCTAATAGGAAAACAAGACTGCCCCCCACCCACCCCCACTGCAGAAGGATGTGCCTGCATTGCTGAAATCCACCCTTCTCCCTGGGATGCTAGCCTTCTACCTGCGTGTATCATTTTCTCCCTGCGCACATTCAATCGTGAGACTTTCAACCACATACATTTTGAACTGGAACACATCACATGATTTAAGAACACAAGAAGACTTCCTCGTGTACAGAATGCAGCACTGGAGAGGGCTACAAGGACCCTTTCCATCCTTACATGCATAGTGCCTTTTGTTCATTTAAACATGCAACATACTATCACCCCCCTGCAGAGCGCAAGAGTCCAAGAAAAATGGCAGTCCCTGATCAGCTGCCTGTGTCAAGTGGACCAAAGAAATACGCTGGGAGGGGGCACCCCCGTGTCTCACCTTTGCCATTTCAGACGTGTTCTCTGACGCTATGTCGCCATCAGCGCATGAGCTCTTCAAGGCAACATGAGGGAACCAAACTTTAAGCATCCTTTCTACCTGCAGCAAGGTGCCCAGGTAGCGCTCCCTGTGAGAAAAAAAGCAAGCAAAACAGTGTGAGAAGCAGCTGGCGACTTCCGCGGGAGTGGCTGGTTTTCCCTGGCCCACACAAGTGCAAGAGGCATGCGGAGATGCATACGAAGATCTCATCACTGAACAGTTAGCCTCATCCCTCACTTGGCACATTTATGAAAGGGAATGGAAGCCAGGTGATCTGTCAGACCGGGGGGGGGGGCGCACATGCAAAGGCACCCTGCACATGCTGCAACTGAGGACTGGTCCTGATGTGAAGTGCACAATTCTTCCAGCAGTGTGGGTCAACTGTGCCTTCACATACTCCTTGGCAGCCTACAGCCTCAGGCCTGAACAACCGGAGCTCCAAGCTGAGGCACTGCGGTCCACCATTGCTCCTGCAGAATCCAGCACATTTCGGTGTGTGTGGGGGAGCTTCTCTCACTGGAATCTGCCAAAATAGCAGTTGCTATGGTGACCGCAGCATCTCCGCATCAGCTGGGAGGTGGCAAAGCCTCAGTTGCCTCACAGTTCAAGACGCGCACCCCTAGTCTAAGCTGACTGGTCCTTTCGGCTTTAAATCAAGAGTTCAGCACCAAGGCAACGCCAGTTCGGTCAGCTGCCGATCAATTATGCACATTCACATGATGGTATCTGTTTGCACTCCTGCACAGTTTCCTATACAGGGCACTGAATTTTCGCCTCCAACCACCGGACTTGGCTGCCTTTCTGGTGCTGATCTAGAGAAGACAGCAGGTCTCAGAAGAGGCCTCATCCAAGCTGCCTGAATAATCAGTCAACATCACCAGGGCTTTGCCATGCTCAATAGCAGCTGCAGGGGCCTCTAACCAAGCCAGCAACAATTCTGGAGGGTTGACCGAGGTCAGGAAGGAAGGGCGAGAACCTGACGACCCACATTTAACTCCCCCCACCCCCCACCCCAAGGCCAGTTTCAGGCAGCTTATGCTCTCTTGCTTTGATACAGACTGCTTATGCAACAAAACCAGCAAATACCGACCGGTGCACTAGAGCAACTTTAACAATGAAATGGGAGGCGGGGGGGGGGGGGCCCTAAGCACCCCACCCAAACCAGGAAATTCTGGGCCTCTGCTTATGCTGACGTTCCCCCTCATCAGGCTGAACAGCAAGGTCCTTACCCCATCCCTGGCTTCTGAAGGACGCCGATGATCCGCTGGATTCGATCCATGGCCACGCTCTGTTGGAAGGTGCTTAGCCCTGAAGAACAGAAAAAGAGGTGGATGAGCTCATTGCTGCCAATGCCCCACAATCCCGCTATTAGCAGAGGAGGGAAGGCTGTCAGTTCACGGGCGCCCAACCATTCTGTCCCAGAGTGGCCCACCCAACGTCATTCTCTCCCTTAGAAGCGTCCACATTTGTGGGCTGAGGAAGAACCCATGGCCATAAAAACATACGGATAGTGCCAAGATTTGGGACTGTTTCCAAGTAAGGCACCCAGGATTTGCAACTGAGGTCTGCCCCCTCCATGCAATTCCCTGTGTGAAATTCAGCTCCTCTTCCGCCTCCTTTGACTTGAGAAAGCTGCAGCTAAGGGAGGGTCTACTGCAGAGCGCATGGCTGGGCCAGACAGAAGGCCAGCAGGGCTGCCAGCTAGGAAGCCCTCCAGCAAAATGCTGAAGAAAGCCCAGCGGGGAACAAACCGGTCCCTGCAGGGTTGGCAGTGCCACGCCACTTGGCCCCAGGCACATCTGCTGCCACGGTAACTATGGCCTGGCCCTGCGGGACCCCCTCTGCTCCTGGTCACCAAGAGTGTTCCCAGCAAGTAAAGGGACTACTCTGCCCCAGGTATACTGCCTGTACACAAGGAGATTTTGCCTATTCTGTTCCTTCAAAAATGCATTTTTAATGTCGCCTAAGACAGTGGACCCCCCTGTTTTCCTGATACGGGACTCTAAGCTAGCTGCCAACTGGGCAAAGATGTTCTTTCCACTCTGAACTTGCACCCATGCTATTTCAGTGAGTGATCCTCAGTTCCAGTGTTGTCTGACCCACCCACCTTCCCCAATTCCTCAGGCAGGGAGGGGGTTGACTGGGATAAGCATCCACTGCCCGCCCCCCCCCCACACACCCCAAGCTGACAGGGACCCAGGCCTTTGGGGTGGGAGGACGACGCAGCCCCGCCTCAAGGAGAGCAGGTGCAGCTGAGTCAGCCACTTGCTGACGGCAGCCGACCGAGGGCGTGTCACAGAGCTGGCAGCTGGACACGTGCTGCGGGAGAAATGCAAGCCTGCACACCTGCCCGGCGTGAACGAGCACAGCCCAGCTACGAAGGAAGAGGGGCGGCAAGCGGAGCACGCTCCGAGCGAAGCCTCACTCAGCAGCCGAGAAAGCGTCCGAGTGGGAAGGCCGCAATCTGAGCAGCAAAGGAGTTTTCAGTGGAAGGTGACCAACGCTGGGGCCAGGAAGAAATTTTCCTCCAGCCTGGATTGGCTGTGGATCCTGGAGGTTTTCTGCCTTCCTCTGGGCACAGAGCAGGGGGCACTGGAGAGGGGGGGGCGGATAGCTGTGAAATCCCTGCATTGTGTTGGTCTAGATGACCCTTGGGGGTCCCTTCCAGCTCGTTGTTTCTAATGCAAGCCCCACCTGAGGCACACAGACAGCCCCTCCCAGTGCAGCTTTTTAATTTCAAATCCCACCCCATAGTCCCTAACTTGCTTGGGGGGGGGGGACAACTATGAAAACCTCAGAAGTCTCCTCCCCGCAACTTTGTAGCTCAAACAAAAGAGCAAAAAGTGGGTTTGGAAGCTAGTAGCATCCTCTGAAGAAATTCCACATTTCCTCACCTCTGTAAAGGAGCTATATTACAGATACCCCTCCCCCTAGCAACAGACTGATACAGAAGCAAAGAAAAGTGGTTTCAGATGTCAGAGCCAAAAACAGCGTTAGGAGAGGGAGCGGTTGTTTTTTTCCTTGTGGAGTTACATAACTCCACCACGGGATGAAAACGTACGAAACTGCTTGCTGCAGGCCTTTTCCACGGCTCTCAAAGAGGCATTCCACGTTTCTACAACTGACCCAAGGCCTGAGGCAGGCCTCCTCCCACCCAGTGTACGGTGACCCGCTCCAAGCCTCCCAGAGGGCTGCCCCAGCAAGAATAGGCAGGGAGCCCCCTCCAAATGCATTGGCACCTGCTCTTTGATGGAGAGATGGGCCGAAAGGAAAGAGGAGGGGTCAACCAGCGCAGAGGGTGGGGTGTGGGGGGGCACAAACAGCCACCCAGGAATTGTTACTGGAACCCGCCACAGAACTCCACTGCTTCCTGTATCGAATACGCTTGGTTCTCTTTCCCCCCTTCCCACTGCTGCACTTGACTCATCTTAAAGGCTGGTCAGACCGATCCCGGTTTCTCTCTCTCACCCATTTTGTATCCTGGGGGCTCCCTCGCTACACACCCAAAGCAAAACACAACTGTTGCCACACCACCTTGTGCATGAAAGGTCACTGGGGCGGGTCCTCCAGGTTTAGCCCAGGAAGTGCGGCGCCTTGCCTGGGTGCAAGAGATTGGGGGGAGGCACTGCCCCCCGTGGCACAGCTCTCCCCACCCCGCCCCGATCGAGCACATCGCCCGGTCCTCACCTCTGTCGAAGCGGCCCATCTTCAGCCTGATTAGAAGCTCCTGGAGCGGAAGGATGAAGCCCCGCAGCTCCCGACACTACGGAAATGGGACAAACGCGGGAGAATCAGTCAAGCGAGCAGACCGGCAGACTCACACTGCCGATGCCAACGTACACCTCACCCAACCACCTCAGTTATTCAGGGACAGCATCCAGATTTGAAGAAGAAATTCATCCCTTGGATGCCGGGCCAACTTTTGAGCCCATCTTCAGCCCTGGAAGCGGGCATGGGGCAGCGCTCCACACAACAAAGGAGCTCTCAGCACCACTGCCGACTCCCCGGGCAGGCACCGAAAGGGACCCACTTCTCCACCTCGGTGCTCAGGCAGCAGAACCGGTTTAGAGTGCTGTTTGTATTGGAATAATTCGCCTAATCAATTATACAAGTTTTGGCCAGTCAGTGGACTAAACCTGCATAAAAGAAAATAGTACTCTTTATTATCAAAGATGTATACTCCACCTTTTCACAAGGAGCCACTTTGCCTCCCTGAAGGGCAAACATATTGCTACCCCATATCTGTGCTTGTCTGTTCCCCAGTAAGGCAAATATCAGCTCCCAAGGGCCATTTTAGATCAGGAAAATGGTGCCAGGGGTGGGTCGGGACGGGACAAATCTCCTGCCCTCATACCATGGTCCCAATCCAAGCCAGGGCACTGGCGGAAGAGCATGCCATTAACTTCTCAAAGCTTCCCTGCTTGGACGGCCAGTGATTCCTGACTCCAAAATGAGCCATGAAAGCAACCTATTTGCACGGCTCCTTTAGAGGCAAGGAACAAGAGGCCCTCCTGAATTTCTCCCTCTGATCTAGCCATTTCAGCGTACTTTGACCCAACTGTGGGGCAGCACCGACCCATTCCTGCTTCCTATTTTTCTGCCTTACACTTCTGCAACTCCAATGCTGCAGTGCTATGCATGGGTCATTTTGCTTTTAAAAAGTCCCTTTTCCCATTCTTAATCTTGTGTAAAAACTCATCAAGAATCTGTGTAAACAAAGGGCTTTTTTTCTAAAATCTAACTGCAGGGTTTTTTTTTAAAAAAAAGACGTAATTATATTAGAGAAGATCCAGAGGAGTTAGCCGTGTATTTATTTATATATTTATTTTATCGTACTTGTATTCCGCCCTTCCCACAAGCAGGCTCAGGGCGGTGTAGTAGCAAAATAGTAGAGTCCAGTAGCACTCTTTACTATATTGGAGAAAGAATGACATGCAAAAATCAAGCCTCTAAGCAGATTTTCCAGAACACCATTCAGGGTATGTTTAGGTTCCATTCACTCTCAGGTTAGTCAACAACTAGAGATGTGAAAGCTCCCCCCTCCACCCCTATACCCGGGAGAGATGTAAAAATAGGGACATTTCAGGGACCAATGGAGGAAAAAATGGCTTATGTATTTTTCTTTCAGAATGAGTGAAATGCCCAACACAAGGTTTTCCCCGGTCAAAAACATATAGCATGGAAGAATAATTTATCCCGTGGAAAGTATTAGAAAATTTGGAGAACACTAAAGAACTCCCATGAACCTCTCCCCCTTTTTGGAATGCGTGAAGTGAAAGATATTTTACTCAAAATATGTAGCATGAAAATTTTAATGCAAAAAAAAAAATGTTCAGCATCAGCTAATGATAATTCTTATGTTTATTTTCAAAGTTTTTTTAAAAACAGTAAATCATTTTGGCAACAATGGGTATACTTGCAATTTCTCCACATAGAAACTGAAGACATTTATATTTTTTAATTCCATAAGTGTGCCAAAAACACCATGCTATACGTTAATTAAATTAAAACGAATGCATTTTTATGTTGCTGAATCAGTAAAATAAATGGAGGGTTGATTAGAAAGTTAAGTCTTGCGCAGGTTTGCCAAATTTTCTAACACACACACACACACACACACACAAAAAGTTTTTCCCCTTGTGGCTTCAAAATTTCTGGAAATTTTATCTCTCTACCAACAGCATCTCACCCTCCTTGCCGGTGCAGGCCAACTAACCTTTTGTGCAAACAGCTGGTCTCCTTCGGTCCACCCAAAAGGGCACGGATCTTCTCTGGCCTCCAATGCCTTGCTCCGGTGTCTTTTGAACCCAGCCAGGGAGGGCTGCACCATGTGTTCTGGGGACTGGCTTCCTCCCACGGCACCACCGGGCCGCTTGCGTCCATTGCTCTCCATTCTGCTCTGGCTCGCTGCCTTCCTGGGCAGCCTGCCATCTGCATCCCTCAAATGGGTACAGCAGGGCTTGCCCAGCACTGCAGGGTAACGGCAACAGCGCCCAGAAGGCCGCAGCCGGGCCGAAGCCAACAAGCCAAGCGATTTCTGTGTGCAGCGTTCGTGGCCCTGGCAAAGGAAGCCTGGATTAGTCTGCCTGGATTTCAGGGAGCCCAGAAAGCTCGGCCCATCTGGGTAAGCGTCCCGTCGGCTCTTCAAGGGACCCCCCTCCTTCTCTGGGTCGCTGCCACTGTCCGAAAGGAAGACTTCAAAGCTGGCACAGTGTTCATCATCCTCTTCTTCACTGGTGGCGCTGTCGATGGAGTAGAGAGACTCGCGGGACGAAACGCTCATGGAGGAGTAGAGAGACTCACGGGAGGAGTCCATGGTTGCCGGAAAGGTGCGCAGGCTGAAAAGAGACCAAAATTGACTCAGCAACCAGTGATCGTCTTCAAACCAAATCCTACCACTTGTATTAAAAGCAGTGCAAGTTAACCGATTTGCTTGTCTGATTTTACAAGATTTTACACTGAAATCCTAGATGCTGGAGGGTTCTGCGATGTCTCCAGGTGCCACACAAACTCTGTCTAGCATATTGCCTCAGATGAGAACTAGAAACTTCCTTAACAATCCAGAAAAAGATGACACCGAAATGGTTATGAAGCTGCCTTCTGTGTCTACCGTCAAAAAGGGATTCTTCTATGCCCCTGTGAAACTGGCACAGAACAAACCCTGGTTAGATCCCAGGGGCACAGCCATGTTGGACGGTTGTGAGAAAGCATCCTGTGATGGCTTCAAGATGACCTTGGCCATTTCCACACATGTTGAATAATGCACTTTCGCAATCCTTTTGAAGTGGATTTTTTGTTCCACACATGGAAAATCAGTTTCAAATGTTCACTAAAGAGTATTGAAAGTGGATTATCCAACGTGTGTGGAAGCAGCCAATGTTTACTCAAACTTTGGAAAGCAAAATCTCGGTGATCCAGAGGAGTGAGCTGTGTTAGTTTGCAGTTGCAAAATAGTAAAGAGTTTAGTAGCACCTTTATGATTAACCAACTTTATTGCAGCATAAGCTTTTGAGAACCACAGCTCTCTTCATCAGATGTGTCTGATGATGCATCTGACAAAGAAAGCTGTGGATCTCGAAAGCTTATGCTACAATAGAGTAGGTTAGTCTTAAAGGTGCTACTAGACTCTTTACTGTGAGGGGCCTGAAACTCTTTCCTCAGAGCCAAGTGGTGAAAGAGAGGGGGCACGGATTCCCCCCACAGGGGCTAAGAAGGAACCATCACACATGGCAATCCCATTCCAGCCTCCCCCACTAAGTCCTCTTCTGAGATCCAGACTGACCCCTTCAGCCCCCTCTTGTCTATGAGGGCAGCCCAGACACAAAGGCCACCACTAGCAGGACACATGTGGAAGTGGGGCATGACAAAACCTGCTTACAGGATATTGCGTCAGCAGTACAGGCATAGGATACTCCCCTGCCATCTGTTAAAATGGCTAATTAAATACTTCTACTTTTTTCTGCTTCACCTTCAAACCAGAAGGAAAAAGCTAAGTCCCACCTTGCCAGATCTGATCACGGGCTACAGAAATCAGGAGGCACCAGGGCGGTTTTCCCTGTTGGCTATCCCAAGCATCTGGTACTCAGATATACTCCCTCTGTACAGGGAGGTTTTAATCAGTTACCATGGCAAATGTCCCTCAATAAACCTGGGTGGATCTTGTCCACCCAAACGCCGGAGACGTAACAATAATGCACTCTACAGACACACTGAATCGGGTCAAGCACCAGACACGGGAAGGCTCGCACCGTTGTGAAAACAAAAGGGCCTCTTCCTCAGCCCCCAACCTCCCCTCCATCCTTTCACACTCCTGGGGAGCTCAGGAAAACTCCCCCAACTTGCAAAGGCATCACCTGCCTCTCAGGATTGTCGCGGGAATGAAATAAGGAGAGAAAAACCCACAGACATCTGCTTAGAGGAAGATTGGGGTTAAAAATCCACACATCCATCTAGCGGATGGAAATTTGTCACGCAGCTAAGAGAAGTTGCAGCTGTGAAAATCCCTTTTGTGCGCCACAATCAAAAGCCTGTGTTCCTTCTCCTTCACCCCAACCATCCCCCTTTGAATGGAGAAAGAGCAATGAAGTCAGGTTGGCAGCAAACTAAGTTCTGCCACAGTCCATCCGGTGTACTCAGAAACCCGGCAAGGAATTCCTGGCTCACGGAAATCACCTCTTACCTCCCAGCACCATGATGTGCACAAATGCAGCCAGGACTTCTGAGCACATGAATCCATGACACATGCCCGTACTTCACCCGATGACAGCAGGCTGGGCACTTTGCATGTGCCCAGAGAATCACATGCTGTCAACTCACCCGGCTAATTTCTGCATACATCTGAACGTACCCACACACAAATGCACCTCCCATGCAAGTAGCTAGGGCTATTAAATATTTCAGACGCTCGTGATTTATACAAAACCTACACAGCTGACAAGTGTGCACTTGTCCACACACCCACACGCTGGAATCCACCCGGCAAACTGTTTTCTGCACACACCTGCGTCTTGCGTGCCTGATCCAGAGACACACCACGTCCTACACTCTGCATATTGAGTGTTGCAAGAGCCGTCAGGAAGGAACTCCCCGAGCATCCAGCCGTTGTCACTCTCTCTCTCACACACACACACACGCAGGCTCCCTTTCATCTTTCACCTGCAACTCCCTCATTCATCTTCCAGCACATCCAGAGCATGGGATCCACTGATCACCACCGCAAAGGGAAGCCCTTCCCTGAGTTGCTTCGAAAGGCCAAAAGGCCAAGCCTCCACGCCCTGCCCCAGAAGACCTGCCTTCCCAACGAGACCGGGAGCCTGCAATCACGCCTCGCCCCCTTAGACACACACACTAGCCCAATGCACCATTCTAACGCAAAGCCGTCCTGAAAGCCTCTGCGCTGAGCTCCGGGGGGCGGGACACGCCAACGACCCTATCCACGCAGAGCTGCCAGGCCACAAGCCCCCATCCGTGTCCTTGGTGGGGGCAAGGTTTTCTGACCCGAGCCCCACTTACTCCCGAGTCAGCAGTGTTCCGGGCGGGGACTGAGGGGAAGTTTCCGGGACGGCTCTCAAGCGCTCCAAGCGGCGCTGCGGCCCTTCCTCCCACCTGCCCGGCGAACCCACCCAGGGCTGTCCCACCCGGGGAAAGGGGCTTGCTCCCAGGAAAACATGCGGGCGTCTTCCTCGGCAGGCAGCGCGGCGTCGCCCCCGCCTTCCGGGCAAAACCCACGCCTGCAGGCGACCCTCCCCTCGCCCCAGGGGAGCGGCTCTTGCCCGGCCCGCGGGAGCCCGTGGCGAAGGGCCACGCCGTCGGACCCCCCAGCCAAACGCGCGCCGGGGCCGTACCTGGAGAAAGCGCGCTCTGCACGCGCTCAGGGGCCCGCTGGTCCGCGGAGGCGTCGGGGGCGAGCGAGGCTGGCTGGCTGGCTGGGGCGGCTGCGGCGACAGGCGCGACCGACTCTCCGGCTTCTCGGCGGGCTCTGAGCCGGCGTCGCCCTGCCCGCCTCGCTCCCTCCCTCCGCCGGGCTCAGGGCAGGCGCCACGCGGCCACGTGCAGGCCCGCACGTGCGCCCAGGCCCCGCCCCGCCCGCCTGGCGCCCGCCCCCTGGCGCGCCCGGCCGACACATTGTGGCCCCGCCCCGGCGCGCGGGCGCGCCCCATTGGCCCAGCCTGCCCCGGCGCGCGCCAATGGCCGGGCCGCCGCACGCCGATTGGCTGCCCGCCCCAGACGGGGCGCAGGCGGCTGCATGTGGCTGGCGGGCGAGTGGCCCGCCCCGTGTCCGCCACTGGCGCACGCGGGACTGGCAGGGGCGGGTTGGCGCGGGCCGGGCCCGGAAGCGAGGGCGGGGAGGGCAGCCGAGCCGAGCCGAGCCGAGCCTCTGGAGCCGGGGGCAGTCTACCCGCGCCTGCCTTCCTGCAGTGCAGTCCTAAAGAGAGTCACTCCGGTCTGAGCCAAATGGGCTTCGATTGCAGTAACTCTCCTTAGGTTTACACTGTTAGCGCGGGACTGATAAGCAACCCGTGGCAGGTGCGTGAAGCAACCTATGCCGCGACTCCTCCGCGGGTGCCGTTGAATTTAATGCTCCACCTTAATGGCCCGACTTCCCTGTGGAGGCACATCTGGTTGCCAACTCCAGGTTAGGCAATTCTTGGAGATTGGGGACCAAGCCTGGGGAAGGCAGGTGACCTCAGAGGGGGATAATGCCACAGACTCTCCAAAGCTGGCATTTTCTCCAATGGAACTGATCTCTGTAGAATGGGTTCAGTTGCAATTCCAGGAGATTTCCAGGCTCCACCTGGAGGCTGGCAACGCTATTGGAAGGCCATTAAAGGATAAAACGAGCACCAGCCCAGATACACTCTAGAAGCCCCTGGTGGATAGTTTCACGCTGGTATGGTTGTCAGCCCCCCAAACACTTTGTGTAGATAACACTTTTACAGGTTAATAATATAAATACAATTATATAGATTTAAAAGGTGCTCAAACAAAATTTTGACAGCTAAGTTTTTCCTTGGCTGTTAGCCACCCAGACTTCAGAGGCCCAATGCCTGTCAGATGCTGGGGCAATTGGGCTTCCGGGTGGATTTGACATGCTGCTGTTAGAAACAGGAGGCGGAATTAAGTGGACCATGCATCAGATGAAGAGAGCTGTAGTTCTGGAAAGCTTATGCTGCAAATAAGTTGGTTAGTCTTAAAGGTGCTACTGGACTCTTTACTGCCTTATACAGACCCTTCCAAGCCCACTAGGTTTTGACTGAAGTAACTCTTCTTAGGATTGCACTAAAATGGGTAGCCGTGTTTGTCTGTAGCAGTAGAAAAGAGCGAGTCAAGTAGCACCTATAAGACTAACAAAATTTGTGGCAGGTATGAGCTTTTGTGAGTCACAGCTCCCTTCTTCAGATACCATCTGTCCTTGTATCTTGGTGAAGGGAGTGATTTCAGATTCTAAATGACAATAGCAGGTAGACGACAAAAGCCAGTGAATGACAATAGTAAGCGTGATTGGATAGGGTGAGGTATGCACAGGGTTGGCAGGCTTGGATAAATCAGCATTGGTAATGAGACAGGAAGCCTAGATCTTGATTCAGTCCAAGGGGATGCATTGTCTTGAGCTTTGTTACCAGTTGCAATTCAGCAGTCTCTCTTTCTAATTTGCCTTTGAAATTCCTCTTCAGGAAAACTGCTACTTTCAGTTCAGTAACTGAATGTCCTGGAAGGTTAAAATGTTCCCCCACAGGTTTTTGAATGTTTTGGTTTCTGATGTCAGACTTGTGTCCATTCATTCTTTGTCAAAGGGACTGATGAGTTTGTCCAATGTAAACAGTGGAGGGGCATTGCTGGCACATGATGGCATGAATCACATTATAGGATAAGATGCAGAGGAGTTAGCCGTGTTAGTCTGTAGTAGCAAAATCAAAAAGAGTCCAGTAGCACCTTTAAGACTAACCAACTTTATTGTAGCATAAGCTTTCGAGAATCACAGCTCTCTTTGTCAGATGCATGGAGGGCAAGAAGAAACTGGTCAGATATATAGGTGGAGAGGGGAGGGAGGAGTAGATGCAAACAGTAGCTTCTGATACGGAGATCAGTTTGCTTCTGTAAAGGAAGTCAGTTACTTCTGATAATGAGATAACCATTCATAGTCTCTATTCAATCCCAGTCATTTATGGACCCCATTTCTCACTGAGACTCAAGGTGGATTGCGCAGTATGAGATTAGTACAATTCCTATCAAGTACATTTCCATACAGTGTGTGTTATGTGCCATCAAGTCACCTCTGACCTATGGTGACCCTATGAATGAAAAGCCTCCAAAACGTCCTATCATTAACAGACTTGCTCAGATCCTGCAAACTGGAGGACGTGGCTTCTTTGATTGAGTCCAGCCATCTCGTTTCAGGTCTTCCTCTTTTCCTGCTGCCTTCCACTTTTCCTAGCATTACTGACTTTTCCAGAGAATCTTGTCTCCTCCTCTCTCCTCCATACAGTATCAAGGATATTTCCAAACAGACATTTCCATAAAGAATGCCATAGGGTAAATAAATACAAGTTTACAAAGACATCAGCAAGGATCCAATACAGAATTGATTAAATGCTGAAACAGAATATAAGCAACTAGGACTGATATTAGACAACATTAAGTGCTGGTGGCACATAGGAGTACAAACATAAAGCAACAGATAATACGTAAGGCAATGTAGTGAGGAAGTTTATGGTCCCTAACTCATTAGCGAAGCATCTGAGACCCCCCCCTCTCTACCATACAGACCTCCTAGCTGAGGGAAAAGCCTTTTTGAATCATTCCGTTTTGCGTGTTTGTGGAAAGCCAGGGAGTGGGGGCTCTCCTGACCTCCTCAGGCAGGCTGTTCCACAGGGCAGGGGCCACCACATAAGCAGTAACTGGTGGTGTTGCTCGGATCTACGTGAGAGCAAAGTTGGCCTCTTGTTTTGTTGCAGGCCTTGGACGCCGGCGGGGACTAACCAGGAGACCTTCTGCCTGCAGAGCAGCCGCTCCGCCGCTGCGCCAGGGCCCCTCCCGCGGGTGTCCAACTCGTGCTCCTTACATAACTGGGTGGTTGCGAAGTTTAATGACCCTTTTTAAACACCCGCCCCTCGGCGGGCTTCTCCCGGCAGCCGCACCCAGCAGCTCTCCGGGAAGGAGGGCAAGGGTGGCTGCGGGCATTTGGCGCTCCAGGGGGCACTTCGCCCTGCCCGGGGCCAGCCGGCAAATGCGGGTTTGGCTGGTTCAGACATTCAGGCACTCTGCAATGGCAGGTCTCGCGCTCCAAAGCTGCAGTCTTGGGGTCTCCTTGGCGGCGTAACTTAAGACCTGCCCAGCCGCCGCCCCCCCCCCCCACACACACACCGCTCCCGGGGAGCTGCAAGCGGGGCAGGCCGGAAGCGCTGCTTCCCAAGCGAGTTCTGTCAGCTGAGCCAGGGCCGTGCAGCTCACACAGGCCTGGACGGTGCGGCAAGCCGAGGAAAGCTGTCCGGGCGTGCACTTGAACCCAGAACTCTTACTTCCTCGCCCGCTCAGCACCCCGGAGGTCGCTTTCGCACCTGCCCCCGGCTCTCCCGGTCCCGCACCCCTCCTCGGCAGAAGAAAGCGCCTCCTTGCGCTAAGGGCTGCAGATCTGGCCCAGAATTGCACCCCACCCCCCAGCAGCTGCGGGCCACGCATTCACACGCCTCCCTCCAGGCACGTGTCATCGCAGGCGGCTGAGTAAAGAGGCGGTGGAGCAGTGAATGGGCCTCGCGCCACGCCCACGCCGAGCAGCCGCCCAATAGCGCGGCGCTCTCTCTCCGCGGACGGACCAATGGGCAGCAGGTTGTGGTTCTCACCGCCCGAGGCGCGAGTGAAAGTTATGTAAGAATGGAGCCGGGGGGGCGTGGCTGCGCCCCTGCGCGTCGGTCGGAGCCCTTTGTGTCGTCACGGCGGGGGCGGGGCGGGGCGGAGGCGCTATTAAAATATATGTTTTTACTGACGGAATCCACCCCGCGCAAGTGACTGCCAGAAGGGAGGGAGCGAGTGCACGATGAATGAACGGGACCCGGCATCTCAGACAGCTGGGTTGCCAACTCCGGGATGGCAAATTCCTGGAGATTTGGGGGTGGGACTATGGTTGCCAACTCTGGGTTCGGAAATTCATGGCATGTGTGGGGAGCCTGGAGAGGGGAGGCTCAAGTAAGGGTCCTCAGCGGAGTATAAAGCCATAGACTCCACACTCCAAAGCACAAATTTCTCTAAGAGAACGAATCTTTGAATTCTTGGGAGATCACTAGTCCTTACCTGGAGGTTGGCAACCGTAGCTGGGGAGATCAAAGGTGCTATATTATCATCAATATCTATTTCTGCAGTCAGGCGGCCACGTCCCAGAAGGGTTCTTGCGCCTCTGAACCACCGCCATGCAGGCATAGATTCAACCTGACTGCTGCTATGGGAGTTATAAGGGTGGGAGTGGGCAGAGGAAGGGTGAAGAGATTTGTGCCCCCCCCCCATAAAGCTGGAAGGAGGAGCAGAGAAGGGCAAGGGAATTGACCCAGGAGTAGGAGCATGGGGTCCCTAGTAAGAAAGGTTCTTTCATCATCCTCACTGCGTTTATACACTGCTTTTCTAGACAGATTAGTGCCTCATCGAGAGTGGTGAATAATTCCGTGTTATTATTATCCCCACAATACAGCTGGGAAGCTGGGGCTGAGAGGAGTGACTTACCCAAGGTCAAGGCAGTGGTGGGATTCAAACCAGTAAAGTGTTGATTCACAGCCGAACCACTTAACCACTGTGCTATAGCAGCTGTCATGTGGAACAAAGGCAATTGGAGGGGGGCAATAGCATGGTTTTATAAGGAATGAGAGAGATTGAAGGAGATCTTGGGGTTATAGTGGAAAGCTTGACGAAAATATTCACTCAATATGTGGCAGTGCTTAAAAAGGCAAAACCCATGTTGGGAATTATTAGGAAAGGGACTGAGAACAAAACAGCCAATATTGTAATGCTCCTGGACAGATCTGTGGTGTGGCCTCCTTTGGACTATGGTATGCAGTTCCAGTCACTATATCTCAAAAGGGACACTGGAGAGCTGGAGAAAGGACAGAAGTGGGCATTCAATGAGGGGGTCCGAGTACCTCTCCTGTGAGGAAAGGGTGAAGAGTTTGGGACTTTTCAGTTGAGAAAAGAGTCAACGAAGAGGAAGAGGAGAATTCATAGAGGTTTATAAAACTATAAATAGGGTAAAGGAAGCGGACAGAGAAAAATTTTCCTCCCTCTCCAAAAATACCAGGACTCAGAGACATCCAATGAAATTGATGGGCAGTAGATTCAAGGGAGACAAAAAGAAATACCTTTTCACCCACTGAGAGAGAGCCATAGGCAAGACAAAACAGAACCTTTATTGGCATAACCGTAACAGTGTCAAGAGAGCCATAGGCATAGACAGCTTGAAAGGGGGGTTGGACAGAATCATAGCGGGGGGGGGAGAGGTCTATCACAGGCTGCTAATTGTGGTGACGAAAGGGAATCTCCACCTTCAGAGGCAGTCAACCTCTGAACACATGTGCCGGACCAGGGGGACCACCAGCCTGATACAGCCAGGCTCTCCAGATATTCTTAGGCTGTTCTCCCTTTCCCATAATAGTAGAAGGGGGGCCACCCAGTGGATGCGAGCGGCAGTAAATTCATCACAGGCAGAAGGGAGTCCCTCGTGCAGGATTCTAATGAAAACGGATTAGTCACATTCAAGAGGGAGGGCAGGGTTCGTCAATAGCTGTTATCCAAGATAGCTGAGTGGAGCCTCCATGTTCAAAGGCAGTATACCCCCAATATTAGATGGCCACAGGGAGGACCCAAGATGGCGTCAATATCCACCACAACATCTCAAGAGGTCCAGCTGGCCACTGCTGGCAGCATTGTTCGGCCAGGTGGCCTCCGGGCGGCTCCAGCGGGGCCCCTTTGGTGTTCTTGGGCCTGCAGCGAGGTTGCCTCAGCCTCTTTTGGGGAGGTGCCACTCTGCATTGCAAAAGCCCAGCTCTCTGTATCCACTGAGCCTGCAGGCAGGAGGAGCCTGGCTTCCGCAAGGAAACCTGCGTGTCAGCAGAACCGGTTTGGCAGGCACAGGGTGGCAGCTTGGGAACCGAAGGCTGGCATAAGATAGGGGGAGTGCTGTAGGAAGCAGCCCTGCTGCGGGGGAAGAAGGCAAGGGGGGCATCAAGGCCTGGGGGGAGGGAGAGTCAGCCCAGTCCTCCACAGTTCACACCAGTGGTTGAAGCCCCCCCCCCCCACGTACACACTGGCTGAACAGCATGGAGCATGGCCATTTCCATGGCATGTGGGGGCCCCCTGACCAGCAGCTTTCAAGAAGCCTTCCTGGTTCCTGCGTTGTGGGGGGCATGTGGCAGAAACACCCTCTAGTGCATCCCTATAATGGCACAAAGACCACTGGAAATTCCTCCCCCTCCCACTAGGCATGCCTACCCTTCTATGAAATCCTCCTAGGGCTGCAGCTAGGTGCCCCAGTTCCCACAGAGTCCTTGCTTCCCTCCTGAAATGACATGGCGGCGGTGTTGTTTTCTGGGCAGTGAGTCCTGCTTGGTGCCGCTGTGTCGCCCCGGCCCCAGAAGGCTGTGCCTCGTGTGTCAGGCTGCCAACCTCTGCCGGCGCCTCCTCACACAGCTCAGGGCATTTCTCTCCCCCCCCCCCATAGACTTAACTGGGATTGCCTCTGTCATAAACCAGTCCTGATGTTCTACACCTGTCCTACTTAAAGCTGGCAGTAAAGCTGCAAACGCCACTTCTTGGAGATGGCACATGATGCGAACTGCTCAGGTGAGAGGAAGAGAGAGAGAGAGATCAACAGCCAGCCCAGTGTCACACCTTGTCCACCAGTCCCAGTACTTTGTCAACGGGTGGGGGAGAGCACTTCCCCGGTTTCACACTGGTCCTGCCCTCTGTTGCACTCAGGTTATTGTTTGGACCCTGTAGTAATTTTGTGGAAAGACCTGGATGCTTTGTCAGGGGTCAGCCAGGGAGGTGGGGAGGGGCTCCAAAATATTCACTTTTAGTAAATGTTTGATGATAAGCAGCTGAGGTTTTCTTTCCTGTTTGCTGTATTTTTCAGTCTCTGTTTTACGGGTCCTTAAAACTGTATGTCCTTTGACTGGGAGAGACTTCCCCGTTTAACCTGTCCCTCCAAACTTTGGGAGAAGGGAGTTGGCCAGCCCAACTTTTCCTGATGCACAAATATGCACCCAGGAGTTGATGTATAGGCAGTCTGTCCACCCCCCAATATGAATTTCCCCAGGTGTTGGCAGGGGCGTCCCCACACAGGATACAGTGCCTGGCGAAATCCCTTACAGTCTCAGGACCCTCTCTCAGAGATGCTCCCAGTTCTTCTCTTCTTGGAGGGAAAGATTTCCCCCCAGGGGCCCTGGAAACCCACCTCCAGTTTCAGGAGAGAGGCGATGCAGAGCTACGAGAAAGCAGCTGGCTCGCTTGGGAGAAGGGGGCTCCAGGCCTCCGGGGCTTAAATGCTGCCTCGGGCTCCTGGTAGCTCTCCAGGGTCCCAGGCGGAGATCTATTTATTTATTTAGCTACTGATACCTTGCTTTTCTCCCCCGCCCCCATTAAGACCCAAAATGGCTTACAATGTCATTCTCCCATCTAGTAAAGAGTCCAGTAGCACCTTTAAAACTAACCAACTTGATTGTAGCATAAGCTTTTGAGAACCACAGCTCTCTTCATCAGATGCATCTGACGAAGAGAGCTGTGGTTCTCAAAAGCTTATGCTACAGTAAAGTGGGTTAGTCTTAAAGGCGCTACTGGACTCTACTATTTTGCAACTACAGACTAACACGGCTAACTCCTCTGATTCTCCCATCTCTATTTTATGCTCACAGCAACAACCTTGTGGGGTAGATTAGGCTGAGAGAGTGGCCAAGGTCTCTCAGCAAACTTCCATGGCAGGGTGGGTATTTGAATCTGCGCCTCCAAATCCAGTCCCAGTTAAATCTTGACAGATATTCAGTCACGATTGTCTCATCATAGGGTTTTCAAGGTAAGAGATTAGCAGAAGTGGTTTACCACGGCCTGTGAAAGATCCTTAATAAAAGAAGCCACGTCCTCCAGTTTGCAGGATCTGAGCAAGTCTGTTAAATATAGAATGTTTGGGAGGCCTTTCACTCATAGGGTCGCCATAGGTCAGAGGTGACTTGACGGCACATAACACACACACACATTTAATCAGGAGGCACTAGGACTGGCACAGGATCTTTGGCACTCAGAGCATGAACTCTGAGCCCAGGCAGGGGAGCCATAGAAGTCCACATGTTCAGCAGCAAAGCCCACGCCCGCTTCTCATTCCCTCTTCTGCAAAGCCTTTTCCTCCTCGCTGGGAGGGTCTCTCAGCCTCCAGGGGGCAGTGCAACCCAGGGCTTTTGAAACCCACTTAAAATGGGCAGTCCTCTGACAATATGGGCGACTGTTTGAAACCAAAAGACAATTCCTCGGGTGCTTGCAGCCCTGGGCCACAAGTCCCGTCCTCTCATTCTCTGGTTCCTTTCTTGCCTTCTCTCTTTTCCTTCTCCCTATGGCACTCTCAAAGCACCCCAGATTTGTCTCTCAAGCAGAGGTGGTCTCACCTCTGGGGCAGGCTGGGCAATTCCCCAAGGCCCCCATGGCGGGTGGGAGCGACGGAAAACACAGCAAAGTCAAAATGTGCTTTGTGGAACTGGTTGCTTTATTCCTGATCATATTCCAACTTGGTCCTATATCGATGATATTTATTATTATTATTGTATTGTCTGGAGCAACTGTGTAATAACTATGCTTGACCACTGAAGAAGGCCACATGGCCACATGGCCAGGGTCTCATAAGGTTCTGTTTTGAGACTTGTATGATTTTAATTTGCATTGAGGCTATATTTGGGGCGACAATCGTTTTTATTATTTTGTAATAAATGTGTGTATTTTGTTGTGTACTGATATATATTCACTAGGAATAAAGCCCGTTGTGGAAAAAAATACAATGGGCTCTAGAAAAAGCAGGGCAGGGTGGCCAGGCATTGCCCCCTTCACAGTGCCTGATTGGGGTGGGGGGGGAGGACAAGGTGGCTGGGCGGGCATTGCCCCCTCCACAGGGCCCTGGAGCACAGGGTGGCCAGACTGAACATGGCCCCCTCCCCAGTGCGGGGACGGGAGCACTGCAAGGGGGGGTGGAAGGGGCCCAGAGTGCTCCTGTGCCCTGTGGCCACCCCATTCGGCCCTGATTTGGGCCAAATGCGGTGGTTGCAGGGACCGGGAGTGCTTCCCCTTTGTGCCTTCCCCACAGCATCAGTCGAGTGGGGGATCGGGAAGGGGTGGGGCACCCTTCCTCTTCCTCCTCCTCCTCTTCCTCCAGACCCTCAGCTGCCGCTCCCAAGGCCCCATAGAGGCAGCAAGGAGCCCTGCCCCCTGGCCGCTGCGGGACCTTGGGAGGGCTCAGCATGGCAGCAGGCTCCTCAGAAGCCCCGAGGAAGCGGGAAGGCTCGGTGCCAGGCCTTTCTGTTGATGGGCCAGGGCTTTGCGGGCCTCTGGAAGCCCTGAGCACCAGTGGGCCTTCCTGTGGCCATGCTGGGCATTTCTGGGCCTCTGGAGGCCCCGAGGATGCAAACCCTTTTGCCACCGACTCCCTTCTTATCCCCATGTACTGCGCCTGCGCAGGGAAAAGAAGTGCATCGTCGGCAACATGGTTTGCCTTTTATGTTTAAGAATGCTCTGCATTTAGTAATTTTATAACTGGCCCTTTGATGTGTATTTCTTTAAGCTTCTTGGCTCTTAATTCAATTTTGTTTGGGTTAAGCCCCCCGCCCCTTTTTGTCCTTTTTAGTCAGTTGGGTCTAAGCCATGGCTCAGTGTGGGCCCAGCCAGCAGCAGAGAGGGCTCAGCGGGTGCCGCCCATCTCCTCTCTCCACCCAAGTGGCCAGGAGTGAGCCGAGCCCCCGTGGCACATCAGTGTCTTCCTTCCTGTGGCGTTCCAAGCCCAGTCAGCCCTGCCTGCTGTGTCGTGCGCTGCTCTCAAGCTGACGTTGTTTGCTGCCTTTTGGAAGGATGTGTGCATAGAGGGCCAGGGCCCCCCACCTCCTGCCTCTCTCAGCATCAGGGTGGGGCCACGAGATCACTCAGCAGGGGGAGAGGGTTCCTCTCAGCACAGGAAAAGTCACAGACCCACCCCTGCCCTGCCCTCAAAAGGCCCCCTTGCCGCCCTTCTCCCCCCACATAGCACAGTCCAACCACTCACTCCCACTAATCAGCGCCCCCATGATCCTCTGTGCATCTGCCTGTGGCTCTGAGACCCCCCCCCTCCCCACGAAAGCTCCTCGTGCAGCCCACCAGTTTATCTTTCAATGCTTTGCATGTGTGCTCACCTTCCCTATGATATCTGGTCTTCCAGGGAGGGGGGCCAGGCAAGGAAGAGCTTGGCGGGGGGGGGGGAATGCTCACCTGACTGTTTCCTGAGCCTTGCTGGTTTCCTTGGGCTGCTTCTCCTGGTCCTGAGAAGGTCATAAAACTGGCTTCTGCACCTCCCGGCGCATGCCTCTGTTGTGGAAATTGTTGCTCTCTGCAACCAGGGACTAGTCCACCAGCTGCTTGGGTTTGCCTCTTACCATAGGCATGTAAAGAGTGCAACCTCACTTGATCTTTCCCTAGTACTAAACTGATGTTTCTGCTGAGAATAATGTGTCAGCAGTGAGAAGGTCTTATGCGAGACTGGAAGTTCTTTATTTGTAAAGACATAATAATAATAATAATAAAAAGAACAGTTGGGCAAGGCACCAGACTTGGGCCCAGCCTACTGACTACTAAAGCACTATGAAGACAGATACAGAATACAAGTTAGCATGCACAATACAACAACATTACAAGATAACTACAGAAAAGAAAACTTACCCTCCCCCCATTCCAGAGCTCTGGGACCCCCCCATTGCACAGCCGCAAAGGCTAGCACTAGCCTTTGCGTGTTGGCAAGTGAAGGGTACCGAGTTCTTGTTCCATCCCTCTTTTATAGGGAAATATCAAAGACTTGCCTCATTAACGTGTTAATCAATCGCATTGTCTTTGTTCTTGAAAGACAGTTCCGTCGAAAGTCCTTCATGTAAACACAAGTCTACACATCCTTTACCTCTGTGATAGACTGCATCTTTGATATGTATTTGACTACATTGTAAATTACACAGGAATGTTCACACTTCACTGGCTGAAGATTTTAGACACCTTGTTTTCCTAAAGATAAGCTGTTTGTTGTTTACCCTTTTGGTGATTTATATGTAGAAGGCCAGAGGACCCTTAAAGAGGTCTCAAACAATTAACTTTTATGGTCTCATCTGCTTCCTGTGCAGGGGTGAGACCTTCCCAGGAACTGCGACTTTATTCTGCAGGGACAGAGCTTTTGGAAGATTTCTTTTTTCCCAAACTCTAGCTGGTTCTTTATTTCTAACATGGGCCAAAAAGGCCTGGTTCCGACCCACTAACAAAATTCTGACAACAGCCTCCAACATCACGCAACGGACACAGCTCTCCTGTCACACGTGCCTGTCCGGTGCTTGTGGCTCAGTGGGTCCCATGATGCTGGTGGGGTGCTAAAAATGAGTCCTGGGTCTGGGAAGGTTGAGTTTAGCCTCGGGCAGCTCGGCCACAGCATGATCTTAGGTTGCCAACCTCTAGGTGGGGCCTGGAGTTCTCCTGCAATTACAACTGATCCCCAAACTGCAGAGGCCAGTTCCCCTGGAAGGAACGGCAGCTTCAAAAGGCAAACTCTATGGTATACCATAGATTCTAGATGAAATCCCTCCCCAGGCTCCCCCTCAACGGGTACCACCTCCAAATCTTCAAGATTTCTCAGGACAGAGTAGCAACCTTAGGGCCAGCTTTGATGCTACACTGTCCCTGTTTCTCTTGCCGGCAGCCTTCTCCTGCTTTCCTGGGCCCCCCCACTTCTCCTTTCCTCCTCTGGTGGGTCGAGATTTTCTGCCAATGGCTGATGCCCTCCTCCCCTCCAGCCCACGCTTGCTAAAGCCCATCAGGAGCAAAACAAACCCTTCACACTTTATAATACTGACAACCTCTGACTGCTAAGTCAGCGACAAGGTGTGACGGTGGCTATCCATGCAAGAGTTAAAAAAAGAAGTGTAGTCATGTGGTGTGCAATTCAAGTGCAACAGAGAATAACCTGGCCGTGTTGCCGGTTATTATTCTCGACCCTAAGATAACACAAGCAAGAAAAGTGTAGGCCTGCACCAGAATAAACTGATCTTTTAAAGCCAAGTTTTCTCCTCCCTCTACTTGCCAAAGTCTAGCAGCACCTTGAAAATTGGCAGCATTTTTTCCCCTACAGACCCTTCTGTGGAGTGGAGTCCTCTTTGCCATCTGAGTGACCAGAAAAGTTTATGCTGGAATAACATCTTGTGAGTCTTTCGAGTGCCACAAGACCCCCGGTTTATTTTTGCTGCGATACCCAACTCGGATCGTCCCCCTCTGGAATGATGATTGCGAAAGTCTCGGCTTACACAGACAGGTGCAGCCCAGCCCGCAGATGGCCTGTGTGTGGCTTTGCAGTTCACAGACAGTCAGGTGTTCATGCCCGGTGCCCCGTGATGATCTGATAAGGTGGAGCCAAAGCTAAAGGGAAGTAATTTGACTTCCCACGTTGCCCCAGGGCTGCTTTTAATGGGCCGCAAAGTTTCCCCCAGAGCAGCCCTGTGCATGTCAAGTCTGGTTGAACCGTGGAGGGGGCGGGGGTGATCAGTCTTTTGATTTGCACATGAGAGCAACTTGTCATGTGGAGTCAGACGCTTCGCTTCTGAGTTAGGGACCGTAGACTTCATCACTATATTGCCTTACATATTATCTGTTGCTTTAAATATGTCCTCCTCTGCAGGGCTTTTTTTGGGGGGAAAGAGGTGGTGGAACTCAGTGGGGGGAGTCAAGACCACACAATGATGCCACTTTGGGTCAGCTGGAACAAGGGGGGAGTTTTTGAAAGTTTAAATTGCCCTTGGCAAAAATGGTCACATGGCCGGTGGCCCCACCCCCTGATCTCCAGACAGAGGGGAGTTTAGATTGCCCTCTGTGCTGCTCGGCGGCACGAAGGGCAATCTAAACTCCCCTCTGTCTGGAGATCAGGGGGCAGGGCCACCGGCCATGTGACCATTTTTAAGAGGTGCTGGAACTCGGTTCCACCGCATTCCCACTGAAAAAAAGCCCTGCTCCTATGTACCACCAGTGCTCCGTGTTGTCTAATGTCAGTCCTAGAATTTATGATGTTCTGTTTCAGTATTTTTTCTACTCTGTGTTGGATTCTTGCTAATGCTATGTCTTTTTAAACTTGTATCTGTTTACCCTATTGCATTGTGTATGGAAATGTCCTTGATACTGTATTGAAATGTCCTTGATACTGATTGTACTCATCTCATAACTGTGTGATCCGCCTTGAGTCTCAGTGAGAAGGGCAGACGATAGATAGATAGATAGATAGATAGATAGATAGATAGATAGATAGATAGATAGATAGATAGATAGATAGATAGATAGATAGATAGATAGATAGATAGATAGATAGATAGATAGATAGATAGATAGATAGATAGATAGATAGATAGATAGATAGATAGATAGATAGATATGTGAAGAAGCAATGAGCAGGTACCTCTGAGCATACGCACAGTGCCAGAAGGTAGAGATCACAGTCGGCCAACACATCTGGGACTGGAAGGGGGCAAAGAGGCCCCCACACTTCAGCACATCTTAGGCAAGATATTTTGAACGCCTAATACATATTGATTATTTCTTTAAATGTCAGCCAACCGCAGCGCTCGTCCCAAAAGGCTGATAAGTTGGTTTCCAATACAGCACATCAAAATAGAACATGATGCAGAATAAACATTCCTCATGAGACAACAACCTCAACGTGGCAGTCATAAAATGGGGTAGAAGACAACGAAACCAGCAGCAGCCAGAGCGGAGGGAGCAGTCCTAAACAGAACAGCAGGGCAAAGGATCTGGGAAGTGCCCAAATCACAGGAAGCTTACCTGGCACCAGGTGGGGTTGGGTGGCAGGATGCTGTCACCTCCCTCATGCAGGAAACTGAAATGCTGATGTGCAGCATCTGGGTGTCCTCCAGGGACGATGCTGTCAGCCCCGCTTGCCAAACTAGGGCACTGCGCAGCTTAAGAAAGGAAGAGTTGATCTGGGGGCGGGGTGATAAAGACTCCCTGCCCCAGGGAAATTACAATTGTGAGAGCAGAGCAGGAGAGAGTGTGTGAGGGGTGGGTGGGGCGAAGGGATGGGAAATTCCTGGAGATTTGGGGGTGGAGCCTGGAGAGGGAGGGGGTTGGAGAGGGGCCTCAGCGGGGTGTAATGCCACAGAGTCCACCCTCCAAAGCAGCCCTTTTCTCCAGGGGAACTAACTTCTGTTGGCTGGAGAGCTGTTGTAATGCCACGAGATCTACAGGCACCACCTGGCAACGCTAGTGGGGCGAGGAGGCCCACGGTGCCGTGGGAGCTGCTTCCTGGCACCTTCATCTCACAACATGGGGCTAATGCTTAGAGGCTCAGCAGCGCAGGCCATGGGGAGGGTGGGGGCGGGGGGCAGGAGGACGCGGATTCTGCCTCTGCAGATAGTCTGGCCCTTGGATGGTCTGAGAAAGTTCCTCGTGGGCTGGAGCCTGGAGGGCCACTGACGGACGGGGCAAGTGGAGCCAAGCCCTCCCCCTCCCCAGTGCTGGCACCTATCCAAGACTGAGGACATCAACTGGGTGGCAAGGCTCTCTGCAATTGGCCCTGCCCACTTAGCGCCAGGCCTTTGAAGTTTATAGTGGCACCACAGGGCATCATAGAGAGAGAAATACCTGTATCTTTTAAATAAGTAACATAACATTTGAAAGCCAAGCAATAGAAGCATTGCTGCTTGCAATTCTCCTTTGGGTGGAAGGAGGGGGAGGAGCTCAGCAATAAAGTGAAACCCCTTTTCTGGCCCAAGCTGCCCCCAGAGGCTGGGGGGACGGGGTTAGGGGCACAATGACCTTGACTTCCTCTTCAGCCCAAGGAAATGCCGCTACCCACCAGCGATGACATGAAGAGGAATAGCCCAGAATTAGCAGTGGCTGGTGCTAAGAATATCTCTTGCCAGGTCCTTTGGGAGTTTTCTGTTGCTCCCATGGGGCTCTGTTGCTCACAAGATCCTTCTACTCAGCTCAGGGATTTGATTCTCCAAGTTTTTCCTCCATAAAAATGGGGCACGCCTTTCACTTATACTCCCCTGAAAGCAGGGCTTTTTTTCAGCTGGAATGCGGTGGAACGGAGTTCCGGCACCTCTTGAAAATGGTCACATGGCCGGTGGCCCCACCCCCTGATCTCCAGGCAAAGGGGAGTTTAGCGGCACAGAGGGCAATCTAAACTCCCCTCTGTCTGGAGATCAGGGGGCAGGGGCCACCGGCCATGTGACCATTTTCACCTAGGGTGATTTAAACTTTTAAAAACTCCCCCCTTGTTCCAGCTGACCCAAAGTGACATCATTGTGTGGTCCTGAGTTCCACCACCTCTTTTCCCAGAAAAAAAGCCCTGCCTGAAAGTACCAGAATAAAAACTGTTTACCCTTGGGATACCCCATCTTTAGTGTGCGTAACTGTATACAGTGCCTGCAACGGCATTGCAGAATGGGGACTCATGCAGAGACCCAACAGGCAGCCTAACCATAGCTAATTTTGCTATACTTGCTTTGAGAATGATGGCATAAATAAATTCTACCTTGTGCAGAAAGTTGATTGGACTTGTGTAGAGATGCAACAGACACGTCTGTGCCCAGGGGTAAGGGTTAGGGACAGATAAGGCATCTGTTTTGTAGCTGTTTGTGCCACAGTTTCGAATTCTGCTTAATTTCTTCGTTTGCTGTTCTGGGTGCTGCCGTGATCCAGAGGCCTCACGGTACATTTTCCTACCAGCCTGACCACCAATCCCCCTGCAGGCCGACATTGCCCCAGTTCAGTCCTAGCTTTAATGCCGGACTAAGGGGAACTGGAGGGGGAAGGGAGGCCGGTTGGAACGGAGGAGGCTGGGCCCTGGGAAAAGTCCTATCAGGCCCCCTGAAGGGGAAGTTGTTCTTCTGCTGGGAGCTGAGTGTAGGGATCCCATTTCCGCAGTGGGGACGGGGGATCCCCAGCTGCCACCACCCCCCACCCCCGCTTACCTGGCCAGCAGGAAGAAAGGCAGGCAACGGGCCTCCTGGGTACATTCCCAGGGACCAAACGGGCCCGCTGCAAAGTGCGCATGAGCTCCCCAGCCTTGCACGATGACGTCACTTCCTGGAAGTGATGTCATCATGCTGGCAGGAGTGGGATTCGATGCATCTGCCGAAAAGAGCTGTGGCTCTCGCAAGCTTATGCTCCAATAAAATTGGTTAGTCTTAAAGGTGCCACTGGACTCTTTGCTATTTGGCAACTGCAGACTAACCCGGCAAACTCCTCTGGATCTTTTTTCATTTTGGTTTTCTTGCCCATCTTCCTCCCGCTTGGTTACCATGGGGTCTGTGCCTTGGTTCTGGATTGCGGCCTCCGGAAAGCAGAGCTCCTCCGAAGGTGGGGGCAGTCCGCACAGATGGGGCAGGCCCCCCTGGAACTTTGGCGTCACAGTTGGGGGCCTAATTGGCCTCCCCTCCCATCTCTCTGGGGCTTTGGGCCAGGGGCAGAGCATCGATCCAGAGGTTGAAAGCACTGCCTGCTGCTCCAGCCCGCGGTCCTTCCTTCAACGCTTGCCCAGCTTTGCCTCTAAGTGGCTTCCAGAGTCCAGCCGTGTGGGTTTCCACCTGAGCGACATGCACCGCAAGGGCCATTGGGAATGCCTCCAGTGTGACTGATGGCTCCAGAGCTGCCTCCCAGGAAGGCTTGCCCAGTAAGTGGCCAGTGCTTTTTTAAGGTGGAGTCCAGAAAGCCTCCCGCTATGGTGGCAGGTGCCCTTTGCACACAATGGGCAGCACTCTTGCAGCCATTGCCTGGCAGATCCCAGGCCTGGTCGTGAAAGCTGACAACGACAACGACAACAGCAGTACTTATATACCACTCTTCTAGACAGATTAGTGCCCACTCAGAGCAGTGAACAAAGTCTGTGTTATTATTTCCACCACCACCCCATGCAGCTGGGGAGCTGGGCTGAGGGGAGGGGCTCACCTACGGCCACCTGCAGAGCTCATGGCAGGAGTGGGATTCGAAACAACAGGGCACTGATTTGCGCAGGTAAGTTCTGGGGTTGAGCTCTGGATGTTAGACTGGCAGAATCCAGGCTTCAAATATTACTTATTTACTACATTTCTATCCTTCCCTCCCTCTAGGGTTGCCGTCCTCCAGGTGGTGGCTGGAGAGCTCCCGGAATTACAACGGCTCTCCAGGCCACAGAGATCAGTCCCCCTGGAGAAAAGGGCTGCTTTGTAGGGAGAGCTCCATGGAATTATACCACGCTGAGGTCCTTTCCCTCCTCAAATCCTACCTTCTCCAGGCTTCATCCTCCAAATCTCCAGGAATTTTCCAGCTTGGAGCTGGCAACCCTCCCTCCCTCCAAGGAACTCAGGGCGGCAAACACAGTTATCTCCCCTCCTCCCTTTTATCCTCACGACAACCCAGCGAGGTAGGTCAGGTCAAAACAGAGCGGCTGGACTGGGGCTGGGTCCCCGTTAAGTGCTCCACGTTAGCCCTCCGAGTGTCAAGAAATCCACTCCTGCGTGTCCTGGATTTGCTCCTTCTTTTTGCCCTCCATTAAAGTTACAGATGACCGCCGCTGAGCATGCCAAGCTGCTTGGCTTGCACAGGCCTGAACGACAGCCAAATGCCAGGCCCCCCCCCCTCGCTCGTCCCCCTCTCCAAACACTGCTGGGACTCCCTACACTTGTGGCTGAAGTATTTAAGGCGCTGCGCCCTTCGTCCCTGGGCAGCTTCCCTCTATTCTCTGGCCAGAGCCACCTTAAAAGCCACCTCGATTCTTTTTGTCTGAGTGGCATTTGGGAATCTCCTGACTCCTCTCCAAGGGACGGGTGGGGGGCTGGGCTGGGGGAGCTGACTACTGACCCTCCAGGCCTAGCAGGAGGACCGACCAAGGGGTATCCCTCTGGCTTCCTGCTCCGTCTCCAGCCCTCGCTTCTGCTCACCTGCCCAAAGATGCTCTGGGCTTCTCTGCTGTTGCAAGGATTCTCCTTCTCTTGGGCTGCAAGCAGTAAGTTCCCTCTTCTGCCTCTTTGCTCTTCTGCTGGGGGGCGGAGGGGGGGGGGCTTCCACTGGCTTTTGGAAGCTTGGCTCGGCTGCTCCTTTCTTCCTTTCACATAGGGTCATCTTTGCCACCCGTCAGCACTTCTTTGGGATTATTGCGGGGGGGGGGGGGAGTGTTTGCTTGCTCTCAAGAGAATTTTTAAAATCATTGCCCTTCAATAATTTGAAAAAGGAAGAGTGTTTGGGTGGAATGGCTTGCCCGGTTTGCAAACACGGAAGGTTTCCTCCAACAGTCCTTGCTCAGCAGTTCCTCTAGGCCTCTGCCCCCCCCTTAAGGCCCCCCTAGGAAAAGATGGAAGTTATTTCTCACAGAGTAAGAGGGCACCTGGGGCACCCAAAAGACCACCAACATTTGAGTGCAGGGGGAGCGCTGATGATTGCAAACCAAGTATTTGCATGCTTCCCTGGAAAGAAATCTCACTAAGATCAATGGGTCTTACTCTCAGGTAAATGTGCATAGGCATGTAGCCAGAGAATAAGCTTTCCATTCCCCAGGTTTGCACACCCAGCCTGAACGGACTTTCAACTGAAGCATTCCCCCCCCCCCCCAGTTTTCTTCTCTCTTCAGCAGCCGCCAGGGACAGGCCAAGGGCCTCCGAGGTGGAAGAGCCACATGGCCTCCTCTCCCTTCCCCCCAGCTGCCACAGGGCACAATCCACCAGACGGCCAGAGTCTCAGAGGCGAATGCTTCCTTGCAGTGGTGCTTCAGCAGGAGAACTTCCCCACCGGGTTGTCGCTGGCTGTGGGTCTCAGCATGAAGCACCCAAGGCTGGGATGATGGGGGGGGGGCTGGAGGGGGGGGGGAGACAGGAAAAAGGCAGCCTGCTTTCCTAAGCAGGCTGACTTGGAGCTAAACACCACAAAGCTCAAGTAAGTGTGTTTAGGATTGCAGCCCTCTTGTTGGGGACTCTCCCACAGGAGTTTCTTTGGGTGTTGTAGCCTCTTTAAGGTGCTGCAAAATTCTCAGCTGGGCTGACTGGCACCGGATCACACAGGGCTCCCCTGCCCCCTTCGGCACTAGCCAATTCAGCTTAAATTATCCCTGCAAAGGTCAGGAAACAACTACAGGACTCTTACTACAACTGCCCGTTTGCCCTTGGGCAAAAGCTTCAGTTGAGAAAGGACAATAATGAAGCAGCCCCCCAACATTTCCCAGAGGAAAGAGGGGTCTCCTTTTAACAGCCGTTTCCCATCCTTTGCAGACCCCAGTCTTGCACATGGCTGAAAACCCTCGACTTTGCCTGCGGTGCGCCCGTTTAAAAACCCAGAAGATGTTTGCCCTTTAGGGTACTCCAGGAAAAAAAATCTATCCGATGTTATCAAGAATTCAAAACATGCAGCAGCTGGGCACTGTATAGGCTGGGCATCGCAGGGGGGGGGCCGCCTTAGTGCTCATACACAAGCATTGTTACATGAATATGTGCTCCAAAAAGAATGCTGACCTGTTCTATGAACAGCAGCACTCTCCTCTGGCGCAGGAGGCAGGCTCCTTGCCCTCGGGGGAAAGAGCTGCTGTTAGCTAGAAGTAGGTTTCAGGCGGGTAGCTGGGTCGGTCTGCAGCAGAAAAGCAAGATTTGGTTCCAGCATCACCCTAAAGACCAGCCAGATCCCCAGGGTAGGAGCTTGTGAGAGTCAGAGCTCCTGTTGCAAAGGCTCCCACCCTGAGATTTAACTGAAGAAGTTACAGAGATCCCGGGAGGAAGCTGAACGCTAGCATCACAATGCCAGCAACTCCCATTCACAACACGTTTTAGCAATGCGCTCATCCACTCTGCAAGGGGAACAAAAGAGGGAGGGAGTTACCAGGTGGGGGCCCGCATCAGGAAGCCGGCCCGGCGGGAACCTCTGAGGAATTGCCACACAGATTTCCTGAGCCACACAGAGGGGTGGGGGGTTCTCTTTCTTACCGGGAATTATTCACATTCTGCAGGGAGCCTTCAGCATCTGGATGGAAAAAACAGCCAATCAGGCAGTGCAGTGCAGGCAAAAAGGAATGCAGCCCTGGGAAGCAGTTTGGCCCTGGCTTTGGAGGTGTGCTAAATTTCCCCAGATGTTATGGAGATGGAAAAAGGGACGAAATGTCTAGCTGAGCCATGCCCTGTTGTTCTGAGCTGATCCGTGAGGAAAGGAAAACACAACAGGGTTAATTCGATCTTCTGGAGGCAACAAAGTTGTGCAGACCTCTTCGCTACTAGAAACTAGCTCAGACATATCAGCGCCGATTTTAATCTGCTTTGAATTACAAGGTGCTTGCTGTCACCTAGACCCAAAAGGGAAAGGCAGGGTCAGCTACTTAAAGAACCAGTGCCACGAGAAGAGCAAAAGAGTAAAGAGTCCAGTAGCACCTTTAAGACTAATCAACTTTATTGTAGCATAAGCTTTTGAGAACCACAGCTCTCTTTGTCAGCATCTGATGAAGAGAGCTGTGGTTTTCGAAAGCTTATGCTGAAATAAAGTTGGTTAGTCTTAAAGGTGCTACTGGACGCTTTACTATTTTGCAACCTCAGACTAACACGGCTAACTCCTCTGGATCTAAGAAAAGAGCAAGAGTCCAGTAGCACCTTTAAGACCAACACAATTTGTGGTAGGGAATGAGCTTTCCTGAGTCACAGCTCACTTCTTCAGATACATGAAATGCCAAGAAAGTTCTTCTACCACTCCACCTTTCAGAGAAGGTGAACATTCAGTATCTGCAGAATTCTTGACCGGATGCTCTACGAAGGGGGCATGTGACTCTAGTCCCAAAGTTTTTCCTAACGGGGGGGGGGGGGCAGGGGGAGACTCTCCTTTTGCCAAATCTCTTCTCACACTGCAAGAGTAATTTTAGAAACAGTCTGAGAGGTCTGTCGGCAGATCACGTCTCTCTGCCCAGGGACCGGCTGCCCTTTTTAGGGGGGAACAAATTCAGTTCAACTTCTCTCTTCTATCAACATTGCCTCTAATCTGGCTTTTTTTGGGTGTGTGTATAACTTCTATAGACTTGGAAAAAAAGGTTCAGGGTAAGAAATATTAATGCAAAGATCTATTTAAAGCAACGGAAAATACACCCGCTATTTCAAAGCTGTAATTGGAGATGAGCTTTTTGCTCTGTTTTGGCTCGACGACAATGGAGGGAGGGATGCCGAGTGACCTTCTACAAAGCAGCTGTGGATAAAGGGCTGGCTTGAAAGGACAGGGCCTCAAAGAAGATGCCTGGGGCAGGAGGGCTAGCGGGAGATTGGCTAGCTGGGACCCAAGCCCTGCCTCTGCCCTGGGGCCGCCCCGTGGTCTGGGGCCACCCATTCAGTGAGAATGGGGCTTGCTCTAAAGAGAACTGGGTCCAGGCCACAACGTTTCCTGGGTCAGTGGCTTGTCTGAAACTGTGCGCGCTTACTCGGAAGTGAGCCCACTGAGGTCAATGGCGATCCATTCTCAAACACAAGTGTGAGCAGAAGGGTCCTTTACAGAAATTTGGGATGGAAAATTTTTGCAACTCCTTTGTAATGGATGGGGATCCAGATGTTATGCCCAGGAACTACAGCTATCCATACAGCAAGTAATGAAAATGTGATATGAATTGTGTTTTATTTTAATATAAGTCATGCATCGAATGTGTTGGTACCTAATAGAAGCATACAGCTAGACTTTCAGGATGGCCTCACCCATGACTGTTTGTCTGCCAGGCAGAGAAAAGCTCTTGGCCCCCTGCATAATGAACGCATGGAATTCACTGCCACAACACGTAGAGTCCAGTAGCACCTTTAAGACTAACCAATTTTATTATAGCATAAGCTTTCGAGAATCAAGTTCTCTTCATCAGATGCCTGATCAAAACTGGGCAGATACAGAAGAGGAGGGGGGAAAGAGAGAGAAGGGGGCATAAATCACAAGAAGACAGAATGCAATTAGCATAGAGGCAATCAAAACATTCCTTTGCTTGGAAATGTAAACATCTCCTTTTGGTGTGCAGTCAGTTTGTAGCAGTGAAGGTATCCAATTCCTATGTAGTATAAGCCTTCGGTAACCACAGCCCTCCCTGCCAGTTGCATCTGACAAAGAGAACTGTGGTCCCCGAAAGCCCACACCAGGCGTCACTGGGCTCCCCCAGACCACGCCTCTGTAAAGGGAATCTGTTACCTGTGATAATGTGATAACCATTCATAGTCTCTATTCAGTCCCAGCTTGACAGAGTCAAATTTGCATATGAATTCCAATTCAGCAGCCTCCCGTTAGATTTTGTTTTTGAAAGGTTTCTGTTGAACCACAGCGACCTTTAAGTCTTTGGTGGAATGTCCTGGTAGATTGAAGTGTTCTCCCACTGGTTTCTGGACGTTTCCATTTCTAATGTCAGATTTGTGTCCATTTATTCTTTTGCGTAGAGGTTGGCTCGTTTGTCCAATGTACAGAGCAGAAGGACATTGTTGGCACATGAGGGCATATATCAGATTGGAGGATGAGCAGCTGTAAGAGCCAGAGACAGTGTAGTTGATGCCATTGGGTCCTGTAATTGTATTCCCTGGGTAGATATAGGGGCAGAGCTGGCATCTGGGTCTGTTGCAGGGCTTGGTACCTGTGCTGGTGACTCTGCTGGCCGATTCATGATTGTAAGTGAGAAGTCGTTTAAGATTGGGGGGCTGTCTGTAGGCAAGGAAAGGTCTTCCACCCAGGGCTTCTGAGAGAGAGGTATCATTTTCCAGGATGGGTTGTAGCTCACTGATGATACGTTGGATGGGTTTGAGCTGGGAGCTATAGGTGACAACCAGTGGTGTTCTGTTGTTAGTTCCTTTAGGTTTGTCCTGGAGCAGGCTGTTTCTGGGTACTAGTCTGGCCCTGTTAATTTGTTCCTTCACTTCATTTGGTGGGTACCAACAGACCGATACTCATATCGACATGCCTCCAGCTTCCACCCTAAACATACCACTCGGTCGGTTGTCTACAGCCAAGCCTCACGTTACAACCGTATCTGCTCCAATGCTCTCGACCGAGACTCACACTTAAGAGATTTACAACAAGCATTTTTGGGACTACAGTACCCACCAAATGTTTTGATTGCCTCTATGCTAATTGCATTCTGTCTTCTTGTGATTTATGCCCCCTTCTCTCTCTTTCCCCCTCCTCTTCTGTATCTGCCCAGTTTTGATCAGGCATCTGATGAAGAGAACTTGATTCTCGAAAGCTTATGCTATAATAAAATTGGTTAGTCTTAAAGGTGCTACTGGACTCTTTTTGATTTTGCTACTACAGACTAACACGGCTAACTCCTCTGGATCTAACAACACGTAGAGAAGGCTATGCTCCGTGTCTTCCCTTAGACCCTTTTCTTTGGGGCCAGGTCTATCAACAGCTATTAGCAATAACAGGCGACTGAAACCTCCATGCCCAGAGGCAGTTTACCTCCGTTTATCTCCTGAGATGATGTGACCAATAAGGGGGGGGGGGCGGGAATTCAACGGAAAAAAGTAGAAGGCAAACCTTAAGGGGGAGAGATGGCTCAGTGGTCATGAACAATGGTAACTGAGAAAGGAAACTCCATGTTCCAAGGCAGTGTACCTCTGAATAGCCAGATGCTGGGGGATAAAAAATGGAGGGTGGTCCTACTTCCCAGGGAGTCATCTGGCTGGTTCCCATGGGATACGGGATGCTAGACTAGAAGGACCTTTAGTCTGACCCAGCGGGGTGATCCGTATGTTTTTATTTCCTTCCATTATACCCCCAGCCTTTCTCCCCAGTGGGGACGCAAAGCAGCTTGAATCATTCTCTTCTCCTCCATTTTATCCTCACAACAGTCCTGTGAGGGAGACTGGGCTGAGAGAGTGTGACTGGCTTGTGGTCACCCAGGTGGCTTCCATGGCAGAGCTGGAATTCGAACCCGGATCCCCTAGATCTTAATCCCACACTCTAACCACCACGCCACGCTGGCTCTGTGGAAGAGGCTCCGTGGGAGCAGGTTTTGAACGCCCAGGCTCATTCCTGGGTTGCGCCGTGAGCCTTCCGGCACCAAGACCTTGGCAGGAAGCTCCTTCTGCCACCCCCTGGGGCAATGCAGTCCCTTCGGGGGCCGAATCAGCCCTGGAACCTGTGATGGTTCCCGCAGACGCTGCCTCAGACTGCCCTGACTCAACCCAATCCCCTTCTTCTTTTCCCTTGCAGGTTCCCACTGGACATATGAAGGTAAGGAAAGAGCGATTTTCCTGGATTTACTCTGCAGAAGTTCACATTTCTTCATTTGGACCACCTTAAGCTTGCTGTAAACTGGCTTCCCCTCATGTTGGGGTGTTGACCCCTGATGCCTGCTGGTTACACCCCAAGCTAAGCCAGGCTCTGCCCCCAAGCCCAGCTGCGGCACTCCTTCAGCAATACTAGAATATGGGTAAGAAGCTCCTGAGCATGCACAGAATGCTCTTCCCCAGCCACAGCTGAATCCTATATATCTGAAAATTCTGGGGAGCGAGAGACATGTCGGCAGGCCGGAGGAGGTCCTAAAGGCCTCGGTTTTGAAAGGCCTCCTTAGGGCCAAACTAGACGTTTGCTTTTTAAGAGTCGGGCCCAGGTTCCCAGAGCCACAAAAGCTGCTGCAGCGAATGGCTATTCAAAAATCAAAGTCGAGCCCATTTGGGCTGAAAATGCTGTCGTGTAGGGCTGTCAATTCCGGGTTGGGAAACGTCTAGAAATTTGGAGGGGGTGGAGTCTGGGGGGCAGGATTTGGGGAGGGACCTTTGTGAGATATGAGGCTGTGGAGCCCCCCATCCAAAGCAGCCATTTTCTGCAGGGCAACCAATTTCTGTAGTCTGGAGAGCCATTGTAATTCCAGGAGATCTTCAGGCCTCACCTGGAGGTTGGCAACCATACCACTGTGGGAGAAGACGGTGGGGGGGCAGTCTTCCCCCCCCCCCCAATGAAACAGCACTAGAGAGATTTATTTCCTAATCTTTGCTTATCCACATGCTCAGAATTCTCCATACGGAGCAGCAAAAACAGGGCCTGTTTCATTGCCGGGAAAGGGACTGGGGGGAAGGCAGCAGCCCCCTCCCCCCTTGGCAGTATTCCAAGCCCAAACAAGGTCTCCTTTACTATTTAGCAGCCATTTGGCAGCTGCAGGAAAATTGAGGCAAGTCTGGAAAACTCAGACCCAATACTTAAAAAACCCACATTTCTAGTTTGGCACTTAGGCAGAGGCATGGGCTGGGCAATGCAGAACGAATTCTGCCATATGCCGCTGCCCCGATGGTGATTCAACTAGAAAGTGTTGCCTCGACGGGGAATCAAAAGTGTTAAATCAATAGGGAGGCGCTGTGGCTCAGTGGCAGAGCACTCGCTTGGCACGCGCAACGTCCTGGGATCAATTCCCTGCATCTCCAATAGAAAAGGGCAGGTAGCAGGTGACGTGGAAGACCTTTTTCTGCCTGAGACCCTCAAGAGCAGCTGCCAGCCAGAGGAGACAAGACTGACTCTTATACGGCAGCTTGCGGGTCGAATCCTGCAGATCCATCCCATGAACAGCGGTGGCGTGGCTCAAGGAGCATTCCCCTGAACCAAGAGGCTGTTATTGTTAGTGGAACAGATCCGACCCCTTTTCTCTGGGAGAAACAATATTTTTGGAAGCATCAGAACCCGCAGGGGCGAATTAACCATTTTTGATAGCTGCAGTTTGGTTACTGCATCAGACGGCTTTTCAAAGCTTGGAGCATTTCAGATGCAGCTCACCGTTCGTCCCTCCAACAACTCAGCATCGCAGGCCAGCCATGGGGGAGTGGCCAAGGCCCTTGGCACAGCTGCCCCAGTTCTTGCCCGAGCCGTGGCCCCCTGAGCTGCCACAAAGGAGCTCCGGCCAAAGCCTTCCACGACCCCTCAGGTGCCCCAGAAGAAAGGCCCTTTTGGAGTTCCCAGCTTGCAACAAAAGATTTGGGACACACGAGTTAACCCTCGTCCTTCCAGCAGCAACAGACGAATTGTTGCTTGCCATTTATAGAGGAGGACAGCAAATGCATATTTTTTAAAAAATAAAAATGCATACGCCTGTTTAGAAAACACAGCCACCTCCCTGAAGTGATAACCCCCCCCCCCCAATTGCTTAAATAGCTGCAAATGCATTAGGAAAATAGCAGGGGGGGCCCAGCCGTTATGGACTAGTAACTGCAGCCGTGCAGCCATGCAAATAGCTGGATCCAGGTAAGAGGGAGACGGTGCTGCCTGGAACAGCCTCTGCTTTCAATGGGATTGTTTTTCCTACCATGGACAGTGTACAGCTTTTGCGGAAAGACTCTGGCCCAAAGGACACACTGCCAATTGTGGTGAGTCATGGCTCACTTTCCCCACAGCAACACAGCAGCTGCGGAGAGAGGAATTTTTAAAGATCCGTCCGTTTTTTATAGCCATCTTTTTATTGCTGTTCGGCTTTTGTTATATGATCTAACTATAACAATTTCTAACGTCAAAAGACTTACATTATTGTTCCAATGAAACGTTTTAAGAACTGTTATCAAATAGCAGTTTCAATTACCAAAGACTTACTCTTCTTACATTTATAAGATTACATGATTAACACGTTGATTCACTAACCTCCATGTGATAACAACAGTAGAACTCCTGCCCCCCTGCTGCCTTCCCAGGCCCCCTCGTGGACTTTAAAATCCCTTTCCTTTCCGGCTGAATTTATTTATTTACTAGAAAGAAATCCTGTTATAGCAAAAAATACAACGGGCTCTAGAAAGGGCAGGGGGGCCTGGCTGGCCATTGCCCCCTCCCCAGCGCCCCAATCTGGGCAAAGGGAAGGAGGGCAGGGTAGCATACCTGCCTCCATTCCCCCCCCCCCGCTCTTGCCCCCATTGCGGTTTGGGGGGGAGGTGAGTGAGGGATGCCGTGCCCCCCTTGCTCCTGCGTGCCCCCCTCACCCTCCCCATTGCGACTTCAAGTAGGGTTGCCAGCTCCAGGTTGGGACATTCCGTCGCTTGACACCCCCCCAGGATCGCAGCTTTGGTGGGGAGAGGAGGAGAGCGAGGCTTGCCTGCCGCCGCTCACCCCCCCTGACCCCCAGAATCATGGCTTTGAGGGGGAGAGGAGACAAGCGAGGTTTGCCTGCCGCCACTCGACACCCCCCCCAGGATCACGGCTCGGGGGGGAGGAGTTGAGCGAGGCTTGCATGCCGCCACTCGACCCCCCTGTGCCCCCCAGGATCACTGCTTTGTGGGGTAGAGGAGGCCAGCAATCGGGGCTGCTGCCAGCGGGGAGCATGGGGTGTGTGTGGCTCCAGGCTCCTCTGCCCGGCAGCCACCCGGATCGGGCTACTGCGGCACGAAGCGACTCCCCTCGTATCCCTGGGAGGGGCGCAATAACGCGCCTGCGCTCTTGGTTACCGGGTGAGTCATCGGAAACCACTTACTGAATTATATAGTAAGATTTATTTATTTAGATTTATATCCCGCCCTCCTCACGAACAGGCTGAAGGTGGCTAACATCATCAATAAACAACAATAAATACAAGTTAAAACACATAAAATCATAAAACTAAATCACAGCTACTGTAATCCAAATTCCAGTTTCAGGCGTCATCAACAGTTACACAGGCCACTGTAAAAATAGTATAAGAACTCCAGATTTCAACCATGGGGTAGCGCCCAGGGAAGGACAGCTTGGGGCGCGGCGGCCAAAGGAGGGGCAGAATGTCGGCTCTCAACCAAAGGCCCGGCGGAACAACGACTCCGTCTTACAGGCCCTGCGGAACTGTAGCAGATTCTGCAGGGCCCGGATCTCCAATGGGAGTGGTTCCACTGGGCCGAGGCCAGAGCCAAAAAGGCCCTGCCCCTGGCTGAGACCAGAAAAACGTCCCTCAGGCCGGGGACGAGGGTTGCCAGGCCCCCTAAACCTCCCACTGGGAGGATAGGGGCCTAGCACTTACCTTGGGGGAGAGGGGTGCGCGCACGCGCCCCCACAAGCACGCTGACGTCACTTCAGGAGTGACGACATCGCGCGGCCCCTGGGTGTGCACCCACGCTCTGCAGGGGCTCAAAACAGGCCTGATCCGTGCTGAAATGGGCCCGTTATGAGGCGCTGCGGAGTGCAGGAGCACTCTTGTGCTTCGCAGCGCCCGAAAATGGGCCCATTTTGCCACAGATCGGGCCCGTTTTGCAGCACCTCAAAACAGGCCCAATCTGCGGCAAAATGGGCCCAAAATGAGCCTGATTTTGGCCAAAACGGGTCCGTTTTGAAGCGCTGCGGAGCGCAGGAGTGCTTCCACACTCCACAGTGGTCCTGATCCGGGCCAAAAAGGGTCTGATCCCGGTGGCTGCTGCACACGGGAGCACGCAGCGCCACAGGGGAGCTCACATGGAAGATGCCCCCCCCGCTGGTTAGGTAAGTGGGGGCAGGGTGTGGGGAGCGGGGGCTGGGGATACCCCGCCCCCACCGGGGGTCTGCCATCCCTACCGGGGACCACCACTAATTGTTTATCCACAGGGTGCAAGGCCCTGTGGGGGACATAATGGGAAAGGCGGTCCCATAGATACGTTGGCCCCAGTCCACTAAGGGCTTTAAACACCAAAACCAAGACCTTGAACTAGATCCGGAACTCAACAGGGAGCCAGTGCAGCTGGAACAGCACAGGGTGAATATGTGCCCTGAATGGAGTCCCAGTAAGGACCCCTGCCCTGAGCCCTGAGAATGAATCACTGCCCTGAGCCCTGCATATTCAGGAGTAGGGCAGTTTATAGAATCGTAGAATCACAGAGTTGGAAGGGGCCATACAGACCATCTAGTCCAACCCCCTGCCCAGTGCAGGATCAGCCTAAAGCAGCCCTGACAAAGATTCCTCCAGCCTCTTCTTGAAAACTGCCAGTGAGGGGGAGCTCACCACCTCCCTAGGCAGCTGATTCCACCTTTGAACTACTCTGACCGTGAAAAAGTTTTTCCTAATATCCAGCCGGTACCTTTGTGCATGTAGTTTTAGCCCATTGCTTCGCGTCCTACCCTCTGCTGCCAACTGGAACAGCTCCTTGCCCTCCTCCAAATGACAGCCTTTCAAATATTTAAAGAGAGCAATCCTGTCCCCCCTCAACCTCCTCTTCTCCAAACTAAACATTCCCAAGGCCCTCAGCCTTTCCTCGTAGGGCTCAGTCTCCAGACCCCTGATCATCCTCGTCGCTCTCCTCTGCACCCTCTCGATTTTGTCCACATCCTTTTTGAAGTGAGGCCTCCAGAACTGCACACAATACTCCAGGTGTGGCCTGACCAAGGCAGTATAGAGAGGGGCTATGACCTCCTGCAATTTCGACACTATGGCCCCTTTGATACAACCCAATTGGCCTTTTTTGCCACCGTATCACACTGACTGCTCATATTTAATTTACAGTCCACTCTTACCCCAAGATCCCTTTCACATATACTACTGCCCAGAAGTGTATCCCCCATCCAGTATTTGTGCTTCTCATTTTTGTGGCCCAGATGTAATACTATAGAATCTATAAATCTAAATTATAAATAAAATAAATGACTTGCCAAAATTCGTAGCAGGTAGCTTGGCCCTCCACCCAGAGCTGGAGAAACATGTATCATGAGAGCAAAAAATGGTTTTCCTCAGCTGCTTCTAGAACTGTAGATGCAATCAGTTGCTTCTGATAATGGGATCAGTTGCTTCTGATAGTGAGATAACCATTCATAGTCTCTATTCAGTGCAAGTCTGACTGAGTCAAATTTGCATATGAATTCCAATTCAGCAGCTTCCCCGTTGTATTTTGTTTTTGAAAGGTTTCTGTTGAACTACGATGACCTTTAAGTCCTTGATGGAATGTCCTGATAGACTGAAGTGTTCTTACCCCTTCCCCTCACCACCTATATATATCTAACCAGTTTCTTCATACCCTCCATGCATCTGATGAAGAGAGCTGTGGTTCTCGAAAGCTTATGCTACAGTAAAGTTGGTTAGTCTTAAAGGCGCTACTGGATTCTTTTCTATTTTGCTGCTACAGACTAACACGGCTAACTCCTCTGGATCTATGCCTGCTTTTTGTTTCTAGCAAATGCTGAACAGCTTGGCTCAGTGAATGGTGGGGGTGGGTGGGCGTTGTTCAGCTGGCCTTGGTGTGTAAGTGCAGAGGCTGGAAGGGTCCGACTTTTGATCTTCCCTCTCCGTTCTACAAATGTGTCATTCTGGGTAGCGACCCTACAACAAGGCAGAAGCAGTAGCTGCCCTAACTCAACTGGACCCGTCCTTTCCCCATGGAGGAAGCACTGGGGAGGGGGAATGACGGAGCTCGTCCTCCTGCCCCCCAGCCACCAGATCTGCCTTTGTCCCCAAAGGCCCCCTAATTCTGAGAGCTGGGCAGGGCTGCTGGTCTGTTTTTCCAGCTGAAATCCTGTGCTTCAAAAGAGCAAAGGACACGTGTTGTTCCAAAGAGGTTAGCGCAGGAAGCTTGGCCAGGCACGCTTGATCCTCTTGGGCACAGGGAATGTAATCCCCTTTGAGTCGCTCAGCCTTGAAAAACAAAGCCATTATGGAAGGCTGAGAGGGGCTTAGTGGTGGCTGCAGCAATTCCAGACGAGAGAGGCCTGTCCAGGGCCTGGTCTGGTTTGCCAAAGGGAGGTGCAGGAGATGGGGAGAAACAGCAAGTGTGTGTGTGTGCATTGCCCCACTTCCTTACCCAGGTGTGGGAGAAGATCAGGGAGCCAGAGGGGATGCTGGGTGGGCCAAAGACCCCTCCAGGATCTCATCTAGTTGAGCACTGCCCAAAGAGTAGCTGCAAAACCGTACGAGCCTTGGTGTGCTTCCTGCTGGTATGGAGTTGCCGTCCTGCCCCTGAGCCCGAGCTTCGGTTGGTCAAGGCCGGTCTCTCCTGACGGGCACTCGGGTTCCCAAGTCGGGTTCCGACCCTAGGCAAGGCCACACAGATTTAAGTGCTGACAAAGCAAACGCCAAATCCGATTCTGTTAACTGGGCAACAGCAGCACTCAACGTGAAGAGCTTTCCCGTCTTGACCCCCAAGTTCCTGAGGATGCCCAGCTGTGCCTCACCTTTATGATGAGTTCTTATTTTGGAAACTTTGTCCGTAATCCGATGCTTTATTCCAGAAGGCCCTTGGAGGTCTGCACGCAACATTTCCCACGAGGCAGGGAAACGGAAACACAACTTTTGCACAAAGGGCAAGGCATACATTTTCTGGTGCCCCCCCCCCCCCGTCCTCCAGTTGCATGGAAAGTGGTGTCTCTCTTTCCCAGAGTCTTTGTGCATGACATACACAGAAGCCTCCCAGGGGCATGCTCCCAACTGGCATTGCCAACTTCCAGGTGAGTCCTGGAGATCTCACAAAATTATACTGATCTCCAGACAACAAAGATCAGTTCCCCTGGAGACGATGGCTGCTTTGAAGGCGGACTTTATGCGATTATACCCCTGTGAGTTCCCTCCCTTAAGCCCTCCCACCCCAGGCTCCACCCCCACGAATTTCCTAACCCGGAGTTGTCATTCCTGTCCACTGGAATGACTTTAATTCGCCAGGTTAAAAGGTGGCAATGTAAGCCCCGCTAGGCAAGCACCCATGAACATGCCCAGCACATGAAAGCACATAGTGAGCTGGAGAGTTGCAAAGGGGGGGGCAGGAGCAGTCGGTTTTGTGAAGGGCAGGGGAAAGTGCAAGGACAGTGGGGAAAAGCGGACATTCCTTCAGATCTCACAAGTCTGTTCTCTTGAACCACCCATTTCCTCTCTACCCAGTCTTCCAGTTCCTCCAGGGATTTGAGAGTTTTCTGGGTGCAGACGCATACGGCAGAGAATCGGTGATGGCGGGAAACTGGGTTTGGAGGATTTTATTTGAAAAAAATGCATGTGCGACAGCTGAAGGTCTCAGGCCACTGGAATGACAACTGTGCAGGGCAGGCCAAACAAACAGCTTTATCCTTGCTTCCCCGCTTGGAAACAATCCTTCCAGCAAAACAAGGGCTGTGCCAGCAATTAGCATTCAGATGCAAAGGAGCGTGGAATTCACCAGCCTAGTTGCTGGTCTCCTTTGCCGCATCCGGGGGACGTGGACGGCGCCAAACCTCTTTCAGAAAGAGGGAACAAGCCTTGCCCTCTTGCAGCCTTTTTGAGGCAAAAGACAGACTTTTCGGTAGCAGGCTTCAGTCCAGGCGCCCCTGCCGGGAGGCATATGAGGACTCGCAATGGGGACCCCATTGATTTTTACTTTTTGTTTATTTATGTTGTTTATAGTCCAGCTTTCCCACTGAGACTCAAGGGGGATTATGCAGAGTAGGTCAATATGACCAATGGCTGGAACGTTCAATAAACAATACAATGGGAGAGGGATTACAGAAATGTGAGAACAAACAGAAATCTGAAAACAGACCTCAAACGATGCTGAAACGGAATGCAGGCAGTTTGACACAAGGTGTTAAACGACACAGAAACTACCCAGGAGGGGCATGCTTACAGCAACGGACAGTAGTATACGATACACAGCAGTATCCGTCCGAATATAGACAAAGGCCGTGTGCTTCCTTGCCGCTTCTGCTGGATTTGTCTGCAGCCTTTGACACAGTTAAGAGCCCCGTGGCGCAGAGCGGTGAGCGGCAGTACTGCAGCCCAAGCTCTGCTCACGACCTGAGTTCGATCCCGACGGAAGCCGGGTCCAGGTAGCCGGCTCAAAGTTGACTCAGGGCCAAACTACAAGTGACGAATGACACTTGAACGGCAAGTGTATTCCTCCCTGTTCACTTGCCCTCCACTTGCTCTTCACTAGATCCACTTGCCGTTCAAGTGTCATTCGTCACTTGTAGCTTGACCCTCTGCCTTCCATCCTTCCAAGGTCGGTAAAATGAGTACCCAGTTTCTTCGGGGTAAAGTGTAGATGACTGGGGAAGGCAATGGCAAAACGCCCCGTAACAAAAAATCTGCCAAGAAAACATCGTGATGCGACGTCCCCCCATGGGTCAGTAATGACTCGGTGCTTGCACAGGGGACTACCTTTACCTTTTACATTTGACACAGTAGACCTGTTGAGGCATTTAAGTGGGCATCAAAGGATGTGCCCTGGACTGGTTTAAATAGTTCCTCATGGAATGGACTCAAAGGGTTGCTGTTGGAGAACAGCTATCTTTAGTACGTGAATTACCTTACAGGGTTCCACTGGGTGCAATCTTATCCCCCAAGTTATTTAACTTTAAGTAAAGCCTATGTGAGCCTGATCTTGTCAGATGGCAGAAGCGAAGCAGGGTCAACCTTGATTAGTAATTGGATGGGAGACCCCCAATGAAGACCAGGTTTGCAGAGGCAGGTGATGGCAAACCACCTCTGTTAGTCTCTTGCCATGAAAACCCCACCAGGGGTAGCCATAAGTCAGCTATGACTTGAGGGCACTCTCCACCATGTAAAGCCTTTAGGAGAAATCATTTGTAGCTATGGAACTGGATGTGACCAATATGCAGATGATACTTAGCTTTATAGCTTGCTGTCCGTATCTCCTGGTGATGCAGTAGATATCTTGGGTTATCGCCTGACAGCTGCGGTCAATAGCTGGAAGCGAACAAATTGAAACTGAACCCAGACAAGACGGAAGAGATGCTGGTTGGGAAGGTGGAGATCTTGAAGGACATTGTTTGTCTCACTTTTGATGAGGTTCTGTCATGTCTGTACCCCTACATCCATTCCATTGTTCTCTGTGTGGAACCATTGCTGATGCTGTATCTTGATTTCATTTTGCGAATGCTCTAACCGTAGCATTCGTTTCTCTAGCAGCCTGAGAACACAGCTGCCTTATCTGTACTTTCTTTGAAGCTCACAAAAGTGACCTTGTACTGTCTGAAATGTTATAGCTTACTCTCATTTATTCTCAGACCATTTCCTGTGCTTACCTGTGGTCTAGGTGGGAGGGGGAAATGAGTGGGGATTTAGAGTTTGTATTTTCTTCAAGTTGCTATTCCTGTCAAGGAAACGTGTACTGCTAGGTGCTTTTTGCCTCTGCGCATTCTATGGACATATATATGGAAAAGATTGGATTTCTGAATAAAACCATTTGACCAAGAGCTTGGATTTCTTGCTGCAATGGTGCAGGTTCCTGTCTACCATATCCTGTTATCCAGAGCCTGATAGGTTCAGTTGACCCTGGCAGACTCAGATAAGAGCCTGGGGGTTATAATGGACCCAGAATTGCTGCTAGAGGAGCAAGTGAATGCAGCCGCACAAGGCCTTCCTCCAAATCTAATCTCAATGTTACCGTGGCGTGGATCCAGGGGGTCAGATCAGCCTTGTCAAGACAGGGAGCCGTCCTCTGGGCTAGACTGAGTTAGAAGAAGGCATTTTTGCATCTGTATTCTCTCGCAGCAGTGCAGGATCTGGAATAAGCCCTCGACTCTCTTCACCGAGCCTGCAAGGGTCAGCTGAACCCCATCGAAAGCGGCGAGCACCGTGTCCTTCAAGCTCTTTGCTTTTCCAGCCAGCATCACTTCCGTCTGGTCTGGGTTCAGTTTCAATTTGTTTGCTTTTAGCCAATTAACAACAGCTGTCAAGCAGCAACTTAGTACCTCTACTACATCACCAGGGGATTTGGATAATGAGCTGGGTATCATCCGCATATTGATGGCATTGAATTCCACAGCTGTGAATGAATTCTCCTAAAGGCTTTATATAGAGGCCTGAATAACATGGGAGATAAGACTGTGCCCCGTGGAACCCCACAAGAGAACTCCTAGCCCCAGTTTGGCTAGGGATCCTGATGGCGTTTTGCCATCTTCTGGGCATGGAGTAGGGGTCACTGAGTGTGGGAGGGTATTTGGGAATTTCTTGCATTTTGCAGGGGGTGGGAATAGATGACCCTAGAGGTCCCTTCCAACCCTATGATTCTATGATTCCAGCAACAACCCTTGGAGTCCATTCCATGAGGAACAATTTAAACCAATCCAAGGCACACTCCCTGCCCTGATACCTACTTCTGCCATAATGGCCTTGGGTGTGCAACCTTCCCTCAGCCTAGAAGCTCCAGCCTCACTCTGCACGAGGTACCAGAACAATTCCTTCCCTTTGCCCTTAGAAGAGAGGAGCTTTGAGGTGGGCACAGCCACCCCACCCACCTTGGATTTGGGGATGGATTTCTGTTGTTAGTCGGAGGCCCCCAAGCACAGATTGCATGCTGCTTGGTCTCTGTCATGAACAGCTCCTGGCACACACACACGGGTGTTCAGCAGCTATTAAGGAGCATTGGTGGAGTGAGGTGGGGCTTCAGCTGCCCCCCCCCCACGGCTCCCTCCCCTTCAAAGCAAGTGCCACAAATGCGGGTAGGATCTTTGCCACTCATTCTCTCTGTTGCAGGGGCCCATGGACAAGCGCACTGGCTGGACACGTATCCTGACTGTGGGTGGAAAGCACAGTCCCCCATCAACATCCAGACCGAGGCAGTCCACTATGACCCCTCCCTGCCTCCAGTGGAGCCTGAGGGATACCGCAGCCCTGGGAGCGAGGCGCTGACCCTTAAAAATAATGGGCACACAGGTGAGGTTCCCCTGCGGCTTGGGTTGCGTCCCTCACATGACAGACATCTTCATCGCTGAGTGGCCCGGGGGGGGGGCAGAGGGCGTGGCGCTTTTGTAGTGCCAAAGAGTCTTCCATGGCTACACTGCAGGCACACCACGTCTAGGGGGCTAGGAAGGCCCCTTTCCCGCAATGCCAGAGCGCTGGGAGGTCTCACTTGCACCATGGAAGGTTTCACAGGGCAAAGGAGCGTGGGCAGCTGTTTTGCTGGCAACTCTTGGCCACGCTCCACTCTGTGCTCTGGCATTGCCAGAACCACCACGGTTTCCACGTGTCATGGTGTCCCACAGTCACGAATCTCCCTCTTAGTGACACCGTAGAGCGCACCTCCCATTCTGCGATTGTTATGGGCCTGTGGCCTGGTGGAGGGCAGTTGCCCTTTGTTTCTGTGGCCCCTTGAGCCACGAGCTCTGGCTCTGGTAACTCAGTGCGCAGATTGCGCGGTGCGCAGTGCGCAGTTGCAATGGCAGTGAAACCACCATACAGCCCCAAGGTCTTCCGAGGCAGCTCCGTGGTTGCAGGATTGCCTTTTTAAAAATTCCATAGTGATGAAGTTGGCCAGAAGCCTTCACCCGTATCTTCGTGCTGCCTTAAGCACTAGAAACTTGCTTCCTTATAAAACAAAAATGGAAAAGGCTGAGAAGCTTTAGGGTGCTGAATTCCACACCCCAGCAATAACTCGCCAGTTTCTTGCTATAGAGATGTAGTGGTTAAGAGCAGCAGGACTCTAATCTGGAGAGCCGGGTTTTGATTCCTCCGCTTGAAGCCAGCTGGGTGCCCTTGGGTCAGTCACAGCTCTCTCAGAGCTCTCTCAGCCCCACCCACCTCACAGGGTGATTGTCCCGTGAGGATAACAACACACTTTGTAAATTGCTCTGAGTGCGTGTTAAGTTGTCCTGAAGGGCAGTATATAAATCAAATGTTGTTGTTATTGTTATTGTGGAATACACCAAGTCCTACCATATGGGACTACTTCCCAAATGGACATGATCCCACGGCATACCCAGCCTGGCTCCCTACATTGCAAAGCTCTGATGATATCGCTCAAGCCAAAGCAGGTCCCCAGCATTACAGCTCCTAGCCAGTGACTTCAACGTCTGTATTGGTGCTCCTAACCTCAGGGATGGATGAGTTTCTCAGCGAGAGGCCACATTCATACCATAATCCTATTAATCTAACATGCACCTATGTTCATCTTAGCACCTTTAGATGTCCTAAACAAACAGCTGCACTCTTGGGCAGTAAAACAGATTAAGGGGTGCAATAATAAAGGCCAATGCAGCCCCCCACCCTCTGGACTAACGGCCTGCTGGCCTCTCTCTCCCGCAGTGCAGATGTCGCTGCCCCAGACGATGCGCTTGCACGGCCTGCCCAGGGTCTACTCAGCTGTCCAGCTACACTTCCATTGGGGCAGCACGAGACACACTGGGGGGTCAGAGCACCGGGTGGATGGCCAGGTCTTCCCTGCGGAGGTAAGTGGGCAGGGTGCTCCCCCCCCCCGCTCCCAATAAAAGCAGGACAAGTGCCCAGCCCAAAGTCCCTGAAATCCAGCCGCCAGGCTCCAGGAGCCAGCAGACAGGTATGTCCCTCCCCCTTTCCCCTGCACACCCTGCCCTTCCTCCCTTTCTCTACTAAGTCAAGTTTTGGTGCTACAGGGTAGCTTGGCAGAGAAATGGGGGGGGGGATCTGTCCCCTCTTGCAGCGGCAGAGACACAGATCGAGCCCTGCCTATCCCCCACCAACAGACCCGCACAGGGCAAACAAGTCCAAAGGCCCCTTGCTCAGTTCCATGCAGCTCCCTGAGCAAAGCCAGCCCCGCTTTCCTAGCCGACCTCTTCCCTTCTTGCCATTGCGCTGCAGCAAGCCTGGCAAACATCAGCAGAATGAATGCAGGTGGGGGGGGGCAACTCTGCTTTCTGGGGCTGCTCAAGCAAGACACAGGACCTGGCCAGGATTTATGCCCCGCTCGAGTTCACAGAAGGCAATGGATTAGCCAGGGCAATCTGGGACAGGGGGAATTAAGGCTGGGGCTGGGGGAGCCCCTATTCCAGAGCTGGCATGGCGGAGCACCTGAGCTGACCTGGCAGCGCGAGGCTCTTAACTGGATTAAGGTGCATGGGAAACGCCTCCAGATTCAGGAGGTTTTGGGGGCAGAGGTGTCCTGCAGCTCTCCCGGGCACTCCTCTTCCGCTGAATGGCACAGACAGCCCAGTCCTGTGGGAAGTTCTCCTGCAGAGATCCCAGGAACTTGCACAGGAGCTGTCCCAAAGATGTGTACAGGGTAGTTTTTTGGTACATCCTTTCCTCACCTGCACATGGCAGTTCTTTGGAAACCACCTTTTCTCTCTTTTTCAGCTTCACATTGTTCATTTCAACTCGGAAAAGTACGCCAACCTGAGCGAGGCGAAACACCACGCAGACGGCCTGGCTGTGCTGGGCATCTTCCTGGAGGTGAGCAGGGGCCTTGCACGTTATCCAGCGACGCCATCTTCCATCCACCACTCGAGCACTGCAGCGGCAGGCCCCGTCCCCAGGCCCTGTGCCACATTGTCCGCCAGCCCCTGAGCTTCAGGTGCCTCCATGGAGGCCAGGCCACGTTCTCCATCACAGTGGCAGCAGCCAATGCCCACGCCCCACCACGGGCAACGATTCAGCCGCCATGCAGCTGACTCGCCTGCCTCCTCAGCCAGGCTCACAAGAGTCCCTTGGCAACCAGGGTGGAGCGAGCCCAGGCCCCAGGCCACCACGGGGGCTGCTGGGGAAGCTGCAGGAGCAGCAGGGAGGAGCCAGGCAGGAGGCTGAGTGGGGCGGAGCAGGCGACTGCAGAGGCCACCCAGCCCTCCCACACAAAATCAGAAAAGTCATTTCGAAGGCTCAGGTACTTCCGCAGCCCACCCCCCACCCCGGAGTGCCGCAGCCGTTTTTGAGTCTCCTTGGATGAAACCAAAACTGCCACCGCCCCTTCCTCACTTCTCAGTGTCCATATTTGAACGGAAGCTCCACGCGCACTGGTGGTGCTACAGAAATAGCGACGTAAACATGAGAAAAAAATGCCCACCTGTCGCTTCATTTGTCTGGCAGGTTGGTAACGTGGAGAATCCTGCCTACAGCCACATCTTTGACCACTTGGAAGACATCGAGCATGCAGGTGAGACGCCCCTTGTGACCAGGAAGGGCCGGCCGGCCGGCTGCATGCGCGGGAAGGGGCTTCGAAAGGCAGAGGAGGGACCGTTGCAGTGAGGCAGAAAAGGGGCAGGAATGCGCAGGCCCTTCTGGGAACAAGAATGGTTTATTGCCGAGAGTTACGGCCGGCTGTGCAGGCAGGTCTGTTGGGGAACACCCTCCACGAGTGGCCTTTGGAATCTGTGTTCTGGGCAGGGGGGGGTTGCTTGGGACTTTATCAGGAGCTTCTCGAGAGGATGGCCACTACGGATGGGCACACCCCCTTCCTGGGTCCGTCTGCTGCTGCAGCCCCCTGACCCTGTAAAGGTGTGCAGATTTATTGTGCCAGAAGCTTTTGTGGACCAGAAGCAGCCAGGAGCCTTCTCTGGCCACGGAGACTGCGGAATCTGGCTGTCTTCGAGGTGCCACAAGATTCCTTGTTCTGTCTTCCTTGGCAATGCCCAGGCATGGGGAGGCATTCGGGGGCGTGTGTGTGTGTGAGAGAGAGAGAGGGAGAGAGAGAGAGAGAGAGAGAGAGAGAGAGAGAGAGAGAGAGAGAGAGAGAGTTTTGTGCTGATGCAGGAAACGTGGCCCAAAGAGAGCGTTTTGCATGAGCAGGGCTTGCCCCTGAGAACAGCGTCCCCAATATGCCTTTTCCTGGCGTGGCAGACATGCCACAGTGGAAAGCCATCCTTGCAGCCAGACAGAAAACCCACAGTTGCCACTGGGAAGGAAATGCACTCAGTGGGGCCTTGAGACACAAAGACTTTGCAGGGCCAAACCTTCCTGGAGGGTCCGGGCTGGGGGAAACGCAAGGGAACAAAAAATGACCGACAAAGGCAGCGGGTTTTGTCTTGGGGCGTTTCATCCTCGCTTTCTCTCCTGCTCTCTCATCCCTGGACTCGTCAGAGCAGGAAATCGTGCTCTCGCCCTTCAACGTCCGTGACCTCCTTCCTGCTCACTTGGGCCACTATTTCCGTTACAATGGTTCTCTGACGACCCCGCCGTGCTACCAGAGCGTGCTGTGGACTGTCTTCCACCAGGCTGTCCCCATCTCTGCAGCCCAGGTACATACCCCTTCAATCAGCCCTTTCCCCCCTTCGGTGGGAAATCCATCGCCGTAGAAACACAGAGCTGCCTGGAAGGGACCCCCAAGGGTCATCTAGTCCAACCCCTGCACGATGCAGAACATTCATGGCCACTCCCCCAGTGTCCCTTGCTCTATGCCCAGAGGAAGGCAAAAAACCTCCACAATCCCCCGCCAATCTGGCCTGGAGGAAAATTCCTTCCTGGCCCTGAAGTGGTGACTGGCATTGCCCTGGGCACATAAGAAAAGGCTGTGAGGGGCAGGCACTGGCTCACTCTTCCTGCCCTCCCTCTCATGATCTGCCTAAGTTCACAGAAGCAGCGTTGCTGGCAGATGGCCACCAAGCCTCTGCTTAAAAACCTTCAAAGAAGGCGACCCCCTTAGAGGAAGGCGTGGGCATCCCCCAACCCCCCCCAGGGGGAGATCGATTGCCTGGCACCTACCTTATCTTCTTCCGGGAAGTGACATCATCACGCGGGTCATGGGAATGCTCCTGCCCCCTACAGCAGCCCGATTTGGGCCGAATCACGCCCAGTTCAGCCTGAGTTGGGCTGCTGTGGCGTGCGGGAGCGTGCCACGCCGCTCGGGGGGGTATGATCTGGGAGGTGTCCCCCCCCTCGCTGGCTAGGTAAGCAGGGGCAGGGGGTGGAGGGTGGGAGCAGGGCCCCCCCTGCCCCGGGTGGGGGGATGGCATCCCTAGCCACAAAGCATGTTGCAGCCCCAGATGTCTGGACAATACTATGTGAGAAGGTTACGTTGTTTAAGAGACAGTACTACTAGAAGTAGTAGTAACAACAACAACAACATATTTATATACCGTCCTTCAGGACAACTTAATGCCCACTCGGAGCAGTTTACAAAGTATGTCATTATTATACCCACAACAAACACCCTGTGAGGTGGGTGGGGCTGAGAGAGTTCTGAGAGAGCTGTGAGTGACCCAAGGTCACCCCGCTGGCTTCAGGCAGAGGAGTGAGGAATCAAACCCAGTTCTCCAGATTAGAGTTCTGCGCTCTTAACCACTACACCAAACTGAGCGTCCCCAAGGCTTTCCCCACGGAATCCTGGGAAATGTAGTTTGGAGAGGTGCCAAGGAGTCTCTCCCAGAGATCCCGAGCCCCTGCCTCACAGGAATACCCCTGACTCTTTGGGAAGAGAGGATGGCAATTAAACCAGTTTTAGAACTCTGGTCTTGATTCCCTCAAACCTCTGCCTCTGTTTCAAGTCTTCATACTTTTTATGTATTGCTCCTTTGGACGGTCATTGAATTGAGTTTCTTCCACTGGAAAATAGTAGAGTCCAGTAGCACCTTTAAAACTAACCAACTTTATTGTAGCATAAGCTTTCAAGAACCACAGCTCTCTTTGTCCGATTTATTGTCACTGTCAGCTTTTGAGAACCACAGCTCTTTGTCAGATTTACTGTCAGCTTTCAAGAACCACAGCTCTCTTCATCAGATTTATTGTCAGCTTTCAAGAACCACAGCTCTCTTCGTCAGATGCATCATCAGCTTTTGAGAACCACAGCTCTTTTCGTCAGATGCATCGTCAGATGCGTCTAACGAAAAGAGCTGTGGTTTTTGAAAGCTTATGCTACAGTCAGGGGCGGCGCAAGGGTTTACCATGCTCGCGGCCGGCCGGCTGGCCGGGCGCGCCCGCACGCACGCGCGCGCGCACCGGCCTGCGTGATGATGTCACGAGTGACATCATCACGGGAGTGCACGCGCCGCTGCTGGCCTGATTGCTGCGGCGGGCGGCCTCCGAGCTCTCACGCTCGGTTGCCTGCGCCGCCGCAGATGCCTGCCTGCGGTGGCTGAGCCTGGCCGGGGGCTTGTGCTGGCGGCGGCAGCGGCGCGGGGTGGGAGGGGTAGGAGGCTGGTGCTTTGTGGCGCGTGCTCCCGCCCGCCGCGCCTCCTCCGGTGCTCCCTCCGGCACCCCGCGCCTGCGGCCACCGCCTACCTGGCCTCAATAGGCCCGCTGGCCCCAGCTACAGTAAAGTTGGTTAGTCTTAAAGGTGCTACTGGACTCTTTACTATTTTGCAGCTACAGACTAACACGGCTAACTCCTCTGCATTTATTTCCAATTAATAAATCCCTTTTCCCCCTGTGGCCTGGACTAGATGAGTAGACCTCCAGCAGCGTCCCAGATCACTTGGCCTAAGTCCCCCAACCCGAGAACGGTCGGCCAGGTTTTGCCGGAGTTGTCGCCCTGCAATTCAGCCAGGGCCGCTGTGGTTCCGCAGCGCACGCAGCAGAATGGGAAGTGCCGGGGATGCTTGCCCTCCCCGTGGCCCTGGGGGCGCAGGGGGACTGTTGCGACACAGGGGTGAGGTGCTTCCTTTCTCTTTCAGCTGGAGAAGCTGCAGAAATCCCTTTATGCCACGGAAGCTGACAAGAGCCCATCGCTGCCTCTCATGGATAACTTCCGGATGCCCCAAGACTTGAACCGCCGCCTGGTCCTCTCATCCTTCCCGGCGGGTCAGTGCGTCGAGGGAGGGGTGGGGTTGCGTATGAGGAGGCTAAGCGGTTTGCTTAGAACAATCCCCTTTGAGGCCTATGGTCAGGAGGAGAAAGCGACTTGACGCTCCTCACTGCTTTCTCGGGCTGAGTCAGAGGATCGGAGGTGCCCCTTTGGCCGCCGTCTTACGGCGACTGTATCAGCTTAACTGCACCCCTGCCTGCGGAATCTGGATTTCAGGTTGCAGCCTTGGAAGGTCCAGGTTGGAAGTTGTGGGGCAAAATCAGGCCTCCTGCCCTAGCAGGAGACCCCGGACAATCCAGTGAAACTTCAAGAGTTGTTAGCACGTGGTCAACTGTTGCCCTCTCCCCCACCTGGCCTTTCGCAGCTGCTTAATCTGTTGCATGTAGAAGGGGCTGCCGGTCGTTTTGCACCCTGAAAAGCTTCAGCCCCCAATTCCTGCACCTCTGGCAGGTTGGAAAGCCAACCAAGCTCCTTGGAAAGGACTGCAGCAAACCCACACGGTGACACAGTCCTCTAGTGGAGGAAGGCGGTCACACACAGTTGCTGGGAATGCCCTGCTTGAGTGGCAGCAGGTGCAGCCGAGAGCTGTATTTCCCCCATCATAAGAAATGCCACCCACACCCACAATTACTTATGGCCCCCAAGTGCTTACAGGGAAAGGCCCCTGCTGCTTCCCCATGACGCCGCAGCCCTCTGTGTTGGAGGCTCAGAGATGGCTCAGGGGACTTTGTCATTCCGTCCCCCTTGCCCCAGGGGCTTGGCTCGGGGCAGTGCCAGTCCGAAGGATGATAGACTCGGGAGGCACGGCCAAAGCCTATGCCGGAGCATATTTCCAAAACAGCATAAGGCCATTTCCACAGGAGACTTACAACAGAGGCTGTTGCAGCCAAGTTTGCAGTGCATTTTTAGGTTAAAGCCTCCAAACTCTTTCTTCTTATCCCATCTGTATTCTGCAAAACAACCCAAGGCGGTCCTGTCCCACTGGGCTTTGGGGCGACATTCCCTTTCCCATTACTGCACAGCCTCTCTGTTGCCCCTGCTGCCTGGAAACCAACAAAGCTTGTAAGTTTCTTGCGTCTCCCTCTTTGTGAACAAAAGCTGCAAAGTAGCGCATAAGTCTTGTAAACAAAAGGGACAGTCCATGTATGAGAAACACTCCGTGGAGGTAATCCTAGGCTCACCTCCCGGGAAGTAAGCGCCTCCACGGCACATCAAATAATCACATCTAGCCCCCACCCCAGCTTAGTCCAAAGAACCAGTGCTGGGCGGGCGGGCGGGCAGTGAGATTTGGTCATATGAAGTCCTCCGAATGTCCTCACCCCAGCCAAAGCCCTGGAGATTAGGCAGATTTTTTTTAACTGAAAGGGGGAGGGGAGGCATTTGTTCAAGAGCTCCGGGGAATAAATCTCTTCTTAACCCCTCCTTTTTTTCCCTTGCAGGGCCCTCTGGATATTCTGCAGGTACTGACTGACCATTTGCTCATACAGTTGGTGGCGGGGTGGGGTGGGGGAGGTTGAGATTGTGTTAGTGGTGGGGGAAGCTAAAGAGGGGCTAGAGGAGAACGTCTGGGAAGCAGGGGGGAAAGGGACAGGTGCTGGCCGATTTGGGCTGGGGAATGAGGGGGCAGGAAAAGCTTCAGAGGATCAGATTGGGGGGATGCAAGGAGGGGTGTTGGTAGGGGGGGTTGGTAGGCGGAGACTTAGCCACAGTCATACCCTAGCTATGAGTGCCGAAAGTCCTGGCAAAAACTATTCTGTCCTTTTATGAGATGCTTCAAGTTGAAGACTCTATTAAAGGGATCATTGTCTCCAGGCCTGTTGGCAACGCTAACCGCATTATTTAAAATCTTTTCATTAGAAAATATACCATTGACCAAGTCACCGATGACCACCTAGCAGGCATTACCTGTATGTTGTTATTATTATTTATTACATTTCTAACTCGCCCTTCCTGCAAACGGGCTCAGGGCGAGGTACAGCAGTTATAAAAATATAATACAAATATTAAAACAATTCATAAAACAACAGTTCATCATAAAATCAACAACAAATAACTGTCCCAGGATGGGGTCAATTCCAGATTCCTGCCCATCAACATATATATTGGAGCTTTGGCACTGAAGCCTCTATTGGCTGAGCTGCTGTGATGTCATAGAGTTTTACTGTCAATACACTGGAATGTTCACTCACATTCCAGCTGCTCAGGGAATGCTGAGAGAACTTTTCCTTAAAACCTTGCACTGACCAAAGGAAACTTTGTGGGGTTGGCTGAGGACTGCTAAGTAAACCCAAGGGGTAGGGAAGAGATGGGGCCGGCTGAAAGAAGGATGCGAGGTGGATGGAGGTGAGGCTTTCACTGGGCCCTTCCTGACTCACAGGTCTGGTGCCCCTCAGACATGAGATACATTCCCTCCAGTTTCCACCATTCTGGGGAGCCTCCTTTTCCTTCCTCTGCCTCTCCTCAAACTGCGGCACCTTTCTGGTGAATTTTGCCCCTTATGCTGCCTTCTCCTCTTCCAGGCAAGGTTGTGGCCATACTTTTCGGGGTGCTTTTGGGCTGCCTCAGCCTCTTCTTCGCTGGCTGGATTGTGGCAAAAAGAATACGGTGAGATGCAGGCGGACACGGGAAGCCAAGCAGTTCCATTCTTCCCGCAGGAGGTATCCCCCCAGCTCACCCCACTGCACTGCAAGAGAGAAGGGGGAAAGGTCTACTGGGGGTGGGGGGTGGGGGGGGCTTACATAGCAGGAATAACATGTGGGCTTGGGCTAGAATGCTGTGCTGTTGCTTAGAGGAGGATGCAGCTTGGATGTGCCCCACACTTTCAAGAATGTGGCGGGGGGGACGGGCAATGAGCTATCTCCTAAAAACTGAAGATTGCCTTCCCTGACCTCTGGAAGTGCAAGACCAACATGGGAAACTTAGAAGACGAGATGGCAAAAGCAGGGGATAGGGGAGGCCTGCTAAGAGGAAGGTAGAAACTGCCACTCCTCTCTTAATGCCAGAATTCACCCATGGAAATGGATTGGCAGGAGACTCACAACTGACAAGTGGGGGCTGACCCGTAATTATAATAAAGAGTCCAGTAGCACCTTTAAGACTAACCAACTTGATTGTAGCATAAGTTTTCGAGAAGTTTTTGCTGTGGTTCTCGAAAGCTTATGCTACAATCAAGTTGGTTAGTCTTAAAGGTGCTACTGGACTCTTTACTATTTTGCAACTACAGACTATCCTAAGCAGAGTTACTCCAGTCTAAGGCATTACAATCCCCCTCCCTCCTCCATGAATTTGACTCACCCTGGGAACGTGTTTGTAACAGAGCATGAGGCAATACGCTGGAGCGGTCAGTGTCAGGCTAGAGTCTGGGAAACCCGGGTTCAGCCACCGACCCTGCCATGGATGGTTGTTGGGTGACCTTGGGCCAGGCACCCCCACTCAGCCTAAGCTACCTCTCACGGTCCTTGTGGGGTTAAAGTGGAGGAGAGGAGAAGCAAGCAAGCAGCTTTGGATCACCTGGGGAGAAAGGGAGGGACTACAGAGGGACAGCAGCAGATTAGTGTGTGTGATATACTATCACGTTGCTTCTGGCTTCTGGCAACCCTTGAATTAACCACCTCCAGATTGAGAGCCAGTTTGGTTGTGGTGGTGAAGAGCAGCAGGACTCTAATCTGGAGAGCCAGGTTTAATTCCACCCTCCTCCACTTGAAGCCAGCTGGGTGAACTTGCGTCTGTCACAGCTCTCTCGGAGCTCTCTCAGCCCCACCCAACTCACAGGGGGATTGTTGTTGTGGGGATAATAATGGCATACTTTGTAAACCTCTCTGAGTGGGTGTTAAGTTGTCCTGAAGGGCAGTATTTAAATTGAATATTATTATCATCCTGAGCCTGGCTCGGATCTTGCAAACTGGAGGCTGTGGCTTCATTGAGACAATCTCGTTTTAGGTCTTCCTCTTTTCCTACTGTGTTCCACTTTTCCCAGCATTTTATTGTCTTTTCCAGAGTCTTCTCATGGTGTGACAATAGCCTGTTTTGTCATTTTGGGAGAATTCAGGCTTGAGTTGATCTACGACCCACTTAATTGTCTTTTTGGCTGTCCGTGGTATCCGCAAAACTCTCCTCCAGCACCACATTTCAAATGAATCCGTTCTCTTCCTGAGAGCTTTCTTCACTGTCCAACTCTCACATCAATATATAGAAATGGGGAATCCCACAGTGTGGACTATCTTGATTTTATGGCAGGTTAGGAAGGAGGTCAATCTGCAGCTTCATCATTGCGAGAAGTGCCAGGTTTCTCCTGCCGTTCTGACTTTGTCTCCCCCACCCTGAACCAGGGAGAAGAGCATTATGGACCAGAAGGGCGTCGTCTTCAAATCCTCATCGCCTCGACCAACTGCGGATTAAGAGCTCAGCTGGAGTCATGGAACCTTCTGCCCGCTTCCCTCACCTCAACGCAAGAATTATACAGACTTTTGGGTTGTGGTGGCAAATGAGAACAGCCACTGGACAGCCAACCAGCACAGCAAAATGATCTCTGCCACCAGCAATCCCTCCGTCCTCCCTTAAGAGACAGGAAACTTTGCTTTGGGGCAAACCCCAAAGCGGTGGGGAGGAGGTGAACCCCAACCACTGCCTCCCTACGGCGGGATACACTGGTGGCTCCTTAGCCCCCTTCTCCCCCCAAATGCATGCTGGGCTCCTGTTCCAGGAACGATGCTGCAAGCTAGTGGCAATCTTGTGCAAGGTACATCGCAGGGATGATGTTTGCCCTATTTAAAAGAAAGCCGGCATCTCCATCAGTATTGGCTACAATCAGCCCAGGTCTTGTAGTCAACTTGCCTTCCTCACACTGGGAATCTTACAATAAAGTCACACTTTCTCTGTAAGATAATGGGTGCAGAATTCCCCAAAGGTGGTGGTGGGGGGAGTGGGGGTAAGGCCTACTCCTGCAGCGGCCACGAGAGAGCAACCATGCCAGACGGAGATGTCCCTATGCCCTGTTGGGATCCTGCCAATCTTCACTTGTGTTCCCAATACAGTGTAGTACCGTTCTGCGGAAACTTTAATTTGGGGGATCAAAATGCACATCCAGATTTGCAAAACTTTGTCCCAGCTCCAAATGTGATCGCAAGAATGCGCTTATTTAAATAAGCAAAAGTCAGCCAATGTTAAATAAGTACACACGTGGCTGACCTGAGAAACCACATTGGATCTAGATCCAAAGGAGTTAGCCGTGTTAGTCTGTAGTCACAAAATAGTAAAGAGTCCAGTTGTCCCTTTAAGACTAACCAACTTTTTTGTAGCATAAGCTTTCGAGAACCACAGCTCTCTTCGTCAGATGCATTGACAGTTTTCGAGAACCACAGCTCTCTTCATCAGATGCACTGACAGTTTTCGAGAACCACAGCTCTCTTCGTCAGATGCATCTGACAATGCATCTGACGAAGAGAGCTGTGGTTCTCAAAAGCTGTCGCTGCATCTGACAAAGAAAGCTATGGTTCTCTAAAGCTTATGCTACAATAAAGTTGGTTCATCTTAAAGGTGCTACTGGACTCTTTACCACATTGGATCTGTGTCCATTCACACATTCAATATATGGCTCCTTTTAAACCCCAAGGAAGGGGGCTCACATGTTCTCATCCAGACAAGCTTTCTGATTAACAGTTTGGGAGAGGGGATCTATGCAGAGGTGCAAAACCAGCCCCACTGCAGCAAGTGACGTTCTGGGAGCAGCTGCCTTCATCTCCCCCTTCGAAGATGGAGCCCCCCCAGACATACTTTGGCCTAGCAGTTGCATTCAGATGCTGCGTGCCTTTGAAGGCTTTCTTCCCTTGCAGGTTGGCCTCAACCGGGCTTCCCTTTGTTCAGTGTTCTTTTCTTGCTTGGGATTACTGCTGGGAGAGGGGAATGTCAAGACCGGTTAGCTTCGGCAGCTGAAACTCATGAGCTTCGGTAATCTCTTTAAGGAGGAAAAAAAATCCCATAAAGAGTTTCTTTTCCTAAGTCCCAAAGTGGTATATTTCTCCTGTGCTCCGGGAACCCTTTCTCCCACTGGCGGTCAAAGTCCTGCACCCCAAAGAGGACCCTGGGCACATTTGGGGGCACCTACTGGGTTTGCCAAGGGCCTCAGCTCGACCTTATGCCAGAAGAACCGCCCCCCACTCAGTTCCCTAGGAAGCCCACCCCAAAGCCAATATCCTAAAGGATAAAGCGTGCTTGAAGGAAGCCATGCAAGCAGGGGGGAGAGGGCAGGAGGAAGAAGGAAGGCAGAGCCCCACGAGTTCTGCCGTAGCCAGAATCTGCCCTGGAATGCCACGTCTGGGCTGGAGGGGGGAGACGGAGACCAGGGCCAGCTCTTGCTGCGTTCAGAGGAAGAAGAGTGTTTTCACCTGCTCCTCCCAACACATAAAAGATGCACACAAAGCAGGGGCTGGCTGTGGCTCAGTTTCCACCCCCCACGTTCAAAGGATCACAGCACAAGCGGGGAAGTCAGAAACACCCTTCCCAGGGCTGCCTCAGGGCACATGCGGAGCCCTAGGGGTACTAGACCCAGCTCCCTTAGCCCATGCCGGAGCTTCAGAGCAGAATCACACAGACTGAGCCATGCTCGGCTCTTGCAACGCAAGTGCCTTGCGAGTCCCGCTGAATGTTTTCCCCCAAGACAGCAGCCAAACGACACCTCCCAGTGCACCTCCACAAGCCCCACTGCAAGAGGAAATTCCTTTTATTCGTCATACCAAGGAGCTGATATTAAAAGGATTTGCACTTCAGTCATAAAGGATCAATACTTAGTCAAAGGAGCCAGTTTAAAAGCTGCTCGTGTATTACTAAGGCCACACGGTCACCTGCTGCAGAAGGAGAAAGTGCAATTCTCCCTCTCCTTCGAAGAGGGAAGAGGGAAGGCCTCGCTTTTCCTGAAGACGAGCGAGGGGCATTTCTGCTCTGGGAGGACTAAGAGGCGGGAGGAACTGACAACACGCACACTCGTACTCCCCAGCCAGAAGATGGCACTGAATCACCCAGCTGTGCCCATCCTGTCCTCCCAGAGACCTGGACATGCTTTCTGGTTGACCAACAGCCAATCCCTGCAGCAGCGACAGAGTTGCAAAAAGGCTGGAGTGACACAGGGCTCTCCTTCCCTATTCCCTCTGAACACATCAACAAGAGGAATTTGCCCGGCTTCCTTCAAGAAAAGGCTGTGGGACGCAGTGCTTGGAGCACAGCATGGGAGGGGCCAAGACCAAGTTGTTCCACAGGAGCTGGGCCTGTAAGCCAAAGAGCACAGCAGGCCTGTTGCTTTATGGAAACAAACAATACCGTTATCGATATCGTCCCAGAGTAAAAGACATATTTCTCAGCCAAACTGCTTGGGTTCCGTTCTAGCTGTCAGAGAGACAGTAAAAACAGAGAGGGCTCTTTCAAAAGGTGACAGAAAGATCCCAGGCAGGAGTTCTGCCTGGAAAACCTGAATGACCCCATTACCAAATTCAGGGTGTGAAGTTCTCTGCATACCTGTGAGCAGATGGCTGCAACTGAAGCAGCTCTGGCTGAAGAAAATTCCAGGGAGGAAAGAACGTCCAGAATCCTGAACTGAGCAAACTCTGGCACAAGTTAGGGTGGAATAAGACTCAAAAAACCCTAGCTGGCTCCTGTTTGCCAACACAGAGGCAAGAGAGGAGGGAATAGAAGGTGCAAAACAAGAATTCCCTGCAGTTTGCAGGGGGGATGGACCCCCCCCCCACAACTACCTAGTCTTAAGCATCCAGTTGAGCCAGTCACTGCCCAGGGAATGAATCCAGGTTGGACACGGCTCAGTTTAAATTACTACCTCCCAGTGCTCCATCACTCTTTGCAGATTAGAAATGGCTCAAAGCAGCTACAGGCCTCATCCAGCGTGACCTCATTGTATAAGTTACAAGGGCTGGGGTGAGAAGCTTCTACCACCAGCCACCCCACAAGAGAAGGGACAGTTAAACATTGCAATCTTCTGTAACAGACGCAATGGAAAACCTGTCGAAGAAAACAGAGTTCCTTGCCCACGGCAGGGCACAGGGCTGATAATCCTGTGGTCAAAGCGGGCTGTGCTTCTGACCCACCGTGACAGGTGAGGCTGGCAGCCACTGCCTCTGATCCTGGGGTTGTGCGTTCACTGGGGGGTACGCACTTCACAGCTGGCGAGAAAGGGGGCACATGGCACATGTGCCTTAAGGAGTGTCCCAGGTGCCAAAGCGACACTCAGTCTTCAGCTGGGCGCCGCAGCGTCGAGTACACCATGACAGAATCGCTCTCCTCCTTTTTGCCTGAAAGGGAAAGGGAAAGGAGCTCAGAATTTTGCATACCAGTGCCGGTTTGGCACCATGGGGAAGGAGTCGGTGCCACGTGGGCACGAAGCCCCGCCCGCTACCACTGCAAGAGGTATGTGGTCTCCCCCCCCCCTGCATCTTCCGAGTGGGATGAACTTGGCCACCGGAGACAATTTAGGGATGCTATGATCACAAGGGGGGGGGGACTCCTCACTGGTCTCCTAGAAACTGCCGATTCCAGGGACACTCTAGAAGTTAACTGAGGTGCGGCTTGTTCATTTTCAAATTAACCTTTCTGATCAAGAGGACTCAAAAGTTGGGCTTTTAAAAAAGATTTTAAAGGATTGCTGAATTGCAACTGATAACGAGGCTCAAGACAATGCGTCCCCCTGGACTGAATCGAGACCTAGGCTTCCTGTCTCATTACCAATGCCGATTTCTCCACACCCGCTGCCCCTCTGCATACCCCACCCTGTTCAATCACGCCTGCCTTTGTCATTCACCGGCTATTGTCATTCGGCTTCTGTAATCACTCCACTCGCCAAGATACAAGGACAGATGAATTCACATTCTAGCTGCCTCTGAAGAAGTGAGCTGTGGCTCATGAAAGCTCATATCCTACCCACTAATGTTGTTAGTCTTATAGGTGCTCCTGGACTCTTGCTCTTTTCTGTTTAAAAGATTCTGTAATTCTTCCTTTTTGTTTCAAGAAAACAAAATAATTTGGTAAGCTTTCGTAGATGCAGAAACTGGATTCAAACCAACATCCAACCACCAGCAGCATATTTGCCGGAGTAGGACAATTTATTTTGTTCCACCGGAGGGGCACTTGGGTGTTTATGGGCTGCTGAACACGTGAGCCTGCTGCCCTCCGAGTCAGACCCCCCGGCAATTAGTCTTGTCTCGTCTGCACACATCAATCTGCCTTATCAGGCGATCCATCGGTCAAGGCCAGTATTTTCTACTCGGACTGGCAGCATCTCTCCAGGACTTCAGACGGAGGCGGGCCACACCACCTACTGCCTAGTCTTTCTAAACCGGAGACGCCAGGAAGTGAACCTGGGACCTTTAAGACTAACCAACTTTACTGTAGCATAAGCTTTCGAAAACCACAGCTCTCTTCGTCAGATGCATCATTTGTAGCATAAGCTTTTGAGAACCACAGCTCTTTTCGTCAGATGCATCATTTGTAGCATAAGCTTTCGAGAACCACAGCTCTCTTCGTCAGATGCATCATTTGTAGCATAAGCTTTCGAGAACCACAGCTCTCTTCATCAGAGAGCTGTGGTTCTCAAAAGCTTATGCTACAATACAGTTGGTTAGTCTTAAGGATGCTACCAGACTCTTTACTATCATGCAAAGTAGATGCTCTGCCACTGAGCCGCAGCCCTGCCCCAAGGTCTAACCCTCCTGCCCTCCCCTTCCCAAACCTGCTGCCCAGACAGGCGTCATGACCCTCACAGGGGAGGCAGGCAAGGATGCTGTGCAGGGATCCTCCGGCTGTGAAGAAGGCCCAGGCCCCCGTGGAGACCGTGAGGAGGAAGAGGGGGATGAGGCTGGCTTCGTAGCAAGGGTTGAGGAATGTCTATGGAGGGGAGAAAGACAGACTTTCAGGTCATAATATCCACACACCCCTTTCCTGTTCCCCGTGCTGTCCTACTCGTATGAGCCTTTGTGCTGGGCCCTGTTAACTCCATGGCTGCCGACTGGCACAGCTTAGTAGGTAATTCTCTGCCACTGGCAAGGCCCAGAGAGGCCCTGCGTGGCTTAAGCCAACCTCTCCTGCCTCCCTCCCCACCCCATCCCACCCACCCCCAATCTATGAAGGAGAAGCAGGACCGCCCCCCCCCCCCTGAGATTCTGTAAACGGCTCCACATCACGCAGCGAAGTCTGAAGCACGTGTCCAAATGGACTGGAGTCCAGTGGCACCTGAGAGACCAACAAGATTTTGAGAGCTTTCAAGAATCTCATGCCTGAAGAAGGGAGCTGTGACTCTCTTGAAAAATTTTTTTTATTGGGTTAGAACATTTTTATTTTTACAATACCGTCAAATTTCCCCTAATTTTTCGTTTCTAACCCCCTCCCTTTCCCCCCCTTTTGTTGACTTCCAACAGCTTTCCCACCCTCTGTCCCTTTTCCCTTACTTCTATTAAATTCCTCTGTCTAAAACAGATATACATTCTCCATTATATTAAGCAGTACATCTTTAACTCCTTTACTTATTATACACCCAAACTATACGTCTTTAGATAAACAATTTATCCCATTTTCCAGTTTTGAGTATTTCTATATAAACCTATATATCATAAACCATAAAAATTTCCCACATTTAAATCAAACAATTTGATTTGTTCTCTATATATTACTCATTTCAACTTTTTATGGTAATTCTATATAACTCCTCGCATAATCAATCAATTTAACTCTTCTATACATTCAGTTTGGTGCATATAAATCTTATCAAAGAAAGAAAATATTGTTATTTACTCAATCCTCATGTTTAAACCTTATCATTAATTATTCTCTATCAATGTTCTATCAGTTAACCTATACATATCTATATATATCTCAATCAATTAATCTAACTGCTTATAAATTCACATTTCTCTTCCTCCCCCGGTAAAGTCACCCCTCTCTTTTATACTTTTATTATACTTCAGTAGTTCTCAAACTGCCACAGTTTTCCTCCCACCTCCCATTTCTTCTCCAGATATTGTTTCAGCTTCTCCCAGTCTGTGTTAAACTGCCCTGAGTCCAGATCTCTCAGTTTTCTTGTCATCTTGTCCATTTCAGCCATATACAGCAATTTGTAGATCCAATCTTCAATAGTTGGCACTTCTTGTACTTTCCATTTCTGTGCATACAAAAGTCTAGCTGCTGCAGTCATATAAAAAATCAACGTCCTATGATGGGCTGGAATTCCCTCCATTCCCAAGTTTAGCAGCAGGAGTTCTGGGTTCTTATTTATTTGAAACTGTAAAATTTCACTCATTTCTCTTATTATTTCCCCCCAGAACTGCCTAGCTACCTCACACGACCACCACATATGATAGAGGGAGCCCTCATGTTTCTTACATTTCCAGCATTTATTAGAAGTATTCAAGTTCCCTAGCGCAATCTTCTTTGGTGTCATGTACCAACGATAGATCATTTTGAAAATGTTCTCTTTAATATTAATGCATGTCGTTGTCTTCATTGTAGTTTTCCACAAGTATTCCCATGCCTCCATTGTTATTTCTTTATTGAAATTTATAGCCCATTTCACCATCTGTGTTTTAACTATCTCATCCTCAGTATACCATTTCAACAGTACTTGGTATACCTTGGATATTCTTTTCTTGTCTTCTTTAAGAAGGGTCTGCTCTAGTTCCGAGTTCTCTGTTCGTATGCCCCCTTTTGCAAAGTCCGAGTTGTATAAGTCTCTAATCTGTCTATACTGGAACCAATCATAGTTAGGTGATAGTTCCTCTTGCGTCTTTATTCTAAGTTTAGATACTTCAATCTTAGTTATTTCTTTATACGTTAAACATTGTTGTTCATTATCCACAGCTCTCGGATCTATCACCTCATATGGAACCACCCACAAGGGGGTTCCTTCTTGTAGGTAAGTTCTGTACTTCTTCCAGATTGTATATAGACTTCTCCTTACAAAATGATGCAGGAACATCGAGTTGACCTTTACTTTGTCATGCCATAGGTATGCGTGCCATCCAAAAATTTTTTTATATCCCTCTAGGGCTAATAGTTTCTTATTCTTTAATGTCATCCACTCTTTTAGCCAAACTAGGCAGATTGCATCATGGTAAAGTCTCAGATTGGGCAGTTGCATTCCGCCTCTCTCCTTTGCATCTTGTAGAACTTTTACTTTCACTCGAGGCTTCTTGCCTGCCCAAACAAAATCTGATATTTTCCTCTGCCATTTTTCAAATTGTTTAGAGTCTCTGATGATTGGTATTGTCTGTAACAAAAACATTACTCTTGGTAACACATTCATCTTAACTGCTGCAATCCTGCCCAACCATGACAAATTCAGTCTATTCCATTTGATCAAGTCTCTCTCTATCTGAGTCCATAATTTTTCATAATTATTCTTGAACAAATCTATATTTTTTGCAGTCAGCTCAACTCCCAAATATTTCACCTTACTAGTTACTTCACAGTCCGTTGTTTCCATTAACAATTGTTGTTTCTGCTTAGTCATGTTTTTACATAGTATCTTTGACTTCTTTTTATTAATGAAGAAACCTGCCAAGTTACCAAACTCCTTGATCTTATCTATCACTTTTGGCATGTTCTCCAATGGATCTTCTACAATTAACATTATGTCATCTGCAAATGCTCTAACCTTGTATGAATAGTCCTTTATTTTTATTCCTCGTATTTCCTCGTCTTGTCGTATTTGTATCATCAGAATCTCCAATACTAATATGAACAACAATGGAGATAACGGGCAACCTTGTCTTGTTCCTTTACTAATCGTCAATTTCTTGGTCAGTTCATCATTCACTACAATTGCTGCAGTCTGGTCCCTATATATTTCTTTAATTGCTCTGATGAATCTTTCTCCCAATTGTAGCTTTTCCATAGTGGCAAACAAAAAATCCCAGTTTAAATTGTCAAACGCTTTTTCAGCATCTACAAAGAAGAAACCAACCTCTTTATCGCAACGCTTGTCATAGTATTCAATAGCATTGATCACTGTCCTTAAATTGTCTCTTATTTGTCTGTCCGGCAAAAAACCTGCTTGTTCTTCCTCTATAACTTCCGAGAGCCACCCCTTCAGTCTCTCCGCCAATATCTTTGCAAAAATTTTATAATCATTGTTAAGTAATGATATAGGCCTGTAGTTTTTCACGCTAGTCAGATCTTGGCCCTCTTTTGGGATCAATGATATATTCGCTTCGCTCCAAGTGTCTGGAATTCTTTGATCCCTAAAAACTCCGTTCATCACCTCTTTTAGGAATGGTGCCAGTTCGTTGGCCATTGTCTTATAAAATTTAGCCGTAAGTCCATCTGGCCCTGGCGCCTTTCCTAGATTTGCGGATTGTATTGCCATATTTATTTCCTCGTCAGTTACTTCACTGTTCAACTTATTTCTCCAAGCTTCCGAGATCTCTGGAAGTTTGGTTTTCTCCAAATATGATGCTATTGATTCTTTGTTTACTTCTTTTTTATTATACAGCTTAGCGTAAAATTTATAAAAGGCTCTGCTAATGGTAGTCTGCTCCAAATACGTTTTATTTTCTTCACAAATTTTATTTATTATTTTCTTTTCCCTTTTCTTCTTTAATTGCCATGCCAAATATTTCCCAGGTTTATTAGCACCCTCAAAAGCTTTTTGATTCAGTCTTTTAAGGTTCCACTCCAATTCTTTATTACTCATTGCTGTTAACTGTTCTTGAAGAATTTTGATTTCCTGATGTATTTTCTTTTTCCCTGGTCTCTTTTTTAACTGTACTTCTTTGGCCTTTATTTTCTCCTCAATCTCTTGTCTTTTCTCCTCTTTCTTTTTCCTTGCTCTGCCATTTAAGTCCATTAGTATGCCCCTTACAACCGCCTTATACGCGTCCCAAACTTTACTGGTTGGTACTTCTTTATTCACGTTGTATTGTATAAAAAACTTAGTCTCTCTTCTCAATGTTTCCATATTCTCACTTTCCTGTAACAAGTCCTCATTTATTCTCCAGGCTTTCCTTTTTCTCCTTTTTCCAAATTTCCACATAATTGGGTTGTGATCTGAGCCTACCATCGGCATTATTTCTACCTCCTTAGTCCATAACGCTAAGTCCTTTGAGGCCCAGATCATATCAATTCTTGATAATGTAAGATGCCTTGCAGAATAAAAAGTAAACTGTCTGGTTTTAGGATATTCTCTCCTCCATACGTCTTCGAGAGTCTCTTGTTGAATCAACTCAAAAAAAAACTTTGGCAACAGTCCTCTTTTCTTTTGTGCTTTTGTAGTCTTTTTGTCTAGTTCCAAATCTGTCACTCCATTGAAATCTCCAGCAAGAATTATCTGGTCATATACAAGATCGTCTAGGTGCTTCCTTAAGTCCTCAAAGAAGCTTTCCTTTGCACCGTTAGGTGCATAAAGTCCGACTACCAACACTCTCTTTAAGTTCCAATTACATTCCACTGCTACAAATCTAGCTTCCACATCTCTCATAACAAATTTTGGCTGCAGCTCCTCTTTTATATACAACACCACTCCTCTTTTTTTCTTGTTGGAAGCCGCTACAAATTCTTTGCCCAATTTTCCAGATTTTAAATATTTTACATCCTGTTTTCTAATATGGGTCTCCTGCAAACAAACAATATCACATTTTTGTTTTAGTAGCCAATGAAAAATATTTTTTCTCTTATTCGGTGAGTTTAGTCCATTTACATTCCAAGATAATACTTTACACTCCATATTCATGATTTTGTTGGTAAGTCTTTTTCATTGTCCTTAATAAATCTCTCCATCTCCCGCTCAGATCTGATACGCTTTTTTGCCCCTCCAAACTCAAAGGACACTCCTTCCGGTAACTCCCATCTGTACCTAATGTTCATGTCCTTCAAAGTCTGAATTAGCACTCTATATTTTTTCCTGTCCAGTAACACTGATCTGGGCAATTCCTTCATTATGATAATCGTCTTGCCATCAATCTCCAATGGATCTTGAAATTGTTTTGTCACAATCCTCTCTTTCATATTTCTAGTTGTAAACTGCACGATCACATCCCTTGGTAGTTTCCTCTGGGTTGCAATTCTCGAGTTCACACGATACGCCACATCTAGGATAGCCACAATTTCCTCCTCCTCCTTCCCCAGGTATTCAGCCAACACCTCAGTCATCTGTTCTTGCGCTGACTTCCCTTCAACTTCTGGCAGACCACGAAAACGAAGCTGCTTCTCCATGTGTTTAGTTTCTGCAACTGACATCCTCCCCTTTACCAATCTCATCTCTGTTTGTTGCGTTTCTATTAAATTCTCCATCGCGTCTTCTACTGTTTTGACTCTCTGTTTCGTTCCTTGTAATTCACTGCTAATCGTTTCCACGCCTTTTTTCACTTCTGACAGCTCCGACTTTACTGTCTGTGTAACTTCTTTGACCTCTTTAATAAGCTCCAATTTCGTGTCCTTAAGTTCTTTCATCATGTCTATAAGTTTTTTGTCCAAATTTTCTATTGCCGATTGCCACTCTTTTTTCGACATCGTGGGGCTTGCTTTAGCTCGCTCCCACGAATCTGCTCTCTTCCTCAGCTCCGTGGCGTATAATTAAACGTTTTCCTTTTTTTCAAGTGTCCCAATCTTTGCCAAAATTAATTTTTTATATCCAAAATGTCGGGCGTCTTTTCTCTATGGTTTCTCTATGTTATTATAATCCAAGATGGCCTACTTCCTCTTCCGCTGAAGCCACGACCCTTCCACTTTCAAAAATGGCGATTCCCCACTTCCTGTCCCTTGGCAAGGGCCGCTTCCCTCCAGCCACTCTATTGTTGTTACGCACTTCCTGTCTCCCGTCTTCCCACAGCAGGTCTCGCGATGGTGTCTTTTTCCCACAGCTCCAAAACCACAGGTATTCAAAACAATAGTCCGATTTTTGTAATAACTTCTTTAAACTTAGTCTCTTTTAAAATACAACTCCTGCCGAGTCTTCACCTCCTTTTCACTAGTCTGTTGCAGTTTAAAAATCTACTTTCTTTCCTCTCTGTTTTTGTCAATCTGTCCCGTTTCAAGAGATAGCGATCTTTACCTTCTCTTCAACTTTCTCGGGTTGTAATCGCTGTTTCGATCTTAAATTCTCCTCTCAACTTCCCTCCCCGATCGAAGCTTGGGTATGTAGGTCTTATGCCAGCCGAATTGGCCCCAAAATTGCCGCAGAGATTATAGCCGACCCGTCGCAAGGTGGGACCTCAAGGATCGGGGGGGAGACTCCTTGTGTAGAGCCCCCCCTCGTCCGAGATCTAGCTCACCCTAGGGTCTTGAGCGTTCTTTGCCTGCTCCCCGCCTGAGAGCAGTCGGCCGCGGGTTATTTTCACCCCTCCGGCCGGTTAAAACGGCAATCCGGTCAGCTCCGCAAATGGAGCTGCGTTAGACCTCCATGAATCCCAAACCGGAAGTCGGGAGCTGTGACTCTCGAAAGTTTACACCCTGAAAGCCTCGTTGGTCTGTCAGGTGCCACTGGACTCCAGTGTTGCGGTTCTACTGCAGACCAACATGGCCACCCACCTAAAGTATCCAAATGCGAACAGCCGAGCACAGCCTGCTTAAAGCTTTGTTGGTCATGCTGAGAATTCCAGTATTTAAAAAGAGGATGTGGGAGAAAGATGGAGATTTCAAAGTACCAAAGCCAGGCCATTTGCAGGCCCCCAGTTTCGGAAGGGTCAGCCACAGCCACTGGGGGGCGGGGGGCATTATTTGATTTTCAAGGGAAATGGGCCAAGTACTATTTTTTGTTTCGCAGATCCCTGTTTGGTGCTTTAAATTTGTTCTTCCGTTAATCCCTCTGTGACCATAATTGCCTTAACATATTAGCCAAAGTTGGTTTTGCAAACTTATCTAGGCATCCTGCCCCAGAGGAAATCTCTGGATTCCGTTTCTGCAAATTCTATCAAGGGAACCGAAGAACACGGAAGACTGCGGCATTCACCCAGAAGTCCCTGGGGACTGGGGGGAAAGCACAGCCCCCATCCACTCACCAACCCAGATGTAAGCAGATGGCTGGCGACCACCAGCCCCAGCGTCCCATAACGTCCCTTCTCACAGGCGTCAAAGAAGATCGTCCCCCAGAAAGTATGCAAGAAAACCACGGCCATGGTCAAGAAAGCTGGGGGGGGGGAGAAAGGGACGCCCAGTCAGAGCGAGCTGAGACACCCCTCCAGGCATGCGGCACTCCACCCCTTGCCCAAGCCAGCACTGAACAAAAGACACAGTAAATATCACCTGCAACGGCTCCGTGCTGCGTAGAGATTCCATCAGACCTCACTCAGCAACCAACTCTACCATCCGCTCCAAGCTAGTCCCTCCCCACCCCTCTTTGCTTCGGAGCAGAGGAGCAGGGGCCAGCAAGTATTCCCCTGGCCCAGGGCTCCCACAGCCCACCCCTGATCCTGCCTGGATGCATTAAATGTTATTTATAGTCTGCCTTTCTCTCCGAGACCCAAGCCCCCTCCTGATCAACATTTCTTCGATATGGGAGGAATTACCGAGCAAGTGGGGGTGGAAGAAGGAAGCCCTCCTGCTTACAGTCGGCACTATGGTTTTCAAAACTGCCCTGCCAGAGTGAGGCTGGATAGTGTAATGGTTAGAGTGCTGGGCTAGGGATCAAATCCCCACTCAGCCACGGAAGCTCATCAGCTGCCCATTCACGCTCTCAACTACCTAGCAGGGTTGCTGTGAGAGTAAAATGCAGAAGGGAGAGTGTCACAAATGCTGCTCTGAACTTCTCGGGGAGAGAGCAAGAAGAAAACACACAGGTGCCATTCTCACGCGATGAAGAACGACTCGCCCGAAGCCATGCAAACTATCCAGGGCAGAAGGGGAGCCCCGACCCCCGACCACTCAGCCAAAAGAGCAGTCTCCGTCTCCCCTCTTGGTCTGACATTACCTGATGTGATGAAGTAGTGGGGGGAGTCCCCGTGGATTCCCACAGTGCCTGGCCCGATGGAATCTGCCAGGATATTGATGACGGAGAAGACGCCGCTGATGATCCCAAAGGACAGCCCCGACACTACACGGCAGAGAGAAACAAACAAGCCCCTTAAGAGCCTCCGAGTGGCACTGCAGGAGTGGACCGAACGCCCGTCTGCTTTGGTCGCCCTCTGCGGGGCACGGATGCCAAAGCCTCCCTCTGCAGTTGCCCCTCAGTGCTGCCATCCAGAGGGTTTCTGGAGGTGCCATACAGTTGCTCTGGTCAAAAGCTGTTGATGGAACTCTCCTCAGTGAATGAACGGGAAGAGGAGGCAGGATTAGAACCCACAGCCCACAGAATAAAGAGCACTCCTATAACCACAAACCAAAAGGGCACTCCACTTTTGGAATGGGAAAATAACAACAAGAAGCGTGCTTATATACGGCCCTTCTGGACAGATTAGTGCCACACTCGAAGTGGGGAACAAAGTCAGTGTTATTGTTATCCCCACAATGCAGCTGGGGAGCTGGGCTGAGGGGAGTGGCTTACCCAAGATGCACCTGCTGAGCTCATGGCAGTAGAGGGAGCCGAACCAGCAGAGGGCTGATTTGCAGCCCAGCCACTTAACCACTATGTTACAGCAGCTCTCAGAACCTCACAGTACCAATTTGTACGCAATGCCATAAGCAAAATGCTCCAGGAAAAATCCACTCAAGAGGTCTTAATTAGCTTTCTGAACCAGAGAACAAGCACTTTGCTTAGGAGAAAGCGAAGCAGGGATAAAGTCTTCAGGAAAAAAACCAGATCCGGAGGTCTGACCAGCTTCTGCCACAGTTTTATCCCTTATGGGCAGCAGCCATTTAAGGCTTCTTTGGGACTGGCACACGGGCTATCTGTTCCTGGGAAGGGGCTACTGACTGAGGCCCAGAGGGAGACGTACAAACGGAGGCAACCAGCTATTCGCTCACCATAGGCCATCTGCTTGATTGAGATGGGGGGCCGGCCGTCTTCACTGAGGGCCACCAAGCCTTCATCTGCTTTCCTAAGGGCAAGAGTCAGGGTATGAGTCGAGAGTTCAGGAGCACAGCAAACCCTCTTAGGCTGGGGTCACCATCCTAACCTTACTCAGGAACGAGAGCCAGTGCCCTACATGGTGTTTGTTCCTAAGTAAACACGTGCAAGACCACACAAGCACAGCTGCACCCAGGCTGGAGGCATATCGTGCACTTTGGTGATTCCAACACACAGAGAATTTGGAACACTTCAAATGCCAGCATCCAAGTTTCTAGTCTTCATGACCGCCAAGGTCATAAGGTAACGTGGGATTTCAAGTGTCATGTGCCCTCCTTGCCCCTTCCCATGGCTCGCAGAAGCAGGAGAACATATACTCAATGCATGCATGTTTCTTTAATTTACCAAGTTAAGGTTACGATTACAATTTTCTGGGCGCAGATACTGAGTTGTCTAGGCAAAGAGTTTGGCACTAACCAGAAGAAGCCCTAACTCTCCGAGCTGCCTTTTTACGCCTCTGCCAGACTTAAAGCTCGCCACTACTCCTCGGTCTTCCCTCTTGTTATTCTCCATCTGAGTCCGTAGAAGCTCTTACTGCCCCCTGCCCTTGTTCAGGGTCAAGAGAGGACCTGAGAGCTATCATTCATTGACTGATAGATTCCATCTATATTGCACTCTATATGATTTTATTGAATTATTTTATATCTAAATGCTGTTTTAATGTTGAAATGTTTTCATATTTTCATGCTCGCCACCTTGGCGGTGCTATTTGGTCAAAAGGCAGCATCAAAACCTCCATGAGGGCTAGAGAGTTGGTTGTTCCAACGGAGACATGGATTGTCAAAGGAACATTAAGATCTATGCTAAAAGATTAAACATTTAACAATATGATCAAAAGCGTACAACTGACACCCGATTAAAAAAAAAAACTTTTCTCGAACACGTACCTACAAGACGATTATACCTATACCAAACTGATTTAATGGTCATGGCACCAAATAGGAGAATTCTGGGAAATGTAGTTCTCTATGGAAGAATGTTCAGCATCCCCAGAATTCTCGGAGAGGAAGCCATGGCAGACAAACCTTTTAAAAACACCAGCAAGTCCCATTGCCTAAAGAGGCTCTCTTACTTGAGTAGTTTGAAGTATGCAAAGCGAAAGGCTTCTTGCAGCAGGACAGAGACCGCTGCCCCAAACAGCAGGAGGCCGTACTGCAGCTGCCCGTTATCCCGGTCACTCAGCTGCACCGAAATAAACCAGATCAAAGAAGCCAGGAGGAGGGAGACCAGCCAGAAAAAGGCACTGGATAATAAGGGGGAGGGGGGAGAGAAAAACATGGTTATGACAGCTATCAGCAGGGCTGTGTGCACTTCTTTAAAAAGTCAGAACTCTGCCTTAAGGCAACCTATGTTGTACAACCGGCACAAACTACGTAAGTCAAGCACATTCCTTTTGCATCAGAGATTCTGCTCTCGCTAGTCCCAGGAAAGGGATAAAAAGCTGTGCAGGGCACCGAAGCACGTCCCCCTGGAAATCTGGCACCGTTCCTGAGATCTCTGTCATTCTCAATGTGCTTTTAAACAACTCAAAACCTCCCGACTAGAAGCTTTTCTTACAAAGCCGATACTCCACTTGGCTGGTTTTCTGCACAATTCCACCGGCCACACGGCCCTGGAATGCCTGGGACCTCCGTTCAGGCATAAAGCAGGCACAAGAGGGGCACAACCTGACTGGATTGGGGTGAATTATATAAAACGGGGGAATGGAGGGTATTACGAGTTACACGCTGGCATCAGGGGGCTTTGCAGGAGCACAAGGCAGGTCCCTGCCCTGAGCAGTTTCCAGACACAAATGGAAATTGCCGGGAGGGAGGGAGGCTTCCCCACCGATAGCTTGTTGCTTTTGGGGACAGGGATCCTTTCAGCCTCTCTGCACCCAATGGGATGAAAGGGTACCACCCCCATCACACAAATCCAGGGGCACCCAGAGCGCTGCCACCACAAACTTGCGCTTGGAGTAGCATGCCCAGTGTCCTCCAGTCCAGGCACTGGTGGCCACCACTGGAAACCAGGCTGATTCAGCCCCACAGCAGGCCCCAGGAGCCTTCAGCCAGCAGTCTGGGAAACCTCGCGGGCCGGGGCTGTGCCGGATGTGGCTCCTCTGAGGCACTGAGGGGAAGCTGGGCCAAGGCCGGCTGGCCAAGGAGAACCAGAAGCAGAAAACGGTGATTTCCTTGTGCCAACAGTGCTCTCCTGACTGGCGCGTGCGTGTGTGTGTGGGGCTTTGTGTCCGTTGTCTCATAGTTGCGCAAGACTCTTGAAATAACACCAACGCCCTTCCTACTTCCTCAGGCGGCAGAAACACAACAGGCGCTTTTAACCAGTTTTGCTCTTATCAGTGCGTGTGTGTGTCCGGCGGAGGGTTGTATTCCCCCCTTCCTGCCACACTTTTATTTCCCAAACCTCATGCGCGTATCAGCGGGGTAGAGTTATGAGAGAGCATGAACAAGGAGAGGCTGGCATGCCAGGGACGGAGCCCCAGAGCCAATCCCCCCCCCTCAAACGTAGGAAGAGAGGCCTGGCTGAAATGTGGCAGCGATGAGGAGTGAGGACAGTTTCCGGCAGGGCCTGGAGAGGCCACGCATGTGTGCGCCACACCTCACAGGGAAATGCTTTTGTCTCACAAGCCGCATGTTTAGGGCTCACCTGACGACAAAAAGAAAGAGGGACCCACGTTCATCCCCACTGCGCAAGCAAGGGCGACTTCCTCCCCCCCCCCCGAAAAGAGGGATGGTGGGGCGGGGCGGGGCGGGGCGGGGGGTCCACAGAAGAGGGCCCCCGCGGCTCTCTCTGGCTGGGCATCAACTGCAAGGGGCCTGGACGGCTGGCGGACTGTTCCCGTCACTTGAGAGAAGGAAGCTCAGAAAAGGGAATCTGGGTCGTGGCCACAAAGGACCTGGTTACTGGGGTGGGGGTGGCGGCGCCAAAGCGGGTGCCGGGGGGGGGGGGTTCTGCAGGCTTCCTTAAGGGGGAACTTCCTGAACTCCCCCTCGCCTCTCTCCAGCCCTACAAGCGGCGGTGGGAATGCCACCACTGCCCTGCCGAGAGGAAGTCCTACTCCAAAAGAACCTCCCCACTCTCTCCTCTGCCGCTAAACGTAGCCCAGATGCCCAGGGCATTCCTGCCAGGGAACCCCATGCGTGCCAGCATGCTGGTTGGCACCCCCCGCCCTTCTTTCCATCCGCCAGAGGCAGGGAAGGGGGCTTCCTTCGGTGGGAGGGGGGAACCCTGCAACCCTGCCCAGTGGGGGGGGGGTCTGCCCCATCCCACCCTCCATGGTACAGCGCCACTCTCCAAGTAGGGCCTGGAGATCTCCCGGAAAGCCAACTGAGCTCCAGACTACAGAGATCAGCTCCCCTGGGGGAAGCGGCTGCTTCGGAGGGGCATTCTACCCCGCTGGGGTCCCTCCCCAGGCTCCCCCCCCCAACCTCCCGGAAACCCCCACGGAGTTGGCAACCCCACTCCCGCGGGCCCCCGCCCGGCCCCCGGCTGACCCGGCCACCAGCACGATGACGCGCAGCGGGTCTCCGGCCACGGTCAATAGGCAAAGCGCCAAGGCCGGCCCGAAGGCGATGAAGGTGCAGCCGAAGAAGACCGCCGCCCCCATCGCCCGCCTGGCCGCGGAAGGAGCCGCCAGCGGAGCCGGCGGCAGGACAAAGCCCGGAGGGGGGCGGAGCAAGCGCCGGGGCATGCTGGGAGTTGTAGTCGCGCGGCGGGCAGGTATCTAAACGGTGCAAGTCTAGGCAGAGTTCTGCCGGTCTAAGCCCATCGATTTGAATTGGCGTAGACTGGTCTAACTCTGCTTAGGGTTGCACGGAAGGTTCTTGCTGCAAAGGGCGCAGGGAGAGAGGGTTTGCTCTTGTTTTACTGGGAAGAGTGGCGCTTTGTCCCCAAGAAAGCAGAGGAGTTAGCCGTGTTAGTCTGTAGTAGCAAAATCAAAAAGAGTCCAGTAGCACCTTTAAGACTAACCAACTTTATTGTAGCATAAGCTTTCGAGAATCACAGTCATAGATCCAGAGGAGTTAGCTGTGTTAGTCTGTAGTTGCAAAATAGTAAAGAGTCTAGTAGCACTTTTAAGACTAATCAACTTCATTGTAGCATAAGCTTTTGAGAACCACAGCTCTCTTCGTCAGATGCATCGTCAGATCTGACGAAGAGAGCTGTGGTTCTCAAAAGCATATGCTACAATGAAGTTTAGTCTTAAAGGTGCAGCTGGACTCTTTATTATCAGAACGAATGGTCACTGTTAAGGAATTTTCTTTGGATTTGGGGTTTGGGAGAGTCCTCCCACAGTCACCAGTTGCACCACAGTCAAAAAACTGCAGGTCAGCTGGTACCCAGTCCCCGGCAGGCCACCCTGATCCATGGCTCAGCCGGCATCTCTCAAGAGCTACGTGGGGCTCAGCCACAAGGGGTCACTCCTGCCCACCGTGCCTTTCAGAGCGGTCCTTGAACTGGCACGGGCAATACCTTTCATTTGCCTTTGTGGGGGCAACTATGGGTAAGGAGCACGTTCCAAATGCATGGACCGAAGGAACAGTCTGAAATGCAGCAAACGAAACGGAGATGGCCGACCCTTTCCCTTTTCATATACAGGCAGAAAAATGAGGGTTGCCAGTTTTTGAACCGGCACCTGTAGCTGTGCCTTTACCAGCAATTTGAGCTGCCCAGGCCTATCGCCATTAAAAGCTTCACACTTTATTTCTCCACAAAACCACACACATTTCTGCAAAGCTTCCTGTTTATTTCAGATGAAGAAATGGGTTTCAGAGGTGTAAAGAAAACAGACGCGAAGGAACAGAAACATTGACTCGGTTAGTTGTTGGCCGGCTTGCCCTCTAACTGTTGCTCAAACACGGGCCCTTTAACGTCTCTCTGGTCTGCTTAAGGCACAGAAATGGGCAGCTCATGCAGAAAGGTCGTTCTCAAAGAGCAAGTGAGAAACTAGACGTCTTGTTGTCTTTCAGTAAAAGGAACAAAACAAGGAGGAGTGTGCGTGCGTGCCCATATTTAGCTTATGGGAGGTCCTCAGGAAGTGGATGCTGGACTAATAACTTCATTTACAGAAATATTTGCACTCTTTTTTAGCCTGGCAAAGGGATCTTACATAAAAATGAAAATTTGCAGTCTGTTCCAATTTAACGACATTGTAAAACAAAACTAAGATAAAACCGAGCCCCTGCAAGCATTTTATACCACCAAGACCTCCCTTGGCAAATAAAAGTGTTGACAAACCTCTGGAAAGTCCACAGTGAGCTGACCTGGTAAGCATCCCTAGGCAAAGAGTTCCAGAAGGAGGGTGCCACTTTGGAGAAGGCCCTGTCCTTTTGGGCTCCCAGCCTAGCCTCAGACGGGGAGCCTTCGAAGGAAGCCCTCCCCAATGCTCTTGGCATTCCTTCAGACCACCTTCTGGTATGTTGCGGCTCACCTTCCTCCTGCCCCTGCATTCCCTCCTTCCTCTTTTCTCTGTGGGATTTTGCTCTCACAGCAGAATGGGAGGCCTGTTTGCCAATGCCGGGCCAGAGCAGGAGCACCTGCTGCCGCGTGGCCTCCTGCAACTTCAAAACTTCTCTCCCGGGATGTCGTCACCCCCAGGATGCCAAGCGACAATCCTGCCTGCCACACAAAACCTGGGTCAATTGTAAAGAAATGCCTCACCCTTTCAGACCACGGGACCGTTCAGACTAGCGCCACCCACTCCAACAGGCAGCAGTTCCCCGAGCCCTCCAGGCAGAGAATGCCGCAGAAAAGCTCACCTGCCCCGCTGCCCATCTCCCCTCCCACAGATGGCTGTGGAGCTGCTGTGGCCCACTTGCGGGGGGGGGGGATGAAGCTGCTGCCCAGTTGTGGGTCACAGGCCGCCAGCCGACACCCACTGGTGGAATTCGGCTAAGAGGGCCGCTGGGTGGGTGAGAGGTGATCTCTCGTGAGGAAACCTCCAACTGCCAGCCTCCCCCTCTTTCACACAGCAGCCCTGTCCTCTTTTGGACCAGTTCCCTTGAGCCAGCCCTGCTGCTGCTGGTGCCAGCTGGTTATCTGGGTAGACTCTTTTGCCAAGCAGAAATTCAACAGGTGAATCTTCCCTCAGATAGAGGAGATGGGGAACGGGTTCTATGCAGAACTTTCCTTTCTCCTCCACATAAAGTTATAAAAGGTACATGAACTCTCTCAGGAAGCAAAGATGGCAGCTTTACCAGCTGCTCTGTCTCCTGCGAAGCAAAGTTGAGGTGGAAGCTGGTTGCCAACCTCCAGGTGCGGCCTGGCGATCTCCTGGAATTAAAACTGATCTCCAGGCAACAGTGAGAAGGTGGCTGCTTTGGAGGGTGGGTTCTGTGGCATTATGCTCTGCTGAGGACCTTCCCCTCCCCAAACCCCCATCTTCCCAATGCTCTGCTCCCAAATCTCAGCGAATTTCCCAACCGCAAATTAGCAGCCCTCGTGCTATCAACTGAGGAGATTTTGAGAGTGAAGGAACTCCCGGCCCATCAGATCTCATTTTCGATTCCTTGCCCTTTGTTAAAAACAAAACTTATGCCTGTTTCTTACTTCTGTGCGGAAAGATATTAATAAATATCCTGCCTCAACAACCCTGCCTCTCTGTGTGGTTTCCCTGTCCTGCCTGGGAGCCACAAGCAGAGCCCAAGTGGCTGGGAGACGGACACCACAAGGGCTGTTTTCGGAAGTGCCCAAACCCCTTGAGTGACGTTCAGATTTCAACCCTTGCAAAACGCAGCTCAGCTGCAGCAGCCGTTTTAGTCTCCAACCTGCATTATGGAGGGGGAAAGGGGTGGGGGTGGGGTTGCTTCAGTGTGTGCTTCAGGATGAGAACTTCTCTGCTCAATATTTGTCACAAGGTCCTGCAAAGAGCTGAAAAGGCAGTTACAGTTGGCCTTCCATTGTTTTTCCTGTTCCTCAGGGAACCGCTCCGTAGCTTGCTTGGCATGACTGTAAACACGATGAAAGAGAAAAGAAAGAATTGCCTCAGGAATTTCAAGGAAATAAAAAGTTGATGCACGTGTGTGAGTTCCTTCTTACACTGGAGAGCCTGTTTAGTGTAGTGGTTAAGAGCAGCAGGACTCTAATCTGGAGAGCCAGGTTTGATTCCCCACCCCTCCGCTTGAAGCCAGCTGGGTGACCTTGGGTCAGTCACAGCTCTCTCAGAGCTCTCTCAGCCCCACCCACCTCGCAGGGTGATTATTGTTCTCAGGGCTTTTTTTCAGGGGGACAGCGGGGGAACGGAGTTCCAGAACCTCTTGAAAATGGTCACATGGCCGGTGGCCCCGCCCCCTGATCTCCAGACAGAGGGAAGTTTAGATGGCCCTCCGCGCCACCGAGCGGCGCGGAGGGCCATCTAAACTCCCCTCTGTCTGGAGATCAGGAGGCGGGGCCACAGGCCATGTGACCATTTTCTCCCAGGGCAACCCACTGAGTTCCACCACCTCTTTTCCCAGAAAAAAAGCCCTGATTGTTGTAAAGATAACAATAACACACTTTGTAAATTGCTCTGAGTGGGCGTTAAGTTGTCCTGAAGAGCAGTATATAAATTGAATGTTGTTGTTGTTGTTGTTGTTGTTGTTGTTGTTGTTGTTCTCAGGCAGAAAATCGGAAGTATTAAGGAGGAAGTCAAAAGATTTGTGATCAGTTAAATTATAGGCAGCACACACCCCCTTGGGTTATCTCTAGATTTCTCCAAAGGCAAAAACAGAAGTCCCTGACATTGGCTCAGCTTCCCACAGTTGCACCCACCATCCCGTGTTGGAATGACAAAGGTGCCTTCAAGCTCAAAAAGGGTGGAGGCTCCTGATCTAACTCAAGGATGGAGAGACGTCCAGAGAACACATGTTGCTCCCTGGGAGGATGGAGAGAGAGAAGAAAGAAAGAGAGAGGTAGCCAGAATGAACCCCCTAAGAATAGCAACCTGAAGTCAAAGTAGGGTTGCCAGGCCACAGCCAGCACCCCCTGAGAGGATGTGGGGCTGCGCCTGGTGTGCCAGCATTGTGCCGGCACACTAATGACACTTCTGGTAAAAACAGATAAAATCATAGAGTTTTTGCAAAATGCTAGAGAGTCTGCCATGACACGTCTAGTTTTTACCAGAAGTGACATGAGCAGAAAGATATTAATAAATATCCCACCTCGTTTCCTTCCAGTAGGAGTGAGTTAACTTTGACTGGGCATAGGACAGACCCTGAAGCTGTTTAACATGGAGTTGGGCCCAGATCTAAGGGAAAAGGACACCCCTGCATATATGGTGGGATTGTCCCAATGTGAGAAAATTGTAACAAGATTTATGTAGAATACAGAGAAATAGTAGTAGCCAGAACCATAGAAATACTAGGTTGTAAGGTGCCATGTAGGACAGATAAAGAAAAAGCTGGGGCAGCCATGAAGGAACTAGGGAACCAAGATCAAGATAATCCACACTGTGGTATTCCCCATTTATTTTATTTATGTCATTTATAGTCTACTTTTCTCACTGAGAATCAAGGCAGATTACACAGTGCAAGATTAGCACATTCAGTATCAAGAATATTTACTGTGTATAGAAGTGAGAGTTGGAGAATAAAGAAAACTGACAGGAAATTTTTTTCTTTTTTTAAATTTTTAATATCTAACATGGAAAACTACAAAAGACTACAAAGATATAAGGGAAAAAGGGGGGACTGGGGAAAAGGGAAGAGCAACATATAAACAAAAAACGTACACTACTCTACATGTCTTGTATTCCCTTCATGCTGCAATTTTTCTTTAAAGTTAACTTTCTAATATGCTATCAGATTGGTAGATCTTATACAATACAGACTACATTCAGGATCAGGTCTTCTCCCCCCCCCCCCCCCGCGTCTCAGTTTCAGTTGTCTCTGCGCAGCTGCAGCAGCTGCGCTCATTCTCTCCTCCCCCCCACTTTCCCCTTCAGACTTTGAACTTTCTTCTTGCTGAAACTCGTGATGGTTGAACAAAAAGTCCCTCAGCTGTACTTCCGATGTTATCTTGTAGGTTTGATCCTTATATCTGAACCAGATGCCTTCCAGAAACAACCATTTGTATTTTACATCATATTTCCTCAGGAAAGCCGCAAGTCTTTTATACTTAAATCTTCTTTTACGAGCCAGAAATGGAACAGCCTTCAATATTTTAACCTTGTTGCCCAAATAGTCCAAGTCCACATTATACGAATTATATAAGATGGTGTCCCGAGTCTTCTTAGATGAAAAGTCAATAATAATCTCGCAAGGCAGCTGACGCTTCATTACATACTTTGAAGATGTCCGACGGACTTCCAAAATATCGCTTTTTAACTCTTCTTTAGTTGCCTTTGCGAATGACGCCAAAAGTCCCGACACCAAATCTTTTAAATTTTCACTTTGCTCCTCTTTTACATTTTGAAGATGCAGTACCGTTTGGGCATGGTCCACTTGCAATCCTATTATTTGATTCTCCAAGAGCTTCACTTCTTTACTTGTTGCTTTCATGAGTACTGCGTTTTCGCGTGCAGACTGCTCTGCTCCAGACGCTGTTTCTTTAATGGCTTTCACTTCGCTTTCCACTGAATCAACCTTTTGCCCCATTTTGTTTATCTTCGCTACAAAGGGCTGCATAGCTTCAAAGACTGCTCGTCTGACCATCTCTTCTAAAGTTTCCCCCTTCCCCTGTAACATCGCCATCACCGATTTACTCATTGCAGGGCTCTGCTTTCTCGTCGCCATCTTAGGGGGGGGCGCCAGCTAAGTTCTGAAACTCCGTGAAGGGGAAGAAATCCACACCTTCTTAGCTTCAACTCCCACCAATCCTTCACATACGCTTAGAAATCAGAAGGGATTCGCTTACTTACAGGTTTTCACCTTAAATCTGCTTATTGCCGTTCTCCATGGCCCGGCTGCACGCGATGTGCTGCGCAAGTCTGCCGGCCTCCGTTGGAGCAAACGGGCAATTTACCCCCTGCATTGCTTTCAGGGGGTTCTTCCCGCCGCGCTCCAGACCCTGGCTCCCTCACTGGGAGACCTGGGGCTTAACCCTCGCGAGCCAACCGCCCGATCAGGCTGCTCGGACGTTTCCTCCCGGACCTGTGGAGAGGAGCGTCCGACATGGCCGGGAAAACAAAACTGAATCTGACAGGAAGAGAATGGATTCATTTGAAATGTGGTGCTGGAGAAGAGTTTTGCGGATACCATAGATGGCCAAAAAGACAAATAACTGGATACTAGATCACATCAAGCCTGAATTTTCCCTGGAAACTAAAATGACAAAACTGAGGCTATCGTACTTTGGTCACATCATGAGCAGACAAGATTCTCCGGAAAAGTCAATAATGCTAGGAAAGCGGGAGGCAGTAGGAAAAGAGGAAAACCTAAAACGAGATGGCTGGACTCAATAAAAGAAGCCATGTCCTCCAGGTTGCAGGATCTGAGCACGTCTGTTAATGACAGGACGTTTTGGAGGTTTTTCATTCATAGGGTTGCCATAGGTCGGAGTTGACTTGATGGCACATAACTCACACATCTCTGGTAACACAGGATGAACCCAGGGAAAAGCAGTTCCAGTGCCCCATCTAAAGAGGCTGAGGGGAGACAGAATTGCTCTCTTTAAGTATTTGAATCGGCTGCCTAAGGATGTGGTGGGTTCCCCTTCATTGGCAGCCTCCAATGAATACATGTTGGGGATGCTATAGGCTGTTCCTGCATTGGGCTGGGGTTGGGCTAGATGGTCTGTAAAGCCCTTCCAGCTCTATGATTCTATGAGATCACTTGTAATTCCAGATCGTTAGGCCCTGAGCCTTTGGGACAGCACAGGTTTTCCAGATGCATTGCAAGGCATAAAGCAGCAACCGCTTGAAACTTCGTGAGTGAAAAGGTCGGGGCCAGTATTTTTCTGACGGCCAAGAAGGCACCTGCGAGACCATACATTCTTCTTTATGACTGACGCTGCCAGAGGACCTGAGCCTCACTTGACATGTGAAGCTTGTGCATGATGTGAGCTGCCAGTTGTGTGGAGCATAGACAACACAAATGGTAGAGAACTACACGTGAGGGGATGACAATAATAAACCCAAATAAACACAGTGAAGAACTCTGTTAGCACAGTAGCAATGTTATTTACACTACTGTTAGCTACTGTGCTAACAGAGTTCTTCTTCACTGTGTTGTTTGAGTTGTGTGGAGCATAGCAAAAACAGCAAACGATGGCTTGGGGTGTGCAGATGAGAGACAGTGCTGTGCGGGCAGAAATGTGGAGTAAAATTCTTGTCAATGAATGAATGAATGAATGAATGATTCTTCTGACCACCACAGTGGAACCAAACAGTGGTCTATCCAATCTTTTGGAACTTTGTCCTGGAACATTCCAGTTTTTCCGATGGCACTGCAGGGACCTTTATCCCCAGAAGCTTTTCAGGGGCTCTTCAAAGAGGAGGTTGCTAATGATGGCAAACATCCAGTTTGGCTAGGGATCCTGGAGGTGTTTTGCCATCTTCTGGGCATGGAGCAGGGGTCACTGTGTGTGTGGGGGGGGGGTAGTTGTGAATGTCCTGCATTGTGCAGGCGGCTGGACTAGATGACCCTGGAGGTACCTTCCAACCCTATGATTCTATGATCCCTGGGAGGAAAAACTTCGCATGGCATACAACAGACTCCTCAAGTCTTCAGAAGGAGGTGACCAAACAAAGAAGAAAGGGTTGGAACACCTTTGCCTCAATGAGCCTCCAAACCCCCCAAAGGAAAGTATTGAAAGATCTGCAACTTGTTTCTGCTAAAGAGCAGTGAAACCTTCCTACAGGTGTCAGAGTGCCTACGAATTTAAATAGTCTCCGATTCAAGGCATTAAAGCAGAAGAACTCCCTGTGGAGGTAGCATGAGGCAGTTGGCCAGGAGCATCGCTGAAAGCAGCTGGACCAAGAAAACATGAGCCCCAAACCCACATCTGAGACGCAGCTTTGAGGAAGGACTCTGATGTCACAACAGGTTCTTGCCAAGGCCCCCCTCTGTGTGCTGTGCAGTCTGAGGCTGGGTGGCCCTGCGAAAGGTCAGTGGTGAGGCATCTCTCGCAGGAATCAACCGTAGGCATTTCAGTCCCGGCATAACCTCAGCTATCTGCACCTTCCTAGCCATGAGAGGACTAGAGGTGTCCCCCCCCCCTTGCTTCACCTGTTTTGACCTCCAGGTCTTTTCCAGAGGTCCTGTGGTTGCAGTTTTGGTAGCTGCTGCAACCTTCTGCAGTCTGCCCTGCCACGAGGCCACTTTTCCGGCACATTTTTGGCACTAAGGATAGTTTGCGATTTACTTAGGCATAGTTGTTAGCAATTTTCTCATATATTTTTAAAAATGTTTGGGTGGAAGGATTTGGATTTTCTGCTAAAAATATTAGCATGCTATAGCTATCCTTCTTTCTCAGAATGTGCTAAAGAGCCAAGGGAAATAGTTCCTCCAGAAAGCTCTCTGCCCACCTGTTCTTAAAAAGAAGCTACTAAATAGCCGTCCAAAGGTCCTTCAAATTGTATGTCTCGGGGCTGGATGATGGTGGATTTCAACTCCCAGCCTTTTTCTTTATACCCCCAGAAAGTGACTGCAGAAAGAAAAGATCTCTTTACTTTGAAAAAGAAAAAGGAAAAGATCTCTTAACCTGCAACTTTGAGTTTGGAAGAAGTTGAATAGAACTGGAAGATGTGGTTCGACTTTGCAGGGATGATTCTACTTTTTCTGCACAGTAAGTATTTTCAAATCCTAACCCGTTTCATTCATTCTTCTCACATAATTAATTACATTCATACAGATGCTTGAGAAATAGCAAGGTTTGTTCAAAGGAAAGGAAGAAAAAATACAGCATTTAATGTTTATATACTGTAAGCGTGTAATAGCACAGTTCTTCTCTTTGAGAAGTTCTTTGGGAAGTCCTGGTGTATGTTTCATGTTAAGCATAGCACATTTCAGATATACTAATAGTAAATTATTTTACCTCAGTAAACCTTGAAATCAGTTTTTTTGCTTTGGATAACACCAAAGAGTATAGTGAAAGAGAAAGATTCGGGCCCCGTAGCACCTTAAAGACCAACTAGATGCCCAGGGTAGGAGCTTTCGAGAGTCGGTGCTTCCTCCGTGCAATAGCTAAAAAATTAATAGATAAATGTGTTTGTTAATTCAACAAACATATTCTTTTCCTGAGCCTTAATAGTTTGAGCCAATATCTATGATCTTAAGGCAATAGCATCAAGAACAGCAACCTTGTTTCCTCTCCCACCGGCCTTCAGCAGGAGAGATCTTTGCCAGCAAAAGGTCCTCTCAGCCTGCCAATGTGCGCCAGGACCTCTGGATCACGGCCAGCGCATGTCTTTTAAAGTCACTTTTGGAAATTATTTTTCTTGCAACAGAATGAGATGGCTGGCAGGCTCTTGATTGCTTTCAATAAATATTAAAAAGTAGTGCATTGAAACCAGGCATGGAGCATTAGTTCATGCTGATAGTGCCTACTCAGAAATTTAGAATTGTGCATAGAAAAATCAGCCCCCAAACCCCAAGATAACCTGAACTACTAGCAAGAAGCAAGTCAGTCATACAGATTGCATGGGCCATGCCAGTCCCACAGCTGCCCCTGCCGGCCATGTTGACAGGTATGGCAGTAGCACAGGAATGGAGATAAGCCAGAGTGCGCATGGACAGCATTTATAGAATGTGAGCTGTGAATGTGAGCATTCCCTTTCCCATGTACATATCTATTTCCCTCCTCTCCTTAATCTATTACCCTCCCACCAACACACTCAGGGAGCAATCCTTAGCAGGTCTTCTCAGAAGTAAGTCTCATTTAATTGTAACCTAAGAATTCTTGCTCCTCTTTGCAGCTGCTCGTTCCCAGGAGAATACAAAAATAATAGAAAAACTGGAGGAGATTGCGGCATCTCCTGGAGACAAGGTACAGCTCCGCTGCAAACCCCAACTTAGCTCTCATGAGTGGAGTATTATATGGTACAAGGAGCGACAAGACAAAAGCCTGCAAAGGATTTACGTGAGTTTCAGGAATTCATACCTAGATGGGAAGTACTCAGGCCGAATGCCCAATCTGACCATCAGCAACGTGCAAAGAAATGATTCTGGAGTTTATTACTGTGGCATCGATAACTCTTGGAATGTCAGAATCGTCAGTGGAGCTAGACTGATCATCACAGGTGAGTGTCCAAAAAGAGTTTTTTCTCATCTTGTAGGTTTTTAAATCTAATTCTTGGTTTTTTAGCATTTCATATGACCGTATTTATCTGTTTCTGCCATCCCTTCATTGTCTTCTCTTGTATATAAATTGTATAAAATTATTATTTAAAATAAATTATTTGAAATATATTCATGCCTTTTCTTAATGAGGGTTTCTTGAATACATATCTGCATTTTGTTTGATTAATAAGTTCAGTATTTTTGTTCTTTTGGAGGGAGAGTTTATACCATTGATATTTATTGATACAATCTTCATTTTATCCACTTTATTCTAATGGTACAGCCTGATCGAATTTTTCCTATTCTTAATCTAATGCTCCTTTATTCTTCTTTCCTCTCTTTGTTTTCGGAGTGTTCTCTTTTGAGATGATAGGAGATCTTCTTTCGATTCCATTCTCACGCTCCTTTAACATGTTCTTGATTGATAATTCTTCTACCAATTGTTTAGCTTGTTCGACTGTCATAATTATTCTTTTACCCTTAGATAGTGCAACTCCTATGGCAAACAGGACCCTCCAATGATATTTTATTTCTTTCCTTTGTAAAATTTGTTTTAAGAAATAAAAATCTCTCCTTTTCTTCAACAAACTTGCAGGTAAGTCTTGGAAGATCTGTATTTTGTTTTATGGACACTTTTCATGCAGCTTTTAACCACTGAATATCCATGGAAGAATATTCTGCTTCACCACACTGGAGCTTAAATATGACCAAGGGTTTGCTTGTAGTAGGTTTGAGAAAGATTTGCTGTTTCTGTATGCAGTCTTGTTAACACCCTCCACCCATGAGCAGGGATGCTCTGGTATACATTTCTCAAAGGTCTGAAGGGAAAGAAGAGAGAATAAAATAAAGTCCAGTGGCACCTTAAAGACTAACCCCATTTGTTTTGATATGAGCCTTTGTGAGTCAGAGCTTACTTCCTCAGAACAGACCCCTGCAATGATCGTGAGAAAGGAGAATCCTTTTATCTTGCAGGAGACCAAGGGGGATCCCAATTCCCCGGTAGACACTGGACTGTGATTCCCAGTTGGCCAGAGACTGCAGTTCAGAGGATAAAGAATTAAGCTCTCCAGTAGTGGCTAGTTATGTGTCAGAAAAGTGATGTGGGGGGTGTAGGGTGCTGTGCAATCCGCATGCACACACCCTTTCTTACAGCACATCACTGGAGTGGTTAATGTCAATTGGCCTGAAGTTGGTTTTCTTTCGATACTAGGAATCCAATAAGTGCTCAAGTTTTTCTTTTTTTTATTTCCCATTCTGAAATGAACCTGCGTAGTTGCTTGTTGGAGCAAACATTTAGGTTGTTACACAGACTTTGGTATGAAGACAATTTGTAGTTCTGTGGGGTAGGGGGGAAAGGGTTAAACTCCCTCCATCTGAGCTGTGGTCGCAGGCAAATCAAGGCACTGCCTGTCTGCTATTTATAAGGAAAAAACCCACACTTCGGAGCTCATTCACAAAACTCCAAGCAATACGTGCTATTGAGATAAAAATCTAATGAAAGAGCTTATCATTATCCTTCCTGATGCCCTTTTAGGGACTCCAAGACCACGCCTTTCCACCCTGGTACCTTCCTCCTTGGAGGGCATGCAGCTGGATGACAGCGTCCCCCTCCTCTGCCTCATGTCTGGCGCAAGTCCTGCTTGGGACAATTTCTCCTGGGATATTAGCAAAGAATTATCTCAGGACCAGAAGGGCGTTGGTGAGATAGACAAGGAAGGCGTCTTCAGCATTTGGCACTTAGAGATGATCCCTCGGAGGGAATGGACTGAAGAGAAGGCGCGTACCTGCTCACTTCAGGAGAACAGAGACACCAGCGCAGCGATGCCCACAGACACAGGTACAGTAGGAAGGAACAGGTAACTCTGTCCGCTAGGGGATTTATATTATAACGGCTAAATTCTGTAATGTGTCCTTAGAAACTGACACCTTCTAGTTGAACTTCAGCTTTACAAAGTGGGACCCTCTGATACCCAGTAGCAAGTTTTCTGGGAAATGGTAGACTCTGAGGCGGGGGGGGGGGGCAGGAAGGGATAGTGGTGGCCTGACATGGGAGATATGGAAGGAAGAGCCAAGGAAAGAGGGTGCCGGGGGGGTGGGGTGGGGTGGCGGCAGATGGGGAGCAGGAGACATTGGGGTGTATGAAGTTTGTGAAGGTCATGGGTAGGATTAGACCAGGCTGAGAGGACAGATGAAGTTTGGGGGGCTTTGAAGGACAAGGAGTGTGTACCCCCCCCCAAAAAATGTGTCCGCTTTTAAGGAGGAGCATTATGTGATCTCAGTTATGAGAGAAGTGTATGATTTCGAGAGCACATTTCTCAGTAAAGATATGGCACATGAGGTGAGGGAATGGAAGGCCAAGGGAAAGGATGCGGCACCAGACTGCTCCCTGCCGTCTTCCATTGCTCCCAAGGACAGAGGCACAAGACTTCGGCCTCAGTCAGCTAAGATGGTGCCTTGATGGTGCCAAGCACACACACTGCAGGGCTGCGGCTGCTTGCCCCTGTCTTTTGCCCTAGATTGGCCCAACAGTGGCTGACCACCATTTTGATTCTCCCCCGTCCTTTTGCAGGAAACTGCCGTCGTTATTTATATCTTGGGATTCCTTCCATTATTGTCCTGTTGGTCCTGCCGTTGATCCTGCTCTTCAGGAAGCATCTTGCCAGAAGTAATGCCTTCAGAAGAAGAATTGTGTCACACCCAGCCGTCATTCAGATTTAACTGAGGCCCTTTCCATACGGCTTACCTTCCCTCGGAATGACCCGGAACATCGCACAAAAAACGCAGAAGATCGTGTTTTCTCGCGCGAGATTTGCATGACGTTGTGCAAATCTCACGCGAGAAAATGCAATCTTCCATGTTTTTTGCGCGATGTTCCGGGTCGTTCCGAGGGAAGGTAACCCGTGTGGAAACGGCCAGTGTTTCTTTTGTTGTTGTTGTTGTTGTTGTTGTTGTTGTTGTTGTTGTTGTTGTTGTTGTTGTTGTTTATGCCTTTCTCACTGAGACTCAAGGCGGATTACACAGTATGAGATTAGTACAATCAGTATCAAGTACATTTCCATACAATATAAAGGACATTTCCATAAACAATGCCATAAGGTAAATATAAAGAAGTTTACAAAGCCATACTATCAGCAAGGATCCAATACAGAGTAGAAAAAATACTGAAGCAGAACACAATCAATTCTAGGACTAACATTAGACAACATGGAGCACTGGTGGTATACAGGAGTACATTTTTAAAGCAGCAGATAATATGTAAGGCAATATAGTGATGAAGTCCACAAACTCATTAGTGAAGTTGCTTTTCTCCACACAGGAAATGCAGAGCAAGGAGCAAGTCAAACACCCTTGAGGGAGATCCCACAGGTAAATGTGTTCTTGTCCACTGAGCTTTCAAAAAGATGTCGTAGAGGAGGAAATGCATGCAGGGTTTCTAGAAGATTTGCAGAGGAGTTTCTAGATTTGCAGAGGAGTCTGTGAACAATTTCATGTCACTGGGCTTGTGAATGGCAACACAATTGGACCTCTGTGGTGAGAAAAAATGGCCTCCTCTCGGATGAGGTAATGCATCTTGGGTCAGTGGGCGCTGTATATTTTTATCCAGTCCTTTGAAATGCCACAAAGAAGAAAGAAAGAGAAGAATGGGCAGGTGGGAGAGTGAAAATGTTTGCTGATTTTATTATACTTCATTTATACCCTACTTTTCTCCCCAGTGGGGGCCCAAAGTGGCTTATAATATTTTCCCTTTCTCCAGTTTATCTTCACAACAGCCCCGTGAGGTAGGCTAGGCCAACAGTGCAAGACTGGGCCAAGGTCACCCTGTAAGCTTCCCTGGCAAAGTAGGATCCAAACCCAGGTTTCCCAGTTCTTAGCCCAACACTCTAACCACTACACCATGTTTTATGGGCTAATAATTTCGGCAAACGTTTGTAAAAATGTGCTAAGAACTCCATTTAGTCTATACTGTGCCACTTCTGGATATTTATGTATTTGCAAGTTGCTTTTTCAATGGAAAATGCCCAAGAAGAAAATGCAATGGTTAATGCTGAATGTTGTGAATGAGATACAAGAATGCTGTTTAAAAGTCACAGACAGAAAAGGTTCAAAAGATTTACAGACATAGGAAATTTAAAAAATAAATAACAACAACAATAATAACTTCTATTTATATACCGCTCTACAGGACAACTTAATGTCCACTCAGAGTGGTTTACAAAGTATGTCATTATTATACCCACAACAATAATCACCCTGTGAAGTGGGTGGCACTGAGAGAGCTCCTAGAAGCTGCACCTGACCCAAGGTCACCCAGCTGGCTTCAAGTGGAGGAGTGGAGAATCAAACCCGGCTCTCCAGATTAGAGTCCTGCCGCTCTTAACCACCACACCAAACTGGCTTTCAGCACCAAACTGGCTCTCATTAATTAAGCATCCTTTCTTAGAATAATCTTTGATGTTTCCATTTTCTGTTCCAGACTGACTATGCAGAAGTGCACTACAGGAGTGGAAACGTGCTTTGTGAGGACTGAGAGTGTCTTTTGTTAAAAGTTTTCATCATTTTTAGAAGACTGAAAGACACAAGGAAGGAATTGTACATAGGAAGCTGCCTGCTCCATCTAGCTCAGCAACGTCTTCTCTGAACGGCAGCCACTGCCAGGCCGTGAAAGACCTTCCTCAGCACCTGCCCCTGAAATTGTTTTATCTGGACCTGCCAGGAACTGACCCTTGGACTTCCGGCATGTAAAACATGTGCTGCGTCTTCCACTGACCTGGACATCTCCAGACCCAGAGTTTATCATCTTGTAATCTGTGAGAATGACAGTGCGGTCTTACGGAGAGTCACTCCAGTCTGAGCCTATGGATTTCTGCACAGGATTGCATTTTTAAGTGCACATGTTAAACTTCGGGTGCTTTTCTGTCCCTGGTTAGGAGTCCAACTTGGGCCAAAAGCCAGAGAATAAATGAAGTATCAGACGTACAGTTGGTCATTCCTTATTTGGCTCTTCCCAAGGCCAAAATACATCATACTGTGATCTCCATAGTTCGTACTGCCTCTAGCATGCAAGGCCCACCTCCTTTCCTCTTCTTAAAGGCCACTCCACTTGCTCTAAGCAGTGCAAGGAAACGTTCTCCCACCCATCTAGAATGAAAGTATCCTCCATCTCGCAGAAGGAGGGCGGAGGGACCAAAGGTTGACAAGCCCAGGATAAGGGCTTTAAGGCTGAAATTGGGCTGCAGGATTCAGTCGAATATTCAGTAAGTCCAGGGCTTTTTTTCAGGGGGAACGCGGGGGAACGGAGTTCCGGAACCCCTCGAAAATGGTCACATGGCTGGTGGCCCCGCCCCCTGATCTCCAGACAGAGGAGAATTGAGATTGCTCTCACGGAGGGCAATCTCAACTCCCCTCTGTCTGGAGATCAGGGGGCGGGGCCACCAGCCATGTGACCCTTTTCTCCAAGGGCAACCCACTGAGTTCCACCACCTCTTTTCCCAGAAAAACAGCCCTGGATAAGTCCATTCGTTGAAAACCTTTTGGTCAATTAAAATGTGATTGCAATTACTCATTCAGGAGGTTTCCCCTCCCCAAAAACACTATTGAAAACAGAAGTACTGTCTGTGGCAGGCACCACCTTAAAAGATCCCATGTGTTGCCAGAATACGCTTCAAGCTGCTCTGCGCTGAGTGAGACACTTGGGCAGAATAGAAATCCAAAGAAAATAAATAAAATAAAATAAATAAAATAAATAAAATATCCGCCAATAGTCCTGTCCTCCATGAATCTGTCAGATCCCGTACAAAAGCTTTCTAGGCCTGCGGCCATCACTACACCACCTGGCAGCGAATTCTACATTTAAATCACCCGTTGAGTAAAGGAGTATTTCCTTTTGTCTGCCCTGAATCTTCTGTCCGTCACCTTCATTGTGTGCCTTTTGAGGTCTAGTATTTCGGGAGGGGGAGACGAGTTCGCTCTGTCCGCTTGCACTTAATAAGCCCCTATCATATCCCTCCCCCCTCCCCCCCTTAGTCGTCTCTTTTCTCAACTGCAAAGTCCCAGACTCTTCAGCCTTTCCTCAGGGGAAAGGAACTCTAACCCCCCCCCCCTCATTTTGCTTGATCTCTTCTGTACGGATTTCCAGCTCTGCAATGTCCTTTTTGCGCTACTATGACCAGAACTGCGCATAGTATTCCCGGTCAGACCACACCATCGTTCAGACCCCATTAGCATATACTTGACATTGGGATTTTTTTGTTCCAATCTGCATGACGTTACACTCGCCTACACTGAACTTCATTTGCCACATTGCTGCCCATTCACGCAATTTGTGGAGATCCTCCAGGATCTCTTCACAGTTGGATGTTGTTTCTACAATCCTAAACAGTTTCATGCCATCTGCAAACTTGGCCACTGCGCTGCTCACCCCCCAGTTCCAGATCATTTATGAACAATGTAAATAGCACTGGGGGGCCCCCCATACCGATCCTTGTGGGACCCTCCCGCTTACGTTCTCTTTGTCAGATGCATCTGACGGGGAGAGCTGTGGTTATCGAAGGCTTATGCTACATAGGAATTGGATGGTCTAGCTGTTTTACTGCTGCAAACTACAGGGCAAACTCCCTTGAAGCCTCACCCAAGCCAACTGACCCCAAAAGGAGATGTTTACATTTACTAGCAAAGGAATGTTTTGGTTGCACCCTCCCTCTCCCCCCCTAAATGCACCTTCTCTCTCCTCCTCCCCCCTCTTCTATATTTGCCCAGTTTCTGTACCATGCATCAGACGAAGAGAACTTGATTCTCGAAAGCTTATGCTACAATAAAATTGGTTAGTCTTAAAGGTGCTACTGGACTCTTTTTGATTTTGCTACTTATTAAATAGTGGGTTCAGACTTGAAGTAAACCAACAGCTCTTTATTCAGTATAACCACACACAACACAAACTGAACAGAAACCCTCAATATATATACATATCCGTTCTACCCCCTGAATAGTGATAGCCAATGAGAGCACGTATTTTAGAATACCATCGTTTGCATAACTCATATACAATGTAACTTATTTACAGCTCAGTGATTGGTCTTAATCTTGCTCTTCTGATTTGCTGCCACCCGTACTTAGTAGCCAATGGTATCATAGCCTTGAGTTCTCTATCAAGCTAGAGTTCGACCAGTACATTACACTACTACAGACTAACACGGCTAACTCCTCTGGATCTATTGCTAGAACTGTCCATTTATTCCTGCTCTCTGCTTCCGGCCAACCTTTAATCCATAAGAAGACCCGTCCTCTTATCCCATAACTGCTAAGCGTACCCAGGAGTCTTTGGTGAGGAACTTTGTCAAAAGCCTTGGAAATTCCAATTCTATAATGTCTATTATTGGGTTATCTTTACAGGCTTGTTCACTTTATCGAAGAGCTCCAAAAGATTGGTGAGGCAGGGCTCACCTTTGCAGAAGCCAGGCTGATTTTTCCCTCCGCAGGTTTTGCTCCTCTGTGTGCGCAATAGTACTGTCTTTTATTACAGTTGCTACCACTTTGCCTGGGACAGGCCATAATACTAGAACTGGAGGGCATCCAATGAAGCTGATGGGCGATAGGTTCAGGACAGACAAAAAGAAAGACTTCTACACACTCTGACCCAGAAGGGATCTTCTTCTTATGAATCATTTGGACTACAGTTGTTGGAAATATAGTTCTTCTCGGGTACCTCTAGTTCAGATTAGGATAACTGAAGGCTTAAATCTATTTGGGATTCTGGTTGGACTGAGAGGGAAGGTAGAAACCAACACTAAACTGTCTAGGGCCCAAATCAGGTGAAGGGCCACAGTAGGCATAAATAAACAACGAACGGTCAGGTGCATCTTTAAGATTCCTTTATTTAGTTCGTCTGGTGTGCAAAATGTCTCATAATCCTTAACACGCCTTTCCTCTATAGCCACATAGGGGAAATCACTATGGATTGCAACATTACAAAAGGGAGACTGAGGCCAGGCGGCTGCGTCATGACAGAGTCTGGGCCTGGGAGGGAGTTTCAATGCCAGCACCCCAGAGCAGCATCTAACCACTGACAGTCCACCCGTTCCTTGTAGGTCGTTCACAGCTTTAGCTTTTTCGCGTACGATGCTCCATTCCTCTTGTTACCGTCACAAGTCCTTGAAGGAAAAGCCAGCTGGGCGTAGAAAATGCCTTCCTGTGTCACAAAGATTGGGGGGAAAGAACGTTTCTTGTCAGTTTTTAGCTTGCCCCGCCTTAGAAGTTTGAGTTGTATCGCAATCAGCTTCGACATAAAATGGGAGTCAAGTCAGAAATTTGTTGGAAGGCATCCAGAACCCAGACTCCAGTCCCCCGTGGCTTGACTCTGGCCCCATAAACGGTTCATCTCATTTGTGTCCTGTCCTTTCTACGAGGGGCACAGGGCCAAACGAAACACGAAACTGCCCTTGTGGCCTCAACAGGGATGCTGCTGCCAGTGATTTAAGGCAGAGCTGCTGTAGTATAGTGGTTAAGTGGTTTGGCTGTGAATCAGCACTCTACTGGTTCGAATCCCACTCCTTGCCATGAGCTCAGTAGCTGGCCTTGGGGAAGCCGCTCCTCTCAGCCCCAGCTCCTCAGCTTTATTGGGGGGACAATAATAATACTGACTTCTTGGTTCACCACTCTGGGCAAGGCGCTAATCTGTCCAGAAGAGCGGTATATAACTGTAGTTATTATTATTATTATTATTTAAAAATGCCTCTCAAGAGTCTGATCCTGATTGGGCCCACAGTGCGGTGGGCTGAGCCACTCGTGTTTCTCCCCCTGTGCCTTATCAAGTGCTGACACCACCACCCCACCCCACCTGTGGCTATTTCAGCACTATAAAAGGTGCAAGGGGAGGGGGGATAAAGAATGCGGCACTAAAGGCTCTATCAAGATCGGGCCCTTCCAGCATTTTTCAATTGGCTTTTAGGTGGTCACATTTTAGGCAGCCGTGTCCCTGTCTGCAGAAGGGAGCGCTCACTCTCGAAAGCTTATACTCTGAAAATCTTGTTGGTCTCTAAGGTGCCACGGGACTGAAATCCTGCTGTTCTAGCATCCCCTGTGGCGGCCATGAGGACACTGTCACATTTCGTTTGGCCCTCAGAGAAGCATCCATGGGATTCTTTCATTTTATCCTCAGAACAAGCCTTCAAAATTGGTTAGGTTGGGAGTCGGTGACACGCAAGGCTATTTCACAACTAAGTTGGGCATTCGGTCTCAGCAGGTGGATGGAGGTCCACTTAAGCACCTTGAAGGAAGCAGGCGCGTTCACAAGTGACACCGAACGGGAGTGAAGGCTGAAATGAGGGCTGCAGCATTGAGTAGATTATCAGGATTACCATTGATTAAATTGTCCCCAGTTTTACAAAGTACAATGAATCAGTATTCACTCTTTTTAAAACAAGCACTCCAGGTGTTAGGCCCTGCACCGATGATGATACCAGAAGCATTCAGACAGGTACCCAAATGGCCAGATCATACACTGAAGGAAGATGTGAGTGTCAGTCTTTGACTGTGCCCTGAAAAGCTGGACCCATACCTGTGATATCTCAGAAGACGGAGGTTCGGAGACCCTGGACTGGAATCCTTGGGAAGAAAGGAAAAATGAGAGAATTAGGGCCAAGTGACAAGTGATGAATGACACTTGCCTGGCAGGTGAACAGACTCACGTGTATTCCTCCCTGTTCACTTGCCATTCTTGGAGCACAAGTGAATGGCAAGTGAACAGGGAGGAATACACGTGAGTCTGTTCACTTGCCAGGCAAGTGTCATTCATCACTTGTAGCTTGGCCCTTAGAAGAAAAGAAAAACGAGGATGCTGTTCTCTCCTTCCCACCTGGCAAACTTTCACCTGGAAATGAGGCTGAATCCACACTGGAGATGTCTAAGCGCATAAGCGAGCATCAAGCGTTGCTGAGTTCATCAGCTCCAGCGTCCTGTTGCCATCAGCAGCCAGCAAGAAGACACAAAATGCCCTGCCTCTAGTCATCATCACCCGCCTCACCTCTGAAGTTGGGGGCACAGAGAGCAGATCTTAAATGGAAGGCTGGACAGTGTGGGAGGAGTTGGTCCTTCAAGTACCCTTCCCCTAAGCCATTTAGGGCTTTAAAGATAAGGGTGGACTATAAATGATGTAAATCAATCAATCAATCAAGGTAAGAACAAGCACTTTGAACTGTGCCTGCCCCTGACCATCGCCTGGCTGCTGCATTTTGGAGCAAGGGGAGTTTCTGAACTGCTTTCAAGGGTGGCCCCACAAAGAGCACTTTACAGTAATCCTAACATGGTTCACCGTGGCCAGATCACACATTTGGAGGAACTGACCAACCAGGTGAAGTTGATAGAAGGCTCTACACGCCATGGAGGAGACCTAACCATAGGTTAGAATCCAGTAGCACCCCAAGCTATGAGCCCGCTCCTTCGGGGGAGTGTAACTCCCTCCACTATAAGCTTACTCTGCTCTCCCCAAGCAGCTTCTCCATTGACCAACACCACCTCACAAGGCAATCCTATGGAGAGTTACTCCAGTCTAAGCCCATTGAAGTCAATGGCCTTAGACGGGAGTAACGTTCCATAGGATTGCACTGTTAATCTTGTCTGGATTGATTTTCAGTTTATTGGCCCTCATCCACCCCATATGTTAAAGAGAAACAGAGCTGGGCATATAGTGGTGACACCTTACTTACACCTTACCTCTCTCAGTGGTTTCATGTAGAAGTTAAACATCATGGGGGATGAGATGAAATTCTGCATGACCCCATGGCGGGCTGAGCCACACTCCCCTGGCACCTTATGGAATTTGCCGGTCAAGTAAGACCAGAGCCAAAAGTGTATGACATTCCCCCACTCCCAACTCAGCCAACCATTCCAGAGGAGGTATCAAACGCCAGAAAGAGGGGATGGAGAATCAACAGGGATGGACTCCCCCTGTCATTATGGCTGTTATGTGAAGAAATACTTCCTTTTGGTCATTTTGAAGTTGATATTACCCAGCCTTGAAGGGCAGAGTCGAATCCAAGGCAAGCTCAAAAGGAGAAGTGTCACCAATGCCAGCACTCCCACCACAGCTGCGGACACCGTGTAGCTCAGGCACTTCCCATCAGAGTCTATGGAAGGCGCTTCAAAAGAAGAGAGACAACAGATTGGCTGACTCAGGAGCTGCTGCGGTTCACAGAGAATCCAGAATTCCACCTTCCTACTCACAGAGTAGTGGAAATACACTTTGCCATGTACCTGGGGCAACGTGTATTTCCGCAAGTGCAGGATTTTACGTGGGTCCTCAATTCATATGCAGGCTATTCATGCTTGGTGCACGTGAATGCCGTTTTCACGGGGGCTCCCTTTGTATCATTGCATCTGTGAGTGAGTCTGGAGGGCACAGCACCATTCCGCTCTGTTTTTGCTGCAAGAACAAGTACTGCAGGCTCGATGTATTCTGTCGAAGGCTTTCACGGCCGGAGAACGATGGTTGTTGGGGGTTTTCCGGGCTGTATTGCCGTGGTCTTGGCATTGTAGTTCCTGACGTTTCGCCAGCAGCTGTGGCTGGCATCTTCAGAGGTGTAGCACCAAAAGACAGAGATCTCTCAGTGTCACAGTGTGGAAAAGATGTTGGCAGGTCATTTATATCTACTCAGGAGGGGTGGGGTTGAGCTGAGTCATCCTGTAAGAGTTTCCCAGGGTGTGGAATGCTAATGGCGGGAGGCTTCACTGTATCCTGAGGAGGTTCTTTTGCATATGGATTGGTGCTTGATGTGCTAATCTTCTCTGCAGGGCTATTGTCGTGTATAGAGTGTTTTGGTGCTACACCTCTGAAGATGCCAGCCACAGCTGCTGGCGAAACATCAGGAACTACAATGCCAAGACCACGGCAATACAGCCCGGAAAACCCACAACAGCCATCTACTGCAGGCTCCTTTGACTTGCCAATTTGTATTTCTTTAAGGTGTGAGAAAGTGTCAAGATCTGCATTTCAATGAATGGATGGGGGAGGTGGAAGAAACTTTTAGCAGTTGAGGAGAAACTTATATCAAATGTGGAAATGTGCGCATGTGGAGCAAATTAAAGTGTGACTATGAGAGTGAGTGCATGGAAAGCTGGAGAGGGGGACATGTGAAATGAGATTCATTTGAGTGTTTGTAATGTGTTGAGAGGTCAGTAAAAGGGGAAAGGAGGGAAGGAAATTTGTCCAGCTCAAGTCCCTGAGAGTTCATAGGGCCCTGGAAGGAGAGATTTGAAGGGGGGGATTTTCAAATTGATCCTCTCTCCCTCCCTCCATTCTTTACATGTACTGGCATTGATGACCCTGAGGGTCAAACTAGACTAGAATAGGTTAAAGCGCTTGGGGCTCTTTAGCTTGGAGAAAGGACGACTGAGGGGTGACATGATAGAGGTTTACAAGATTATGCATGGGATAGAGAAGGTAGAGAAAGAAGTATTTTTCTCCCTTTCTCACAATACAAGAACTCATGTTTGCACTCAATGAAATTGCTGAGCAGTTGGGTGAGAACGGATAAAAGGAAGTCCTTCTTCACCCAAAGGGTGATTATCACGTGGGATTCACTGCCTCAGGAGGTGGTGGCAGCTTCAAGCATAGACAGCTTCAAGAGGGGATTGGATCAACATATGGAGCAGAGGTCCATCAGTGGCTGTTAGCCAGAAGGTCTAGATGGAACTCTCTGTCTCGGGCAGTGAGGCTCTGTCTGCTTGGTGTTTGGGGGGGGGGGCAATCAGTGGGAGGGCTTCTAATGTCCCTTCCCCACTGGCAGACCTCCTGAGGACACCTGGGTTTTTGGCCACTGTGTGACCCAGAGTGTTGGACCGGATGGGCCATTGGCCTGATCCAACATGGCTTCTCTTATGTTCTTATGTTCCCCAGACTGAACTTGGGTTCCCCGCAGCCACACAGGAGCTGTGGGGTGTGGCTGTTAAAAAATAAAAGAGAGTCCAAACAGCCTCAGAATGCCTCTGCGGAGGGAGGAAGGACTCCTGCTTCACCTCTCCGGTTTTGCTGCTCCATGTGGAGCATTCTGTGCATGTGGAGCAGTAAAAACAGGGAAATACCCTGCCCCCCCCCATGCTATTTTGATGCAGGAAATGGCCTGGGAGGGTAAGGCAGGCCCGGCTGCGTGGCACATCCCCGGCAACGCCCATTATCCCTTATGAGCCAGAAATGCGTCCTCTCCATTTGTAATCTCGGTATTGAGAGAGAAGTCTGCTGGTTAATGGGAGCAATTCAAGACTGAAAGAAGCCAGTGGGAATCTTTTTATTTTGCCTGGTGGTTTGGGGGTTGGCAGAAACTACAGATACAGGCAAACTGGAAACGTGCCGTCAGTTATTGCTTCAATAACTAATATAGTACCAAACAACATCCGGTGTTTGGCACACCAGCAGCTCTGCTCTCCTGGCCTCTGTTGACTAGGGGTTGGACTAGATGGTCTGTATGGCCCCTTCCAACTCTATGATTCTATGATTCTATGATCCCGTTGGACAAGCAACTTGCAGGCCTTGAGCTCTCCTGTGAAAGACCAGAGCTCTGATTCCTCAAGCAGGAGGTTTGCAAACACTCTGGGGTGCCACAGGAGAGCCACGGGAGAAGCGCCCTCTCTCATGTGGCGCTGAGCTTGTTGGGTTAGGGGGTCAAACTCAAATCTTTTGGGGTTTAGCACTGCCTCTCCTTGCTGCTCCATTTTCACTATAATTTCTCAGTGGGTACTTGTGTAAATAAAGAGATTTTGTTAAACCTCGAAATGACATCTCTTATGCTATCTGTTATTGTATAAATCGAATGTTGTTGTTGTTGTTTTGTCATTGTCGTCGTCATTGTTGTTGTTAGTCCGCCTTCCTCACTGAGAGCCAAGGCATATTACACAATGCAAGTGAAAATACAATATAATGAAACAGCTAGGACATTCACTGAGCAAAACAGAATAATGAACAACAGTAAGGACACTGAGAGCCAAGCTACAAGTGACGCCTTACACAGGCTGGACACTTGTCAGCTTCCCTCAAGTTTTGATGGGAAATGTAGGCGTCCTGATTTTACAGCTTGGCTCTCCATTACAGCTGCCTACATTTCCCATCAAAACTTGAGGGAAGCTGACAAGGGCCCAACCTGTGTCAGGCGTCACTTGTAGCTTAGCTCACAGTGATAGAGACGCAATAGGGGATGGTAGCAGAAGATTGGAAAAAAAGAAGCGTAAAGCCGAGCATAGAGATGAAATCTTTCTGAAACAAATCCAGAGGAGTTAGCCGTGTTAGTCTGTAGTAGCAAAATCAAAAAGAGTCCAGCAGCACTTCCAAGACCAACCAATTCCACTGCAGCACAAACAAATTAGTCAAACAAAGCAATACTAATTTACACGGCCCGTTTTGCAACGTGGAAATTCCCTAGCAAGTGCACGTCTACATCAGTAAGTACCCAACAGAGAAGCAACTAGTTCCTGCCCCTACCAATGGATCTCTCTGAGCTACTTCTTTCAATGCAGCCCTATAGTCTGGGTAGAGGAGACACTTCAAAAACTGACTGCAACCCTCCATCAGTCAGAGAAAGGACAGTGAAGAAGTGAGTATTTTCATACTTTCGGCTTAAATACTATTTACACTGCTCTTGTAACTGTTTGATTGAATGGCCGCTAGGAGTTAAGTGGAGCAAAGGCAGTTATAGAGCAAATGATTATTTTAGGCAACATTTATTTAACATTCTCATTACACACCCAATTGAAGCAAGAATTGTTTTAAGAGTTTGTGTATGAAAACCACCACTCGTTTTATGATAGACAAGCCACATGCAAATTACTCACGTGCTGGGAAGGGGGCCCTCTTCTTTACGCTGGGGCCAGAAGAGTTGAATCTGACTTCGCAGGTGACGTTCTTCCCACCCCAATGTGAGTCCCTGGGGATCTGAAGGACGCTGACGAAGGTGAGGGAGCCGCTGCTGTTTTTCACCAGCCGAGTCAGGCCCTCTTGCTGGAGCTCCCCGGGGACATCCCAGGACACCTGGACAAGGTGGGAGACTCCACGGACCACACAAGCAACGTGGCCGGCGTGCATGAGGTTGGGAGCTGGTGGTGCAGGAGGCAGCAGAAGCACCACCCGGGTGCTTGGAGTGTAACTATCTGAGAAACAATTATTTGGCAACATTATTTTGGCCTTGGCTCAGACCACTGATCTATTTGGGTCAATGTTTCTACATGTGGTTTTTAATCAGTGACAAAATCAGTAAGAGTGGACAACATCCTTGACTGAGAGCTTGCCCACTGTTACCCATATTCTTCTGCAATTGTCATTCCAGCGTAGGATGACAGTAAAGATCCACAGACAGGGCTGCGGTGGTGCATGGAAGGAGTGTATGCCCCAAAGCACACTTCAGATTCTTCTGCGACATGCAAGACTTCTGAGGCACACACAGGAAGGGCTTGGGATGCGGTAACCAGTAACTGGAAGGGAACCCAGAAACTGACCAGTAGCCAAAGGAGTGACTACAGAACAGGTGAAATAATCAAGCTCTGCCTAGCTCATGCCTAGCGGCAGCATTCGTCACAAACTGGAGTTTCTAAGTTTACCTGAAGGGCACAACCATGTAAAGTTACAATAGTCTAGTCTTGAGGTCCTGCCAAATATCTTTGATCCAGAGGGCTAGATTAGTCCAGTCAAGGAAAGAAGCCATCTTGTGGAAGAAATGAAGATGGAAGAAAACTTCTTTTGCTGCTGCATTAGCTTGCTTCTCGAGCAATAGAGCTGGGTCCAGTGTAGCCCCTAAACTCTGGACCGAGCCAGAAAGGGTCAGCTGGACCCCATCAAAAGCGGGAAGCGCAAAGTCTTTCAGGGCCTGAGCATTCCCCACCAGCTTTGCCCCTGCCTTTACCTACCCATTGTAGTATGAAAGAGCCATCATTTCCATTGTAAAGGTCGGCCCTACTCCCTTACCTCCAACAATCAGTGAAGAAGATCCGTTGCTGAAAGTCATGAACCCATAATTTCTCTTAGCGCACAAATATATGCCGGAGTCGTCCTTTTGCACATGAAAGATTTCCAGGAGCAACGTTTGACCTTTGGCTTTGCAAATTAGTTTGCCCGCATTTTTACGATCTAAGCAACGTTTGATTAAAAGAGGCATTTCATTTTCTCTTCCTTTGTACCAAACGATAGAAGTTCCTTCATCTCCGGTGTTTTCAGAAGAAATGCACCGGATCTGTGCCGTGTTCCCGATATCCACAAATTGCGTTCGCCGAGCCTGGTACAGAAGTAACTGGGCTTGTAACACTGTGGAGCCAAAACAGAATAAGGAACATTTTGGGAGTAATTTTACACCTCCTCCTACAAAAAGTCTTATGAAACTAGAAAGAAATTACTGTCTGCCAAGATGTCTCAACTGGAAAACTAAGAAACGCTACGTACTTAGGAAGGTGCAAAATCTTGCAGCAGAAGACAAACTTTCCAAAGTTGTTGGGGTGCATAAAAATTGAAACAGCCTCTTTTCTTAGGCAGAAAATGTTAAAAATTAAGATGAAAGCAGCAGGAGAGTTACCTGTGGAGGCCAAAACGAGGCACCTGGCCAGGAGCATAGCTGAAAGAAGCAGGAGCAGCCCAAAGCCCACAGAGGCAGCACCCGGGAAGGGGCCTCGCACAATGCCGATTTCATGCACAGGAACACCTCCGCGTGGGCGATGCTCTCTGATGCTGGGTGTTCCTGAGAAAGGTCAACGAGGCATCACATGCGCTGCTCCTCAGCTAGAATCGGCTACGGGCATCTAATAAAACTTCCAGGGAGGCATGGTGGGTCTCTGTGTCATTTTGCTTCACTTGGCACAGTCTGGCACAGTCCCGTCTCCCTTCCAGAGCTCCTGAGCTTCTGTTTCAGTACCTGGTTCAGTATTTCAAGGAAATGTGTCAGACCCCAAGTCAGTGTGAAGCAGAATTCAGGTGCCACTGAAGGACGATGGTTGCTTATTTTAAGGCATCCAATGTTTACTCATTTTTTTTTTACAAAGGGCTTGGAGAGTTTAGATTTCCTGCAAAATATCTTGGGCTTCAACCACCAAAAATCTACAACATCTACGTTGGCTGCCAGTTTGTTTCTGAGTTCAGTCCAGGGTGCTGTTTTTAACCTTTACAGCCCTTCACAGCCAAGGACCCATATACTCTTTGCCAGTTATGGTCCTCTAGTTGCCACCTTCTGGTTGCCCCCCTGCTTGGTGTTTACCACCAGAGCCCTTCCTTTTCAAAAGTGGCCCCCACCTCCCAGAGAACAGGCTCCCAGAGGAGGTGAAGGGGGCGTTGTGGGAGTTACTATGGGACTCTGGGGAGGTACTATAGGACTGTGTTCTTTCCTACAGCTTTTAATGGGATGTAAGCTTTAGGCGTTTTCTTGGGGAGGGGCATGGTCAATAGGGTGGATTGTATATTGTATAAATTGTATTTTTTTAATCCTGGAATAATAAACTACCCAGAGCCACAAGGGAAAGGCAAAGAATATTGAATTAATTAAGCAACTAATTACATTAACCAGAGTCAAAGTGGCTCAGAACCAGACGTTCCAACTGCATTTGAGAGCACTGCCAAAACTCCTTAGCCAACATCCAGCCCTTGCAAAACTGGGCGTGCACTTACAGCACTCTCACATATATTAAGCCAAAGAAAGTTTCTCCAAGGTGTTGCCTGGAAACCCCACCCACAGAATCTGGGCATGGAGTTTATATATGGACTGTGCATATGGACTTGGTACTGAGGCCAATATGATGCATGAAGAAGGGAGCGGCATGGGACGGGCAGGGCAACCCCCTGATCAGCACCCACAAGCCACCCTCTCTGCAAACACTCTGGAGTGGCCACACTGCGCCCAGGTAAATGGGCCTGCTTGCCAAGATGCCAGCCCCTGCTGAGATTCCTGCAGGAACCAGGACTAGCAGTGAAAGAGAGAGAAGCCATGTTCCTAGAGACACTTTAAAAAGACAACTATTTTTCCTGGGAAAGCCATGTCTTGTCTGCATCTGGGCATGAACTGTTTTCCATAGGGGCCTCTTGATATGGATATGCTGGGAACAAAAGGTGCTTCAGGTTCTCCTGGTAATCCCACAATCGAGATAATCACTTCCACCCATCAAGCAATGGACGATCATAAAATGCAGGTCACTTTTCATCCGCTCTTCCCCTCTGCCCTTTCTTCCCTCTGGAAGTGTCGCCATGGACCACCATAAAAATCAATCACCCCTCCTCCTCTCTTCCTCCTGTCCCTTTTGTTATTCTTGAGGTGTCACAAACACAAACATTAAGACTCCAAAGTACCCAGTCCAGATCTCCTTTATCCCACCTGAGTGGCACATTATTTCCTTTTGTTAAATTTCCTGAGAACCATTTGACAGGGCATAAGCCCAACCCCAGGTCTAGCCCAAGGGCTGGAATTGGCTATATAAGGGAGATGCACGAACTCCCCAGGGCTCCTCCTACCCCACCCCACCCCACCCCACCCAGCACATTGCTGGCATCTCACTCAGCATTCTGCCCCTTGCTGCTGGATCTCTGCTCTTGCCAGGACGGGTGTGTATTGCCCACCAACGATATTCCTGCTCGTGCAACAGTTTCGATTTTTCTCATCTTTTATTTCCTAGTCTTGTAACGAACGTGTGTGTGAACCTAATGTACTTTTTACTCAAGGTTATTAAGTAAAGTCTTCGATTCATTGAAATATTAGTCTTCTCTCTTATTGGGCGTGTCTCAGGAACTCTGATCCGGGTATATATAGGTCTTGATCCCTTACGAATAGCCTGCTGCTTATTAATTCCCCATCCTTAAGGCAGTTTGGCTAACAAAGGAGGGGTGTTTGCATTGCTTTAGTACCAGGTAGGATGGACAGATGGAGAGAAACATGTTGGCAGTTCTTCTTTCTCTTTAACAAATGTGCCGAAGAGGAAATTGAGCAAACAGTTGCTTTTTCCACTCCCACAAGACGTAGAAAACCAGAAGGTCCCTGATCTTCTTTGAATTGTATAGTCTTAAGGTTATCTTGCCCTGACCTGAATAGCCCAGGCATACGGGATCTCGTCAGATCTTGGAAGTTAAGCAGGATCAGCCCTGGTTAGTAATTGGATGGAAGCCCTGCAAAGAAGACCAGAACTGCAGAGGCATTCAATGGCAAACCACCTGTTAGTCTCTTACACTGAAAACCCCAGCAGGGGTCTCCTTAGCTGTGACTAGACGGCACTTTCCACCAAGGCTAGCTTAGCTTAGCCTCCTGCTGCTTGGAATACATTACCAAGAGCTTTTCTGAGGAGGCTCATGTTTCTTTAAGCATTATGTGACAAGCGGAAATTCTGCAGGGGAAACTTTCCTCAAGTACAGTCCAGAGTAAAGCCTCCCTGATTGATTTATCTGTCTCAGGGCCAAGCTACAAGTGACGAATGACACTTGAATGGCAAGTGGATTGAGTGGAGGGCAAGTGAACAGGGAGAAATACACTTGCTGTTCAAGTGTCATTCGTCACTTGTAGCTTGGCCCTCACAAAGACGTTCAAAGCACAAGAGCCCTCTCTGAGAAAATGTGGCAGCTCTACTTGTCGCTCCTTCTTCTGTGACCCAGAGCAATGGTGAGATCCTGGCAGATTCAAGAACAGGTATATCTACCCTTAGCCAACCTCATCTTTTTAAAAACAAAGCTTTGTTAACAACTTTGTTAAAAAACAAACCCTTTCCCCCCTGCTGCTGCTCAGAAAGGTATAAATAAATATCCTGTCCATAAAAGGCCTGCCTCTCTATGCGGTTTGCCTATCCTGTCTGAGAGCCACAAGCAGAGCCAAACTGGCTCAGAGCTGGACACCACAAAGGCTCTTGTCGGAAGTGCCCAAACACCTCAAGTGACGTTCAGATTCCGGCCCTTGCAAAGTGCAGCCTGTTAACTGGGCTGTCAGAGAAAGAAAAGGTTGAATGTTGGTTTCCCTCCTGTGTTCTGTGACCCTCTATTTGTCATGCATTCTTGCAAAAGGCTAAAAGACAACAGTCATTGCAGTGCATGGTAACCTCCCATTTCTTTAAGTTCTCCCTCTGTTCCTTCCTTGAGATAATGGTGAATACACCCCAAGCTGGGGCAGTCCAGCTGTGGCAGTTACGGGAGCTCTGAGGCATCTGTACTCAATGCTCAAGGCTTTATTAAGTTTATGCTGAAACCCCTCTCTATAGTCCTCCCTATAGCCCCTTCCCCACGCTAGACTCTTTATTTTTGAATCACCAACTGCCCACATTCATAAGAACGGGTGACATGGGTTTACCATGGAGTGTTGGTAGCAAGAAAACTGCCTGCTGCCCCAGGCCTCTTCTTCAGACACTTTTGAAACCATTTTGGGTGTACTTATGAGGTAAATTTTGTTCCCGAAATATTCAATTGGACAGACGAGATACAGGTGAAGGCAAAAATAACACACTTTATTTAATAGAAAAAAATTTACTCAGCAGAGTAAATGTAATATGTGGAGTGTTTCATCTTAACTGAGGTGAGATTCTGACTTCCTTTCTCCAGAACCTTGACCTCAGGTTAGGAGGTTTACTGGTAATGAAAATGCAGGTTTCCTCCTTGAACGCAGGTTTTCCTTGCAGGTTTCCTCCAAGGTTTAGGTTTATTCTTCCGCTCCAGTCTCTGGTCCTTAGAAACTGCCCGGGTAGATTTATCACCTAAAAATAAGCTTTTCTCCCTAAGCCTTCCCTGACCCTGCCTAAAAAACCTGCAACGCCTGCTGGAGCCATGGCACACTGCCCTCCGCAGCCCCGGGGAGAGGGTGCAAGAGCAACCCACCCACTGTCCTCGGGGTCCTGCTAGAGATGCGCCGCGCTGCTCTTGGTGGGGATGGGGCAGAGGTGAAGCACCCACCATCCTTGGAGCCCCGCTGGAGCTCTTGGTGTGCCCTGGCTCCAGCCAGGCTCCACCGTGCCTGCCGCCATGGGAGTCCTGCTGGAGCTTGGGATGCAGTGGGAAGAGCGAGCCCACTCTGCCTGACCTCCCTGGGTCTGCACCCCACCTCCAAACCCTCCCTAGACCCCCCCTGCCTCTCCGCCCTCCCCAGACCCTCCCTTGGCTCTCGGCCTGCCAATCCTCCCTAGACCTCCCCTTGCCTATCCACCTGCCAATCCTCCCCAGACCCCTCCTGCCTCTCTAGCCTCCCCAGACCCTCCCTTTCCCCTCCACCTGCCAATCCTCCCTAGACCTCCCCTTGCCCCTCTACCTGCCAATCCTCCCCAGATCCCTCCTGCCTCTCTACACTCCCCAGACGCTCCCTTGCCCCTCCACCTGCCAATCCTCTCTAGACCTCCTCTTGTCCCTCCACCTGCCAGTCCTTCCCAGACCCCTCCTGCCTCTCCACCCTCCCCAGACCCTCCCTTGCCCCTCCACCTGCCAATCCTCCCCAGTCTCCCCTTGCCCCTCCACCTGCTAGCCCTCCCCAGACTCCTCCTGCCTCTGAGCCCTCCCTGAGCCCTCCTGCCTCTGAGCCATCCTGATCTCCTCTTGCCCCTCCACCTGCCAATCCTCCCCAGAACCCTCCTGCCTCTGAGCCCTCCCAGCCTCCTCTTGCCCCTCCGCTAGTCCTCCCCAGACTCCTCCTGTCTCAGCCCTCCCCAGACCCCCTCTTGCCCCTCCACCTGCCAATCCTCCCCAGACCCCGCCTTCCTCTGAGCCCTCCCGACCTCCTCTTGCCCCTCCACCTGCCAATCCTCCCCAGACCCCTCCTTCCTCTGAGCCCTCCCGACCTCCTCTTGCCCCTCCACCTGCCAATCCTCCCCAGACCCCTCCTGCCTCTCAGCCCTCCCCAGACCCCATTGCCCCTCCACCTGCCGATCCTCCCCAGACCCCTCCTGCCTCTGAGCCCTCCCCAGAACCCCTTGCCCCTCCACCTGCCAATCCTCCCCAGACCCCTCCTGCCTCTGAGCCCTCCCAGCCTCCTCTTGCCCCTCCACTTGCCAATCCTCCCCAGACCCCTCCTGCCTCTGAGCCCTCCCAGCCTCCTCTTGCCCCTCCCCTAGTCCTCCCCAGACTCCTCCTGTCTCAGCCCTCCCCAGACCCCCTCTTGCCCCTCCACCTGCCAATCCTCCCCAGACCCCTCCTGCCTCTCAGCCCTTCCCAGACCCCCTTGCCCCTCCACCTGCCAATCCTCCCTAGACCCCTCCTTCCTCTGAGCCCACCCGACCTCCTCTTGCCCCTCCACCTGCCAATCCTCCCCAGACCCCTCCTGCCTCTCAGCCCTCCCCAGACCCCCTTGCCCCTCCACCTGCCAATCCTCCCCAGACCCCTCCTGCCTCTCAGCCCTCCCCAGAACCCCTTGCCCCTCCACCTGCCAATCCTCCCCAGACCCCTCCTGCCTCTGAGCCCTCCCAGCCTCCTCTTGCCCCTCCACCTGCCAATCCTCCCCAGACCCCTCCTGCCTCTGAGCCCTCCCAGCCTCCTCTTGCCCCTCCGCTAGTCCTCCCCAGACTCCTCCTGTCTCAGCCATCCCCAGACCTCCTCTTGCCCCTCCACCTGCCAATCCTCCCCAGACCCCCCCTTGCCCATCCACCTGCCAGCCCTCCCCAGACCCCTCCTGCCTCAGCCCTCCCTAGACCCCCTCTTGCCCCTCTACTTGCCAATCCTCCCTTGACCCCTCCTGCCTCTCTGCCCTCCCCGGACCCCCTCTTGCCCCTCTACCTGCCAATCCTCCCCAGACCCCTCCTGCCGCTGAGCCCTCCCCTCACCCCCTTGCCCCTCCATCTGTCAATCCTCCCCAGACCCCTCCTGCCTTTGAGACCTCCCCAGACCCCCTCTTGCCCCTCCACCTGCCAATCCTCCCCAGACCCCTCCTGCCTCTCAGCTCCCCCAGACCTCCCCTTGCCCCTCTACCTGCCACTCCTCCTCAGACCTCTCCTGCCTCTCAGCCCTCCCCAGACCTCCCCTTGCCCCTCTACCTGCCAATCCTCCCCAGACCTCTCCTGCCTCTCAGCCCTTCCCAGCCCTCCCCTTGCCCCTCTACCTGCCAATCCTCCCCAGACCTCTCCTGCCTCTCAGCCCTTCCCAGCCCTCACCTTGCCCCTCTACCTGCCAATCATCCCCAGACCCCTCCTGCCTCTCAGCCCTCCCCAGACCCCCTCTTGCCCCTCCACCTGCCAATCCTCCCCAGACCCCTCCTGCCTCTCAGCTCCCCCAGACCTCCCCTTGCCCCTCTACCTGCCACTCCTCAGACCTCTCCTGCCTCTCAGCCCTCCCCAGAACCTCCCCTTGCCCCTCTACCTGCCAATCATCCCCAGACCCCTCCTGCCTCTCAGCCCTCCCCAGACCCCCTCTTGCCCCTCCACCTACCAGTCCTCCCCACACCCCTCCTGCCTCTCAGCCCTCCCCAAAGCTCCCCTTGCCCCACTACCTGCCAATCCTCCCCAGACCTCTCCTGCCTCTCAGCCCTCCCCAGACCCCCTCTTGCCCCTCCACCTACCAGTCCTCCCCACACCCCTCCTGTCTCAGCCATCCCCAGACCTCCTCTTGCCCCTCCACCTGCCAATCCTCCCCAGACCCCCCCTTGCCCATCCACCTGCCAGCCCTCCCAAGACCCCTCCTGCCTCAGCCCTCCCTAGACCCCCTCTTGCCCCTATACTTGCCAATCCTCCCTTGACCCCTCCTGCCTCTCTGCCCTCCCCAGACCCCCTCTTTCCCCTCTACCTGCCAATCCTCCCCAGACCCCTCCTGCCGCTGAGCCCTCCCCTCACCCCCTTGCCCCTCCATCTGTCAATCCTCCCCAGACCCTTCCTGCCTCTGAGACCTCCCCAGACCCCCTCTTGCCCCTCCATCTGTCAATCCTCCCCAGACCCTTCCTGCCTCTGAGACCTCCCCAGATCCCCTCTTGCCCCTCCACCTGCCAATCCTCCCCAGACTCCTCCTGTCTCAGCCATCCCCAGACCTCCTCTTGCCCCTCCACCTGCCAATCCTCCCCAGACCCCTCCTGCTTCTCAGCTCCCCCCAGACCTCCCCTTGCCCCTCCACCTGCCAGGACTCCCCAACTCCCCTCCCCAGCCCTCCCCAGACCCAGCTTTCTAGAGCCCATTGTATTTATTTGCACAACGGGCTTTGGTTCTAGTAATACTATAGGGGTGTATGACTACCACCCCCCACTACAGTAACCACGGTGCAATGAACTGTGCCAATTTAAAAGGAAGAGTGCAGCTTCTGAGATCTTCTGGCTGTTAGGGCATAATTAAGCCATGCCATGATCCAGAGTCCTTAGGAACATCAGAGATGCCTGATAGGTCAGATCAAGGGACACCTCGGCCAACATCCTCCGAAAGAATCAGTCAAAGCAATCAGCAGGTGCAAGATGGTTCCCCACAGACTGGGCAGAAATCCACGAAAGGAGTGTGCACTGCCTCCTGCCCACCCTGGTAATATACCACCAGCAAAGGATTCTGTGCATCGTTTCCTTCTGCAGAAAGAGACATTTAATGTTGTAGCTGCTATTATGTTTTAGGATGTGATGCCTGACACCTTACCAGGACTGGAAGGGCAAAATCGAACCCAAAGAAAGGTCAAGAGAAGAGTCAGAAACGCCAGCATTCTCACAACAGCCACAGGCACCACGTGGTTCCAGCACGCCCCATCTGAGTCTGTGGAGGGAGCTTGAAAAGATGAGAGAAAAGATTGGCTGGCTCAGAAACTGTTTGCAGTTGACAAAGAACAGAAGTGGGGAGGTTGACATTAAGGAAACTCCCTTGGAAGAAGATAGTCTTAGGCGAGTAACCATGCCGGTCTGCCGGAGAACAGCAGGATTTGGAGTCGGTGGCACCTTTGAGACCAACAAGATTTTCAGGGTGTGAGTTTTTGAGAGTCAAAATGTCCCTTCTTCAGATCCGTGTATATGAAGAGAGCGTCTGGAAAAGGGAGCTCTGACTCTCGAAAGCTTCCCCCGCCAGCCAGCAGAGCGATGCCGGGAAGCCCCAGTCAGTGGTGAGAGATCCCCAGCCCCAACCAGAGGAATGGTAAGACTGCAGGCAATCAATACAGTTGTCTCAAAACAGGCCACACATATATATTCCCAGCAAAGAAACGCTTCCTGTCTTTCAGGGGTCTACAATGCCCCGTATTGATGCTCCTATTTCATTTGGCACAGTGATGGAGGGAAATACAGCAGAGGCTGTGCAAATGCACGGCAAAAGGATGCTTATGGTTCAGACCTTGACGGGAGCACCTCTACAGACGGTTGCTGTTCCTTCTACACTTGCCTTGGCAAATAAACTGCTTTTTAGGGCATCACATCCAGTACCGTCTCTTCACAAATGGTGCCTCCAAAGCCGGCTAAAAGTTCCTCCCCATCAGAGGAAGATAAGAGTGGAACAATGAGCATTTTCCTAAGTCAGACATAAACAGACTGTGCGTTTTTCACGTGCCCCCAATGTGAACGTTCGACTGTTACTAGAGAAGAAGAAAATGTGGAATGCAACTCAAATGAGCCTTCTGGCCTACGCAGGAAGCAACGACTGCTTTGAACATTCATGTATGAAAACAACCACTAGTTATACCATAGTCAACAAGACACTCGGAAAAACACTCACGTGCTGGGAAGGTGGCGCTCTTCTTTATGCTGGGGCCAGAAGAGTTGAATCTGACTTCACAGGTGAAGCTCTTCCCACCCCAATGTGAGTCCCTGGGGATCTGAAGGACGCTGACGAAGGTGAGGGAGCCGCTGCTGTTTTTCACCAGCCGAGTCAGGCCCTCTTGCTGGAGCTCCCCGGAGACATCCCAGGACACCTGGACCAGGTTAGAGACTCCACGGACCACACAAGCAACGTGGCTGGCGTGCGTGAGGTTGGGAGCTGGTGGTGCAGGAGGCAGCAAAAGCATCACCCGGGTGCTTGGAGTGTAACTATCTGAGAAAAAAATGAAGCAGAAAGTTTGTCAAGGTCAGTTGTCCTAGCTCAGGTCAAAGGTCAGTGTTTCAGTGGGCCAGTCTGGTGCAGAGGGTCTTCGGCCATGAGGGTCTGTGGTGGAGTGGTAAGCAATGGGGCTTTGGAGGCTGCAGAAGAGACAAGACCCAAAAGAGCAGGGAAGACTAAGAAGGCTTTGGAATTTGCAAGACTGAATTTAACGTACTCATTGGATTCCGTGCATTTATTTCTCCTGGAAGTTGATCGTGGAAGAGATCTGCTGGTGGAGTGACAGGTGCTGCTTCCCCTGTATTACAGCCACCGGAGTCTGGTGCAGGGATGGTTGGGTCTTGCACAACCTGTCTGGGCGCTATGCCTGACTTTTAGCACACGGTGCAATGTGCCCTGCGTGGTTATCTCGAAGCTGGAGACCACAGGATGGGGGGGATGGCCAAGAATCCCTTAAAGGAACAAGTTCAAACACAAAAGCTGACTTCTCGAATCACACGTGCGCGTTATAACAAAAGGCTGCACATGTGTGCTGAATTTCTCATTGCGACGTAACTGTCAACCAACCATGTTGTAATTAATTGTAATGATGTTCTGATGCCACAACTTAAGTGCTATAAAGGTGGCTCTGCTCAAAGGAGGGGCAGAGGGAACCATTTTGAGGCCTGAAACTGCCTCGGGTCTCTCGCCTCTTATTGCAATAACAGTGTTAAATAAAAATAACTCCTCCTACTCCGACCCTTTGTGTCTAAATTGGGAAGGGCACAGAGGGGAGCTGTTTTCTGGCATAACACCCTGATCAGATGAGAAGCAAGGGAGATTGCTTTCTTCATTTGCTTGGGGCTTCAAGGAAGGCCAATTCAGTAGGAAAAGATTTAGGCAGCTTCGTATCTCCACTCCTGGGGGAAACAGGCACTTTGCTGAGGGCTAGAGTTCTGGGAGGCTGGCGGCAACACATGGTATATAGTCAAATCTTGCCAGATCTCAGAAGTTAAGCAGGGCCAGTATTTGGATGGAAGACTCTGCAGAGGAGACCGTGGCAAACCACCTCTGCTCCTCTCTTCCCTTGGAACCCCCTTGCTGGAGTCACCATAAGTCGGTTGCAACTTGACAGCCCAAATGAACACGGCAGACCAGTTGGTGAATGGTAGGTTCTCTACGGGACTCTGGGCCTTAGCAGTTGCCTCACCACACCACAGTTTGGACCTGCAGCACACATGACATTTGTGGCTAGAAGTCGGTATAAGTACTGCCTACCACACACGAGTGTGGAGGGTGGGTCCCGGACATTGGCATTTATCTTGCTTTTACATGCTTTTGCCCCTTGTTATATTTACACGTATTGCACATGTGCCATTGCTACACTACATTTCCGTTGCCAAATTAACCATCCTTGCTTACCTCCAACGATCAGAGAAGACCCATTGCTGAAGGAGAAAAAGCCATCCTGTCTCGTTCCGCAAAAATACAGGCCAGAATCCTCTGTTCTGAGATTGGAGATTTTCAAGATCAACTTTTCTTGTTCCACTCTACAAATAAATTTTGCGTTGTTTGCCATATCAGCGCACTTCGCAATTAAAACAGATATTTCATTCTCTCTTCTTTTGTACCAACTGAACATTATTCCAGAGGAAATTGTTTCCGTAGACACGCACTGGATCTCTGCCGTGCGCCCAGTATTCACAAAGTGGAACGGCTCCTTCTGATACAGCAATAACTGAACTTGCAACACTGTGGAAAGAAATATAAGAAAAGAGAGACTCTTTTGGAATTTTCACCGTTTTGCTTCCTACTGCAAAAAGCTTGTAGGAAGTGTGAGAAAGAATCTCTGAATCTTGTGAGACAGAATAACTAGAACTACAACCTAAGAAAGCGCAAGCCAGCAATAAAACTCTGTAAGGGTTGGCAGAACACACAAAAATGGAAACGGCCTCGTATTCGGATGCAAAGCACGGAGATCCACTTTAAAGCAGCAGCCACGGAATTACCTGTGGAGGACAAAAGGAGGCACCAGGCCAGGCGCATCTCTGAACGAAGCCAGGCCAGCCGCCCACTGTGCACACCTGAGATGCAGCGCCGAGAACGGGGTCTCACACAATGCCGATTGCATGCAAAGGAACATCTCTACGGGGGCGGTGCTGTCTGACACTGGATGCCACAGAGAAAGGTCCGTGACGTGAGTCATCACCAGTGGTGTGCAGTCACTGGGCTGGGCTGAATGATGGGGGGGGGGGCGGGGGTGAAGGGATTGTAAAAGCAGGGAAGAGAACGTAATTTCTTGCAGTGAGGGAGAACGAGCAGTGGCTTGATACAACAACTGGAATTGGGACCAGAGCTGTTTAATTTGTTCGTAAATTATTTAGAAGTTGAGATAAGCAGTACAGAAGCCAGGTTTGCAGATGGCACAAAATTATTCAGGGTGGAAAAAAACGAGGCTGGCTGGGAAGAGCTGCAGGAGGACCTCTAAATAGCTCAGCATAGGTTAGTGTAAGGTGATATACATTGGAATGGGAAATCCCAACTGAGTTTGGGGAGGGGAGGGAGCTCAGCAGGGTATCATGTCGTCGTGTCCACCCATCTTAAACTGCCATTTCCTCCAGGGGACCTGATCCCGAGACTGGAGGTCAGTTGTAATTTCTGGCACAACTCTGTCATAAGACGAACCTTGCCAGATCAGACATGGTTCTCTAAAGAGCAATCCTAAATAGGTCTATTCAGTGGGGCTTACTCCCAGCAAAGCGTTCTTAGCATTGCACTGCTAGTCCAGGTTACGATTATTTCGTGTCTGAAGACAGCTCTCTACTGAGCACTGCCTGGGCTGAGGCCAACCATTGAATACATGACAGACCCTCACTTCTAGGCACATCTACACTAATGTTCTTACCTCGGAGGGCTGTGGTTTTGAGGAAGCAGAAAGTCTGAGAAAGAGCTCACAGCATCCACCTCAGACTGCCGTTCCCAGAATTCTTCATGGGAAGCCCTGACAGTTAAGCTGGTATGAAAATGAGATAAGTCTGGACAGGAAGAACCTGCAGACCGACCCTGATAAGCAAGGCCCACGCCTGGCCCCGCCTCGCAAACCCTTCAGCTCCTCGTCTCCCCTCTGCTGGGGCCCCACACCTGCCCCACACCTGCTGGGGCCCCACACCTGCCCCAGCGCTCATCCAGGGGAGAGGTCGGCGTACTCGGACTCTTGCTGAATTGGCTGCAAATCACATTTACTGTAGTTGTCCGAGGCCAAAGGTGTCCTTCCTAAGAGCATCTAATTCAGGTCAGAAAAACTGCCCAAAGCTGAATATGTTAAATCAATTAATGGCCAGGTTTATTACTAATCATTCATTTATTTAGCTCTTTCGGCATGCCAAACATGTCGTAATCCTCATCGTTCATTTTCACAAGGGCCTTGTAATGAGACTACATTTTGCCTCTGTCCACTCGTGGACCAACGGGTGGAACTTGAATCTCAGCACCGCAGAGAGGGATGCAGCCTCTCCCCACACATTGACAGTCTCTGCCAGGTGGTTCGCTCTGATCTGGATAGCAGAGGCAAGCCCGATCTTGTCAGATTTCAGAAGCTAAGCAGGGTCAGCCTTGGTTAGTAATTGGATGGGAGACCTCCAACGAAGACCAGGGTTGCAGAGGCAGGCAACGGCAAGCCACCTCTGTTAGTCTCTTGCCATGAAAACCCCACCAGGGGTCGCCGTAAGTCAGCTATGACCTGAGGGCACTCTCCACCGTCGCACCAGATGGTTTAGTTCATTCCGATCTTTAGATTTCCCCCTTGTGACGCTTGCCTCCTCTTCTTCTTCCTGTCATGAGACCTTGAAGGAAAATCCAGCTGCGCATAGCAAAGGCCTTCCTGGTTCACAAAAAGGAACATACTATTATCTTTTTGTCTACCTTTCTAGCCCATTCTATTCTAGACACTTGCAGCCATCCGTTTGAAATGTATGTAATTCCAGCTATTTTGGAGAAAGCCAGGCTCGGACCACTACGGGGTCAAAACAGCGCGTGTGGAATCCTTCCATTTAATCCTCACGACAAATCTTTGAAGTTGGCTAGGCTGAGAAATGATTATGTGCCCCAGACTCAAGGCTGAGTGGGAGACAAGCCCGAGCAATGACGCACCTCCCTCCACGACACCTCTGGTTGGCTCCTGGAAACCTTTTCACAAGTCTGGGAAAACACTTGTGAACCTCTGGCTATAACCCTCTCTGTTCAGGCGCACGAGCGAGACACATCTCTTCCCCCTCTCCTGACCTACATAGAAGTCACCACATCCCCTCCAGCTAGCAGAGGAAGACATTTGCCCACTGGCCTAGTCCGGAAAATATTTCTCCCTATGGCAATAATGATAAATGAGCAGCCAATGAAGCATATCAGGGGAAAGCACATCTCTTTATAAGTGCCATTGAACGTGCATTAATATTGAGTACTAGAAACAAAGTCCGTTGTGCAAATAAATACAATGGGCTCTAGAAAGCGGGAGCTGGGGAGGGCTGGTGTGTGTGGGGGGGTCTGGGGAGGGCTGGCAGGTAGAGGGGAAAGGGGGGGGAGCTAGAAAGCTGGAGCTGGGGAGGGCTGGCGTGGGGTGGGGTCTGGGGAGGGCTGGCAGGTAGAGGGGAAAGGGGGGTCTGGGGAGGGCTGAGAGACAGGAGGGGTCTGGGGAGGATTGGCAGGTAGAGGGGCAAGGGGGGGTCTGGGAGGGCTGAGAGGCAGGAGGGGTCTGGGGAGGATTGGCAGGTAGAGGGGCAAGGGGGGTCTGGGGAGGGCTGAGAGGCAGGAGGGGACTGGAGATGATTGGCAGGTAGAGGGGCAAGGGGGGTCTGGGGAGGGCTGAGAGGCAGGAGGGGACTGGGGATGATTGGCAGGTAGAGGGGCAAGGGGGGTCTGGGGAGGGCTGAGAGGCAGGAGGGGACTGGAGATGATTGGCAGGTAGAGGGGCAAGGGGGGTCTGGGGAGGGCTGAGAGGCAGGAGGGGTCTGGGGATGATTGGCAGATAGAGGGAAAAGGGGGGTCTGGGGAGGGCTGAGAGGCAGGAGGGGTCTGGGGATGATTGGCAGGTGGAGGGACAAGAGGGGTCTGGGGAGGGCTCAGAGGCAGGAGGGGTCTGGGGAGGGACGCAGGGGGGAGACACGCCTGTAGCCCTGTGAACCCCGCTGGAGCCAGGGCGCACTGTACTGCAGCTCCACCGAGAGCGGCGTGGCCCTGCTCCAGCGGGGCTCAGAGGGAAGCAGGCGCTTCGCCTCCATCTCGTCCCCGCTGAGAGCGGTGTGGCACGGCTCTCAGTGGGGATGGGGCATTGCGCTGAGTGGCGCAGCAGCGAGAGCGGCAGAGCTCCGAGGGCGACGTGTGCTTTGCTTGTGCCCCGTCGCCCCGGCTCCGTGGACAGCGGCATGCTGTGGCTCCAGTGGGCCTCGCAGGGCGGCGGGTGCATCGCTCGCGGCCCGTTGCCCTGGCTCCATTGTGAGCGGCGCGCCGCGGCTCCACCGGGGCTTCCAGGGCTACGGCACTTTGCTTCTGCCCCATCCCCACCGAGAGTGGCGTGGCGCGGCTCCGGCGGGGCTCCCAGGGTGGCAGGCGCTTTGCTCGTGCCATTGCCCCGGAGCGGTGCAGCGCGACTGCAGTGGGGCTTCTCGGGCAGGGGGCGCTTCGGTCAGGCCCCGCCACCCGGGCTCCCCCTGCAGCCACGTCGCTCTTTCCGCGCCGCCCTCCTGCCGCCCGGCTGGGCTGTGTAGCCAGACGGCAGGAGGTCGGGCAAACTCGCCTGACCCTCCGCAGCCAGAGGCATCATTCCACAGCGCCCTTTTATCCTCGTGCACCCGCACAGGCGCACCAGGATAAAAGTGCGTCGTCGGATAGACGCTAAGGGAATTATATAGTAGGATAAGACTGCAGTGTTCAGTTGATCAGGTAGATTAACAGATTAAAACTCGGAATGATTAAATATGAATGGTGCAAGAGATTTCATTTCTGAATGGGTCTGACCCAGCGGCCAACGCTTAGGCTATGAGTCTGCTGCCCAGAGTTGTGTTGTACGGTTTTGCCTTTTCTTCTTTATTTAAATTATATATTTTATCTCCCTTTCTATTAGATTTGGCTCCCCAGAGGTGAGAAAATCAGCACATAAATATGGGCTGAGGGTGCCATGACATCTTGGAAGAGGCATTCCTTTTTCTTTATCACACTGGAAGGAATTCCTCTTCAAAGACAGTGCCTGCCTATCAAAAACCGTGTGCTTCACCTAAAAGAGAGACTGCTTTTTTCTTCAGAAAGAGTTTTACTCATATGCAGACATATGTAGATTTAATTAATTAACTATCAGTTATCCAGACAAATAATAATAATCTGAGATTTCTTGAATTGGGGGGGGGCAATTCTAGATGAACCACCTTTAAGCAGAGGAGGACTGCGCTGTAACAGCAGGTTAGAAAGCTTGTGTATTGGCCTTAGAGAATCCTAGATAATTAGTCTGCACCTTTAAGAACACAGACTCATGGGAACTGTAGTCAGGTACTCCCTTCTGACTCCCTCCCAGGATAAGAGGCAAACATGAAACTTATATTGCCTTCTTCCTGCCTTAGAATTTATTGCCCCCTTTTCCTGTCTTTGTGATCATGTAATTTTTATTTATCCCTAACGGGGATGGAGGAATTCAACGTTTTTCTTTACCGCAGTCTTCAGATATGAACTCCAATCAGAATTAAAGATGAACTGTGAATCATGACTCTCTAGGTTAATGAGAATGGGATGCTTGGCTTTGGTTGGGGCATGAAGAGACACGTTAAATGCTACCTAGTAGCAGTTCGGAGTTAACTTTTCGGCCTGGGACTCAGGATAGCAGGATATGGTCTTAGTCAGGTTTCAGAGGGGGATGAACCAAAAAAGAAAGAGAGATCAGGGATCTGTTTACACTTTGCTCTTTACTGCCCTTAAAGCCAGATCTGTTTTCCAAGAAAGAGCCATACCTCTAGTACCTCTGAAGACGGAGGTTCATTGATCTTGAGCTGAAATCCTTGAGAAGCAAAAGGAAGCAAAGAGGAAAGATAAATAAGAGGGTGATTCTCCTTGTTCCACCTTCTAAACTTTGGTCTGAAAAGTGAATCCATGTGCACAAAGTGAATACACAGCAAATGCATAGAAACTACACAATGGTTGGGCTAGAAGCCCATCTAGAAGAGCCACATTTCCCAAAGCAGGTAACCTGATCCCTAGAAAAGCTATAGAGGTGGATCAGTGGGGTCTGGCTGGAGCCCGATGACTTTTGTTCCAGATCACCCATTCAAGTTGTGCTAGCTGCCTTCATTGTCACTGTGCTAGAAGCCAAAAATTTCCCACCCGAAAAAGAATCCTGGAAATTGTATGCTTGTGAAGTGGCTAGGGCTGAAAATTCATCACTCACTTTTATATATAAAACAGCATATATTTAACATATGATAAGGGGATATGACTTTTCCTCCCACTATAATAACCACGGTGCAACGAACGGTGCCAATTTAAAAGGAAGAGTGTAGCTTCTCATATTTTTTTACTGTTCAGGCATAATTGAGCCATCGTAATCCAGATCCTGAGCCAGTGTGCTGTAGTGGTTAAGAGCGATGGGACTCTAATCTGGAGAGCCGGGTTTGATTCCCCACTCCTCCACTTGAAGCCAGCTGGGTGACCTTGGGTCAGTCACAGCTCTCTTGGAGCTCTCTCAGCCCCACCCACCTCACAGGGTGTTTGTTGTTGTGAGGATAATAATGACATACTTTGTAGACCACTCTGAATGGGCATTAAGTTGTCCTGAAGGGCGGTATATAAATCGAATGTTTTTGCGGTTGTTGTTGTTATTAAGAACATCAGAGATGCCTGATAGGTCAGATCAAGGGACACCTCGGCCAGCATCCTCCAAAAGAATCAGTCAAAGCAATCAGCAGGTGCAAGATGGTCCCCCACAGACCTGGCAGAAATCCGCAAAAGGAGTGTGCACTGCCTCCTGCCCACCCTGGTAATATAACACCAGTAAAGGATTCTGTGCATCATTTCCTTCTGCAGAAAGAGACACTGAAACATCATTTCATATTGTAGTTGCTATTATGTTTTAGGATGTGATGTCTGACACCTTACCAGGACTGGAAGGGCAAAATCGAACCCAAAGAAAGGTCAGGAGAAGAGTCAGAAACGCCAGCATTCCCACAACAGCCACAGGCACCACGTGGTTCCAGCACGCCCCATCTGAGTCTGTGGAGGGAGATTGAAAAGATGAGAGAAAAGATTGGCTGGCTCAGGAACCGCTGTGGTTGACAAAGTACCAGTAACAGACAGGGGGGGGGGAAGGTGCCTTTCTACATTGAGGAAACTCCCTTGGAAGAAGAGAGTTTTAGGCGAGTAACCATGCCGGTCTGCCGGAGAACAGCAGGATTTGGAGTTGGTGGCACCTTTGAGACCAACAAGATTTTCAGGGTGTGAGTTTTTGAGAGTCAAAATGTCCCTTCTTCAGATCCGTGTATATGAAGAGAGTGTCTGGAAAAGGGAGCTCTGACTCTCGAAAGCTTCCCCCGCCAGCCAGCAGAGTGGTGCCGGGAAGCCCCAGTCAGTGGCGAGAGATCCCCAGCCCCAACCAGAGGAATGGTAAGACTGCAGGCAATCAATACAGTTGTCTCAAAACAGGCCACACATATATATTCCCAGCAAAGAAACGCTTCCTGTCTTTCAGGGGTCTACAATGCCCCGTACTGATGCTCCTATTTCATTTGGCACAGTGATGGAGGGAAATACAGTGTCCGGATTGCAGAGGTTGTGCAAATGCACGGCAAAAGGATGCTGATGGTTGGGACCTGACTGAAGCACCTCTACAGACGGTTGCTGTTCCTTCCACACTTGCCTTGGCAAATAAACTGCTTCTTAGGGCCTCACCTCCAGTACTGTCTCTTCACAAATGGTGCCTCCAAAGCCGGCTAAAAGTTCCTCCCCATCAGAGGAACAATTAGCATTTTCCTAAGTCAGACATAAACAGACTTTGCGTTTTTCATGTGCCCCCAATGTGAATGTTCGACTGTTGCTAGAGGAGAAGAAAATGTGGAATGCAGCACAAATGAGCCTTCTGGCCTACGCAGGAAGCAATGACTGCTTTGAACATTCATGTATGAAAACAACCACTAGTTATACCATAGTCAACAAGGCACTCGGAAAAACACTCACGTGCTGGGAAGGTGGCGCTCTTCTTTATGCTGGGGCCGGAAGAGTTGAATCTGACTTGGCATGTGACGTTCTTCCCACCCCAATGCGAGTCCCTGGGGATCTGAAGGACGCTGACGAAGGTGAGGGAGCCGCTGCTGCTTTTCACCAGCCGAGTCAGGCCCTCTTGCTGGAGTTCCCCGGGGACATCCCAGGACACCTGGACCAGGTTGGAGACTCCACGGACCACACAAGCAACGTGGCCGGCGTGCATGAGGGTGGGAGCTGGTGGTGCAGGAGGCAGCAGAAGCACCACCTGGGTCCTTGGAGTGTAACTATCTGAGAAAAAAATGAAGCCGAAAGTTTGGCAAGGTCAGTTGTCCTGGCTCAGGTCAAAGGTCAGTGTTTCAGAGGGCCAGTCTGGTGCAGAGGGCCTTGGGCAAAATAAGAGACAAGTCCCAAAAGAGCAGGGAGGACTGAGAAGGCTTTGGAATCTGCAAGACTGAATTTAACGTACTCATTGGATTCCGTGCATTTATTTCTCCTGGAAGTTCACTGTGGAAGAGATCTGCTGGTGGAGTGACAGGTGCTGCTTCCCCTGTATTACAGCCACCGGAGTCTGGTGCAGGGATGGTTGTGTCTTGCACAACCTGGCTGGGCGCTATGCCTGACTTTTAGCACACGGTGCAATGTGCCCTGCGTGGTTATCTCGAAGCTGGAGACCACAGGATGGGGGGGGGGATGGCCAAGAATCCCTTAAAGGAACAAGTTCAAACACAAAAGCTGACTTCGTCGAATCACACGTGCGCGTTATAACAAAAGGCTGCACATGTGTGCTGAATTTCTCATTGCGACGTACCTGTCAACCAACCATGTTGTAATTAATTGTAATGATGTTCTGATGCCACAACTTAAGTGCTATAAAGGTGGCTCTGCTCAAAGGAGGGGCAGAGGGAACCATCTTGAGGCCTGAAACTGCCTCGGGTCTCTCGCCTCTTATTGCAATAACAGTGTTAAATAAAAACAACTCCTCCTACTCGGACCCTTTGTGTCTAAATTGGGAAGGGCACAGAGGGGAGCTGTTTTCTGGCATAACACCCTGATCAGATGAGAAGCAAGGGAGATTGCTTTCTTCACTTGCTTGGGGCTTCAAGGAAGGCCAATTCAGTAGGAAAAGATTTAGGCAGCTTCGTATCTCCACTCCTGGGGGAAACAGGCACTTTGCCGAGGCCTGGAGTTCTGGGAGGCTGGCGGCAACACATGGTATATAGTCAAATCTTGCCAGATCTCAGAAGTTAAGCAGGGCCAGTATTTGGATGGAAGACTCTGCAGAGGAGACCGTGGCAAACCACCTCTGCTCCTCTCTTCCCTTGGAACCCCCTTGCTGGAGTCACCATAAGTTGGTTGCAACTTGACAGCCCAAATGAACACGGCAGACCAGTTGGTGAATGGTAGGTTCTCTACGGGACTCTGGGCCTTAGCAGTTGCCTCACCACACCACACTTCGCACCTGCAGCACACAACGCAGGTTTACACATGACATTTGTGGCTAGAAGTTGGTATAAGTACTGCCTACCACACACGAGTGTGGAGGGTGGGTCCCGGACATTGGCATTTATCTTGCTTTTACATGCTTTTGCCCCTTGTTATATTTACCCGTATTGCACATGTGCCATTGCTACACTACATTTCCGTTGCCAAATTAACCATCCTTGCTTACCTCCAACGATCAGAGAAGACCCATTGCTGAAGGAGAAAAAGCCATCCTGTCTCGTTCCGCAGAAATACAGGCCAGAATCCTCTGTTCTGAGATTGGAGATTTTCAAGATCAACTTTTCTTGTTCCACTCTACAAATAAATTTTGCGTTGTTTGCCATACCAGCGCACTTCGCAATTAAAACAGATATTTCATTCTCTCTTCTTTTGTACCAACTGAACATTATTCCAGAGGAAATTGTTTCCGTAGACACGCACTGGATCTCTGCCGTGCGCCCAGTATTCACAAAGTGGAACGGCTCCTTCTGATACAGCAATAACTGAGCTTGCAACACTGTGGAAAGAAATATAAGAAAAGAGAGACTCTTTTGGAATTTTCACCGTTTTGCTTCCTACTGCAAAAAGCTTGTAGAAAGTGTGAGAAAGAATCTTGTGAGACAGAATAACTAGAACTACAACCTAAGAAAGCGCAAGCCAGCAATAAAACTCTGTAAGGGTTGGCAGAACACACAAAAATGGAAACGGCCTCGTATTCGGATGCAAAGCACGGAGATCCACTTTAAAGCAGCAGCCATGGAATTACCTGTGGAAGACAAAAGGAGGCACCAGGCCAGGCTCATCTCTGAACGAAGCCAGCCCAGCCGCCCACTGTGCACACCTGAGATGCAGCGCCAAGAACGGGGTCTCACACAATGCCGATTGCATGCAAAGGAACATCTCTACGGGGGCGGTGCTGTCTGACACTGGATGCCACAGAGAAAGGTCCGTGACGTGAGTCATCATCAGTGGTGTGCAGTCACTGGGCTGGGTTGAATGATGGGGGGGGGCGGGGGTGAAGAGAACTCTCCCAGCACTTGGGACCAGAGGGTCGGCCATCAGCGGGTCTGCTTCAGAATTCAGCCGGTGACAGAGGCCTGGAAGCGTTTCCCCCTGTGACTAGGAGGGTCATTCTACTTTCTCTGCATAGTAAGTATGCCCAAAATGTGGTGCAAGATTGTTGTCTGATCATGGGGGCAGCTGAAATGGGAAGAGGCAGAAAGAGAGAAGTGAATGGACCCCGCAGGGTCTCTCTCTTTCCTGAACCCTTTTCAGCCGTCCTAATTTTGGTGTTTAAACTGGCACACAATTATTCTCGTGAGATTTCTGCAAGTGTTGTGTAGCCTATCATATTGCTAAATTGCATCTTTTGCCCTATTTGGTTTAACACCAACCCCTTTTCCAACACCATGACCTACACAGTGCCAAACACGTATCTTTCAAGAGAGGAGGGGGTGTTTGCTCACCCCTTATCACTTCTGGAGAGAGAGTCAACCTTGGAATGTTTTTAACTGCTCCTCTATGTGGCAAAGTAGAGAACTTTCTATTGTGGCCATGGAAGAAGCTGGAAGGAAGGTGTGCGGGGTGGGGGGGAGCCACTTCACACACAGGATGCTTTTGATTTCTTTTATGTTGGTTCCACAATGGCAGCCACAAGGATGCCATCGTCACTGTATTTTTAAGTTGTTTAAAAATGCACACAGCTCGGCACTTTTGTTTGCCTCCTGTGCGTGGTTTTGAGTGCCAAAACAGCCATGTAGGGGCATTTCAGCACTCGATAAGGTATGTCAGGTGTGGGGAGGAGACAAGAGTGCCTCACCCCACCGTGGTGTGGGCGACAGCATTTTAGAATAATTTTAAAATGGCGGCGGATACTCTTGCATCTAGCTTGGTTGACAGATGGCTTTAAAAGGAAATTAGACGGATTCATGGAAGAGAGTCCATTTGGTGGTGACTAAAGGGAACTTCCACATTAGAGTTGCCAACTCTGGGTTTGGAAATTCTTGGAGATTTAGGGATGGAACCTAGCAAGGGCAAAAAAAAATTTGGCGGTGTGTGTGTGGAACTTCAGCGGGGTATAATGCCATAGAGCAGCCATTTTCTGCAGGAGAACTCATCTATGTTGTCTGGAGATCAGTTGTAATTCCGAGAGATTTCCAGGCCTCACTTGAAGCTTTGGGACACCTCGTCTTGTCATCCTTCTCTTGGTATTCTTCAGGAAGCCTCTTGCTGAGGGTAATGTATTTGTCAGGTAAACTGCGTGACACACCAGCCAGTATGCATTATAATGCTCCTTTTCTCCTCTCAGGGAATGCCAAGTGTGAAGGGATTTCCTGAAGGGGGATTGCACAGGTACAATGAAAGATTTTTTAAAAGTGTTTTTACAGAACGGTTTACAAGAAATCAGGGATTTTAGAGAACCTGCCTGTAGATCATAGTCTTCACAGAAAGCTCAGGAAGGGAGAGGGGCTGTTTCCACACGGCTCCTCGCTGCTCCTAACAACCTGGAATATCATGAAAAAAACGCGGAAGATCGCGTTTTCTCACGCAAATCTCGCGCGAGAAAGTGCGATCTTCCGCATTTTTTCCACGATATTCTGGGTTGTTACGAGCAGCGGGGAGCCGTGTGGAAACGGCCAGGGTCTGCAATTCACCACTTCTGAAATGCACTTTCTTTCCCAAGGGACGGAAAACTGAACAAGATAAAAACAGCCGGTTGCTAGTCTATAAAGAAACGCATTACTTTTGTGAATGTCATGTCGAAAACAGAAGAGAGATGTTTAAAAATAGATGTTCCGATTTTTGAAAAGCAGCATTTTCATTCAGTATTACATATGTGGGAAACAAAAACCAGCGAAGGATCCCATGTGAGACTGGCTTTTTCATCTTTCTGTGTCGTGCACGACACAAGGAGGAAGTGTGCAAGGAAGGGAAGCAAATGGCAGGCTTTGAAATCTTGTGCCAAATGTATGCTCTTATATTAAACAAAACCCTTTTCGGGTTCCTGTGATTCATGTCCTAGCTCTAATGCGCAAGCAAAGATTTGTCTGGTTAGGCGCAGGGTGGATCTGTTGAGGTGGGGAGACGGGGATGTGATGCCACAGAGACCACCTGCTGAAGCCGTCATTTCTTCCAGAGGAAGTGTGTAGTCTGGAGATCGGCCGTAATTCTAGGAGAACATCCAGGCCCCACCTGGAGGGTGGCAACCACAGCTGATCTCCAGACTACACTTCCTCTGGAAGAAATGACGGCTTCAGCAGGTGGTCTCTATGTGCACATGTGCTCGTGGACATGCACTCGTGCACACACACACACGCTTCAGTTTGACAGCGATATTCAGAACCACATTCAAGAAGTGATTTTTATCTTTCATAATTTTGTCACGAGTTTTGTTCCTCTTGAAATATTTATTTAAATTGCTTGGGCTCAGCCTGGGCCTCCTCACCGGTGTATATACCACATATAATGTCATATATACTATTTATATGCAGTATATATATGGTTAGTAGTAAATAATAATTTATCATAGAATCCTAGGGCTGGAAGGGACCTCTAGGGTCATCTAATCCAACCCCCTGCACAATGCAGGAAATTCACAACTACCCCCCCCGACTGCCCCAGTGCCCCCCCCACACACACTCACACACTCCATGCCCAGAAGATAGCAAAACACCTCCAGGATCCCTAGCCAAACTGGCCTGTGGAAAATTGCTACCTGACCCCAAGGTGGCAATTGGCATTACCCTGGGCGTGTAAGAAGGGGCCACGAGAACGAAGCCCTGATGCAACCCTTCCTGCCCTCCCTCTCATGATCTGCCCAGGTTCACAGAATCAGCACTGCTGTCAGGTGGCCCTCTGGCCTCTGCTTACAAAACTCCTAAGAAGGAGAGCCCACCACCTCCCCGAGGAAGCCTGTTCCACTCAGGGACTGCTCTCACTGTCAGGAAGTTCTTCCAGTAATTTAAATAATAATTTATGATTCTGAGAAACCTCCAGTTTTGCCCGTCCTCCCATGTTTTTTTTTTAACCAGCATCACGTGTAAGTTTATCTGCTTACACATTTGGTGTTTACCTTTTTTTTTTTTTAAAGCAAATATTTAACAACAGTTGCGATATTAGTCCAAGGAACAGAGAAGGGTGTCTTCGGTGCCATCCACGCCTGATTTCTGCTTTTCTCTCCTGGAGTCCTGGAGAGGGAAAGGTATGCATGCCAGGAAATTAGAGGGATCGCGCTTCCAGGTGGGACACCCGATCCCTCCAGCGCAGTCCGAAGCAGAGTTACTCGTCGGTGGCCCTAGATGGAATCCCTCTGCATAGACTCGCAGGAGCAACAGTTCCTTCCAGCCCTTGGGTGGGGTCTAATGGCATTTTGACTTTTCAAAACAGTCAAGCAGTTTGGTGTTGTGGAAATTGTTGCTCTCTGCAACCAGGGACTAGTCCACCAGCTGCTTGGGTTTGCCTCTTACCATAGGCATGTAAAGAGTGCAACCTCACTTGATCTTTCCCTAGTACTAAACTGATGTCTCTGCTGAGAATAATGTGTCAGCAGTGAGAAGGTCTTATGCGAGACTGGAAGTTCTTTATTTGTAAAGACATAATAATAATAATAATAAAAAGAACAGTTGGGCAAGGCACCAGACTTGGGCCCAGCCTACTGACTACTAAAGCACTATGAAGATAGATACAGAATACAAGTTAGCATGCACAATACAACAACATTACAAGATAACTACAGAAAAGAAAACTTACCCTCCCCCCATTCCAGAGCTCTGGGACCCCCCCCCCCCCCATTGCACAGCCGCAAAGGCTAGCACTAGCCTTTGCGTGTTGGCAAGTGAAGGGTACCGAGTTCTTGTTCCATCCCTCTTTTATAGGGAAATATCAAAGACTTGCCTCCTTAACGTGTTAATCAATCGCATTGTCTTTGTTCTTGAAAGACAGTTCCGTCAAAAGTCCTTCATGTAAACACAGGTCTACACATCCTTTACCTCTGTGATAGACTGCATCCTTGGTATGTATTTGACTACATTGTAAATTACACAGGAATGTTCACACTTCACTGGCTGAAGATTTTAGACACCTTGTTTTCCTAAAGATAAGCTGTTTGTTGTTTACCCTTTTGGTGATTTATATGTAGAAGGCCAGAGGACCCTTAAAGAGGTCTCAAACAATTAACTTTTATGGTCTCATCTGCTTCCTGTGCAGGGGTGAGACCTTCCCAGGAACTGCGACTTTATTCTGCAGGGACAGAGCTTTTGGAAGATTTCTTTTTTCCCAAACTCTAGCTGGTTCTTTATTTCTAACATGGGCCAAAAAGGCCTGGTTCCGACCCACTAACAAAATTCTGACAACATTTGGAAACTCCCCCGAGCTACAAAAGTGAGTTTTCGTGTGGTGTGGCCCGGGACGGGTGGGTGGGTGCATGGGCAGAGTGGCTTTTTGACAATCACAGCCCAAAGCCCTTTGGATCCTGGCCATAGGCTGTGAGAGTTTCCTTCCTGCCTGAGCTGTTTCCCCCCTCAAGCAGCACCTGCTGGAGCCCCCCCTCCACACTCCCCGACCGAGGAACGTACGAGCAAACAATGCCCTTCCGCAGGTACTTCCTCAAGAACGCTGCCTGGTCAGTTCACCCTGGACTCCAGCATTGTTCATCTTATTGGCATTTCAGATCTTGTCAGTTTCCTGTTGAGTCTCCCACTTCCTTTCTAAGCATGAAGGGATATGATGCTTGTCTTCCGAAATTTGCTGAAGGAATTTGCTCCTAAACCAACACCCAAGGACTGGGGGATCTGATAGGATAAACCACCGAGCATCTCTTGTCTCCTTTCAGGGTTTGTGTCCTTGTGAACCGAGAGAGAAGACGCAGAGAGGCGAGGTAGGGTTTCCGACCCAAACAACTGCATTCAGTTCCCCAGGAGAAAGTGGCTGCTCTGGAGGGTGAACTCTATGGCATTATACTCTGCTGAGGTGCCTCCCTGCCCCGAACCTTGCCCCCCCCCACTCCACCCCCAAATCTCCAGGAGCTTCCCAAGCTGGAGTTGGCAAACCTAATATGGGAAACGTGTTTTTGAAATATATGTTTATTCACAACTATTCCAGCCAAGTACGGGAGCGGAGCAAACCCCTTTTCACACTACTTACCTGTTCCCGGAACGTTGCGAAATATCGCGCAAAAAACCGCGGAAGATAGCGTCTTCTCGCGAGAGTTTTGCGCGACATCGCAAAGAAGACGCTATCGCAAAGAGGACGCGAGAAGACGCTGTCTTCCGCAGTTTTTGCGCGAGATTTTGCAACGTTCCGGGAGCAGGTAAGTAGTGTCAAAAAGGCCCAGCAGCTAGTCAGTCAAGAGACATCGGCTCCCCCAAAGCCAAATGCAACAGACTCCCCTGATTGTCAAGGGCAAATATTTGTGTCCCCCTTCCACTAACTCCAAAGGGCAAAACTGTTTCCACCACCCACTTCCAAACAGGCGGGGTGTGTCTGGTTGCAAGTATCTGTTGCAAGACGATAACCAATATTTCGGTGTAGCTTCTGTTTAATGCCAAGTCCCAAGCCAAACACAGCTATACAGAAACTAGACTATTGCCTGGCAGGTCGAAGTACCTGGGCGCCTGTTTTCATAAGGAAATTATTTTGGAGTTTTCCACACAGGGAGATGCTTCTGTGGTTTCCCAGTTATCGTGGTGGTTGCTGATACAGCACAGCCGTAATGGGGCTTCGACAAAGCAGTTTCTCTGCTCCACCCCCCCTGGCAGCCATTCCATTCCCCATGCCACTGAGGGGGGGGCTTTCTCCAGGTGCTTATTAAATGCATATATCATGGTAGTGTTATCTGTGAAATGTTCTACATTTCCAGCTTTTTAAACAACAACAACAACAACAACAACCAAGTTTATAGTTGCTTTCATTGTGGAGCTATAAGGGAAAAGGCATATCTCTGTACAAAAGAGGCTAGATTCTTATTTTTTTTTAAATGAAAGCTGGGCACTCAGAGAGCCCAACAGACAGATTGTTAGGTTATAACACTATAACAATATGTCAATTCCATTTTTTTTTTAGAAAAGCCTTCTAATGTGTGTGTGGGGGGGAGAATGGCTGCCGAGAGGGGAGGAAATAGCACCAATGTGGAGCTTTCCTGACCTTATGGGTACTACCCTGACTTTGCTAAAATCTTCCCCAAAAAGTCTCAGCAAAAAAGTTTGAGAAAGATCACAGGAAAGACGGGGGGGGGGGCGGGGCTGGGAAGTGCACGGAAGCACCATGATGTTGTGGGGAAAGTGGGAGAAAACGTAGTTCCCAATAGTATCCAAGTTGGGACAACCCCCCCCCCCTGTGTGTAAGTCACTGGAGAGTGAGCTTCTGCCTAGTCTGGGGTGGGGGGCACTAACTTTTAAAAAAGTACAACAGTCCAATTAACAGTGTAGTTTAACACATGTTCAGTTTTGGGCACCACAAGAAGGATATAGATAAGCTGGAGCGAGTCCAGAGGAGGGCAACGAAGATGGGGAGGGGTCTGGAGACCAAGCCCTGTGAGGCAAGGTTGAAGGAGCTCAGAATGTTTAGCCTGGAGAGGAGATGACAGAGAGGTGATATGACAACCATCTTCAAGTACTTGAAGGGCTGTCATATATAGAGGATGGCGTGGTTTTGCGCTGCCCCAGAAGGTTGGACCAGAACTGACGGGTTGAGATTAAATCAAAAGAGTTTTTGGCTAAACATTAGGAAGAACTTCCTGACAGTTCGAGTGGTCCCTCAGTGGAACAGGCTTCCTCGGGAGGTGGTGGGCTCTCCTCCTTTGGAGGTTTTTAAGCACAGGCTAGATGGCCATCTGACAGCAATGCTGATCCTGTGAACCTGGGCAGATCATGAGAGGGAGAGGGTAGAATGGGCTATATCAGCGCTTAGTTCTCATGGCCCCTTCTTACATGCCCAAGGTAAGGCCGATCGCCACCTTGGGGTTAGGTAGCAATTTCCCCCTGGCCAGTTTGGCCAGGGATCCTGGAGGTGATTTGCCAACTTCTGGGCATGGAATAGGGGTCAATGGGGGCATGCAGGGGAGGTAGTTGTGAATTTGTGCATTGTGCAGGGGGTTGGACTAGATGACCCTGGATGTCTCTTCCAACCCTGTGATTCTAGGATTCTATGAACCTGATTTGTGAAAGACCTTTTATCTGAGAACAGTAACAAGCTCAGAATACACAAAATCCACAAAGAGACAGAGATACACAGAGAGATACAGAGATACACATACACAAAGTTTCACAGCTGTGGACCCCAACTTTATCAACCTAGGAAGCTGACGAGTTTTACATGCCATACACATTTTCAGCGCACATTAAATTATTTTACAGACAAAGGCGCTCTGCTGGAAGGGCAGTAATAAATCCGTGGTTTTTCTTTTCCCCTTGAGCTCAGATCAAAACTGCAAGTTCACTATTTTATCTAGCCACACTGTCTGTCTAATTAGAAGCTCTGTATCACTGGCTTAGGACAGAACATGAGATCTGCAATCTCTGGTGTCATAAGTGACAAGCATTTTTCAGGGCAAAGAGCACGTTACAAAGAAAGAGAAGTGCAATCAACTGGCCACATCAACAATACATCGGCCATTTGAAATTTGGAGAGGAAAAACAGCTTGACTTTTGAAGCTTTCTGGAGATGTTCCAGGGTGACAGTATCAAGCCAGGCTTTGTGTGTGGCGAGAGCATTGGTGTTCTTAGGAGACCTGTTTACTCTCAAAGGTCTGAGTTTAGGTAACAGGAAGCAAAGAGCCCAAAAGCTGCAGTACTAGCCATCCGCCCCCCGCCCCCAATAACACCTGGCACCATTTTTCCTTCTTGAGTGGCTGGCTAATTCATGCTCCGTTGATGGAGGCTTTCAGCAAAAGGGAGTGTATGCTCCGTTTGGGAATGTGCAGTCTGGAGAAGAGGAGGCTGAGGGAAGACGCAATTGCTCTCTTGAAGTATTTAAAAGGCTGTCACTTAGAGAAGGGGCGAGAGCTGTTCCTGTTGGCAACAGAGGACAGGACTCGAGACAATGGGGTTAAACTACAGGAGGGAAGGTCTCGGCTGGACATGAGGAAAAACTTCTTCACATTAAGAGTGATCCAGGAGTGGAATCGGCTGCCTGGGGGTGTGGTGGGTTCCCCCTCTTTGGCAGTCTTCAAGGAGCAGCTGGAGGAATCTTCGTTGGGGGTGCTTTAGGCTGTTCCTGCACTGGGCAGGGGGTTGGACTAGATGGCCTGTAAGGCCCTTCCAACTCTGTGCTCCCCCCCCCCACATCCCTTGCTTGCTTTCATGCCCCAGAGCTATTTAAAAAAACCTTAAGGACAAGAGGAGGGCCCCTTTGAACCCCCAAAGAACAAGTGAGCAACTCCTGTAAAGCGCTCAGAGCAGCCGGGCTGGCCACATGCCCAAGCAGGTGCATGCCAAAGTCCAGCCTCAAAGCAGATCCTGTCTTCCCAGCAACGAGCTCCTCCTGGCAGCATAGATGGTTCCTGTCCCCTTCACTTAATCTTCACAACAACTTTGTGAGGTGGGCTGGGCTGAGAGGCACCAGGCAGCCTTCATGGCCGACCTGGGACTCGTGGAAACGGTGGAAACAGAAACAGCCAAAGTCTTGGCACTTTACAGAGGGCATAGGGTGTGTTCATTTATGCGGTGGGGGGAGGCTTCTAGAACTTTCCACATGCACAGCCCCAACTCGACACTGTTCTGGATATTGCTTGGTCAGCAGCCCAGAGCTATCCTTTCAGCCTCTGAGTTGGATCCTGAGAACCTGTACGGATAGCCACAGCATTTCCCCTGGCATCAGGGAAGACTCCTTGCACTGCGGGAATGTAGGAAAATATAGCAGAGATTGTACAAAGATTGCACATTGGAAATAATGAGAATAGATTCACACACACACTCCAGTGTAGCTCTGTAAGATTACTTTACTAAAGGATAAAAATTAGGGTTACATTTGGAGAAAATAATAAATTGCTAAGCTGACTACATCTTGCTAGATAAGTGACTTAGAGTAGAGACAAGAAGAAGTGGAAGTGGTGGAAGAAGTGAACAAAGAGCAATAAAACTTCAGTATATAGCATCAATTAATTGCCCCCAATAAACAAACTGCCCAATAGAAAATCCTAATCCTACTTCATTATGCTTAGTGACTCCCCTTTCTCCCGCGGGAATCTTATTCGAAGCTCTAATGATTACATTCAAAGTATGTTTACTAATTAAGTAGGTAACAAAACAGTTTAACTCTTTCATGACTGAAATGAAAACACTTGCTAAATCCCCACAGGGAAAGCAGGACAGTTCCGGGGGATCCAGTCCTGGGAATTTCCAAAGGCAGTGCTCTGCAAAGTGCACAAAGTGGTGTGCCTTCAGTCTTAGCAACAGGAAAGTCCGACGTTTTGGGATGCATCTACGCAGTGGCGACTTCCCTTTTTGCAAACGCAGAGGTCTTTGCAGTGGCAACAGAGCAACGCCCAGAGGACGCCGGGCTTCCCTTGGTCTCCTGTCTTGCCCGCTGTCACGTGTTGCCAAGGGGCTTTCCCCCAGTTTTTTTTTAAAAATAAGGACATTGCTGTATGATACTCAAGCACTCCAACAACTACCAGTATAAAAAGCCACATCAAATGGCTCACTGGCGGCCTGGCCGAGGAGGGAGAACATCAGACACAAGAGGATACTAAGAGAAAATGGGACCAAAGTGGTTGAAGAAGTTCAAAAACGGCACCATCCCACCCAGATGGCGGGCAAACCCAGACGGATGATGATGGCAAACTTGCAGCTGAGCAGGGGGAAATCTGCACAATTACACAATTTCCCCCCCACCAAAAAACTTGCAGCCCTTCAGGAGCAAGTCTGAGGAATGTGTCCTTTGACCCACACAAACTGCGATCCACACCAGGCCATAAATGGTCTGCGTTTGGCTGCGGGAGGGAATGGAAGATGCATTCTGTTTCGCAGCTGGCTCACTCCATTTCCTGGGAAAGAGGATTTCACACCCTCCTGTGCCCCCCCCACATTCCCCCAGCAGGTGTTTTCTGTTCCAGCTGTTATCTTTGCTTTACACAATGAAATATGACACAAACAGTTCCTCTCAGATGGCCAAACGGTTGTTCAATTAGCCAGCACAAAAATGTAAGAAAAAGAAATCTTCATTTTTATACAAATCTAAATTTGACACGAGGGACAGCAGGGCATAACAATGAAGAATTGCTTGGCTGGATCAGGCGCAGGGCCCGTCTCCTCCAGGGCATGGTAGCTTTTGCCTGGTTTCTCAAAATGGACAGCTAGGTGGATCCAAACGTTCAGCGCAGTTCCAGGGCAGCAGGCAGCAGGACAATTTGGATGTCGTTTTTAAAAAGGGAATTGCAGAGCCAGGCAGCAGGGAGACCACTGGTGGGTGCATACAGTTACTTCTGCATTCATAGATGAGAGGCACATCTCAGGTTTTGATCAGAGAGCCTGGTGCAGCGGATTGCATTTCAAACAAAATAAAAGACATTTTTCAATTTCAAAATTCAAGATGTACAATGAAAGAGATCTGTGAGCAGGGATTATCGTGGGGTGGAAGAAAACAGAAACATTTTAAACACAAAAACAAAAAAAAGCCTCAAAAATGAACTCTAAACAACAAAAACACCTAAAAAAAGCAAACATTGAGCTTCTCTGAACTGGGGAGGGGCCAGAAGTTAAAGGGGCTGGGGAGGAGCCAGTGGCTCAGTGGCAGAGCATCTGCCTGACGTTCGAAGTTCAGTCCCACAGAAGGTCTCAGGTTCAATTCCCAGCATTTTCAGTTAATAGGATCAGGTAGAAGGTGAGATGAAAAAGCTCTGCCTGAGACTCTGGAGAGCTGCTGAGTAGAAAATACTGACCTTGATGGACAAGGGGTCAAATTAAGAGCAGGTAGCTCCATGTGGTCATGTGGCCTGAATAGACCCCTTAGGGGGACACCTAATCCCCTGATCCTCTCTTTTGGTTCTTTGTGGCAGAGCAGGTGTGTTTTGGGGCCAGAGTGTGTGTTTGTTTGGTGGTCGTGGATTTCCCGGGCTGTATAGCCGTGGTCTTGGCAGGTAATTTATATCTACTCAGGCCAACATCTTCTCCACACTGTGACACTGAGAAATCTCTGAAGATGCCAGCCACAGCTGCTGGCGAAACGTCAGGAACTACAATGCCAAGACCATGGCTATACAGCCCGGAAAATCCACAACAACCATCGTTCTCCAGCCGTGAAAGCCTTCGACAATATATGTGTGTTTGTTTATTTCAATTTCTATTCCGTCCTCCCCGCACCAGCAGGCTCCGGGCGGATTACATTAATAGACGTTAAAATTTACAGTTTCTCAATTTAAAATCACAGTAAATACATTTTAAAAATTAAAAATTACAGGTACAAAATTTCAAAAAGCATAGAGTATGTAATTGAATCCTGCCCAGATTTGCTTTTAACCGTTCCACCTCACCACACCCCTCCCAGGAGGGGGGGGCGCTCTCTCTCCAGCCTGTCTTCCAACAAGCGACCTCTTCTTGAGCGCCTCTGCCATTGGAAGTTCATGCTTTGAACTTGCAGGTTTCAGCATAGCTTACCCGTATGTGGCATCCATAATTTCTGGAGTATCCATCCTTCTGAGCTCCTGGGGCCAGGACTTGTTGCTAGAGGGCTGGGAGGGGTGGAAGAGCCTGCCTGCGTCCCCCCTCAGCCAAGGCAAGGCAAGTGACCGTGAACCAGAGCCATGGCTGACTCCCTTGCAGCAGGACTGTGGCTGCGGTTGCTGAAGGGCAAAACCAGAAGGGAAACGCTGGAGGGCTCAGACTCCCCCCCCTTATACTGGAGACGCTTTGCCTTGCTCCTTATGGTACCCCACAGACCTTCCTACATGCTAGAAGAGGGCAAATCTGCCCTTTGCAAGAGTGAGGCATCCCCAATCATCAGTCCAGACAGAGGCTAGTGAGTGTGGGGTGGGACTACAGTCTGAAGCAACTGGTAGCTACTTAGTGTAAGCAGTCAGCCCGGCCTCCGCCATCTTTAATAGCCATTTTAACATGGTTGCTTGTGAGATTAAAAATCACCAGACCTCTGTATTTAAAATGGCAACTTGTATTGCAAACCAGAGGGCCTCCAGCTAACAGTTGCTGAGTCCCACCTGGGAGATCCAGGCATGAATGGAATGCCGCACAGGAATGTGGAGAGATTTGCGGTGATTAGATTTGCAGTCTCCCCAGCCCCTAAGGAATCTAGCGCAACAAAGGTGTCGCAGAGTCATCCCTGCTTAACACATTCCTTTCCCTCCTCCCATGATGAGATCTCCTGTCCTTGACTGAGGAGCTAATCAAATGACATTCATAAGTATTTACAGTGTTCCTGGGAAGGTACATTCCCCCAACTAAATTCATCAGCTTAGCTCCGGTGGACTTCATTAACAAACTATCCCTTTGTGCAGCGCTAGAACAAATTTTGCATTTACTTTCACACGCACTGGCAGCTATCAATCAAGGCAATCAAACCTTTTGTCAATCCCAGGAACTGACCATTGGGAGTCTTTGTTCTAATGGCTAGGTGGGTTTGCCCACCTCAGGGCATGTTTTACCTATAAAGTTAGGACCCTGGCCTCATTCAAATTGTACATGCTTACTGGATCCAAAGCACTGTCCCTGGAGGTTTGCCCTAAGCCTCTTGATCCCTTGGCTGAGAACGCAGCGTTTGAAGCTCTCCCCCCACAGTCTTCCCTGCTCTTTGGATAGGTAATTATCGCCTCGCAAACCCTCAAATCTATCCCACCTTCACCACTGCTTTTCTTAGGCCTCTTGTGTGTTTGTGTGTGTATGCATTTGCCCCTTGAATAAAAATCACCCTTTAATTAAGAACACCGGCTTCGTGTGTGTATATCCTTGGGAAAGGACTCCGTAAATTATTGGTGATCACATCCTCGCGATTACCAGCCTCTCACATAGCTGTCTTCCTTGCTTGCTAATTCCCCCCACAAATTCCATTTACTAGCAAGGAGACTCAGGTAACACTTTGAGGGCAGGAATGGGGACCTCCAGGTCTGACCACTTATATAGAATCATAGGATCATAGGGTTGGAAGGGATCTCTAGGTCATCTAGTACAACCCCCTGCACAATGCATGAAATTCACAGTTACTTTCCCCCTCTAAACACACCCAGTGACCCCGGCTCCATGCCCAGAAGATGGCAAAACACCGTCAGGATCCCTAGCCAAACTGGGGGAAATTGCTTCCTGACCCCAACGTGGCGATCAGCATTACCCTGGGCGTGCAAGAAGGGGCCGCAAGAACTAAGCGTTGATATAGCCCATTCTACCCTCTCCCCCTCATGATCTGCCCAGGTTCACAGAATCAGCATTGCTGTCTTCTAGCCTCTGCTTAAAAACCTCCAAAGAAGGAGAGCCCACCACCTCCCGAGGAAGCCTGTTCCACTGAGGGACCGCTCTAACTGTCAGGAAGTTCTTCCTAATGTTTAGCTGAAAACTCTTTTGATTTAATTTCAAACCATTGGTTCTGGTCCGATCCACTGGGGGAACAGAAAACAAATCTGTGTCATCCTCTATATGGCAGCCCTTCAAGTACTTGAAGACGGTTATTATATCTCCTCTCAGTTGTCTCCTTTCCAAGCTAAACCTACCAAGTTCCTTCAACCTTTCCTCATAGGACTTGGTCACCAGACCCCACACCATCTTTGTTGCCCTTCTCTGGACACGTTCCAGCTTGTCTAGATCCTTCTTAAATTGTGGTACTCAAAACTGAACACAGTACTCTAGGTGAGGTCTAACCAGGGCCGAGTAGAGTGATACCATTACTTCTCGTGATTCGGACACTGCTTCTGTTGATACTGCACTTGCCTTTTAGCTACCACATCTCCCTGCTGACTCATATTCAGTGTATGGTCTACTAAGACCCCGAGATCCTTTTCACACATACTACTGCCAAGATAAGTCTCCCCCCCCATCCTATATTTACCTTCCCAAACCATCACGTTGCTGCCTGCCTTCCTGAAGTGCCCAGAGATTGGCTTCATTCCAAAGAAGTCACTTTGCATGCAAAGAAGTTGTCAACAGCCGTTCTGGTCCATGTGAACTTCAGAAAAACCCCTGTCATGTCTTTGACTGAGGCCATCCCACATGACAGAAAACATTGTGCAACCTTTGGAGTTCATCGTTTGAGTTCTCCCCTTTCATTTTTAAAGATTTTGTAACATCCAGTCTGACGAAGGCTTCTGATGAACGTCGAAATTTGCACAATGTTTTGTTATCATTTGAGTTGACCCCAGTAAAAGGTTCTACAAAAGTTTTGTTACTTTTTCTGACTTTGGGTGGCCAGGGTGAACCGAAGTGCTGCTGGTGGTATTTTAATTAATCTATTACATGTCTAAGCTTAATCAAACATTTATAAGGGCTTCGGTGCCAGAACTCAGGGAGAAAATAAGTAAACCAAACCATAATTGAAAACAACGAGTGATCCTATGAGCCCAAAATATTCACCCTCTGAGGAAGCTGCCCGTTGCATCTCTGCATGATTGTCAGCTCTGGGCACGCCCCCTTTCCATCAGCCTGTAGTAGGGGGAGGGCGTATTAATGCTGCATCTCTGCAACGGTTGTAATCGGACCGTTCAGTCTGAGGTAGAGATGCCACAGGTAAGTTTGACTGTTGTGTCTCTGCCTGGATCATTGTTCTGGTCTTGCATGAATGCATAAAGCTGCCCTCTACTGATCCTTATTTTATCAAAAACAACCTTATCCACTCTGACTAGCAGCAGCTTTCCAGGATATCAGGTTACTTTTCAAGTCAGCTATTATTTGATATTTTTCAAAACTGGACATGGCAGGGAGTGAGCCAGGAACCATTTGCACGCTCCACCACTGAACCATGCCCCCTCCCTCTCAATGGACCTAGCTTATACAGAGAGCCAGTGAGGTATAGTGGCTTGAGTGACGGAGTAGGATCTGGAAGACCCAGGTTCGATTCCTCGCTCTGCCATGGAAGCTTGCTGAGTAGCCTTGGGCCAGTCACATATTTTCAGCCTCTTTTCTATAAAAAATACTGAGTCAGACCCTCGGTCTTGTCTCCTGTAACTAGCGTTGTTTCTCCAGTGCCCCAAGTCAAGATCTTTCCAGTTCCTTACTAATACTTCTCTTTAACTAGAGATGCCGAGGATTGAACCGGGGGCCTGCTGCAAGAAAATCGGGTGCTCTGCCACTGAGCCATGGCTCCAGCCATCATAGTATCAATCAGTCTGTGCTGGGGCAGGTCTGCTGCATCTCTGTCAAGGCAGTCGCAGCGTCTATGCAGAATTAAGCCCATTGAAACCAACTCTGCGTACCACTGCATTGTCAGTTACTTCCAGTGCGGAGAATGCAGCAGAATTGCTCTTCCTCACATGCTGCTGCCTGTTAGTCTCTGCATGAGTTCCTGCTCTGGGTGTCCCTTTCCCCAGTCCGGAGGCAGGTAGAACAATAAATCATGCAGACACACAGTTTGGACAAATCATCCTCCTTGGCGCGTCAGTGAGCTTTTCCTTTCAGTTCTGAGAAAAGTGCATCTCAGCTGGGAAAAGCCACTTTGACCCATGCCTCACGAAGGGCAACTGGAATTTTCCCTAAAAGCCCACAAAGGAAGTAAGGCCGCGAGAGTCCCGTGCTCCAGCCTTCCGCTCTCACCACCACTTCTCTGTTCAGCCTTCTGCTCCTCTTCCTCTTTCTGAGTCTGGGGCTCTATCAGGCGGCTTAAACTCTGCATTCACCTCTCTTTCGCAAATTAGCCCAAGGCAAAACTGATGGGATGGTTCTCCTGCACAAGCCACAGTGGAAAAGAGCGTTCTGACTGCTGTGAAGCAGCTCCAGTTCCCCTTGCTGGGGACCGCACGGCAGGTTTTCCCTGTGGCTTTTGTCCCACTCTTTATTGATTTAGTTAGGAAACGTATTTGTCACCTGTTGGAGATCTGCTCAAGGCCACTCACAAAGTAGAAACGTAGAGCTGGAAGGGAACCCAAAGGCCATCTAGTCGACCCCATGTGCAACACAGGAAATTCACAGCTATCTCCCGCACACCTGCCTCAGTGACCCCTGGTGTATGCCCAGAGGAAGGCAAACAACCTCCAGCATCCCCAGGCAATCTGGCCTGGAGGAAAATTCCTTCCTGACCCCAAAGTGGCGATCGGCATTATTACCCTGGGCATGCAAGAAAGGTCCACAAGGGCTATCCCTTCTGGCTCAGCCCTTCCGGCCCTCCCTCTCCTGATCTGTGCACATTCATATTGAGTCAGAAAATCATCATAGCTGTCGGGGGACCACCTAGCCTCTTCCTGAATACCTCCAAGGAAGGTCTCCTGGCCAAATCCACAAGACTTGCTCTCTCTTTGTCTCCCTCCGCTTAGAGTGGGTTTGTGCTTAGCACGTCCATCAAGCACACTGACTCCCCTGTGGGCAGGCTCCCTCACAGACAGCGCGCATCGGATCACGGAGCTATCATGTGGCCTTTGCACACCACACTTTTTCATGGAACCAATTCACACAACCAGCTGCAAGTCACCAGCTCTGTGTGTGTGTGTGTGTGTGTGTGGTGTGTGTGTGTGAAGGGCATTCAAAGTCATAGCTGACTTATGGTGACGCCTGCTGCGGTTTTCAAGGCAAGAGGCGAACAGAGGTGGTTTGCCTTTGCCTGCCTCTGCATAGCAGCCCTGGTCTTCTCTGGAGGCATTACCCTGGGCATATAACAAAGAGCCACAAAAGCCAAGCGCCTGCTCATCCCTTCATGACACATCTGTGTACATTCTTATTGAGTCAAACAGAATAAAATCAGCATGAAATAATTAAAAATTAAGAAAGCAGGACAGGCCCAGCCATTTTTTTAAAAAAACAAGCCATTAAAAAAGCCTAGAACTCATACCCTACCACAAATAGTCTTATAGGTGCTTGCTCTTCTCTACTTCTAGAACGTCACTCGACAACCTAAAATGATATTCATAAAATAGTATTTGGGCTAGAAGCAGACTAGAACAACAGCTTTGAAAGCAGGGCTTTTTTTCTGGGAAAAGAGGTGGTGGAACTCAGAGGGTTGCCCTCAGAGAAAATGGTCACATGGCTGGTGGCCCCGCCCCCTGATCTCCAGACAGAGGGGGGTTTAGATTGAGCAGCGCGGAGGGCAATCTAAACTCCCCTCTGTCTGGATATCAGGGGGTGGGGCCACCAGCCATGTGACCGTTTTCAAGAGGTTCCGGAACTCCGCTCCCCCGCGTTCCCCCTGAAAAAAAGCCCTGTTCGAAAGACAGAACCTCGGAGTTAGAAACCTGAATAAAAAGGAATGTTTTGGCTTGGCACTTCAAGGTAAGGGCCAGGCGTGCCTCCAGGGGAAGGGTGTTCCACAGGTGAGCTGTGCCTCCACGGAAACAGGCCTGTCTATGGTCACCACCTGCCTCACCTCTGAAGGAGGGGGCACAGAGAGCAAGGCTGGTGAGGCAGATCTTAACAGAAGAATATGGGAGGTCTTTCCCGCAGGTGTTGGGCTTAATAAGGCCTCCTCGGAAGATGAGGATGCCGTGGTGGCTAACCCCACAGAGGCAGCCCCTGGATCCTCAGCCTCCCACTGTCTTCAGAAGAGAAACAAACAGCCCAAATGGCCAATGGGCAGAGCAGGAGTCAGAGATAGGGGGTGAGGTGCTGAGGGACCCAGTAAGGAGATATGCCTGTTGCCCGGGATTGTCCCCAGGAGGGGAGAAGATGGAAAGCCTGGGGGGAGCCTGTGAGGTATCCAAAAACCTGGATATGCTGCCCCAGAAGGTCGGACCAGAACCAATGGCTTGAAATTAAATCAAAAGAGTTTTTGGCTAAACATTAGGAAGAACTTCCTGACAGTGAGAGCAGTCCCTCAGTGGAACAGGCTTCCTCGGGAGGTGGTGGGCTCTCCTTCATTGGAGGTTTATAAGCAGAGGCCAGAGGGCCACCTGACAGCAGTGCTGATTCTGCGAACCTGGGCAGATCAAAAGAGGGAGGGCAGGAAGGGCTGCATCAGTGCTTAGTTCTCACGGCCCCTTCTTCTATGCCCAGGGTAATGCCAATCACCACCTTGGAGTCCGGTAGCATTTTCCACAGGCCACTTTGGCTAGGGATCCTGATTGTGTTTTGCCATCTTCTGGACACGGAGTAAGGGTCACTGTGTGTAGGGGGGGAGGTATTTGAGAATTTCCTGCACTTTGCGGGGGGTTGGACTAGATGACCCTGGACTTGGGGTACCTTCCAACCCTAGGATTCTATGACCCACATGCACCGTGAGGCTTCGGAGGATGATGAACGAGGCCCAGTCTCAGTGCCTTCAGACATTCAGCCACTGTCACAGCTGAAGGCACGTGCTCTTATCAGTAGCTACCATGCAGCTCTGATACCGCCTGCCTTGGCTGGCCCGCGTGGTTCAGGCCCTTAATCATCCGAAGCTGCAGTCTGAATTGTGCCTGGAGATCTTTCAGCACCCTGTGCCCAACCCTTTTGATTTCAAAAGAGGGAACTTTGCTAAATGGCTGAGGGACAACCAAGAGGGTCAGAGCCCTCCAGGACGCCTGGAAACTCTTTAACAGTACACTAATTAAAGCCCAGATGTAATGCATAGTTCAAATAAGGAAAGGTACCCCAAGTCCAGAAGAATGCCTGCAGGGCTAAGGACACAAGTCAAGGGTGGTTGCCAACCCCCCCCCCCCCGGTGGGGTCTGGAGATCTCCAAGAATGACAACTGATCTCCAAGAATGGCAACTGCTCTCCAGGCCACAGAGATCCGTTCCTCTGGAGAAAGTGGCTGGTCTGGAGGGGGGACTCTAAGGCAGCCCATCTCTGCTGAACTCCCTCCACCCCCCCAAGTCAGCCTTCTCTAGGCTCGACCTCCAAATCTCCAGGGATTGCCCAACCCAGAGATGGCAACCATAGCTCATGAAAGCCACAAAAGGCAAAAAGGTTTTTTTTTTTAAGTGGAAGGTTTCCACAAAGTGAACAGAAAGCAGCACTCGTTCTAGAAAAACAAATGTAAGTTGACAACAAAATGAGTAAAAAGAAACTTTGGGGAGGGGCTTGCAAAAAACATTAAGACAAGAAGAATTTCTTCAGATATGTCAGGAGAAGGAAACCAGCAAGGGCTTTTGGATGACAAAGGAACGAAAGGTTGCTAAAGTGAGGCATACGTGCACCGCAGTTGCTATTTTGGGGGAGGCTGTCTGAAGAATTGCATCAGATTGTAGTGCCTAGGAATAAAGATCTCGGGCGACAAGGAAAACAAGCGTGCAAGCCCTCGGCTTCTACGCCCAGTTTGTTTGGCCCTCCAGGAAAACTGGTTGGCTCTTGGCTGCTGTGTGGAACAGGATGCTGGACTACAAGGACCACCGGTCTGATCCAACAGACATTATCCTATGGGAGAATCAGCACTCTGCTAGTTCGAATCCCACTCCTGCCGCGAGTTCAGCAGGTGGCCTTGGGTCAGCCACACCTCTCTGCCCAGGTCCTCAGCCATATTGTGGGGATGATAACAACACTGACCTTGTTCTCTGCTCTGAGTGGGACATTCAGTGTATAAGCACACGGCTGTTATTGTTATTACGATGATTATGTTCTGATGGGTAGCAAGTGCAGATCCTTCAGCACAGGGGTAATACGATTAGAGATGGGCACAATCCAAAAAAATTTAATGATCCAGCTGATCGTGGATCGGCGCCAGCGACGATCCCGAATTAACGATCCACACCGATCATCTCCTGTTCCCGAACCGTGGATCATGGATGCCAAAGCGGGGCACGCTGGTATTCCCAGCTATGTGGGAAGGTGGGTTGTGGCGGCGGCCGACTCTCTCAGTCTCTTTCTCTCTCTCTCCAAAGGCTAGCAAGTAGCAAGCAAGAGCTCTGTCCCACTCCACTGCTTGCAGAAAGTGAAACCCAGCCTGGGAGCCCATGGCATGGGTGCCATTCAGCAACACAGGAGGTCTGTGTTTGGCCATCATAGCTGCCTATCAGGGTTTGCAGGGATGAGATTGGAGAGCCCATGGCTACAGAACACCCCCTTCCCCCTCCCTGCCATGGGTGTCTTCTCCCAACTTGTGACTGCTTTGCTTCTCTGTGGTTGGAAGGAAGCCCTGCTGATCAAGGAAAGCTGGGCTTCCATTTGGGTTTCCAGGGCGACAGAAGGAGGACAAACAGAGCTCAGGCATTCCCCTGGCTCCGTTGCCAGGGGAATAGATTGCTGGTGCCTGAGTGTCTGGATCCCCGAACAAAGCCCGATTGCCCCGATCCAGGCCTCCCCCGACCGCTGGATCGTTGGCCGTGGACGATCACGATCCGCCGGGTCACGATCGCGCAATCACCATTATCGTGGGGTTTTTTCGATCGTAATGCAGATCATGCCCATCTCTAAATACGATCCTGGTATCCTGTCTCCAACGTTGGCCTGGCTACTGTATTTTGGACAAACTGAAGTTTTTGGACTGTTTTCAAAGGCATCCCCCAGGGCTTTTTTTCAGCTGGAACACGGTGAAAAAGAGTTCTGGCATCTCTTGAAAATGGTCACATGGCCGGTGGCCCTGCCCCCTGATCTCCAGACAGAGGGGAGTTTAGATTGCCCTCTGTACCGTGGTGTGGAGGGCAATCTGAACTCCCCTCTGTCTTGAGATCGGGGGGCGGGGCCACCGGCCATGTGACTATTTTCGCCAAGGGCAATTTAAACTTTAAAAAACTCCCCCTTTGTTCCAGCTGACCCAAAGTGACATCATTGTGCGATTCTGAGTTCCACCACTGAGTTCCACCACCTCTTTTCCCAGAAAAAAAGCCCTGGGCATCCCTGTGTAACCCAAACGTGACTGGAGCATGGGCCACTTGATGGATCACACCTTTTGAGGAAGGGCATAGTCCATTGGAGTGGTGTGGTTCCCCCGTGGAACCCCAGAGATGCTCATCTGACCCTCTCCAATCCCCCCTTTTACTTTGCAGCCAAGACTGGGATATCCAGACCTGGGCTTGTCATTCATCCCTCCATGCTGAAATATCACTCAGTGCAAACGTCGTTCTTTCTCGCAAGTTCCTGTTATGATATATCACAAAGCTATCTGTTGTAGTGAGAAGTGGGACTTCTGCAAGTGTTTCGTCATAGTTAGAAATCTCGGGGGGCCTCTGGAAAAGCCCCATTCCTTCATCTGACATGCAGTTTCCTGGCCTCTCAGCAGCTGAGACATCGGTCACTCATTCGCAAAGCTGCAGCAAGTCTACAAACACACACAGCCACACCCTTCCATTTCACAGAGGAAGGTGCTGGTTTGGCTCAGCCCTTGGAGCAGAGCCGTTTCCTGTCATAGTCACAGAATAACTCTGATTGTTCCTCTAAGGAACTCTTGGGATGACCCTGCAGAGCAGTCTCAGAAGCTGCTCGGTGCATCGAACGGCAACAAGGATGTGGGTTTTCCTCCTGCGAGCTGTGATTCTTCAGAGCTTCATCGGTAGGTGGGCTTGCTAATTCTGATGGCTGTTCTTCCAGTGAGGTAGCAGGTTGCTGTCAACCAGCAGTCCTCCGCTCTTATGCCCAACTTTGGTTTGAGAACTTTCATTTGCTGTTTTGGTGCTGACGGATTTTAGCCCCAGGAATGGATAGAGGAGGGAATTGACTGTCAAAGACTGGATCCACACATCAGTGGGTGCTGTACTCTTGGGCCTGGAGTTTCCCCACTAAAACCAGCGAAACTCGTGAGGGAATTTTGACCCAGGGTGCCCAGTTTAGTAAATCCCTACCTTCAATGCTGGAGTCACAACACACCAAAGAGCACACAGGCTTTTGAAAAAGAAAACTTCTGCAAACTTTCTTAAAGGGTTTTTTTGGGGGGGGGGGTAGTTAAGGCAGCTTGTTTTTCTCGTTAGGGAAACCTCAGTGCGCTTTGTTTTGGCACCTTAAAAACCATAGCAAATTAATCCCAGAAAGAAGTCACTGCTAATGTTTGACATTACGGCCAAATAGACTATATTTTATTGTCAGAAATGTCATTCAGATGTTTGTTCACGATCAAAGATTTCTGGCTCACAAAATAAGCCTCGAATAGGATGGAAATAAACATTTTATTTATTTATTTATTTATTTATTTATGTATTTATTTATTTATTCAATTTATATTCCGCCCTCCCCACACCAGCAGGCTCAGGGCAGATTACAAATTTACTGTAATAAATTTTTATTTATTTATTTATTTACTGCATTTATGTCTGCCTTTCTCAAGGAGAAGGCAGATTACAGAGTTATCACAACAATGCACAAACGTCCAGAAGGGAATAAAAACAATATAGTGCCTACAATATTCTTGATGTCACAAATCGGAGGATCCACTGAAATGGATTTCATGGAGAGCAAGGAGATACACAATGCGTTCAATAAACAATGCCGCTTGAAGGTGAACGAAAAAACAGAACTATCTGAAATTTTCACAGGCAATTAAAAGTCCAACACTATTATCTTTATGGAAAGAAGGGCTGCCAACTTCTAGGTGGTGCATGGAATTCCCCTGGAATTACAACTCGTCTCCAAACTACAAGGATCAGTTTCCCAGGAGGAAATCACATCCCAACTGAGGCCCCCCTTTTTCCGAAACTCTGCCTTCCCCAAGGCGTCAACCCCCAATCTCTAGGAATTCCCCAAATTGGAGTTGGCAACCCAGATAGAAAGCATCCCCCCTGCATGATTCCATTTACCGTATCCCGTTTTCCTTTCTTCAAATGCTATCCTGAACAGTTCCATTTCACAAATTCTGCGGGATGATAAAAGTGCGGGAGCCTTCCTGACTCGGTCAGGCAAGCTATTCCACCAGGTGGGTGGGAGCCAACCAAAGAAATGCTCCGGTCTGGGCAACTCCTGAACGTACCCCCTTTCAGGGTGGCACTTTCAAAAGGCTTTGCTCAGACGAGCGACGCAGACACAGCGGAGCGGAGCAGGAGAGGCCGTCCTGCCGATATGGGGGTCTTAGGACATGAAAGGCTTTGCAGGTGATGACAGGGACCTTGAATCAAACACAAGGATTACTTTCAGTAAGTTTATTTATTTTTATTTATGTCATTTATAGTCCGCCTTTCTCACTGAGACTCAAGGCGGATTACGTAGTGTGAGATTAGTACCATTGATATCAAGGTCATTTCAATAAACAATGCCACAGGGTAAAAACGTGCAAGTTTACAAAGACAGAGCATTAGCAAAAATCCAATACAGACTTGAAGAAATGCTGAAACAGAGCATAAGCAATTCTAGGACTGACCTGAGACAACACAGAACTACCCCATAGGGTCGTACTTAAAGCAACCAGTAGTATATAGGAGCACATACTTAAAGCAACAGATAGTGAATAAGGCAACATAATGGTAAAGTTTGTGGTCCCTAACTTTTTAGTAAAGCATCTTTTTGAGACCACCTCCCTATAATACAGCCCCCCTATCTGAGTAAAAAGCCCTTTTGAACAATCCAGTTTTGTACTATTACAACACAAGGATTATTTTTGATAAATTCACCAGATGTAATCTTTTGGCCATCTTTGTGAACAGTTTAATTTTGACTGAGCTCATTGAATTCATTCATCTATACATTCTTCGTTTCATATCCCAGTGCCTGGGGCAAGTTTCAATCTAACTGTGTTTTGTCACAGAACTGCCAGGTTTTGGTAATGCAACATTGACTGGGGTTGGTTCAGAGCTTAAATGAAATTGCTCAGGACAGAATAATGTGTTGCATTATAATATTCCGCCCCAAAGCCAGATGTTCCCATTCCAATCGAGGGCAACTGCCATAGTGCTAGTTTGGGGTTATTCGGTATGCCTGCTTGTAATACACCTTCAAGGGTCCAAGAAACCAAGAGAAAAATTAGACTCCTGAGAAGTGGCTCCCAGCCAGTTTTCCAGACCCTACCCACCCACTACAGCAATAGAAACTATAACTGCACCGCTATAGCTTTCATGAGCTATTACTCCTGGTCTGTGGAGGGGGGTATTTTGGCAATATTCAGAATTAATATTTTTGTCTGTGATGCTGTGCGTGGCTCACTGAAATGTCTGTTCATTGTAGGTAGTATTGCTGGAGGGAGTTTCATAGTTTATGACGGAGAAGAGAATTACACTTTTTATTTCAATGGTAAGTCGATCTGCTGGCCCAATGAAGGCGATGCCAGCCACTGGGAGGGGACAAATGTCATATTAGGGCGGGTGCCAAGGCAAATTTCAACATAGCTGATTTCACACAGGCGCAGAAAAAGCTGCCGTGCTGTGGAAGCAGCAGTGATTCAGGAGGAGGCGGGCGGGGGGATGCTGTTTGCGTTCCTGCCCCCCACACTCCAATTTCAAAAGAACGCCCACCTATTATGCTCTCTTGCCTATGCATTTCTAAGATTAGGCAAGCTTAATCACAATATCACGTGAGCCACAATCATTTTTGACCAAGACAGCTGGCACCGTTTGGGTCAAGAACCCCGCTTCTAAGCATCTTTAATCAACCGCCAACCAGCTAGCAAGCAAACAACCCACCCACCAGAGTCCAGTTATTTTGCCAAGCAGGTGATGGGGAAGGGGAGGCTGGAAGGAGCCAAGAGAGCTGATCAAATCAGTGGCCTGTTCTGGGCTGGCTAGGGCTGAGAAGTCCCAAGAGAAGGGAGAATTGCTCTCTGGCGAATCTTTGCCTTTGCCCCCCCCCCCCGGACCCTATGGGAGCTGCTTACCACACCCCCTCTCCCGGCTGACAGAAGGTTCCAGCAACTTTAACTGCACACAACAGCTTTTTCCTGGACATCGGAGTCAGTTGTGGCTTAGGACTTGAGAAGTAAGAGGATCTTTGCCTGGTGAGGAGAAGGGACATTTGGCAATGTTTAGAATCAGGGCTTTTTTGCTGGGAAAAGAGGTGGTGGAACTCAGTGGGTTGCCCTCAGAGAAAATGGTCACATGGCTGGTGGCCCCGCCCCCTGATCTCCAGACAGAGGGGAGTCGAGATTGCCCTCCACGCTGCTCAGCGGTGCGGAAGGCAATCTAAACTCCCCTCTGCCTGGAGATCAGGGGGCGGGGCCACCGGCCATGTGACCATTTTCAAGAGGTTCCGGAACTCCGTTCCCCCACGTTCCCCCTGAAAAAAAGCCCTGTTTAGAATTAATATCTTGGCCTTCAGTCATTCATGTTACTCATTGAAATGTTTGCTTTTCCTAGGAAGTCATATGATCTATTATGATGAAGACTATTACGATGGTAAGAGGACCTGTCACAATTAAGCTAAGAAAAAGTGGTGCCTGGCAGCTGGTTGGAGAATTGCCTGTGGCTGGGCAGACACGGCTGTTTGCCAGCTTTTTGCATTCAGTTGCTTTATAAACAGTCCTTGAATATGCCCAGAATCGGTGTTACTCTGAACACCGTGCTGACTAAATTTGCGGCAGTTTTTTGTATTGCTCTGTCTCTGCCCAAGTTTGTCTAGATGCTGCTTCTGTTGGTAATCTTCTGCTTTGGGGGAGGGGGAGGCAGTCCTCTAAATTGTTCTCATAATTGAGGATTTGTTGCATTGTGCATGTTTGTCAGAATTACAGAAGCAGGGCTGGCGTGCCCATTGAGGCCAGGTAGGCGGTGGCCTCGGGCGCGAGGGCACTGGAGAGGCGCCGGAGAGGCGCCGGAGGGGGAGAGGCGCCGGAGGGTGCAGCCAGCCAGCCCCTTGCCGCCACTGCACCGCCGCCACACCCCAGCTGGGTGCAGAAGCCATGAGCCGCTGCTGGGGCGGCGTGCAGAGCACGGAGCAGCCTCCACGCGCTGCCCCAGCAGCGGCTCGCAGCTTCTGCGCACGGCTGGGGCATGTGGCGGTGGCGGCACGGGGCTGGATGGCTGCAGCAGCAGCTGCAGCCAGCCACGCCAGCTCTACTGAGGCCCTGCTCCAGGTTTCCCTACAAGTGACGCCTGACACAGGTTGGACACTTGTCAGCTCACCTCAAGTTTTGATGGGAAATGTAGGCGTCCTGGTCTTACAGCTTGGCTTTCCATTTAATTGAAGTTTACAGAACTCCTCCCACCCACCCAATGGAGGGGAAGGGGGGTGCCCGGTGAGAGCCCAACGCCTGCACTCCCCTCCCGACCACATGTTCTCCCTCCCATAGACTGCCGCTCTGTAAACTTCAATTAAATGGAGAGCCAAGCTGCAAGACCAGGACGCCTACATTTCCCATCAAAACTTGAGGTGAGCTGACAAGTGTCCAACCTGTGTCAGGCGTCACTTGTAGCTTGGCTCTGAGGGTGGATGAGTAGCAACTTGATAGGACTGCCTGGGTCATGATGCCAAACTTATGGAACTACCATCCACGGGACTTTTGTCTGTCCCTTTGATCATTGTCATCCTCCAGCAAATGGAGACTTTTGCTTTGTCTGGCTTTCCCTGGATGATCGCTCCTTCCAGCCTTATGTTTTAATTTGCAGTGTTTTATTTTATATATGTATTTTAGCTCTGGTTTTATGATGCATTTTAATGATGCTGTTATAATTGTTAGCTGCCCTGGTGTCAGCCCTGATTGGACAGAAAAGCAGGACTGAAAACTGGTCCCGTGACACAGAAAGCGCAACTCTCAGATATGCTGATTGTGTAGTTTCAACTTCATAAAGATTGTTCTGTGCAGATATACCTTTTAAAAACTATTCATGCTATGGACTTCATTTTCAATATGTAAATTGCTTTGGACATATTATGTTGGAGAAGTAGTATATAAATCTCTTAATTCATTGCCACTGACCTGGGAATGGCAGCTCTGTGGAGTGGGTGGGAGGCTTAACAAAAAAAGAGTTCTCGGCAAGTTCCCAGAGTGTCCATTGCCAGGTTTCCTTGGGGGACGTTCCCTACCTGAAATTGTTTTCAAATTAGTTTTGTTTGCTGTTCAGAACCTGTTGGGATAACCTTAACTCATTCTTACTTTTCCAGAAAACTCCACATATACAGTGGATTATTCTCTGTATGAAACTCCAGTGATTAAGGTAAGCCATCTTCATAAGAATCAGCCTCTCTTGCCCAGTGAAGGCACCCAATGGCAAAGGAGTCTTTCTCTAAGTGATAGATCCAGAGGAGTTAGCCGTGTTAGTCTGTAGTAGCAAAATAGTAAAGGGTCCAGTAGCACCTTTAAGACTAACCCAACTTTTTTGTAGCATAAGCTTTTGAGAACCACAGCTCTCTTCTGACGATGCACCTGATGAAGAGAGATGTGGCTCTTGAAAACTTATGCTACAATAAAGTTGGTTAGTCTTAAAGGTGCTACTGGACCCTTTACTATTTCTCTAAGTGCACACTGGGGGAAGGGGGGTATGCAGTTACATAAGCCAGGTAACAAGCAAAGCTCAAACTGAGGCTTCCTTCATAGAGTCTCTCTACACAAGACGTCTTACACAGGGATGCTCAAGTGACTTACTTTCTGTGTGGTCTTATATTCAAGTGCACTCTGTCTCCCTAGCAATGCATGTTTATCCACAATGGGATAACAAGTGTATGATCTTTCACTTGAGAGTCCCCATGTAAGATGTCTTGTGTACAGAGACTAGAGATGGGCACAAACCAGAAAAAAACCAAACCATGCGGTTCATGGTTCGTCAAATTTCACGAACCACGAACTTGCACGAACCTGCCCCTGGTTCACAAACCGGTTTGTTTGGTTCGTGAAAACATCACATACGGGGCAGAAAATCATCACTTCCGGGTCAGCAGACAGTCTGCAGGAAGTCCATCCCCTGTTGCCTAGGAAACTGATTGATTGGCACCAGGCTGTCTGCAGTCACGAACCAAAAAAAGGAACCAAATGAACCAGCCTAAAGTTCGGGGCGGTTCATCAGAAATGGGATCTGATGAACCGCGGTTCGCAAACCACGAACCGGCATGGTTCCTGCTTAATTTTGGTTCATATTTCAGTTCATGCCCATTTCTAATAGAGACCCATAGGAAGAGCCAAATGAAGGGGCAGTGTTGAGTTTTGCAAGTGCTATCCCTTCTGTCATGAAAGGGTTAAGCTGAAATTTCTGTAAGCTGATGATAGCAAGTTTAGCACACAGAGCCAATTAGGTGTAGAGGAGACTCTTCCAGCCAGAAAGGGGGAGGCTTTCTTCTCAATGATCAATATACTGGAGATAGTTCATGCTATCCTGCACGTACGCAAGGGGTCAGAGAGAGAGAAAGAGGGGGAACAAAGAAACAAGATGGAACATATCAGAACTAGAAAGATAACTTAGTTAAGACTTGTTGTTTTCTTGCCATGTAATCCTTTCCCTAATTTTTGTAGTAAACTTTTCTTAGTAGTTAAACACACACACGTCTACCCTGCATTATTCTGCTGCACTTTATTTACTCTGCTAAATTTTCAACTGGTAGCCCTGTATGAATACAGAGGTTTGGTTTAGCCGTGGAGGCTAATAGCCATTGATAACTCTCTCTGAGAGCCAAGCTACAAGTGACGCCTGACACAGGTTGGACACTTGTCAGCTTCCCTCAAGTTTTGATGGGAAATGTAGGCGTCCTGGTCTTGCAGCTGTAATGGAGAGCCAAGTTGTAAAACCAGGACGCCTACATTTCCCATCAAAACTTGAGGGAAGCTGACAAGTGTCCAACCTGTGTCAGGCGTCACTTGTAGCTTGGCTCTGAGCCAAAATAAATGTGAACACAAACCTGGGGCCTCATGAACTTTTAAAGCTTCTTTTAAAGCTGGCACTCCACCTTGTGGCAGTGAATCTCACAAGCCATTGACTCGTTTAGTGAAGCTTGAATTTCCCTGCACACAGAATGCAATAGACAGGCATTCTCACCCAGCTTTCTCCCAAACTGGCACATCTTCTGGGTGCTAAAACATCTTTTCATGCAAGAATATTCCATCACTTGCCACCTGCTGCTAGTGAGAACTGGGCAAATTGGCAGGGTTACAGCAGAAAACAGAAGGGAACTGCTGGCCGTTGTAAGGTCAGCGCATAAAGCAGTAGTGCTTAAAGGGCGCTGCACAACATAAGAACATAAGAACATAAGCAAAGCCATGTTGGATCAGGCCAGTGGCCCATCCAGTCCAACATTCTGTCACACACAGTGGCTAGAAATCCAGTGCCATCTAAAGGACTGTCAGTGAGGCCAGGACACCAGAAGCCCTCCCTCTGCCTTCCTTCCAGCACCAAGACAACAGAGCACCACCTCCCCACAAAGAGAATACCATCTATCTCCTGTGGCTAATAGCCACTGATGGACCTCTGCTCCATATATTTGTCCAGTCCCCTCTTGAAGCTGGCAATGCTTGTAGCTGCCACCACCTCCTGTGGCAACGAATTCCATGTGTTTATCACCCTTTGTGTAAAGTAGTATTTTCTTCTATCTGTTCTAACCCGACTGCTCAATAATTTCATAGAGTGCCCACGAGTTCTTGTATTGTGAGAAAGGGAGAAAAACACATCTTTCTCTACCTTCTCTAACCCGTGCATTATCTTGTAAACCTCTATCATGTCTCCCCTCAGTCGTCTTTTCTCCAGGCTAAAGAGCCCCAAGCGCCTCAATCTTTCCTCATAGGGAAAGTGTCCCAACCCTTTAATCATTTTAGTTGCCCTTCTCTGTACATCTGAGGCCAGGAAGGGGCATCATACACAGCAGGTGGTGAACGGTGACCAGGCATGTCCGGGGGTGGCGGGGGGGGGGGGGTGGCGGCAGAGCTGTGGTCATCATCTTACTAGGACATGCCTTGCTGAATAATTTAGTTAATTCTGCTTCTGTTTTTCAGAATCTTAACAACTCTGTGAGCCATTTAGTTCAGGGCCGGCTCCCCTTCTTCAGTCTTCTCCATCTTCTGTGGTTTCTTTTAGAAGACCTCAGGCTGTGATTTCAAAAGGTACAGCCAGCTCCTGTTATATTTAGCAGCCTGCGTAACAACATACCAAAGGTGTCTTGCTCCAACCACCCAAGGAGGGGGCAGCTCCACGCTCTGAAAGGCTTGGAGACCGTTCCATCCAGTTGGAGAAGACAAGTGGGGGAAAGCATAACGATCCAGCTTGCTTGTAGCGAAGAAGGGAATCAATTGAGGTCAAGGAGAGCAGGTGAGACGTGCCACAGCAGGTGGGAATGAGGCAGGCCAAAATGGTATTTCACAGAGCCTCCAAAGAGAAAGAAGAGAATGAGGAAGGAATCCAGCACACTCTAGCGGAGACTGGCTGGAGCACAATGTTGTGGTTGTTGCTCACAACCGATAAACTTGCATTTGGACTATTCCCCTTCTGACTGCAGCTGGGGTCATGTGATAGAATGCTTTCCCAAGAAAAAAGATTGTGACTCATTGAAAAGTAGCATGCCAGGGAGAAGTCTAAGCTAGAATCCTCTTCCCTGACAACTAGTTTTCTTGGTGCAGGGATTTGTTTGCATGTATGAAGCGACAAGAACATTTCTATCAGCTACCAGGAGTGGTACAGTCTGGGAAGCGGTCGATTGCCTCTAGAGTAGACCTAAAGCATGGGTGTGACTAAAGCAAGGTCCAACTGACACATTGGAGGGCTGTAGCTGGATTTTGTCCCTGTGTGGCACTTCCCATTTAATTAAGCAGCAAGCAGTTCCAGGACAGATTTTACTGGGCCACTTGTCTTTTAGGTGAGTGCAAGGCTTAAGAATTGTGATGAAGTTTTCTTTGTCCCCACAAATGTGTGCGTAGCAAGCAAGTGGATGCTTCCCTACGAATAAGCATCAGTCCCATGGAACCAAGAGGCGCCTTGGAGCCATGCTCCAACCCTTGGAGAGACTTCGTCCTTCTGTGCCCAGACGCAAGCTGCTGCTGCTGCTGCTGCAAGGGGGACAATTCTTTATATTCCCCCACTACGTACTTCTTCTGAGGTGGATTTTTAATCAAGCCTGGCCCGGTGTACCATTAATGAAACACCAGTTGTTCATCAGCAACTAGCAAACCACACAGGAAGCTAAAAAGAGCCTCTTCACTTGGCACAACAAAACAGTATATCCATAAAACATGTTTCAGATGGGCAGCCGTATTGGTCTGTAGTAGAAGAGCAAGATTCGGGTGCCCTGAAAACCTACTTGGTCTTTAAGGTGCTACTGGACCCAAATCTTTCCCATAAAGCATAATGACACATAACTGAACTTTAGGTATAGAAAGTAGGGGCAGGAGGGGTAATATTGCTTTCAGTAACTGCCAATGATAAGTTTAGTAAAGTGGGTTTGAAATCTCACTTTAGAGCTGGATCCCAAAGGCCTTTCCTCCCTTCTCTGTTTGAAATCAGCCTGTTGATGTAAAACAGAAGTCTGGAGGCACTTTAACATTTTTGCTGGGGAAATAGCAACATTCGATTTATATACCGCCCTTCGGGACAACTTACCACCCACTCAGAGTGGTTTACAAAGTATGTCATTATTATCACCCTGTGAGGTGGGTGGGGCTGAGAGAGCTCTGAGAGAGCTGTGACTGACCCACGGTCACCCAGCAGGCTTCAAGCGGAGGAGTGAGGAATCAAACCTGGCTCTCCAGGTTAAAGCCCTGCCGCTATTGACCACTACACCAATTTATTACTGCATATGTTTTCCCGAATCAGAGCTCCCTCTGATGTGTTCGAGTGTTAATCCATCAGCCTGATTTATGTACACAACAGAAAAGCATGTGCCTGGATGGGGGAGTTTATAAATAGAGGCTGGTTTAAAACTATATCTGCTCTAAAGGGTGATCAATTCACTCAGTATGGTTATGGTAATGAGATGCTCCCAACTATTAGATAGTCAAAGATAAAATCTAGTGGAGGATGATGAGCAGATACAATTAGAAGTTTACAGATACGTAGATGTTGATCTTCCTTTGAGTCTTGGGGTGGGGCATGAACAGGTCCATGGCCATTTCCACATGTCTTACCTGCCTGCGGAACATCGCGCGAAAGACCCGGAAGACACCATCTTCTCGCACGAAATCGTGCCAGGAAGATGCCGTTATCCAGGAGTTTTGTGCGAAATTTGTAATTTCGTGCAAAACTCCCGTTATCCGGGAGTTTTGCGCAAAGTTCATTATCCAGGAGTTTTGTGCGAAATATCTGATTTCGTGCAAAACAGCGTCTTCCTGGCATGATTTTGCGCGAGAAGATGGTGTCTTCTGGGTCTTTCGCACGATGTTCTGCAGGCAAGTAAGATGTGTGGAAACAGCCAACGTGTAAAGGATACTCATAAGGTTTAGTAATTTCTAGTTAGGATCCAGTACCTGTAGTCAGAGGTCTAACAAGCAATCTAATTCAGCTCTCTTCCCTGTCGACAGCCTTCTCTGTTCATGACAGAGGATCCTGCAGGTCTGCTCCAGTAACGGTGGTGCTTCGCCCTGCGCAAAGAATCTCCTCCCAACAAAAGAGATTCTTCAATCTGCAGGATCCAGCCAACTCTTCTTGATCCTTTTGTTTGTGTGTGCATGGAGGATAAAATGTCGTAAATATTAAGCAACAGAAAGGTGTGTGGCAAATTAAAACCTATTACATTTACTGTGATAGGAGGTTTGATAAACCGGATCCCTCCGTTCACGAGAAGAACAAAAGTTCCTCCTTTTGTATCCCAGGTTGAACATGGGATAACAAACTAAATGCAGATGGGAGGTTTAGTTCAGATGGCCTATCAGACTTTGTTCCTACAATTACACACTTCCTCCCTCAAGAACTGCCAATTTATTTCCCTCCATTTGGAACCGGAGCTGGTGTTCTAGAATGTCCCAGAGGAAGCCAAGGATGCTGTCTTGGGGAGCACTGCAGCCCAGCGGAAAGCCTCGGGAAGAAAGCACGGAAACTACAGAAGAAGAGCCGATCAAAGACGAAGAGAAGCCAGGATTGTGTCCCGCTGACTGAATGGAGGGTCTCCTGCCATGAAGCTGCGGGGATCATTTTATCCTTAAAAAGTAGGACTTGGCGCTTTAATGGGAAGAAGAATCAAAGACAGCCTTCTTGTGTTTACCTTGATATTCTAAAAAGAGCACTTTAAGTTTTGGTAATATGTTATATTTATCTAAATTTGATCTATTCGTTGCTGACTAATCCACTAAAATTTGTCTTGGTCCACAGTCATGGTTGAATGTAAGTTGCTTGGAGGTGCTACGTCATAGCAGTTGCCTCTGAGGGTAAGAGCTCCTTTTTGAGATACAGCAACCGCAACTGCACACAGTATTCAAAATGAGGCCACACCATAGATCTACACAAAGGCATTATAATACCGGCTACTTGACTTTCAGACCCTTTCCTAATAATCACCAAATGGCAGAGGTTGCCTTTTTCACTGCGGAGGCACACTGAGCCGATACTTTCACCGAGCTCTCCACTATGACCCTGAGGTCTTTTTCCCTCTGAGGGCCGAGCTACAAGTGACGAATGACACTTGCCTGGCAAGTGAACGGACTCACGTGTATTCCTCCCTGTTCACTTGCCCTCCACTCGATCACTACGTGCAAGTGGAGGGCAAGTGAACAGGGAGGAATATGCGTGAGTCTGTTCACTTGCCAGGCAAGTGTCATTCCTCACTTCTAGCTTGGTCCACAGTCTCAGCAAGTTTGGACCCCATTTGTTCTGATGTGCTTCCCCTTAAACTTTTCTACACATGCCCCATCGTTGCCCACTCGTCCCATTTGTGGAATCCTCCGGGAGCTCTTCGCAGGCAGCCTTGTTTCACCATTCTGAATAAGTAATAAATTGTGATCTGTATGCTTCATGGATGGGGGCTGGCTGGGTCCTCGATATCTCCTGTTGATCTCAATGAACCGCTTGGTCCGAGCAGCACCAGCCCCGCTAAGAGTAAGGTGTGGTTCATGACTGCAGGGGAATGGGTGTGTGTGTGTGTGTGTGCGCGGAAGGATCACAAGATGGAATGCCCCCCTAAGTTAAAAACTCCCTGTGAACAGAAAGGAGGCAAAAAGGGAAAATAACCTTTCTCCCAACTGTACTAGTTTGCTATTTGTGTGGGTTTACATGAAGAAAGAGCATGCGAAGCTGGAATCTGCCACTGGCAGGTCTCAAGAGAAATGGAGAGAATTGAACAGATTAATTGACACTAACTACCTTATGCGTTCACAGTCACAGCAGTTAGCGAGTGGGGTTTCCATTCATTGAAAGTGGATAGATAGACCAAGGATGCGTGTGTCAGTACTAAACTAGGACGCGACAAGTTAGGGGGGGGGGTCTGTGAAGGGTAAGTGAGCAACTTGAAAATCACCCCTCCCAACCCCCAAGAGCTCTTCCAAGCCCTTGGGGGCTTAAACAAACTAACCCACCCACCCCTTTCGCATTTGTCTATGAGTAGGGTGACCTCTCAAAACAGCAGACAGGGAAAGATCTCTACCTGTAACAGAGATCATGGAGGACGGGGGCTCAGGTCTGTGGGTCACCAGCAAGAGTTGCAGTTACCGGGATGGTAATGGTAGGCAACAGAAAGTTGGTGCAGGGTAGGCTCCGCCATCCAAAGAGCTATAGGATAAGAGGTAGATCAAGATAGGTAGCCGTGTTAGTCTGTCTGTAGTAGTAGAAAAGAGCAAGAGTCCAGGAGCCCCTATAAGACTAACAAAATTCGTGGTAGGGGATGAGCTTTCATGAGCCACAGCTCACTTCTTCAGATACAGAGTATCTGTGGCTCACGAAAGCTTCTACCCTACTACAAATGTTGTTACTCTTGTAGGTGCTACTGGACTCTTGCTCTATTCTATGGCAGGATAAGAGGAACAGCTCCAGGTAAGGCTGCTGCTAATGCTGCAGCATATTGTGGAAACTGTCGCTCTGCAACCAGGGACCAGTCCACTCGTTGCTGCCGGTTCGCTGCTTGGGTTTGCCTCTTACCATAGGCATGTAAAGAGTGCAACCTCACTTGATCTTTCCCTAGTACTAAACTGATGTCTCTGCTGAGAATAATATGCCAGTGGCAAGAAGGTCTTTAAGCAAAACTGGAAGTTTTTATTCATAAAGGCAAAACAAAACAAAAACAGTTGGGCAAGGCACCAGATATGGGCCCAGCTCACTGACCACTAGAGCACTATAGAGATAGATACAGAATACAAGTTAGCATGCAAGATACAACAATATTATAACTACAGAAAAAAAACCTTCCCTCCCCCCATTCCAGAGCTCTGTGACCACTCCGTTGCACAACCACAAGCTCAAGCTGGCCTTTGTGTGTTGGCAAGTGAGGGGTCCGAGTTCTTGTTTCGTCCCTCTTTTATAGGGAAATATCAAAGACTTGCTTCATTAACATCTTAATCAATCGCATTGTCTTTGTTCTTGAAGGACAGTTCCGTTGAGGGTCTTTCGTGTAAACACAAGTCCACACATCCTTTACCTCTGTGATAGACTGCATCCTTGATATGCATTTGTAATTTGCAAGGGAATGTTCACATCACACCAGTGGTGTTAGGATATCCTGTTCTTCCTAGAGATAATCTGTTTGTTGTTTACCCTAGCCCTCATTACCTCTGATCTTTTGGTGATTTATACCAAAGGACTAAAAAAAAGGTCTCACACAATTAACTTTTATAGCTTTACCTATTCTCTGGTGAGATCTTCCCAGGGGATGCAACTTTATTCTGCAGGGACAGAGAGAGTTTTTGGAAGATTTCTTTTTCCCAACCTATAGCTGGTTTTCTATTTCTAACATAGGCCAAAAAGGCCTGGTTCCGACCCACTAACAAATTCTGACTACACAGCACTGTTCATAGGCAGCTCTGAGGCTGTGCAAGATGGACAGACGGACACTTCTTCCTGCCTCTCTAAGGGGCTTCCAAGGAACCAGGTGGCTTTCGACAGCCTTCGCAGAGCTTCTAGACTCCTCTCTAGGAATATCTGAGCCACCTGTCGGGGGGGGGGGGCTCCGTGACTGACAACTCGTCCTTGTCCTCAGAAAGGGCTTCAAGGGTTTCCTCCTCAGGTTGGCTTGCAAGACTCCTGGGATTGGTCCCTATAGCCAAGGTGACCACCGAATGGGTCCAACGGGGTGGTCATGCTAGTCGGGGAATTGGTGGTGACTGCTGAGGCTTAGAATCTTTATGTCATCTTACATCAGCAACTAGATGAGCCAGTTTGGTGTAGTGGTTAAGAGCAGCAGGACTCTAATCTGGAGAGCCAGGTTTGATTCCCGACTCCTCCACTTGAAGCCAGCTGGGTGACCTTGGCTCAGTCACAGCTCTCTCGGAGCTCTCTCAGCCCCACCCACCTCGCAGGGTAATTGTTGTGGGGATAATAATGACATACTTTGTAAACCGCTCTGAGTGGGCATTAAGTTGTCCTGAAGGGCGGTATATAAATTGAATGTTGTTGTTGTTGTTAGATGGGGCACATCATTCAAAGGCCAAGATTTAATTCCCTGAGTACAGCTCAGCAAAACGGCATGTTCCTCTCTCACACTGATGCACCTTCCATTTGATGTATTTCACTAAGGGGCTGTGATAGAAAGATTTGACTGAAACCTTAAATTCAGTATCGAAATCAAAAAGAGTCCAGTAGCACCTTTAAGACTAACCAATTTTATTGTAGAATAAGCTTTCGAGAATCTTTTTGATTTTGCTACTACAGACTAACATGGCAAACTCCTTTGAACCTTTACAGAAGCAAACTGATCCCCACATCAAAAGGAGCTGTTTGCATCTCCATATCAAAGGAGTTGGTTGCATCTCCCCTCTCCTCCCCCCTCCCCCTCTATATTTGACCAGTTTCTGTTGGCCCTCCATGCATCTGACGAAGAGAAAACAGGGTTAACATACCTGTAACTTATGTTCATCGAGTTCTTCTGTGCTGACACACATGGGGACTGCGCAGGCGCAGGCCAGCCGCCGGAGAATTTTCTAGAGCTTCTATGGCTCCGAAGGGGTCGTTTGTCGCGCGCCTCAGCGACCGTCTTCCTGCCCAAACGGTCACGTGATCCTCCAGCGACCAACGGCGCATTCCCTCAGTTCTCCTTTGCCGCCGCTTGACCAACACACTTAGCCGTAACACCTTAAAACACATCAAACTCCGTTACAGCCACCACATATTTGTGCATTGGAATTCACAGCGGGGTAGGAGGGAGGGTTGTGTGTCAGCACAGAAGAACTCGATGAACATAAGTTACAGGTATGTTAACCCTGTTTTCATCTTCGTTCTTCTGTGCCTCCACACATGGGAGTGTACCAAGCTTCACACAATGAGGAAGGTGGGGTGAAGTCCAACACAATTTTATTGAACAAAGAAGAATAACATAACATACACATAGACATATATACAGTCCACAAGATGTGCAGAAACATATACATACTCAGTATATACAACACTATATACAGAAAATATATATATACATATATATACACTAAATTACCCAAGGGTACCTAGCAGGTACGCAAGGACCTACATCCAAGACTCCCCTAGGAAAAAAGGGAGTGTAGGACAGCCCTGGCCACAGATACATCCTGCTCCGCATTGACATCAATGGCATAATGCCTGACAAAAGTGTCTGCAGAGGACCATGTGGCCGCTTTGCAAATGTTAACTAGGGGCACACCCTTGAGGAGTGCCGAAGAGGATGCTTGGGACCGCGTGGAGTGGGCTCTGACATGAAGCGGGCAAGCCACCCCGGCCAGGGAATAGGCCTTGCTAATGGCCGTCACAATCCACCTAGACAGGGTCTGTGAGGAAGCCCTGTTACCCCTGTCCTTGGCCCCAAAACATACAAACAGGTGAGGACCGGAGCGGAACCCTTTCGTCCTATCCAGGTAATAGGCAAGGGCCCTCTTCAAGTCTAGGGAATGGAGGGCCTTCTCCCCTCTAGAGGAAGGGTGAGGAAAAAATGCAGGCAGCGAGATATCCTGCGAGAGGTGGAAAGCGGACACCACCTTGGGCAGAAAACCCAAGCTGGGACGCAGGACCACCTTGTTGGGATGAAACACAAGGAAAGGAGGGTCAGACCGCAGCGCAGACAGCTCACCGACCCTTCTGGCCGATGTCACAGCCACCAAGAATGCCACCTTGTAAGACAAGACATCCAAGGGGCAGGTAGCCATAGGTTCAAATGGGGGCAACATTAGACGTGAAAGCACCAGGGACAGCGACCACTGAGGCACTGGCGCTGACACAGGTGGGTAAAGGTTGAACATGCCCTTAAGGAACTGGCGGGATTGTGGGTGAGAAAACACCGTAACACCCTCAACTCGGGTGTGAGCAGCTGATATAGCTGCCAGGTGGACCTTGAGGGAGGACACCTTCAAGCCCAGGCCACGCAAGTGGCACAAATACTCGAACACAACCCCTAAAGGGCTGCTGTCAGGCACCACTCCTTTAGCAAGTGCCCAAAGTTCAAACCTGCGCCACTTGGCTGCATAAGCGCGCCTAGTGGATGGTCGACGGGCGTTCAGGAGGACCCTCTGTACTTCGTCAGTAAAAATTACAGGGGAGGAACGATCCGCCAAGCCGTCAGGTGCAGCTTCCTGGGGTCGTGGTGGACTAGGCTCCCGTTTAGGAGAAGGTCGTGCCGAGGGGGCAGACTGACATAGGTCCGTTGGGACATCCGCAGGAGCTTCAGGAATCAAACCTGCCGTGGCCAAAAGGGGGCCACCAGGATGCAGTCCGTCCCGTCCTCCTCTATCTTGCACAGGACCCTGGGGATCAAGGGGAATGGAGGAAACATGTAGTGCAAGCCCTGCGTCCACGTAAACTGGAAGGCATCCCCAATAGAGAGGGGGTCGCTCCCTGCCCTGGAACAGAATGTGTGGGCCTTGGTGGTTGCCACAGTGGCGAACACGTCTATCACTGGATGACCCCACATCTGAAAGATCGGCCCAACGCACTCTACGTTCAGTTCCCACTCGTGGTCCAGCAAAGGGACCCTGCTGAGGGCATCTGCCCGGGCATTGTCTGACCCAGCCACGTGTATAGCACGGAGCGACACGCCGTTCTTGATAGCCCACTGCCAAGTGAGCGTGGCTTCCCGGCACAGGGCCATGGATACTGTACCCCCCTGCTGATTTACGTAGTACATTGCTGTTGTGTTGTCCGTCTGCACCAACACCTGGCGATCTTTCAGCAGTGCTGTAAGGGACACAAGTGCGAAACGAATGGCTCTTAGTTCAAGCACATTAATATGGAGGGTCTTTTCCCTCTCAGACCAGACATCTTGCACAGACACATCACCACAGTAAGCCCCCCATCCCAACAGAGAGGCATCAGTGGTAACCGTGACGTCATGGTGCTGATACCCAAAGGGAGTCCCTTTAAACAAGTTGTCATCAGACAGCCACCAGTCCAAGGAGGAGAGGATGACCCTCGGGATAGAGAATTTGAGGGACGGAGGGTGCAGCAGAGCATCGTACCTCCGCACAAACCAGTTCTGGAGAGGGCGCATACGCAGCCTAGCAAAGGGCACCACAGAGGTGGCCGCTGCCATATGCCCTAGTAAGCACTGGATAGTGCGCACGGACTGGAAACGGTTCCTTTTAAACATGGACACCAGACCCCTTAGGGACCGAGCCCTCTCCAAGGGGAGCAGAGCCTTACCCTCCACAGAGTCTAATAGTGCACCAATGTAGGACACTTTGCAGTTGGGCACCAGTTTGGATTTCTCAAAGTTCACCAGGAGCCCCAGGCGTTGGCAAGTGCTAAGTACCAAGCCAATGTCCTGCACCAGCCTAGACTCCGATTCAGCCACGATGAGCCAGTCATTGAGGTACGGAAAGATGGTACAGCCTTCTTCCCGCAGGAAGGAAACCACAGGGGCCACACATTTCGTGAACACTCGTGGGGCAGTGGACAGCCCAAAGGGGAGCACCTTATACCGGAAAACCCTTTGCCGGTGAACGAAGCTCAGGTATTTCCTGTGCTCCTCCCGTATTCCCACGTGAAAATATGCATCCTTCAAGTCAAGGACCGCAAACCAATCCCCGTGTTTCAGCAAGGCGATCACAGCCGCCAATGTAACCATCTTGAACTTGGTCACCTTGGGGAAGGCATTAAGGCCCCTCAGATCTAAAATGGGACGTAAGCCCCCATCCTTCTTGGGGACCAGGAAGAACCTAGAGAAGAACCCCCTTACAGAGTCCTCATAGGGCAATTCTTCCACAGCACCCTTGGCCAAGAGCGACACAATCTCCGCATCCAGCTCGGCCATAGTATTATTGACAGCTGTCAGGGGTGAACTGCACCTAGGCAGCTCAACGAACTCCAGCCCGTATCCCATTTCAACAATTGTTAAGACCCATGAGTCAGATGTTATTGACTCCCACTCAGAAAGGAGTGGACTCAGTCTGTCCGAGAAATTCGGGGATACGGCTGGCGTGACCCGTCAGTACTGCCTCCCGGCGCCCTGCTGATCTCTCTGCTGGGCCGGCGGCTGCGACGGGCGAGGCTTGAAGGGCCTACGTCTCCTCTGCTGCTGCGCAGGAGGGTAGGGCCGGTGCTGGTAGGCAGGATGCTGGTGGTAGCCCGGCCGCTGCTGCTGGTACCTGCCCTGGAAGTGGTAAGGGCCGGACCGGGGAGCGTACCGTGGCCTGGAGGTGGGCTTGTCCGCAGGAGCCAGCCCCAAGGACCTCGCCGTCTGCCTGTCTTCTTTTTTCTTTTTCAGGGTCTCGTCGGTAGCTTTAGAAAACAGCGAGTCCCCCTCAAAAGGCATGCTCTCCACCCTGGACCGCACCTCCTGGGAAAGGGCAGTAGATCGCAACCAGGAGTGGCGCCGGAGAACCACCGCTGAAGCCATTCCTCTAGCAGCAGTATCGGCAGCGTGGCTCCCTGCATTCATTTGCTGCTTGGACAGCCTGACAGCCTCCGTCTGCAGCAGGGATACCACAGCCTTCTGCTCAGGTGGGAGGTCTCGAGTATAGGATGCCAACTTCTCCCACAGGTAGAGCTGGTAGCCAGCCATAATGGTTTGATAGTTGGCGATCCTCAGGCCCAACGAAGCCACAGTGTACTGGCGCCTGCCAAGAGCGTCAAGCTTCCTACTCTCTTTATCGGCCGGCACAGAGGAATGACCCGACCGCCGGGGGTTGAACTCCTCCGTGACCAGAGAGGAAGGTGGAGGGTGCTTCACCAACGCCTGCCAGGTGCCCTGCTTAATCTTATAAAGCTGCTCGATCCGTTTAGACGTCGGCGGCTGGTCACAGGGCACCTTCCACACCCGCTCCACTATCTCCTCTATACCCTCAAGCATGGGGAAGCCAATAGACGCCGGATTATCCCCGTAGATCCGCTTGAGGAGCTTGTCCTTGGTCTGGGGCACTGCTGAAGAGATGTCCATCTCGAGGGCCTGAGCCATCCTCGCCATCTGTCGGAGTAGATGCGGAGGTCCTCGTACGGTGAACCCGTAGCTGGCACCAGATCGTCAGCCGGCGATGGCTCGGACCAGGACTCCGATTGGTAGTCGCCGAGGCTCTCCACTTCCCCCTCATCGGAACCGAGCTGGGATTCCTCAACCTGGACTGGAGGGGGCCTCGGTTCCGACATGGAGAAACCGGCAGGTGCCCCTTCCCAGTGGCAATGGTACGGTGAGGGAAGGTAGGAGGCCTGTCGATGTCGGGACGCAGTGGACCGGGCGGATCGGACACTGTCCCTGGACCGACGCCGCTCACGACCGGCAGCAGGTGAAGATGGCCGGGCAGGAGATGGACGGCTGCGAAGAGGCGACGGGCTCGGTTCCGACCTCGGCGACCGACGGGCAGGTGATGGTCGGCTCCGATGGGACCGCGGGCTCGGCTCCGGCCCAGACGAGAACTCTGCCTGCACCGTCTCAAAGGCCATCGGATCCGGCACCGGTACGGAGACTTCCTCCGGTTCAGGAGAGCCCAGATGAGGGGAAGGAGTATGAGGAAGCACGATGACTTCCCCTGGAGGAGCGGGACACGGCGACCGATGATGCTTGGTCTTCTTCTTCTTCTTGGCCGGTTCCGAAGAAGACCTCGGAACCGACGCGCTCCTCGCCTTGGAAGGGGACCTCTGCTTCGACCTCTTCGCCTTGATCGGGATCGAACCAGTCGTTGGTTCCGACCGGGGACTCGGTACCAGGATCCTCGGTTCCGAAGCTGGTCTCGGATCCGACCTGGTGGATGACGCGCTCCGGGGCGGCTGCGCCGAACCCTGCACTGGAGAGGCCGCTCTCGACGCCGAGGCACTCGGGGGACGCGGTTTTGACCCCGACCTCGTGGAAGCCACTGAGCCAGCTCTCGATTGCCGTCCGGCAGAGGGGCTAGGGCCGGCCTTGGGCGGAGGTAACGGAGTGCCCTCAGACATGACCGTCTGCCACAGTGAGGAGTTCAGTCGGGCCTTGCGATCCTGCCGGGCCTTGTTGGTGAAACCCTGGCAGATCCTACAGGCCGACACATTGTGGGTCTCCCCCAAACAAAATAGGCACAGCTCATGGCCATCGGTTTTGGCCATTTTGGTGTGGCACTGAAGGCAGTGCTTAAAGAGAGCCGTGGAGGCCATCTTAAGGGGCACGCGAGAGAAAGGTCAAAACAGTCCGAGTCGTATTACCGAGTCCACGTCAAAGTCCAAAGCGAGATCCGAAGAATAGTCGAGGTCAGAAGTCCGAAGTCAAAAAGCCAAGATCAATCAGTCAGAAGAAAGGCACGAAGCACAAAGCACAGAGCACAAGCTCACGTTCTCTCCAAGCGGCGGCAAGAAGAGAACTGAGGGAAGGGGCCGTTGGTCGCTGGAGGAGCACGTGACCGTTTGGGCGGGAAGACGGTCGCTGAGGCGCGCGACAAACGGCCCCTTCGGAGCCATAGAAGCTCTAGAAAATTCTCCGGCGGCTGGCCTGCGCCTGCGCAGTCCCCATGTGTGGAGGCACAGAAGAACGAAGATGAACTATGATTCTCGAAAGCTTATGCTACAATAAAATTGGTTAGTCTTAAAGGTGCTACTGGACTCTTTTTGATTTCGCTACTACAGACTAACACAGCTAACTCCTCTGGATCTTAAATTCAGTATGGCTCAAGAGAGCCACCTAGAGGGGCTGGAAACTTGGACTCCGGGGTGTACATTAGGATTACTCTTTTTTACCTCTGCATTGGGCCACCATGCCCAACCTAACCTCTTTTGGACAAATGATGGACCGGTTTGGGCCAGACCCCCATTTTCAGTGAAATCCTAAGCAGACAGAACGAGATGGATAGCCATGTTAGTCTGTCTGTAACAGTGAAAAAGAGCAAGAGACCAGTAGCACCTATAAGACTAACAAAATTAGTGGTAGGGTATGAGCGTTTATGAATCATGAGCCACGGCTCACTTCTTCAGTAGAAAAGAGCAAAAGTCCAGGAGCCCCTACAAGACTCACAAAATTTGTGGTAGGGGATGAGCATTCATGAATCATGAGCCACGGCTCACTTCTTCAGTAGAAAAGAGCAAAAGTCCAGGAGCCCCTACAAGACTCACAAAATTTGTGGTAGGGGATGAGCTTTCGTGAGCCACAGCTCACTTCTTCAGCATAAAAGAGCGAGAGTCTAGTAACAGTTGTAAGACTAACAAAAATTTGTGGTAGGGTGCGAGCGTTCATGAGCCACAGCTTTGGTGAGCTGTGGCTCACGAAAGCTCATCCCCTACCACTGATTTTGTTAGCCTTATAGGTGCATCCTACAGAGAGTTACTGCTGTAGAAGGCCATTGAAATCAATGAGTTTAGAGTGGAGTAACTCTGAGCAGGATTTCGCTGTTTGTCATGGAAGTTCAGAGCCATTATTAGGGTGAAACTATCCTTTAATAATTTTCTGGTTGGCAACAGTCGCCTGTGACATCAGATATGACATTTTACATCAGATTGCCCATATCTACTGGTCAATCTTACCAAGGGGGCTTAGGTCAGATTCCATCGCCCATAAATATCTGGGAGTTCTGGGTATTTCTTTCTCCCCATTTTAGAACAGCATGAAATCTGGAGACCCCAATAACAACGGGTAGTAGTTAAAAACTCCTCTATCATCTTGGTACTGTAACAACCTCTGCACATGCTCTAAGAATCCTACTACAACCTAGGTAACGTGTATTTAGCTGAGTTGGAGCAACTTTATTGCTTTTATTTGAATGTTTTTGTGCTGTGAGATTGTGTGCTCTTTCCTAATGAAGAAAGCTTTGACTCTTGAAAGTTTTTACCTTGGAAATCTTGTTGATTTTTAAGGTACTACTGGACTTGAATATTGCTGTGCTCTTCTCTATAGTCATGTTTTGCCACTTCCCTACCTCTTTTGAACCCAACCGCCTCCCAGCTCCCTTTTCGATAATAACCCTTCTCTTTCTAAAGACATTCTTTTGCTTTGGTAGTACAATATATTTCTCTGGAATATTTCTCTTAATCTCTTCCTTGTGGCTAATCTTCCCAGAAGTTACATAATTGCTATAAGGTACTTCCCAGCGTTTCGTCCCTGTTACATCTGTATCGGTCTAGTACTGTGGTAGAAGGGCAGCTTCTAAGAGGTCAGTCTAGATGTTCTCAGGAGTTCCCTGAGCAGTGGCAGCCTGTTACGAGGGTGCTTTCCAGGGAACTTTGGGTTTGAAGGGGTTTCCCAGTAAGGAAAGGCACCTTTCCCCCCTTTCTGCTGTCACAGTGAGATTTTAAATCTTCCCATGGGCCCTTCTAAAAATACAAGTTACTTGGAGTCAAGGAAATGCAAACACCACATTCTTTCTGCAATGTTTCAATTTTTTTAAAAACGCATCTTGAGGAAGTTCTCTTGTTCAACAGGGACCCTGTAACACTTTTTTTTTTTGCAATATGCCAAGAATACAAGAATAGGGAACTTGTCCAAAGTTGTTATCACACTGACAATAAGGTCGTCCTTCCTCAAAGAACCTAAAGTGTCCAGATGCAGATGGAATCCGTTTTGGAATTAGATGGATTTTAGTCCATGGAAATACACGCACTTGTGAAATTGTTTTGATAGACAAGGAGCTGATAGACATGCATGGCTAGGGTCAGCAAGACCATTGGGGTACTTTTCCTTGAGGAACCAGTCCTACCAAAACACCTTGGCCTATAAATAACAAGATCATTTCGCTTTCCAGAAGACGAGATAATGCCACTAAATATAAACATCACCCAGAACTGGATTTTTCTTATATAGGTGGTCAGGAGCTTTGTAAGAGAACCTCCTTTGATACTTCAACAGTGTCTCCTACGGGGTCTTGAAGAAGAGCATCCAGTTTCATACAACATAGTTATAGTAAAAAGAAATACAACTGATAACATTGGCACCACTGGGGCATTCCCTAAGGAGATACCGCATAAGCCAGGGACCAGGGAAATCCTTCCCACCACGGCAGAGACACATGGGCCATGACGACACGGTCATTCCCAGCAACCAGGCCTGGCCATCACACCCAGAAGACCTCGAAAGGGCATGACGGCATGGCTGTGATAGAGGGAACCAAGCAACCACATTTTCTGTGGTGACTCCCATTTTATGGAAAGGCCTACCTGAAGAGGTCAGGATGCCCCCCCCTCTATCATTCCGCAGAATGTGCAAACCACAAAAGTTCAGGAGGGCGTTTTAATAAAGGGATTAGAACTCTAGTATAAAGGAATATAATGGTGTCAGACAAGGATGCATATTATCTCCCTGTCTGTCCAATCTCTATGCAGAACATAATTAAAACTGGATGAGATTTAGAAAAAGGGAAAATTGGTGGAAAACAGTGAAGACTTGAAAGGACTACTGGTGAAGGTTAAAGGAGAAAGCACCAAAGCAGGATTACAGCTGAACATCAAGAAGACAAAAGTAATGACTACCGAGGAATGGCACAATTTTAAAGCTGACAATGAGGAAATTGAAATTTTAAAGATTTTCTATTCCTTGGCTCAATCATCAACCAACAGGGAGACTGCAATGAAGAAATCAGAAGAAGATTTAGACTTGGAAGAGCAGCTGTGAGGGAGCTAGAGAAGATCCTTGAAGATAAAGATGCCTCTCTGGGGACCAAGATCAAGATAATCCAAACTATGGTATTCCCCACTGTTATGTATGGATGTGAAAGTCGGACAGTGAAGAAAGCTGACAAGAAGAAAACTGATTCATTTGAAATGTGGTGCTGGAGGAGAGTTTTGTGGATATCATGGACAGCCAAAAAGACAAGTAAGTGTGTACTAGTTCAAATCAAGTCTGATTTCTCCCTAGAAGCAAAAATGACAAAACCATCGTACTTTGATCACATCATGAGAAGACAAGATTCTCTGGAAAAGTCAATAATGCTAGAAAAAGTGGAAGGCAGTAGGAAAAGAGGAAGACCAAGATGAGATGGCCTGACTCAATAAAAGAAGCTACGTCCTCCAGTTTGCAGGATCTGAGCAAGTCTGTTAATGATAGGAGAGGTCTTTCATTTTCTGACATTAAGAATGGCAACATCCAGAAACCAGTGGGAGAACACTTCAATCTACCAGGACATTCCATCAAGGACTTAAAGGTCACTGTAGTTCAACAGAAACCTTTCAAAGACAGAATCCAACGGGAAGCTGCTGAATTGGAATTCATATGTAAATTTGACTCAGTCAGGCTGGGATTGAATAGAGACTATGAATGGTTATCTCATTATCAGAAGTAACTGAATTCCTTAACAGAAGCAAACTGATCTCCATATCAGAAGCTACTGTTTGCATCTACTCCACCCTCCCCTCTCCTCCTCTATATCTGACCAGTTTCTTTTGGCCCTCCATGCATCTGACGAAGAGAACTGTGATTCTCGAAAGCTTACGCTACAATAAAGTTGGTTAGTCCTAAAGGTGCTACTGCACTCTCTTTGATTTTGCTACTACAGACTAACACGGCTAACTCCTCTGCATCTATATCCAGGTAAAAAAATCCCTAAATCGCGCAAGTTCTGCTCCCTGTAAATGGCAAGTGTGTCAGTTTTCCAAGCTGGCCAGGCTGACACAGAGCTTAATTTCCTCAAATTGGTTGTGTTTCTGGGTGAGTGTCCCAAACCCAAGTTAGATAATCCACATCTAAGAATACATTAGAAAGGGAACACATATGGTAACAGAACAACTAGATGTGGTAATTTTGAAAAGTTTTTTGCTGATGAACTATCACGAATTCACTCCAATTTGGATACCAATTATTAAAAAGTCCACCAGGACAAACGCCTAATACACTCCTTGGTCTATTTATAGACCATTTTGACCCAATTTCAGGGAGGGGTGACAGGATCCTGAGATCTGTGAAGGTTGCTACTTGTGCCCTGGATCCTTGTCCATCCTGGTTGCTAAAATCACATAAGGATCATATCAACAAATACTGAGTGTATCTATTATAAATCAATCAGTAACCCAGGGGACCTTCCCTTGGCTTCTCAAAGAGGTCGTTATCTGACCACTATTAAAAGCAAACGCCCCTGCAGAAAATGGATGTAGCCAATTATCAGCTAGTTTTTAATCTACCCTCTCTAGTGATTCAGAGCTGTGGCAATCCAGATCCAGGAGACAGACCCTTGACAGACGTGTTCAGTATCCATGAGAACGTGGGGGAATCATAGAAGCAGAGTTGGAAGGGGTCTTACAGACCATCTAGTTCAGCCCCCTGCCCAATGCAGGAACAGCCTAAAGCATCCCCGACAAGGATTCGTCCGCCGCTCCTTGAAGACAGCCAGCGAGGGGGAACCCACCACAGCCCTTGGCAGCTGAGTCCATTGCTGGAATACTCTTAACATGAAAAGGTTTTTCATAACGTCCAGCCGGTACCTTCCCTCCATTGTTTCGAGTCCTATCCTGTTGCCTGCAGCGACAGCTCCCTTCCCTCCTCCAAGTGACAGCCTTTTAAATACTTCAAGAGAGCAACCATGTCTCTCCTCAACCTCCTCTTCTCAGTCCCAGGCCCCCCAGTCTTTCCTCACAGGGCTTGGTCTCCAGGCCCCTGACTGTCCTGGTTGCACCCATTCCAATTTGTTTATACACATCTGGCCACCTCGCTGTGTGTTTGTATGAAGAAACAGCCAGCTTTGAGTTGGGAACCAAGAAAAAGGCAGACAGACACTGCTGTGAGTGGGTCTGGGGTGTGTGTGTGCAGAACCTCTCTTTAACGTGTTTAAAGCGAACAGACCTTAACACCTCCCGTTATGCTGGCACTCGGAGGCACTCAGTGAAGCTGGTGGGCAATATGTTCAGGATGAGCAAAAGGAAATAGTTCTTCATTCAAGGGGCAATTAAATTGTGGAATTCATTGCCTCTGGATGTAACCATAGCCACTGGACAGGAGCACGGATGGCTTTAAAAGGGGGTCAGATTCATGAAGGATGGAGGCCCATCAGTGACAACAGATTCTCTTTACATGAGATGTCTGACGAGGGTTGGGAAAAACCTCAACCCAACTTGTGTTGAACGTGCGACCAAGGAGTCACCATCAGAAGTACTTTCTGCCCCCATACTGCTCTGCAGCCTGGCATGGCGGAGAGACTTCAGTTTTCCCTTCCTTCCACCCTGTGCCCTTTTTAGTGATTAAAAATGGCTGTTGGGCATCTGAGGGTCCCACTACTAGTGGCCACATGTCCAGGGAGCTGGACACTCAAGACCTCCCCTGACCATTATTCAGAATGAGGGCAGAAAAGTGTTTTCAGACGTGAGCCCTCAGCCACTTTTATGACACGAGTCAGGCTGGCTTTTTCCCCAATCAGACTCACGTAATGAGGCATATGTGAAACAGGGTACCCGACTAGATGGGCCATTTTTCTGACACAGCTGGGTTCGTCTCAGGTTCTTATGTTCTCTTTGGGGGTCTCCTGTTGTGTCCCCGCCTCTACCTCTCTCCTACCAGTTTGGTACAGTAGTTAAGAGTGATGGGACTCTAATCTGGATAACTGGGTTTGATTCTCCTCCACTTGAAGCCAGCTGGGTGACCTTAGGTCAGTCACAGCTCTCTCAGCCCCATCCACCTCACAGGGCGATTGTTGTTGTGGGGATAATAACTGCATACATTGTAAATTGCTCTGAGTGTACATTAAGTTGTCCTGAAGGGTGGCATATAAATCAAATGTTGTTGTTGTTGTTACTTGTCTCCCATGCTTTCCTCCCACCCCCAAAAGGAAGCAAGGTAGTGCTGCCCCTGGAATTTCCTTGTGGGTGTGGAAGTGTGCCACGTGTAACAATACATTATCCATGGCTTTAAATTCTTTTGATCATCTTTTTATGGTAAACTACCTGCTGCATTTTGTGTTTCAATATTATAGTTTTATGGTTTTAATTTCAGAGTCATTTCAGTTTATGTATTCCTGCTTTCTGTAAACCACCTTGAGTACTATGAAAAAAGAGGTCATTCTCCCAGTCAACAAAATACATCTATTAAAGAACGCTAATTTAGAAACTCTGAAAGTGTCACAATTTGCTGGGTCAGATAATCGCAATATTCATCTTGCTCTTCTGTTTTTGTTAGACTGTTATTACTCAGTGGTGCCTATTATACTGCAGAGCCACAAGAATATAAGAAGAGCCCGGCTGGATCAAAGGCCCACCCAGAGCTCTGTTCCCACGGTCGCCAACCAACCCCAAGCAGGGTGACCGTGGCAGCACCCGCCTGCCCGTGCTCCCCAGCAACTGATATCAAGAGGACTTTGCTACTGCAGGGCGCAAATGTCCATCATGGCTACTAGCCATTGATCTGCACCTCTCTTGTAGTTTGTTATGCATTCCCCTAAGAATGAGGCTTTTTGTGGTTCCAGAGAGCGCATGAAAAATGTTTCCCTTAAAGAGCATAGCATACGATGGATGCACACACACACACACACACAAAAACATCAGTTGAACATCAGACTACAACATCTGAGCCCAAGAAAATCAAATATGTAGTTTTGAACCGCCCTGTAACAATTGGCTTGTTTTAACCAGAAACCTTTTAAAACTTTTGCCTTTGGATATTTAGTTCAGCTCTTTCCTACTTTAGCTTGAACTTATAACTTAGAGGAAGGGCCTGGTCCTAATAAACACTCCTTCTATATCCACTCACACAAAGTTTCAGGCGTTTTCTACTTTACCCAGGCTTGTACCTTCATAATACTTTCCTTCTCTGTGTTTGTCACCTAGATATTGCTGCCTCCCCAAAAGGTTTTCGCTGCTGCCGAAGGCCTCCACCTTAGATCTCTTCCTGCTTAACTGGTACTACTAGAAGGCTTTGTTAGAGACAGTAATTTGACAGAATGGCCAGCACAGGAGGGTGGTTGTGAGGTAAAAAAGGATCTTTTTTTTCTTAAACAGAAGCAGAATTTATTTATAGGTTATGTGTGAGACAGTTCCAGAGTTGGATATTGGTTTCAGAATAGCTCTTAAGCATGGCAGTTTCAAATGCGATTGTATCTTCTTAAACGTATTTTCACAAACTTTCTGCACAGATCATCACTAAGAGAGTAAACTCTCTTCACACCCACCAAGATCTAGATTCACTCAGGCCTTTCCACACAGTTTGCCTGCGTGGCTCTCCGGCTGCCGTGCAGCTTCCCCGATTTATCCAAAACCTGTTCTATTGAGGAACACACAGACTCTCTCAGGGACACACCGTTCCCTTGAACTTGGCAGGATAAACGCTCTCTCTCAGAAACACACAGGCAGTGCAGGCCTCACACAGGTTGTCTGAAACTAGAATGACCTCTCTCTAAGATATACAAACGGTGACCGCAAAAAGCCTTCCCACAGCACTGCTAAAAAACTGGCGTTTACTCTGTCCTCTCAGGTACAGCTACCATCCAGTCACAGCACCCCTTAGTCACCCACCCAGCCTCCCACCTTTCCTGATAAGGCCTACACTTAAACTCACAGCCACAATTTAAAAAACCCTACACAAGGAAGCAGAAAATAATATCCAAATACATTACATGCAATACATTGCACCCTGTCCTCCACGTGTCCACTCCCCTTGCAAATTGACAGCCATCACATCCCGCAGCAGTGAAGTTAACTATGCATTGTGTGAAGTACTTCCTGCTCTTCATTCAGCTGATCAACATCTTTTGGTGGTACCTGGCCCCAAGGATGTTTGCCTAGCCTCAACTAGGGCCTATTTGGCCCTGGTACCAGCCTGGGGGAACTGTCTCTCCGTCGAGACCAAGGTCCTGCAGGACTTACTAGTTCCACTAGACCTGTAAGACGGCAATGTTCCACCAGGCCTATGGCAGTGGTTGAGGTCTGGCCAGGCCACCAGGCAAGGCTCTCTGCTGTGGCCTTGGTATGCTATTTATCTGATACATCTATAACCTGCCTGTTCTACCCTTCCTGATTATTGAGGTTTATATTTTTACTACCTTGCTGCTGTGTGATGGTTTATGGTTTTAAATTGTGTTTTGTACTTAGTACAAATTAATTGTAACTTAGTACAAATTTGTACTTAGTGCAAATTAAAGAGAGCCAGTTTGGCATGGGACTCTAATCTGGAGAGCTGGGTTTGATTCCCCACTCCTCCACTTGAAGCCAGCTGGGTGACCTTGGGTCAGTCACAGCTCTCTCAGAGCTCTCTCAGCCCCACCCACCTCACAGGGGGATTGTTGCGAGGATAATAGTAACACGCTTTATAAACTGCTCTGAGTGGGTGTTGTCCTGAAGGGCGGTATATAAATCAAGTGTTATTATTATTGTATTCATTTTATGTGGTATTTGTTATTGCATTTTAACAATGTTGTTACCCACCTTGAGCCTGCTCACGAGGAGGGTGGGTTAGAAATTCAATAAATTAAATTGTCTGGCCTGAATCTCCCACTTCTCAGCATCAGTGGATGACTTTATGGGTGCTAGAATTATGAGGAGAAAAGCTTCACCCTGTCCCCTCTCCATACCATACCTCTATCATGTCTCCTCTTATCTTGTCTCACCTCTTTTCTAACATATAGCCCTATGTGTTTTAAGGGCTTGTTGCACAGAAAATAGAGTTATACTTTTAACAAAATGATTCAGAAAGATTGGGGTAAAGGGTTAGGAACTGTAGACTGTGCCACTGTATATAGTTCATGTTACCTGTTGCTCTAAGTGGATTCCTACTATGTAATGTTTGCATTGAATATGTCATGTTAATACTTATGCTCTGCATCACCGTTTCTGATCTTTGGTTCCTTCCAGATTTCTACATAAAACGCTATTGCATTGTCTATTGCGTATCTCATCCTGTTCATTGTATTGTTATATTTTGTGTAATCCGCTGCGAGTCCCAACGAGAAAGGCAGACTACGGGTAATGTAAATAAAAAATAAAATCCGATCCTCAACGGGCAGTTGCTGTAGCCCTGACCATTTTGATTGCTCTTTTCTGCAGCGCTTCAAGCTCTACAATAACCTTTTTCAAGTGTAAGATCCGGGTGTAGCCGGAATACAGATTAGATCACCATATACTCTATACATATGTATTCTCGTGAACTGTGCATTTACTTTAATGTAGTTTGTTAACAGGTTGTATAATAACACAGATGTTCCTTTTATCTTTGACAACCAATTAAAAGTAGTGAACAGTAGCGAATAATAATTTTTTAATTGCTAGAATGGACGTCATAATCTGGTCATTTAACTGTCACCATCTAAAGATTTAGGAAGTTTATCTTGCATCCGCACCATGGCACCACTTGGTAGAATATTGAAAATCTGAGAAATTGGCTAAATCTAAAACCAATTGTATTTTTATATTGGTGTCAATGTGTGAAGGATCTTAGATGTCCCTGTAGATAGCACGTGCCAATTAATAGAAACGATGACCCCCAGGGGAGAGATTGGGGTTTTGACAAAGGAAAACTCGTGGAGAATTAGGGGAGAAATATATCTGTGTGCTTACTGAAAATTCAATGCATTCCCCAGCAGACTGATTATGATGGGATTTTAAATCAATCTAAGATTTACTAGAGAGGTACTAGGAGAATTGATCTTTGTTGCATGTTCTGTTAACTATTTTTATCGCGTTGCTCTTTAATTTTGCAACGCCGTGTAATTGAGCTGTTGGTCGTATGTCACTAATGACCTTACTGAATCGTTTTTAATTGCGAGATCGTCTCCGGAAGGGCGATAAGCAGCCCCTCTTCTAGGGGGGCGAAGCGGCTTCGGGGCTCGGCGCTGCGAAGGCTCTCCTTTCCGCCACGCGGAGAGCGGCCGGCTTCCCTCCGCAGGCGCGGCTGGCGGCTTCGCGGCTCCGGCCTCTGCTGGGCCAGGTCTGCCAGCCGGCAGGAGCGAGCGACAAACGGGGGCCTCGCGCTCGGGAAGCGGAGCGGCCGGCGCGGCCTCGGAGCCGGCGCGCCCCTTCCCCGGCCGAGGCTCCGCGCGGCGGCGGCTGCCATTTTCCCCGCGCCCTTCGGCCGGGGCCGCCATTTGGAGGGAGGGCGAGGGCCGAGCGAGGGAGGCGGCGGGGCCGAGGAGCGACGCCGCTGCGGGTGCCGCGGCCGCCCTTAGCGCGCCCGCTCCGGGCGCACACAAAAGGGGCCTCCGCCCGTGCCTGGGCCGCGGCCTCCGCCTCGCCTGGGGCGCCAGAGGGCGGCTAGGCGGCCGGCCAGGCGGGCGGGCGGAGGCAGGAGGCGGGGCGTCTGCCCGGGGGCCCCGTGCGCCGAGTCATGGAGGCTCAGTGTGCGAGCGGCCATTGAGGGGAGCGGAGCGGCGCGTTTCGCCAGAGCCGGGCCAGGCAGGCAGGCAGGCGGAGGAGCGCAGCGCCCCGGCGTCGCCAGCCCCTCCTCGGCCCTCCTCCAGCCGCCCCGGCCGGGCCGCCCTTCCTCCCCGCCTCGCAGGGCGGCGGCGATGGAGATGAAGAAGCGCATCAACCTGGAGCTGCGGAACCGCGCGCCCGAGAAGGTGAGCCGGCCTCGGCGGGCGCCGTCCCTGCCGCCTCCCTCGCCCCGGCCGGCCCCTGGCCCTGCCCGGCGGAGGGGCGCGGGCCGCCGCCGCCGCAGTCGCGCCCGGCACGGCCGCCGCCTCGCCACCTGCCTCCCGCCCGCCGCCGCCGCCGCCATCGGCCCGCGCTCGCCGCCGCCCGCCCGCCCGCCCGCCCGCCCGCCGCCTCTGCCCGGCCGGGGGTTTGTGGCGCTCGCGAAATTCGCCCGCCGAGACTGGAGAGCCGCCGGCCTTAACTCTTCCGCTGCCGGCCCGCAAGTGGGTCACGCCGCGGCGCCTCGCCGAACTCTCCCCGCCCCGCAACGCAGCGGAATTGCGGGCAGCCCCGATGCGCGCCGAGCGGCGCCGGCCTGCGCGCCAAACTTTCCCCGCCTCCCCCGTGGCCCCTTCGGGCGGGCCGGCCGCCTGGATGGCGCTGCGGGCCCATCTGGGTCACGCGCCCCCCCCGGCCCGGGCAGCTCTCCTCTCTCTCCGCTCCCGGGGGGGGGGCTTTTGTTCGCCTACTCGCGAGGAAGCCTTGCCCGCCCCCCCCCCGGGGTCCGGCTCTTCGCGCGCGCGCGCGGCCCTGGCGAGGGGCGCCGTGAACTCCCGCGGCCGGCCCGGGGCTGCCACGGAACCTGCGCCTTATTTTTAACTCGCTGCCTCCGCGGCTGGTAAACAAGCCGGAGCGCGTGCCGAATCCATCTTGGACTGCCCCCCCCCGGCCCGCCTGCGCAGATCAGATTCTCCACCGCTTTGCAAAAGGGGCGCAAAGATTAGCAACCCCGCCCCCCCCCCCAGAACCCCTGCCCGGGCTGCTGAAAGGCGACGTCGTAGCCTGCCCGAGACGCGGCCTCCTTTTGGCCGAGCCGGCCTCTTCCCGCGCCCTGCCCTGCCCTGCCCTGCCCCTCCCGGGCGTCTTCAGCGGTGCCCGAGGAGCACGTGGGCCCCCCTTCGCCTCTGCTCTCTCGCTAATGGCCAAAGAAGATAAGGCGATTGCGGGCTTGAGTCCCCGCGGCTGGGCGGGGGAGCTCCGGTCTGGCGCCTCCACCCGCCGAGCCGAGGCTCCTGGCACGAGTTCAGGTCGAGGAGCAGCTGCCTGCTGGGACCAACGGCCCGCCACGGAGAGCCGGGCAGGTAGCTCCCTCCCTGCCTGCCTGCGCTGGCTCGGCAGCCAGAGAGGGGCAGGAAGCGCGGGCGGCAGAAGATGGTGGGGCCCAACGACAGCACCGGAGCGGCGACCAGCAAGCGTGCCTTTTGCCTTGCGCTGCGCGGATGAGCAATCGAGTTCTAGCCGTGCCTTGCAGTTCCCGAGAACATGCGCTCTTATGCCCAAGAACTCTTTGTTGCATCTGGATGGAGAGTAAAGAGTCCAGTAGCACCTTTAAGACTAACCAACTTAGTCTGACGAAGAGAGCCGTGGTTCTCAGAAGCTTATGCAACAATAAAGTTGGTTAGTCTTAAAGGTGCTACAGGACTCTTTACTGTTTCGCTACTGCAGACTAACACGGCTAACTCCTCTGGACCTGGATGGATATGGGTATTTCTTTTTAGTTGCAAGGAGTAGGTGACCCCTTTATGTTGCCAAAGTTTATTTACTTAAAATAAACTGTTGGTTCAAGCATTTTTATAAAAAGATTGAGGCTGCTGTGTACATTCGTATTCTGAGAGCTAGGAGTCCAGCTGCGTTTTGGTTTGGGGGGGTGGATTTCAAGTGGGGGGGTGCCTTAGTGAAACTTTGGTGGTGGTGGTGGTGGTTCCCTTGCCTGCCGCGCTACCTGGACAGGGAGGAGAGAGGTAACTAGGCCTTCTGCTTCCCCACTGCTGGAGCCCCCAGCAGACGGCCTGCACTGGGGTCAGTGAGAGCACGGCTGTCCACTGCGATTGCTCCTTTGTGGGGATTTGCATCTGGCCCTCCTTTGGTTGTCCCGTACCTGAAAGTTTCACCTGAAGGGTTCGCAGCCTGTGTGGCAACAGCAGTGCAAAAAAACCCCAGTCAAACGGACAGCCATACACAGCCAGGTGCAGTTGTGAAAGTTAGCAGAGGAGTAACTCAGTTTTTACTCACCAAAGTTTTGGGTTTCGGTTTATGAAAAGTTTGTTTTAAACTCTAGGCTTTCTTCCCCAGTACTTAGCAAAAAAAATAAATGTGACATTCACTACTAAACAGTTTAGTATGTCTTGGAGGAATGATTCATAACAAGACACTGTGGTAATACAAGGGACAACATTCAGAACCCTCCTTAGAGTGTGACCTTCAAGCAAGTCCCATTGAAATTGATGGGAAGTACTCCTGTGTAGAGATTATGGCTGGACTGCGAACACGGTACAATCTGGTTTCGTGGGAATTCTGCACTACACCAAATGAATACAAGTGTAGTTATTTGAAGACGAGCTGTGGCTTAGCAGCAGAACACCTGTCCAGTCTAGATTTGAACCTGGGTCTCCCACATCCTAGTAACCGCACGGACTATGTTTCCAGGTGGACCTTGTGACCCTGAGAATGAACTTCCCTTGGGTTGGAAAAGACAACTAGGGGGAGGGGGTGCCAGAAAGATCTGCAGTCCTTAAGTCTGAGGGTCACTAGATCCAAGCCAGTGATTTCCCCCAAAGTCTCTTACTGAATGTCATAGCTGAGTCGGGATTTGAACTCAGGTCCCCCCGCCCCCCCAATAGCTAGTTGGTGTGATGACGCGTCAGGAGTGCAATTTATGCAAAGTACTAATTGGGGGGATTTCTGAAATATTCAAGTTTTTTGAACAAGTCAGCCATTTGAGTTTTGCTTCACACTTTCTCCCGTAAGATTGATAGAAACCTGGAGCTTCTTCAAGTGCTCAGAATATCCAGTCACATAGCACAGGTCTTGTGCTGGGAATGTAAACGTTTGCCACTTCATAGTACTCGGCTCACAGAGGAACTAGGTTTGACCTAGTCTGGCGGTTCTTGCCTCCTGTAGAAATGCTTCAGGCTTGTCTGTGTTTTTGAGTCATCTTGCATCACAACGGGTCAAACATCGCTTGCAAAATGCATTTGAAATTTGATAATCATCATTCAAACTAAAGATAATTTAAGACGCATGCTTCTAGCCATCTTTATGGTAGTATGTTGTAAATTGTATTAACAAACAAAAGGAAGAATATCCCCGTAATTGTATTTGTACTCTTGAGGCTTCTATGATTTTAGAACAGCTTTATTTTCAAAATATAGAATTAGGTTTTTGCTAGGAAGGCAATTTTGGAGCAAGGATACTGGTTTAGAGTTTGCTGGGCTCATAAAAACTGCATGCGAGTTAGGTTTGAAAACAATTAAAATATGCTAATTAGTTACAGGCTTGAGTGCCATATGATACATTCCCAAGGTACTGAGCAAATGTTCATTCACCCCCCCTCTTAATTTCTGGCCATGGAAAGCGTGCAGATCCGTTTGACAGGCAACTGTGGCTGTATTTCACCATCACCGAAGACCCAGCTAATACTTTGCATGAGGTTTCCTTTCTGGGATCTACCCACAAAATGAAAAGCTGTCTATTACTCCATGCAAAGACTACTGCATTGTGTCTTTTTCTAGGTGGCTGAGCTGGTCCTTGACAATTGTCAGTCTAGCAATGGTGAAATCGAAGGTCTGAATGACACCTTTAAAGAATTAGAGTTTCTCAGCATGGCCAATGTCGAGCTGACGTCCCTGGCCAAGCTCCCCACCTTGGCTAAGCTCCGAAAGGTGAGTCGTGTGGGGCTACCGAAGACGGGTTAGGTCTTGCCACCCACTTCCACCGACCTGTATGTGAGTGCAGCCCATTCTCTGGGCGTCGATTAGCGATGCTGCCCTACAAGCCTTAACCCTTGCGACAGCAGCCAAAATCACATGCCTTCATGACTGGGCTTTTCTTTCTAGATGTTATCCTTGAAACATATTTACACATAACTTTAAGCAGGTTATAGTTTACACCGGGGCTTTTTTTCTGGGGAAAGAGGTGGTGGAACTCATTGGTGGAACTCAGGACCGCACAATGACGCCACTTCGGGTCAGCTGGAACAAGCGGGGGGGAGTTTTTTAAAGTTTAAATCGCCCTCGGTGAAAATGGTCACATGGGCGGTGGCCCCGCCCCCTGATCTCCAGGCAGAGGGGAGTTTAGATTGCGGGGCGGAGGGCAATCTCATCTCCCCTCTGTCTGCAGATCAGGGGGCGGGGCCACCGGCCATGTGACCATTTTCAAGAGGTGCCAGAACTCCGTTCCGCCGTGTTCCAGCTGAAAAAAAAGCCCTGGTTTTCATTTTAACTGTTAAATGTAAACCCTTTTGATCATTGTCACAGTTGTATACTGGAAGGTAAAGCTTAAAAAGAGACTGCTTGCGTGACACCAGGGCTAACCAGATCTTGTTACAATTAAGTTGTTGGAAAATATTTGTCTTTTTGTAGGCTGAGCATTAACTTGGGTCACTAGGCAAGTAATAACCATTTGAACTACTACCAACCATTGTTTGGCTGTAGAGAAATTATAGTGTGGTCACATTTGCTTAATAGTCAGAGTCCAGTAGCACCTTTAAGACTAACCAACTTTATTGTAGCATAGGCTTTTGAGAACCACAGCTCTCTTTGTCTGACGATGCATCTGACGAAGAGTGCTGTGGTTCTCGAAAGCTTGTGCTACAATAACGTTGGTTAGTCTTAAAGATGCTATTGGACTCTTTACTATTTTGCAACTACAGACTAACACAGCTAATTCCTTAAGGTTCAAGAGTCAAACAGGTGCTAGAAATCCAAACAGAATTGTAGCGTATTTACCAGTTTACCAAAACATGGGCTTGTGAAAGTGTCAAGGGTTGACTACACAACCTTTGTGTATTGTAGCTGGAACTGAGCGACAACCTCATTTCAGGAGGTCTGGAGGTCCTGGCAGAGAGATGTCCAAATCTCACCTATTTAAATCTGAGTGGCAACAAAATCAAAGATCTCAGCACGGTGGAAGCTCTTGTAAGTATAACAGGGAATAAAAAGTGGACTTAGAATTAACGTTGGTAGAATGGGGATGTGGATAATAAATTTGTAATAGAAGGTATATACTCTATAATGGACTGGTAAGTACACTGGTTGTAAGTGGATTGGTAAGTTTACCAAGTATTAGATATAACAGCGTTTGAGGTTTACACAGGAAGTTGGTATTGCTTAAAGTTGATTTGGTGTGTGGTATTATAGATGAGGTGGGGAAATCATGACCAGGGTAGCTGTAGCTGGTTTGTGTGTTAGTGTATGATTACCATGATTTGCATAAAATGGGTGATATCAAACTTAAAGTTTCCTAGCATTTTAGTCCAGCTTTGTCGTTGAGTTCCCTTCCACGAAAGGTAAGTGTGCAGTTGAAGAGCAAGATTTAAGTCCAGTAGAACCTTAGAGACCAACTAGATTTCTAGGGTGTGAGTTTTGGAGAGTCCAAGCTCCCTTCATCAGACAAAGTATCTTGTTGGTCTTTAAGAAGCTATGTGGCTCTAATCTTGCTTTTACACTGTAGTAGTATATTGGCTGCCCCTGGCTGGATAGCCCAGACAAGCCCGATCTTGTCAGATCTCAGAAGCTAAGCAGGGTTGGCCTTGGTTAGTAATTGGATGGGAGACTTCCAACGAAGACCAGGGTTGCAGAGGCAAGCAATGGCAAACCACCTCTGTTAGATTCTTGCCTTGAAAACCCCACTAGGGGTCGCCAAAAGTCAGCTATGACTTGATGGGCCTCTCCACCCCAGTATATTGTGAAAGGTGTTATCCATTTCTCAATCCCTGTCTTGAGTCTGAACATATTTGCTCCCTTGAAGTTTCTGATACTTGGTACTCAACAAAAAAGGTGGTAGAAAATCTATCTGCTTTCTTCTGTCTGTACTGTGCGAAGCATTCTTTGCTATCTAATGTCGATATAGAGCCAGCAACTTAATAAAGAAGCAGTTAAGAGTTTCACTAATTATTGCCTGTTAGCCTGGAAGATTTAAAAAAAATGTTCTTAACAGCAAAATCTGAAGAACTTGAAGAGTCTTGATTTGTTTAACTGTGAAGTCACAAACCTGGAAGATTATAGAGAAAGCGTCTTTGAGCTGCTTCAGCAAATCACATACTTAGACGGATTTGATCAGGATGATAACGAAGCCCCCGACTCGGAAGATGAAGATGATGAAGGTAATGATTGGTGGAAATGTTTCAGCTGACTGGGGCTGAAGTATTAAGCCATTTTTAAGTTCAGTATTAAAGCTTGAGATGGCCTTGAGACAGCAGCTGAATGGCATGGGTTAGAATTCCCTGTTTTTAGATTTGATAGAGGATGGAATTAATTTGCTTAAAGACAAAAATTGCAGATAACGGTAAAACTAGATTTCATGTTGCAAAAAAAAAAAAACACCTTACAAATGCTTCTTATGTATATACAGTTAAACAAACCGTCCAGATATTGTGCTTTGTTTCCAGTATTATTCCTTTTACCCCTGGAGAAAACGTACCATTTAAATGTCCTCAGAACAGTCTGTGTGGTTAGGAAATGTGTGTCTTATGAACTGCTGTTGTCAAGGAAGGGATACAGCTCAGTGGTAGAGCATCTGCTTGGCATGCAGAACGTCCCAAGTTCAACCCTCGGCATCTCCAGTTAAAAGAACCAGGTAGCAGGTGGTGTGAAAAACCTTTCTCTGGCTGAGACCCTGGAGAACAGCTGCCAGTCTGAGTAGACAAGACTGACTTGGATGAACCGTGGGTCTGATTTAGGATCTTTTGGCTGAGATCAAATGCGGTAGTAGAAGGTGGCTTCACCTGTTCTTAGAACTCCAGGGAGAAAACGGAGTTGGAATCCTTTCCCCTTGAATGCAGCCCTCTTGCAGGCAGGGAGGGTTTTTGAAAAAATATTCAGCCTTCCACATGTATTTAGCAGTAATAGAGGAAGGATCAGATACGTGTTTTTGTTTCTTCAAAAAAAACCCCCAAACTTGTAGAAGCTTATATTTCTAGAATAGGGGCGGGGAGAAATACATTTACAGCATACATTTAGTAGCATTCTCTTCCCTTCAGATGGAGACGAAGATGAGGATGAAGAAGATGAAGATAAAGCTGGTCCCCCAGGAGAATATGAAGAGAATGAGGAGGAAGAAGACGATGGTTCAGACTTGGGGGAGGGTGAAGGTGAAGAGGAGGAGGAGGAGGAGGAGGAAGTGGGCCTTTCATATTTGATGAAAGAAGAGATTCAGGTAAACAATGTTCTCTTACTCCAATCCTATAGGTTTAGCTTTGCTAACTTGCCGTATGGGGTTTAGATTTTTTTTAAAGTCTCAGTTTTAGAATTACGAATTTAATTCCACTGTCCCTTACTGTGGAACAGTTTGTACTGTATTCATTACTAGTCAAAAAGAACTGTACAAGCTACCCTTTCAGTCTTACAGCCTTTGTCGTGACATTTTCAGCTACTTTTCAAGATGTATTCATTTTAAGCCTTACGTAGCCGGACTCTGAAGAGGCAGCACAGAAATACTCTTTAAAAAAAATAAATATCTGGAGACAAGCCTTAAAAAATCTTATGCTATTGCAGGATCTTAGATGGTGATAGTAAACAGAAATCCGCTTCTCCTTTCCATATGGAAATAGAGACTGTGCTGTCTTCTCTCTCATATTTTTACAACCAAAAAATGTAGCCTCAGGTGAGGGATAACAATATATAGGACCGAGATCCCAATGAACCATGCTGCCGACAACAGTGCAAGAACTCTTCCTCGAAGCTTTTCCCAACCTGCATTGCTACCGGGGCAGCATCTGGGAGCAGGCCAGGATTAAGCCCGGATGTCTGCAATATTCATTTAAATATTTTTGCACTCCTTTACTCCCTACCAGGGGACTCAAATTTACTTACAAAATGAAGTGTACAACAAATACAACTTAATGACAGACCAACCGAGTAGGTTCTCGGTGCTCCTTTGAGTCAGGTGATAAACAACAGGGTCATCCTAGGTGGACGCTGGTTCTGCTGGCTTGGCTCACACAGGAACCACGCCTGTGAATCTCTGGCTAAAAGCCAAGGGCCAGATGTTGAGCCCAGGTCTGGTCCAGCTGACCTGGATATTCCCAATCCCCCCCCCCTTCCCAGCTATTTGGTTAACAAACCTACTTCAAACAGTTTCAGATTCTGGTTTGACATACACTCACAATAGCTTTAATTAAACCATGGTTCGCTGTAACGTCTGAACTGAGCCTCTGTTTTGTGAGGTCTGGTTAAGCGGCAGCTTTGAATAAGACTGAACTTCTAAAAATTTACCTCCTCCTCCTCCCCCCGCCCTTTCCCACAAGGATGAAGAGGATGATGATGATTATGTTGAGGAGAGAGAGACTGAAGAAGAGGAAGGTAAGTTTCATTGCCAATTCATTTGCATTTTTGATTCTTTACGTTCCAAACCTTAACCAAAACTACAGTAAATCCGCAGTGCAGGGTTCCATTAAAAATACTGTATTTGCTTAAACTTATCAGTGAATTCAATTTTGTCAAGTTTTATGAAGTCATTAGGTCTAGGACAGTAGGGTCTTTGTTGCAAGTCAAGAACGATTTTTATATAATGCTCTAAAATGTAACTTGCATTCTCTAATTTATCCACAAGAGTGCAGAACAGGAGAGATGGGTTCCTTCACTCAGTTCCTCAGAATCATGTTTAAGATGTTTGGGCATTCAGCTGGGAACTTTCTGATCTGTTGGAGACAATAGAAATGCGTAGCAAAAGTGGACGTATATTAACTTGAAGCAGTCGCACACAACGTGGCCCACTAAGCACAACACAGCCCACAGGCCATATGCGGCAGCCCTCCAGGGGTTCCATTAACCTGTTGCTTGCTTGCTTGCTTCCTTGGACTACAAAAAACAGGAAGATTGGTCAGGCCGTTCCACATCTGGTGGGTCTCATTTGTCTTGGTCCCATCGGGTGATTCTGGAATTGTACGCCTTTTGACTGTTCGGGAATCCATACTGAACAATTCTCAGAGTTCTCCTAGGCGTCCTTGGAGTGAAAAGAAACGCATTTGACCTGATTAAATGCCAGTGTAGGATGTGGCGTGTTATCGTATCTCATGCTAAATGTACTGGCCCATCGGATGATGAAAACTGTACAGTAGGTCACCCATCCACAGACACGGTCAGCGTGTCTCTGCCCTCGGGTGGCTTGCCAGGTGTGCAGAAAAATGACTTTCTAAATTAATGAGATGAAGAAAGACCCAGGGTGGGGGCTTCAAAAACAACTGGATATGAAGGGACTAAGTGTCAGTAAAAAGAAAAAGGGAGGAGAAATCTGCTTGCTGAGGTACTCTGGAGCTTAGAAAATTACGGGAGGGAAGTGTTTAGGGCTATGGTGGGGTTTCAGTGATTGCCTCCCACGTTTCCCTGCCAGCTCTGTGTCTGTATTAGATATTTAACACAAAAGAGGTCTTATTTTTAAAATCTCTCTGTCTGTGCAGATATTGTAGAATGTCCCATTTTATTTACCGGAAGCTAACTTGTTTTGCTTGGTGTATTCCTATGATATATTCAGAAATGACAAAAATAGGAATGTGTTTAATGTGTTGGAATCCCGGTGTTTACCAGTGGATTGAACAAATGTGAACTTTTTTTCACAGCAGAAAGTGTCCGAGGGGAGAAGAGGAAACGTGCCGCTGAAGACGAGGGAGATGAGGAGGAGGATTAAGTTGTAGAAAACAAAATAGGACCAGATACATTATGTTGCAGGATATGCAATAGTGGTATGCAGGCTTGTGTGTCTCCATGTATCATAGGTATCCCTACAGAAAATATTAATGTGTTAACTTTTTTATAGGAAGTGTGTTTTTACTATTTTGCCCTTTTTATCATTCCAACTAAGACACAATAGCCCATTATTGATCATGTGCATAGAACACTGTTTTTATCCCCTTAATCACTGACCCCACCTCCATCCCCATTTTTCCCAGGTTTTTCCTACTGAGTTTTGACATGGGCATGCTGTTAGTTCTAGCCACAGTTAACTCAGACAGATTCTACACTTTTTAATTCAGAGTTTTAGGATTGTACTCTTAAAAGACAAATATATTGCAATGTGATAACCAGCTTTTTTATAGAACGGCCTCTATCAGACATGAAATGGGAACTGTGTGAAAGCAAGAACTTCAATATTATTGAAGGGGTTCATTTTAAAGGGACGTCTGAAGAATGCATAGACAGGCTGAAGTCCCATCTTTCCTGCTTGTTCAGAATTTTGTGTCTTTTTTCGCGTAGGTAGTACACACACTTAATTCCCTGCACATCTTTAAGGAATGCATACAATCATTTTTATGATGGAGTCTTGCTTTGTTCTCAAATGCTTGTGCTTAAAAAAAAAAAAGATAACCTGGAAATAACTACTTCCAATTTATTTGCCATATGTTTTGTTATATCCATTATATTTCTCCTGGGCAGCCAGGACCTGTATTTCTGGTACAAACATCAGAACTTTACTTCTAGAGGTAATAATTAGAATCCTCAAATTCTCAGGCTTTCATTATTTGTTTTAATTTGGAAACTTTTCTTTCTGTTTCCCCTCCAGCAGTGCTTGGCAACAGGCTTCACCAGTATCCTAAGCTTGTAGCAGAGCACTGGGAAGAGAAGCCAAGCTGCTTGTCTCCGGATAAGGGGGATGGCAGGAAACGTTGGGCTTCTGGCCATTTCCCTGCACTCCTGAAGCCAGCTGGGAAGAGCTGGTTGTGCAGGGCCGTTTCTTACCTTAACAAAGGGTTATGGAGAATGGTGGACTAGCTGACCATTGTCCATGGGTCTAGTTGGGGCCACAGGCCATACAAAGTTTCCCTGAGAGTATGTGTCTTACTGAAGAAAAGTTTTTGAAGGACTCCCTTCAGCAAGAAATTTTGTTCAAATGTGGAAAACTTCAGCAATGTTTTCACCGTAGATGTCTAGGGATTCAAGACGAGTCCTTTCTCTGATAGCCATGAACTGGCCTTCGTGGGGCTCATAGACTGCTTTTTAGAAACAAATAGAAAACTTGGCATGCAGCGCTCCTTCAGTCCTCTGTCATGACAAACTAACCTGTATTGTTAAATAGATATTTTACCCAAATAATACACAGTTGTATTCCAGAGAGACTATTTTTTTATTATCTGTCCTGCCTAAAAGAATCTGTCACTAATTCGGGTATAGATAAAAGGGGTATTTTTACATAGATGGTGGAGTTGACCCGTGCTGCACTTGCCTGTGAATATAAATAATGCATTACATTACACACATTGGCACACTTTGTATGTGACATCAGACTCTTAATTTAGTTTCGATGGCACTGCATTCAAGAAGAGCAACAAAACCTAGTAATTTTTTTCTGAATTATCATCCATAGAGTGATATAGCACAGATAATTTTAAAGATGTTCAAACAGAATGAAGTGCATATGGCAGTTTAGCAGTTTTGAATAAATATCTTAACGTAAAAAGTTTGGTAAAGCTTTACCCCAATCTTGTTACTACACCTGTGTATGAATAATGAATTTAAAAATTTCAAAGTGCACAATGTGTTGTCATGGAGAATCTGTATTCAATGCAGTTGCTTTGTATTAACTCTGATTTCTCAAAGTCTTCCCCCATGCCTTCTGATTTAAATTTTTAATTTTTTATTAGTCTCAGCAAATAATACAACCTTCCCATTACAAGAAGAAAAGAATAAACAAAGTCACCGGCTTATAATGATAAATCATATACTTTAGAATGGTCCAGTCTTGTGCCTTTAGTATGCTCTGATGCACGTGACAGAATTGTGCAGCGATATTACCCACATTTGTGATGGTGGAAGTATGCAGATTTCCACACACAAAGGAATTTGTCTTCTGATCCAGTTCCTCTATTGAAATTGGCAGGGAAGGATTTGTGAGCAAAGTATATATCCAAATTCCAGCAGCAATACAAAATTGCTGAATGGATGGGTTTTTAAATGGCTCATTTCATAAATTCACTTCAGTTACTACTTTTAGTAAAGTTTAGATTCAGCCATTCGAAAGACTGAAAGGTGTCAAGATTTAGTGGAGTAAAATTAAACAAGCTTAACAGAATGGTTATACATGGCACATCCAGTAGTTTTACAACTAAGAATCATTGTGTATTAAAACTATTATAACCAACTAAATGTATTGCCAATGTTTTTAGTTGTCAGCTTAGCATACAATCAAAATAGAGCTTTTCTTCCCTTTTAAACAAAAATAAACCCAGAGCTTCTTGATAACTTTTGAATATCTTTTTTGCTTGTAGGGTCCTTTAATGGAAAACAAGGGTGGGTTTTATATTTGGTAGAGGTTTTTTCGTCCTGTTTGAATCCTCTTTATATGGCAATATGTATATAGTATGTTCAGTTCCTTTTCAAATTCTGAAAAAACAGACAAAATTTGGAAGTAATTGATTTTTGTGCAACTGTGTTTTGAAAAAGCCATGACAGTGTTAAATAAAACAAACTCCTACAGCACACTTCTGACGATTTTAGTTGTAACAAAATGTGAGTGTTTCCCCCGTGTGATGTAAATTTTAAATTAAAGATTTTCAGTCTGAAAAACTGAGGGTGACAATCTGTATTTACTATTTAAGCTTTCAAGAAAATATTTTATTTTTAAGGGGTTCTTCTAACCAGTATTTAAATTTTAAAAACAGATATGACATATTTGATACCAAATCAATAAATGAGGGTAGTTTTATTATACTAATGGCCAAAATTGTGGAAACTTTTTGGAAAAAGTGCATTTTTGAGATTTGTTGGCTCATAACACTACTTTTTTTGGGAGTAATACCATACAATTATATATCAATGGAAAGATAATTTAACCAAGAAAGTAATGCAACAAAGTTTGTTCAATTATCTGTATTCTATCAAATGTTATAGCCAAATAACCATGAAAAGGAAGCACAACTTGCTTAGGTTGATATGAAGTAGCTTTCCTTCATTTGAATGGAGCCAATGAACATGAGTCTTTAGAGAGCCAATCGGGTGTCATCTTGTTTTGGCAATGAGCCAATCAGGTCACAGTAGGATTCAGCTACTGATGTCATGTATTGGAGCTGTGAGGAGGTCATTTGTCAGTGTGTTATGTGATTGCTATCAAGGTGGTTGGTTGGTTTTGTGTTCTTTCATTTAGTGAGCTTGTAAAACGTAATAAAATTAAAGAAATGGCGCAAAGAGTTGACTGGTCACCCAGAAAGTGATGTAAAATAGTACTATTAAGTGAACAAGGCTACAGTTATGAAGAAATTAGAAAAAAATTGGTGGCAACTTAACCAAAGGTGGCATTTCTAAATTTTTGAAGAGGTATAAGGCAACACAGTCACCACAAAACCAGACTGGTAAAGGCAGGAAAAGGTGCACACAAGCAAGGGATGATGGAAGAATTGAGAGACTGAGCCTAGGTGACAGAAGAAAATCATATAGAACGAAAATCATACAGAATGAAATGGCGCAATTCAATGTGAAGTTGAGAGCAAGGACTGTTCGGTGCAGACTGGAGGAATTTGGTCTTAATGCTAGAATTCCACAAATAAAACTATTGTTATCTCTCAAACAAAGGTTGAAAAGATTAAACTGGGCTAAAACCCATGTTAACTGGACAGCGGTAAACAATGGGACAGTTATTTGGAGTGATGAGACCAAAATCTCCCTGTTTGGTAGTGATGGCATAAAATACGTGAGAAGAAGAATCGGAGAAGATTTGCATCCTGATTGCATTACACCTACCGTGAAACACCCAGTTAGTGTTATGATATGGGGTTGTATGACATCAAAAGGTGTAGGCAGAATTTGCATGATAAATGGTAATATAAATGCCCAAAAATACATAAATGAGATACTTGAGCCCAAACTGAAGCCTTCCACACATGTTTTCTAAGATAATGAAGCATTTATATTTCAACAAGATTCAGCTCCATGTCATGTTGCTGCTGTTTCAAGAGAATCATATTCCACTGTTGGAATGGCCTGGGAATAGCCCAGACCTTAACCCCATCGAAAATCTATGGAGCTGACTAAAGAAACTGGTTAGTGAGAAGCAACCCAGCAATAAAACGCAATTAATAGAAGCAATAACTCAATTGCGGTTTCACATTATAACAGCTGCAGAACTAAAAAAACTGGGTTCACTCCATGGGAAGGCGTTGTAAGGCCGTAATTAAAGCAAAAGGTTACCCAACTAAGTATTAACTGACATGGTAAGAATTGTTGTATAACTCATTTTTTCTGTGTGTTTCAATTTTCTTCTTTATAACTATTCTTAAAAAAAACTCCTTCATAAAAGTTACTGCATTACATTCGTGATTAAATTATCTTTCCATTGATATGTGTGTGGCGGTAGGGCAATAGGCCTTGCCTGTCCGGTGTCTGTTTTATGTTGGGCTAATTGAGTTTTCCCCGGGACATCTGAGAAGATGGTTTCAAACCTTTCCAAGACCCTCTTTACCTGGTCTTGTTCCTACCTCCACACGGGGTGACGGGACCTAATGCTCTTATAGAGAAGGAGGTCAAGGAAATGCTCACCCTTGAGTTAATAACACCCTCAGAAAGTCCTTGGGTTGCACCTGTAATTTTGGTGCCAAAACCAGATAAAACCATCTGGTTTTGTGTGGACTACTGAAGACTGAATCAAGTTGCTGTGCCAGATGTTTATCCAATGGCAAGGGTGGATGAATTGGTAGAGACAATTGGGGCCACCCAATTTAACTCCACCCTAGATCTGACAAAGGGATATTGGCAGGTGACTATGAGCCCTCAAGACCAACAAAAAACAGCCCTTACCACCAGAGAGGGCCTCTTTGAATTTACAGGGTTAGCTTTTAATCTGAGAAATGCACCAGCCACGTTCCAATGGCTGATAGACAAATTACTAACAGGGATAAACAACTTTGCTTTGGCATATATTGATGATGTGGCTATTTTTAGCCAGACCTGGGATGAACATCTTCAGCATATAGCTGAAGTATTGGAGAGACTAAAAGAGGCTGGACTTACAGTCAAAGCCTCAAAATGTCAAATGGCAATGCAAAAAGTTAGATACTTAGGACACATACTGTGAGGTGGAACCATCTAACCAGATTGAAGTAAGGTGCAAGCCATACAAGCGTGGCATAGACCCACCCATAAGAAACATGACTTGAACGTCTAAGGTTATGATAAACCAAACTAAATTTTGTTATAATGCATGACATTTTTGAATTATGTGTTAATGCTGTTTAATCTGTAATTACTTTTGTTTCACACAAGGCTCACCACATAGCACCAGAGAAGCTTGTGGAACCACTCCTAGTGCAATGGTCTCTAAGGGTGGGACATGTGACGGACTCAGCTTAAAATGCTGGGATTGCCAGACATTGAAACAGCAGTAAAGAGGGGAGGATGATTAACATGTCCGCCCTTCTGTGGCTAATGTTGGTGTTGGACTGTTGAGGTGACGGTGCTACCAGAGGGAGGGATCGAGAGTCGGAAGAAACTGAGTGAGGCGAGTTGGAGCCTGGCTTCTTACCAGAGAGGGTCAGCCAGACAGTCCTCTGTGTGAGGAAGGAAGGGGAAAGTGTACCCTTAAAGGAAAAAACATGTTCCTGAAGCACTTTTAGTCCTTGGACTAAAGTGGGAAAGACAGCACGAACTTCTGTGTAGACACAAGTGCTCTGGAAATTGTAGTGAGTCATGGAAGTGGGTGGAAAAGGAGTCTTCCTGTTGGCCAAAGGGTTATAGCTAGGGAATAACTATAACTCCTGCCCAGGATCTAAAAAGGGTTTTGACTCAGTAGAGTACCCTGAGGTCTGCAGAAAAGAGGAAGTTGTGCTGTGTATATTAAACTTGGAGCACCTAACTTGTGAAGGAGTGCCAGCCACAGAAAGAATTCACTTTTTAACAACTTTAAGTCTGATACCACCAACATCTCTCATCCAAGCCAGCAACTTAAGAAACATACCAAGTGTTTTGAACTTCTCACTACTTCAGTTTTAAGCACCTGCCCACATGCCTACTGATTCACCCTACTTGTAAATAAACCTTAGGTTTCCTTTTGGATCTCCATAAGCCTTGTGTGCCAGTTTCTAAGGGAAGCACAAACCCCAATCTCCCCTCTATTTAGACTTGGCTGGGTAACTGCACAACTTATATGTTCCTTAAGGGTGGGACAAGAAAGAAAGTTGAAGCTAAACCTCAACCATGCTACTAAAGGCTTCCCAGCCCAGTAAACAGCTTCATATGCTTTGGGAGGAGACTTTTACCTCATAGTAGAAGGTCAGCTCAAGCTTTGAGTCAATCAAGGGTCTGTGACACCTGTATATGGAAGTATATGTTCAATATTAGTGTATATTAAACATATGGATTAGAATGGTATTTCTTAGAGTCGTTAAAGATCTTAAATCACCAAAACCAGAGCATTTTGAATAAAGTGGTACTTTGTACAATGTGCTGATGGGGGTGTATATAAGGGAGAGGAAATTTTTGCAATTTTCAGAAATACAGCAGCCTAAAACATCACATGTGCATGAAAATATTGCAATGAAATAAGCTGGATGAACTGATTGCTAGTAAGTGAGTTGGCATAGCCAAATTCATTAGCGAATTAACTTGCACACAAAGAAATTTTCATGCCTGTGATCTTCTGAAAATGTAGTAAATTTCCTGTAAATGTTTCGCTATCTAACTGCTGCATTTCTGCAGAATTTGGTGTACTCTTTTGAAAGAGAATTAACTTCAGAATGAGCCCTTCATGGCTCTCCCTAAATACTAGAATGCAAAGGCATGCAATTAATTGATTAAATTGTGGAATTCGCTGCCAAAAGATGTGGTGACAGCTGGGAGCTCCAGGGCCAGGAGACCAGCTGGGAAGAGCTTTTCCTGAGATGACGAGGGGAAGCCAAACCTGAGTGAGCCAAGCCGCCTCGCCACACGCAGCCCGACTTTCACCCCTCAGCCACGTCAAACGCCAGCGGAACAAGCCGAGCAGTCAGAAGGGGCAGAATACCGTCCAATTTGGTATCAACGAACCATCCTTTTTTTAAAAACGAAAAAAAAAATTATTTAAAAAGAAAAGAGGTAAAAAAAAGTAGAAAGTGCATAGTAGAAGATTATAAAACACTACATTGGAAATTGAGTTGAGACTTAATACAATCTTATATGAGTAAGTACATTTGGAATTAGTTTAAGACTTATACAAGCACTACATTTAAAATTACATTGAACTAGTAGAAGAATACATTCAAAATTTGCTATAACTAAACATAATTGTGTAACAACTCTCCATCTCTCTCCTTAGTTAATTTTACTTATACAAACTATAATACCAGCTTCTATCTTCCCTAAATTCTCTATATTTTATCTTGTCTTTCTACTGTTAATATAAATTTTTTCCTAAATAGTCAGATCCCTCCATTTCCCCCAAAATTTGGCTATTGGTCTGTTATGCAGATAAGTAGTTAATTTAGCTACTGATGCATATTCATAAATCTTATCCCTCCACATCAGGATAAATATCTGTTTTCCATTTTGCTGCATATAATATTCTTGCTGCTGTCACCATGTAACAGAAAAGATGTTCTTTCCTAACATTAACAGAAAAAAATGTAACAGAAAAAATGTTCTTTCCTAACATCAGTTGGGAGGATGTTTAATAGCGTATTTTTTGGATTTGACTCAAATCTGAGTTTAAGAATCTTCTGCATTTCGTCATGTATCTTTACCCAATATTTTTGCGTTTTCTTGCAGGTCCACCACATATGGTAAATTTTGTGTCCGTGCTGTGACATTTTCACCAATGTCCTTACTCATTCTTACAGTGTCTTTAAGGGTAGTGTACCATCTAAAGAACATTTTATACCAATTCTCTCTCAATAACTGGCAATCTGTAAATTTTATGTCCTTAGTCCATATATTTCCCCATAAGTTCATCGAAATAGTTGCTCCGATGTTTGCCATCCATTTTATCACACAGGTAACAAGGCTAAGATCAAGTATCTGTTTTTATCAGTTTAACTAACTGTCTTTAAAGATTTAATGATGGCAGAAAACAGGATTTAGGGATGCTTTTGGCTAAGAGGGATAAAAGGAAGAGAGAGGAGAAGGCAAAATGAGCCAAAAACATAGCTCTCAGTATGCATTGGGAAATAGCTGGAAGCCGAGAAGATTTTGGCGTTGCTCGTGCTTTTAAATTTTTTTGGTCCTACTAGGGATATCATACCCCCGGTGGGGGCGGGGGATTCCCCGTCCCCACCCCTCACACCCCATTCCCACTTACCTGGTCGGCAGGTACACTAAGTGCTAATTTCTCGTCTGCTGCTTTTCTGTTTTGTTGGAGTCACTGTCTCTGCCAAATGTTTAGTCCATCACCTCTGAAATTACTTCTGTGCGTGTTCCCCTGTGGTGCTGCGTGCTCCCGTGTGCACCAGCCGCCTGGATCAGGCCAATTTGGTCCGGATCGGGGCTGCTGCAGATCGCAGCGGCTCAAAACAAGCCCGATCCGTGCCCAAACGAGGCTGTTTTCGGCACTGCAGAGGGCAGGAGCGCTCCACAGTGGCTCAAAATGGGCCTGAAACGAGCCCGTTTGGGGCTGCTGCGTAGGGCAGGAGTGCTTCTGCCCTCCGCAGTGGCCCTGATCCAGGCCCCTGCAAAGTGTGGGCGTGCTCCGGGGGGGGCTGTTGCGTGATGACATCACTTCCCAGAAGTGATGTCATCATGCTTGTGGGAGCACTGCACCCCCCCCCGAAGGTGAGTGCCAGGCCCCAATCCCCCCGCCATGAGGTTGTGGGGGCCTGGCAACCCTAGGTCCTACTCAGCTTCACTTCAAACACAACGATTACTGCATTCTTATCAATCAGGAAATAGCTAGCCCAGAGAAGGAAGTCAAACAAGTTGTACCTCAATCTAAGGGGAATGAATGTCCTTTCAGAGGTGATGGACTAAACATTTGGCAGAGACAGCGACTCCAACAAAACAGAAAAGCAGCAGACGAAAAATTAGCACTTAGTGAACAGCCTTCCCTTTCTGAGAAATTAGATAGCTTTAAAAGAGGATTACACAGATTCATGGAGGGTAGGTTTGATCAGTGGCTACTAGCCATGGTGACTAAAGGGTCCCTCCACATTCAGAGGCAGTGAACCTCTGAATACCAGTGCCAGGAGACAACTGCAGGGTAAGTCCTCAGCCTCTAGGCCCTGTTGGCCCTCCAAAGTCACTGGTTGGCCACGGTGTGAGACAAGATGCTAAACTAGATGGACCATTGATCTGATCCAGTAGGTGTGTTCTGATGTTATGTTAAACGTATAAAACATCAGACTGAAGGAAGTTCCACAGATGGGAAGCGGTCACTAGTTATTTGATTACTAAGGGTAATACATTCCTCAGTAGCTCTTATAGGAACACAAGGAAGAGAGAGTCCAATGGTGGTAAAAGTTGATAATATACAGCACAAGACCCACCAAGACACATGCTGGCAGAAGCTCCAAACCTGCAGCAGTCTACCCCTTCCTTTCCTCCTCATTAGCTGTTCTGAACATCCTGTGTTCCTAGAGTACATTTGGTCTGAATCAGACTTATTTTGCGCTCCCGCACACCTTTTGGTTAATACACATACTCATATTTTTCTGCATTCTTAAATAGATATAATGAACCCCATCCTTGGCTGTGGTTGGCCTTGATGTGCTGCTTTCATAATTGGCATAATGGGCAACCATTTTACAGTTAGATACAGGGATGGTATTTTAGGCTTTTTTCAACACAGCTACAAAGAAACATACAGATACTTGTGTTTTATATATACATCAGTTACATGTTAGGCCAAGCATTCACTGGTGGTAGTTAGCTTTGAAAGTGATTGCTGAGCGGTATTAAATATTCAAGTTATGTCGTAACCTTATCTTTCAGCTGAGGAGCAGGGTCATTACACTTCAGTGGGTGAAGTCTTTGGAATAAGAGAATGTATTCTTGACGGCAAGATGCTCGCTGGTTGCCTTTCAAACAAGTCTGTAGGTTCATCTGGAGGTTGGTTTTCTCCATGCATACCCTTGTTCAGTGCTTAGGGCAATTGGTGTTCATTTATTAATCCAGTCTGCTAGCATGTGATATTATGCTCTTTGATATGGGTGTAAATGTTGTGCATGTAGCAAGTGCACACATTACAGTCCAGTTTAAGATCATGGGCAAAGCTGATAATGCAGCTAAATTCATTGGTGCTGGTGTGGCCACAGTGGGAGAAGCCGGTTCAGGAGCTGGAACTGGCCCTGTGTTTGGCAGTTTAACCATTGGTTCATCTTCGTTCTTCTGTGCCTCCACACATGGGTCAGCACAGAAGAACTCGATGAACATAAGTTACAGGTATGTCAACCCTGTTTTATGCCAGGAACCCATCTCTAAAGCAGCAGCTTTAGAGATGGGTTTCTTATGCTGTCCTGGGATTTGCCCTTTCAGAGGCTGTGGGCCTGTTCCGTCTTATGGTGACGTGGCATTCTTCATCCGGTTTGCCATGCAACTGCCTTGGAGCTACACTGCCGTCACCCTGTGTGATATGATGGCAATTTGTAAGGAGCCGTCTCCTGTTGTGCCTGACCTCCATGATATGACCAAGGAAAAAACATCAAGGACCTGCCATCTATCACACTAATGGCTATCCATGTTGGAACAGGAACCCTCACGTGGATTATCATCATTTCTTATGTCTTCAAGATACCCTGGGAGCATTGTATATGTTTTGGTGGTTGTATAGAAAGGTTGGATTTGACCTTCATCTGCAACCTTTTTTCAAGGACTTTTCTGGACAAAAAAACGGTTCCAGAGGAAGAGAGCTCTGTAGCCAGAAGCTGGAAGAAGACATGGAGGAAATGGAGATCAGAATAACTTCGAGGAACAGGTGCACATGCGTGAAATGGAATCTTTAGAAAGTTCCAGCCATGTTGATTTTGTGAACCTAAGCAAATCATGAGAGAGAGAGAGCAGGAAAGGTTACACCGGTGCTTAGTTCTCATGGCCCCTTCTTATATGCCCAGGGTAATGCCAATCGCCACTTTGGGGTCAGGCAACAATTTTCTCCAGCCCAGTTTGGCCAGGGATCCTGGAGGTGTTTTGCCATCTTCTGGGCATGGAGCAGGGGTCACTGGGGCAGTCGAGTGGCTAGTTGTGAATTTCCTGCATTGTGCAGGGGGTTGGACTAGATGACCCCGTAGGTCCCTTCCAACTATGATTCTATCTCGTTAACTACAGAACCCAAAAGAAATTTAAATAATGGACAATTTCCATTACTGTTGAAGTCACACCATTTGTGAGAAAGACAATCTGGAATAAAATTAATAAACTAAAAACAAAGATCATGGGAAAAATTGCACAGCTGCATGGCCCCATCAAGGTTGTGTTTGTTTTTAATTTTATTTATAGCCCACCCTCCCCACAAATGGGCTCAGGTAGGCATTGCTAATCTTTATGAAGTACATGGTTAAAATGTGCCAGAGGCAATGCAATTAGTACTGTGCAAGTTTCAGAAATTTATTTTCTCATAGATTTTTCCAACACATAGAGACTTCATTGGCAGTATTTTGCTTGCTCACAACCTCACAGAGTAAGCCAAGTGTCGGCTTAACACATTACAGATCAATCTATTTTCATACCATGTTTTTATGTATTTTGGGTATGACAACAGAACCACATACCATGCAGGCTGCATATGGCAGTAGATTTAGATCTGGTTTCACAAATTAATTCATTTGGCAGTCAAATTTCTTTCCTCCTGCTTCGTAAGTGGTGGCCAGCACATTTTCACCAATTCCCTTGATTTTTGACCAGGCACAGAAGTCTGGTTCAACTTCTTGCCCACTTGCAGGTTGACCTGTTTGTGACCACTCATGGGTTTTGTTTTTTTGGACCTTTATCCCCCTCCCCAATTAAAAAACAGAAATGTATCTTGCTCCTTAAAGATGCTATTCTGTCATATTCTGCCATTAAAATCAATCTTAGGTGTCCTAAACTGGTGTGTGGGAGAGCTCAATGTGGCTGCTGCTGCCCCTCTGGAATTTGCTTCGAGAACGTCCCATCCCTTCCTCCGCATCCCTTTAAGGGCTCCCCGCGCTCCCTCAGGGAGCAAAGCGGCCTGTGGCGAGGCGAGGAGGCGAGCGAAAGGGCGCTTTGATCAGCCGGCCGCCTCTGACAGGAATTCAACGGCCGGCCGGCAAACGCCCGAAGCGCGGGAAAAAACCGCCCCTCTTAGCACGGGGTTTCCAGCGGGGTCTGGCAGGGGCGGCGCCGCCGCCGCTTCTCTCGCCGCCTGCTGCAGGCGCTGCGGGGGGGGGGCGTTTTCCCGCGCATTTCCAGCCCTCTGTGGGTCTCTTCCCCCCTCAGCTCTTTCCTTGATTGCCCCCTCGGAGGAATGGGGAGGGAGTCCAAAGAACACCGCAGGAGTCTTCCCCCCCCCCCAAACCTCTCCCACTTCTGTAGTCTTTTAAAAACATTTACTTTTCTTTTGAAGTAACAAAACCACGTTGTTCCAATTTTCTACCAGACACACCTCACATTGGGTCATTTACTGGCTGACTAATATTGTTTTGAAACTGCTCAGGTGTGATTGTAATGGATATCTGCCTCATTTGATTTTTTAAAAAGAAATGCGGCCCTTATACCAAAGCATTTCCTCCCCTAAAGTACTTTTGCTCCCTCCTGGTGCCTTATTGGGGGAGTTCATGTTAATGAGTTGTTTCGACCCATCCTCAGGTAAGATTTTCAGTGGATTATCTGAACCAGACAAACCACAAATTCGATAGACGAATATCATTGAATAATATCATTGTTTGAATAATATGAGTTTGAGTCAAGCTTAAAACTGCTCAGGCGCTATCACAAGCTTAGCATCCATGAGACAGGAAGCTGAAGTTGGTTCCCAGTTCCTTATTCGAAGAGACCCACAATCCAGGCAGGATTGCCAAAGTACATTTTTTCATGATTTAACTGCAGGTGACAAAGGAGTGTTTTTCCTCACCCCAAGGCAGTTTTCTGGCAGTCATTTCTTCCAACAGGGTTGTCTCATCAACCCTTAAAGGAAACCTGCCCAGCCCTTTGACCTTCTCTCTAGGGAGAGGCAAAGGACGGTGGCTGAAAACTGATCACCAGGACATTAAAATGGTATTTTGGGTGGTGGAATGGCACAGTATAGCCGCACCCTGTCAGATTTTGGAAGCTAACCAGGATAGGTACTTGGAAGGGAGAACCATCGAGGAAGACTCTGCAGGGGAAGGGAATGGCAAACCACCTCTGCTCTTCACTTGCCTTGAAAGCCCTTTGCTGCAGTCAACGTAACTTGGTTGTGACTTGATGGCATACAACAATATTTTAGCTTCTTGCCAGTGAAATAATTTCCTTTGAATCAGAAAAGCTGTAACAGTGGTTTCTGCACTGCTTGTGAACACGGCACATGTGGAATAGCGGAAGAAAGCAGCTTTTAAAATTTAGCAGTATCTAGATTACAGACCCCAGAAATGCAAAAACAATTGCAGGGTCGCTTTTTAAAAACAGCTGTTGTGACTACCTGATAGGACTAAAATATCTGCAGCTGTGGCAAAACACAGAACACGGTTTGAACTTCCTGTAAAGCCACATGGATGAGCACATACATTAGGTTTAAAAATAGCTCTCATCCACTTCCTATTGTACATTAACAAGATTAATGCACCAGAATCATAACATTGAGTTTTAGCTTCTTTTTCAGTCTGCCTTATACAGAATTTGGCATTCCTCAAAGGGTGGCACAGTCTTTTACCAAAAGAAGTTGGCAGCATCTGGAGCTCAAAGGGTTTTACTCAAAGGGTTTGTTGGGTTCTAGTTTGCAACCTAAACAGAAAGATATGTGTAGCAGAGTCCTTGTTTTCTGGGGCTGGGAGATTAGGATTCTAACTTGTCTGTAGCAGTCAGATCCTGCAAAGGCTGTGCCAGCAAGGAAAGACTAAGTCTGCAGATAAGAGGAGCGGAGTCAGAACTAAAGAGAAGTCATATTTGAGAAACAGATTAGGTAGAAAGAAGAAAGCCCATAGGCTGGAGGGAAGGTGGTGATGAAAACAAGATGGGTGCATGCACACGCGTGCAATGGAATGGATTCACAGAAGAAGCAGGGGGTACACTTCTTATCTTTAGTGAACTGGCCCCAAGGTGGGAGAGGGGGAAGTCTGAAAAAGGATTTGGATATATTTGAGAAAGTAAAAGAGGAAAATAGCATAGCTTAAACTAGACTAGATTAAGAGCAACTAAGAATAAAATGGACTAGGAGAGAAAACAGCCATATTACTTCCATAACATCATAATTGACATCAGTACAATTTCTACATCATTTTCATGGGGCAGGGGAGAAGAGAGATATTAAATGAAAAAGGTTAATCTGTTCTTTAGAGCACAGTAAATTGTCACGCATAAAGGAGTCATCATCAGTCGTGAATTAATGGTTGGTTCTCTGAAGTAAAACATAAAATTACATGGCACAATCCAGCCATAGTTAAGCACTTAGCAGTTTTATTGATTTCACCAATGTGCTTAACTGATTAACAGTGCGATTCTTAATAGTTGAATAGTTTAGAAGGGTTTAGCTTTAGGACTGCACTGCTAATGTGGCTGGATTGTGATCCTAGTTAGCAGATCTTTGATGAAAAAGTAGAATGGAAATATAAAAGATGCATTGAAAGATTTTGAATCCAGAATTCAGATAAAATATTCACGTTGAAAATTCTAAAAGAGACTTGGTCAAATCCAAAAGGGATCTGGAATTCCTTCTAATGTGTGAGCTTCTAATAAAATCAAAACAAGGTGTAATTTAAGAAGCCAGTTGCAGTTATTTTGTTTTATCTTCATAGACGTGTTTAAGTTTCTACTTTTAATGTTTAAAGAAAAGATGTTTTTAAAAATATGTAAAGTATTTCTTGTAGGGTTACCAGCCTACAGGTGAGACCTGGAGATCTCTCCAAACAACAAGAGATCAGATCCCCTCAAGAAAATGGCTGCTTTGTCTCTATGGCATTATACCCTACTGAGGTCTCTGCCTCCCTAGGCCCTGTCCCCAAATTCTCAAGGAATTTCTCAACTCAGAATTGACAATCCTATTTTCTTGTGATTGTCTAGTTAAATTATGCAAACTTTTACTTTTTTCTCCCTTAGGTAACAGACTCAGAGTCTTTCTGCACAAGACATCTTTCACAAGGATGCTCAAGTGAAATCTCTTAACTTGTTCTCCCATTGTGGATAAACATGCATTGCTAGGGAGACAAGAGTACACTTGCATATAAGACCACGCAGAAAGTAAGTCACTTGAGCATCCCTGTGTAGAGAGGCTCTATGAAGGTTTGAACTTTGCTTGTTACCTGGCTTATGTAACTGTACACCTCCCTCCCCCAGTTTGCACTTAGAGAAAGACTCCTTTGCCTTCACTGGGTACCTTGACTGGACAAGAGAGGCTGATTCTTATGAAGATGGCTTACCTTAATTGCTACCCCCATGTAAGATGGCTTGTGTGGAGAGACTCTAAGACATCAGGTAAAACTCTTTCTTGTTCTCAGGAAATGATAGTTAAAGCATTTTTGTTTTATTATGTTTGTGGGAAGAGGAGGTTGCAAAAATAAAAGTTATTAATTACTTCTATTAACATTTAAATAGAATCACACAAATATAAGTATCCCGGCTGGCAGGAGAAGTCTAAAAGACTTCACAGTGTCTTAACTGAGTCACCTTTTTCTGCTAGCATTCCTGGTCCTCTGCCCATTTTGTTGCCCATCCATCCATCCATCCATCCAAGATATCAACCCACCATGTACTTGTCCTTGGAGGTGTAAACATTAGCAATCACTGCTGTTTCAGAAGTTCAAGAATTTCCTTGTACATTTTTGCCAAGGATCCTTGCCTAGCAGGAGTTCTTAAACTTCAAAACAACAACAACAACCACCACCAACCGGGGTGTGCCTGTAATTTAAGCCCATGGCTTCGGGTCCTGCAAACGGGCTCAGGAAGCTGCTGCTGGGGCAGGGAGAGCTCCTGCCTTCCTCGCAAGCTTTCTTCCTGTGCAAGAGCAGTGTGTGTTGGGGAGGGGGGGGGAGTTTTCCCGTTTCTGCTGCTCCACGTAGAGATATTGTGTGCATGTGTGGTAATTTTCAAGCGCATGTGCGCTCTCCTTTTTTAATAGAAGCCATTCCCTGGAGTTGCTGTGTGACTGTGCAGAGCACGGGAACTCATAAAAGAAGTAAGGTTTAGAGTGGCCCTCAGAGTAGTACGTAACATTTCTTTGATCAGGGCCAATATTTATTCATTATATTGAATGTCAGTAAGGCTGGGCCCATGCACAAAAGCTATAAAAATTAGACCAACCATATAGGGGTCTCTGTTATGCTCATATGCTCAAAAATACGACTATAAATGAGCAAAAGAGAGAAAAAATACCCAAAGTAGCCTGAATGAACACTGAATATGCTCCAGGGGCACAGAATATTGACAGTAGCTTAGAGTCAAAGAAAAGCTGAGGAGGGGGGTAGGAGAGGAAATTAGCCTGTTCAAGGCACTAGGGGGAGCTTATAGAATTGTAGAGGGGGATATTTTGATGGGTGGGGTAGGATTTCAAAAATGTTCGATTCTCCTGTGATTTCTCACAGGTCCCCCCAGATTATCAGTAAATATTTTCATCCACTCCATTAATATTCAATCAGTCATTTCATGTGATTTTTAAAAAAGCATCTGATAAATGTCTGGTTATAATGGAAAGAAATTTGCTTTCATCGTAATCTTATGTGACACTTCAAACCGTTCCTCTCCCTCTCCTTCTCTATTGTTTAGATTAGAATTGTTTAGATTAGAATTAGGATTAGAATTAATTTGTCCTTATAGAAAAGGGTTTATTCGTAGTCACTTCTTTTAGCAGAGATACCACTGGGATCATATATGCCCCAGGCTTTTCCAGCATCTAATGAGCCAATGTCACAGATTTTGAGTGAGTGCATAAGAGTAATTCCTCAAATGCAGGTAAGTCAGTATGTAAAATTAGGGAAAATACTATCACATACCAAATTGGGACTGATTATTACTCATTCACATGAATAATTTTTCACATTGTTTAGTTATTTATTCAATTTATTTATAGTCCAACCTTTTCACTGAGACCCAAGACAGATTGTACAATTCAAGTCTGTAAGAACAACTGCTAGGATGTTCAGTGAAAAAATACAATATGATCAACAGCTATAACATTAAATGAACAAATAAAATCGGGTATGGGGTTGCAGAAATTTGAAATGGGAGTAAATCAGAAACACAGAGATGAACATTGCTGAAACAAAGCATAAGTAATTAAACACATGAATCTTTAACCCAGTAGGAGCAGATCTACATTAACAGACAGAGAACCCAGCAGAACAGTCTACAGACCTTGTCCCTATCCAATGCATCCCTCTGAGCCAATTCTTATAGCACAGTCCTATTCCAGAGTAAAATAGCCCTCCTGAATAATTCAGTTTTGCACAGTTTTCAGAAAGCCAGGAGAGTGGGAGCTTTCTTGGCCTGCTCTGGCAGGTCATCCATAAAGTAGGGGCTACCACAGAGAAAGCACGTTTGGGCAGCTGTTGATTTTGCCCAGCTTCAGGGTGGTATCTGCAGAAGGCCCTGTTCAGATGAACGAAGCTGCCATGGCAAAGCATAGGGAGAGGGGCAGTCCTGCAGATATGAAGGGCCAAGGGCTTCATATGTGGTAGTCAAAACTTGAATTAAGGTCGGTAACTGATGGGCAACCAATGGAGCAACTGCAGAATGGGAGTGGTGTTCATGCTCTGCCTAGTTCCTGAGCCGCACCATTCTGTACCATCTGGAGCCTCCAAGTTGACTTTGAGGGGAGACATATTTTTCTGAGGACCAGAAGGGACATGATTAAAATCACAGACTGCTTAATTACCCTGCACCTGTGCTGTTTCAAGAAAAAAAATAACAGGTATTTAAATGACCATTTTTTCCCTTTAAAGTGCTAGCAACAAGGGGGCGTGAAGTGCTAATCACCCGGTACTTAGCCCATGTGGTCCCAATCCAAGTCAGATCTGCATTGTCCGTAACTGCCTTTTTAAAGGCAAACAGACATCTGACCTTCATCTCATCCATTATCTTTCTGAGAGCCCAATATTTTTGCCTGGGACTTTGTGCCTCCCGCCTATGCTTTGTCCTCTTTTTTCCCCCATTTTTGTATTTTGCTAGGTTTTTTTATCAGGATGGAGAGTTATAAGGATCACAGTATTTAAGCAATTTTTACTCCAGTTTGCTTCAGAACTTCATGCACAACTAACAAAAAGAAAGAAAACTTTTTTTAAAAGAAGGACAAGATCTATTTTATGAAGATCTGTAGTCAAGATGGCTTAGATTTCCAGAAAGTACAATAAAAAGCAAGAATCTATGATCAGAAATAAATGCAACAATAATGACAACAATAAAATATACAGTCCACAGAAAAGAAGAAAATTCCTAAATGTGTGAGAAGTTCATATTTTGGTAACAAAGAAGCAAACACAATCAGTTTCGAAATATTCCAAAAACAGAAACAGAAGAAAAGCTGACTCAGAGGAAAAATGGTTCTGAGAAAATAATTGCCTTTAATGGAAAAAAGAACAAATATTAAGACTAGAAGAAAGAAGAAAAGGAGTAACACACTCAAAGAAACCATGCAATGTTTTTTAAAAGCTTTTGACAGCTATGATTCATCCTGCAGTTTCTGTTCTTACTTTACCCCAAACAATGACCACAGCAGATCATTGGGAAGTTTGAAGAGAAGCTTTTCCAGTTTTAATAAAGAAGATAATTTGGATAGCTATCAGTTCAATATGTTTAAAACAAAGGAATAGAAAAAGAGAAAGGATAGAAAAACTGGGGCATTTCCAAAGAAAAGAGAAGCTGAAACGACAGGAATAATCCCAGACAGAAATTCAGATTTTCCATCAGGGGCTTAAACCCAAGTACAAAAGAAACTGAAAGAAATTATAAGCCTGCAGTCAAATACATTTAGTCCCATGTTAAGACAAAAATTTTCCAAAGTGTGAATAGCTGAAACAACGAAAGATGTTTATTAAAACGTTGTAAATGCTATTGCAATCATGAGAAAGTTAGAAATTTTACTAGGATTTCTGCCCTCCTCACAAGTTAGGAAGTTCTCTAATATTCTTAGATTTAAGTTAAGTGGAATTCTGAAATGCTTAAATCTAAACATCAATCAATAGTGTGTTTCATACAAAATTCCTGATATTTTAAGGTTTTTTTAAAAAGAAATATATTTCCTTTTATAAAAATCTACTTTACCTAATTGGTCATCAATATTCTGCTCATCTCATTAATCTTTTAAGTTTGTTTTAACAAAACCATGAATACATTAAAATAATTGCTGATAAATTACATTACTGTGGAAAATAGTCTGTTCATGCCCTTTGGTGGGAGCATGAGGCAAAAATACACCATTGACAGTAGAACCTCTTTTTGTTTATTTGGGCTCTATGGTGTTAATTTAGGAACCAAACTTGCAACACAAATGTAAGTTAAGAAAATATCTTATCACCAAACCTTTCAACAATCAGAATACAACTATTTTTTTAACCAAACTCATAGTTTCAACAAAGAACAGAAACTTGCAGCCAATAACATTTAAGTTCAGGCAAGTAACTGGTTGTCTTTAAAACCACTTCAAGGTAAGCAGTCCAATTTTTTGAGTCCCACCGAGTACCAACCTCCTTTGCCACAGTCCTCTTGATTATGGAACACACTGGAACCCAGGCTTCTGTCTTCAGCTTGGGAGTTACAGCCCTGCAATAATAATATGATTCCAGTAATGATATCAAACTAAACATAACACACACACACACACACACCAGTTTTACTCACTATTGTTCATATACAATATCTTATTCAAGGTGATAAGAGCACATAAAGTTTTATCAACCACCCCTGCAAGCCGCCTTCTCCTCGACTGGCTCAGTGCTGGACACTGATTCTGCCCTACTGGCTAAACCAACTAGCTTATGCGGGTTATGACAGCAGGACTCATAAAGTACCTGTATGATTCAAAGGACGTTTGCCTAGTCACCCAAGATACAGGGCAGTGATTCTCAGACTAAGGTCAGCCCCCGCCCCCCAAATGAGTCAGAAGGCGAAGAAGGAGAAGATGGAACATGAATGATGAGCTGGTTGAAGTGGCTTGATGGCAAATTTAGATTTGCCTCTGCATAAATGTGTGTAGTAGCCAGGAATTATATAAATGTATTCAGTGTTGGTTGATGTAAGATATTTGCATGTGATGTTGGAGAAAGGGTGAATAGTATAGAGTTTCTTTGTAAGTTGGTCCTGAAAAGAAAACGTAAAAGTAGATCACATTTGGAAAAGTTGGAGAACCACTGTTATCCTGCAAGGACAATCTCATCAAATACACAGAGCTACCAACTATCCTTCCTGACCTCAGATGTGCCAGTCTCTTGTACCTCAGGCACAAGAGAACTAGGTATAAAGAAAGAAAAAACTCCTTTTAGTTCCAATTAGCAAGAAGAACATTTTCAATAATATTCCACTATGGCCAATTTCAGTATCTAATCTGACAGAAAATGTTAAGTATAAAATATTAGGCTAGAGGCTGACAATTGTTTTTTAACACAGAGGAAAAGGATCTGACAGTATTATTTATTATTTTATTTATTTATTTGATTTGATTTATACCCTGCCCTCCCCACAGATGGTCGTCTCCTTATGCTGTACATGCAGGCATGCATGCTCTATCCTGTCAACTCTTGCCAGACAGATTATTGAGACAACTAGCAACAAAGCCTGTTGTAGCAAAAAATACAGCAGGTTCTAGAAAGGACAGGGGGGCCGGGCTGGCCAGTTCCCCCTCCCCAGCTCCTCGATCTGAGGCAGGGGGAGGAGGGCAGGGTGGCATGCCTGCCTCCACACACCCCCCATCATGGTTTGAGGGGGAGGTGAGCAAGGCATGCCCGCCGTCGTGCGCCCCCTTGCCCCACGTGCCCCCCTTGCAGCTTCACTGGTAGGGTGGGGTTGGGAGAGAGGAGGGAGCTCAGGTGGGTATAAAGCCAGTGAGCCTACCATCCAAGGCAGCCATTTTTTCCAGGGGAACTGAGCTCTGTCGCCTGGAAATGAGTTATAATTCTGGGAGATCTCCAGCCACCGCCTGGAGACTGGCAACTCTATGCTTTGGGGGGGCAAGGTAGGCAAGCAAGGCTTGCCTGCCATCACACACCCCTGCCCCCCACGATCATGGCTTTGAGGAGGAGGGCAGGCGAGCAAGGCTTGTTTGTTGCCACACACCCACTAGGGTTGCCAGCCTCCAGGGAGTAGCTGGAAATCTCCTGGAATTACAGCTGATCTCCAGGCCATAGAGATCAGTTCTCCTGGAGAAAAATAGCTGTTTTGGAGGGTGGGCTCTATGACATAATACGCTGCTGAGGTCCCTCCTCTCTCCAACCCCACCCTCTCCAGGATCCGCCCCCCCCCCACAATCATGGGGGTGGGGAGCAGGCGAGCCAGGCTTCCTGGGCCTCCGTGTTGCCAGCCAACTTATTCCCGTGTACTGCGCATGCATGGGGATAAGCTGTGAGTCATCTCGAACATGGTTTCTCTTTTATGTTTAAGGATACAAAACACCACAAAATCCATATACTAGAGCCCAAAGTAAGAGGATTGTACACAGCGACCAGCAACAACCAGTTCAACCCTCTTTCAACTCTAAAAAAGCTACAGGAAGACGAGACACATCTTGTTTGTGTCTTTTTGAGTTTAACTCCTATAATGTTGCTGCAAAGAAAATACTAAGAAAAAGAAACAATGATGTATTGTCGAAGGCTTTCACGGCCGGAGAACGATGGTTGTTGTGGGTTTTCCGGGCTGTATTGCTTTTGGTGCTACACCTCTGAAGATGCCAGCCACAGCTGCTGGCGAAACGTCAGGAACTACAATGCCAAGACCACGGCAATACAGCCCGGAAAACCCACAACAACCATAGAAACAATGATATTTCATGTATTGTCGAAGGCTTTCACGGCCGGAGAACGATGGTTGTTGTGGGTTTTCCGGGCTGTATTGCCGTGGTCTTGGCATTGTAGTTCCTGACGTTTCGCCAGCAGCTGTGGCTGGCATCTTCAGAGGTGTAGCACCAAAAGACAGAGATCTCTCAGGGTCACAGTGTGGAAAAGATGTTGGCAGGTCATTTATATCTACTCAGGAGGGGTGGGGTTGAGCTGAGTCATCCTGTAAGAGTTTCCCAGGGTGTGGAATGCTAATGGAGGGAGGCTTCACTGTATCCTGAGGAGGTTCTTTTGCATATGGATTGGTGCTTGATGTGCTAATCTTCTCTGCAGGGCTATTGTCGTGTATAGAGTGTTTTGGTGCTACACCTCTGAAGATGCCAGCCACAGCTGCTGGCGAAACGTCAGGAACTACAATGCCAAGACCACAGCAATACAGCCCGGAAAACCCACAACAACCAATGATATTTCATGCTTATTCGAATCTTTGATTGTTTGCATATATTTCTTTAATAATAATTATTTGCATTATTTATTAAAGTTATTTATTTTATAGGCCACTTTTCTGACTGAGACGCAAGGCAGATTACATAGTGTAAACCATCTTAGGTTTATACATTCTAAGCAATATTAAAGCAAAATATGTACTTGAAGATATTTATTTTATGTATTTCATTTATTCTCTGTCTTTCTCCCAAATGGAAACCCAATCTACTGTTTTCCTTTTTAACCTACCTGTCTACTCCAGCCATCCTTCGAGGTCCTGTTTTGGGTGTCCCTGCCATCTGAGGTTAGATGTGGGGGCAACCTGAAAAGATCCTTCTCTGCTGGAGCAATAAAACTTTGGATTTTCCTCCCAGGGAGATTTGTCTATCTCCCTTTATCATTGTCTTCCACCAGTGGATGAAGACATTTTTGTTCTCTTTGGCATACTGTTGTTGGCCTCCTCCCTGGTTTTTGGTGTTATGTATGTTTATATGATTTTTATTGAATTATTGTACATTATTTTAAATGTTTTTAATGTTGAAATGTATTTTAATGTTTGATGTTTGCTGCTTTTTGGAGCCCTGTTTGGGTGAAAGGGAGGCATAAAAATGCTTTGAATCAAATAAATAATCACAACAGCAACCCTGTGAGGTAGGTTAAGCTGAGGATGGTCATCCAGTAAGCTTCTGTGGCACAGGGGAGATTCAAACCTTGGAGCCCCAAATCCCTGTCCAACATTTTAACCACTGCACCACACCTGCTCTGAAGTGGTCCTCTTATTTTGCTTAACATCCCAAAGAATACTGACAAATGGAGAGCTTCCTTGCTACTTTGTGGTAATTTAGTTTCTCCTAAGGAAGATATTTTTTCTTACTGTTTTTTGCTAAATGAACCAACACAACTACCAACAATTTCTGAAGATAAAGTGAAGCTTATAAAAGAAGCACTAGAGGGCGCCATGTACGTAGGTAGAAGTCTATACCAGTGATAAGGTTTTGCTGTATTTCTCAAGGCTTACTTGTAAGAAATTAAACCACGGTTTAACATACTACATGTACATCCTTATCCTAACTAAAATAGTATAAATCACTAGCTTTAAAAGGCAGTGCAGTGTTTCTAGCTGAACTAATTTAACCAGGGGCTCAAAATGTAATAAAAGCATGGCAAAGGCAAATTCCCAACTGTCTCTGTCAATAATGGTATCTGAGAGCCTTGCTACAAGTGACATTTTACACGTGCAGGATAAAGGATCATTTTCGCAAGTCTTTCTGGGAACTGAAGTTCCTCTCCCCCACCCCTTTTCCTTTTGTTCCTTCCCCTCGCTGCCTGAAGAGACAGAGAAAGCCTGTGGCAACAGCAACTTTTGCAAGACGATTTGCAAAAGCTGATGTTGCCGTAGGCTCAAAAGCCAAATACCGGTCAGTTTTCATAGGATGCCTTGCACTTGCTTTGCTATGAAAAGCGCGAGCATTTCCATTTGTGAGCAAAGCATGCTTAAGAATGTAATGCACAAAGAATTTTTTTTAAAAAATGTATAAAAATAAGAGTGTCTTTGATGAGGACACAGCAATTACTTATATGATCTAGAAAGTCTGAAACTTTGTCAGAGGGCATGAACTGAAATAATATAATATAATATATAATTCCCTTAGCATCTTCCTGATGACGCACATTTATGCTGGTGCGCATCTGCGGGCGTACCAGGATAAGGAATGATGCCTCCGGAGGGCAACGCTAGTGGTGGAGGACCGGGCGAGTTGGCCTGGCCTGCTGCCGCTGGGCTTCGTAGCTGAGGAGGAGGAGGGCAGCAGCAGCGGCAGTGGGCGGCAGCAGCGGCGCGGGAAGGGCGGGGACAAAGTGCCCGCCGCCCTCTGACCCCCCCCCCCCCAGGCAAGACGTGCTGCTTTGGCAGAGCCGGGGCGACAGGGCAGGGGCAAAGCGCCGGAGCCAGGCCGCACTGCTCTCTGCTCCTCCACCTGCCAATCCTCCCCAGACCTGCCTCTGAGCCCTCCCTAGACCCCCTCTAGCCCCTCCACTTGCCAATCCACCCCAGACCCCTCTTGCCTCTGAACCCTCCCTAGACCCCCTTTCGCCCCTCTACCTGCCAATCCTCCCCAGACCCCTCCTGCCTCTCAGCCCTCCTCAAATCCCCCTCGCCTCTCCACCTGCCATCCCTCCCCAGACCCCCCCCCCCGCCCACCAGCCCTCTCCAGACCCAGTTTTCTAGAGCCCATTGTATTTATTTGCACAAAGGGCTTTGTTTCTAATAATATAATATAAAATTCCCTTAGCGTCTTTCTGACGACGCACATTTATGCTGGCGCGCATGTGCAAGGTACACCAGAATAAATAGGCCCCGTGGAATGACACGTGGTTTAGCCAGGTTGGAGGAGGAAGAGGTTGGCAGCGGGCAGCAGCAGCAAGCGGCACGGGAAGGAGGGCGCGCCTGAAAGCCCCGGGGGGAGGCGAAGTGCCCACCGCCCTCTGCCCACCCCCACCCCCCCCAGGCAAGCTGCGCCGCTTTCGCAGAGCCGGGGCGACGGGGCTGAGGCGAAGCGCCTGCTGGCCCGTCAGCCCTGCCAGAGTCAGTCCACACCGCTCTCCGCGGAGCTGGGGCGACAGGAGCAACGCGGCTCAGCTCTGGGGGGACTCTCAGGGTGGTGGGCGCTTCGTCCCTCGGCCCATTGCCCAGGCTCCGCCCAGCGGGCGGAGGAGGAGGAGAGCGGCGTGCCTGCAAGCGCCGGTGGGGCGGGGGCAGGGGCCAAAGCGCCTGCTACCCTCTGGGCCCCGCTGGAGCCGGGCGCCTCTGTGGAGCCGGGGGACGGGAGGGACGGCAAAGCGCCCGCTGCTCTCTGAGCCCCACTGGAACTGGGCACGCTGCTCTCCGTGGGGACCGGGGGTGGGGGGCGAACCGCCCGCTGCCCTCTGAGCCCTGCCGACTCCAGTGGGGCTGAGAGGGCTACAGGCGCGTCGCCCCTTGCATTTCAGCCCTCCCCAGACCCCCCCCCCTTGCCCCTCTACCTGCCAATCCTCCCAAGCCCCGCTCGAGCGGGGATGGAGAGGGAAGGGAGAGCCCCCCGCTGCCCTTCCAAGCCCCGCTTGAGCTGGGGACAGAGAGGGAAGGGTGAGCCGCCCGCTACCCTTCCAAGCCCTGCTCGAGCTGGGGACCGAGAGGGAAGGAAAGCTGCCCTCTGTCCTCCGAAGCCCCTTTTGAGCTAGGGAAAGTGGAAGGAAGGTGAGCCCTCATGCCAGCCTTCCCCAGCCCCTCTGCCTGCCAGCCCTCCCATGCCTTCTCTGCCTGCAGCCCTCCCATGCCCCCTCTGCCTGCAGCCCTTCCATGCCCCCTCTGCCACCCCTTCTATGTTTCATCCGCCTGCCGATCCATGTCCCCTCTGCCCGCCAGCCCTCCCATGCCCCCTCTGCCTGCCAGCCCCTCCATGCCCCCTCTGCCTGCCAGCCCTTCCATGCCCCCTCTGCCACCCCTTCTATGTTTCATCCGCCTGCCGATCCATGTCCCCTCTGCCCGCCAGCCCTCCCATGCCCCCTCTGCCTGCCAGCCCCTCCATGCCCCCTCTGCCTGCCAGCCCTTCCATGCCCCCTCTGCCACCCCTTCTATGCCCCATCTGCCTGCCAACCCTTCCATGTCCCCTCTGCCCGCCAGCCCTCCCATGCCCCCTCTGCCAGCCCCTCCATGCCCCCTCTGCCTGCCAGCCCTTCTATGCCCCATCTGCCTGCCAGCCCTTCCATGCCACCCTGCCTGCCAGCCCTTCTATGCTCCCTCTGCCAGCCAGCCCTTCCATACCACCCTGCCTGCCAGCCCTTCCATGCCCCCTCTGCCTTCCAACCCATGACCCCCCCCCCCGCCCCGACTGACAGCCCCACCCCCAGCCCCAGTTTCCTAGATCCCATTGTATTTTTTCTCACAACAGGCTTTCTTGCTAGTATAGTATATTTCAAGGAATGACACAGCTAGAAGAGACTTTAAAATATTTCTACCGATTTTCTGTAAAAATGCACAATATGGTGCAGAGTAATTAAACCAGTCAATAAAATCCAACAACTTTAGGCTGTCCCACCAAAATCCCATCCATCCATCGTTGATAGATAAGCTCACACAATCACAACCATAATGTGCCAGAAGCAGTTACAGAAAAATGTCTGTCTCATTAAGTTATATTGCAAAATGCATAGCATTCCTGAATGGAAGCAGAAGACAAGGTGAAGAAGTATTAATTATTGTTTCTCCCTTTGCAACCAAATTGGTTGGCCACTATTATTCTTCTCCCCCCTGCCAAATTTCATTATGATTGTTAAAAAGAAAATATTGGAATGGTCATTCCATGGTAAATAGAAAAGCAGAAATGAAAGATGATTCATTCTACCAGGAATGAGAACTGATTAAGGAGCCATTCAGGAAATCTGCAGAAGTGACCTGCGAGTAAATTACTTATGTTATAATGGAGCCTGCTTTAAAGCTTGAGGAACATTTAAAAGGACAGGAGCCCTCAGAAGCCTTAATAACATTTTGCTTCAATGCTCTTCCAGACATCCATGTGGGCTGACAAAAGTTGCCACAAATCAGGTCTAGTAAAAGATAGAAAAATAGAGTATGCTGGGTTGCAGTGGCTGAAATGTCATTCGGATTCTCCAAATAAGCTGAGTGAATCTCGATCAACAAGAGCAAGTTACCTACATGCTGTGATTGGTCTATACCAGCTTCTAGACTGACCACAGGAAAAAAAAGCCCTTCATGGAAAAGTCAGGCTGGGAGCAACATAGGGTTGCCAGCTCCAAGCTGGAGATCTGAGGGGTGAAACCTGGAGAAAGTGGGGTTTGGGGAGCAAAAGGACCTTGGCATGGCATAATTCCGTAGAGGCTACACCCCCCCCCAAAGTAGCCATTTTCTCCAGGTGAACTGATCTCTGTGGCCTGGAGACCAGTTGTAATTCCGGGAGATCTCCAGCCACTACCTAGAGGCTGGCAACCCTAGAGCAACAGCATGTACTGCACCCCCTTAAAGAAGCCCAGCCTCCCGGTGTGAATCATAGAATCATAGGGTTGGAAGGGACCTCCAGGATCATCTAGTACAACCCCAAGTAAGGACTTAGCTCATTCCTCAGCCTGTTCCACGTTCAGAACAGAAACTATCAGTCATCATGGGTAACTTTGCCAGGTCCAGGTGGGTAGCTGTGTTGGCCTGCAGTCGAAGAGTAAGGTCTGGGTCCAGTAGCATCTTAAAGACCAAACCTTGATAGTCTTGCCTGGAGTACAGCAGGCAGGAAGTTTTGCTCTATTGAGGAAAAGCCAAAAGGCCAGGGCCTTTCCTTGAGCTGCATAGCACTGGAACTGAAAAAACTGAGGTCAATGGGCTTGTTTGCAAAGGAAGTGTATATCTCCTATCTGGGTAGATGTACAGAATAGAAAATGCTATTCAGAAAGGAACAGCTGTAGGAGAGGCCTCTCTTTTTTTAGACTGACAGACGGCTTGCCCAAGCTCCGACTTCCTCTTTGCTCACCAGCTGAGAGGTTCGCTTCTAGAAAGCCCTCCTTTCGAAAACAAGAGGGCCAGTGTCCACCGGCTGAAAGGCATAATTTCAGCCAGCAGTCTGAATATTGTTCTGCCGCTTTGCCTGGTATGCAGTAGCCTTGTAAAAGCAGCACTCCAAAACTGGCTCTTTCCCAAACAAAGACGCTTTCTTCAGCTTGAGAGGCTCAGAAGACAATCTCATAAATGCTGTAAGATGCGTAAGGCCTTATCTGGCTATTTACTGGAAAATTGGAGACTCTGTTCATTAACATCCTCTGAAAACATCCGGGAATTGGTGCTGGCGCATAAAAACACAGACTTAGTCCCTGTGACAAATGACTGGGAAGATGGGATAGAATTTTTATAGAGTCATGAACAATACGGAGATTCAGGACCACAGAATTCAGTCCCGGCAATATGAAGGCCATTAATTTGCTGCTTCTTTTCATGGAAGGGGTAATCTTGCATGAATTTTTGGCTACGACATTAATTGGCCACCTTCTGAACTAGACCATCTAGTTAAACTGATTTATAGTATATTTAGGGCTGACATGAGGAAATACTTCATGCAGTGTTACAATTGGCTTTCCCAGCACATACATTTGTGGCAAAACAGAAGCATGGTCGCTCCTTACGGCAGAAATGATTTCTAAAACGAGGAACACAGGAGCAGTGCTGGAATGTGTCTGGAATTCTTAACCTCCGATCGAAGAAATCCTCGTCCTCAGTCTCACATGTGTCCCTAATAGATTATGGTTTTCCAGTGGTGAGGAAGAGAGATTATTTCTCCAACCAATGTGAGGGCGAACCTCGGTGCTAAAAGAAATTCCAGGAAAAAGCCTTAGCTGGCACAATCAGAAATGAAGCCCCAAGAATATCTGAATTAGGGAAATATAAGACTGCCCATCTATTTGCCACAAACATACAGGTGTGTTTATGGCTACTTTAAAAATGTGGTTGAAATACATTGTATCTAAGCATCTTCCTATACTTCACATCTCCATAAAACCAAATTACTCTTCTTGGGAAATAATGGCTAATCCAGTTTCATCACTCTTTTACCCCTAAATCCGCATTTGAGAGTGTACAAATAAACATGGAACGAATACCTACCTGCCAATTGGCAGTTTATTTGTCCTATATGCACTCTTGCCTTGTTCTGACTGTACTATACAGTGAGTAGGGGAAAAGGACGGCTGAACACAGTCAGAGCTAATCTAAATTGATCCAGCCCAGCTCTAATTATCTGACCTTCACAAGAAGCTGCTTTTCTGTGCTACCAAAGCATCAGATGCGAGGGTCACATGAACACACCAAGCTGCCTTCTGCTGAGTCAGGCATTGGCCTATCAAGGTCAGTGCTATCTCCTCTAACTGGCAGCAGTTCTTCAAGATCTATGGTGAAAGTTTTTTCCATCACCTACATCATCTAATTCTTTTAAGTGGAGATTGAACCCCTTGCTTTAGACCCCCATAGCCATTATTTACTCCCCTCCACCAAACAGGTATTTCAAAAAATCTATAATTGCTTGTTATCATCATCAATATATCTAATTCTCAATATGACCTCATCTGTGGATACTGAAATCCAGAGACGGGCCATGGACCGACAAGACATCTTTCAGCAAACCTGAGAAAAGCCCTAGGTTTACAGAAAAATGTGAAAAAAATGTTTTTTTTAAACCCTGCAAAATGATAGAAGCAGCACCTATAGCATTAAGACACAAATGCCCTCAGTAGCTGCCATTAGGCAACTGCAAAAGTACTGTCAACCTTCAAGCCTTGGTTTTTGTCAGTGAAAGGCAGGAGGAAGGGACAAGGACCTTTTGGCCTTTGAAGGAAGACTCATCTAGGCCAGGCCAGGCTGCAACTGCTCGGGTACCACACAATTTGTATGGCACATCTAGGCCCAGTGGCTTGCTGGTGGTCAACAACTGCAACACCACAATAGCTGGTGTGGTGTAGTGGTTAGAGTTTCAGATCAGGATCTTGGAGACCCAGAAATCTCTGCTTTTCCACTGGGTGGCCTTGGGCCAGCCACATACACTCAGCCTGACCTACCTCACAGGGTTGTTGTGAAACTAAAAGTGGAAGGGAATGATATAAGTGACTCTGCATCCTCCTTTTTAGATAAAGGTAGAGTATCACAGAATCACAGAGTTGGAAGGGGCCATACAAATCTAGTCCAACCCCCTGCCCAATGCAGGATGAGCCTAAAGCATCCCTGACAAATATTCATCCAGCCTCTTCTTGAAGGTGCGGCCTGACCAAGGCAGTATAGAGAGGGACTATGACTTCCTGTGATTTCAGTGCAATGGCCCTTTTGATACAACCCAAGACTGAGTTTGCCTTTTTTGCCGCCGCATCACACTGACTTCTCATATTTAGTTTACAGTCCACTCATACTCCAAGATCTCTTTCGCATACACTACTACCCAGAAGTGTATCCCCCAGCCTGCATTTATGCTTCACATTTTGTGGCCCAGATGTAATACCATGCACTTATCTATGTTGATTTGCATCTTGTTAACAACCACCCACTTCTCCAGAGTATTCAGGTCTTGTTGAATTTGAACTCTATCTTCTTGGGTGTTTGCTACTCCTTCCAATTTGATATCATCAACAAATTTAATGAGTTGCCCGTTTACCCCTTCATCCAGATCATTAATAAAAATATTGAAAAGTACCAGGCCCAAAATTGAGCTCTGTGGCACCCCACTGGACACCTCCCTCCAATCTGATCAAATGCCATTGACCACCACTCTTTGGGTGCGATCCTCTAACAAGTTCCCTATCCACTGAACTGTCCTATAGTCTAGTCCACTGTCTTCCAGTTTACCCATTAGAATGTCATGGGGAACCTTATCAAAAGCTTTACTGAAATCCAGGTAAATCACGTCGACAGAGTTCCCACGATCCAGTAAGCTCGTCACTCAATCAAAGAAGGAAACCAGGTTGGTCTGACAAGATTTGTTGGGGAAAAAACCATGTTGACTTTCCCGGATCACTAAGCGGTCCTTCAGATGGTTGTTGTGGATTTTCCGGGCTGTATGTCAGGTTCTGACTATGTTTCATGTGTGTTCAAACCAAAGAGACTCCATTTTAATCTTGTCAGTATTTTAAGTGCTTCTTTTGCAGGTGGCAAGCAGTTCAGTAACAGTTATCTTACAGAAGAGGAATGTTATGACTACAACCTTTCCAGCCTTGGGAAACTTTCACTTTCTCAGCCTCAAGCCGTTTGTTTTGAGAACTGTGGGGGGAGGATGGGGCCTGCAGGGGTATGCTATTCTGTACCTTAACGTTTGCCTGTCATTCGTAACAATACTTGTGTACCAGCCAAGATATTGCATCTTGGATAGTGGACTATAATGGTTGTTTATATTCAGTAAATCTTTTGGAACCAATGGACTCATGTCTAATTGCAAGAGATAGTCTGGATTGCAACTTTTAGTAAGCCACTGTCTGACATTTTGTTACGAATCACACCTGTTCCAATGCCTAAGCCGGAGGAGACTGATACCAAGGCCGCATCCAACAGGGACCCTTTGTTTGATCCTTATGCTCCTAACTCGGAAGGACTGGAACCCACATATCAACCCGTTTGGGGGGGAACGGAGTCAAGCCGTACAACGGTGTATACCCTCGTGCTGGACAGAGCAGGAGCTCGACCAAGGGCGGTGGCGGAACCCATTATATCGCTACCTACGCTGAGGCAGTGGGGTTCGAGGCTGAGAGAAACGAGGGAGAGAAGAGCGAGTACGGTGTTTTCCAGATCGCAAATGGATGGGAAGAGAGTTGTCGGCGCGTCTCTAGAGAAATCCAGTAGTCAGCTGTGATATTACTGGAATAGAGAATCCGACCAAATAGAATGGGACTTAAGAGGTTCTGAAAGTACCCAGGTGTGGGAAACTTCCCGCCGCGATCTGATGAGTTGGGACTACGCGGAAGTCACCCCGTGGACGGGGCAACGCGAGTCGAGTGATCAAAGTTGGCAGCAATTACAAAGCCGAACCTTATCGGTGGATGCTGGAATTTCGGCAATAACGGGACTAACGAAAGGAATTCTGGTGGGCATATCGGAGGAAGGAGAAGGTACCGGGGCCACCGGAATGGGAGAGATTCGACCGTGGCCCCGAGCAACCGCTTCCTATCCAGAATATATAGAAACTACACAAACAGCTGAACAGCTCCAGGAATTACCTGAGGAGGATGTCGATACCTCAGCCCCAAGACATGTACAACGATTGGAAGAAAGAATCAGCAGCATGGAGGAGAGTTTAGCACATGCAGTTCACTTGCTGTCAGTATTGGTGGTAGGAGGCCCAGGAGAGGGGCCTTCGCAAGAAGCTGGAGAGAGCACAAGAGTTTCGATTGGCCGAGGGGTGGCAGCCCTCCAGAGGATCTTACCTGGATTACGTCCAGCAGCGGACCAGGTACCCCCTCAGGATGAACAACCGCTTTTACCGGCTGATGATCAGCAGGAGCCAATGATGCCACCGCCTGATCAACCTCAAGGCCCACCAGATGAGATCCCGGAAGGGCCACTGGGGCCTCTGGGAGATGATGGAGGAGAAGGGCCGCTGGAGCAACCTCCCCTCCAACCGCAGGAGCCGCCAATCCTCCCAGGGCAACAACCTCTGCATCCGCAATAGCAGCCACCTCTTCAGCCTCCACAGCCGCAAGGGCAGCCACCTCTTCAGCCCCTTCCATGGGGTCCAGCACCGCAAGGTCCTCCGCCTTTCAGGCCATGGGGTCCCCCTCCACGTCCTCAGGGCCCTCCGGCTCCAAGACCGCAATGCCCGCCACAGAGGCCGCCGGGTCTTCCTCCTCCGAGACCGCGGGGACTCCCACAACCAAGACCCCAACAACCCCCGTTGCAACCTATCCCACGACGACCTGATGCGCAGCCGGAACAGAGGCCCGCGCCTTTACAGTACTACCCGCTACCATCACCGGTTGCCAGACCTCAGGAGCTACCGATGGGATGGGTGAAGCTGGAAGCTACATTCGACGGGGATCCCGCGAAACTGGGATTTTTTTTAGTACAAGCGCTGCAATTTTTTAACCGTTGGGGACATTTGTTCGAAGATGAGGCCAGCCAAATCGAACACCTGGGGTCCCGGCTACAAGGAAAAGCAGCAGAATGGTATGTAGCGTTGTATGAATTGGGGGCCCCAGAATTAGACTCCTTGCAGGGATTAGTAGCGGCACTCCGAGCCCAATATGAAGATCCTTTGGAAGAGAGTAGAGCCCGCACAGAGTTACAAACCATTAGACAAGGCAGTATGTCGGCCAGAGACTATGTTATGAAATTCCGACAACTGGCCGCCAAATGTCCAAGGTGTGAGGAATCCACCAAAATAATTTTGTTTAAACAAGGCATGAATCCCAGATTGCTGGATCGAGCCCTCATGCAAGACAATCCCCCCACACTCTTGGGTTGGATTCAATTAGCATGTGAAGTAGAAAACCGCATGCAGGAAGTACGGCTTGTAGAGCAACAGCAAGCAACAGGGCACTGGCGGACTTCAATAATTGTAAGAGGGGGAAGGGGAACAGGATACACCGCCAGAGGAACGAGAGATGCTAGATGGCAGCAAGGACTATGCCCACATTGTGGCCAAAGCGGCCACTTCGCGGCACAATGTCCACTCAGGCCTGTGCAAAGACCTCCGTTCCCACCACAGCAAACAGTCTCTACCACCCCTCCCCCACCATACCACCCAACGCCAACTCCACGAACGGCGAGGGGGCGAGGAGCTACCCGGAGAAATCCTCCCGAGAAAGGGTTAGAGCTGGAAAAAATTATGGATCTTGATCCAACTGCCCTAACTAGTGAAGAAGGACCCGAGAGCCCCAACTTGGGAAATGAAATGGATCTGTCGTAAAGGGACCCAAACGGCAGATCAAGCCCCAGTCGACTCCCATAGTGGAAAGACCTCGAGGGTCCATATTATTCATGCCGGTTACATTGATTAATCATGAGAGAAAAACTCATATTCGTGTACAAGCCCTTATCGATTCCGGCTGCTCCAGAGACATTATTACACCTGCTCTCGTGAATGGACTAGTACTCCCAATGAAAGAACTCGAAACTCCAGTTATTTTTGAACAAATGGATGGTACAAATATGAACCCAGTCACCACTGAAACAATACCTGTGATCACAGGCATGGGACAACACTGGGAAACAAAATCGTTTGTAATCAGCTCCACAGCTAAATACCCTCTGATTTTGGGGAGCAGATGGTTGTGCGACCACAACCCAGACATAGACTGGACAGTTGGAAGCATTAGCTTTAAACACGATAGCTGCAAAAATCATCGTTGGGACCAAAATTGGGGTAACAATCCTATCCTCATAGAACAAGCACTATTAACCCAAGAAGAGATTAATCAAATACCTAAAGAATACAGAGCTTATTTACAAGCCTTCACAGAAGAAGAAGCTAACACTTTACCTCCACATAGGAGGACTGATTGTGCAGTAGAAATCATCCCCGGCGCTGCCTTACCCAAAGGCAGACTGTATCCCATGAGCCCAAACGACAGAGAGGAGCTCCGCAAATTCATTGACACTAATCTTCAAAGAGGATTCATACGACCAGCAAACAGTCCTCATGCTGCTCCAGTATTGTTTGTGAAAAAGAAAGATGGAGGATTAAGACTGTGCACTGATTTCAGAGGACTTAATGCAGTCTCCTCCACAAACGCTTATCCTATACCCCTCATCAGAGATCTCCTCAATGTCGTGGCACAAGGTAAGATCTTCACAAAGTTGGACTTAAAAGATGCTTACTTCCACGTTCGTATAAGGGAGGGGGATGAATGGAAAACCGCTTTCAATACGCCCTTAGGGCAGTACGAATATTTAGTTATGCCTTTTGGCCTGGCTGGGGCCCCTTCGGTTTTCATGTCCATGATCAATGAAGTATTGCACGAATTTTTATATAAAGGAGTAGTTGTTTACCTAGATGATGTCCTCATTTACTCAGAAACAGAAGAAGAACACATAGACTTAGTACAAAAAGTCTTAACTACTCTAATGTGCAATAAATTGCCCATCAAATTATCGAAATGTGAATTTCACAAAACGGAACTCAGTTACTTAGGATACTGCATTTCCAAAAATGGGCTAAAAATGGATCCAGGCAAAGTAAAAGCAGTTCATGAATGGCAAACTCCCACAACCCGTAAAGAACTGCAATCCTTTCTGGGGTTTGCCAACTTCTACAGAGAATTTATACAAAACTTTGCCCAAATAACGCTTCCCCTCACTGAACTATTAAAAACCAAAAACAAAGGGGAACAAGCCAAAAAACCGAATGCTAAGCTATTGTGGACTCCACAATGCCAATTGGCTTTTGATGTCCTAAAGCAGCAATTTATATCTGAACCAGTGCTGCAACACCCCGATGAAAATCGCCCATTCATAGTACAGGTGGACGCCAGCGATACTGCGATTGGGGGTGTTCTTCTACAGCGTGGGGAGGACAATGTTCTTAAACCTTGTGCTTACCTTTCTCGAAAATTTTCTGAACCAGAGAGAAATTGGAATGTTTGGGAAAAGGAAGCTTTTGCTGTAAAAGCGGCACTCTCCTCTTGGAGGCATTGGTTAGAAGGGGCCCGCCATCTGTTTGAAGTATGGACAGATCACAAAAATTTAGAAGCATTACATAGTCCTAGAAGACTCAATGCCAAGCAGTTGAGATGGGCGGAATACTTTTCAAAATTCAATTTCACTCTCATATTCTTGTCCGGCAAAACAAACTTTCTTGCAGACGCCCTATTGCGCATGCCCCAACACAAAAGCAGGAGGGAGGAGACAGTGGATACAGTGTTTTCGCCTACGCAATTAGGAGGAGTGGTCACAACGCGCAGCCGCACAAAGCAACCTCCTCAGTCAGATCAGGGGTGGAGACAAAAACTGAAAAGCGAAGTAGAGAAGGAGGGGGAGAATGTGCCCAAAGAGAAATTGATTCAATCTGAACAAGGGGAATGGCTTTGGGGTGATCGATTTTATGTACCAGATAGTTTGAGAAAAGAAGTATTGCAACGCTGTCACGATGCCCCAACAGCTGGCCATTACGGATATTTAAAAACGCTTCATTTGGTCCAAAGGCAATTTTGGTGGCTGGGCATGCGCAAAGATGTTTCACAATATGTAGCTTCATGTCCTATTTGCCTCAGCGCCAAAACGCGAAAGGGCAAGCCTCCAGGACTCTTACAACCCCTTGAAACCCCAAGTAGACCGTGGGAAATCATTTCTATGGATTTCATCACAGATCTTCCCCCCTCCAAAAATCACACCTGCATTTTGGTTGTAGTGGATCTATTTTCAAAACAAGCCCACTTCATTCCCTGCACCACTATGCCTTCGGCAAAAAAGTTGGCGGATATTTTTCTGAAATATATTGTAAAACTCCATTCTTTTCCATCAAAGGTGATATCCGACCACGGCGGACAGTTCGTTGCCAACTTCTGCCCATAAGCTTATGCAACTTATGGGCATTGAACAAGGTTTAAGCTCCGTCCACCATCCGCAAACCGATGGGCAATCAGAAAAAACTAATCAAATATTAGAACAATTTCTCCGTTGCTACATCAATTTCCAACAAGACAATTGGATTGATTTATTGCCTTTAGCAGAATTTTCTTACAACAACAGTGTGCATGCTTCTACCGGAGAAACACCATTCAAAGTAGTTTATGGCTATCAATTTAAACCATTCCCTTTTGAAACTCTTCCCCCCACAACAGCTTCTAAAGACGTCTCAGAATGGTGGGGGGAGGCAGCTCAACAATGGACTCTTATTCAAAAACATCTTGACAAAGCTAAACAGGACTATAAAAAGTACGCTGATCGCCATCGTGTGGCTGAATGGGAATTACATCCTGGAGATCTTGTTTATTTATCCACAAAAAATTTGAAAGTTGCTCAAACCAGCCGTAAATTGGCATTAAAGTTTTTGGGACCTTTTCCAGTTCGTAAAATCATCAACAAAGTGACTGTAGCACTTGATTTACCAAAGAATCTGCGTCACGTGCACCCAACTTTTCACATCAGCTTATTGAAAAAGGTCCCCCCAACAGATCAATGGCACACCCGTGCTCCTCCCATACCGACCTTGATTGATGATCAAATCCATTACGAATTACAGCAAATTCTAGACTCTTAAATCAAACGTAATAAGCTGTTTTACCTCATCAGGTGGAAGGACTTTGACTCTGGGTTTGATGAGTGGGTGGAGGCTGTTCATGTTCATGCTCCTAGGTTATTAAAATCTTTCCACACTCGCTACCCTCTGAAACCCGGGGGGAGAGCATTTTAGAGGGGGCAGAATGTCAGGTTCTGACTATGTTTCATGTGTGTTCAAACCAAAGAGACTCCATTTTAATCTTGCCAGTAGCCGTGGTCTTGGCATTGGCATATACAGCCCAGAAAATCCACAACAACCATCGTTCTCCGGCCGTGAAAGCCTTCGTCAATACATCGGTCCTTCAGATGCTTACAGACATGCTAATGGTTAGAGGACCGCACCCAAAGAGTGGTGGTCAATGGCATTTCATCAGATTGGAGGGAGGTGTCCAGTGGGGTGTCACAGGGCTCGGTTTTGGGCCCAGTACTTTTCAATACTGCCTTGGTCAAGCCGTGCCTGGAGAACTGTGTGCAGTTCTGGAGGCCTCAATACAAAAAGAATGTGAACAAACTTGAGGGTGCAGAAGAGAGCAACGAGGATGATCAGGGGTCTGGAGACTGAGCCCTATGAGGAAAGGCTGAGGGCCTTGGGAATGTTTAGTTTGGAGAAGAGGAGATTGAGGGGGGACATGATTGCTCTCTTTAAGTATTTGAAAGGCTGTCATTTGGAGGAAGGCAAGGAGCTGTTCCAGTTGGCAGCAGAGGATAGGACCCGAAGCAACGGGCTTAAATTACATGCAGAAAGGTACCGGCTGGATATCAGGAAAAACTTTTTCATGGTCAGAGTAGTTCAAAGGTGGAACCAGCTGCCTAGGGAGGTGGTGAGTTCCCCTTCAGTGGCAGTTTTCAAGAAGAGGCTGGACAAATATTTGTCAGGGATGCTTTAGGCTCATCCTGCATTGGGCAGGAAGTTGGACTAGAAGGTCTGTATGGCCCCATCCAACTCTGTGATTCTGAAACAGGAGGCTACCACTCAGTGCAGCATCCACACATCTAGTTTCTCTGTAATGTGTAGGAAAAAGTTGCTCCATGCTGTGTAATCCACCTCGAGTCTCAGTGAGAAAGGTGGGGACTATAAATGACATAAAGTAAATAAATAAATGTTGGGAAGGATGTCATAGTACTGTCCCCTTTTATTTATTTATTTATTTATTTATTTATTTATTTATTTATGTGATGCCTGACTGGGTGCTGGAGGAAGAAGCAAGAAAAGGATTTTTAATTAGTGCATTTGATAGTAATCTTTGACTTCCGGTTTGGGATTCATGGAGGTCTGAAGCAGCTCCATTTGCGGAGCTGACCGGACTGCCGTTTTAAGCGGCCGGCGGGGGAAATTTAGCCCGGCGGAGAGCAGGCAAAGAACACTCAAGACCTCAGGGCGCGTTGATCTCGGGCGAGGGGGGGCTCTGCGCAACGGGCCCCCTCCCGACCCTTGAGGTCCCACCCTGCGACAGGTCGGCTAAGATCTCTGCGGCAGTTTCGGGGCCAATGCGGTTGACATAAGACCTACGTACCCAAGCTTCAAAAGGGGAAAGAAGTGGAGAGGAGAAATTAAGATTGAAACAGCGATTACAACCCAAGGAAAGTGAATGAGAAGGTAAAGATCACTATCTTCTGATACGGGACAGATTGTAAAAAGTAAAGAAGAATTAAAGTAGATTTTCAAACTGCAACAGGTTAGTAAAAAGGAGGGGAAGACTTGGCAAGAGTTGCATAAGAAAAGAGACTAAGTTTAAGGAGTTATTAAAGAAATTGGACTATTGTTTTGAATACTTGCGGTTACGGAGCTGTGAGAAAAATTTACCATCGCGAGAGCTACTGTGGGAAGTCGGGAAACAGGAAGTACGTAATAGCAATAGAGTTGCTGGAGAGAAGCGGCCCTTGCCGAAGGGCAGGAAGAAGGGAATCGCCATCTTTGAAAGGGGAAGGGTCGCGGCTTCAGCGGAAGAGGAAGTAAGCCATTTTGGATTACAAAAATCATAGAAAAACCATAGAGAAAAGACGCCCGACATTTTGGACTTTTTAAAAGCCTTTTTTTTTTTGCAAGAAGACCGGGACATTTGAATTTAAAAAGACATTAAATTTTACGACACGGAGTTAAGGAAGAGAGCGGACTCGTGGGAGCGAGCTAAAGCAAGCCCCACGATGTCGAAAAAAGAGTGGCAATCGGCAATAGAAAACCTGGATAAAAAACTTTTAGAAGTGATTAAAGAACTTAAGGACACAAAACTGGAGCTGATTAAAGAGGTTAGACAGTGAAAACTGAGCTGTCAGAAGTGAAGAAAGGTATGGAAATAATACAAAATGAATTGCAAGGGACACAGCAGAGAGTCAAAGTAGTGGAAGGTGCGGTGGAGAACTTAGCTGACACGCAACAAACAGAGATGAGACTGATGAGGGGAAGAATGGCGGTTGCGGAAAGTAAACACATGGAGAAGCAGCTGAGATTTCGCGGCTTGCCGGAAGTGGAAAGAAAGACAGCGCAAGAACAGATGACTGAGGTGTTAGCTGAATACCTGGGAAAGGAGGAGGAGGAAGTTGTGGCTATCCTTGATGTGGTATATCGTGTAAATTCAAGAATCGCGACCCAGAGGAAATTACCAAGAGACGTGATTGTGCAGTTCACGACTCGAAATATGAAAGAGAAGATTGTGACTAAACAGTTTCAAGATCCATTGGAGATTGATGGCAAGACGATTATCATCATGAAGGAACTACCCAGATCGGTGTTACTAGATCGGAAAAAATATAAAGCACTAATTCAGATTCTGAAGGACATGAAAATCAGGTATAGATGGGAATTACCAGAAGGTGTGTCCTTTGAATTTGGAGGGGCCAAAAAGCGTATCAGATCTGAGCGAGAGATGGAGCGATTCTTAAGGGACAATGAAAAAGACTTACCAGCAACAAGACTATGAATATGGAATGTAAAGTTTTATCTTGGAATGTAAATGGACTAAATTCACCAAACAAGAGAAAAAGTATTTTCCACTGGCTATTAAAACAAAAATGTGATATTGTATGTTTGCAAGAGACCCATATCAGAAAACAAGATGTAAAATATTTGAAACTGAAAAAATTGGGTAATGATTTTGCAGCAGCCTCTAATAAGAAAAAAAGAGGAGTGGTGTTGTATATAAAAGAGGAGCTGCAGCCAAAATTTGTAATGAAAGATGTGGAAGCCAGATTTATAGCAGTGGAATGTATATGGAATCTAAAGAGAGTGCTGGTAGTCGGAGTTTATGCACCTAACAGAGCAAAAGAAAGCTTCTTTGAGGATTTGAGGAGGCAACTAGATGAACTTTCATATGACCAGATAATTCTTGCTGGAGACTTCAATGGAGTGACAAATTTGGAATTAGACAAAAAATTATCAACGGCACAAAAGAAAAGAGGACTGTTACCAAAGCTCTTTTTTGAATTGATACAAAAGGAGACTTTAGAAGATGTATGGAGAAGACAAAACCCCAAAAGTAGACAATTTACGTTCTTTTCTGCAAGGCATTCTACACTATCGAGAATTGACATGATCTGGGCCTCAAAAGACTTAGCGTTATGGACTAAGGAGGTGGAAATAATGCCGATGGTAGGCTCAGATCATAATCCAATCATGTGGAAATTGGGGAGAAGGAGAAAAAGGAAAGGATGGAGAATAAATGAGGATTTGTTACAAGAGGGAGAGAACTTGGAAATGTTGAGAAGAGAGACAAAATTCTTCATACAATATAACATGAATAAAGAAGTACCAACCAACAAGGTTTGGGATACCTACAAGGCGGTAATTAGGGGCATACTAATGGACTTAAATGGTAGAGCCAGGAAAAAGAAAGAAGAGAAGAGACAGTAGATTGTGGAAAAAATAAAAGTCAAAGAAACACAGTTAAAGAAGAGACCAGGGAAAAAGAAAATTTATCAGGACATTAAAATACTTCAAGAACAGCTGACAGCAATGAATAACAAAGAATTGGAGTGGAATCTTAAAAGACTGAATCAAAAAGCATTTGTAGGTGCAAATAAACCTGGGAAATACCTGGCATGGCAACTGAAAAAAAGAAAGGAAAAGAAAACTATAAATAAAATATGTGAAGATAATAAAACATATTTGGAACAGACAGCCATTAGTAGAGCCTTCTACAAATTTTATGCTAAATTGTACAACAAGAAAGAGGTGAATAAAGAATTAATAGCGACATACTTGGATAAAATGAAACTCCCAGTAATTTCGGAAGCTTGGAGAGATAGATTGAATAATGAAGTAACGGGGATTCGGTTTCGTTTTCTCAGCCATGCCGGACGCTCCTCTCGGCTGGTCCGGGAGGAAACGACCGGGCACCCTGACCGGGCGGCTGATCCGCAAGGATTAGCCCCCAGGACTCCCAGGGAGGGAGCCAGGGTCCGGGACGCTGCGGGAAGAACTCCCCGAAATCAATGCGGGGGGGGGGAATTGCCCGTTTGTCCCTATGGAGGCCGGCAGACGTGCGCGGCGCCTCGAGTGCCGCCGGGCAACGAGAAACGGCAAATAAAAGAAACAGGCGGAAGCCCGTAAACAAGCGAATCCCTTCTGTTCTACAAGCGTTCGTGAAGGAGAGGTTGATCTGAAGAAGACTCGTTCTTCCCCTTCGCTGAGTTCCAGAATTTTGTTGGCGCCCCCCCCCCCCCAAAATGGCAGCAAAGAAGCAAAGTCCCGCTCTCAGTAAGTCAATCTCGGCTACCTTGAAGGGAGAGTCGCTCGAAGAGTTGGTGCGCAGGGCGGTGGTGGAAGCCATAAAACCCTTTGTTGACAAGCTGAACGAAACTGATCAAAGGGTGGGCTTAATTGAAAGCGAAGTGAAAACCATTAAGGCAGCAGCGGGGGGGGGGGCAGAGAAGTCTGCTCTGGAAAGTGCGTCACTTGTGAAGGCTACAAAAAAGGAGCTGAAGCTGGTTGAGAACCAGCTGATCGGGCTACAGATGGAACGAACGCAGACAATTTTGCGTCTCCAAAACGTGAAAGAGGAGGAAAAAGAGGATCTGTGGGAGGTGGTCTCGGAACTATTGGCGATACCCGCGAGGACGACTAAAGAAGAGGTTAAAAGCGCCATTTTGGAGGTCCGTCGGGCTTCTTCAAAATATGCAACAAAGCGACAGTTGCCTCGTGAGATCATTATTGACTTTTCATTTAAAAAGATCCGGGACACCATCCTATATAACTCATACAATGCGGATTTGGACTTTATGGGTTTGAAAGTCAAGATTTTGAAGGACGTTCCATTTCTAGTCCGGAAAAGGCGTTTTAAATATAAAAAGTTTGCAGCTCTTCTGAGGGACCATGGAATAAAGTATAAATGGTTATTCCCGGAAGGAATATGGTTTAGATATAAAGATCAGGCCTATAAGATATTATCAGAAGATCAACTAAAGGATTTTGAGAATAAAAACCCAGAACTCTGCTGCACTGAGAACGAAGAAAAGGAGAAGCCGGAGGGGGGGGAGGAGGAGGAGAGCACCGCAACAGCGGTTGCACAGAGAGAATTGCGTCCGGGACCTAGAAGGGGGAGGAAAGTTTAATCAGAATTTGAAATGTTTATTCTCTGTATGATTAACCACTCCATCATTATCCTATGGAGCTATTTTTGTATTATGACAGTATGAAGGGAAACATTGAAGTGTAGTGTTTAGTGTTTATAGTTCATTCCCCCCCCTTTTTCTTTTTCCACCCCCCTTTGTCCCTTCCCTCTCCCCTTTCCTTGTGATAGTCTTGTGTAGTGCTGTGTAGTGTTTTGTAGTTATGAAAAAAAAAAAGAATAATGAAGTAACGGATGAGGAAATAAGAAAGGCAATACAGTCAACAAATTTGGGAAAGGCGCCAGGGCCAGATGGACTTACAGCTAAATTCTATAAGGTAATGGCCAATGAACTGGCACCATTCCTAAAAGAGGTGATCAATGGAGTTTTAAAGGATCAACGGACTCCAGATACTTGGAACGAAGCTAACATATCATTGATCCCTAAAGAGGGTCAAGATCTGACTAATGTGAAAAACTACCGACCTATATCGTTACTTAATAATGACTATAAAATTTTTGCGAAGATACTGGCGGAGAGAGTGAAGGGATGGCTTTCGGAAGTTATTCAGGAGGAACAAGCAGGCTTTTTGCCAGATAGACAAATTAGAGACAATTTAAGGACAGTGATTAACGCTATTGAATACTACGACAAGCGTTGTGATAAAGAGGTTGGTTTCTTCTTTGTTGATGCTGAAAAAGCGTTTGACAATTTAAACTGGGACTTTATGTTTGCCACTATGGAAAAGCTACAAATGGGAGAAAGATTCATAAGAGCAATTAAGGAAATTTACAGAGACCAGAATGCAGCAATTGTAGTGAATGACGAGACGACTAAGAAACTGACTATAAGCAAAGGAACAAGACAAGGTTGCCCGTTGTCTCCGCTGTTATTCATTTTGGTATTGGAGATCCTGATGATACAAATACGACAAGACGAAGAAAGGTCAGAGCATTTGCAGACGATATAATGTTAATTGTAGAGGACCCAATGGAGAATATGCCAAAAGTGATAGACAAGATCAAGGAGTTTGGAGATTTAGCAGGTTTTTATATTAATAAAAAGAAGTCAAAGATATTATGTAAAAATATGACTAAGCAAAAACAACAATTGCTAATGGAAATAACAGATTGCGAAGTAACAAGTAAGGTGAAATATTTGGGAATTGAACTGATGGCTAAGAATATAGATCTATTCAAAAATAACTATGAAAAATTATGGACTCAGATAGAGCGAGATCTGATTAAATGGAATAGATTGAATTTGTCATGGTTGGGAAGGATTGCAGCAGTTAAGATGAATGTGTTACCAAGAGTAATGTTTTTGCTACAGACAATACCAATTATTCGGGACTCTAAGCAGTTTGAAAAATGGCAGAGGAAAATATCAGATTTTGTCTGGGCAGGCAAGAAGCCTCGAGTGAAAATGAAAGTTTTACAAGATGCAAAAGAAAGAGGCGGAATGCACCTGCCCAATCTAAGACTTTACTACGACGCAATCTGCCTAGTGTGGTTGAAAGATTGGATGACGCTGAAGAATAAGAAATTATTGGCCCTAGAGGGATACAAAAAAATATTTGGATGGCATGCATATCTATGGTATGACAAAGTAAAAGCGAATTCAATGTTCTTACATCATTATATACGGAGAAGCCTATATGCAACCTGGAAGAAGTACAGAGACTATTTACAAGAAGGAACCCCCCTGTGGGTGGTTCCATATGAGGTAATAGATCCGAGAGCTGTCGATACTGAGCAACAGTGTTTAACTTACAAGGAGATAACCCGAATAGAATCTTCTAAACTTAAAATAAAGACAGAGGACGAGTTATCACCAAATTATGATTGGTTTCAGTACAGACAGATCAGAGATCTCTACAATTCGGACTCTGCAAAGGGAGGCATAAGAACAGAGAATTCGGAACTAGAGCAGACACTTTTAAAAGATGACAAGAAGGAAATTTCTAAGGTATACCAAGTACTGTTGAAATGGTATACTGAAGATGAAACAGTTAAAGTACAAATGGTGAAGTGGGCCATAAATTTTAATAAAGAAATAACAATGGAGGCATGGGAATACTTGTGGAAGACTACAATGAAGACTACGACGTGTACTAATATCAAAGAGAACATTTACAAAATGATTTATCGTTGGTACATGACACCAAAGAAGATTGCGCTAGGGAATTTGAACACCTCTAACAAATGCTGGAAATGTAAAAAACATGAGGGTTCCCTGTATCATATGTGGTGGATGTGTGAGGTAGCTAGGCAGTACTGGGGGGAAATAATAAGAGTAATAAGTGAGATTTTACAATTTCAAATTAATAAGAACCCAGAACTCCTGCTACTGAACTTGGGAATGGAGGGCATTCCAGCTCAACATAGGACATTGTTATTTTACATGACAGCAGCAGCTAGACTTTTGTATGCGCAAAAATGGAAAGTTCAAGAAGTGCCAACTATCGAAGACTGGATTTACAAATTGCTGTATATGGCGGAAATGGACAAAATGACAAGAAAATTGAGAAACCTTGACCCAGGACAGTTCAACACAGACTGGGAGAAGCTGAAACAATATTTGGTGAAGAAATGGGAGGTGGGAGGAGAACTGTGGCAGTTTGAGAACTATTGAAATACAATAAAATGCAGAGGGGGGGTGACTTTACCGGGGGGGGGCGAAGAGGTAAATGAAAATTTCTAAGCAGTTATGTCATTAGATTATTATATGTAGAATAAGATATAGAATATTGATAGAAAATAATTAACCATAAGGATTAATCATAAGGACTGACTAATTAACATTATTTTTGGTAAAATTTGTATAATGTACCAAACTGAATAAGTTTATCTGAAGAGTCAAACTGATTGATATTATATGATGATAGTTATATAGATTTATAATTGAAGGGGGACAAAAATAGTAATATAATTAAATATAACTAAAGCAGAAAGAAGAAGATAAGTAGAATGAGTAACACATAGAGCATAAGTTAAATTGGTTGACTTATATGAATGTATGGTTTATATGGTTTATGATCTATAGAAATATTTGAAATTATGAAAAATGGGATAAATTGTTTATCCAACAGGGAAAAAGGGACTCAAAGTTAGGGTACAGAGTATCAAAAATAGTTAAAGAATTATTGCTTAGAATAAAGGGAGAATATATACTTGGTTAGATAGAGGAATATAAAAGGAGTAAGGGAAAAGGGACAAAGGGTTGGAAAACTGTTGGAAGTCAACAAAAAGGGGGGGAAAGGGAGGGGGTTAGAAATTGGGAAATGGGAGAATTGATTGTAATGTGAAAATAATTGATCCTAACCCAATAAAAATTTTTTCCAAAAAAAATAAAAGATAGTAATCTTAAACTGTCTGGGTTCTTGACTGCTTCCATTGTTGCTTCAATTTAATAGAAATGGCTTTGAACACCAAAACGGTGGTTCTATGAAGGTTTTCAACAAATAAGGCAAAGATCTTGGTATAGTTTAAAAATAGCAGGAGGTCAGAAAGGAGCAAGCGGAGAAAGGGAAACAAAAGACAGTTGCAAAATGCCTGGGGGCGATGTAGACTTTTCTATGGATCCCCAGACTGGGAGCCGACACCACGGCTGCTGCTGCCTCCAGTCCAGCTCATCATTTTGTTTCTTGTGTGAGGGACCAAACAGTACTCCTTTGTGGGCAGGATCTGGCCAGGGCTGTCAGAGGAGTTTGACAGACAAGGAGCCTTCCTGACACGTGGGGTGGGGGAAAGAGCTGCCGTTAGCAGAATGCATAGTTAGGGGATGGAAAGAAGAGTACATTCCTGAGAGTTCATCAATTTTGAAGGAAAGCCCATTGTAATCAGAGGTTCTACTCAGAAATAAACATATTTAGTATTGAACTGGCTGGGCAGTGTAGATGCTCATTATAGGCAATCCGGATAGTAACTCAAATTACCATATTCATAATCCATATATGAAATAATCACCAAGTATTATCCTTCAAAGCCTCTTTACCCACTGACCCATTGACCCGCTTGTCAGGGAACTAGATTTTTCTGCCCCCCCCCCTAATACAACTCCGCACAACATCGGTTTTTTGCATCACTGATTCATCTAAACGGCTTTCATTTCCCCACTTTTGTCTTGCAAAATGTCATCTTTGTGTGTATTTTGAGATTTCCTGGAACCAGCTTCCCCTTTCAGGCAAAGTCAGAGAACCGCCGCCTCACCTTCCACTTCTGGCACTCCAGATGTACCCAGCCTCTTTAAAAGACAGACACCAGTTTAGCACCCAGTGCAGCTTTTTTACAGATTTTTTTTCTTGCAGGCAAGGTATCAGTTCCAGCCAGGCGCAGGTTAGCCCATAAGGCCTGAAGGGCCACGCCAGACTCAAGTGAGGTGAAACAGGCAGGAGCCACTATTGGCACAAGGTGAACCCCCCCCCCCCCTGTGAGGTGGGCATCTGCTTGTGAGTCAGCCCCACATGAGGTGGTGCGAGTCACTACCATGATGGCCCGGACTAACTCTGGCTACCCTCCCCTGGCCACTCAAACAGGTGGTTATTCGTCCGCTTCTTAAAAAACCATCCCTAGACAAAACTGATGTGGCCAATTATCGCCCAGTCTCTAATCTGCTCTTTCTGGGCAAAGTGATTGAGAGGGCGGTAACCGACCAACTCCAGATCTTCTTGGATAACTCTAGCACTCTGGACCCTTTCCAGTCAGGTTTCAGACCAGGGCATGGGACAGAGACCGCACTAGTAGCATTAGTGCATGATCTCCGTCTGAATATAGACAAAGGCCATGCCTCCTTATTGCTCCTCATGGATCTGTCTGCAGCCTTTGACACAGTAGACTATGCCATCCTGTTGAGGCATCTAGAAACAAAGGATGTGCCCTGGACTGGTTTAAATAGTTTCTCATGGAACGGACTCAAAGGGTTGCTGTCGGAGATCAGCTATCTCCAGAATGGGAACTACCTTGTGGAGTTTCACAGGGCACAATCTTATCTCCCATGTTATTCAACCTCTACGTAAAGCCTTTAGGAGAACTCATCCGCAGCTATGGAGCTGGATGTCATCAATATGCAGATGACACCCAACTCTATATCTCGCTATCCAGGTCCCCACAGGATGCAGTGGAAATCTTAGATCGCTGCCTGACAGCCGTGGTGAAATGGCTGAAAAATAAATTAAAATTGATCCCAGACAAGTTAGAAGTGATGCTTTTTGGGAAGTCAGAGATCTTGAAAGATGTTGTACTCCCCACTTTCGATGGAGTTCGTTTGATCCTGGCAGACTCAATTAAGAGCCTAGGGGTTATACTGGATCCAGCACTACTACTAGAAAAACAAATTAAGGCAGCTGCAAAAAATGCTTTCTACAATCTCACTCTAGCCTGGAAGATGGTTTCTTATCTTGACATGGCCGACCTGGCCACCTGGATCCATGCTATGGTAACATCAAAACTTGACTATTGTAATGCTCTATACAAAATGCTGCAGCTGGACTATTATCAGGTGCGAGCAGGAGCTTGAACATCACTCCCATCCTACAGTCACTCCATTGGCTACCCATCAGCTATCATGCACAATTCAAGGCATTGGTTATTACATACAAAGCTCTTCACGGCCTTGGTCCAGCATACCTGTGGGACCACCTCCCTCCATATGTCCCTCCACAGCAGCTTCACTCATCCGAACAGGGTCTCTTGCAGATGCCAGCCTGCACATGGGCAAAATCAACTGCAGCCTGTACACAGGCCTTCTCTGTAGCGGCCCCTACCCTATGGAACAGCGTGCCTGAGGAGGTCAGGAGAGTTCCCACGCTCTTGGCTTTCCACAAACAATGCAAAACCGAATTATTCAAAAAGGCTTTTTACTCACGTAGGAGGGCAGTATTATAGGAAGGGGGTCTCGAATGTTTCGCCAATGAGTTGGGAACTATGGGCTCCACCATTATGTTGCTTTACATATTATCTGTTACTTTGAATATGTACTCGTATATACTGCTTGTGCTTCATGTTGTCTAATGTCAATCCTAGAATGGATTATGTTCTGTTTCAGCAATCCTTCAACCCTGTATTGGATCCTTGCTAATACTATGTCTCTGTAAACTTGTATTCATCTACTCTATGACATTGTTTATGGGGAGGCCAAGCTGAATGTAGTTTGGATCCAGGCCTTTTGCAACCTTGCTTTGTTTCAGGTGGGTAGCCCTGTAGTGGAAGAGCACAATTCGGGTCCAGTAGCACCTTAAAGTCCAATTAGATTTCCAGGGTGTGAGCGAGTCAAAGCTCCCTTCATCAGATGCTTGGCTTGGGCACCGATTGCACTCTTACGTTATAGTGACTGCTGCTGAGCCATGACACTCCCTGAGCGCACGCATGGCTGTTGTAAGGATGCAGCCCCACCAAGGCATTGCTCTCTCACCAGAGCCAGGAACCAGCACCAAAGAGAAGCTGTGCAAGCTCCTTTCGTCAAAGACTTTGTTAATTCCATTGTACTTCAGGAACCTTCACAATTCCTCCCCTGCCCCAAAAAGGACTCACGGCACGGGACATTGAAGGAACCTGAGGCTAAAAAGCTTGCCACTAATGCTTGGTGTCTCCCTTTGCCAGTAGAGGAGTGAGAAGGGTCCCCAGCAGGATATGTACTTGGGTGACGCTCCTGACCTACAGGAGTAAGCAGGATTTGGAGAGGAGCATGGACACATCTCCCCCACCCCCAGATGCATGCATACGCATTGGCCAGATCCCCAGCAAATCTGGTGCTCCTCGGTTTCTTTGCTCTGGGTCTGGCCCAGGGAAAAGTAAAGCAGCCCAACAGCAACCAGTAAAGTTCTAGCCGGGAAGATCCCCTGAAGAGGTCTCTTTAGAGTGCTTAGCCTTCCATCCTGGCAAACTGAAGCGGCGCTCTAGTTTGAACCAGCATGGGGCGTTTGCCGCAGGAGTGAGCAACACTCTGGAAGAAGTTATTTTCTTTAAGAATCACCCTTCCCCCGTGACCATCTGGCTGTCTCGTGACCGATACGGCAAAGCCGAGGGAGCCTCTTGGCTGAGAGTAAAGCAGAGTGGGAGAGAGGGAAGAAGCGAGCCTCAAAAACCAGCCAGCTTTCCCTGTATGTTTTCTACAAATATGTTTTATATCACTGGCAGGATTGGTTATTCTGTGGAGTAGGAAGGGAGAGGAAGAGGGAAATCCAGACGGGATTTTGAGACACTGGGACTCTTGAGCCGTGGGCGTCCAGGAGGTCTGCAACTGCTTGGTGCTCCCTGTCCACTTCTGTGGTTCCAGCCGATACCCTGGGCTGGCAAAGGCCTCCATGCAGACAAGAGAGGGGGCGGTTAACCACATCTTGCTCCTTCTCTTCCACACCCTGGAGAAGGCTCGGAGCCTCTTCCTTGGCCTCACATGTGGCCCCTTAGGTGGGCTAGGCTCAACTGCACACCTGCCCAACAACGTGCCCTGACCACCCACACCTCTTCCCTGTTAGCCCCAGAACCTTAAAAGAGCTGCTTGGTGATATATAGGAGCTATGCATTGCCCGGCATGGTGAGGCCAGCCCTCTTGCCGTCAGGGCAGCCATAGAAGTGGTTACCAGCCCAAAAGTTGACCAGGGTTATGGTCACCTGCTGTAGCCTGGGTAAGTCTTAGAGGTTTGTCCTCGGATATGAACTTCCCTTCAGTCTCTGGGAGTCTCTCTACATGAGATGCCTCGGCATGTGTTCATCAAGTGTAGGGAGATGCAGTGTTAGCTGGGAAGCATAGTTTAAAAAGAGTCGGTGGAGATTGCTCCTCAGAGGGTTTGTTAATTTCATCTTTGTTCCACAAAGACTCTGTCAATTTCACCTCTCCAGTCTAAAAGTGTGAATCACAGAGGGCAGCGAGGAATGGAAATGGGCTGGAGCTGCCTTCCACAGCTGGGCTTGGTCCTGGAGAGGTTATAATGGGTTGAAGTTTCCCTTCTGGCATTTCATAGCCCCTTCACACAGCTCCAGGGTATAGCAAAGCTTTTGCCCTGCCGCCAGCTCTGTCCTGGCTAACATTGTATCTCCCCACGAGTTCTCCACGTGTCAGATGTCTCGTGCAGGGAGACTCTGTAACAGACTCACAAAGAGGCCTCCTTGGGCAATGAGGGCTGCATGTTTCTCAGGATAATTGGACTTGAGGCTTGACTGTGGGATGCCGCAAGAACCCTCCTTGGCTCTGGCCTTTTCTTAGCATGCATGGCCTGCGCTTGGTTTCTAGACATGCCAGAGTAAATCATGGCTTCCCATTTGGAAACACCACATCCTAATTCTAGACATGTAGGGGGTGCCATGTTTTTTTTTTAATTATCTATTCTGAACCTGGGGCTAAGAAACTGTGCTGTCTTTTTAATCAGCTGGGGGGAGGCACTCAGAATCATGGGGTCCTACGCTAACAAGAAAACACTTGTGGTGATGGTGGGGGAAAATCTGTTTTCTAGCATGACTTCAACATCACAACAGGCTCAGAGCTGGGAACTCTGGACTGTGGTGCCCTCACCTCACCTGACCTGACCTGTCCAAGGCCTCTCAGACAGGAAGAAGGCAAAGGGACTTGATTTCTGTTTCATCAGACTGGGCAGACAGAGAAGGGGGGGGGAAATAGCTGCTCATATTTTATATCCTCAACATTTTTGAATGGCGAAGAAACCCTATTGAGAGTTTTCAGTTAAGACATAAGCGTTGAGCAATGCTCGTCTAGAGAATCAAATTGAATCTTCAAAGGGAAGAGAAACCATTTGCAAATGTGCCGTTCTCCATCTGGCTGGCATAAATATTTGCAAAGAGAGGGCGTGGGCAGACATCATCATCTGCCAATGCCTCCTTTGCATCTGTCCTACCTTTTAGAACTGTTGTAAGGTTTATCTAGATAAGGTGCATGACATGCTTTGAATGCTCAAGACAATGCGCGTGTCACTTTTTGAGCACCTTAAAGACTTCTTCCTCCCATATCCTAGCACAATTTATTAGGTCAAGCAAACAACCACCTCTGGGACGTTCCTTGCATGTGATGTAGTCAGACACAAAAGGCATATAGTCAGTTTAAGAGCCGCAGGACTCCAGTCTGGAGAGCTGGGTTTGATTCCCCACTCCTCTGCTTGAAGCCAGCTGGGTGGCCTTGGGTCACTCACAGCTCTCTCAGCCCCTCCTACCTCACAGGGGTTTGTTGTTGTCGGGATAATGACATACTTTGTAAACCTCTCTGAGTGGGCATTAAGTTGTCCTGGTGACATATAAATTGATGATGATGATAATAATAATAATATCAGACCAGCAGTCCATCTCGTCCAGCATCCAGGACTCAATGGCCAAGCAGTAGCCCTGCAGGGCCAACAAACAGGGCACAGAGGCTGAGGCCTGACCTTGTAGTTGCCTCCTGGCACTAGGATTCAGAGGTTGACTGCCTCTGAATGTGGAGGTTCCCTTTAGTCCCCATGAGCCTGCTGGCGTGGGGAGGGCGGAATATAAATCTAATTAAATAAATAAATAAATGGCTAATAGCCATGGACAGACCCATCCTCGTTAATCTGTCTAATCCCCTTTCAAAGCCATCTGTGCTTGTGGCCATCACTGTACCTTCTGGCAGTGAATCCCACGTTTTAATCACTTGTTGTATAAGGAAGCGTTTCCTTTTGTCTGTCCTGTACCCATTGCCCATCAACTTAAGTGGGTGTTCCCAAGTTCTAGTGTCTTGGAAGAGGGAGAAGAAGGTCAGTCTAAGCTCTCTCCTCCATGTATAATTTTATAAACCTCTATCATGTCCCCCTCTTCTTTTCTGAAAAGTCCCAGGCTCTTCAGCCTTTCTGATTGGCTTGTTGGGCAGTGCAAGGGAAGTTGCTCCTATCCCCTGATATTATCAGTTGCCCTCCTCTGTGCTTTCTCCCGCTCTTCAACGTCCTTTGGGAGATTTGGTGACCAGACCGGTGCCGCACCATAAATCTAGAGAGATGCTTGTGTTTTCCCTTTTATTTGCAACCCCTTTCCTAACAATCCTCAGCATAGGCACAGACCACGCAAGGATGCCTTTCACTGTAGCCTAGGATTGCCAGCTCCAGCTTGGGAAATTCCTGGAGATTTGGGGGGTGGAGCCTAGGGAGGGCAGGGCTTGCGGGGAGGGACCTCAGCAGGGTACAACGAAGCAGCCATTTTTTATAGGGGAAGTGATCTCTGTTGCCTAGAGGTCAGTTGTAATTCCAGGAGATCTCCAGCCATCACCAGGAGGTTGGCGCGCACACACAGGAGGGAGGTGCATGCGCACTGGGCTCCCAGGAGAGCGCACCTGTCTCTCTCTCACACGCACGTGTTTCCAAGCACGGGAGGAGGACTCTCACAGTTCTACAGTTTCGGCTGTGCACCTAATTACACCTATTTGCCGCCTTTGACCAGCTCCTTTTCAGGGTCTGCAAGGCCAGCGCACCCCTGATCTGCGTTAAGCGTCGCGGCAGCCTTTGAATTTGGCAACGGTGCCCCGCCGGTTCCTTACACGCAACGGCAGAGCTGCCCGCGCCCGACGGCTCCGGCTTTGCTTCTCGGAAAACAAGCGAGCGAGCCCGTCCCCTTTCGCCTTATCCAAAACAGCGGCGCGCATGGCGCAGGAGGGGCGCCGCGGCTCGGCTTTTCCTTATATGGCGTGGAGCGCAAGGAGGCCGCTGATTGGCTGGCCCAGCAGGACCCCCCCCCCCAGCGGCCGGCGAAACGCCGGGGAGGGTCGCGGGTGGGGAGGGGGGTCCCGAGAGGCGCAGCTGGGCTATGCTGGCGCGGCGGGGCGCGCAGGCGCCGAGTGCGGGCGCGGATCTCTTGCCGCTTCCGATGCCGCAAGCGCAGATGGAGTCGAGCGAAATGTCTTTTGCGCCCCACTGGGGAGCGGCCGGCCCGGCTGCCCAGCCTGCCCACTGCCCCGCCGCCGGGCATCTTTAGGGCCCCGTGGGATAGGCAAGCCTTTGTTGCCCGAGCCGCACTGGTGGGGGCTGAGAGCCGAGGAAACGCTGCCAGATGCACTCGCAGCGCCTCGATTTGCTTGCAGGGCAGCGGCGCAAGGGCCTGCGACAGAAACTCGTTCCCAGGAAGCTGCTGGTGGAGGGCCCCCAAGGGGGAATCAAGGAGTCTTTAAATAATTGCCACTGGACTCGAGATCTAGGGCGCTGCTGCCACGGCTGTGGTGGCGGGGTGGAAATTGCCGTCGAGTCATGGCCGGCATGGCAGCCGCTGCCACCCGTGCAGGAATGACCTCTGCGTTCCCTCTCCCGCCTCTCCCTCATTCTAAATGGCAGCATCCCTTGCCCCGGTCTTGATGTCCTTGCTGCACGCGGCTCTGAAAGGAGCAGCCCTTGATGAGAAACTGGAGGTGGGCGATGCAGGGGGGAGGGGAGGGGAAGGGATCCCGCGTGCTACAGGCGGAAAGTGTGACGCGAAGGTGCCCCCTTTTTGGTACCCAAAGGAACATTGGAAGACTCTGTCCGTGGATGTAAAGAACCTTGCTGGATTCCAGATAGACTTGAATAAATCTATGAAGCCTTTTGCATTTACAAATCCTATATTGTATTGTTTGTTGAATGTCTTAACTACTTACCATGCTGTCTTACACTGTGTAAATCCACCCTGAATGTCGGTGAGACAGGCAGACTACGGATAATGTAAATAAATAAATGCTTCACTTTAAAGATAGGAAGCACATTCCTCCCCCTCCAGATTTCATCCAAGATACAGGAAGTGGCACTACCAAAGCAGGTTGTTAAGGGCAAGCCTACTTAAAATTCCCCTTAGGATGCCCGGGGTGTGTTTTGATAACCACCCTAGTATTACAGGCTGCTCAAGTGAGGAAGGAGAGACTTCCCTCCCCAGGTTACGTCAGCCAGCAAAATGGAGCTTGGCTCACTAGCCAAAATCACCTCTCTAGCTATATATAGCAAGTGGCACTCTTGACATGCTCTGAATGCTCTTTGTTCTCTCTGAACTGAACTGGTTGATCACACGGTAGGGGTTGCTGTTACTTGACAAAAGGTCGTTGGGCCAGATGACCTTCGGGTCTCTTGCAAATGTTATGATTCTGATGCAGCCTGAGGGCAGGAAAACCATGTGATTCAGCTCTTTCTGCTGGGACTATACCACTTCAGGTGGTGGTAACTGAATTGTTTTTAAGTAGTTCCTTACATTTAACAAAAACAAACACTTAGACTAGGCTATAATCTTGCCAAATATGCTAGACTAGCAAGAAAGCCCGTTGTGAGAAAAAACACAATGGGCTATAGAAAACTGGGCCTGGGGGGGGGGGTCTGTCAGACGGGGCAGGGGGCATGGAAGGGCTGGCAGGCAGAGGGAGCATGGAAGGGCTGGCAGGCAGAGGGGGCATGGAAGGGCAGGCAGGCAGAGGGGGCATGGAAGGGCTGGAAGGCAGAGGGCATGGGAGGACTGGAAGGCAGAGGGGGCATGGAAGGGCAGGCAGGCAGAGGGGGCATGGGAGGGCAGGCAGGCAGAGGGGGCATGGGAGGGCTGCCAGACAGAGAGGCTGGGGGAGGCTGGCAGGAGGGCTCACCTTCCTTCCCTTTCCCCTGGCTCAAATGGGGCTTGGAAGGGCAGCGGGTGGCTCGCCCTTGCCTCTCCGTCCCCACTCGAGTGCGGCTTGGGAGGATTGGCAGGTGGAGGGGCAAGGGGGTTCTGGGGAGGGCTGAAACACAGGGAGCGACACGCCTGTAGCCCTCTCAGCCCCGCTGGAGTTGGCGGGGCTCAGAGAGCAGTGGGCGCTTTGTGTCCCCCCCCCACCGTCCCCGGCTCCACGGAGAGTGGTGCACCAGGCTCCGGCAGGGCCCAAAAGGCAGCGGGCGCTTCGCCCCCTGCCCCCGCCCCCCAGCACTTGTAGGCACGCCGCTCTCATCCTCCTCCCACTGGGCAGAGCTGTGGCAACGGGCCGGGGGGGGGGACGACGAAGCGCCCACCACCCTGCAAGTCCCGCCGGAACTGGGCCATGTTGCTCCTGTTGCCCCGGCTCTGCGGAGAGCGGTATGGCCTAGCTCCAGCAGGGCTGACGGGGGCAGCAGGCCCTTTGCCCTGGCTCTGCAAAAGCGGCGTGGCTTGCCTGGGGGGGGCAGGTTAGAGGGCAGCGGGAGCTTCGCCCCCACCCCACCGGGGCTTGCAGCCGCTACGTCCTTCCTGCACCGCCTGCTGCTGCCACCCGCCGCCGCCCTCCTCCTCCAACTGGGCTAAAACGGGCGGAGTTCCACGGCGCCCTTTTTATCCTGGTGCACTCCGCACATGTGCACCAGCATAAATGTGCGTTGTCGGAAAGACGCTAAGGGAATTATATGGTAGGATTTCTACCAGCAGAAATCCTTTTTTATTTTTAAAAAATAAAACAGAAAGTATTCCAAAAATGCAGTCCTTAGACTGAAGTTAGACGTGATACAATCTGAGCAAGATTCCACCATGTTTTCCTGCTGAACTTAGCTCTTCACCTTTGGAGTCTGCTTTTATATGTTTTTATATAACCATATTACAAGAGCCCCGTGGCGCAGAGTGGTAAGCTGCAGTATTGCAGCCCAAGCTCTGCTCACAACCTGAGTTCAATCCTGGCGGAAGCTGGGTTCAGATAGCTGGCTCAAGGATGACTCAGCCTTCCATCCTTCCAAGGTCGGTAAAATGAGTGCCCAGCTTCCTGGGGGCAGGACCGGTGCGCCCATAGAGGCCAGGTAGGCAGTGGCCTCAGGCGCGAGGGCACTGGAGAGGTGCCGGAGGGGGTGTTGGGGGCGGAGGCGCGCGCCGTGGAGCTGGCGTGGCTGGCCCGCAGCTGCTGCAGCCAGCCAGCACTGTGCTGCTGCTGCCGCCACACGCCCCCAGCCGGGCACAGCAGCCACGAGCCGCTGCCGGGGTGGCGTGCGGAGTGTGGAGCAGCCTCCGCCCGCCACCCCAGCCATCCGCCGGTGAATGCCCCCAGCTTGTGCCGCGCAATGACATCAACGCACGATGACATCATCGCACAGTCCGTGGCGTGCGCGCGTGGGTTGCCACAGGCGCCAGAAGCCCTGGCACCGGCAGTGGCTGGGGGTAAAGTGTAGATGACTGGGGAAGGCAATGGCAAACCACCCCGTAACAAAGACTGCTAAGAAAACGTTGTGGATGCGACGTCCCCCTATGGGTCAGTAATGACTCGGTGCTTGCACAGGGGCCTGCCTTTACCTTTTTTTTTTTTACCTATTACAGTACACAAATTTCAATAATATGCAACCCCACACACTTTTTGGAGATCAACCACAAGCACCCAGTCTGATATCCACACACACAGACACAGACGTTCTTAAAAACATTCACTTCTTTTATTCTCATGATCTTCATCACAGCCTTAAATATCAAACAAGGTAAAGAAGAGCTGCAGCAGGCTGTACAAAGAACCGGCCAGGCTTTTAAAAAAGATTTCACATAAAAATCAGTGCAGATCGGCTTGGTCTTAGAAGGGGAAGGTGGGGGTGAAGGGAGCAGGAGAGAGACACACAAAACACTAGAGAAGAAGGAAGGAATCTCAGAAACGTGCTGTGGGTTGGACCCCACAGATCCAGTGACCAGGGTGCTTCCTGCTGAAAAGGAAGTGCCTTGTCCAAGGAGAAAGCAGCCACGGTAGCGGAGCCAAGCCCTGGACCCGGGGGAGGCATTGCATGGGAGGGAGGCAAAAACATGACCTGGTCATTTCCATTGTTTTGCCAAGCCCACATTTCAGAGTGGGAGAAGACAACAAAAAAGGGTAAAGTGGCAGCATTTTAATTTATTGGAAGGGGGAGGAGTGGACACCCGATAAAGATTTACGTGACCCATGTGGACATACTGATGAAGAAATTATCCCACCCTCTTGCTCAGAAACAGGCTGGCGCCAAGGTCAGAACAAAGCCGAGGAAGCGTGTCAGGCCATGCAGATGTCTCCAATAGGATTCATCGCTGCAAGATGTGGGCCCAGCCACCGAGCTTAGATGGCTGGGGTGGGGGGTGGGGATTTGACAGCAGTTATGGAGGGCAGGCAGGTCTGAGCAGCCGAGAATGGACTTTCCCTGTCCAGAGGCAGAATCCCTCCCATGGCCAGACAGTGGATGCAGGGAAGTGGAAAGCTGGCTGATGCACTCTTGGCCTGCAGCTTCAGCCCACTGTTTTTGCATCCCATAACATCAAAAGCAGGCCTTACCGCGGCACTCTGCATGGCAAATCAAACCCCACATGCAGAACATCCCCCCCCCTTCCCACAAACCTTCACCCTCGTCCTCTCCTCCCCCCATCTCCTGTTACCAGCCTGTTCTTTAGCCCCCTTGGTTGCTTTCCTAAAGGCCCTCGTCACAGCCCTGTTCTGAGCAGGCAAGGAAGGATAAAAGGTTCGCTTCCCTGCATCCACACTGAAATTCCATGCCAGCTTGCTCAAGAAGAAAAGCTCCCTTTAATCACTGGTGAGTTTGAATACACGGTGCGTGTGCTACTGTCGTGGCTGCCCCAAGGCAAAGCGGAAACTGAGCCTAATGACAAAATGTAAGAGAAGGAAGTGAAAGTAATCCTTTATTGAGGCCGGTTTGCATAGTCTTTTTTATGGTTTCCTTAGCGTCCACAGAACTTTGGGAGAAGCAAAACTTAAAACTTCCATTATGATATTTTATGGAGAGGAGGACAAAGTCATGGGAACGCAGACATCAGAGGGGGTGGAAGGAACACAGAAGGCCACTTGAGTTTACACATTTGCCTCGTCCAAGGCTGCATGCACACACCTGCTCACAGAAGGGCAGTACACAGTGTGGGACGGTGGAGCGGGGAGGGCTGCGCATGCTCTACCAGGGTTTTTAGATGCAGTGTTTATTTTTCTCTAGTACGCAGAGGACTTGCACCTCTTTGCACCCACAGCACAACTAGAGGCATGCAGAATCCTAGTTCTTCCAGCATGTTGCTTTCTACAGAATCAGGGTGACTGTCCCCTTTGTCCTTGCCTCTTATTCACTAGAGGCTTAGGAAGTGGCACAAGAGTGCCACATTCTTCAGTTGCCTCCCAGACTTCCCAGCCAGCGCCAGCCACCCACTCTTTGGCTGGGACTCCCTTTCTGGGGCAGACTCTGGCCGACATTTTCCAGTTGAGAGTTGTTCCCTTCAGGCCAGGCCTCTCTTGCTCCCAGCCCCCCCCTCCCCCATGCTTCCTGGTTGGCTCTTCGCCTGCTACTTCCCAGCACATTGGCCTCAACTGCCCTCTACTTTAGTAGGATGAATGACCCCCAATCTATCCAGGTGGCCAGCTGTGGCCCTCAGCAAGGAGGGCGGCCATGGGCCCTGGCCAAATGACTTCTAAGCCCTCCAAAATCCTGGGCTGCAAACACAGTGCTGGCTGCTGAGTCACGGAAGGACCCCACGGACTGACTCAGCTCCTTCTTGGGAAGTGTACTACTGGCCGCCACCTTGGACTCCACACAGGCACGCATGCAGAAACGGAAATGGAATTTTTAAAACCTGGAACGAAGGGGGAAGAGTTGCAATTCTAATCAAATTGGGTGATGCGGTTAGGGCTACACACAAAAACCAAGTAATGAAAGTGAAAATGCTTAAAAGACTCCACTGGTATTTCTCTAAAATGCAATAAAGAGATTAACATGCAGTCCCCTGCTCCTTGTTGGAGCCTACCTTAATCTCTCTGATTGTGCAGAGAAAGATCCTTTCACATGCTCTGAGGGCTAGCTAATCCCCACTGAGGCAACAAAAGAGAACAGCTGCACTGGGGACTAGGGGACCGGCACAGAAGGGGAGATTTCTAATCGTTTGCTTGACTCAAACAAAAGATGCCCCTTTGTGCCTCCCCAATAAGCCCTTTTCTTATAGGCAGAGAAGAGCCAAGCCCAGGGCTCCCAGCCCTGCCACCTGAAGGCTATGGCCATGTTCAAAGGCTACCCTGGAATATCAACTGGGAAAGTCCCCTGCCTTCAAGCCCAGGGAGAGCCAGCCCGGGCGGCTTCTGTACCCGCCCCCCCCCAGTCCACTAAGTCCATATGATACCCACTATAGGGATACCCACCAGTGGGTGGGACAGTCGGGATTTTGCTGCAGGCCCACAGAAACGGAAGGGGGCCCACTATGAAGGGCAAAGAAGGCTGCGCCTGAAGACCGTCCCTGGAGTTAAAACTTGCGGCCTGTTTCCCCAGCGGTCCTTCTCTCTCTCCCCCCCGCCCCCCTTTGCAAAGGTGCCTTTCATCTCACTGGCTCCCATTCGGGGAATGGGGGTTGGACAGACTGGTTGCTCGCCCATTAATGATCTCTTCTCCCTGGACCTACAATATCCCGGAGCCAAATAATTAATGGACACTGACTGTAGTGTATCCCTGCAGAGTGTGCAATTCGGCTTCCCAACACCTGCCCATAAGTACGGGGGTGGGGGGGAACCCAAATTACCCCCCATTCATTTATCGTGCACTCAGCCCCTGCTGAAGCAGCTGAGAGACTCGACCTACACTTGTTCATTTATTTAAAACATTTATTCGCCGCCTTTCTACCTTGCAGGAACTCAAGATGGCTTACACTTTATGGTTCACAGCTACAACCACCCAATTAATTTCTTGTAATCAGCAAGGACAAAACAAGACAAAGCAGCAGCCCTTTGCTGGTGGGCATGATTCCATGCCCATGTGCGTGCGTGGCTGTGTTTCTGTGGTGGGTAACCTCTCAGACAGGATTTGGCAGCACGGACCTCTGGGTTAATATTACACAGTTCATCATGGAACAGATATAACCCCAGGATGTAGGTGTGGGGAAGATGGCGTGGGGAGGGAGCAAACCATACCAGAAGAAGCATCTCCTCCAAGACACACACAGCCATCATCCACGGCCCACTCAGTGTAGAGCATTGCGTTTATTTCTGGATGTCAACGATCATGCAAGACATCACAGACTGGAAAGGCTTGAGAGGAAAGCCTCTTCAGATGGGGGATGGACACTTAAGGAGGTAAATCCCCTGAGAAAGGCTGCAAGGACCGGGCATCGTATGTTTAGCTGAGGGGCAAAAAGGGGAGGGGGTGCCAGAGCAGGCTGCTGCCAGGTATTTAAAAGAGTAAGGATGGCCTGCCCTGACCAAGACAGATCGGATAAGAAGTGGTTGTGGGGAAGTGACAGGAGGGTCAATTAAGGTAAGAATATTAAGGAACCCTAAAGAGCAGTTTAGGAAGGGAAGCAGGCGCCTGGATGTGTTCAGGTCTCATTCTGTGGAGCTTTTCCGAGGAAAAGTTGGACTGGCACCTATGAAGGACGCTTTGGGTAGGAGAGAAACCCTGTTTCCGAGGGGAGTGGGACAAAAGAACTCAGTGGCTCCACTCCAGGGCTGCTTCCACACCAGGATTTCCCCTCACAGGCGCAGCAGGAAGCGGGAGTGTCGGAAGGATGTCGGGGCCCAATGTGGGCACAACCTGTCCGCCTCCTGCTTTTCCCCTCTAAAGTCTGGAGAAAATATAAACCTCAATTTCTCTGGTTAAATGGGGACACGGCAGGGGCGCAGCAGGTTGGGGTGCTCCACCCCAAGCCTCTATAAGGAGAGGGTAGAGCTGCGCTCACTTTCGTAACGGTGCGGGGCAGCTACTGTTGCGCACCTTATAGGGCTTTTTTTCTTTCCCTACTGACTTGCGCTATAGCATTACTCCATGACTTGGGCAGGAAAGGGCAGCGACAGCCCGTGGAGCAGGAACAGGTGTGTGCAGATCTTGTTCTTGCTGCACTTGCTGCTGCCACAACAGAAGAGTGTTTTTGTACCCCTGTGTAGATACAGCTCACGCCTGTCAGCTTATCCGCTCTCTCATCTCTGACCAGATGTTCAGCTTCTGAAAGAGCTTTTGGCTCAATAAAGCCACACACAGACTGTTCAGATCCTGGTCCTAGAACACTGACTGGCACGCAAGCAAGAGGCTGCAGTGGGCCAGCACCCTCCAGCTGCTCTCTGGGCTCCGCAGGACCCCTCAGGGCTGCAGCCGGGGGAGCCGGGTGGGTAATCCAAGCAAGCAAGAGCAGTGCCGTGGCTCCCACAAGCGTCATCTCAAGCAATACGGAAAGGAAGCCAAGAACACACCGCCATCAACGTTTGCTTCAAAATGATCGGCTTGTAATTTGGACATAGGCAAATGCACGCCAGGTAAGCAGGACTCGAGAGGAGGAAGGCTGGTCACAGAAGCTGGATTTCTTGCACAAAAGGTCAGTTTGGAACTTGGAATGTTAAACCTTGCAATACTGAAAACCTGGAAACAGCATCTGTACATGTTCTGAATGAAGTTTTATGCTCCTCCAGACAGATTTGCATCAGAGGTGTTTTTCATTTACGTTTGTTTTCAAGATCCAAATTTCTATTTGCCACTCTCTGAAAACCACCCAGCAATCTATCTCAAAATGCCTTTGATACCGGCCGGGGAAAGTGGTTTTCTCCCTGCTGCAGAACAGCTGGGAAGAAGAGCCATTGCCCCAAACGTGCTGCCAGGCAGAGACTTCTGCTAGGGCTGGGCTGAGCAGACGTGGGTTCCACGCAGAATGTCACGGAAGACACAGCTCTGCGACATTTGTTCCACCACACCAGTCTGAGTGGACCGAGCCTCTTGGAGAAAAACTACCTCCTGTGGGCCACGTGAGGAAAGAGTGTGTGATTTCCGCCCCTGATCCGATTCCGCACAAGCAGGAAAGCTGAGCTGCCCTGCTGAACAAAGCGCGGAGCTGGGGATGTCAGCAAGATGACGATACCTGAGATACGATCGAGGATCGAGGTTACATTTCCTGGGGTTTGACGAGCCCAAGCACTGGAAAGCCACCTGGCCTGGTCTCTGGGCAAGAGGTCTGCCAGGCCACACTCCTCACCTCCCCACCAGGGCCAGCAGGCACTTCTGGGGTCTTGCAGGAGCCTCGGGCCCCTTTCAAGCGCTGGGATCACTTCCAGGAGGGGAGGGGGGAGGAGGGATCTGGGTCATGCAAGGACGGGCACAGGGAGAGGGGTGTTCCCTTGCATACTGGCAGCAGGCCATCTTTCCCCCCTCTACAAGGGCACACCTTGTTTCTGCCAATTCCACAGACCACCCGGCCCACTCTAGCGGTTTCAAGACTGCTGGGAACGAAGGTGGCAGACCCTTGGCTAGGCAGGTCTTTCAAGCATCAAGTGCCAGGTGCTGGTCCAGCCCCAAACCTTCCGCAGAATGAGCTACAGCAAGCCAGGGAATCAGCCCAAAGAAATTAATGCCTTGTCTGGAAGCCCCTTCTTGCCAAATCTTCTGTGTGCATTTCGCTTCAGCATCAGCAAAGGAGAAATGAACAACTGGGGCAGAAATATAATCAAATAACCCCTGGTTTGGGGTGGGGGGTGGGCATGATCCTGGCACAGGCTACCTTGAGCTCCCTCAGGCCTGAAGATATGTGACACCATGACCTCGAGAGAGGAACAGGAGCTGCCCCTCGGCACACATATCCACAGCATTCCCCAGATCTCTAATCTAGCCACAGGCCATTAGCAGCACCTGAGGAAGGCAGCATGTCCCACGTGCTGTGCACATGTCTGTCACTACCAACACTTTGTGTGACCTGAGTGGTGTGCCCAAGGCCCCTTGTGTCATATCTGCCACTCAGGAGCTGCTTCAGCAGTAAGCAGAGGACTGGAATTCTGCTGGAGCAAGAGCCGTCTGTTAAAATCAGATTTCCCAATTCTAGCAGACGGTTTCCAACTTCAGCCGAACAGAACGGAGTTGATGGGTGTGGTGACTGGGCCTTTTGCTTCTGTGACCGCCCTGTGCAAGATAAATGCATTCTACCGTTTGGGCAGCAAGATGTTCACTTCCTTTGCAGCAGGCCAAGTTTGCAGCTGTGGGCAGAAGACTCACCCCAAGAGAGGTACAGGGGCTCGGAATTAGCGGGGGAGCCGAGGGAGGGACTGAATGCTGAGGGAATTAGCAAACTGCTCTTGCTGAGACCCAACCCCCAAATTCCTGGGATTGGGTCCACCCACAGGATCACTTGTGTTTGCCAGGCCTCCCCCTCCCTAAATGGTCGCCATTTAGAAACCACAGACCTTCTCTGGAGGACATTCTACGCCCACAATACACACTCAGCAGCTTGCACACAAAATCCAGCATGTTTCCTTTTGAACGAGTTCTGCCCTACGTACAGCCTGGTGCCCTTTTACAGATATCATACCATTGGGGAGAAGATGCTTTAGAAATAAATAAAAAGTATGAACGCAATCTGATTTATTGGAATGTGTTCGTTGGAGCTGGAGAAAGGAAGGGCACTAAAGGGGACGGAACGGGCAGAACCAGGCTTGTCAGGAGTGAGGGCACCTCAACGCTTCAAATACTGTAAAGAAAAATATAGATTGCTACTGTCCCACGGGACCCCCCTCCTTAGCCACCCGTGCCCCCCCCTTGCCTTCACATTAGACTTTTCCTGTACTGTGACTGCGTGCTCTGTCGGGGCTTTGGGTCGGAGAGGTGCTGCTCCAGCCGCTGATAGAGGCTTCTGAGCTCCCGGACCTCCTGCAGCACTTGCTGGGCTTGGCTCCAGTGGGATGTGGCCTCTCCCAGCAGCCGCTCCGTCTCCTGCAAGACGGCCTCCGAGTCCAACTTGGAAGGAGAGGAGGAGGAGGCAGTCAGGGCCGCCGTGCCGAGCTCCTTCACCTTCCGCCTCCCGTCGCCATAGCCCTTCACCTCTGCCAAGAGTTCCTGCGTCTTTTCAAGTTTCAGCGCTACAAGTTCCTGTATCCGGCTCAGCTGCTCCGGCTCAGCTGCGGCAAAGTGATCCTCTAGGCCCTTCCGCAACACTGCCCGGTGCACCGAACAGGGGTCCCGGCAAGAGAGGATCTCCTCCATGGAGGCACATTTGTTCTTTTCCACCTGGGAGAGCTTTTTCGGAACCTGAGGCGTATACATGGTCCCTTTGTCAAATGAATCGTTACGTTGCGAAGATTTGTCCCAAGAGCCAACCTCCCGCCTTGGGAGGCTGTTCGTCCGGCTCCTCTCCGGCGGCTTGATGCTCTCAGAATCCGAACACCTTCGTCCAGTGGTGAGATGGGCTACGGACTTATCCAGATCCACCCGGAAGCTCCCCTCACACGTGCCCTGGCCTTCTGGGGACGCATCCTCTTCCTGGATCAGGTCAAGGGTCAGCATGCCATCAGACGTTGAGGTAGATGCCTATAAACAGAGACCCGAAAAAGGAAGAGCTGGGCTTTTGGGGGGAAGGGAATTGTTTTCAGTACTGCACCACTGATATTCTTCCTAACATGTGTATCTCTCGTACCTGCAGAGGTACAAGGATACCAAGAACAAAGCAAAAAAGAATTTTGGCCATTGTATGTTGGATCTGACCGAATTAGGGCCACATTTCAAAGTGTTTCCTTCCTCTGGGCATAAATTGTTCAGGGTGGTGAAAGCCAGAGAGGATTGTGAGGCACTCCAAAGGGATCTGTCGAGGCTAGAAGAGTGGGCATCCATGTGGCAAATGAGGTTCAATGTAGCCAAGTGCAAAGTAATGCACATTGGAACCAAAAATCCAAAATATAAATACAAGTTGATGGGGTCTGAACTGGCGGAGACTGACCAAGAGAGAGATCTTGGAGTCATGATAGAAAACTCACTAAAAACGTCAGCACAGTGTGCGGCTGCCATAAAAAAAGCTAATGCTATGCTAGGGGTTATTAGGAAAGGGATTGAAAACAAATCAGCCGGTATCATAATGCCTCTGTATAAATCGATGGTGAGGCCTCATTTGGAGTACTGTGTACAGTTCTGGTCGCCACACCTTAAAAAAGATATCATAGCACTGGAAAAAGTACAGAGAAGGGCAACTAAAATGATTAAAGGGTTGGAACACTTTCCCTATGAGGAAAGATTGAGGCGCTTGGGGCTCTTTAGCCTGGAGAAAAGACGACTGAGGGGAGACATGATAGAGGTTTACAAGATAATGCACGGGTTAGAGAAGGTAGAGAAAGATGTGTTTTTCTCCCTTTCTCACAATACAAGAACTCGTGGGCACTCTATGAAATTATTGAGCAGTCGGGTTAGAACAGATAGAAGAAAATACTACTTTACACAAAGGGTGATAAACACATGGAATTCGTTGCCACAGGAGGTGGTGGCAGCTACAAGCATTGCCAGCTTCAAGAGGGGACTGGACGAATATATGGAGCAGAGGTCCATCAGTGGCTATTAGCCACAGGAGATAGATGGTATTCTCTTTGTGGGGAGGTAGTGCTCTGTTGTCTTGGTGCTGGAAGGAAGGCAGTGGGAGGGCTTCTGGTGTCCTGGCCTCACTGACAGTCCTTTAGATGGCACTGGATTTCTAGCCACTGTGTGTGACAGAATGTTGGACTGGATGGGCCACTGGCCTGATCCAACATGGCTTTGCTTATGTTCTTATGTTCTTAAGCAAGGTTAGGGTTAGGGTCACTGGTGGGGTAGCTGTGAATTTCCTGCCTTGTGAAAGGGGATGGACCCTTGGGATCCCTTCCAGCTCTGTGTTTCTCTGTTTGGCTAGAACAAGCCCAGAAGACCACCAGGAGTCGGTATGGGGTCCGGGACACTGGGGAGACACGAGTTCCAATGCTCACCCATGCAATCAACCTTACACTGTGATCTCTCCATTTAATCTACTTCCAATGTTGTTTCGAGGATAAAATGTAGGGAAACAATTGGGTGACCACCCTGAGCTACCTATGGAAGAAGAATTAGCCACAGAACTGACAGGAACAGATCAGTTCCAACCCACCCCCACGTTTCTGCCTCCACTGCCACTATGTGACAAATCTCCATGTCTAAATACCCCCAAAACATGAGATTATCCTAACAACTACATGTTAGGATAATCCAGATTATATTCCACCTGGCTGCACCAGAGGGAGAGCTTTCTCCGTTGGCCTGCCTGGATCAGCCACCATGGGCTTCCTCCCTCTCGAAGCACTTCTGTCTAGTCATGATGGAATAGCAATAGAAACTCAACTGTTTGGGCCTGAATGGGCTCGTTTTCCTTTCTTTCTGCCCTGTTTTCCTTTTATGCCACGTGAATCACACCGTAGGTGTGTGCACTGCCTTGGAATGTAATGGCAAAAAGGTGGTATAAACAGAAATAGTGACTCACGGAAATAACTGGCGTGACCTGGGGAAAAATCCTAACAGGAAGGCCTGCGGTGTGTGACCCAAGAGACCTCCAAAGTCAAAGGCAGTCCCCATGGCAGAGAAGGGCGTGCTTTGACATAGCCTTTGAGACTGAGTGCCTGTGGGTCAGACCTAAATTCTGCACCAGCTCCCAGACACTCTCCCCAGTTGCAGATGGAAGCAAGTCTGCCCGTTTAAGCCAAATTCAGGTTGTCATGTAATTTCTCCCAGTTAGTGTGGGACTGCAGCTCTTGTGGTACATACCACAGCCATCAAGTGCCCCCTGGTTGGAGGTCTCCTGGAGTGCTGGATCTTTGCTCTGTCGCGAGTTGGATGGGCCAGATAGCTCTCCTCCTCCACCGTAACCTGAAATGCAACATAAGCCCCCGTCAACCATGGCACAGAGAGAGACTCTCCACTCGCTTGGGGTGGCAACTGGAGCCGGGCTGATCAATCTTGGTGAATAATTGATCCCTTTCGTGTTGCCGCCTCCATGCACAGATCTCGGAGCTCTCCAGCATATTCATTACTCGCAACAAGCAGCTGGAATGTCTTTGGGGAGGTGGCTCAACGACCGGCAAAGCCTGCAGACTGGCAAGCCAGCCTGTTCTCCAGAGAAACGGGCCACTCTGTGGTGCTCCCGGCAGATGTTCAGCCCTGCATGATGCCTGCCCAGCCCAGAAGAGCAGAGTTCCTTTCTCTGTTGAAACGGAGACCGGGCCAGTCTCCTTGACTGCCATCGAGAACTCCTTTGTTTGGGAATGCCCCTTGGGGAGCCTGAGGGATGCTTCCAGGGTCTGGCACTACCCCCCTCCCAGAATGACTGCCCACCGTCCCTCCTACCTGCCCCTCCCAAAGATTCAGCCACAGTCCTTGCCGACCAAGATCTGCAACTGTACACATTCCCCCCCCACCCCCCCTGATGTCAATGGCTACTGATCAAAAATGGTCGTTCTCTTCTCTGTGATGTCCCCAAACGTTTCCCAAAGCGGCTGACAAATTTAGAGACATTCTCCCCGTTTCATGTCAAAAGGCCTCCTTCCCTCCCCATGCTTGCAAATGGTTCAACCTGCCCTTAAACTCCTGCCCCTCTTCTCTTGTTCTTGCACAAAGCAAGGCGAACGGCGCCCTTGAATGGAGTCCAACTCCACAGCCCCCTGGGCTGGCCAGCTCTGCTTGTTGAGGGGCCCTCCCCAACCCTCCCACAGGTGCCTCTGCCCCGCCGCCAGTGAGGGTGGTGCTCTCAGGAAGTGGATGGCCAGAGCAAAGAACTCCGCAAGAGGAGGAATTGGGGGAAGAGGGCCGGCCGCCCCCTCGTATGATCCACGCCAAGCAAGGCGCTCTCTCTCCTGATACGGGTCCTGAGAGCACAGGCAGGGTCACAATCCCAAAGACCTTGGTTGTTTTCTGTCCTTTTCGTTTCTTGCTGCAATCTCTACTGTTTAAAAAAAAGCTGTTTAAAAAAACGGAACGGCTACACCCCCACCACCTCTGGCTGTGGACGCTGCCTCCAAAGAACAACCCTTGGCACTGATTTCCCCCAAATTTAGCAGTCAAGAAATGGCTCTCCCTTTCCCACTTATCTACCACGTGCAGAATGAGTCACCACACACAAAGACAGGAAGAGACAGATGGCTCCACAATATCAAAGACAACTGATGGGGGCAGGCAGGCAGGAGAACGGGAGGGGATAAGGCCCATCTCCCACCCAGTGACACGGGTGGCGAGGCCGCCACTTACCAGCACCCCACAGACCAGTCCATGCAGCCCCGAGGCCAAGAGCAAAAACCTCCAGGTGAGATATGGAAATATTTGGGTCTACTCTCTGCTGATCTGGGAGACCCCAGTTCAGAGGTCTGCCCAGAAGGAAGCTCCCTTCAGATACCCAGCCCACAAGCTGGTCGGAGATGGAAATGTCAAATTTGGCACTCTGAAATGTGCCCGCAAACTTCACCTGGGTGCCATATTGCCAAACCTGCAGTTTCCAAACCAAGCCCTGTCTCCAAGCTCAGGGTGCAACTGCCCAGCCAATGGCTCTGCTATCCACAGAGGCCTGGGAGACCTTCGAGGTGTCTTGAGGTCGCCAAGGGCTCTCTGGTTCTAGCGTGGGAGCAGCGGTCAAGAGGGCCACACAGACAAAGCTGAGGGCTCACCTCATCCAAGATGCGGTTCTTGGCCCGCGTTATAGCAGTGTTGAGGGCGTTGATCCAAGACTCCTTCTCTTCAGGACTCACAGCCAGGAAGACAAGATTCGGTGCCTAGAAGAGAAGCAACTTGTAGCAGCCAGGCACGATGGGGCTTTCACCCACCCCACATGCTAAAGAAACTTAAGCCAAGGGGCAAGAAGCAGCACCGCCCCCACCCCCGCACCAGCTGGACAGAGAGTTGGAACGCTGGAGCTCTTGGTAGAAGAAGAAACCCCAGACTGCAACCACTTGGTTGATGTTTAAAGACATCCCTGCAGAGTCGGCTGCCTGTTGCTGTTGCTTCCAGCCACACAGTGAAATGTTTGGGCCCGGGCTTCCCAGAAGTGGCCCGCTGGTCAAGCTCCCCAAGCGTATCATAATACCCCCGTATAAATCAATGGTACGGCCTCATTTGGAATACTGTGTACAATTCTGGTCACCACACCGCAAAAAAGACATTATAGCACTGGAAAAAGTGCAGAAAAGGGCAACTAGAATGATTAAAGGGATGGAACACTTCCCCTATGAAGAAAGGTTAAAGCCCTTGGGGCTCTTTAGCTTGGAGAAATGACGACTGAGGGGTGACATGATAGAGGTTTACAAGATTATGCATGAGATAGGGAAGGTAGAGAAAGAAGTATTTTTCTCCCTTTCTCACAATACAAGAACTCGTGGGCACTCAATGAAATTGCTGAGCAGTTGGGTTAGAACAGATAAAAGGAAGTACTTTTTCACCCAAAGGATGATTAATTCCACGTGGAACTCACTGCCTCAGGAGGTGGTGGCAGCTTCAAGCACAGACAGCTTCAAGAGGGGATTGGATCAACATATGGAGCAGAGGTCCATCAGAGGCTGTTAGCCACAAGGTATAGATGGAACTCTCTGTCTATGGCAGTGAGGCTCTGTATTCTTGGTGTTTGGGGGGGGGGGCAATCAGTGGGAGGGCTTCTAGTGTCCCTTCCCCACTGGCAGACCTCCTGAGGACACCTGGTTTTTGGCCACTGTGTGATACAGAGTGTTGGACCGGATGGGCCACTGGCTTGATCCAACATGGCTTCTCTTAAGCGACTGCAGGGGTGGGATGGCATAGTAAGGTGGGTGCCAATGCCCTGCAGGGGCTTTGTTCTCTCTCAAGGAGGTGATCTGCCAGGGCCAGGAGAGGGTGGGTGGACGTTACCGGGGTGGCAAAATAACTAGGTGGTTATTAACACCTGCACCCTGCGTGCTTAGACCCAGCCCTGAGGTTCCCAAACACACTGGAAGGTGGGGGCTCCTGAAATACCTGCACCCCACATGGCTAGAAGCTCCACCAGAGCCGTCTTTGCCCTTCAAAGAGACTAGTGGAGAAGTATCGTTCCAAGGGAGTGGACAGCCAATGAAGTCCTCTTGTCCAAGGCCGTAACTCTGTGCCACTAATGACTATCACTCACTCGGAGTCCCGGGAAAAACTTGTCCGGGACTTCTCATCTAACAGAAATGTTCGTTTCACTGGACAACAGACTGCTTTGTCCCCCTGGCTTATTCCACCCACTGAAGGCTCCAGCATGTGAGAATGAAGCAGCATTAAGAGGCGGCACGTTGTTTACCAGAGTGACAAGACAAGCGTTGCGAGAGGCTGTAGCCACCCACCTGTTTTTGCTCTGGACCAAAAGACACCCCCCCCCCATGTGGCTGTGTGGGAGGCAGACAGGAGGGAGGGAGCAGAGGACTAATGTCACATCCCTTTAATAAGGTGCATAAATGACTCAGTATGAATTTAGGCAGATCAAGAGAGGGAGGGCCAGTGCTTGGCTTTTGTGGCCCTTTCTAATATGCCCAGGGTAATAATGCTGATCGCTACTTTGGGGCCAGACTGGCTGGGGGTCCCAGTGGCTTTTTTGCCTTCCTCTGGACATTGAGCAGGGGCCACTGGGGGAGAGGGCTGGGGGGATGGACTAGATGACCCTTGGGTTACCTTGCAGCTCTATAGTTCTGTTTCTAAATGGGCAGCTGAAGCATTTCATGGCCTGGAGGTCAATTGCATTGCCTGGTGTTTGCTGCGGATCACATGGATGTGAAAGGGACAGCAAGAGGGACCGTTTAAAAGTTGGCTACACTTGGGCGGGGGGGGGGAGGGAGGCTGGATGCCAGAAGTGTCAGGAGCCGCCGACAAGGTCCTCAGGCAGGAGGCGGCTGTCCCACACGCTCCTCGCGAGGGGAGGAGGACCGGGCTGCCCTCCTGCCTTCCCCCCAGTCAGCCCAACTGGCTCCGCACTGTCTACTCTCACGGGCAGACGCTCTTCCAGGTCTCAGGCAACGGCTCTTCCAAAGAGATGCCAGGATCCAGCCTGGGTTCTCCCCCCAGCTGCGGCCCCACCACGTCCGCCCCTCCCCTATGCTCAGCCCCGCCTTGCTGCAAAGCTCTTCACAGAGAAGACCTACTGTGTTCCCGGGCTCCTTGGAGTGCGTGAGCAAGAACTTGCTGTGGTTCTTTTTGCTCCGGCTTTTGGATTTCCTGAGCTCTTCACATTTCTCATAGTCGTTCAAGTCAAACACTTCCTGGATGGTTTTTTCGTCTTTGACCTGCAGATGGAGAAAGGGAACATGCACACACCACCTTTTTGGTGCGAGGGGTCAAGTCCTGAGTGGTTGCCAAGAGGACCGTGTCCTCATCAGGCCCTAAATGGGACCTGAGTCCAATAGCACCTTTAACCAACTTTACTGTAGCATAAGCTTTCGAGAACCACAGCACTCTTCATCAGATGTATCGTCAGCTTCCGAGAACCACCGCTCTCTTTGGCAGATGCATCTTGCATCTGACGAAGAGAGCTGTGGTTCTCGAATCTTATGCTACAGTAAAGTTGGTTAGTCTTAAAGGTGCTGACTCCTCTGGATCTATAACCCTGCAATGAGAACCCTGGAGGCTGCAGTTCTGCATCTGTGGGTCTCAGTGCCACCTGCCCGGCACTCCAAGGTTCCAAATCCACATGGCCCTTTTGCGGGCAGCACAGAACTGTGGAGGCAGTGACACCCCCCACCCTCCCAGCATCTGCCTCACGGTCTTTGAACCCAAAGATGGGCTTTCAGCCAGCTACCCTGGAAGGCTGGCTGTTAATCAACGTATTTCCGTAGCTCTGGAGCACCACAGAGCTCACAGCCCCTTCACGAAACCACGGCTCCTGGGCGCCTTGCAGAAAGCCGGGGCAGGCAAGCGGCCTCTTGGAGAGTGAGGCACCCATGTCATAAGGAGCACCTAAAACCAGAAATTCAACCGGTAAAGCTTTCCCCAGGCTCCTTGCCTGCTGAATTCCCAACAAGAAACCCATCCTCTTCAGCCGTGAAATGCCCTGCCTGGGCTGAGACTAGGTTGTGAAACAGGAAGCCCCAGGTTCACATCTTCAGCTAGGAGCTGACTCAGCAGGCCCAAGGCAAGCAGGGTTGCCAGCATACCAAGTGCCCATCATTGCTGTGCCTTTGGCAGCAGGCTGAACAACAGCCACGCTCGCCTACACGTGTCGCCTGCCAGCCTCTGCAGAGCAAGCAGCTGTTGAAGATACAAGAGCTCGGAGGGAGGTCTTTTTTCATGGTCAGTTGGCAAACCCGCCGGCAAAGCTTCTTTCTGTCTCAGCCCCCAACTGCAAGAAGGGATAATAGCGACCTACTTTACAAGGTTGTTAAAAGGGAAGTAGGATTTATTATCAGAATATATTATGAAGTTTATTATTATCTGAGTGGCCTACAGAGGATGTTACATCCCGGAAGGTGAGATAGTTACAGCCAGTAGAGGAAACAGAGAAAGAGACTAGCCCCGCTCCGCCACAAGCACCTTTGGGCCCCCCGGCCAGCAGCTCTTCTTGCCCGCAACGGTCCCCCCTGGCAGGCAGCAGGTTGCCCTGCTGACACCAAGAATCCTGTCGAAGGGGAAGGCAGGCTAGGATTATTCCGGCCTCTTGAAAGGGCCTGAAGGAAAGGAATTGCAATGCTCATCCTCTCAGATTAGTTCACGTGTACAGATGCCCTAAAATATTTTTCTCCTCTCTGGAACATGCGGAAAGAACAGCTTGGAGGAGAGATTATTTATAGCCTGATAGTGGTTTTTTAAAAGGGCCATTTGCTTTGCCTCCACCTTCCCTAGTCGTGAAGGAGCACATTCCAGGATCCCGCTATCCTCACCAAGAATCTTGGACGTCCCAAACGATACCCTCCTCTAGCGCCTGCCAAGAATGAAGCAGGACAGTAGCCCCCAAAGCAGGTCAACCCTCTGAACCACAATATGCAGTGCAGAGAGCTCTAGCAAGTGAGCCAGGCCGCACAGTAGAGGGGCAGGGAGGGAGCTCAGGACAGGGTCCAGCCACCCTTGCTGGAGGAACTCTTCTTTCCCTGCGCCAACTGGATTTCTTTTTAGTGTGCAGGGCTGGCTAAAGAGGTTTCAGTGCCAGAGGCAAAGATCAAATCCCCCCCAACTAACTAGAGAGGGGCACAACCCACCCCAAAGCTCCCGCTAGACTAATGAGCAGCCCCAGAGGGGGGCAGCTCATTTCAGTGGGGCTTGCACAGAAAAGCTTCCCGGGGGGTTGTGCCACACAGGGCACATCTGCCTCCGGATCATCAGTCACCTTGGAACAAGGCTGCCTTGGAGAGCAAGGCCCACTGAGTCTCATTCTAGCTGTTCATGTACATGTTCAAGCTCCGTGGAGGACGGGAAGGAGCAGCACATGCTCTGAAACCCTCCCAGCGCATGCCGGAAAGAGGCACGGCAGCCACTTGAGGAAGAGGCAGAGCATGGCCTATTTTTAACTGGGCCAGATCGCTGCTGCAGGCCACCCTGTCGGGGTCGCACGGGATGCATGCAGCCAATCTTGGATTTGTGACATGTGAAGTAAACCACATCCGCTGTGGCGAAGCTGTTTGTCCCTCCAGAAGAGATTATCTGGCAGGAGTTAAAAGGCCAGCGCCCAAGAGAGCAAACTTTGGGGGACCTGAATCCAGAAAACTCCTGCCTTCTCTTGTGCATGGACATATTCACTGCCAGGCATTAGACGTACCACAGCGGTCTAGAGGGAACTGGGTCTGATCCAAAACTTTTAACAAAACGTAGCCAATCTTAGAAAAGTGTAGGAGTTTGAAGACTTTCAAGTTTCATGGAAATCTTCACCCCGCAGATTACAAAGGCAGCAGTTCACGCCTGCGGCACCACATGGGGGACAGTGCAGCCAGCCAGCCTCTTTCCCCTCCGTGTCAACAGGACATTCGGAGGAGAGCGAGCAGGGGATGGGCCGCAGATGGCTGGAGGAAACGTCATGCCGATCCCTGCTTGGGAACAAAAATGGCATTTCCTCCCTCTCAGAGAGCGGGGGGGGGGGGACAACCATGCTGATTTTGTTGCTTTGTGTCATGCTGACACGACACAGCTCATGCGAGGGCGTGGGTGGGAGGGATGCTCTGTTTCTCTCACAAATCACTGGGGGGGGGGGGTTGCAAGCAGTGGTGGAGGTGGGCAGAATGTGTGCGGGGGGCACTTTTTAAAACAATTAAGACAAATCTTTGGCACCGTCGGTCTTTTCTTCCTAGCTATAGAAAGAAGCAAGCCTGTGCTGGGAAATGGGGTGGGGAGCAGCGCAAGACACTGCGGTGCCAGAGGAGGGAATCCTTGGGTGCTCCAGTAACAGGGGATCCACTGCTGGATCCATTGCTGGATCCCCTGGTGGCACACGCCTGGGCTGAAATGTATAGCAGGACCAGAACTGCCTCTCTCCTGCGCTACCATCCTTCAATGACACCCCCAACCTGCTGGTCACCACATCTCAGTGGCCCCACTGTAAGGCAGCTCCCCCTAGAAATGCTTTCCAGCACTTTCAAGGCAGGCTGCCCCAATCAAAAAGCCTTCAAGAGCCCACCCACCTCTGGATGCACCTCTGAAAGGAAAAGAGCCAGGCCTTGGGCACTTGTGCAAGAAAACGTCCCAAAGGACTGTCCTCTTTGGCTGACTGAATAGGATCTTTAACTGATTCACAGAGTGTGAGTATTCACGCACACTAACACGCAACAGCCTTTTCCCATGCGATAAAGAAAGGTGCAACCACCATCCACTCATGGTTTTTGGGAAAAAGAGAAGCCATCAGTCATTTCCATCCCATCTGTGAATTAGCAAGCAACACATTCTGCGAGCCCCTTGGCTGTGGGAGTTTTAACTGGTGATTTCAGGGCCAAGGCAGCAGAACAGCATTCAAGAAGACAAGTGTTCTTACTCTATGGCTTGGGACACAACTGTCTGCTTCACTTATTCTGACCGTTCATAGAATCGTGAGTCTCTGCCGGGCACCCTCTTCACCGTATCAGCAATGCCAAACATTTTTTGCACGGTGCTGCAGTGGCTCTGGGCAGGTATAGATTTTGTCTGCTTAAGCTGTTCTCAACACTCTTATCTGGCTAAATGAGCTTTGACTCATGAAAACTTACACTCTAGAAAATTCTGCTGGTCTTTAAAGTGCTACCGGGCTTAAATTTTGTTCCGCTCAAGGCTCTTTGGAAGACACAGAAAGGATTCCACTCCACAAAGTTTCCCAATGAACCTCTGTGTCTTGCTTCAATTTAGGAACCATGCCAACGACACGGTTTAACATCTGCAGCCCTTATTTAAGGAAGGAGCTATCAGGATCCTGCAAGAATGTGCACTCTTTCCCATTTAGGTTCAGGCACGCAGCCCAGGACCTCTGTTAAGCGGAATGGAACCAGCTCCCCCTCCCCTTTGCTCTCTGACATTGATAAATGCAGCCTCTCACTCCCCAGGGGCATTGTCACATTCATGCGCATTTATGGTGGTCGGGATTTCCTTCTAAGAGGTGAACTGAAGAACTTAAACTACATTTTGGTACACGAATGTGCCATGGTGCGGGCAAGATCTGAGGCATGTCAGATCCAGGGTCTGAGCTCCCTAGCCACACTTTGCCCCATCAAATACCAGCTGAAGGAGCAATGCGACTTAAGTAAAGATGCTTAATTTGCATGACTTCCAGGGATCAAAAATCTACCTTTCCTTAGTGTAGAATTTGTGTGGCCTCAGCAGACGCCTTTAAGGGGTTTTTTAAGCAGGGAGAACGCCCAGCTCTGCCTAAGGGTTGTATCACAACGAGGAAGGGTTGAAATGGAAAGTAGAAGCAGTCCTTCCACACGGGGGCTGCCCACATTCCCCAGGGGCCACCAGCACACACATTTCACCGGCTACAGCCAGAGCTAATGAAGCTGCAGGAAGGAAATGACCAACCGAGGACCTATGCTGTGTGTATTCCCTTTGAGTTCTGGGATGAGGTGAGAGGTGAAAAGGTTTCGGGAAAGGAAAGTCAGAGCCCCGGCAGCTCCCCTCGCAGAACAGCAAATTCCCACCCAGAGCTGAGATCTGTGGCAGCAAAGCCAAGAACTGCCCACAGTGCGTTTTCGGGGAAGTGCCAGCAAGAGCTGCTGTTTTCATTGGCTAATGAGAGCGGGGTCGGGAGAAGCCCAAACAGGAGAGAATGGGATGAGCCATTTGGAGAGTCAGTGAGTACGGGAGCTCCGCCAAGCCGAGCCATCATGGGCACGATCCCGTGAGAAGATCTCCTGCACACGCACCCACTGAAATGAATGGGAGCGGCATTCCTGTCCATTTTGGAGGGCCCCTGCAGGAGAATTTCCCACATTAATTGGTGGGGGGATCCCTCAGCTCAACCCTCAAAGCCCCCTCGGAAACGGGTGCCACGGCCTCTCCCAACAGCCCTTCCCTCTGGCCCACTCCACATCCCCCCCCTCCCGCCTGCATCCACCAGCTTCTAGGCTGTCGTGTTGTGAGATAAGGAACAATAGTGGGAGCCAGAGGTGGCGTCAGAGGGGGTGGGGAGGGGAGAGCCTTCTGCCTGCCAGGAGGAGGGGGGATCTGCTGAGCTACTGGGGAGGGGGCGGGGGGGGGGGGTGATGAGCAGAAACTTGATGCAGCTGATCCTGGGAGAGAAGGACGAGCGCCCCAGAAGCTTCGGGAAATCCGGTCCGGCTCTTTAGCTTGGCTTCCTGCTTGCCCTGCAGAGGGGGCCCCCCTTTAGCAGAGTCAGCGCCAGCAGCAAATCCATTTCCTTTCCTTGAAGAGCGTCCCCCCGCCCCCGACAATACACGGCTCGGCTGCTCCATAGGCCTGAAGACCCCTCCCCCCGCCCGTTCTAGGGATGCAGCCCCAGGAAACCCAGGAAGCTTCTCTGCCGGGACTCGGCTCTGACCCGCATCCCGGAGGGCCTCCGGCACAGAGTGTGGCCGCGCCAGCGCCCCCCGGGCTCCATCCCTTCAACGCGGGCAAGGAAAGCGCGTGCTGCTAGCAGCCGTCTGAAAAGTTCGGCCTGACCCCGGGGAACAAGCGCGCATTCGCCACGGAACGGCCGCCCTCCCCGCCCCGTATCCTGAGTCCGGCCCGTCGCGTAAGCGCAGCATCCCCCCGGCGCCCTCCAGGCTGCGCTTTCCGAGCTCCTTCCCGCGGGCTTCGCGCCCCTCCAAGCGCCTCGGGAGGTCTCGCGCCCCCGCTGCGCCCCTCGGCCCAACATCTCCCGCCCCCCTCCCGGGCTGGGCTGCGGCGGGAGGCGAGGCGCGGGTCCGGCTGGCCTGTTCGGGGGGCCGCGCAGAGCGCCAGGCGGCGGAGGGAGGGCCGGTCCGTGCCGGGGACCCTCCAGCAGGCGGGATCGGGAGGGGAGCGCCCGGGCCGGCAGAGGGGAGGCCAGCGGGAGGGCGGCTGCAGCAGGGGCTCGGGCCGCGGGTGCCCGGCCGGCCGGCGCGCCTACCTCCTTCTCGGCCAGGCAGAGCTGCTCCCCGCGCAGGACGGCGTAGCGCTGCTTCCAGAGCTCGCGGAAGATGCCCCTGCCGCAGAACTTGCGCACCCAGCCCACCTTCTCCGGCGGCGCGGCCGGCGGGCCTCCCTCGGGCGGGCCCTGCGGGCGACAAGAAGGGGCCGGTCAGGCGGCGGCGGCGGCGGCGCTCGGCGGGGCTCCTCGCCCGCCCGCCCCGCCGCGCCACCCACCCGCTTGGCCGCGTTGGTCTTCTTCATGGCGCCTCCGGCTCAGCGCGCCCGGCTGGCTGGGCTGCCCGGGCTGGCTGGGCTGGGCTGGGCGCTCCGCCGCTCCGCAGCCCCATCTATAGCCCGCCGCGCCGTGACGTCCTCCGAGGCCACAATGCGAAGGCGGCGGCGGAGGAGGAGGCGGAGGCGGAGGCGGCGCGAGGGGCGGGCAGGGCCCTCCTTTGTCTGCCGGGCCGGCCGGAGAGGGCAGCCCCGGGCCGGCAGGGAGAGCCCGCGCGGAGGCCCGGCGAGACCCCCCCCCGCCCGCGCGCCCCTTGGAGACAAGGCACCGGGGGGGGGGCGAAGGAGGTCCCGATCCAGTCCCCTCTCCCGCCCCCCGCATCACAGTGGGCAGCGGGAGCCCCGCCTCGCCCTGCCTCGCCTCGCCTGCATCCCAGCAGGAGAGAGGGGTCTGCCCGCGCGCGTCGGCCCCCCCCCGGTGGTCCCCTGCAGCCCCCCCCCGCTGGGGCGCCCCCGGCCCCCGGGCTGGGGTCCCTAACTGGCTGGACCGGGCAGAGGCAGGAGGAGGCGCCAAGAATCCACCCCAAGGACAGGGGAGGGCAGGGGTGCCAAGAGGGCAGGCCTGAAGACCAGAGAATCCCAGCGGGGGGGGGGATGCCCTCATGGCGTGTGGTCACAGGTGCCCAAGGGGCACCATTCAGGGCACTCAGGCACACAGGGGCTGCGGCTCAGCGAAGAGCATCTGCTTGGTGTGGGGCAGGTTCAGTCCCCAGAAACATCTCCAGTGAAAAGGGCCTGGGAAAAAGAGAGAGAGAGAGAGAGAGAGAGAGAGAGAGAGAGAGAGAGAGACACACACACACACACACACAGAGAGAGAGAGAGAGAGAGAGAGAGAGATCACAGCACTCCCCTTTCCTCTCAGAGCAAGGACCCTTTCCACGGGACAACCCAGTTAGGGATGGCACAGACCTCACCGTGAACGCCTTCAGTGGGCAAACACACAACTGGCAGGGCAGGGCAGGGGTGGGGAGCAGGGCAAGTCTCCAGCAGGAGAGAAGGTACTGGAAAGGTGCAGCTTATTTCCAGCCAATGCAAGTCTAACTGGTCTGAGAGGAGGGGCTGACCCAAAGCTACCTACTGAACTCAGGCCAGTAGTAGGAGTCAAACCAGCAGACTGACAATTCACAACCCAACCACTTAGCCACTATGCTACAGCAGCGCTCTATAACAATAACTGCTTATATACAGCTCTTCTAGAGTGGTAAGTGCCCCACTCAGAACAGTGAACAAAGTCATTGTTATGATCCTCACAATATAACCCAAGGGCACCTGCTAAGCTTGTGGCAGAGTGGGATTTGAACCAGCAGAGTGCTGACTCACAGCCCAACCACTTGACCACTATGCTACAACAGAACATACAGAAAACTGCAAAATGAATTATACAAATTTACTTTGTATGAGTGCAACAGAAATATTATTTAAAGGTCTTATTTAAATATCCGCTTCATTTCATTTATATTTATTTATTTCATTTATACCTTGCCTTTCTCTCCACAGTGGGTTACACCCTTCTCCTGTCTTCTATTTTATCCTCACAGCAACCTTGTGAGGTAGGTTAGGCAATGTGTATGTGTTTGGCCCAGGGGCATGCAGAGAGCTTCCATGGCAGAGCTGGGATTCGAACCTGGGCATGCGCTCTAGTTCTCAGACCCCCCCCCCAACAGGGACAGTGTCAACCCTGCTCTTAGGAGGTCATCCAGACAGCCTGGAAAAGGGCGAAGAGGAAGGGAGGTTGAGAGAAATGCTTTGCACGTCTCATATATTTCCGAACAAGGTAAGATGTCAGGAGAGGAAAGAGAACAAAAAAGAGCAGGGCAAGTCTCTAGCAGGAGAGAAGATACTGGAAAGGTGCAGCTTATTTCCAGCCAATGCAAAATCAGAGCAGCTTTGAGGGTAGGGAGATGTTGAAACTGGGAGTGGGGCCAGGCGCGGGCTGAGAGAACCAGAGCTCCCTTGCGGCCGAACCCAGAGGGCAAGGCTGACTGTGTAGGCAAGGAGGCCTCCTCAGGTACCTGCCTGCTCTTCCTGCAATGCCTTCCTTTGGTCCGAGCTGGGCAGGGGGAGGCCCCGAGTCCTCACAAGGCACCCCTCCAGTTCTCCCAGGGCCAGGTCCTGACAACAACAAGCACAGGGTAGAGAAAAGCAAAGCTGGGGATTACCAGGTTAACCGGGATGCAACCAGAGGACTCCCTAAGATCCGAGACTCTTCACCCCAGCAGGCGCATCATCACACGGCTACAGGACTTTTGGGTTTTGAAACTCCAAGGGATGGAGCCTGGGCCAAACCGGTTTGGTCAATGCCAAGCCTGGGGCGGCCATACCTGTCCTGTCAGGATGAGAACCTGATTGCAGACCCTGTACAGGTGAGCTGTCACAGATCGAAACGCTGCAGGGGGGGAATTATGGGGAATTGCAGTCCCATTTCCTGAACTTAGAGTGAAATCCTAAGCAGAGTAACTCTAGTCTAAGCCCACTGAAATCAAGGGGCTTAGACTGGGGTAACTCTGCTTAGGTTTTCACTTTGAGACTTGGAACTCCAGCATTACCGGGGCTTCGTAGCTCAGCAAAATTTGGGAGGTTGCCCATCGCTGCCCTTGCAGACGTTCTCTGAGTATATTCATGACGTTTGGGTGTTACATTTTATCCTGCATTTCATAGACCTTTGATCCTACAGTTCATATGTTGCAGGGCTTTTTTTCTGTGAAAAGAGGTGGTGGAACTCAGTGGGTTGCCCTCGGAGAAAATGGTCACATGGCCGGTTGCCCCGCCCCCTGATCTCCAGGCAGAGGGGAGTTTAGATTGCCCTCTGCGCCGCTCAGCGGTGCGGAGGGCAATCTAAACTCCCCTCTGCCTGGAAATCAGGGGGCGGGGCCACCGGCCATGTGACCATTTTCAAGAGGTGCCGGAACTCTGTTCCACCGCGTTCCAGCTGAAAAAAAGCCCTGGGTTGCAACTCAATGGCACACTTTACCTTAGTGCCACGAGGACTATTTATTTTTGCTGCAGAAGACCAATATGACACCCTAGTAGAATGTACGTGAACATGTGTGTGTGTTGTGTTTGTGTGTATTTGTGTGTGTGAGAGAGAATGTGCATGCATGTGCCCAAGTTGATCTTATATGAATTTGTGTAATGCCCTTTTAAAAGCCTTAATTATGTATTTTTGCAATGAAATGCTTTCTTTTTCATGCTCTGAATATTTACGTATTTAGAAAATTTATATTCAGCCTCCAGAGATCTGCAGAAGGCCATTCACAAAATAAAAACAAAAAAATATAGTAAATCTACTGGTGGTTTCATGAGCTTGTATCATAGGAACAACAGGAAAAGAGAGATTTTCCCAAGAAACTCCATGTGGACAGAATGCAGCCCCCCACCCCAGCTTCAAGTCTCCTAGGAGAGAGAAAATACTCAGTAGTGACCAGTCACTCCCACCCCCAAGTCCTGAGCTAAACCACACGAGACAAATTGCACGAGGATGCTCAAGTGAAGGGAAACACAATGTTAGCCCGGAAGCATAGTTTGAATTTCACCTCTCTCTACGGAGCCGGCAAAGATCGCTCCTCTGAGGGTTTGTTAATTTCTTGTTTGCCTCTGCAAAGGCTCTGTCGATGATTAACAAACCCATCATCATCCACCCACAGCTTTTTTTTTGCAGACTTGAGAACTAGAATCGCGTTTTTCGATTAACAAAAGTCTGCGTTCTCTGGGGCGCACCCAGTGTCAGTTTTCGGCACTGTCATGGAACACACTCAGTATTTTATCGGCCCTCCTGACATTTACCTGCTGTTCAAGCGGTGGCCAGGCATGTGGAAGCCCAATTACTTTGTGACAGGCAAAACTCGGCAGCCTTGAACATATTCTGGGAAAGCGGCTGTTCCCCCACCTCCCGAAAGGACACACAACAATAGAAAGAGTGACAACGTATTGAAAAACAGCCGTTTGTTTCTGCATTCTGTTACATGAAGCATGCAAAGGCGTTCTTGCTCAGTCAAAAGGAGGGGATGTGAAGGGGAGGGCAGTGAAAGGGACCTTGAAAAGAGGACACAGAATGGAAGCAAGAGATGTTTTCCCTCCTTAAAGCCGTTATTATCTCCCTCTGTTCTCTGTCCTGGAACATCCAATTCGCTCTCTGCATCCCTGATGTTGCCATTTCATTTGCCTTTTATGCTACGGCTCGTAATAATCGGTTACTGAAATACTGTTTTTTACAGCCATACAGGAGGAGCAGCCCATGAGTCTTTGGGTGTCTGTCTTCTTCCCAAATCCACCTTCTCTATCCTGTCCCTTTTTCTCACCCCACTAAACATACACACGTGTGTGCAAGCATGTGCACACATGCTCTGGGTAAAGTTGATCACGCTGCTGCTGCTTTAAGGATGAAAGATCTTAACTAGGGCGCACAGATTCCCGCCCCCCTACACACACACCGTGACTATCACTGACACCCAACGGGGCCCAAAGGCAAAGAGGTGAACTTCAGGCCAAAGAAAGGGCTTGCTTCCCACGCAGGGTGGGTCAGTCTCAAGGCCAGGGACAGCCCGTCACAAACCATGGAGCTCCTGCACCAAAAAGCTACACAGGGCAGACTGACACACCCGGTCATGAAGAATCTCACTGCGGAAAAGGCCCCAAACTGCCCTTTCTGAGGCTGCCAACTCCCTGGTGGGGTCTGTAGATCTCCCAGAATTACAACTGATCTCCAGGCTACAGAGATCACTTCCCCTGGAGAAAATGGCAGCTTTGGTGGTGGACTGTATGGCATTATAACATGCTGAGATCACTCCCCTCCTCAATCCCTGCCCAGGCTCCACCCCCAAATCTCCAGGAATTTCCTGCCCAGGAGCTGGCAACCACAGGAGGCACCCAGTCAGTCCCTCTTCCTGCCCAGCAGTGACTGACCACATCTCCCTGCCTCTCTCTCTGTGTGTGTGTGTGTGTGTGTGTGTGAGAGAGAGAGAGAGAGAGAGAGAAGTGAAAGGTGTGGCAGAACGAAAAGGCACTTGGGGAAAAGAGACTCCTCGAATGAGAAGCATTTAGGAGAGAAAAGTGTCCTAGGATCTCTCTCCCGGATCAGGGAGGAAGTCCAGTTTTATTACTATGGCTGTGTTTGATTGCGATGTGAGCTTGCTCAAGCCTTCTTTTTTCACAAATTGGAAGGTGCCATGGCTTCCCCCTAAACACTTGCATAACATACACACAAGTCCTCGCCACGGCTGGCATTTCACTCACCAGGAACGAGGGGCACCCTTAGTACATGGCAGCATAAACGGGGTGGGGATGGGGGAGGGAGAGGGGAGTTCCCAGATGCCAAACCCTCTTTCTTCTGTCCCTGCTCCAAGCCTGTTGGAACCGGAGGAGAAAGCAAACTGCAGAGAGTCTCCAAGGCCGAGGGAACAAGGGACCCCGTTGAGCTGTGGACAAAGAGGGAGAGGTTTTGTATCTCCCCCCCACCCCCACCCCGCCGCCTCCACTCCCAGGTCTAGCTCCCAGGCCTCCTCTCTGCTGGTTTGTTAGTCACATCTTCCAGTAAACAATTTATTTCTAGTATGGAGACAATAAGGATAAAATTAAATTACTAGAGGGGATTACGAGCTCGTTAATTTGATCTGACTCATTAATTCCCCAAATCTACGTTTCGATTACAGCTTCAGAATGTTCCGGATAATAATACAAATTCGATGTCAGAAATGGGAGCTGACCTGCCTGCCTCCTGCTAGACTGTCCCTGCTGGGGCTGTGCGGAGCACGGCTGGGGGCAGGTGGGCGAGGAGGGCCTTTCCTTGCCCCTCCCTGAAGAGAGACTTCCCAGGGGATAGCGCAAGATTCGGGTCCAGGAGCACCTTAGAGACCAACTAGATCTTGAAGGGAGCTCTGACTTTCAAGGGCTCACACCCTGGAAAGCTGGTTGGTCTCTAAGGCGCTCTGGAGCCGAATCTCGCTCTTCCAACACGGCTACCCATCTGAAACTCCCAGAAGATGGGGATGAAACTCAAAGGGTAGCAACAACATTTTAAACATTCTGGACAGGTATTAGCCTACTGCACCAAACCCAGACAGGCATCTTGTGGTGTCTTAAAGGCTTAAGAGATTAATTGAAGTAGAAGATTTTGTGGGCAAAAGCCCACTTCATCAGATGTAGAATGTCAACAGTGTCCTAAATATAATGTCAACATTTACAAATCCGGAGGAGTTAGCCATGTTAGTCTGTAGCTGCAAAATAGTAAAGAGTCCAGTAGCAGCACCTTTAAGACTAACCAACTTTATTGTAGAATAAGCTTTCGAGAACCACAGCTCTCTTCGTCAGATGCATCTGATGAAGAGAGCTGTGGTTATGCTACAATAAAGTTGGTTAGTCCTAAAGGTGCTCCTGGACTCTTTACTATTTTGCAACATTTACAAAGTCTTTCCAGTGTCACTTCCCCTCCACATGGATTCAGTTTCCCAGTCAGTGAGAGATATTATGGCACCAGAACACCTCTGTCCCCCTGCCCAGTCCCTTGCTTTCCTCTGCAGCTGTGTCCACTTACCCATATGTCCTTCTGCCTTGGAATTACTGCAGGCACACCTCACTGTTTGCTTTTCTTGGAGATGGGAGAGAGGGTGATCCCTTTGCCACTTCACTGCCATCCATGCAAAAAGATCAGGGGCCTTTGCAGTCCTCACCACCCTTATTTTTATGGGATAGGAGGGGGGGGGGGTTGCTGGCTTTAAGGACTTTCCCAGGGAACCTGCTTGGTGAAGCCAACTAGCATCAGCCCCCAGCTGACTCAAAACTGATGCAGAAGGTAGAGACCTCTTCTGGTAAGACCTGGATTTCTCTTTCAGCTTAAGCCACAGGTGAGTTAGAGTTAGGACAGCAAGGATCAGGGTGTATACCATGAGTCAGCACCCAGGCACCCCAAATACCGTGCCAAGAAAACCTGAACCCGCAACCTGCATCAGTCATGCAACTGGATCCACTGAGGCTGAGCTCTCCCATCCTGAATAATTAATTCTGCTTCTGCTCAGCGTGGCAATGAAACTGGGCTGACCCGCTCACCAGAGAGTTAAGCAGCGCTGGGTCAGGCTACGTCATACCACCCCAACCGTCCACCCCTCTTACCATGGCTGCCTTTCATGGCTGCTTCAACCCCTTTTTTATGACACGATTTAGCATTTTTAGTAATGAAGCCGGAGGGTGATTTGTGCCCCCCGGCATTTCTTTTCATTGGAACAGCAGAAGCTGCAGGCCCCTCGAGATCACCCCATTTTGCCCTTTAGCATTTACTCTTCTGGCCAGCTTTGATCGTAGCGCCTGCTACCACCAGGTCAACCCAAAGGCTGTTTATGGGGACAAGAGGAAGAAACCACCTCTGAAGCAGGAGGAAGGGCTGGTCAGCTGAAGCGCAAGAATCAGATGAGAGACAAGCTTAACCCCCCAGCCACTTCCTTCTAAGCTGTGCTACATACAGATTCAATTAGCAATTTTATTTCTTTATTCATTAGATTTCTATCCTATTTTTCCATCGGCATGCTAATGGACGCAGATAAAACTGAGTGTAAGCTAAGTGTATTTAATCATGACAAGCCAGTGACAAATTTACAGCAAAATTACAAACCATCTGATAGAAAATTGTTCTTGATGGAATATGAGAGAGCCGGCCAGCCGTGGATGGGGACCCAGCGAGGCTGCGGATGTGTCCCCTGAGAATACCACAGGGCTGCGCCTATGCATCGCCCCTGTCCCCCAACGGGCTCCGCCTCCTTGGTCAGGCTGGCCTGTCTCCGGCCCTGCCCTGCCCTGCCGTGTACATTCTGGCTGGCCCAGAATGAAATGCCTGCACTGAGCAGATCCTGAACAGCAACGGCCCCTCTTGGAGTCGCGTTTGCTGAAGTGCTCTATTGGCTCAGCGCCTCGGCTCTTGATAAGGTGCATTTGGGTCAGGACCGAGGCTATCTAGATGAAGCCTTCAGGGAGAATGGAAAGCCCCGGCCTTTGACCCAGGGGAGCCTGCTAAGCACAAACAAACTAAAGCCAGACCCGGCTGGCTTCAGGCCTCCCAAAGAGTCAAGCCGCCTGAGGAGAGGGAGGGAAGCCCAGCTCCTCCGGGCATACCACGGCCCGCCCTGGCTGTGTGGCGAAGAAAGCCCACTGCGGCTGCTTCTCAAGGATTATTTGACAGCAGCCTCTGAGACTCCTTGTTCAGGGACACTAAATGATCATCAAAGGTATTAATTATTATTAGCCATTGTAACTCAGGTCTTCACAGAATAGCAGGAACAGATAAATGTGTAGCCTACTTTCTAACCTCAGCAGAAATCAAGCCAGGCCAATGAAATGTGCAACTGAAACAACTTTCCATTCAGAAAAACCCCAATCAGAGACAGGGTCCTAGAGGAGTCCCACACAAGGACTAGACCCTTTGGAGGGGGGTGGGGGGTGGGGGGGGAGAGATGTGAGTCCCCTGCCTCTTCTTAAAGGGCACAGCAGACATTTTCTCCCACTCGGCCTCCACCTGAGGGAGGGCGCCCCACGGCCAGCCCGCTAGACGAGCAGACTCAGGCTCTGTCGCCTGCCAGCACCATCTACCCGCCGCCGTGTCATTTTCACCCCTCCATTAAAGAAGCACATACCAGCACCTGCCACAAAATCAGGACTTCCTTTTATTGGGGCTCTTACAATTTCTTTTCGAGGGATAAGACATCACATGACACAGGGGCAGAGAGCTTTGGGCCTCTCCAGGTGAAGCAGCTAGCTCAATACCTGAACGGAAATAGAGCAAAGAAGTGGGATCGATCAATGGACCAGGTCAGAAGGCGCATCTGGGCAGTTCTCCTCTCTGGCCATCTCTGGCCATTCATTCCCACGCCTTGTTCCCTTCCAGAATATCATGATGAAAAAAACAACAAACATGACACGCTGAGTCCACGGGCAAGCCCTGCTTGGTTGGCCTAGCTGGACGCAGACTTCAGACATCCCTGGAGTTTTCAAGGGCCAGGCAGAGGCCTCGTAGCCAGGGAGGCAAACCAGCCCAGGGCAGGACAGTGGCGCGGCTTGGACACACGAGAGATGCTTATTGTCCTGAGACGGGCAGAGGGAATGATGGAGAAGGTCATCCACTCATCGCCTGCTGGCCGCCCTGACTGCCGCTTGAGAGCTCTCTGTGCCCCGTCCACGGAAACCAGCCGCCGAAACCTCTTCCAGGAAGCTGAGAAAGAGAAACAACATTGGAGGAGAATTAAAGAAAGGAAGAAGATTTCGCAGGGTCAGAGAACAGGGCTAGCAAGCGGTGGAGACCTCTGCAGCCTACGCCAAGGAGGAAGGCGACACGCTTGGTCTGCGAAAAAGGCAGGGATCTTGCTGGGCAGGTGCAGAAACGCAGGGAGGGGAAGCTATCCATGGGAGCTGGTTTGAACCAGGCCAGAAATAGAAACCCTTACGTCAGGGGCTGTATGCACAGCCGCCTCTTAGGAGCTCCGATCCCGTGTGGAGATTTAAGCAAGTGAAATACATTTCACAAGAAGAGGGGAATTGAAAAGGACCGAGCTTGAAAAAGACTTCTACTCCCCACAGACTGTCTACCAGTACAGGACATGGAGTTCCCCACACAAGCCCCACTGCACCCCTGATCACCTCCAGAGGGTGTGTGTGTATAGGGGGGGTTCTGGTAGGTTGTGTCTCTGAATCAAATCTGTTTGTCTCTGAAGCAGATGGTCTTAAGGGCACCCAGAATGTTTGCTTTGCTTGCTTTCACCGAAGGGCTGCCCCTGCATTCAGTGGTGGGAGAGCAAGGCCCCCAGTCCAACCTACTTTCCCCTTCCTCTGAAATGAGACACCTCCTGAGAATTTCGGGGAGAGCTCTGCCTTTCTAAGCAGCCGTGGAACAGCCGTCCATATGGAGTAATTAATCCTCGTCACACAACGGAGAGCAGAGCAGCTGCTTTTGTGGCCTGCCCACGGATGCGGGGAGCGCAGAAATGCCAGGAAACTGCTGGTGGCTAGCAACAAGGGGACCGAGCTCGCCCTCTTCCCTTGCAGGGCAAATGTGCCATTTCTTTTACACAATCAAACACACACCTCCATTTGAATGAAAAGAAGCCCTACCTTCTACGCTCAAGGGGAAAAGTCCCTTCTACTTTCTATTCCCTCTCTCCCCTCCCCAGGAAATGACTCCACTCCGGTACGTTCTGTTCGGTTGCTTGTTGGGAATTTTCCTGTGCTGAAAATGGGGGGTTACAACGTTCCATAACATTTTGCCCTGGGCGAAGGGAAGCCCCCCCCCCCCGGCTTGCTTCCCTGTGGCCCAGCTTCAACTAGTCACCTCATAAGCAGAAAGAACGTTTTCCTTGGACATTTTGGAGGTCTCTCATTCATAGGATCGCCGTAGTTCGGAGGCGACTTGACGGCACGTAACACCCACACACATTTTGTTTTTATCCCACTCTTCCATGAAAGAGCTCAGAGCAGCATGCATGGTTCTCTTCTCCTCCATTTCAGCCCTACAACAACCTTCTGAGGGAGGCTAGGCTGAGAGACAGCCCCAGGCCACCTAGCAACGTAGGCCTCCCTGTCCTACAGCAGAGCTCTAACCACTATAACCACACTGCCTCTTGGCCTCCAGGGCAGGACACGCTCAGGCAGTGGGTGGTTTGCTTTTTTACTCTCTTCACAAACCTGCAGGTGCCTGAACACCAATTCAGACTGACAGCAGCTGAAGGAAAGCTTTTGGCTTCACGCTCAAACGTTTCATAGACAGAGGGATGTTAAGATGGAGAGAGGCACACAGGCTCCCTGGTAGCAGAGCTATGGTCCGGGGTGGGGGAGCAAAGCTCGGTTGTGTGCCTTGGCAGTCCCACATCTGCCTGGCAGGCTAAAATACTCAGACCAGAAGGGGGTTCAAAAACTGCCTGAAGTAAACTCATTAGAGGCCTTACTGAGGAGGAGGAGGAAAGCTTGGGCTAAGCTGGGGTCCTAGGCAAGCCCTGGAGCTCGGGGCCAGGAGGAGACCACTGGGCCTTGCTTGATCCAGCCCTGACCGTCTGGGAGGCAGAAGGTAAGAACCAGCAACCTCAGCAGGGCCCAGAAGCGAAGCAGGCAGCCCGTGCCCCAGTCACGGAAGAGGCTGAGTGCCCGTGTGCAAGGCCCTCCAGTAGCGACTGGCCCTTTGTGGGGCCGGCACCAGGGATCCTGTGCCATCCCCGCAACTCCCTGCTCCACCCCCTCCGGTTCAGTGCCAGGTGAAGGCGTGGGCTACCACAGCTTCAGTTTTTGCATACCATCGACAGACGCTCTTCCTGGTTGCGCTGAAAGAGGTTCACAGACCAACCTGGGTTTGCCTGCACTACAACAACAGGGTTACTTGGTCTTCTCTCATGCAAACCGCAACCCTGCAAGGCCCACTGGAGGAGAGAGCCCGTATCTCAGAAACCCATCCTGGCAGTAAAAAGAAAAAGAGGGAGGGGCTCTCTAAAAGTAGCTTTCACAACTGGGCAATTTTAATCCCACTCTCAAAGGCACAAAGAAGCGGTGTTCCAAGCCCCTTGTAGGTAACAACAACAACATTCGATTTATATACCGCCCTTCAGGACAACTTAACTCCCACTCAGAAGAGTTTGCTATTAATATCCTCACAACAATCACCCTGTGAGGTGGGTGGGGCTGAGAGAACTCCAGAGAGCTGTGACTGACCCAAGGTCACCCAGCTGGCTGGCTTCAAGTGGAGGAGTGGGGAATCAAACCCGGTTCTCCAGATTAGAGTCCCGCGCTCTTAACCACTACATCAAACTGGCTCTCAGGTACATCTGCTCATCCTAGCCGGCTCAGTGCCAAGACTGGCAGGGGCTCAGGCCGAGGGCCAGGACTCCAGGCAGGTCTCCGTTCCCAAATTTCACTCCCCCTGCAGGGCGGTGGAGGCAAGACCGCCTCTCCTGCTGCTTCTGGGGCAGGACTGGTAGGCTGGGCTTGTGCTCGGCGTAAGGATGGACCACTGAATTGTCTGACGGCACATCTTCTGCAAAGCTACCGGTCAGGATCAGGCATGGCCTCTAGACGAGGAACCCAGGGCCTCAGCTCCCGTCAGCTCCTTGCCAAATTCCTGGCTCTCTAGCCGGTTGCCCACCATGAGGGCTTCCCTGCGCCCATCTCCTTGATTCTCACCAGCTTGAGGGTTTGGTGCAGAAAGCACTAGGAAAAGCTCCCCCACACACACACACACTTGCAGTGGCAGAGTCCAGACCTCTGTCTTCCCCAGAGTCCCTGATGAATGGGCTTGGCTAGCTTCACCCCAGCCTCTTTTTGTCAAAAGTGAGAAATGCTCAAGGAGAGTTGGGCGTGGGGGTGGAGGTGGGAGGGCTGGTAGCAAGGTTCCCCGTACCCCCTCCTGGGCTGCTCCACGTCTGTGAGGTGGGAGATCTGCTTTGCAGGAGCAGCAGTGAGAAAGGGGTGGAGTGAGAAATCACAATGAATTCCAAAAGGCTAATTACGTGTGGTGCATTATTTCCTCCTGAATACAAAGGCAAGTATAAATTGCTAAAAAATAAAGCAGAGCCCCTCTCCCCCAATTCTTGTGCTCTGAAATTAGATTATATGTTTCTATTACTTTTCATGATAAATAAAAATAAACTCTTGCTATTTATAGAATCACAGAATCATAGGATTGGGACGGACCAATAGGGTCATCTAGTCTAACCCCCTGCACAATGTAGGAAATTCCCAACTACCACCCCTTCCCCACACACACCCAGTGACCCCTGCTCCATGCCCAGAAAATGGCAAAACACCTCCAGGATCCCTAGCCGAACTGGCCTAGGTAAAATTGCTTCCTGACCCCAAGGTGGCAATTGGCATTACCCTGAGCATGTAAGAAGGGCCACGAGAACTAAGCACTGACGCAGCCCTTCCTGCCCTCCCTCTCTTGATCTGCCCAGGTTCACAGGATCAGCACTGCTGTCAGATGGCCCTCTGGCCTCTGCTTAAAAACCTCCAAAGAAGGAGAGCCCACCACCTCCCGAGGAAGCCTGTTCCACTCAGGGACTGCTCTGTCAGGAAGTTCTTCCTAATGTTTAGCTGAAAACTCTTTTGATTTAATTTCAAGCCGTTGGTTCTGGTCTGACCTTCCGGGGCAGCGGAAAACAACTCTGCTCCATCCTCTATATATGGCAGCCCTTCAAGTACTTGGAGATGGTTATCCTGTCACCTCTCAGTCGCCTCCTCTCCAGGCTAAACATACCCAGATCTATCAACCTTTCCTCACAGGGCTTGGTCTCCAGACCCCTCACCATCTTCACTGCCCTCCTCTGGACTTGCTCCAGCTTGTCTATATCCTTCTTTAGTTGTGGTGCCCAAAACTGAACACAATACTCTGTATACTACTTTCCCCAAGTGTTGCTGTAACCCTTACAACAGCCCCACAAGGTATGCATCATTACCAGGTAATTGCACAGGGACCGGGCCACGTCTGAGTGGGAGGCCTGCCCGTGGGGGAAAGTATCACCCTGGGCAGAACAGATCCCCAGGATGCGACCCATGGGGTGTGGTTTGTGAGTGCGCACGTGCACGAATATATCAGGAACAGCGGAGACAGAGTTGGTTGACAAGAATGCTTACTTAAATAGCACGCGATATCCTGGGATTATGGTTGTTGTGGGTTTTCCGGGCTGTATTGCCGTGGTCTTGGCATTGTAGTTCCTGACGTTTCGCCAGCAGCTGTGGCTGGCATCTTCAGAGGTGTAGCACCAAAAGACAGAGATCTCTCAGTGTCACAGTGTGGAAAAGATGTAGGTCATTTGTATCTACTCAGGAGGGGTGGGGTTGAGCTGAGTCATCCTGTAAGAGTTTCCCAGGGTGTGGAATGCTAATGGCGGGAGGCTTCACTGTATCCTGAGGAGATTCTTTTGCATATGGATTGGTACTTGATGTGCTAATCTTCTCTGCAGGGCTATTGTCAAGGATAGAATGTTTTGTTAGCCTGGTGTTTTTCAGAACTGGCAACCATGCTCGGTTCATTCTTAAGGTTTCTTCTTTCCTGTTGAAGTTTTGCTTATGCTTGTGAATTTCAATGGCTTCCCTGTGCAGTCTGACAAAGTAGTTGGAAGTGTTGTCCAGTATTTTGGTGTCCTGGAATAAGATACTGTGCCCTGTTTGAGTTAGGCTATGTTCAGCCACTGCTGATTTTTCAGGTTGTCCAAGTCTGCAGTGTCTTTCATGTTCTTTTATTCTTGTCTGGATGCTACGCTTTGTGGTCCCGATGTAAACCTGTCCACAGCTGCAGGGTATACGGTATACTCCTGCAGAGGTTAGGGGGTCTCTACTGTCTTTTGCTGATCGTAGCATCTGTTGTATTTTTCGGGTGGGTCTGAATACTGCTTGAAGGTTATGCTTTTTCATAAGCTTTCCCATCTGATCAGTAATTCCTTTGATATATGATATATAAGAATCTCCTCAGGATACAGTGAAGCCTCCCGCCATTAGCATTCCACACCCTGGGAAACTCTTACAGGATGACTCAGCTCAACCCCACCCCTCCTGAGTAGATACAAATGACCTACATCTTTTCCACACTGTGACACTGAGAGATCTCTGTCTTTTGGTGCTACACCTCTGAAGATGCCAGCCACAGCTGCTGGCGAAACGTCAGGAACTACAATGCCAAGACCACGGCAATACAGCCCGGAAAACCCACAACAACCATCGTTCTCCGGCCGTGAAAGCCTTCGACAATACATCCTGGGATTAGTCTGTGCCAGAGTGACTCACCCCTGGCAACATGATGTGGTTGATTTTAAGAAATACATTATCAGGGATTAATGCCAGAAGAACTCAAAGCAGGTGACCACTGCAGGCAAAACATGGCTTTTGCAGAAATGCCACTTTGCTTTGCATGTCCCCCACCCTCCAAAGCATAGGGAACTTTGCCATGATTGTGAACCACAAGGTTTGGAAATCACGAGTGCCCCTCCAGAGCCAAAAGCTGCTTGCCCTACTTTCAAGGTAGCAAACTCTTGGACAGCTAAAGACTCGGTCTGTAACGAGAGCCCATTTGGCTTTTTCAATTATAGCTCCGGGTTCCCTCTCCCCACTTCCCCTTCTGTTTTATTTTTAGGTAGAGCAACATCACAGATCTGCGGGTGAGAGCTGGTGTGGCTTAGCGATTAAGAAAGCAGGCTAGGAGCCAAGCTGCAAATACCACCTCAACCCCAGGCACATGGCAGGCCCCACAGTATTCGGGTGCGCCTGCCAGAGGCCACGCAAGAGGAGCGCCCCAGAAGCGTTTGCTGAAGGGCCCCAAGTACACCCCTGCTTCAATAGGCAGGAACTTATGCTGAAGACTACGTGAAGCGATTACAAAGGAACGACAACAAAGAAGCATTTGGAGAACATGTTTAAAAGGATACATGCAAAGCCCTGCAGAGCCAAAGGGTTAGAGGGTTGGCATTAAGACCTTATTTGATCACAAGGCCAACAACTCACTAGAAATTGTGGAAGGCTTTCACGGCCGGAGAACGATGGTTGTTGTGGGTTTTGCGGGCTGTATTGCCGTGGTCTTGGCATTGTAGTTCCTGAGTAGATACAAATGACCTGCCAACACCTTTTCCGCACTGTGACACTGAGAGATCTCTGTCTTTTGGTGCTACACCTCTGAAGATGCCACTGAGAGATCTCTGTCTTTCGGTGCTACACCTCTGAAGATGCCAGCCACAGCTGCTGGCGAAACGTCAGGAACTACAATGCCAAGACCAGGGCCACACAGCCCGGAAAACCCACAACAACCAACTCACTAGAAACTTGCTTGAAATGGATTTCTGAAAAATGCATCAGAGAATGAGAGCTGATGATTAAGACTGTTCCAATCCTCTCCCAAGGAGAGCAGGTGGGTGGCAACCCGGGAGAGTGCCTTCTCCTCCACGGCACCAAATCTCTCTGGAACCCCCTCCCCAGCGGGACTGGCTTGTCCCCTTCTGCTGCCCTCTTCCGCCAGCCGCTGAAGGCTCGTTTGTTTCTTCTGGCAGCCCCTCAGTGATCCCTCCTTCCTACCCTATGTTTCAATTATTGTTTTATGTGCTTTTAATATGTATTTTAGTCTGGGACTGAACGGCGTTTATAAATTACTTTTATAATGTTTTGTTGTAGCTGTTGGCTGCTTTGGAGGGCCTGGACTGGGCAGAACAGCAGCATACAAATTTTGTAAATAAATAAATAATATTCAAGCATACGGTTATTTTTTTAATGTGAAACGCCAATAAAATTTGGCTACTTAAGCACTTGCTGAGACTCCACCTTGAGTCTCTGTGGGAAAGAGTAAACACATCCAGTACAATCTCACAGGACATCTACCCTGCCACCTCCTTGTCCTTTGGCTGCTTCTCACCACAAACATGTACGTTTTTGCATGACAACGTTTGGCCCAGCAGACGATATTCACTGGTGCAAAATAGTGCTGTGGCGAGGACAACGGGCACATGGAGAAGGAAAGACCTGAAGCCCTGCTGTGGAGTGAATGGATCACACATTTCTGACGTAACCCTTCCTGCCCTCCCTCTCGTGATCTGCCCAAGTTCACAGAAGCAGCACTGCTGTCAGGTGGCCCTCTGGCCTCTGCTTAAAAACCTCCAAAGGAGGAGAGCCCACCACCTCCCGAGGAAGCCTGTTCCACCACTCAGGGACCACTCTAACTGCCAGGAAGTTCTTCCTAATGTTTAGCCGAAAACTCTTTTGATTTAATTTCAACTTGTTCTAGCTCTTTTCATGGTTATCTCGACCTGAAGGGGGCTCAGTCACAGCGTGGACTGAAAGGTGTAGATTTCTGGCAACCCCTTTCAGACAAATGTTTAAAAACCTTCAAGATGGCACCCTCCGGAACGATTCCCTGCCTGTGGCCACCGTGCCTTCTAACCCAGCGCCGAGCAGCCCTCGGTGTCCAAAGGCCTGCAAGAGGCTTGCAAGGGAAAACCAAACTCTCCTGGGAGGCTTCAGAGATGGGCTCCCATGGAGCAGAGGTTCCCGAAGGCACAGTGACAAAACAAATTAAACATGGGGTGGGGTGAGGAGGAGGAGGAGGAGGAGGAGGAGGAGGAAAGAACAGCTGTAATTATATCCTTCTCTAAAAAAAGAGGATCTACCATTAATATCCAGCGGATCAGTCCCGTTGTCCCTGCTCGTTGTGCTGCAGAAAGGACCAGATGGGATCTCTAGAGGCAGATTTGTTTTTATTTAGCAACTGGTCCTGCCGTTGCCAGATGCAGAAAATGAACCTAATCCTCAACAATGGGCACATTAAAAGAATTTAATTGAACGGGCGGAGGCGAGGATGTCCTCTTGCATTCACAAGAGGACCGACCGCCTCTCACCACATGCTCCCCGGAGGCTGCTCCGTTCCGCAGATAAACACCTACTGGTGGCCCCCCCCCCCCGCCCCAGGGAGGTTCGCCTTGCCTCGAACAGGGCCAGGGCTTTCTTGGCCCTGGCCCCAACCTAGTGGAACTCTCTGTGTCAACGTGGGCCCATTCGGATGTTATCCTTCCGTCGGGCCTGCAAGACAGAGATGTTCTGCCAGGCATTTGGTGGTTGAGGCAGGCAGACCACCTAAGATATCACGTCGGTCTCCTGCCATTGGCGGGGGGGGGGGGAGTATATGCCCCCCCTCAGGCTCTGTAAACATCATGACTGGCCACCCACCCCGCAGGTTATTTAGTTTGAGGGGTAAGGCAAAACGTGCGTGGCTATTTATAACGGATGTGTTTTAATGTTTATATTGCTGCTGAATTTTATTCTATTTATTGTATATTTTAAAATGTTGTGATCCGCTATGAGCCTGCTTGCGGGCAGAGGGGAACATAAATCAAATCAAATCAAAACTCGTGCAGTGGGGGGGGAGGAGGAGTACAATAACCTGGAGCAGCCCCTCCCACCCCATTCTGTGAGAGAAAGCCCAGGCTGGAGGAAACTCCGGATAAGCAGAGCCGATGCTGGTTTAACCACGAGAGACTTTCGTCCCAACACCGAAGTCATGCAGTACATTGTATCGGTGGTGGAGGAAAGTGCCATCGAGTCATAGGTGATGTATGGCGACCCCTAGTGTAGTTTTCAAGGCAAGAGACTAACGGAGGGGGTTTGCCATTGCCTGCCACTGCATAGAGACCCTGGTCTTCCTGGGAGATCTCCCGTCAAATTACTAGCCAAGGCTGAAGGGTGGTGAGCTCCCCCTCACTGGCAGTTTTCAAGAAGAGGCTGGATGAATACTTGTCAGGGATGCTTTAGGCTGATCCTGCACTGGGCAGGGGGTTGGACTAGATGGTCTCTGTATGGACCCTTCCCACTCTGTGATTCTATGATTCTATGACCCTGCTTAACTTCTGACATCCAATGAGATCTGCTTGCCTGGGCTATTAGGACCAGCCCAAACAGCTTTTGAGTTCTCCAGAAAAAGGACGGAGAAGCTGCCCAGTCTGGGCCTGATCTCAAAGCCTCTGCCTGCATACCGTACAGGAGACCAGGCAGACTGGAACAGACAAAGCAGCGCTGGGTGCAGCTAGCATCAGGTCGCCCCTCTGGCCACCGGGGAAGGAGAAGGGAGAACAGCGGCCTCCCTTTTAAAATATAAACACAAGGGGCTGATCAAACGGCTCCCCACTCTAAAACAGAATACAAAAAAACCACCTCAACAGTGGAGAGCCGAGGGGGAGAGAGGTAACTGCTGTCTTGATCACACTTGCCATGGGCCAACGCACAACCTGTGTCTATTTGGGAAGAGTACTGAACATGCCTTCAAGAAAGCTGAGAGTCAGGCACTAAAAGGGTAAAGATCCAGCGTTAGTCTGTAGTAGCAAAATCGGGAAGAGTCCAGTAGCACCTTTAAGACTAATCAACATAAGCTTTCGAGAACCACAGCTCTCTTCGTCAGATGCAACTTTACTGTAGCATAAGCTTTCGAGAACCACAGCTCTCTTCGTCAGATGCAACTTTACTGTAGCATAAGCTTTCGAGAACCACAGCTCTCTTCATCAGATGCAACCTGACGGTTGCATCTGATGAAGAGAGCTGTGGTTCTCGAAAGCTTATGCTACAGTAAAGTTGGTTAGTCTTAAAGGTGCTGCTGGACTCTTTCCGTAAAAGGGTAAAGAGGCAGATTCCAAGAGCCTGGGGACACAGAACCCAAGGGTTGGAAGGGCTCTCCAGGGTGCTCTAGTCCAACCCCTTGCACACTGCAGGAAATTCCCAAATACCTCTCCCCCCTCACCACACCCCCCCCCCCAGTGACCCCTGCTCCATGCCCAGAAGATGGCAAAACACCATCAGGATCCCTAGCCAAACTGGCCTGGGGGAAACTGCTTCCTGACCCCTTTTGCTCGGATCTGGGTTATCTTTGGCCTCCCTGACCTGGAAGAGCCTTGCTGCCCAGAAGGGAGAGGTGGTCCCAGAGGGAACTACACCTGCAGGCTGAAGGACCCTGCTGTGGGGAGGGAGTGGGGCTTCCGGAGAACCAGCGGGTGGGCTGAGGGGGGCTACCTGGCTTGCTTCAGCACTTCTCTGCAGGGAAACACGAGAGGCAAGGAGAAAGGTGGGCTGGCTGCTTTCCTGGGCAGACTGGCCTCCCTGGTGCCCTCTTTAGAACCGTGCATAATGCAGGGGGGGGGGGGGATTTCATAAACTGTTGCGGCAACACTAAAGTGTGTGTCGCCAGATGCTGCCTGTCATGTGTGTGTGTGTGTGTGTCTGTAACGTGAGAAGATGCTGACCCCGAGAGGGCGCTTCTTTTGCACGTGGGCCATTAATAAATGACTACTGGGGGGGGGATCTGATGGCAAAGGCCACAGTCCAGGGTGCTGAGAAGCCTCCTTGCGAAGCAGCGCCCTCCTCCACTCCCGCAGAGAGCCCCCCGCCTCAATAATTCATGACGGTACCCCATGAAGCAGCAATGGGGAAACAGAGGTAGGGATGGAAGGGCAAGAGAAACCCCCCCCTTCCCCACCACAGCTGGAAGCCAGACTAGAGGATCCCTTCACAGAGGAGATTCATCTGTTAAGGGGAAAACTGCCGTCAATGGGCTTTCTCGGGAGGAAAGTCCCTCACAGCCCACCCCTCTCCTTCAAAGCGTGCTTTGCTGACGAAGGCTGTTTGTTTGGTGGCTCCAGACACACCTCTCCTGTCCAAAAGAAGCAGGCAGGCCGTTCCGGCAGGGCCACGACTTCTCTGGGGGAAAGGAAAATTCTGCACGGCGGCAAATGTCACTTCTGTGACCTGCAATAATCATGCAAACCTCTGCTTCGCTTTTGCTTATTTCTGCTCTCAGCCTGCTGCTTCGGCTCATCTCGGACAGGGACAAAGCCTGGCGTGTCCGGCCCCTGCGTTGATTGGCAGCTCATAAAGAGAACTCCTTCAGGGTCTCTGTCATAGGACAAGCGGCAAAATTCCTGGGTAAGCCGGACCCCCAAAGCACAGCGCTTCCCCCTTCTCTGGATTAAGTTTCTGTTTGTTTAGAGTCACCCAACCCCGCACCCGTGGAGTGTTTCCTCCACCTCCCTGGAATTAGATGGAAAGGGGAGAGCGCCCTCCTTCCAGCATACCAGCGGCATGGAGTCCTGCGGCACCTCCTGGGTCAAAGGGGCCGGACAGAAGCCTTTCATTGTCACCTTCTGCCACAGAGGCCCTCCAGGAAGGATCAGAGCCATGCCAGAAGCCTGTGGCACAGAACGCCCTGGCTGGTGGCATTACAGGCTGCCAAGATGTCCAGGAAAACTAAGAAGGACCCAGTCTCTCAGTCAGCCTTGCGTAGCCTGCTCAGGCAACCAGATTTCCCAAATGGCAAACCCCTCGCCCAGCTTCTCTTACCAAAATGGGTCGATCTGAGCTTGTTCCAGAGTGGGCAATGCAGAAGCAAGCCCAAAGCACTGTCGAGGGGGTGCCTGCCCCAGACTGGAAGAGGTTCGTTCCCAAAGCCACAAAAATACAGGTGGTGATGTTTGGGTGATGCCTCCCCTCAACAGCTTGAAGGCATCCAAGTCCTACGAGGAGACCTATAAGGAAAGGGTAAAGGAGCTTGGCCTGCAGAGGAGGCGACTGAGAGGTGATAGGAGAACCATCTCCAAGTACATGAAGGACTGACATATAGAGAGGATGGCGCGGAGTTGTTTTCCGCTGCCCCAGAAGGTCAGACCAGAACCAACAGCCTGAAATTAAATCAAAAGAGTTTTCGGCTAAACATCAGGAAGAACTTCCTGACAGTTAGAGCGGTCCCTGAGTGGAACAGGCTTCCTCGGGGAGGTGGTGGGTTCTCCTTCTTTGGAAGTTTCTAAGCAGAGGCCAGATGGCCACCTGACAGCAGTGCTGATTCTGTGAACCTGGGCAGATCACGAGGGGGAGGGCAGGAAGGACCAGATCTGCCTCTCCCATTATGCCCCCCTGCAGGGCCTTGCGCTCTGCAGATATGCAGCTTCAGGTGGTCTCCAGCCCGAGGGACATTCAGCTGGCCTCGACGAGGGCCAGGTGGAACACTCTCCCACTGGAGATCTGGGCCCTGCAGGGCCTATTACAGTTCCGCAGGGCCGGAAAGATGGAGATGTTCCGCCAGGCACTTTGATTAGGGGCCAGCTTTGTGTCCCCCTTTCTGACTGCCTTGCCCTCCCTCTGCAGCCGCCCTGGATTTCCACCCTGGCGGTGTCCGTGGCTTGTAGTGGTTTTATAGTAGCCTGATTTGATCAGTGGTGCCTGAATCTTTTTATCATGTTTATCTGCATTAAGTGGTTTTAGTGTTTTGTTGTATTTTTTACTGGAATATTGTTGGAAGCCGCAGCATATAAGTCAAATAAATAAATAAAAATACATCAGTGCTTAGTGCCCGTGGCCTCTTCTTACATGCCCAGGGAAAGGCCGATCACAACCTTGGGGTCAAGTAACAATTTCCCCCAGGCCAGTTTGGCTAGGGATCCTGGAGGTGTTTTGCCATCTTCTGGGCATGGAGTAAGGGTCACTGTGTGTGTGTGTGTGGGGGGGGGAGGTATTTGGGAATTCCCTGCATTTTGCAGGGGGTTGGACTAGATGGTCCCAGAGGTCCCTTCCAACCCTGTGATTCTACGATCCACTCCTGCACAGCCAGCTTTAGAACATGTTGCCAAGGCAGCCCCTGCCAAGGCAAAGTTCTGACTCCCTCCCAACACACCCCTTGTTGAAGGAGAGTTCCCCTCTCCTCTTCCCCCACCTGCAAGGCAGCAAACAGCTGTTCCCGTGGGCTGGCGGGAAGAATGGGAGGAGGGGATTTCAGAGCCCTTGCGCGAGCCGTTCGGCATATATCAGCATTAGCCATTCCTTTGTTTATTCTGAGATATTGATCCCAACTGGAATGGAGGCCTGCTGTGGATTATCCATGGCAACACCCACACTGGGAAGGAGCCATGGCTCAGGGACAGAGCATCTGCACTTGGCAGGCGGAAGGGCTGAAGCTCAACCCCACTCGAGAGGCTCAGAGGCTCTGGCACGGTACGAGGCACCTGCTGAGCCAAGTATCCACTGGCCCCGCTGGGAATCCTGAGCCCGTTTCCTTCTCGTCTTGAGTTTCCTGGTCCCCTTCCGTCACCACTGCCCCCTGCGACTAGGAGGCAAGAGGAGAACCATCTCCAAGTACTTGAAGGGCTGTCATATATAGAGGATGGAGCGGAGTTGTTTTCTGCTGCCCCAGATGGTTGGACCAGAACCAATGGCTTGAAATTAAATCAAAAGGGCTTTCAGCTAAACATTAGGAAGAACTTTGTGACAGTGAGAGCAGTCCCTCACTGGTGGAACAGGCTTCCTCGGGAGGTGGTGGGCTCTCCTCCTTTGGAGGTTTTTAAGCAGAGGCCAGATGGCCACCTGACAGCAATGCTGATCCTGTGAACCGGGGCAGATCATGAGAGGGAGGGCAGGAAGGGTTGCATCAGGGTTTAGTTCTCATAGCCCCTTCTTATATGCCCAGGGTAATGCCAATTGCCACCTTGGGGTCAGGTAGCAATTTTCCAGAGGCCAGTTTGGCCAGGGATCCTGGAGGTGTTTTGCCATCTTCTGGGCATGGAGCGGGGGTCACTGGGTTGTGAATTTCCTGTATTGTGCAGAGAGTTGGGACTAGATGGTCCCTTCCAACCCTATGATTCTACCCCCCTGCCTACCTCATCCTCTTTCCCGAGCAAGATTTGGGTCCAGTAGCACCTCAGACACCAACTAGATTTCCAAGGTGTGCGCTCACATGAGTCGAAGCTCCCTTTTTCAACTCCATGTGTCTCACAAAGGGAGCTCTGACTCTCAAAAGCACACACCTGGAAATCTAATTGCTCTCTAAGGCACTACTGGACCCGAATCTTGCTCTTCTACTACAGACCAACAGGTCTACCCACCTGAAACGATCTTTCCTGAGTGTCTCCTTTGCTCATTGGCCTGTAACTGTTCAGAGAGAGAGAGAGGTTTGAACTGGGAGCTCAGGCTCAGGCATGAACCGGGGGGGGGGGGATGAAAGTCAGGGAGCGGCCCCAGAATCGGGGGGGGGGGGCATGGAAGCACATCTATATGTAATCTAGGGATCAGCAACTGGAGGCCCCCCCCCTATACTTGTCAGGCAGAGTCAAAGGAGGCATATGGAGCATGGGGGGGGGCGTGGGGGGCTTGCCAGCAGCCCTACATCTTCCCTTGACAAAGCAACTTGCCAGGGAAAGGTACAGAGATCCAGTCCTACTGTGACAAAGGAGTAGTTCTCCCAGACTCCAGCCGAGTTCTCCCCTTCCTAGCCTTTCTGCTAAAGGTAACGGGCACAGTCCTCTCCTGTACCTGAACTGAATCTTGCCTTGGAGGGGGGGACTCCTCCTCCTCCTCCTCCTTCCTGTTGCGTGTGCCTTCCATGCTCCCCTCTCCCCACAGAAAAAAGCATGTTTTGGTGGGCCCCAAAATTGCACATGTTACAGACCCCCCAACACAAGGTCTCCCAAAACGTCCTGCTAGATTTCATTAAACAAATACTTAGCTCCATTAAGACACAAGAGAGGGAGTGGAGGAAGCAGACAAAATGCTCTCGCTGTATGCAAATAAACTATCATTAGGAAAAAAGGATGGACACATTAATTCAGCAGACATTTTAATATAATGGACTTCTTGTATCTAAACAGTTTGCACATATTCATGCAAACCAGTTGATAAATTAGCCCAGGACCTGTAATAATCCACACCTGCCTGCGAGAGGGAGTGTAAAGGCAATCAAGAGGTCTCCCTGGCTACAAAGAAAGAGCACCGTCTATTAAGAAACTGGGTGTTTTGGAACAAATGCCAGTGGAAACGCTTCAGCTTTATAGGATCTGCCAGTCTTGGACTCCGGCCCAAAGACCTGGGATCAAACCCACGGGTGGTGGGAAAGAGGGTGTAGGTCACTGTCCTCTGCTTAGCCTACCTCATAGGGTTGTTGTGGGGATAAAGTGAAAGAAGGGCATTCCATTGGAAAAGGGGGTGGGTAGATTCCAAAGGCACTTTGTTGGGTAGCGTGGTGTGTCTAGGGACACAGCTGCTGGAAGTGTGCAAATCAGAATGTACACAGTCAGCGGCTTCATTCTTTGGCTTTTGGGTGTAAATCGGAGTGTTTTTCATTTGGGAGGTTTTCCTGCTTTCCTTCTTGGTTTGGCTGAGACGGCTCTTGGACTAGAAGGCCTCGCTATCCAGGCGTTGAGCAGGAAGCTGCCATGCTAGAGGGCCGTCTGACAGCAGTGCTGATCCCGTGAACCTGGGCAGATCATGAGAGGGAGGCCAGGAAGAGCGACATCAGTGCTTAGTTCTCACGGCCCCTTCTTACACGCCCAGGGTAATGCCGATTGCCACCTGGGGGTCAGGTAGCAATTTTCCCCAGGCCAGTTTAGCTGGGGATCCTGACGGTGTTTTGCCACCTTCTGGGTATGGAGCAGGGCTCACTGGGTGTGTGGGTGGGTGGGTGGGGGGAGTATTTGTGAATTTCCTGCTGGGGGTTGGACTAGATGACCCTGGAGGTCCCTTCCAGCCCTATGGTTCTACCCAGCACATAAGTCAAGCCTAACAACCCACAGGCCTGGTGCCAACCCCCCCACTCGGCCAGTTTGGCACTTCAGACTTCCCTCGCCTCAACAGAACTGACCAATAAATGGAATGAAATTTGCATTTCTGCCACTGGTTGGACAGGCAAGGAAATAGGACTTTTACAACAGTAACACCTTAATGAGCCAACCAGGTCAGTCTGAAAATTGTCTCAGACACTGCCCATTTTCTTAAGATGATTTTACATATTTGGGATATTTTTAGATGCTTCTCTAGAGCCCTGTTCACAAGTTTACAGTGAGCACAGGTATAACCCATGCACATGAGCACTTTAGGTGTTTTGTAGAATTGAGTTATTCGCATTGAATAAATCTCAGGTCACATTTATGCACAGCTAAAGGTGTGACTGAAAGTTCACATTTATTCAAGTATTGGTCCCCGGTTCCACCCGTAAAGTGAATGTACTTTGGCTCTTTCCTACGAACAGATGCACACACGATGTGTGTGTGTTCGTTGCTAACTTGTGAACAGGGCTTGTGTGTCAAACTCAACATTGCCTACAGCAGAATTTATAAAATATCTGAAGTCAGAATAGAAAATATTTAAAACAGTATCGAAACAGTAAAATAAAAAGCAGCAACCCCCCCCCCCCAATGCTATAGAATGGTACAAGCTTCTGTCCCCAACTCTCAGTAAACACCTTCTAAAACACTCCATGGAAGAGGCCTGGCAAAGAAAACTCTCTTCACCCATTGGAGGAGGGATGGCAGATTTGGGAACAAGCCAGTGCTCTATGGGGAGGGGCCAATACTGAGAAAGCCCTGCCTCAGGTTGCCCCCCCCCCCACTTCACGTTAGATGGTGGGGGACAGCAGGTGGTGCATGAGATACTGGTCTAAACGCTACGCAGACTGATATGGGCAGAAGGGATGCCCTCTCGACCCAGGTGTATAACGCTTCACGAAGTCAGAATGTGCACTCTGAATTGCGCCCAAGAACAAACAGGTAGCCACAAAAGGTTCTCTGCAGCTTGTACCTACTGATAATCTAGCTGCAGTGCCCTTTACCAATAAGGATTCCTAGGCAGTCCCACATAGAGCATGTCACAATAATCTAACCTCCAAACTACAAACCTGTACCTCTAGTGGGAATGCAACCTTGTCTAGATTGAATACCCCAATTCTTTAATCCTTTCTTTACTCTATCATCCAAGTCCTAAGCAACATATGAGTAGGGAAGCTGTGGAAATCCAGCTTTGATTGAATACAGATGGGGCCGGGGAGGAGGGGGTACCAACCCTTGTGGATTTTTCCATTCATGGGGTAAGGTGCACCAGAAAGAGTCCCCACAGGGCCCACAAAACTTCCTATTCCCCATTTTGCCCAACCCAAGAGCTGGAATATTTATTTAGAATATTTATCATCCCCCTTCTCCCAAATATTAAGACCCAAGACAGGACCAAGGCCACAACCGGCCACATTCTCGGAAGCCTAGGAAGGGGTCCCCAGCCAAGACTGGGAAGAGGGAGCTCAACCCGCCCCTGCTGCAAAAGCAGCGACTGTCAGCCTGACTTTAGGGACACACAGCAGGGAGGCTCAATAAGGGGAGGAAACCAAGCTAATAGCAGCAGGATTTGGTAAAAATGTGGGTTAATACAGACTTGCCTTTGTAACCTACTTCTAGGGAGTTACTCAAGTCTGATATCCAGCTGAAGAGCTTTGCGATTATTTGGCATTTCGCTGAATGAAGCACCACCTCCCCCCACCCCTCCAAATGCGCTACCTCTATCATTTCGGGAGCAAGAAGCCAATTAATCACTCTGGGCTGTGATGTGCGGCACTGCTGGGTCAGCAGAGGGAGAAATTCCTGCAACTGCTTCAGAAGGAGAGAGCAGGCGGGCTCATGTCCCCTCAAGACCGCCAGCGTGCCAAAGCTTCAGCCCTGGGTTCCAAGGCCAAACTGATTCCAAAAACGTTTCCACCACCAGTCAGACTTCATCATTAAAGAGCTTATTCATTCATGGTCCTTTTTAAAGAAGCAAGCATAAAGGATTAAGGAGAGGCGGCGTGCTAGCTGGAGAGTTTCCCTGCATTGCTTTGGAATTGGAGCACACCAGCAAGCTCAGCACGTGGGGACGCAGCGACCGGTTAGCATTCCTGAAGCAACTATCCTTGGAGTAATGACGCCCTCTTGGGAGAAGGAAAAAGAGCGGCCAGGGGGGACACAAGCCCCTCCCTTGTGCTTGACTCAGAAGGAGAACAGACTGCCACGTGGCTCTCCAGCCCAATGAATGGCATTTAGGGGTTGCCTGCCTCACCCATGGTTTTTGGGAATGATGTCTTCCCCCCACCCTCTGGATCTGAACACAACAACAACATTCGATTTATATATCGCCCTTCAGGACAACTTAATGCCCACTCAGAGCGGTTTACAAAGTATGTTATTATTATCTCCACAACAACAATCACCCTGTGAGGTGGGTGGGGCTGAGAGAGTTCTGAGAGAGCCGTGATTGAGCCAAGGTCACCCAGCTGGCTTCAAGCAGAGGAGTGGGGGAATCAAACCCGGCTCTCCAGATTGGAGTCCCACGCTCTTAACCACCACACCCAACAACCTTGTCTTTTGCTATGGCTCTGCCTCCCCCTTCATTTGCCTGCTCACAACCCCCAGGCAAGACTGAGCCCCGTCAACCATCATCTGTCCTCCGCTGTAGTCTCAAATTTGGAAGGCTGAATTGGTCTCGGCTTGGGAATCCTGATTATGACAAGGGCCACTATTAACCATGCTTAAAGCTACAAACGAGCAGAATGTTATATAGAGATCTTGTCACCTAGGTGTGTCTAACAGCTGCTCTGGAGAAAAGATCCCCTGCATGAACGTTTATAGAAATTCAAAGCTTTCCCTTTCTCAAGTTGCCCGTGGGCTATAAAGCTAAATGGAGACGTCCGTCACCACCTTGTTAAGCGACAGTCATAATGAGCATCCACAGAGCAGCTTGCTTAAGCAACTCTCCAAACACTCTGTCCACAATAATGTAACATCTCTGTAATATCCCTGCTTCGCAGATGCAGTGCGGGGAGAGGCTAAGGAGAGTGGAACTGCTTTATACCAAATGAGAACAGTGGTCCATCAACCACAGCACTGTCAGCCACCGGGCACAGGGCCCTCTTTCCCAAGGCCTACTTACTGCCTGAATTCCTTGTGCACTGGCAATGCCAGGGGCCGGACCGCGGGGGCTTCTCTTTGCAAAGCAGGGGCTCTGCCATGGAGTGCTTGATCATGAGCAGCTCACCTGAGGCAGAGGCCGATACGACTGAACCAGAAGCCCCAGGTCACAGCTCAGCCCCTAACTTAAAGAAGTCCCAGACATTTATAAGCACTAGCACCTCCTCGACTCGGATGCAGAAACCAGCAGGCAAGAAAGCAAAGATTATGCCTGCAACTGCCATATTTTGCACCAATGGCCGTTTCCCAAACCAACATCAAGGGCAGCTCCATGTACCACGTTCCACCATAGTCAGCGTAACGTAACAGCTAGTGTGATGGACAAGGAGACCCGGGTTCAATTCTCTGCTCTGCCACGGAAGCTGACTGGGCAACTTTGGGCCAGTTACATCTTCTCAGCCTAACCTACCTCACAGGGTAGTTGTGAGGGGAAAAATGGAGGAGAATGGTGTAAGCTACTTCAGGTTCCCACTGGGGAGAAGGGCAGAGTAAAAATGAATCAAAATATAAATAAATAGTCAAGCCTCAAGGGGGAAAGGATCACCACGGCTGGACTGGCAGTTTCCAGATTAAGTGGGAAGCTTATGGGCCCAATGCAGGCGGCAAGGAGCACTTTTGGCCGTGCCGACGCCTGCTTCTCAGATGACTCAGCTGGGTCCACCTGGACTGCCAAGTTCTTCCAGGTGTCTGCCAGAGTCACAGGGCTACACCTGCTCTCAGTCTGGGAACACACAGAGATACGTAAAGCGCAAACTCTTCCTCTTCGGCGCTTTGCTCATTTATTTACATTATTTGTAGTCTGTCTTTCTCACTGAGACTCAAGACGGATTACACAGGGTGAGTTAGCGCAGTCGATTTCAAGGATATTTCAATAAACAATGTAGTAAGGTTTGGGATGTCTTTCATTCATAGGGTCGCCAGGGGTCCGAGAGGGCTTGACGGCGCGTGCATACGCACACATACACACAGAATAGGGAACATAAACACAAATTTGCAGAGACTGCAGCCAAAATCTCCAGATCTATCCATGAAATAAAGATGTGTGATTCCCGTATTTTTTAATAAAAGAACCTGATAGGAAAAATAACTTGATAGGAAAATGTTTAAGAGAATCTTTGAAAAAACCCTCAGTGGGGAATGACTGAAACAAATCGCTTCCGTGCAATCAACATATTTATGTTTAATGAGGTCTAAAAGATTTCCTTCTTCACCCCTGAGAGAAGAGAGTCATAATTTCAGAGCAGCTGTTGGGGGTCTTCAAAGAGCTCTTAGATTTCATATTTTCTAAAGCAGCATACAAGAGGGATTCAGGTCACCTGTCCCAAGCCTTCCCAGCGGAGGGCCTCTCTATCAGCTGACGGGCCGCATGCCAAAGGCACTTCCATTAGACGAGGGGACAGAGTGCCACGTTTTGGAGGGAGAGAATGGAAAGAATTCTCGGTTTGCCCATTTGGTAGCAAGCTGGCAAGGAAGGAGAGCAGCCGGTGCCACTTCTTCCCTCCAAGAGACAGCAGGCATGCAGCGGTACAGATGCCCCTGCTGTTGGAGGAATCCTCACATCCACCAGCTCACACTGACACGAGGGCTGTAAAAACTGCACCTAACTGCAGAAGCAGCTCTAAGAAAGCTCTGGGCCCCCTCTCCCCCACCCCAGGTCCCTTTTTCTGGCAACACACAAGAGTGATTGTAGAAACTGATAGTGGACTCTAAGAAGCCATCATAAGATCATCAGATTGTATCGTCCAAAAATGGGATCCAGAGGGCGCTGCCCAATAAAACGTCTGAACAGCAAAAGCAGGGGGAATGGGAAGAGGGAGGGAGGGAGGACTTGACGGTTGCAAAGAATGCAGAAGCCCCCAGAACGAGGCGGCCATTTTCTGATCTCACTTATCCCTACAATTCATTAGACAAGATGTGGCAATACAGCAGCTAGATGCATTTTCGTTTTAAAGGAAGAGCCTTATCAACAGTATTAGAACCGCCTAGATGGCGGTTCTAGATGATGAGGCCTCCCAAAGCGGGGCTGGCCTTCAGCTATCTCCATCATGCCCCACAAGGCTCTGCCGGAAACTGCCTAGACCAGGGGTCCCCAACCTGCAACCCACAGGCCGCAGGCAGCCCCCAAGCTCTTTCTGTGCGGCCCTCCAAGCTGCTTGTTTTCTGCTATCACCCTCAAAGCATTTTCCCTTTTCCTCCTGCCTCGAGAGGCACCACCTGCAGTTCTTCTTCCTGTCCCTTTCTTGCCCAAAACACAATTGCAATTTCGTTTCCTCTGGTCTCCAAGGTTCCTTCTGCCAGCCCCCTCTTGGTCTTCTCCTCCATACTAGCATTTTGGCCATTCTGGGTGCTTTGCTGGCCAGCAAAGCCAGGGGCGGCACCAGGGTTCTGGCGCCCACGGCTGCCCCTACGTGCGCATGCCCCCCTGGACTGCATGATGATGTCACTGCATGATGATGTCATCACACAGCAAGCCAGCCCCCTTGGCCGACGGGTGGCTGGGGCGGCATGTGGAGGCTGCCCGCGCTCCCAGTCGGGCGCAGCGGGTGGCTGGGGAGGTTCTGCACTCTGCCCCGGACACCTGCCGTGCCTGGCCTGTGGCTGCTGTGCCTGGCCGGGGGCGTGTTGGTGGCAGCGGTGCGGGGCTGGCCGGCTGCAGCAGCTGCGGGCCGGGCATGCCAGCTCCGTGGCGCGTGCCTCCGCTCCTGGCACCCCCTCTGGCGCCCCCTTCAGCGCCTCACCACCCGTGGCGCCCACCTCACCACCTCAATGGTGGCACCGGCCCTGGGCAAAGCATAGGTACCTGTGCTTCACTAACGAGTTGGGGATCATAGTCTTCAGCACTATTTTTGCCTTATATATGACTGGGCAAGCACCGAGTCACTACTGACCCATGGGGGGATGTCGCATCACGATGTTTTCTTGGCAGACTTTTTGTTACGGGGTGGTTTGCCATTGTCTTCCCCAGTCATCTACATTTTACCCCCAGGAAACTGGGTACTCATTTTACCGACCTCGGAAAGATGGAAGGCTGAGTCAACCTTGAGCTGGCTACCTGAACCCGGCTTCTGCCAGGATCGAACTTGGGTCATGAGCAGAGCTCGGGCTGCAGTACTGCCGCTTGCCCACTCTGCGCCACGGGGCTCAGCCGTATATATTATCTACTGCTTTAAATATGTATTCCTACGTACCACCAGTACTAGAACTGATTATGTTTTGCTCCAGTATTTTTTCTACTCTGTCTTGGATCCTCGCTAACGCTATGTCTTTTAAACTTGTATCTGTTTACCTTATGGTATTGTACTGAAATGTACTTGATACTGATTGTATTAACCTCATACTGTGTAATCCGCTTTGAGTCTCCGTGAGAAAGGCAGACTATAAATGATGTAAATAAATAAATAAAATAAATAAACTAGTCAGCTTTTTCATTCCCCCTCTCCATTCATTACTATGTTGAAGGCTACATGTGTGTGTAAGGGAGAATGTGCGTAAGGGAGCTGTGTGAACGGTACAGGGAAAAAATCTTTTGCAAAAAAGGCAGGAAAGGGACAGTAAAAGGGCTGGTATTCTTGCCCCCCGCCCCCCCCAAGGATACAAAGTGTTTTGCATGCTAAACATTTCTAGAGGCTGCATTCATCAAGGCTCCTCCGAGGGGCTTCCCAGGTGACTGGTGAGGTTGCTGCTGCAGGCAAAAGCCCTCTTCCTTCCTCGACAAGAGCTGGTCGCTCTGACTTTTGGCCCTGCTTGCTTCTGCCTCTCCCCGCCCCCCACCCCCCACTCCAGCTAGGAGTCTTCTCGTGCATCTGTGATTGCAGGAGCGGGTGAGCGGCCCCTTGGGTTGAGCGGGAAGGAGTACTCCCTTAGCAGGGAAGCTTATTATGGGATCCCCCTTCCCACATCTTCCTCCAGCCAAGTTCCCCTCCCCCCGGCTGACATTTTGCTTCTCATGACCGAGGCTTGGCCGGCAGGATGTGATGCTTATGCGCACCCTGCATATAAATCTCATAGTATTCAATGTACTTAGGATTGCAACTCTGCTATACAGAAGGTCAGATTCATAATCCATTTTTAAAAAATCCTTCCAAGCCTGTGCATATGGCCCGATACTCCTGAGAAACGGCAGAGGCAAGGGTCTCGTCTGTTCTTTGCCAGGATCGAAATGAAGATCCCCAGCAAACAGCAGCTAGAGTGGGGTGGACCTTGACTTTAATGCCTCACGCTGACTAGGTAAGCATGTGTAGCGAGATAAAAGGATTCAACAGTAAATTATCGTTCCACGATGTATTGCATTCAAGTCGACATTTCTTCATTGACCTCTGAATGTTTACTGTTGATCTAAATAGGTAGGTTAATAATTTTGTTACATTTTGATTTTAGATACGGCCCTCTTTAGACATTGGAGACTCTGATGTGGCCCCCATGTACCAAAAGGCTGAGGAACCCCAGGCTAGACATACCTGGGTCTGATTTGGCAAGGCTGTTCTTACATTCTTGGGAATGAGTTGCAGGTACCAGGATTACAAAGCAGACGGAAAACGGAGTCTCAACTAGGGGACCATCATGACTGTTCTAGGGGGAAAGGTCATACATACTCCATTCCTTTTTGCCAAGATTTTACTTGCCACACAACGAGGAGTCAACTTGCTAATTCGTTAGAGAAAGAACATGAGCGGGGGAGGGGGGTGTTTCTGAGTTCAACCAACAACCCAGCGCTATCTGGCATCTTCGACCCACCACATTCACGGAATTGCTCTGCTCTAAATGGGTTTATTGATTCCCATTTCTAGCCCTAGATTGGTCTCTTTAAAAAGAACAGCAGAACTCTGACACAACTTCAATGCTCAGGTTACCTTTTTGTGTTGTGGATAATGGTACCGCCCAGCACAATCCGGACTCCGGGAGTGGTGCGGTTCAGGTTATAAACCGTCAGGGCTTCTTCATAGGTTGCCCCTCCAATAATAAACACGATGATATCTTGTGGCCTGTAAAGAACGGAAACTGCTGTTTAAAGCGGTTGAAAGGAAAAGACGGGAAGCCAGCAGAGCAAGCTAATTGCTGAACTGCCCTACAGAAACTGTGAGACCCCTGCCCCTGCCGCCCAGGCAGAATCGGCACAGGAAAGCACTTGGGTGGAGGTGCGGGCCGGCAGCAGTCCAGTCAGCCTGGTGTTACACAGCCTCATCGGCAGTACAAAACCCCCCGTTTTTACTAGTGCTTGGATGCTACGGTCAAGCGGCTGAGGAGGAATAAGCTAAAGATGTTCTAAAGGAAATTGCAGTCCCCTCTCTGGATGGAAACGGTCAAAAGCTGTAGGTCGAACTGTGTTGCTGAAAAATCAAGTACAGTTATAAGAAGTGCTTCCCCAGTTACCTCTTGTATGTAAACTATCTCCCTTTCTAGACTCAGCCAAACAGGCCATGCTCTAAAAGACAACCCAGAACTTTCATTTAGTGCAGAATGCAGCAGCTCATCTGCTGACTGGAGCCCATAGGTTTGACCACACGATCTCTCTTTTGAAACATCTTCACTGGTTGTGTATTTTTTTCTCTGGACTAAATTCACTGTGTGGGTTCTCGCCTGTCTATGCTTAACAGGAAAATTAAGAACTGTCATCTCCCGCCAAGCTCTGCTGCCTGGTCGCCTAGCAAGCATGCTTACTCAGAACCGGTGACCGGTCCAACTTTCATAATGTGACAAGGGCACTTGTAATACCCCCGTTTTGCAGGGAGTATTGCAAGCGGATTATGCTACCTCGCCCCTTCCCTGCCACTCCAATAACATGAGATTTACCTGGGGGAGGAAAGGCACACAGACACAAAGGCTTACAGACAAGGTTTTCCGATCACATCCAGGCTAGACTACTGCAATGCTATTTGCCTGGGGCTGCCTGAGAAGACGGCTCAGAAACTTCAACAGGAGCCCAATGCAGCAGCAGCTAGACGGCTGACTAGCCCTACCTACCAAGGACATCTCTTGCCAAGCTTAAGGCTGCCTATTTGCTTCTGGGCAAAATGCTGCTTATCACCTTTAAAGCCATAAACGGCTTGGGATCACGGTGCCTAAAGGGCTGTCTATCCTTTAGGGACCTACCCTGCAAAAGAGGCCCACACCATAAGCCTTCTGCTGCCTCCTTCCTTGTTCAAAAGGAGAGCAGAATGCCACAAAAAACAGGGCCTTCTCAGCTGTGGCACCAAGTGTGAAATGTTCTCCACTCAGCCACCTGCCTGGTGCCAAGCCTCTCAAGTTTCCAGAGCCAAATGATAATGTATTTGTCCTCTCAAAGTTCTCTCACAATTTTTTCCCCCTTGATGTATTTGCTGGACTATGCTTACCGTATCTACTGTCAAAAAGAGTCCAGTAGCACCTTTAAGACTAACCAACTTTAATGTAGCATAAGCTTTCGAGAATCACAGTTCCCTTCGTCAGATACGTATCTACTGTGACTTGCTGTTTTTTTAAATATAAATATTTTTGTGTTTGGTAGCTTTGCTGGCTTTAATGTTTTAATTTTGACTGTTTTTTAAAAATAAATATTTGTATTGTCCTTGGGGCTTTATTGTTTTGCATTGTAACTCTTCGTAAGCTACCCTAAGAAATCAGTTTGATTGATGGGTAAGGTAGAAACATTTTTAAATAAATAAAAAGGATGTTTCCACTGAAGCTGTAATCTGTGGTTGGACTGGACCTCTTCAGTCTGTAGGTTGGGGATACAATGGGAGGAAAATCCAGCCTCTTCCTCTGGCTCTCGGCTGATGATAAGAAGTGCTGCCTTATGCAGCGCTAGACAAAGCCCAGAAACAGCAGCTTGAAGAGCTGCAGGGCAGCTCAAGGCCTTTCCCAGTCCTCTTCCTTGCCGTCTGTGAACTGGAGAGCCAAGGACTGAACCCAGGAGGGCGGCTCTGCCTGCAAACCAGCTGTACTTACCACTTAATAACTTGCCATAAAAGCTCAGTGCTAGTTATGAGAGCACAAGCCTAGCAGGGATTAGACATCGGCACGAACCAGAAAAAAACTGAACCATGGGGTTTCCACGAACCATGAACTGGCACGGAACTGGCCCAGTTACGAACCAGTTTGTGGGGTTTAAATGCCCCTTTCCGGTAGGGAAAGGGGCATATAATCATTTAAAGGGCCCTTTCCTGCCACTTGCAAGTGGCAGAACCCTTTAAACTATCAGGTGGCAGGGGGCGACACCCCCTTGCCAACTGCCAGCTGATAGTTTAAAGGGACCTGCCACTTGCAAGTGGCAGGGCCCTTTAAACGGCCCCACCCCAGCCCCCACTACCCCACCCCCAGCCCCCCACTTACCTTAGCTCTGATGCTGGGATGGAGGAGGCCTCCTTCGCTGCCCGCGGAGCAGAGGAGAAGGCCAAAAACGCCCTTTCCGCCCCTCAAATGGCAGCTGTGGCTACCATTTGAGGGGCGGGAGGCCCTTTTCCGCCTCCTCTGCTGCCGCACGGGCCTACAGGGCGGCGGAGGAAGCCGAAAACAGGATCCCCCCCTGCCGCCTGCCAGCTGATAGTTTAAAGGGACCTGCCACTTGCAATTGGCAGGAAACGTTTAAAGGGCCATTTCCCCCGGGGAAATGGCCATTTAAACTGGCCTTTCAATACAAACCAACAAGCCAGTAGTCCAGTTCGTGGAAGTTCGTGGAAACGAGCTTCCACGAACCCAGGTTCGCGAACCCCGAACAGGGCTGGTTTGTGGGTTTTTTTGGTTCATATTTAGGTTCGTGCCCATCTCTACTTGGGATGAGGGGTGTTTGACCAATGGACTTCCTGCAGCTGGTTTCCAGCTTCTACCAGTTCACTACATTTTCCTCCTCACCTTCCTTGAAGGAGTTCACAGTGGCATGTGTAGTGTCTGCCACCCCTTTTACATTCACAACAGCCTTGTGAGGGAGGTTAGTTTGAGAGCGGCCGGCCCAGAGTCTCTCCCATCTTAGTCCAGCATTCTAACCACTACAGTGCAATCATGCCACTGTGCATGGATCTTCCACTGAAAGCCCTAGGAACCCCTGTGCACTGCAGATGACTCAGGGCCATGTTCTACAGCAGTGACCCCCAATGGTTACCATGGTTCACCCAGATGTGCTTCCTGGCACCCATTAATTCATTCCCCAAACACCTTTCCCATGAAACACAGAGCCAACCCTGGTCCTTCTTGACCTCACTGGAACAAGAAGTGCTTCAGAAGACCACAAGAGGCATCAACTTTGGCTCTGCAGAAAGCACCTACTAAAAAATAGCTGCCCCTGCCATAGGAGAATGCTTTGTTTGGGACGCCCAAACCTTTTGTGATGGATTGCTCCCCCCACCCCCAGCAGCCATTTTGTGGTGGTGCCCCCTACCCTCTCTCGGAAACTCCAAATTGGTGGCAGGAACATTTTACAATTCGAGATATGTAGATGACATCATGTTACTGGCAGAAAATAGTGAAGACTTGAAACAACTACTGAGGAAGGTTAAAGGAGAAAGCACCAAAGCAGGATTAGAGCTGAACATCAAGAAGACAAAAGTAATGACTACTGAGGAATTACACAATTTTAAAGCTAACAATGAGGAAATTGAAATTGTTCATGATTTTCTACTCCTTGGCTCAATCATCAACCAAAAGGGAGACTGCAATGAAGAAATCAGAAGGAGATTGAGACTCAGAAGGGCAGCTGTGAGGGAGCTAGAGAAGATCCTTAAAGATAAAGATGTCTCTCTGGGGACCAAGATCAAGATAATCCAAACTATAGTATTCCCCGTTGCTATGTAAGGATGTGAATGTCGGACAGTGAAGAAAGCTGACAGGAAGAACATTGATTCATCTGAAATGTGGTGCAGATGCAGATACCACGGACAGCCAAAAAGACAATTAAGTGGGTCGTAGATCAACTCAAGCCTGAATTCTCCTTAGAAGCTAAAATGACAGAACTGAGGCTATTGTACTTTGGTCACGTTATGAGAAGACAAGATTCTCTGGAAAAGTCAATAATGCTGGGAAAAGTGGAAGACCTAAAACGAGGTGGCTGGACTCAATAAAGGAAGCCACGTCCTCCAGTTTGCAGGATCTGAGCAAGTCTGTTCATGATAGGACGTTTTGGAGGCTTTTCATTCATAGGGTCCGCCATAGGTCAGAGGTGACCTGATGGCATATAACTCACACACACACACAAGGCTGACAATGAAGAAACTGAAACTGTTAAAGATTTTCTATTCTTTGGTTCATCAACCAAAAGGGAGACTGCAACCAAGAAATTAGGCGGAGATGGGGACTTGGACGAGCAGCCATGAAGGAACTAGAAAAGATCCTTAACAATAAAGATTTCTCTCTGGAGACCGAGACCAAGATAATCCAAACAATGGTATTCCCCATTGCTATGTATGGATCTGAAAGTTCATTTGAAATGTACTGTTGGAGGAGAGTTCTGCAGATACCGTGGACAGCCAAAAAGACAAATAAGTGGGTCCTAGACCAAATCAAGTCTGAATTCTCCCCAGAAGCAAAAATGACCAAACTGAGTCTATGGTTCTTTAGTCACATCATGAGAAGACAAGACTCAATGGAAAAGACAATAATGCTAGGAAAGGTGGAAGGCAGCAGGAAAAGAGGAAGACCCAACATGAGATGGCTTTACTCAGTAAAGGAAGCCACAGCCTCCACTTTGCAATATCTGAGCAAGGTTGTTAAGAACAGGACGTTTTGGGGGTGACTGATTCATAGGGTCACCGTAAGTCTGAAGCAACCTGAGGGCACATTTAACACACAAAAGACTGGGGAGTGAAAGATGCTCTGCTTGACACCAAGAGCACATGGAGCACAGTGGCGCCCTGCTTTTGGCTTTACTCTCCTCCCCTGTCTCTGTTTCATCCCCAGCCTGGGCCTCCTCTCCTGTTGCTAAGCTCTGCTGTAGCTGTTAACAGCTCCTAGAGCTTTGTAACAGAAGATAAAAAGGACAAGGGTTTTCAGTCACAACAGATTCCTTTGCAATACGAAGAGGCTCAAGAATGTGCCAGAAAATGGTGCTCAGCGCATGCTGGGAGGTTCATTTTGCAGATGGTTAGCAAAGAAAAGGGTAGGAGCGGGTGGGGGAGAACAGAAAGGCTTTCTAGAGCACAAACCGGACCAGTTAAAACAGCAAAGACATTTGGAATAGCAAGATGTACAGCAAGTGTCAGAAGTTCACACAGCTCTCTCAGCAGGAATAAAAAGACAAGAAGCTTCTCACATCCACCCCACTGGGAACAAAATGTAAGATCTTCCTGTACAGCAGCCCGAGGATTAAGCTGGATATATTTAGCAACTGCAGAGAGTCACATTGTGCGGGTCTCAATGGTTCACCAACACAGTGCGCAGGTTTTGTGCACCAGTGCCGACGTTAGTCACACGGCGTTTGGGGTGGGCGGAAAGAAGATAATCACTATGCTGTGCAAGCATCCGTCAAGCAGCTCTTTCTTGAGGGATCCGGTGCCTGGCCCCTGGCAAATAAGAACGTGCATGCAATGCCCGCTTGGGGGCTCCTGCGCTTGCGACAGGGGGCGAGAGGCGTGCTTAGCATGCCCCCTCTCCTGGCAGAAGGGTTTGGGCATACACACAGCCTGCCGAGCGGGTGGGTTCTATCAGGATAATATATTTGGTTACTTCAGGGTGACAAACAAGGCAAGGATCCTAGGGCTGACCTCTTTTCATTCTGTGATTGTCCTACGAGCATATTAAGAAGATGATGCGGGAGGCGAGGGGAGGGAAACACGAGCTAGAATTAAAAGGTTGTTATTTCGGGATATGTGCTTATGAAGGTGTTGCAACTGAAACCCCACCTCCCCCCCCCACACACAGACACACCGCTGCCACCACAACACAAACCTTTCTGCCAGGGAAGGAGTGGGTGACTTCTGCTCACACAGAGACGCAGAAGGGAGGGCGCTGGCACTGGGTGCTGGCTCCCTGGGAACGGGGGCGACTGCATCTGATGACACAGCCTGGAGCAGATGTGTTTTTAAAAAACAAGCTCTCTCTTGTACCAATGAAGCCAGCCAGCTTATGGAGGAAAGAAGAGAGCACACACCAAAACAATCCAAGGCACTGGTGTGCTCCGAAGGGCTCTGGGGCCTCCCCCACAAGACTCGGAAACGAACACAGAAAGAAGCCAGTTTTCAAACACAGACTGGGGGGGGGGGGGAGGCTGTCACAGTGAACCCTTATCATTTATTTATATCCCATTTTCCTCCCTGATCCGGGATGCGAAACAGCTTTTCACATCATCCCCCTCTCCTCTGCTTAATTCTCAAAACAACAGCCTTGCGAGGGTATGTTAGGCTCAGAGACGGCGATGGGCCCACAGTCACCTGATGGGCTTGCATGGTTGAGCGAGAGATTTGAACCTGAGCATCGCAGGTCCTAGTCTAACCACTGCACCACACCACCCCTCAAGTGGTACAGATGGGAGGGCATTCGTAACAAAAGGCATTTTTCTTGGGGAACGAAGTTTATCGCATACATCGCAATACTGTGTGCTGCAAGGCCGCAGGAGGGAAGGACCTGCCACGGCCACGTCTTCAGCAGCGGGAGATATTTTTTTTAAAAAATATTTTTATTCAATTTTAGAACTGTAACAATAATCAAACATCAGCTGGAGATATTAATGACCCTTTCCGACATTCCTTCCTGCTCACCCAAGGTGCTGGATCACACGCACAGCAGCTCTTCCCTCCGACATAAGGAGACTTCCCTGACACGAGAGGGCCGGGGAAACTGACATCACCATTATTAAAATTTTATTTCCTTCATTTATACCCCGCCTTTCGCCCCAGTGAGGACCCAAAGAGGCTTAACATTGTTGTCCTCTCCTCCATTTCATCCTCACAACAGCCCTGTGAAGTAGGTCAGGCTGAGAGGGTGTGACTGCCCTAAGATCACCCACTGAGCTTCCACGGCAGAGCCGGGATTCGAACCTAGACCTCTCAGATCCTAGTCTGACACTCTAACCACTACATTACACTGGCATGAGCAGAACAGAGGTGCCGGATCCGCCCCCTGATCCCCTTCGGTTCTGCCAGGAACTTTTCACGGAAGCCGATCATCAGTGGATCTGGGCATCATTTATTTGTTCTTGATTTATTTAGTTTGGACACGACACGCTACAAGCAACTCTGGAAACACAACGGAAAATATCTGGAGTGTGGCCATGTGAAATCCCCCCTCCCCAAATACACACGTAATTTGATGGCCATTATCAGCACCTGTATTCTCTCATACAAGGGCAGCCGGAGGCGAAACCACCCTAATGCTCTTGCGTAACTCCTGGAACGAGATCCACACACCTGCCCCAAGGCAAGAGGCCACACCGGACTGCAGCAGAGCCAGACTGCTGCAGCTTCACCAGGAACAAATCCTCCAAAGGGCTCTTTCCATTTAGCAGCCTCCTCCCACTCCCCCCTCACACACACGGAGCAAATCTTTTTAATCTAATGTCCTAACGTTTTTAGTAACTTTGTTTGGTTCACATCACTTATTTTTCTTCTTTGACCTCAAACACCCCTAAAAGTTTAAAAAAACGAAGCCCTGGGGACATAGAACTTTATGGGAACTGCAGCTTTTATGATAACCATGTTGCCATGTTACTCTGCTGCAGCAAACTGAAGCAAAAGTCCAGGGGCGTGGACTTCAAGTACCTCGCTGGGCTTCTATTCCATAGTTTTTAATGGTAGGCAGCAATGAATCAAACCACATAAGAACCCCCCCTTGAAATCATAAGGGCCAGCGGAATCCACAGGGAGGGTCAGATTTCTGATAAATACTGCAACCCCCCACGGCCCCCCCCCCTCTTTTCCTTGCACAATTCTAGTCTGAGAGCAATATGGGGGCTTATTTCTCCAACAAATATGGAAGCCACAACACATTCCCCCCCAAGGGGAAAAAAACCTGCCCCATGTGAATTTAAAATTCTGAATACTTGTCAGAGATGCTTTAGGCTGATCCTGCACTGGGCAGGGGGTTGGACTAGATGGTCTGTATGGCCCCTTCCAACTCTATGATTCTATGGCCCAGCTATGTGAAAATTAACAAACTGTTTGGTTTGCCTTTGGTGAAGAAAGGTGGTGTAGAAATATTTTAACCAAGATACAACGACAACAGTAGCTTCCCCCTAAAGCATAGCACTGGGACAGGAGCTCTCGGGTGAACTGACTCCCTCCTCCAGCCGCAGGGTGCTGAATTTCAGCGATTACTCTCAGTGCAGGGGCTAGAAGAGTCTTGGCTGGTTACTGGTGCCCCGCCTAAGGACATGCAAGGGTCCACCCTTTCTCAGATGAGAAGAGAGACCTCGAGAGCCCATTCTCTCCCTCTGGGAATGAGGGCAATCTCCCCCCCCCCGCCCCAGAAACACTGGGAGGGTGGGACCTTGTGGAGCTCTGAGAAGCCATATCTGAGGCCAAGCCCAAGGACATGCAACAGAATTAGACTGCAGAAAAATGGGCTGCCCCTCATACTGGAAAAGAAGGTGTCATATTTGTAATGTTTCCAGGGAGAAAGGTTTAGCCAATCTTCGCAGTGCTGTTTTCCGCCTGGATGGAATTATTAATGAAAAATGTAATCTCCTGCCTGCCAGATGATGTGGTACAACCCAACATTTCTAGACCAGGATTGGTTCTGAGCCTGGGAGGCTTGGAGAAGCTGGGAAACAAAATGCATTTTGCATTTATTTGTATCCTACTTTTCTCTCCAGTTGGGCCTCAAAGTGGCTTAGAACACCGTTTCCCCCCTCCATTTTCTAACAACAACCCTGCGAGGAAGGCTGGGCTGAGAGCGTATGATTGGCTACCAGGTCACCCAGTGAGCTTTCATGCTGGAATTGGGGATTTGAACCCAAGTCTGCCAGGATCCTAATCCGACTTGATCCACTATGCCACGAGGGCTCCCAATGCAAAATATGGAGTCCTGCCCTGTGGACCAGGCAAGGGCAGAAGACCAGGCACCAGGAATGGATACCAGGCCCAACCAAGCCAGAGCCTTCATGCTGCCTGGGGGCCCACCCTGTCTCCTTCAGAAATGAGGGCCCCTGAAAGGCAGAAGACCATGGTAGCTGGACCAGGGAGACCCCGTGTGGCCAACTGGATTCCTCATGTCTATGGATTGAAGCCTTCTGCGCCTTCCAGAACAGGAATCTTTGATCTGTGTGAGAAACTGAGGTGTCCCCAAATGTCCACACAGCTGAATGAAAACCCGTTTGGGGTGGGAGACAATAGGCAGTGACCATTCTTGAGTTTTTATGGGGGGGGGGGGGTTTAAACAGGGATGCCAGGTAGAGGAGGAGCGTAGAAGCCTGCTGGACTCCAGGGTCTCTGACACCAGGCGATTTGGGGCATGCCGCTCTTTCACCCTTCTCTTTCTCCCAGGGCGGCTGCAAGGAGACGGGGAGCTCCTTGAGGGACTCACGAGGCATGAAAGTGGCGAAACTGAGGCTATTTTGGAAAGAAGGCGGGAGGTCCACCTGCCCAAGGCCCGGTGGAGGGGGAGGCAACAGAGAAAAGGAGTCATTCTGCAGCCCTTCGGTTCATTCCCCCATCCTGTTTAGCAGCCACATCCGACAAGGTCAGGTCACCGGGAAGTGCAGGGCGAGTGGATGCTGAACTGTTCCGAGTTGCCAGGGGGAGGGAAAGGCACTAAAATCACCATCTCAGCGGGAAGGGCTGGTGTGGCGACCTGTGATCCTTACGGACAGAAAAGCACGCGCGCACGCGCGCACGCACGCACGCACGCACACACACACACACACACAGCGTTGACATACCTGTCACGAAGTGTGCTGGGACCAAGGTAGGGGTACAGGTTATCCTTCAGTTTTCCCTTGATGAGCTGATCTAGGGTCTCGTGCAATAACGGCTGGTGTTGGGTGTACACATTTTCAACTCCCTGTTTTACAGAAAACAAAACAAAAACAATGAAAGAGGGCAGTCCCAAGCCTAATGGGTGCGCTAGAACAAACACACGCACAAATCAATGAACAGACTCAGGAGGTTACAGATTATTATTATTATTATTATTATTATTATTATTATTATTATTTCACACAACACAATCAATAATAAAGATCACATGTTATCATCAATTGGCCTTGCTGAGCTGATGCAAGTTTCTGCCAGAGACCTAAGTATCAGCCAGGTATCGGTGTAAAATGTACGCTGTTTCAAGTAATGCCGTCTTTTGCAGATCTGTAGGCGTTATGTCAGAAAGCTGCAGTTTTCCATATAAGTTATGAAGTTTTCCAAAATATCATCATTATTATTAACAACAACAACAACACATGAAGGGGCCTCATGCTGCATCAGCCCCGTGGGCCAGCAAGGTCAGTATCGACACTTAAACGGGCAGCTGCTCTTCAGGGTCGCAGGCAGAGCTCTTCTTCCTGCTTCTTTTCGCGGGAGATGCCGGGGATTGCACTGAACCACGGACCCTGCTGTGCTTCAGGCTGTTATGGTCCATGCAGATTTTAAAATGGTACGCAACATTCCCCACCGTTCCCACATCAACTGTCAGCCACACATTTCTCTGTAGGATCTGAGCCAGGGCCCCCCAGGAGCCAAACACAGGGGCCCCCAACCAGCCGGCACAAGCACAAGAGAGTCCGCTACGCCTTCGGAGAGTCTAGGGCTTGAGGAGCTGACTTTCTGATTTGTTGGGCCAAATATGGAAACTATTCAGGGAAATGACCACTGGCACATGTTTTTGGAAGGCCTGCACAGCCACATGTGGGGAGGAGGTGTGCAAACCTAGTGCCAGTCACCAAATGTAGTCTCATTTCACTGGCTGCTCAGACTGTGCAATACCTCTTCTTTATTTATGTTATTTATTTACTTATAAAAGAGATACAAAACAAAAAAGGTACAGGAGTACAAATTACACTGAAGGACAATTGCAAAGACTGTCTAGAGTACAACTATCATATAAATATCATGCATGGGTTACAACCACTAGAAATAATGCCCGTTGTAGCATAAATACAACGGGCTCTAGAAAGGGCAGGGGGGCCTGGCCGGCAACTGCCCCCTCCCCAGCGCCCAGGTCTGGGGCAGGGGAAGGAGGACAGGGTGGCATGCCCACCTCCATGCCCCCCGCCCTCGCTCCCACTGTAGCTTGGGGAGGTGAGGGAGGTTTGCCCGCTGCCGTGCCCCCCTTTGCCCCTGCGTGGCCCCCTCACCTCCCCATTGTGACTTGTAGGGTTGCCAGGTCCAGAATGGGACATTCCTGAAGATCGGGGGGGGGGGGTTGGAACCTGGAGAGGGTGCGGTTTGGAGAGGGGAGGGACCTCAGGTGGGTATAATGCCATTGAGCCTACTTTCTAAGGCAGCCATTTTCTCCAGGGGAACTGAGCTCTGTTATCTGGAGATGAGTTGTAATTCCTGGAGATCTCCAGCCACCACCTGGAGACTGGCAACTCTAGGCTTTGGGGGGGGGGCAAGGCAGGCAAGCCTGCCCCCTCCCCCCCACGGTCGTGACTTTGTGGAAAGGACAGGCGAGCAAGGCTTGCCCGCTGCTGCACACCCCTAGGGTTGCCAGCGTCCATGTAGTTGCTGGACATCTCCTGAAATTACAGCTGATCTCCAGGCCATAGAGATCAGTTCCCCTGGAGAAAAATGGCCGTTTCAGAGGGTGGGCTCTATGACATAACATGCTGCTGAGGCCTCTCCTCTCTCCTAACCCCACCCTCTCCAGAATCTGCCCCCCATGACCTCAGCTTTGGGGAGGGGGTGAGCAGGCGAGCCAGGCTTATCCACCTCTGTGAGCCCCCCACCCCCCAGGATCATGGCTCTGGGGGAACAGCAGCTGAGCGAGGCTTGCCCACCTCTGCTCGACCCCCCCCCCGCCCCCCAGGATTGTGGCTTTGGGGAGGAGAGGAGGCCAGCAGCCACCCGGATTGGGGCACTGCGGGTGGGAAGCGAGGGGGGGCGGCTCCAGGCTCCTCCACCTGGCAGCCACCCAGATTGGGCTGCTGCAGCACGAATTGACCCCCCCTTGTAACCCCGCTAGGGGCGCGATATGGGATCCGGAGTGCGACGTGGGATCCAGAGTGAGTCGCTGGAAACCCGCTTACTGCATTATGTAGTAAGATTATCAGAATCGTTTCCTGTCTATCTTTTACTATATCTCGCTATTAAATCAAATATTAAAGATATAATATTGTATTTTAAAGTATTTAACAATATTCATTGTTATACTTTTCTTACCTCCAGATTATATATATGACATATTATAATCTAACCATTTTTAATATTAACTATATTATACTATAATATACCAAATTATGCTAATTATCAGTCAAATCAATTAATATGTGTTTCTATTTCATAAAATTTTCCCATTTTTTTTTCCAAATCCTTTAATGGGTCTTCTATTTATATAATTCATTAATTTTGCCATTGCCACATATTCTATCAATTTACGTTATTTAGTCCACCTTTCTCACTGAAACTCAAGCTGTCTTACATAGTGTAGCTGGATACAACCAGCAGCTGGGACATCCAATCAACAACTCAATAGGGTTTCGATTGCAGAAGTTTGAAAACAAGTAGAAATCTAATACAGTGCTGAAAGAAGGCATAGGCAATAACATTCAGTTTATATACTGCCCTTCAGGACAACCTAATGTCCATTCAAAGCGGTTTACAAAGTGTATTATTATCCTCACGACAATCACCCTGTGAGGTGGGTGGGCCTGAGAGAGCTCTGAGAGAGCTGTGCCAGACCCAAGGTCACCCAGCTGGCTTCAAGTGGAGGAGTGGGGAATCAAACCCGGTTCTCCAGATTAGAGTCTTGCTGCTCTTAACCACTACACCAAACTGGCTCTCCAATTAAACATGGCATGTTAAACAATGCAGACATTTCCTAGTAGGAGCACACTTACATACGCAGTACACAGTAGCATTGTCAACAGTCCCCACCTCTTTACCAAAATATCTTTCTGAACCAATTTCTTTCAGCACAGCCCTCCTACCTTCTCATCTTCTCAAATGTCAAGACAGGCCGACCCTCCTGTGTCGCATCACACACACCCCGCCAAATGCTTCATGGCCACTGGCTTCCCTGATTCTACCTGCTGCCTTTTTATTTTGGCCTTCCTCTGCGGAGCTCAGAGTGGCACACGTGGCTTTCCAACCTCCGTTCTACCCTCCCAAAAGCCCTGCACGTGGACGAGGCAACAGAAAGTGGCTGGCCCAGGGTCACCCGGAGATCTCCGTGGCTGAGTGGGGGTCTGAAGCCAGTCCTAGTCCAATGCGTTAACTGCTCCACCACACTACCTCTCTCTGTCCTTTTTTATTTCCTATCACACTTTTGCAAGGGTCCTTCTTCCACCCTACTGTTTTCAGAAACTGAAATCTCTTAGATGCATTTGTATTTACTGATTTATATCCTGCTTTTCTCCCTCAGCTGCGAGGAACTCAAAGCGGCTTAGAAAATCATTTTCCCCTCATCTGTTTCCCCACAGCAGCGACCCTGTGAGGTGGCCAGGATGAGACGGGTCCCAGGTCACCCAGTGAGTTTCCACAGGAGAAGTGAGGATTCGAACCAGGGTCTCCCCATATCCTAGTCTACCACTCTATCCACTACGCCATGCCAGCTCTCTCACCACCCTATTTATTAGGTGACAACAGCTTAGACAACTATGCCTAGTCTCCAGATGCCCTGAACATCTACACAGTGCTACGCCTTCCTCTTTCTTCACACCCCCTCTCAAAACCCAACTTTTCTGTTAAGTCTTTTGCTTACTCCTCTGGGTCTTATCCCCAGTCATTGCAAATCTAAGTACCTACATCTGCATTCATTCCTATTCACCCCCACCTCCCTCCAGTTGCCTTCCCGGTAAAATTTATATGGGAACAGGGATTTGTCTGTTTTGATCACGTTATTCTGTAAAGCACCCAAATATCACCTTGTTAAATCAGTAATCATACCTTCAGCCCTTTGAGGAACTGTTTGGTGATAGCCACGGCATCCTTGGGACTGAAGAGGTCACTCCCTCGAACGCGCTTCCCTCCATACTCTATAACAGCAGACACCAGCTATTCAAAGAGAGAGAAAAATACTGCTCGGTTAAATTCAGAAAACTGTTGAAAAGGAGTTATATGCTTAATACCAATTAAAAGGACAGGAGGGAAAGTGGCAGATGGGAGGGAGGGAGGGAGGGAAAGAGGGAAGCAGCAAAAGGGGCGAAGATGTGGGGGTATGATGGGGAGGGAAGGAGCGGAAAAGGAGACAGGTTGGGGAGGATGAACAAGCTGCAGTCTCCTCACAGGTTCCCCACTAGTACGTTTATATACCGATATACGTCGGGTTTCAATGAGGAGCTGAGCCTGTTCCAAACAGCAGGCACATCCCAGGAGAACGTAAAAGCCCACCCACCAAATGCACAGTGAAACTCAGATGTGAACACCAGCAATTCTCCCGCTTGCCTCTTCATTCTTAGCGCTCAAGTTTCCTCCCCACCCCCGAGGAAGCCCCTGCCACGTACCTTGCGGTGTCTCTCGGAAACCCCTCTGTTCTTCAGATCTGCCATGAGGATGGGGAGGCTGTTGCTGCTGTGCCTCTCATAGTGCAAGGCGTAGAGCATCACCAGCCTCACCGCGTCCAGCTCGGTCACTTTGGGGTTCTGCAGGAGCCGTCGCACGTTCTGCAGGAGGAGGAGAGAGCTCGCTCAGGGCTGCAAACAAGGGCCAACCCGCACTTCGACACAGGGAGGTCACTCGAGGACACCTGTAAACACGCTCACTTCCGAGAAATGCATTCTGCCCACCAGCTTTCTGGGTCCTTCTGAACATTTCAGCAGAACGAGATTCAGGAAAAGAAGACTCCTTAGGATGCAAAGCTTCACATGTGTGATCAGCATACAGTGGAAGCATCATGACTTAAGGTCACAGCAGATCCTTAAAATGGGGCTTGGGGATGTTGGATGGGATTGCGGACAGTGTGCCACCCACTAGACTCTGGCCTACGGAGGGAACGACAGGGAAACACACTGGGCCAGCAAGGGAGGCTTTCTGCAGCAGTAAGCCGAACAGAGTTATTCCAGCCCGTTAAGTCTCCTACATAAGTTTCTCGGCCTCTTTGGGACTCCGCTGTCACTCCATGTCATGGCCACACGACTACTTTGCCTGTGGAAGACCCTGGCGTGCAGAAGGGTCCCCGATTTAAGCTCCGGCATTTCCAGGCAAAGGCCAAAGGCAACAGGGCTGGAAAAAGAACTTTCCCTGTCTGAGACCCTGGAGAGTATCTGGCAGGGAAGACACTTTTGAGTGGTTGGTCTCACTTAGTATCAAGGGAGCTCCACCAAGAACTTCTCTACCCAACAGAAGCAGATTATAAACCATACCCACCAAAGGATATGGGGGGAGCATTCATAACAGAGTTAGATTAGACAGGCGTACTGATTTCAACTACAGTCTCACCACATGCAAAGATGAAAATAAAGCTCACGGTCTGAAAACTAAGCTCCGCAAAGAGAACAAAGCATGCGCTTAACTCTCTCCCAGAGGAATCCACCAGTGTTAAAATGCTCAACTCTGATCAGATCATGCCCAGCCTTGCCATTGTCCTTAAAAATAGGAGCATGCAAATGATGGCGTGGCTCCGGCCCAAGCGACTGTCTGGACACACAGTCGCTTTTTAAGGCTCCCTGAAAGCCAAGGGCGTCACTGGAACCAGCCCTCTCGGCCCCTCGTGGTTTGCCCAGCACCACAAATGCTAACAGCATCAGCATTGCGCAGAACTTTTCTAGAGCGCCTCTACAGAGCCTCAATGCCTCTCATTTTCCATAACTGTAGCTGGGGGGGTGGGCGGTGTTGCCTGAATGGGGTTTCCAGTGGTCAGAAGGCCTAGACACAAACCTTCTGTCCGTTTCCACATGGCAGATTTCAGTTCTCCACCCTTCTAGTACCCCAGTGACCCCCCCTCCCCACAGCCAGCTTCCTTTTAAAAGGGCAGCATTGTTCCCAGTAACAGCCACAATTCATCCTGACTAATGTGGTGTCAGATAGTGGGGTCAACTTATGAAGTCTGTGAACGAGGAAGGGAACAGACGTCCGATTAACACTCTGCAGTCACACAGAGGATCCTTGTGGAAAGGTTTCCACAAAGCTCTCACACCAGAGATCCTTTACGGAAAGCAGCTCTTCTCCATCGGATCCCCAAATGGGAAGAAGATGAGAACGTTTCCGAAAAAGGACCACCACCAGGCATTTTGAGCTTTTCAAGTTCAGAATACCACACTCTGATGTCCAAAACTGACTCTGCAGAAAGTTCACCCCTCCAATTAAATGCCCCATTTAAAACAAATTATGAGGTCAGGCAGAGGTAAAGGTGGCACGGGGTGGGGGAGATGCTTAAATCCCAACCCATAAATTTAAGAAGGCAGAAAAACCCCAGGAGCAGCCGTGGAAAATGGAGACCCAAGAGTGCATTACCGTAATCTCCCCTCCTTGAATGGGATACGCAGGCAGCCGGGGGTGAGTGTGACTCAAAGGCGCCGTGTCGGGGCCAGGCCAAAGGGCGGAGTTGTACCAAAGGTGTGCCACAAGCACACAACAAGAGGAAACGGTAATAACATCCACAGCCCAATATTAACATAAATCAGTCAGCCTGGCTTACAAGAGGCCTGCAGACCTTCCCACACCGATTATCGCAGTAGGAAGTAAGAAATAAATAAACGCAGGAAGATTTTCAGGAGCCAATTCTAGGGGAATGGACAGAACTTAAAAATAAAAGCAGGTCGCTTCAGTCCTGAAGCACATCCGTGACACGCAGAAAGACCTGTGTGAGTTACTGAGGCAGCCCCTTTCAGCAGCCGCATGTCCAATCATAGCTTTTATCTGATGACCCAACCGCAGGGAGTCTTTTGACAAAACCGTACTACCTCGTGGGCCCCCGACACACCTTGTTTTCCATCGTCTGATGATGGCAACACGCCCTGATAATTAGGTCCATCGCCAGACCAAACACCAGCCCAAGAAACAAACAAACAAAGATGCAGCTGCAGATGAATGGGGCTTCCGCTCAACTCTCAACACACAATCCCTTCCAACGAGGTTGTTCGCACACTTGGGATGGGAGCAGCGCTGACCTGGCACCGGTCAAGTCCCGAGTTCCAGTGCGCACACGGGCGCTTGGACGGCCCACCCAAACTCTACAACAGAGCCATCGGTATGCATCAGCGTATGCCTCGCATGCAGCACACGGACTCCACCCGCACAAACCCATCTCAAGTGCAATGCCGGAGTGTGCTCGCTGCGCAGGGCGCTCGGCTCTCCCCCAGGACCAGCTACCTGCAGGGCGCTGGAGTGGTCGTTCTGGCAAGCCAGCTCCTGCTCCACCTCGGACACTTCCAGCAGGTTCCTCTCGCTGACCAGCCTGGAAAGCTCCCCCACCACAGTGACATGTTTGGAGACCGTGCCGGACATTTTCTTGAACTGGGGGTAGTTCTCCACAAAGGCCTGAAACACAGACGGGAGGAGGAGGAGTCACAGGTTCTTACAAAGCGGGGAGCAGGAGGTCACAGAAAAAGCCCTGACGGATCGGACCGGCAGACCATCTCCTCCAGCTGCCAAAGAGGGTCCCTGTTCCTGAGTGAGCCGGTGCCCTTTAATCACCAGGGCTGGCAGCCACTGATAGACCCATCCTCTATGAATCTGTCTAGCCCCCTATTAAAGCCATAAAAACCCAAGAAGAGCCCTGCTGGATCAGACCAGTCGTCCATCTAGTCCAACATCCTGTCTCACACGGCGGCCAACCAGCTATTCTGGAGGGCCAACAGCAGGCCATATAGACCGAGGCTTTCCCCTGAAGTTGCCTCCTGGCAACAAGATTCAGAGGTTGATTGCCTCTGAATATGGAGGCTTCCTTTAGTCACCATGGCTAGTAGCCGCCAATGAATCCCCTTTTAAACCTGCCTGTGCCTATGGCTATCACTACATCCCCTGGCAGGGAAATCCACATCTTAATACCTGGTTGAGTTAAGAAGTATTTCCTTTGGTCCATTCTGAATCTACTGCTCATCAACTTCATTGGATGCCCTTGAGGTCTAGTATTTTGGGGGAGAGAGATAAGGTCTCTGTCCATTCTCTCTACCCCATGCATAATTTAATAAACCTTTATCATTGTGTGTGTGTGTGTGTGTGTGTTATGTGCCATTGAGTCGCCTCCGACCTATGGCAACCCTATAAATGAAAGACCTCCAAAACATCCTATCATTATCAGACATGCCCAGATCCTGCCAACTGGAAGACGTAAGTTCTTTTAGTGAGTCCAGCCATCTCGTTTTAGGTCTTCCTCTTTTCCTCCTGCCTTCCACTTTTCCTAGCATCATTGACTTTTCCAGAGAATCTAGTCTTCTCATGATGTGACCAAAGTACAATTGCCTCAGTTTTGTCATTTTAGTTTCTAAGGAGAATTCAGGCTTGATTTGATCTAGTACCCACTTATTTGTCTTTTTGGCTGTCTATGGTATCTGCAAAACTCTCTTTCAGCACCACATTTCAAATGAAACGATTTTCTTCTTGTCAGCCTTTATCATTAAGACATCTCTTTCATAAAACAACCCAGACTCTTCTGCCTTTTCTTATAGGAAAGCTGCTCCAACCCCTTGATAACATCAGTTGCCCTCCTCTGTACTTTGTGCAGCTCTGCAACGTCCTTTTTGAGATAGGGCGACCAGAGCTGCACGCAGGACTCCAGATGAGGCCACACCATCGCTCTACAGTCCTGGCCGTTTTATTCTCAATCCCTTTCCTAACCATCTCCAGCATGAGTTTGCCCTTTTCACTGCTGCCACACACTGGATCAATTTAATTCAAGGCAAAAAAGGAAGATGACTTCCATAATGTTGCAGGCTATTCTGGGGGGCACATTCTGCCCACACAGAGAATCCGCTGCACAAGACTCACAGTGCTTCTGGCACAGCGGGTGTCCCTTGAACTGTGTGCCGTCAAGTGCATAGATGCTTCGGGGCTGAACGTGCCAACTTCTTGCCCTTAACCAAAATGACTTCCATCCCTCTGCCTCCAAATTACCTTCATGTCTGCTATAGATTCTAGCTTCTGCTGTTCCTTGGGTTTCCTCCGCTGGAAGTCTTCCATAAGGTTCTTGATATTGCTGCCAATTTCTGCAAAGTTCAGGTACATATTCTGCAAACAATAAAGGAGACAGTATGAAGGTGGCCGCTGATTAAACTTTAGCCATCAACAAGTCAGGAAACGTTTTGTGAGATGCCACAGCAGACCTAGGCACAATGGCCCTACTGTGAAACGGAAGGACCAAAGCGAGTCTAAGGCGACTCAAACCCTCCAAAAGCCTTTATGAAGGAAAGATCAGGGACCTGGAGATGGCTTTAAGGCACAGCAAAGGCTAGGACACGTTATTACAGCCAATGCCTTGGACTGGAATCCCTCCCTCAAAGGAGTTTAGAATGAGAAGGGCCAGATAATGGAACTGAAAAAAGAATGCAGATTTGTGTCTTATTCAGGAGACATAACAAGATCCCAAAAGCTGCAGAGAAATCTGAAGGAAAACATATTGGGAGAGAGGGAATTAAAATTTGCACACCGGTGAGATATTCACCTTCAGATACTACTGCAGGTGGATCTTCACCCCCACACTGAGTCTAGAAAGGGCAGCTTCCTGCCTACAGTCCTTAAGACACTTTCCCGTCTGCAATCTGACCCAAGGCCATAATATTGGTTTAGGTTCAAAAAACAGCAAAATCTGAATGCAGACATTATTACATGACGACCTATGTACTTACATTGGCGTAAAACTCATCATTTTCGGCAGACAAAACCACTTCTCGAAGATCCTTGCTTATGCCTGGAACCCGTGAGAGGTCAATCCTATTGTTGTTAATTCCTAGCAGCTCATGGACCATGGCCTGGTATGTCCACTACACAGAAGAAAGAGAGAGAGGAAAACACTGCATAACGCCTAAACGAGTTTTATATGCCCAGGGGAGCAGTGGATTTCTCTCGCTCTCTAACCACAGCCAGCTGTCAAGCCACCAAATTTCAAAGACAGCTTGAGAAATGGTGTGGTGGCCTGCCGTTCAAAGAAAATGAAAGGAAAATCCAACCAGGTGTGACCAAACTCTTGCCCCAATCTTCTGTAGCCCTGGATCCTGCCTGATCTCTTCAGTCAGAGGCCTGATTTACACATTCAGAATGAGATGGGAACAAGGTCGTAGCTCATGCTTGAGAACGCTCCTCTTATGTTAGCGTTCCGTACAAATATAAAACCCTGCTCTGATAGTTTCCATTTGCATGGAGTTGTTTATGGGAAAGAAACGTTCCAAGGTTCTGTCTGAAGCTACACCTTCCCATCTATTGCCTCAACAGACTCCCCCCTTCATTCCTCAGCATACGGAAACCAGTTTTAAGTGTCCAGCTGAAATGAAAAATACACAACCCAATCTTTCAAAATGTGACTTCATCAGGGAGTGAAAGCCTGGACAAAGAGGCTGCTTGACTGAACCATTGTTTTCTCTTTCCATCACCTTCTCTCTCCCCCTCCAAGTCCTTCTCAAGATCTACAGTTCCTATCATTCCTTGGATCCAGAGGAGTTAGCCATGTTCATCTGTAGTCGCAAAATAGTAAAGAGTCCGGTAGCACCTTTAAGACGAACCAACTTTATTGTAGCATAAGCTTTCGAGAACCACAGCTCTCTTCATCAGATGCATACGCTTGTGCTACAATAAAGTTGGTTAGTCTTAGAGGTGCTACTGGACTCTTTACCATCATTCCTTGGTCCTTCCTCCAACCTCACACTCAGCCTCTGCTACTCCCATTTCTGCTACTGTCTTCCTCAAGGTCATTTTGAGATCATCGGCTACTGGGAGAGAGATACGCATTCCTTCGGTTTATGAAGCTCTGTGAAGCATGGTGCCCCCCAAATAATACATTACCCCTGCCCAACGTGACACCGGCCAGCCCCTGAGCACAAATGCAAATCCGGCCCACGCCACACAGACTTCCCTTCCAACCCTCAGACGCCTGATGCTGGGGAAAGAACTCTCACCTGGTTCAGAAGTGGCGTGATGGCATCATCCGACCGGTCCAGGAGCAGCAGCAAGGGAGGGACTTCCGTACGTCGGAAGTCAAAGAGTTCATACTCTTTGGTGATCACTTGCTGTTTGGGGAAGGAAGGATCATTTCGCTTTCAGATGGAAAAGGCTCTCTGAGGCCCTCGTGATTCTCGTTGCCATCAAACTGAGACATCAGCAGAGTTGTCTGCCCACCCCCAGGCAGCCCCCCAGGACCCCCCTCAGCACCAGCCTCTATTTCCAAATCCCAGCAGGAGCCAGGCCGATGCCATTCTGCCCAAGAACCAATGCCAGCATTGGAGGGGGGGTGGGGGTGGGGGTTGCAGAGCAGCAAAAAGAGGCAACTAAGAGCCCGGAAGGCTCCCAGCAAAAGCTCGGCTCAGCCACTCCTCCCTCAGCCTCCCCATCAGGCAGAACAGGGCTGGTCTACCTCCCCGAGGTGCCAAAGCAGTCCTGAGGAAATGGAGGCACCTGAGCTTTGAACAGGTGAAATGTGCCACACTAAAGGTTATTCTTCTTAAGGCGAAAGACATGAATCTGGAGAATAAAACCATACCTTGACACATTCCCCGAGCCTCTTGGCCGAGTCTGAAGAGAGCTGGTAACGAATCATGGGGCACTTCTTCAAAGACAACAGCAAGGCGGTCAGGCCTTGGGTTGCCCTGGACAACTGGGCTGGGTCCCAGCTGTGACCCTAGAAAAAGATAAACGAGTGAGGCTGAGCAAAAGGAATGGCTGCAAGGCACCTGCTGAACACCCCGGGGTCACGCCTCGGCGCCTCCAGCAAAAAAGTGTTCTGGTAACAGGCCTAGGAAATCTCGAGTTGATTCTGGAGAGTAAACGTACTAGCATAGAGTAGCACTTAAACCTGCTTCTCAGCAAGGAAAACTATTGGTCTACCTGACACAGGACTCCCTCAGGCAGAGAATGATCTTTCCCTAGCGCCTGTTATCCAAAATAATAACAGTGTGTGCGTATATACTGCTCTTCTAGACAGATTCGTGCCCAGTCAGAAAAAGGAACAGTCAGTGTTATTATTATCCCCACAATACAGCTGAAGAGCTGGAGCTGAGAGGAGGGGCTCACCTAAGGCCACCTGCTGAGCTCATGGCAGGAGTGGGAGTCAAACCAGCAGAGTGCTGACTCACAGCCCAACCATTTAACCACTATGCTACAGCAGTTCTCAGTACCTCAACTTAAATGGAGTCGGCCCACATCTGCAGAAGCCCCATTCCTCCACCTATAACTCTGCCCTGTTGGCTATGGTAAAGTATAATAAAGAGACAGGATACTGGAAATTGCCACGAGCTCCCACTTCAGCGTGTACCCAAATAATGTCCAACAGCTAGCATTTCCTCCTAAGGGACGTACCAGTGAGAGGTTTTAAAATGTCAACATTTGACAGCCATAGAAACTGACTGCAGAACACCACAGCATGGCTTTCAACCATCTTTTCATGTTTCAGCAGGGCAGACAAAGGCGCTTATATGCCTAAGGGAACAGGAGTCGAAGAAGGCATCGTGTCCTCCCCTGCCCCGTACCTGGCAGCAGCCCAAGATGTTGAGAGAAAACACGTGTGGATTCACAGCAATGAAATCTCCGTAGAATTCCTGTCGAACAAAAACAAGTCAGGGATGCGGCCCGGGTCTCACAGTAACTGGGCAGAAGATAAACATTTTAAATAAAATAAAATAAGCAAACCTCAGTGAGAAGACAGGGGAGGTCCCAAGAGAAACATCCCGGGCCGTGCCACGAGGCAGACAGAGATGGCTGCCTCAAGGGGCCACCGTTTCTCCTACGGGCAGCTGGAAGATCTGTATCTTTTGCTTCGGGCTTAAGGAAAGATACCTTGGGCCAGCCTAGAGCACAGTCACTGCTGACACAGCCTTCCGCTCCGTCCAGAGAGGTCTAGCAGGTTCATTCCTTTGTCAAGCGGTGGAGTTACTGGACGGCATGGAACACAGCCCCCTCCCCGCCTCATTTATTGCTCTGCCACACTTCTCACCCAGAGTAATCTACAGAGGCCAAACCCCATGCCACTGGGAATGCCACCGTGGCAGACCCCACGCCTGGTGGGACTCTTCCCTTCCCCTCAGCCACAAAGCTGTCCTGCACAGCAAGCAGAAAAGTGGGCCAGCTGCCCAGCAGCCCCCCCCCCCCGGAAGAGCTTAAAGGAGGCGTCCACAGAGGATGCAAGCTGGCAGCACAACCTGTTGGGTGCCCGCCACCAGCCAGAGGAATCAAGCTGGGGGGCTGGAGAGGTGGGAGCTGTGGCGGCCCACAAACGCTGTGTGGTGATATTATATGATGTAAAGCACTGCGGCCGATGATCATTTCCACAAGTTCAGCCCAGGCCACCTTTGACCCACACTGCACACAACTGTGCAAGGTTAATGAGTTAATAATAACAACAATAACAACAGCAACATTCGATTTCAGGGCAACTTAACACCCACTCAGAGTGGTTTACAAAGTGTGTTATTGTTATCCTTACAACAACAATCACCCTGTGAGGTGGGTGGGGCTGAGAGAGCTGTGACTGACCCAAGGTCACCCAGCTGGCTTCAAGTGGAGGAGTGGGGAATCAAACCTGGCTCTCCAGATTAGAGTCCTGCCGCTCTTAACCACTACAGCAAATGCAACAGCCTGTCTCAGTCTAAAGCAGCTTCAGGAGATCAAGACTTCAGACATTCAAGAGCTATTTTAAGGGTATGCAGTGAGATCCTTGACCCTTTTTTGAGCTTTTGCCAGCCGATAGTCACACCAAACCACATGCATCTTTTGACACCTCTCCACACAGTTTCAAAAATGGCTCGCTACGTGCCACAGGGAAGTTCCTGTTCCAGAAACCAGGCCAGGGCCCTTCGTGAGCACGTTGCTCTTGGGAGGCACGTACCTGGACTTCGGCTACCACTTCCTGCTCGTCAGCCTCTGCCAGTGACTTGATGTCACTCTTGCTGATCACGTTGCTGAAATCTGAAACGAGGCAGCACAGAAGGTAGCCAACAAGCAGGCAGAAGGGAACCGGGTTCACAGCCAATTCACAAAGGAGCGACAGAATGCGAGACGTAATTAAGAACCTTTCAGACTGAAGGAGGCAAGAGGCTGGCTACAAGAGTTTCCCCCCCTAGGGCCCAGGCTACACTGGGAGGCGGGAAAGCACTGTCCAAATGCTGCAGCATAGTATCTGAAAGACCGACTTCTGCCATACGTTCCTGCCTGTGAGTTAAGAGCAGAGGGAGAGGCCCTCTGGACCGTCCCATCAACCGAAGATGCTCCTCTGGGGGCTATACTGGAGAGGGCCTTTTCACTGGCAGTCCCACAATTATGGAACATCCTCCTAAGGGAGGCACGCCTGCCCTCTCACTTTCAAACTGTAGGAAGCAGCTGAAGATGGTTTTATGCAGGATGGCATGTGATTAGTTTTTCGACTTATGGGTAGTTTTAAATTGTGGTTTTAAATTGAGGTCTTCTTATGTATTTTCATGTAAGCTGTCTTGAGCGCTGTAAGGTAGAAAGGCAACCAATAAACTTTTTAAATTAATTAATTAATCAATCAGTGGGGCAGACATGGCCAGATTAAGACAGGGAGACGCTCCAAGCAATGTTACGTTTAAAGAGGCCCACACAGCCCTATCCAAATCTGGTCGTTCAGTCATTTTTAGCCTTGTTTTTGTATTGAGTGGCCCCCTCAGAAGCAGTGACTTATTTAGCTTGTGCATGGATCCAGCTCTGCAGATAGACAAAGCCGACCGGCATTCTGAAACAGAGTTACCTAGTCAGGCCGCACAAGCAGCTCACATTAGCCAATCTGCGTAAGGAAAAGGCTGAGTTGATTCTACAAAGCACTGAATCTGCAAGACGTCAGAGACCAACAATCTTAGCTGTGACATAAAAACGCTAACCGAGTTTCTACCGCTTATGCTGGCGAAGACAGGCTAGAATGCACGTGGGCAGGGCCTGGCAACATCTCCGAAGGCACTGGGGGGGGGGGAGGTGAAGCTTGCCCAGGGGGCTGGCAGAAAGGCCCAGGATATTCCTCTGCTATTCCTAGGACTGGCAAAATTATACCAAATGAGCAAATATATTCATATCTGCTTTGTGGAGGTTCTGGTCCTTCATAGGAAGCAGATTCCAGAAGGTGTTGCTGGAGGACCACCGTTCTTGTCCGTGGGAGTCATTCTTTTGGGCTTCTCATGGATCAGTAATGGGCTGGGTGAGTGCAATTAAACTGTTTTATTAATTAAAATATTTCCACCCCACCTTTCCATGGTGGTTTACGGCTGCTTACAATTCCAAGATCACAAACATACCAAGTACGATAAAACCCCATGACCAAGGAAACGCCTGCAGCTTAAACCCCAATGCTGAATCTGTGAACCTAAAAAGAAAGTAACAACGCCGTGACCAACTAACTAAACACAGTTTGATACATATATACGCATACACGATAAAGAGAATCCTTCAATAGTAATCTGGGTCTCCTAGTATATAAATAGATGAAATAAATACCAAAACTCGTATAATCAATAGGATTACGATTGAAGGATTCTCTTTATTGTGCATGTATATATATATGCATAAAACTGTGTTTAGTTAGTTGGTCACGGCGTTACTTTCTTTTGGGGCTTGATACCATGACACTCGCGCTTTTGTCCGATTCTAGGCAGATCATGAGAGGGAGGGTAGTAAGGGTAATATCAGTGCTTAGTTCTTGTGGCCCTTTCTTACATGCCCAGGGTAATGCTGATCGCCACTTAGGGGTCAGGTAGCAATTTCCCCCAGGACAATTTGGCTAGGGATTCTGACAGTGTTTTGCTATCTTCTGGGCATGAAGCAGGGATCACAGAGGGTATGACAGGGGAGGTATTTGTGAATTTCCTGCATTGTGCAGGGGTCAGACTAGACGACCCTGGAGGTCCCTTCCAACCCTTTGATTCTATGTGCGCTTTGGGGGTTTTCTATGATTCTATGATTAAAAGTCCATGCAAATGAAGTTTCCTGAAGGCGCCCCTCCATCTCCTCTGGATCCTTTGGGATTATGCTCTTCTAGTAGGATGACAGCTTGAAGATATTTCTGGAATCTTGGACAGCGCCCAGAGCCTAGAACGCTTCCTTTCACCTCTCAGCTATGCCCGTTATAGGAACACAGTGATCTTCCCACCGTTATCTATGCCTTAGTGACGGCCAAATTAGCCTTCTGAAACGGGCTGCAGGCAAGGTTGCCCTTGAAGGCTGTCCATAAACCTCAATTAGTTCAAAATCCTGCTGCCCATCTACTGACTTGTACAAACTGGCAGGATCATGATACATGCATTTTACAACAACTTCAACGGCTGCTGGTTAGCTTCCAAGCTCAGTTCAAGGCTCAGTTCAAGTTGTCGGGGTTTAGAGAGTGCCTCCTAACACTTGCTCAACAGAGATATCCCATACGCTGAAGGGCTGTTGGGGGGTTGAGGAAAGAGGGCTGCTTTTAGGTTGGTATTTGATTCGTTTAATCTATTTAATTATTGGTAACTTTTAAATTGTGCTCTATATTCTATATTCTTACGACTGTTGTTCTTTACTTTGTTGCTTTAAATAGGTACTCTCCTATGTCCGCCCCAAAAATTGCTTATGTTCTATTTCAGCATTTTGTCAACTCTGTATTGGATTCTTGCTAATGCCATGTCTTTATAAACTTGTGTTTATTTACCCTGTGGAATTGTTTATGAAATTGTCCTTGATACTGACTGTACTAATTTCACACTGTGTAATCTGCCTTGAGTCTCAACGAGAAAGGCAGACTATACATGACATAAATAAAATAAATATAAATAAAATGACTCTGTAAGCTCCCTTGATTCCCGTAAGGCAGAAAGGCAGCTAATAAGGAATAGTTCTCTTTGGCTCTCACTCCATCGTGGTGCAACGCCCTGCGCTCAAAAGGCTGTTGAGCCTCTGCACTTCTCTCCCTCCAGGGAGTGGCCGTAACTCATTGGCTCCGCTAGGATTTTAACATCTTTACCTGCTGAATTCTTTGTGTGGTCGATCCTGCTATTTGGCTTAACTTGTCAAGTGATTGTTTGTAGGCTGTGAACTGCTGTTTAAAAAAAATATTTAAATTGGTTTTCACTGATTTTAGGGAGTATTCTTTGCACTGCATTGTGTCCCTCTTTGAATTTTTAAAAATTAAAAACCAGTAGAAACTTTGGTAAATAAATAAACAGGGCTGCCTTGTGAGGAGCAGGGCCTGAGTGATAAGAGGCAATATAAGCCGTTATGCACCGTGTAACTTTGGGTCATTTGAGCCGAATTTGTTAAATGCCATATCATATAAAACCTCCTTTCCTCCTTTCTCCCCAGTCTCCATAAAGGTCTTTGGGAATCCCTGGGTTGCTGATTTATCATTTCAGATGAGATCATACAAGCCGGAAGGAGAACACACAGACAAAACGGGCCTGTTCTTCTCTTGATGCACTTGCATAGGGAGATCATGACATCTAGAGGCCAATCCAGGTTCGTTCACACTACGCCGGCAATACCGATCCTTCCTGTAATAATTCCTCCGCAGCAACAAAAATAGGAGTCCCGTGGCACCTTAAAGACTCCAGCCCAAGGTTTTGTGAGCCAGGGCTCACTTCATCAGATCCATGTTCATCCATTAGGTGGATGCATTTATATTCAAAGCTGCAGGCAACAGAAGTGGCCGGGGGGAGCGGGGGGGGGGGAAGAGGCAGGACTAGATGCTAGGAAAGGAGGCCAGTTTAAATCAATATCCAACAAACAGAGTAATCAATCTATTCAGAAGAGCTGGTCCTCGTCCACTCTGAGTGGACCGAGCAGTCTTTTGGTTGGATAGAATTTCCAGCTGGCCTCATTTCATAACATCGACTCCCCTGTCCTCTCCACAAAATTCTTCTGTTGGCTGCAGTACTAAGTATAAACTTATCTGCCGAATGGATGTATATTTCATATATTCGATGAAGTCAGTTCTGACTCACAAAAAATGATGCTGAGATAATTTTTTTTTGGTCTTTAAAGGTGGCACTGGACTCCTGGTTTTATATTGCTACTGCCAACAAACATGGTTATTCTTCAAGCTTTTAATAATATTAAATATCATTATCACGACACGTACATAAAAACCAAACATGAACAGGACCCTCAACCAAGAGATCTGAACTTTTTTGGGGATATGTATACAAAAAATTGTTCCCAAGCCAAATCTTATTTTACTCGGCCTTTCCAGAGACCTGCTCGAGGCAGCTAGCAATAATTTGTTTAAAAATCATGACTATTAAATATCCTGGAAGTCACTTTAAACAGGAATGGTTTAGCCTGATGCCTAATAAACAATAATGTGGGAGCCAGGTAAACCTTAATGGGAATAGCATTCTAGAGATGAGATGCCAATGCCAAGAAAGGCCTGTCCGTACTTGCCACTGCAGGTGGGGGCGTGGAGCGCAGGGCTTAAAAGGATCCTCAGGGTACAGTTCTGGATGACTCAGGTCAGGTAGGATTCAGATCTAGGTCCAAATCTTCTAGGTAGCTTTCCTATATCGAATCATTTAACTCCTGGCAAGAGGTACCCCTCAATAATGTTTTAAGTTCATTGCCAGGTATAGTACACAATAAATACTATTTCAGAATCTCTGCTTCCATTCTAAGCCTTTATCAAAACATGATTATTCAGCATTCTTAATATTCGCTCAATCAGCAGAAAATTATACCATCCATGGAAACTACACAGATCATTAATGGAGAGCCATGACAGGAGTCCACCATGCATCTGATTAAGAGAACTGTGATTCTCGAAAGCTTATGCTACAATAAAATTGGTTAGTCTTAAAGGTGCTACTGGACTCTTTTTGATCAAGAAAGAATCTTATCAAAAGATAAGAGGGACACAGGCAAGGAACCCCTTCTAAGAAGCTCTTGATCCTCGTATTTATTTGGTTTCAGAATCATCTCATCGATCTTAAAATCACTGAGTTTATGGATTATTCTTTGTACTGCGTTGTGTCCCTCTCTGAATTTTAAAACATTTGGCAAATTCTTGGCTAATGATCTTATAACTTCAAAAAAGCTTATCTATACTTGCAACATCTTAGATTATATAGAAATTGTTAATTCATTTTATGTTAACAAAGTCTCTGTGAAGTTAGTGATTACAGGCTTCCCAGACATATGAGTATCTTTTGGCCTCCAACCAGTGCACCCATCCTTGAATCACCTCTTCAGCTTCTGTGAAGTTAGACCTTCCTGTCCTCAGCTGCTCTCGGCACCTGGGCTTCAACACACAGTATCTGCTGCTTTGGGTCAGGCAGCTCTTCCAATCAACACAAGGTCACCCAACTGTGTTACTCCTCTGTTTCATGCCCCTCTCCAAGGTTGTTCCCTTCTAGGCCTCTGGGCTCTCCTTGTGGCATGCCTAACTGTTGGGGCCAGCCTAGCCCTGTTTCTGTGTGCAAAGGCATCTTCTATGAGCCTCGTGGTCAGCGACAGCTCCCCTATACTTCTAGCCATATCCGTGACAGTATATTTTCAAGTCATGCGCTTTACGCTGAGTTGCCTTTGGGCTTGACCTGGAAGTTACAACTGGTTCAGAATGCAGCGGCACGCACCCTGAGGGGGATGCCATTCAGGGCACACATCCATCCTGTGCTGTGCCAGCTGCACTGGCTTCCAGTTCAGTTCTGGATCCAGTTCAAAGTGTTGGTTTTAGAGTTGCATGCCTGGAGGACCGCCTCACCCACTCACTATGTCCCCCGCAGGGCCTTGTGCTCTGTGGATAAGCAGCTCCTGGTGGTCCCTGGCCCACAGGACATTCGTCAGGCCTCGACAAGGGCCTTTCTGGCCCTGGCTCCCGTCTCGTGGAACACGCTCCCAATTTAGGTATGGGCCCTACGGGACCTGTTACAGTTCTGCAGGGCTTGCAAAACGGAGATGTTCTGCTGGTCCTTTGGTTGAGAGACAGCGAATTGTCCCCCTTCCTGTTTGCCGCATCCTGCGCTCCGCTGGCAGCCGCTCTGGGCTGTGCGGTAGCTATGTACGTGGTTTTTTAGATATTTATTACAGCCTGGGTTGATCATGGCGCTAGTTGTTTTATATTGTTTTTATGATTTTTAGATATGTATATGGTTTTAATTGTATAATATATGTTGTTAGCTGCCCTGAGCCCATTTGCGGGGAGGGCAGAGTATAAATTTGATAAAGTAAATAAATAGAACTACTTGTCCCAAGCCCACAGGATGCTAGTCAAGACTGAACCAGGTATATATCTATGTAAATAATACATGTAGGCAAGATGGAACACCGTGAACACAATCAAAGGGGAGGAAAGAGGAGTTCAGCAAGGTCACAAGGCAACATGCGCCGGGACGATGCATACTTACAAATGAAATAGATGCTGTATTTCGGCCTGCGCAGCTCTTGAATAAGGTGCTCTACGTTTTCCTAAACAAGTAATAAGCCCAAACATGGCAAGATCAGAAATAAAATCCCAAATCAGTACAGAAGTCAAAGCATGTAATTTTATCCAATACATGTACCAAACTACATTCAGACAAAAAGCGACACAAGAGGATGTTCAGCAACTATGGAGCCTAAGCTAAGTTAGAGGGGCAGCAAGTGATCCAAGTAGTTTCTGTCCCTCTTGCATCCCGCTACCGTCAATGAGGCCATCAAAGGGAGGGCAGGAAGCAGCTAGACAATGACACGGCAACCTCCACTGGGCCTGGGGTCCAGCTCCTTTGAGAGCTGCTGTTGCATAGTGGCTAAGTGGTTGGGTTGCAAGTCAGCACTCTGCTGGTTTGATTTCCACTCCTGTCATGAGCTCAGCAGGTGGTCTTGGGTGAGCCCCTCCTCTCAGCCCCAGCTCCCCAGGTGTATTGCAGGGATAATAATAATACTGTCTTTGTTCACCACTCTGAGTGGGCACTAAGCTGTCCAGAAGAGGGGTATGTAAGCACGCTGTTGTTGTTGTTGTCTTGTCCTCACAGAGCATCCATTCTGAATTTTAATGTCACTTATATTGGTACTCTATCCCTGCAAAGCGCTTTGGAATTAATTTTGGCTGAAGTGTGGGATTCAAAATACCTTAGTAGGCCGCAGGAAGCAGATGGCTTTCAAGTGCTTCATATTCTCCCGGTTGGCAGAATCAATGCGCTCAAAGAGATAGACCTCCTTCTGTAAGATCTCCGACTGCGTGTACACCATGCTCACGATACTGGTCTGCAAAAGAGAATGAGCTGTCCAGATTACCTCCGCTCACCTAACCATCCCACACGTCACTCCATGAGAGATTACCAGAAGCAAAAAGAGAGTTTCATAACACTTAAAGTCTAAGGTTGTCACCTCCCAAAGTCTGCTAAATAATTTTAGGCAACATTTAAAGGCAGCTAAGGCTTAACTGGGGCTAGTCGCAGAGTTCTGCCAAAGGATCCATTTGCAATGCCAAGAATCAGCCCTGAAGAGAATCCATCAACAACAAGCATGGCCTTGCTTTAGAACATGCACAGGATCCGACTGCAGCCTGTCCTCTTGGCATCTGGGATCAGGGAGCAGCCCTTGCACAGCCTCTTTCATGGGAAGCTCGAACTCTGGCCGTGCTGTGAAGAAAAATGCTATGTTCTAACTTATACAGAAGCCATCTTTCTTGAAACTTTGGTTCAGGGGCTTCCTGTCTGCACAAGCAGTCGAGCCTCCACGGCAGAGTTCTCCGTGAATTAATTGCTAAACAATTTACACCTGCAGGACTGAGTGTGCCATGAACTGCAGACTTGGTTGCACTCCCCTTTCAGGTGACATCAGCATTTGGTGCCTAATGAGCTAACAGACCTGGGCCACTCTGGTTTCCAAATGACATACAAGACCTTACTCAATAACGGAGCCTTAAGCTTTCAGTGGGTTTCAGTGGCAACAACTGTAACTCGCCCACGGCTTCACTTTTGGATCGAGAACTCTGAGATGGATGCTGAGGCACCCATCTATTCGTTTTGTTGTGTGGCCTAGCTTTTTCAACTTTTGACCAAAGACTGTGGCTTCAGCATCCTTGACAACATCTTGTTTTGCCTCCTTTGGAATTACTGTGGTATGTATTAGCAAGTGCTTACATGCTTTAGGATTTCTTGTTTTATCCTCACATTCTGTCTTGTGATTTTAGATAACCTTGCACGTTAATAATAAATAATTATATTTCATTTCTGTGTGGGTTCTTTTAACTCTGACGCCTCAAAGCTACAAATCACTTTGTGAATCTCATGAACCACCTACCATAATAATATTCTGTTTTGTTACCCTTACTTGCAAACTGCCCTTGCAAGGTAGACTTCTGCTCTGTTAATTCCTTAACAGGCTTAGAGCTTTGTCCCTCTACTCCTCTGCCTTGGGATAGTTGAAGGGACTGGTGGCAGCCAACCTAGGCAATTGTGAGACATTCTCTCATTGTCAGTTTTGTAATCTGTGTGAAACCGGCCTACAGGGCACCTGTGACACATGCCCCTGGTGCATTTTCTTCACCAATAAGCACCATGACATCTAGAATCATAGGGTTGGAAGGGATCTCTAGGGTCATCTAGTCCAACCCCCTGCACAATGCAGGAAATTCACAAATACCTCCCCCTCTCCCATAGGCACCCAATGACACTCCATGCCCAGAAGGTGGCAAAACACCGTCAGGATCCCTAGCCAAACTGGCCTAGGGAAGATTGCTACCTGAACCCAAGGTGGCACAAGATGGCCTCTGCTACTGCTATACTATTTTTCTCCAGGCCTCTCTCTCTCTCTCTCTCCTGAGCAAGCTCAACCTGCCCCAATTACACGGCCTTTTTTCCCATGGCAGTTTTCACGTGCCATGAAACAACTGCTTCACAAGCAGAAATCCAGGAGGCCATTTTGCCCAGTGTAAAAGTAGTGAATTCATGGAGGAAAACTACCTGTTACGCCCCTACAGCAGTGAACAGCACAGAAACTATACTAGGAGAAAAAGAAGGGGGCAGCCAGCCCTTAGTTCTCCACATATTTGGGGCCAGGGGCAAGCCTTCCAAGTCAAGCCATCTGAGTCCCAGCTCATCTTTTCTTCAAAAGCATTTAACCACTACAAGAGAAGTCAAGTAGGTACCTTTACTCCTCCAAGGGCCTTATTACTTTCCTCTTTTCCAACATGGACCAAGAAAAAGAGTCATGCTTGAAAATTCACACATAAACATAAACATTTCTCCCAGCAATGCATGGCACGCTAATACAGACTGCTTCCTCTCTCCAAAATCCCTTATATTGCAGCAAGAAATGAAAGAACTGTAGAAGAACAATGATTTGCTTTAGACAAACGCAGGACTAAACAAAGAAGTAGAGGAAAGTAGGGATTCTGCAAACTATGTAAAACAGAGGTGTTTAGGAGGGCTTTCCTAGGAAGGTGCTTGTAATGATTCCAAGTAAATGGTGTTACTGGAACTGCTCTGTTGATAGGATGGGGAGTTAGCTTAGCAGTCCAGAACTAAAACAGCGCGGATCTAGCCAGCTATACCAAGGTCCATTTTCGAAGATCCCCGTAACAAAGAGGCAGACTACAAGTATTCAATCAATAACGTATATTTTCTAATAGTGTGGCGTATGCCTGAAATTACACACACATCCAAGATTACATACAAGATCTAAGAAATACAGAGTATGAAAATTAGAGACCTGAGCAGGAACCCCACGATGACAAGGGCATACTCACAAGCAGTAGGCATGTCAGAGATATAGACGTGACATGATCCAGCGCCCGCACTGGAATCACGGAGAGACAGCAAGGAAGCTGGGATGGGGCTGGTGCGCGCGCACCCTCAGGTTTGAGGGGCTAGCTTATATACTTTCAAAGCACCCAGGGGCTGGCGCCCCTGTCAGTGGTTCTCACGACTTAAATCAAAGGATTTAAGGCCATCGGAACAGCCTTGATTGGACCATGTTTGAAGTCTGATTAATTTATAAATGACACCTTTGGGGAGAGGGGATGGGGAGGAGGGAGGGGATCCGGGCAGTTTGCTCGTTCCGGTGCCTTCAAGTCCGGAGTGCAAAGGTTGCTTTGATGTGCGCTTGTTGATGGCCCTGGCTGACTGATGATCAATCTCCATTCTGGATAGGTGTTAAGAAATGCAGAGGAGAGCGGGATTCTCTTGCTGCGTACGTGGCCCGCTCGCTTCTTCGAAATGGCTTCCCCAAGCAGGCTGTTCCCCTCGGCTTCATGGCTGTTCTGAGAACATGGCTGTCATCTGGGCATGGCTAGGGCTTACCAGCAGACTGTCTGGCAGTGAGGGCAACCAGCCCACGGGAGGCTCCCGGCAGGAGCTGGCCAGGGAGCGCCTGGCCATTCTCGCGGAAGGTTTCCCCTGGCTGGCATCTGGCTGCTGGCAGCGTGGCTGGAGCCCAGGGTAAGGCAAGCTCTCATGGCAGGCAAGGGAGCAGCGTTTAAGACACAGTCCGTGGTTGGCAACAGGGCAGCATCACACAGGAGAGTCCAGATATAAGCTTGAGCAGGGCAGTGCCACGTAAGAGTTCTGAGAGCAATTGTCCAGGAACTGTCAGTCTGTTGCAGCATCAGATATGAAACTGACACGTGTATTAGAGGCACACAGGCAGGGCAGTCTTTTAGTATAGAACTCAGACCCAGTTCGTGGCTGGCCTCTGGCGGGAGGGAGGGCTGCTCGGTAACAATGGGTGTCTGTGTCTTTAAATGCTTGGTTTGAGCTAGGTGAAGAGTCGGGGTGAAAGAGGGGGATGAGTGAGTGATGTGATTGGTTAATGACTGAGAGGGTGGGCGGAGTGAAGGCAGTTTGAGACTGAGAGTGGAGGGAGAAAAGTGTCAGTCCGAAGAAGGCAGGCTGGCTGTGGGCTGCCTGAGGAGTTTTAAGCATTTCTATGAGAGAAATATTGAGTTTAGTGAAAGAGCCTAACTGTGTGTGAAGCCTTGGAAGAGATCTGTATGAACGAGTTTATAGGAAGCAACTTTAAGAACCGAGAACTACGTTTATGAAACCGATACGCTTCCTGACTAAATAAAAGTTTATTTTGCTTTGTTATCTCCCAGTGTAGCTGTCGTTGCTTTATCCCATTCCTATCCTCAGGGCCACATAGAACCACGAAGGAGCCTGACGCTTAGGCACGTTACCAAAGGGGAAACTTAAATAAAATACATTGGAAAATAATATTCCTGGTGGCAGCAAACTACCCAGAGGGTGTCAAGGGAAAGATTAAAAGAAAAATCTACCCAAGAGAAAGTAAAGGGTCATAACAGTAATACTGTTACAATAGAATGGGTCAGGAAAGCACTTTCAAAAAGGAAAAGGACTGTGGACAATATCGCTGCGTACAAGATGTATTCTCTGTTTGCTGCCCGTATTATCCTGTTGTCTCTTCATTGTTCTCTACTGATGTAATGCCATTTTTCTGCACTGCACTCTCTAGCATGTCTAATATGCTACATTTATTCAGATTTCTGTAATCCAAGTGCTAATATATTGCTTATTAGATGTCTCATCACATTGATTGCATGGAATTACAGTCTCAATGAGAAAGAAGAAGAAGAAAGGCAGAAAACCGATCAGTCAAATGGGACCTGGATGCACCTCTGAGGGTCAGTCAGTAACTGGGTACAAACAGCAAAGAAGATGTCACGCCATGCTTGTAATGCAGGAGCATTACAAACAAAAAGTACAGAAGGCAACAATTTGATGGGGTTTTGGAGGGCATTTTCTAGGAGGAAAGGCTGAAGAGTCTCAAACTTTCAGTTTTTAAAAAAAAGGTGATTGTGGAGCGGAGGGCATAATAGAGCTGTATAAAGTTATATATAGGGATGGGAAAGAAGTTTTTCCCTCTCTTCCAAAATACTAGAACTTGGAGACAGCCAATGAATTTTATGGGCAGTAGATTCTGGATGGGCAAAAGAAAACACCTCTTTACTCAACAAGTGATTAAAATGTGACAGCCACAGGCGCAGGCAGCTTTAAAAGGGGACTGGCCAGGTTCATGGAGGATAAGTCAATCAGCGGCCATCAGTCGTGATGACTAAAGAGAACCTCCATCTTCAGAGGCGCCAACCTCTAAATAAATAGCAGTGCCAGGAGGCAACTTCAGGGGGAAAGCTGGCCCTCGGAGTAAGACAGGACGCTGGATCAGAGGGCCTCTGGTCCGATGCTGCAGGGCTCTTCTCTGGTTCTTATGTTCGGACAGTGGTGTGGCCTCCTTCCTGGGTGGACTATAGCAAGACGTGGCCTCCATTTTGCCCCCCCCGTGCCCCCCCATGCTTAATGGCTCCCATCCATACAGTAACCACCTGATGCAAGTGACACCCTGGAAGCTGCCAGGCTGAGAGCCGCCTGTTGAGAACTCATTACTTTAAACAGAGTTTAATGGTAAAGGGGGAGACTTCCGTGCCTCCTCCTGTCCGCAACTAGTTTTATGGGAAAGCTGTTTTAAAGAGGGGGTGGGCATCAGGAACCAGCCCTCCTCCCCCAGTGTGGGCTGCCACCAAGATATTTAGTGTCATCGATTGCAGTACATTTGTACCCTTCGCGTGCAGTTTATACTGCTTATACAGGTGGGCCCCCCACAGCAACGGGTGTGAGGCGGGGTGCTGGGCTGGATGGGCAGGGCCCGGCTGTTCTCGGTTCTCACGAGCCTCTCTCTGCATCCGCGCCAGGGACGGAAGAACGCCAGACCAGGCGAGGGGCTCTCGGCCAACCAGGGCCTTCTCGCGCCCGTCGGCGACCCCAGCAGCAGCAGCAACCCCAGGCGCAGGCGCAGGCGCAGGCGGAGCCTCCCTCTCCGGAGGCATTCTACCCCCGGCTCCCCGCGCAGGCAGCCCCTCCGCCCGGCTCACCGTCTCCTTGTCCATCAGCAGCACCTTCATGCCCGGGCCGCTCTCCTCGATCGTCTTGGCGATGTACTGCTTCACCGCCAGCACCACGTTCATCTTGCCCCTTGCAGCACCGCCGCTCGCGGCCTTGGGAAGCCCAGCTGCGCTCCGCCGGCAGTCCCGGGAGGCGGCGGCGGCGGCTCTTCCGCGTCTCCCTCCCTCCCTCCCGCTGCAGCGCTGGGAGGTGTAGTCCGGGAGCAGGCGCCGTGCTCGGGGGCGGCGGCGCTGGGACTACAGCGCCCAGAAACCTCCTCGGAGCGGGGCGGCGGCTTTGAAAAGGGTTTCCCGCAGCCTTTCCCGTGCCGCTCCGCTCCGCTCCGGGGCGCCTTTGCGACCGAAATTAGGGGTATCCCCGGATAGCAGCGCATGCTCCTGTTGGGAGGCCTGCTGGTCTTTAAGGTGCTGCTGGACAGAGGGTTGCCAGCCTCCAGGTAGTGGCTGGAGATCTCCTGGAATCTCCAGCCGAAAGAGATCAGTTCCCCTGGAGAAAATGGATGTTTTGGAGGGTGGATTCTATGGCCTTATACCATTCGGGGGCCCTTCCCCTCTCCAGGCTTCACCTCTGCGCCGAAGCGCGCGCACGGCCAGAAAATGCCCGCGCGCGGCTCCGCTTCTTTTTCTCCACCCCTCCTCCGATAATTGCCCACTGACGATCTTCATAGAATCCTAGGGTTGGAAGGGCTCTCCAGGGTCATCTAGTCCAACCCCCTGCACAGTGCATAACAGTCACAATTATCTCCCCGCCCCCCCCCCCCCCACACACACATCTGCTCCACGCCCAAAAGATGGCCAAAAAAACTCTCCGGCTGCAGAAAAGCGCTGGTGGATCAGGCCAGTGGTCCATCTAGTCCAGCGTCCTGTCTCGCCCAGTGGCCGGCCAGTTGCCCTGGAGGGCCAAACAAAGAAGGCACAGAGGTGAGGCCCTTCCCTGGATGTTTTGTTTTCATTGTTTTTAATGTTTTAATTGTTCACTGTCTTGGGGACCCTAAGTTGGGTGGAAAGGCAGCTCAAAATGTTTTAAATCAATAAATGGTTGCCTCGTAGCACCTGGTTTAGGAGGCTTACTGCCTCTGAACATGGGAGCTCCCTTTAGCCACGTGGCCAGTAGCCACAGATGGGCCTCTCCGTGATCCCTGAATCTGCCTAGCCCTCTTTTAAAGGTGTCTGTGGCCGTCACTACCTCCACACTGTATCTGAAGAAGAGAGCTGTGGCTCATGAAAGCTCCTACCCTACCATTATTTTTTAAAAGTCTTCTTGCTCTTTTCCACACTGGCAGTGAATCCCACAGCTTAGTTACCCTTTCAGTAAACATGGACAATAAATAATGACAGTAAAAATAACAATAAAGAAGTGTTTCCTTTTTGTCTGTTCCATGTCTATTGCCCATCCACTTCAGGGGATGCTGTTGAGTTCTAGTATTTTGGAATAAGAGAAAGAGTCCCTCCGCTCACACGATCCCCATGCCACACATTTCCATTCCTACAAATGGATTATGCTCATAAAGAAAACCAAGCATCTAAACCCTGCTCTTAATGAAGGAAAGACTCGTTTTTTTTAAAATGAAGGTTTGAAGTTCTAGGAATCAGCAGAAAAAGGGATATCCATTTATGCTTCAGCAGAAGGAAAGGCACTGTATTTCGACTTCCATACAACCCCTTCTGGCACTGTTTAACATGTCAGACTCACAAAATGTGTGGCAGGGGATGAGCTTTGTGAGCCACAGCTCACTTCTTCAGTAGGAAAGAGCAAGAGTCCAGGAGCCCCTATAAGACTCACAAAATGTGTGGCAGGGGATGAGCTTTGTGAGCCACAGCTCACTTCTTCAGTAGGAAAGAGCAAGAGTCCAGGAGCCCCTATAAGACTCACAAAATGTGTGGTTGGGTCTGAGCTTTGTCAGCCACAGCTCACTTCTTCAGTAGGAAAGAGCAAGAGTCCAGGAGCCCCTATAAGACTCACAAAATGTGTGATAGGGGATGAGCTTTGTCAGCCACAGCTCACTTCTTCAGTAGGAAAGAACAAGGGTCCAGGAGCCCCTATAAGACTCACAAAATGTGTGGTTGGGTCTGAGCTTTGTCAGCCACAGCTCACTTCTTCAGTAGGAAAGAGCAAGAGTCCAGGAGCCCCTATAAGACTCACAAAATGTGTGGTAGGGGGTGAGCTTTGTGAGCCACAGCTCACTTCTTCAGTAGGAAAGAGCAAGGGTCCAGGAGCCCCTATAAGACTCACAAAATGTGTGGTTGGGTCTGAGCTTTGTCAGCCACAGCTCACTTCTTCAGTAGGAAAGAGCAAGAGTCCAGGAGCCCCTATAAGACTCACAAAATATGTGGCAGGGGATGAGCTTTGTGAGCCACAGCTCACTTCTTCAGTAGGAAAGAGCAAGAGTCCAGGAGCCCCTATAAGACTCACAAAATGTGTGGTTGGGTCTGAGCTTTCGTGAGCCACAGCGCAATCCTTCAGTAGGAAAGAGCAAGAGTCCAGGAGCCCCTATAAGACTCACAAAATGTGTGGTAGGGGGTGAGCTTTGTGAGCCACAGCTCACTTCTTCAGTAGGAAAGAGCAAGGGTCCAGGAGCCCCTATAAGACTCACAAAATGTGTGGTTGGGTCTGAGCTTTGTCAGCCACAGCTCACTTCTTCAGTAGGAAAGAGCCAGAGTCCAGGAGCCCCTATAAGACTCACAAAATGTGTGGCAGGGGATGAGCTTTGTGAGCCACAGCTCACTTCTTCAGTAGGAAAGAGCAAGAGTCCAGGAGCCCCTATAAGACTCACAAAATGTGTGGTTGGGTCTGAGCTTTGTCAGCCACAGCTCACTTCTTCAGTAGGAAAGCGCAAGAGTCCAGGAGCCCCTATAAGACTCACAAAATGTGTGGTAGGGGGTGAGCTTTGTGAGCCACAGCTCACTTCTTCAGTAGGAAAGAGCAAGGGTCCAGGAGCCCCTATAAGACTCACAAAATGTGTGGTTGGGTCTGAGCTTTGTCAGCCACAGCTCACTTCTTCAGTAGGAAAGAGCCAGAGTCCAGGAGCCCCTATAAGACTCACAAAATGTGTGGCAGGGGGTGAGCTTTGTGAGCCACAGCTCACTTCTTCAGTAGGAAAGAGCAAGGGTCCAGGAGCCCCTATAAGACTCACAAAATGTGTGGCAGGGGGTGAGCTTTGTCAGCCACAGCTCACTTCTTCAGTAGGAAAGAGCCAGAGTCCAGGAGCCCCTATAAGACTCACAAAATATGTGGCAGGGGATGAGCTTTGTGAGCCACAGCTCACTTCTTCAGTAGGAAAGAGCAAGAGTCCAGGAGCCCCCATAAGACTCACAAAATGTGTGGCAGGGGATGAGCTTTGTCAGCCACAGCTCACTTCCTCAGTAGGAAAGAGCAAGAGTCCAGGAGCCCCTATAAGACTCACAAAATGTGTGGTAGGGGGTGAGCTTTGTGAGCCACAGCTCACTTTTTCAGTAGGAAAGAGCAAGAGTCCAGGAGCCCCTATAAGACTCACAAAATATGTGGCAGGGGATGAGCTTTGTCAGCCACAGCTCACTTCCTCAGTAGGAAAGAGCCAGAGTCCAGGAGCCCCTATAAGACTCACAAAATATGTGGCAGGGGGTGAGCTTTGTGAGCCACAGCTCACTTCCTCAGTAGGAAAGAGCCAGAGTCCAGGAGCCCCTATAAGACTCACAAAATGTGTGGTAGGGGGTGAGCTTTGTCAGCCACAGCTCACTTCCTCAGTAGGAAAGAGCAAGGGTCCAGGAGCCCCTATAAGACTCACAAAATGTGTGGTAGGGGGTGAGCTTTGTGAGCCACAGCTCACTTTTTCAGTAGGAAAGAGCAAGAGTCCAGGAGCCCCTATAAGACTCACAAAATATGTGGCAGGGGATGAGCTTTGTCAGCCACAGCTCACTTCCTCAGTAGGAAAGAGCCAGAGTCCAGGAGCCCCTATAAGACTCACAAAATATGTGGCAGGGGATGAGCTTTGTCAGCCACAGCTCACTTCCTCAGTAGGAAAGAGCCAGAGTCCAGGAGCCCCTATAAGACTCACAAAATATGTGGCAGGGGATGAGCTTTGTGAGCCACAGCTCACTTCCTCAGTAGGAAAGAGCAAGAGTCCAGGAGCCCCTATAAGACTCACAAAATATGTGGCAGGGGATGAGCTTTGTGAGCCACAGCTCACTTCCTCAGTAGGAAAGAGCCAGAGTCCAGGAGCCCCTATAAGACTCACAAAATATGTGGCAGGGGATGAGCTTTTGTGAGCCACAGCTCACTTCCTCAGTAGGAAAGAGCCAGAGTCCAGGAGCCCCTATAAGACTCACAAAATATGTGGCAGGGGATGAGCTTTGTGAGCCACAGCTCACTTCTTCAGTAGGAAAGAGCAAGAGCCCAGGAGCCCCTATAAGACTCACAAAATGTGTGGTAGGGGGTGAGCTTTGTCAGCCACAGCTCAATTCTTCAAGAAATGAGCCGTGGCTCATGAAAGCTCCTACCCTGCCCCTGATTTTGTTAGTCTTTTAGGAGCTGCTGGACTCTAGCTCTTTCCCATTATTGTTTCAGGTTAACGTTGTATTGTGTCGCCTATTGAGGGAGGTGTGCGTGTGTTTTGGTTTGGTTTTTTTAAGCGGCCGCGTGACGACAGAACCGCCTCCTCCCCACGCAGCCGCAGCGGGCGGAGACAATCTCCTCAGAGGAAAAGGCGGGAAAGCGCAGGCGCGCGTCGCGTCCGAGGAACGGCCTGGTGGGCGGGGCTCCGGTGGCCCCGCCCCGCGTCTCCGACGGCCGTTAACGGGCCTCGCGGCGGGAGGCGAGCGGCGAGGTAGCGGAAGGGGCGGGAAGGCGGCCGTGGCTGCGCCCCTCCCGGCTCAGTCGGCGGTGGGGTGCCTGCCTGCCTGCCTGCCCGCCCGCCCTTCAGAGCCGCCCCTTCCTGCTCCCTCGGGCGGCGTCTGGCGGCGACCCTCAGGCAACCCCGCAGGCCCCCGTTCGGCCTCGCAAGCGGAGGGTTTTGGACTGAGGCAGAGTCGCCCCCTCCCGCTTTCCCGACCCGCTCCGCCTGCCAAGTATTGGGGCGCCACGAGACACCCCCCCCCCCGCCACAACCCTCCCACCCCTCTCACACACACGCACACACATTCCTGGGCGAAAAGATGAACGTCGATGTCCCCTCCCGAAGCCTGGAGACGATGGCTGGCGGGGGGGGGCGGTCTTTAGAAGCAGCCAAGAGTAGGCCTGGGAGGAAAGTAAGGGCCGTTTGGCTGCCCTCTCGGGTCCCATAAAGCCCAGGCTGGTTCCCTGGCCGAGCCTCTGGGGGTGGCCTGGTGAGGAGGCTGGTCTGTGCATTCCTATAGTGTGGTGATAGATCAAGATGGGTAGCTGTGTTAGTAGCAGCAGAAAAGAGCAAGAGTCCTGTAGCACCTGTAGGACTAACAAAATTCGTGGTGGGGTAGGAGCTTTCTGAGTCACAGTTCACTTCTTCAGATGTGTGTGTGGAGCGAGGGTGCAGTTCAGTTTAGTCCGAAGAAGAATTACCCCAATCTAAGAGCATTAGTTTCAGTGATCTTAGATTGGAGTAACTCTTCTTAGGACTGCTCTGGAAATCATGCCGGCCCCACACACACGCTGCATGTATGCACAGACCAGATAACTGATAGGTTACTGCCTCAAAGGATGAAGAGCCTCCAAATAAAACAAGCACTAAGTAGCTCTGCAGCCTTTTCCAAGAAGCATTTCTGGTTCATAAATTGCAGAATTCACACCAGTGACCTCGTATCATGGCATAGTTGTATGGCCGTCTCCCCAACACCCAGAGGTCATTTCCCAGGCACTGACCCACCTCCCCCACAACAGCTCAGATCATTCTAATTCATCCTTTTCATGTCTATGGAACAGGATTGTTGCTTCTCTGCCTGTGGCAAGCATTTGATGAGCCCTGGGTTAAAATCTCTAGGCTTTACTAGTTAAAAGAGGATGAAGATGATGATAATAACTCTGCTTATATACCACACTTCTGGATTGATTAGTGCCACACACAGAGCAGTAAATGAAGTCAGTATTATTATCCCCACAATGCAGCTGGGGAGCTTGGCTGAGAGGAGTGGTTTGCCCAAGACCACCTGTTAAGCTCAAGACAGGAGTGGGAGTCAAACCAGCAGAGGGCTGGCTTGGAGCCCAGCCACTTAACCAGCCACTATGCTGCTGGAAGAAAAATAGCACCGTGGAAGAAATAACTGTTTATGTTAAATTTATTTCTGGTTGCAGGTTGTGGTATTAAAATGCCGTTGCTTGAAAATCAGGGTAAGGAAGACTTACAGGAATATATCTTTTCGGTATGGTGAATATCAAAATAGCTTGAGCACAATTCAAACCCGTAGGTGGAGGAGTGGGCTTATTGCAGTCACTGCTGTTCTTCAGTACAAACATGTTGGAAGGAGATTCATTTGTAGATCTTCCAATTTCTAGTCTTGCTTAATCCTCGGTGTCAGAATTGTAGGGTATGCCAAAGGTGTAACTATCCACCCCCTCTGTACTGATTAAAGTTGTTGACAGTTGCACAGTAATTAGATACAAGTTTGCAGAGTTGCAGAGTTTGATAATAGTGCAATGGAAATAAGATGTACTTCCATGATTCTAGCTCTATAAAATACTCCATAATAGGGTAAAGAGGGTACATTTGGTAGGAAAAACAACAAACAGTCTGACTACATCTTGATAGTCTCGACTAGGTAGTAGAGAGAGAGAAGCTTAGACTGCATGGTCTAGTGAAGTAGTAGTAGTGGACTGTAGTAGCAGACGACTGAACGAAGAGCAATAAAACCTTAGCATATATTGCTAGCTAATTGCCCCCCAATAAACTGGCTCATCCAATAGACAATCCTAGATTCATTAAGACTAAAGACACCCACTTTCTCTGGCAGGACCTTCTCTCCAAGCCTAAGTGGTCCTATGCTAACTAGCTATCTGACTAAACAAACAGAACAACAATTTAACTCTTTCATGACTGAGCGTAGAACACTTGCAAAAAGTCCTCCTGAAGATGCTGTTTGTTCAGTTGGAAGAAACAGACAACCTATATTTTTACCCTAGTGAGGCACATGGCAGGTATGGGAGGCATTTGAGTTTGGGAAGAGTGAAATGAAGGAACCAATTCTCACGATAGGGATCCGTGGATCTTCCATTCATGGATCTTCCGGTATCACATCTAGTTCAACGCTAAGCTCTACCAGCTGCATGTTGCAGGCAAGGAACTGGATGTTTGAATTGTTTCTGTGAAACTTGCTGCAGGTGGATGACTACCATGTCATTTTTCTGATGGGCTAGCTTTCCAGGTACACAGAGAGCTTTATGTAGGAGATAGCAAAGTTGTAATCCCAGTTTGGAGAGACTCTACCACGTAGTATTTTTCTCCATAGGAACTGTTCATTGATAGAAGTATGATAGTCTCAGAATGTGAAGGTTGTGATGTTTGGCTGTCATTGCACATGTCTAAAAGTAGACCCATCCTGCAATGTATCTTCCCCTTTAGAAAGGCATTAGCACGAGTACCCACATTGACAATGTGCAGGTTTTCCTAAGGATTGTGATTTGGGGAAAGGGCTGCGGTGTACATGAAGCCGGTAGGCTGCAATATTAAGGCCAGCTTCTGAAGTAACTACTGCCATGTTTGCCGCAATATAACCAAGCTGCGAGTGGACCATAACACTTCCACCCCCAGCTGTTGATCCTACCTACTTATTTATGATGCTTTAACCTTACCGTCTGTGCATTTATCATTACAGAAAATGATGAGCAGATGCTGGTGAAAAATGAAAGCTATCTCCAGATTTTGTAAGTACTGCTTTATAATTAACTCTTGAAAGAAAAATTTTAAAACTTATTTTCCTAAAAATTAACATAGAATCAAAAATATAGAAATACTTCTTTTTCATTTTTAAGAAAAAACAAAGACCAGAGGAAGAGGCTAGTACATGAAATCTGCTCTTTTTTGGACAGCAGCCAATCTGTAAGTAACTTCAGAAATGCGTCTTCATGCTGTTTATGACAACTCAAGCCTTTTATGGATCACGTAATGGACCACTGAATAATTCCAAGGACTTCCCTTCACTGCCTTTTGGGTGTAGTGGAGAAACGGGTCTTTTCTCAAGGGAGAACAGCTGCTGCTAAAGTTGACTTCACAATTTAGGCTGTACCAGGAATTTGTTTCCTGAGGCCTGGTTCCCTGTTTCTTAATTGGATGCCTGTGGTTAGACTTTGGCTACTTTGAAGTAAATAAGTGTATTCTGCTTGTATTCAGAAATGCTCTTAATACTTCACCTGTTCCAGGACTTTGTGCCTCAGCTAACTCTGGCTCAGACTGAAACACTGGGGCTCTCTAGATGTGCCTGAGCTAGTAAGTGCGGCAGATTCGTCTTTAAAGTTGCTTTTCTTTTAAGGATGCTATAAAATTAGTACTTGGGAAAGATGAATGCTTTGACAAATTTGGCAAGAGCCAAATAATGTCACGTTGCTGAGTGAGTGGGCCATATGCACTGATGTATCATGACAGTCTGAGCAGTGAAAGAACTACAACTCTGGAAGAGAGTGTGAAAGTGCCTAATTGCATGATTAAAGTAAAGAGCACTAATTAAAGCCTTTAGAAGTCTGACAGTGACCTGATAATAGCTGAGCCCCGCTTCTTAAAAATATACTACTTTGGCAGAAACAATAATTAGTATTTTCCCTTTCTCATGTAGGTCCAGGAAATTGATGCTCTGAGAACAGAGAATAGGAAGCTTAAAAATGCGGTACCTTTCTGACATTCTGTTTAATTTGTGTGGCCGTCTTACAGTTCGCCCTTCAGTTCTCATCTTGCAGTTCACACTGGGGGAAGTTCAGCTCATAAGACCAGGCCTGTATTTTTCCATCCGTGCTTCACCTTAGCAAACAGCACAGTGATAAAAAAACCTGCCTGAACACTGATGGTACAATAATACTATAATGTGAGAAATGACATTTCAGATACAAATACAGGTCAAAGGTTACAGACAGGAGTCTGTAGTTCAGTTTTGAGAGATTCTTCCACAGTATATAGATACCAACTTTAAAATGTTCTTCTGATCTCTTACGAAGATTAATATATTCATTACAATATGTAACAAATGACATTAAAACTAAATATTTTTGAATTTTTCACTTATAATAAAGAGCCGTATTTAACACAGTTGCAATGTGCAACTTCTTCTTGTCATTTAATAACACTACCCTTTTAATTTTTGATACACCCTTTATTTTTCCTTATTTACACCCAGCCTGAAGGGAGGTATAAAAAGTCACAAACAATGCAATCCTAAACAGAGTTATTCCAGTCTATGCCCACTGAAGCCAGTGGACTTAGACCAGAGAAAATTGAAGTTAAGAGCCTCACAAGACAGGAGTCTACAACAACAGAGAAACTTCATTCAAACATATTCTCACGAATCCAAGTGGGCTACAGTGAGTTATGTTCAGGGGTCATTTCATAGAAAAAGAGCTGGAGGAACTCATTAGCATAACTTATTAGCATATGCCACGCTTCTTGTCATCACTGGAAAATTTATTCTGGCTGTTCTGGACCCAATCCTGGCCATTCAGGGCCAAAATTGGGCCCAAAATGGCAAAAAGGGGCACAAAATGGTCAGGCTTGGGCCACTGCTGAGTGGGAGAGTGATCTACCACCTGTCAGAGGCCCGATCCAGGCCGTTTTGGCCCCAATCCAGGCCGAAATGGGCCCAAAATGGCTGAGAGGCAGTGGGCAGGACCACCTGACATGACCTCTTTGGGGAACTGCCGGAACTGTGTTCCTGTGCATCCCCCCTCGAAATGAGCCCTGGTTATGTTGATTATTATATCACCCAGTTTGTTATGTCTCATTCTCCCTTTAAATTTGCTTTACATTTTCTGGTCTGTAATGAGAACTTTATTTCCCTGGCTACCATTAGAAACCTCCAAGCAGAGGATTACAAAGGTATATGGGATGTCTTAAGTATATATACAGTTTAATGTTTTAGGTAAAGTTTCAATTATGTTTATAGAATATATTTTCCTATGCTTTACAGGGATTCTTGACTTAGAAGTCTGAATATGTTCTTATCGTCTTCTGTGCAGTTCCACATGGGAACTGCGCATGTGCAGGCCAGCCACAGCTATTCCAAAGCTCATAAAGGCGTGAGACACTCACCTCGCCTTTTTGCTCACTTTTCTCCTCAGCCTAGCTATAAAAGGCGGGACGAGCTGCTCCCTCCCTCAGTTGTTCTTTAGCTGCCGCTGAAGAAGGATGTCTCCTCTCTAGCTCCTCCATTCTGATATGGTTGGTGGGAGTTTGGGCCTTCAGGTCCATGGCAACGAAGGCTTTATTCAAGAAGTGTTCTCTTTGCGGAACCAAGATGGCCCAACCCGACGGGTACAAAAACGCCTTCTTTGTCTGGGCAACGGCCATAACACCATAAGGCCTGCGGTCTGCAAATAGTTTATTCCTAAGATGCGCCATGAAAGGGCATCATGCTTAAAAGCGGCTCTATGGGAGTCAGCTCTGAAGGGAGCATCCAACTCCAACAATGCAAAGGCCACAGAGAAAGAACTGCAGCACCCAGAACGGGCCTCCTCAGTTCCTCCTTCAACCTCGGCTCCAAGTATTGATAAAGAGGGCCAGTCTCAGTCTATAGTTCTGCCTCGGTGCCAATTGGAACCACCACATAAAAAGGCAAAGCATGCCAAGAAACAGCCGACTTCTAAGTCGCATAAGAGTAAGAAGTCCTCTTCGGCTCATGCCATGTCGGTGGCCTCAAGTACACCTTTCTCACTGAGACTCAAGGCGCATTACGTAGCGTGAGATTAGTCGATATCAAGGGCATTGTAATAAACAATGCCATAGGGTAAATAAATGCAACCTTACAAAGACATAACATTAGCAAAAATCCAATACAGAGTTGAAGAAATGCTGAAACAGAGCATAAGTAATTCTAGGACTGACATTAGACAACACAGAACTACCCAGTAGGGTCATTCTTAAAGCAACAGATAGTACATAAGGCAACATAGTGGTGAAGTCTATGGTCCCTGACTTGTTAGTGAAACATCTCTTGACACCACCACCTTGTAATACAGCCCTCCTATCTGAGTAAAAAGCCCTTTTGAATAATTCAGTTTTGCATCGTTGGCAGAAAGCCAGGCGAGTAGGGGCTTTCCTGACAGGCCATTCCACAGGGCAGGGGCCACCACAGAGAATGCACATGTATGGGCAGCTGTTGATTTCACCCCTGTGCTTGATGGCACCTGCAGGAGACCCTATTGTAGTGAATATATTCATCTTCATAAGAGATCGGAACAACATTTTTGTCTCTTTTTTTTTGCTGTCAAGTGGCAGTCAGCTTAGGGCAACCCCATTGGGTTTTCAAGCCAAGAAACATTCAGAGGTGGTTTACCTTTTCCTGCCTACGAACAGCAACCCTAGACTTCCTTGGTGGTCTCCTGTCCAAGCACTAAGCAGCGCTAACCCTGTTTTTCTTCCAAGATGGAGCCAGCCTGGGCCATCTAGGTCAACCTATATGTATACTGAAGAAGGATACCTTGAAACATTTGGATTCCTCTCTAATCTTTGAACTGTATTTGTGTATGGATTGTCCTTCCTCAGCCATTTTGTTGCACATTCTTTTGCAAGAATTGCAATCATAATTCTTAATATATTCAGAGCATTTGCTGTGGCACTGTATTTTTTTCAGTCCATTGACGTCACTGGGTTTAGAAGAGGGTAACTCTGCTTAGGATGGCACTGGGGACCCCTTGTTTTAGTTGCAGGGGCAGCTGAAGCTGTTTCATAGGATTCCAGGGCCAAACGTATGCTTGAAATCAATACCACTTTATATATGAGCCTGATAGGATTTTTGTTCTTTTTAAAATTAGAACTCAAGGCTGCGCTATAAAACAAAAGGTATGTATTAATTAGTATGTATTCACACACACTTTCGTTTTATCTCTTAGCCAGTACCTCACAGGGTGGTTGTGAGGAAAAACTGGAGGGAAATGATGTAAGCCACCCAAGTTCCTTGGGAGAAGGGCAAGATAGAAATGTAATAAACAGAGACTGAAAAATCAAGGAGGTAACATATCATGGGGAAACCATTTGTTTGCCCCGTTTGCCATGTACTAGCTAGGCACAGACTTGCTCAGCTTCAAAAGTGGGACTATATCAGGTGCTTTAAAGTTTATTTGTTAAGTGTTATCTCTGGATAACATGTCTGAATTTGGATACAAAGAAGGAGACGTGTCCAAACAAATAATTTAATTTAATTTAATTTAATTTATTATATTTATATTCCGCCCTCCCTGCTTTCGCAGGCTCAGGGCGGATAACAAATACAAACATGTTTAAAAACATTTAAAAACATTAAATAATACATTTAAAAAACATTTAAAAACATTAAATATAACAATTCATGCTGCCCAGTGGTTCATACATGCCTCTGTGTTTGCATAGGGGTGATGGTTTAACCCCCCCTTCACGGGGGGGGGGGGTTAAAACTAAATACATTAGTTTTGCAGTATAGATGAATTACAGACAATAGGTTGCATTTGTAGTGATTACTGTAATACTGTGTTGTATCTTAAAATGAGAAACAAGTTCCTTGTTCAACAGGCAACATAATGTGAGGGGGAAATGTGGGTCAGAGAAGCAGCATGGAGGAAGGACCCAGGTAGCATCTCCGTGGCACCTCCAGAAGTTTAGAGAGCAGGTTTGAGAAAGTCATTCCTCCTCGTGACATTGGAGAGCTGCCAGACGAGTAGATGATCTTCAGCCGAAGAAACCGGCGGTCTGATGGTGCAGGACATTTCCATAATTTCAGTATTTTTGTTTTTTCTTAGACTGGGCTCTAAAGAAGGAAGAATATGAGAAGTAAGGCATGGTATATTACAATTACCTTTTAAACACACATGCTGAAATTTTTCCTATAGCCCAAAAATACAGAATTGATGTGCAGCAACATAGATTGTGCATGAGTTCAGCTGTTCCTTACATTTTTATGAATGAAATGCCTTAGTCTTAAGACTGTCTTTTGACCAGTAACTTTGTTTTCTTTTTTGTCTTGAAATATATTTTGTCTTACTCAGAATAAATTGAAATAGAATCTATTACATGATAAAATGACAAAAATTGAACTCTATTGGACCAGCGGCATATTTGTTTATACATTTTCAATGTATTAACCATTTTTGCTAGCATAAAACATGGTAAACAGTAAACCTAAATTTAAAATTATGAATATGGACATATTCTGCTTTATTTTAAAGCGAGATTGAGAGGCTTTCGGGTGAGATATCAACTTACTTGAATGTCACCAACTTCTGGGTGAGTATACACTGACTGGGATAGGATATGATCTTTCTGAAGCCATTTGGTATCTGGCACGTTGTACTCCATGAAACTTAGGGGGGCCTCAACCCAGCTAACATGAGTGGTGACGGGAAGCCCCATCCTCAGACCCTGAGGGGGTGCCAGCCGTGCTAGTTGCCATGCCATGGCCACTCCTCAGTGGAGAAATCACTAAACGCCCCTTGGAGAAACTCTGACTGCATGGCACTCCCACAGGAGTCCGCAGGGACCCTGCCATGGAGCAGCGTGCCATCAAAGAGCAGGTCACTCAGCACGGGCAGCGAGGCCGCAAAACCTCTGGCCAGGGTTTGGGTCTTGGCCAGGGTGGGACTCTGCCAGGCAAGTGGAGTGCACACACTGGGGCAGCAACGGAGAGCGCACTGCTACACCCTCCGCAAAAGCAACTCTGTCTCTCACACACACTCATGAGGAAGGGCAGCCATGTAGCAAACAGGATACATAGGGTTATTCCCAAGTGGAGTAGGCGCTAGCTAGAAGACAGAGCTTATTATTATTCCAAGCAGTGGCTGAGCAGCAGCAAAACAGGAGGCAAAGGCTGGACTAGAACCCGCATCTCCCACACGTGGGAGCAGTTATCCACTCACTCGCCCAGCTGGGAATAAGACACAATGGAAGGCGTTGGGCATTCCCCAGCAGCCCTGTCGTCAGCACCAGCTACATGGAAGAGGATGGAAAAGAGTGCAGAGATGAGCCTGGTGCACTAGAAGGACACAGGGGTGGCATATTCAGCCAGCTGATTTCCATAGCAGGAAAGTTTTAAGGTAGCCCAGCTGGACCCCCACACACAGCTGAAGTTTTGCATGGCAAAGGTGATCATGGAGGATGAGTGACTGATACTTAGGGATGTAAAATCATGAATCATGGAGGGGGAAAGGTTGGGTGAGGAGGTTCTGGAAAAACAGACCTTTTGGTAGAAATTCAGATCTACGCAGCACTTAACTTTCCTATCAGACCTAAACCCTCTTTTCTGCTGTAACGACATAAAACCCTTCATTTACTGTTAATAACTGTTGCTAGCGTATAAAACTGCATCGCTCAGCGTTTGTATGGAACCTATGCGGGATACGCGGGAGCGTGCTTCCCAGCGGTCCTCCCCTAGGAGATTGCCCCGTGTCCTCTTCAGCTCCCCCCCAGTCAGCCGCGATGAGGGACGAGCCAAGGGGGGGGGGCCAAACCCAATAGATAGAGACATGGATGTCAAGCATCCCCGCATTTTCCAAACAGCACCAAGTCAACTGGAACAAAGTTGGATGGATGGAATCGCCAGCTCCCTTGTACTGCTAAGGCCCTTGGCTGGCAGTAGCACGGCTCTGAATGAGGGGGCTGTTGGGCCCCCCCGAGCGCAGGTGGGTTTAGGTTCCATTGAAACCACGGGAATAAGTTGGTCATGATGAAACCAAGTATCTGCTTTCCTTGGGCTTTATAGTGCAGTCCTGAGCAGAGTTAACCCTTCTAAACGTCCTGACTTCAGTGGACTTGAAAGAGTGTAACTCTTTTTGGTTTATGCTGTTAGTTAAGGCTAACTGCAGTTGAATCAGGGCCAGAGAGTGGAGGGACTTCTGGGCCATGAATAGACAGTTTTGGTGTTCTTTGATCAATGATCAGAAAATGTTTAATTCCCCAAACAAATGATGCGTTCTACTTGAGAGTTTCAGTTGTGTCTCCAAATCCATTTGGCTTTTCCCAATTAATTGCAAGTCAAATTGTGTCTCTCTTTTAGTGTGAAGAGTCTGAGCTTCTCAGTGGCCAAGGTATGTTGTTTTGTTTAGTTCTGTAATACTCAGTGACTTGGGAGCTACCTAAGGCTTTTTTATACCTCACCTGTGGCTCTTCTGAGGACTGTTCTCAATGTGGCACCTGCCTCATGTTTTGCAAGCATGGCCAAGGTTTTTGCCAGTAGGGGCTCGTGGTTGGCAGATGGGTTTCCGCCTTGAAACTGCTGCCTCCAGAAGAACAAGGAGTCTGCGCCCCTCCCTGAAGTGGAAGCCTAATGCTAGGGGTGAAATAAATGTGGCTGTTTTGGTTGATGGTGATTGTGAATGTGGCTGTCCAAAAGACATGGAGGGAGTACCGCTGGTTTAGTGACTGCAAAGTCATCCAGCAGTGATTATGGATTTACTTTCCTTTAAGTCCATCTGTATGACCAAATGGGCATGAAATACTACCCTGCGTAGTAGTAGTAGTAGTAGTAACAACAACAACATTTGATTTATATACTGTCCTTCAGGACAACTTATTGACACACTCAGAACGGTTTACAGAGTGTGTTGTTATTATCCTCATGACAACCACCTTGCGAGGTGGGTGGAGCTGAGAGAGCTGTGACTGACCCAAGGTCACCCAGCTGGCTTCAGGTGGAGGAGTGGGGAATCAAACTCAGTTCTCCAGATTAGAGTCCTGCCACTCTTAAACACTACACCAAACTGGCTCCTAGTATTACGTATGTGCACACACAAAAAGTTATTTTTTGGGTTTGGGTGTCAGGAAGGCCATGAATATTAGCATTCCAGATACTCGAGTCCTCTCATTCCAGTTTTGTATTCAGATTGGAGTTTTTAAAAATTAAATCCATTATTTAAATCCAGGGTTTTCTCCAGGGCAAAAAATTTACAAATAATTATCATTCTTACTTGAATAGATAAAAGGACGCTAAGTGAGCAAAGAAAACATGCCAGGTGAGTCCCATTTACAAATTAACAGTACATTAGTCAAACTGATTAACTGAGTATAACACAGTTACTTTGGGAAAGTCCATTTTTTAGAAATTCAGTTCTTTCTGCTCGTTTGGGGGTTTATAATGACCTAGCATTTAAAAAAAAACTTCTAAAAATATGTCTATGGTCATAAGGTTTAGTAGGGGAAAATATTTCCTTTCCTTAGGCTACATAGCTGCATAATGAGCTTTTACAGATCTCAGCCAATGGACTTAAAACGATCAACGTTTCATTTGAATTTCCACAGCACTCAGACAGATGGCGCGTTTGGACTGGAGAAGAGGTAACCACAGTGGCCCTTCACTTGGCTTTGAAGCAGCTGCTATGTGAGAACCTGGAATCTTGACGGAGTTTCCAAGGGAGATTGACAACACAATCCTATGCTGGGTGGCGCCTGGAATTTTTCATATTATTTGGACCAATGTGGTTATAATGTTTATATTGTATTTTTTATTTGTTATTATTTATTTATTTGATTTGATTTATACCCCACCCTCCCCACAGATGGGCTCAGGGTGGCTAACAATATTAAAAGATACATTAAAATCACAAAAACATAAAATCAATAATAATTTTTAAAAAATCATTAAAATAGTCCAGGAGCAGGCTATTTAGACAAACATTGGGAGTCCGTATACGGGCATAGCAGATGGCCGAGGGCATCCCCAGAAGAAGTGGTGGTCTCAGATGGAAGAAGGAGGACACCCGCTGGCACTCAGCCAAAGGCCCAGCAGAACATCTCCGTTTTACAGGTCCAGCGAAACTGTAACAGGGCCCAGAGGGCCCGGATCTCCAGCGGGAGAGCGTTCTACCAGGCCGGGGCCAGGGCAGAATTTGCCCTAGCCCTGGTTGAGGCCAGACGGATGTCCTTCGGGCCGGGGACCAGCAGGAGTCACTTGTCTGAGGAGCGCAACACCCTGCAGGGGACGTAATGGAAGAGGTGGTCCCGCAGGTATGCAGGTCCCAGTCTTTAACTGTATATCTTGTTGGAAGCTGCCCTGAGCCCTCTTGTGAGAAGGGTGGGGTTTAAGCTGAATAAAATAAATAAATAAAAAGAGGAAGAGTCCAGTAGCCCCTATAAGACTAACCAAATTTGTGGTAGGGGATGAGCTTTCGTGAGCCACAGGTCACTTCTTCAGTTGAAAAGAGCAAGAGTCCAGTAGCCCCTATAAGACTCACCAAACTTGTGGTAGGGGATGAGCTTTCGTGAGCCACAGATATCTGAAGAAGTAAGCTGTGGCTCATCCCCTACCACAAACTTTGTGAGTCTTATGGGGGCTCCTGGACTCTTGCTCTTTTCTACTACTATAGACAGAATATTCTAGGATTGCAGTCTTAGTATGCTACATCTTTCCCATTGTCATGTAATGTAAGGTATGATATAAGGCACCTCAAAAAATGCACTGAGAATTGTAATGTGTGTGGATGGGAAATTTATTGGATAAAGAGACTGGTTTAGAGACCTTATAATTATCTAGCCGCTCTGCAAACCATGAGCCAGGTCTTGACAGGAAGGCTCCATAGAGCTTCTGTGAAGTGGATGTGTATTTGTTACCTACAATACATACAGTGAAATCCTAAGCAGAGTTACTCCAGTCTAAACTCATTGATTTCAATCTAAGCCCATTGATTTCAATGGGTTTAGACTGTGGCATAGCACAGATCAAGATGAGTAGCCGTATTAGTCTGTCTATAGCAGTAGAAAAGAGCAAGAGTCCAGTAGCACCTATAAGACGAACAAAATTTGTCATAGGGGATGAGCTTTCGTGAGTCACAGCTCACTTCCTCACTTCTGCTTAGGATTTCACTGATAATCACTAAGGGATAACTCCCTTGGATCTCTCGGCTGATGCCAATTCCTTCCCCCAGCACAAAGGGCTTTAGAGGCTCTTCTATCAGGGGAAAGCTCTTTGCTCTGGAGAAGGGAAGGCACACCACTATTCGCTCAGTAGGTCAGTAGGGTCCAGTCCTACATTTCTCTTTCTTGGTAGATGGTGTAACCATTTTCTGAGCAAGGTTTTATTTCATTTGATTATTTCCAGATATACTGCTCTTAAAATGAGTGGCCATTATTGGCTTAAAAAGATTTAGCTTCTATAAAAGCCATCTTCCTGAACGGAGGTCCTCAAAGGCAGTGGCTGGAGCTCTGCTTAATGTATCTAAGCACTGGGGGTGGGAGGATTGCCCCTTGCTACTCTATTGCGTCTGAATGTAAATGTGGGGGCAGTGACCACAAGGGCCAAGAGAAACGGATTTGGCATGTCCTGTGCTGCTGAATATACCGAAAGCCGATGGCTGTTGTGGGTTTTCCGGGCTGTATTGCCGTGGTCTTGGCATTGTAGTTCCTGACGTTTCGCCAGCAGCTGTGACTGGCATCTTCAGAGGTGTAGCACCAAAAGACAGAGATCTCTTTCAGTGTCACAGATACACCTCTGAAGATGCCAGTCGCAGCTGCTGGCGAAACGTCAGGAACTACAATGCCAAGACCACGGCAATACAGCCCGGAAAACCCACAACAACCATCGTTCTCCAGCCGTGAAAGCCTTCGACAATACATACTGAAAGCCTCCCCTTCGTGATCTTGCATGACAGTGCAAGTTCCTGTTTTGAGAGTATCCTTTTTCAGTTGAAAATGTGGGACAATCCATCATGTGGAAGCCCCACGGCCACAGCGTGGCATTGACAAGCGCAGCAGGAATGAGGAAGACTGGGAACTCATCCTGTGAAGAAGTCAGCTTAGTCTCTGATATCCAATAACAGTGCCCCAGTCCATCACGTTGCACTTTCCATGGACATAATTTGAAATGCACAAGTTAGCTAAAAGGAACTGGAATTAATTGGATGGTTGTTTCTTTAACCATCAGAAAGGAGAATTGGCCCTGTGGAGAAGGGCACTACTAGGACCCCCGTGGGTGTCCCTGAAACAATAGAGGAAATGGGAGGGTAGCAAGGCATGGGCCGTTTGCCATCCATGGGCCCGTGTGCCAGGCACGGCTGTGATGCATTTCTGGAAAACATCCAAGGGCCCGGCTGAGTTTCTTTTCACATCAGGCATCACTAGCTATAGATAGTAAACTTCTTCCTGCAAGGGAAAAACAAAATATATATTGTGTGCACATAACAAATATAAAATTATATAGAACCATGAATGGATTTCTGTAAACTTACAGAGCAACGGCCTAATTAATGTTTCAGTAGTCTGCTAAGCAAAGTAGTTTATTATAATAGTAACTGTGCTTATATATACCACTCTTCTAGACAGATGAGTGCCCCACTCAGAGCAGTATACAAAGTCAGTGTTGTTGTTATCCCCACAATACGGTTGGGGAGCTGCAGCCAAGAGGAATGAGCTCAGGGCAGGAGTGGGAGTTGAACCAGCAGCGTGCTGATTTGCATCCCAACCACTTAACTGTTGTGCTGCGACAGCTCCCGTATAATAACAACTGCACTTATATACTGCTCTTCTAGACCACTCAAAGCAGTAAGCAAAGTCAGTGTTGTTATCCCCACAGTACAGCTAGGGAGCTAGGCTGAGAGGAGTGGTGTATCCAAGGCCACCTACCAAACTAATGGCAGTAGTGGGAGTCGAACCAGCAGAGTGCCCGTTTGCAGTCCAGCCACTTAACTGCTATGTTAAAAGCTGCTCAGAGGGGTACTTTTTTCCATCTGTGGTAGAACAGCTCATGATTTGCAGCTCCGCCACTTAACCATCATGCTAAAGCCTCCTGAAGAGTGGCAGTGCGGGCCAGGCACAACTCCCTGGGGATGCTGTTTGTGATCTGGGACTTCCACCAAAAAGGTCCTTTCTTGTGTACCCACCAGGTGGGCTTCTTTAGCTGATGGAACAGTCGGAAGGGCCCCCCCCCTCTCTCTGCGTGATCTTAATTTTCATGCAAGAACATATGGAAGAAGGCAGTCCTTCAGATACCCCAGTCCCAAGCCATCTAGGGCTTTAAAGGCCCCAAACAACACCTTTAATTGTGCTCGGGAGCTAATCAGAAGCCAATGTGATTGCTGTAATATTGGGGTCACATTGGGGTCACACTTACATACTGCTGGCAACGTTAGAATATTGTTATCTCAATATACCATTGTAACTATTTTTCAAAAAGTAGGTCTCTAGCATCTTCAGTTGCAAAGAGAAGGTGCTAGAGACTTACTTAAAAAAAAATGAACCTGCTACAACTTACAATGGCATCAGGGCCGGTGTCAGCAGCACACGGCGAGGTGGAGCAGCTGCCAGGGCCTGAGGCCCCTGGTGGGGCCCGGTGCTACCAGCTCCCTACTGACACATCTCTGATGCCTGCACTCACTCTTTCCATTGCCTGCTTGTGAGTGCCTTGTCACTTCTGCTTCCAGCTGGGTATGCTGGCTAGTGCTGCTGGAGAAGGGCATGTGGGTGGTGCACAAAGCATGAGTATTCCTAGTGGCCGTGGTAGTGGCACTCCTAGCTGTACTCACCACCCAGCACCATCAAGGGAAGGACATGCAGGCGGTGTGAGCAGCTGTGGCTGCAGGCAGGGGAAAGTGGGCAAAGGAAGAGCGCACAGGCAGGTGGCAGGTGGGTGGGATGGCAAGAAGGGGAGAAGTGGGCATAGAGGGGCCTTGAGCACTTTCTGCTCAGGGCTCCTCAAAACCTGGAACCAGCCCTGAATGATATTCTAGTGCCAATTTTTTAAAAACAAATTATAAGCTCCCTGTGGCAGGGGCAAGCTGCAATAGAGACCGGGCCAGGAAAAATGGCTGCCACGTGGGCCTGAAAAATCTGAATTTTCCCAGCTACGCAGCAGCCGTCCGGGCTTTACTGTGATCTTTCCCAAAACTTCAGAGCAAAGCAAGTAAAGAAAGCTCATAGAAAAGCCGGGGGAAACCCCACAGGTGTACAAATGCATCATCATGCTGTGGGGAAGCAGAAAAAAAAACCTGTTTCCCAGAAGCATTTAACTTGGGGCAGATAACCTGTGTGTTTCCAAGACAAACACATTGGCAGTAGCAAGTGAGAGTTCCTGTCTAATAAAAAGATGCTTCTGTCAGGTATCACAAATACACGAACGGCATCACCAGAGTGGAGCGTGGAACCGGAACGCTATGAGGCGACTTGCCCTCGCTGAGCCACAGCCTGGAAGCAAGCAGAGCTTCACTCCCTCGGGGGTTGATCTGGCAACAGCACCGGCAGCGGCTTGAATGAATGTGGAAACATTCCATCGACCGCTCCGCTTGTGTGTGGGAGGCACTTCTGTATTTCACATCTCTTTAACTCATAAACAGCAGCGGAGGTTACTCTCGCTGGGAACTGCTTCATTTTAACTAGAAATGTTTTTAGAAGGATGCAGAAATGTTCCAGGGCTATTAGTGGCAAGACAGAAATAAGTAAGGAAAGCCGAGTGTAAAAATCCAGACTCTCACTGTTAGCAATAATTAAAACATCAAGAAAGCCGCCTCTGTATATAGCAATTTTGGCAATTTTGAACTGGTTTACTAAATTTAATTTCCTTACACAGATGTAGAAATATACTGTGCTTTTATATGCTGATCATAATACCTGTTTGTGCTGCAAATACTATTGTTAACATTAATTTTACTCTTATTCCGCTCCATCCAGAACTGTTGAAACTCAGACTGGTGAAGATGGCTCAAGGTATCAACAATAAATACATTGATTCTTAATTAAGAGTAAATATTGCAGAGGACTGTGGCAGCCTCCAAATACTAACTTGCTTCTCTGTGTGCTTCCAGTTAAAGATGTGAGAAGGACACCATTGGTTTAAAGGTGGATTTGGGCTACTTACTGAACCCTTTAGGGGCTCTTAACTAGAGTAAAAATGATTGTTTTTTTGCCATTTAAGGACTATGCTGTTACTCATTCATCCCAACTGGCAGAAAAGCTGAGCCTATTCAATTTAAAGTCAGTCAAGGCTGTGGGCATTCAACAATTATGAAAACATAATGGGAATATTTAGACCGGGCATCAAGTCAGATAGCTTACAGTGCAATCCTAAGCAGAGTTATCCCAGTCTAAGCCCATTGATTCAGTGGGCTTAGACTGGAGTAACTCTTCTTAGGATCGCACTATTAGTGGCCTTTGGAGTTTTGTATATAATCTACTGGACCTTGCATAGTCAGGTCTGTCCTGAACGGCAGAACAGGGCAAGTGCCATTCTTCCAGGCTCCGATCTCTACTCTGCCACCCTGAAAAATGGTGGGCCTTAGCTCACAAGAGTCAGCTCTATGCAGTAGAGCTCTAAGCACATTTATTTAGAAGTGGGATTTATTCTCTGGTAGGTATGCATAGGATTGCAGCTGAAGGCGCTTTATTTATTTACTAGCAACAAAGCCTGTTGTAGCAAAAAATACAGCAGGCTCTAGAAAGGGCATGGGCCATTGCCTCCTCCCCAGTGCCCCAGGCTAGGGCAGGGGGAGGAGGGCAGGGCAGCAGGGCTGAGCATTGACCCCCTCCCCAGCGCCCTGATCTGAGGCAGGGGGAGGAGGGCAGGGTGGCATGCCCGCCTCTGCGCCCTCCCATTGCAGCTTGGGGGGGGTGAGCGAGACATGCCCACTGCTGTGCCCCCCTTGCCCCCGCACACTTCCCATCGCCCCCTAATGTGGCTTGGGGGGAGGTAAGCGAGGCATGCCCACCACCTTGTCCCTGCTCCCCCCTCTCCCTCCCCATTGCGGCTTCAAGTAGGGTTGCCAGCTCTAGGTTGGGACATTCCTGGAGAGGGTGGGGTTTGGAGAGGGGAGGGACCTCAGGTGGGTATGATGCCATTGAGCCTACCTTCCGAGGCAGCCATTTTCTCCAGGGGAATTGAGCTCTGTTATCTGGAGATTAGTTGTAATTCCCAGAGATCTCCAGCCACCACCTGGAGACTGGCAACTCTAGGCTTTGGGGGGTCAAGGCAGGCAAGTAAGGTTTGCCTGCCACCCCACCACCCTCCCCCATGATCCTGGCTTTGGGGGGAGGGCAGGCTTGCCCGCTGCTGCATGCCCCAAGGGTCGCCAGCCTCCAGGTGGTAGCTGGAAATCTCCTAGAATTACAGCTGATCTCCAGGCCATAGAGATCAGCTCCCCTGGAGAAAAATGGCTGTTTCAGAGGGTGGGCTCTATATGTTGCTGAGGTCCCTCCTGTCCCCCAACCCCACCCTCTCCAGGATCTGGCCCCCCACAATTACAGCTTTTGGTGTGTGGGGGGGTGAGCAGGTGAGCCAGGCTTGTTCACCTCCGTGTGCCCTTCACCCCCCCCAGGATTGCGGCTTGCAGGGGCAGGGTCAAGCGGGCCAGGATTATGGCTTGCAGGGGTGGGGCGAGGCAAGAGAGTGAGGCTTGCCCCCTGCTGCTTGATTCCCCCCCTCGCCCCTCAGGATCGCAGCTTGCTTATGCAGATGACACCCAGTTGTATCTGTTGATGGATGGCCGACCTGACTCTGCCCCTGACACCCTGTTGAGAGCTCTCAAGGCCGTGTCTGGGTGGGTAGAACAGAGCAGGCTGAAGTTGAATCCCGCAAAGATGGAAGTCCTCTACTTGGGCCATGGACTGTCGGAGGCAGGGATCCTTCTCTCGACCTTTGGGGGGGGGCACCACTTGTCCCTGTACCATCGGTTAGGAGTTTGGGCATGATTCTGGACTCCTCCTTGCCTATGGAGGGCTAGATCGTGGCTGTGGCTCGGGCGGCCTTTTTCCACCTTCAGCAGGCCCGGCAACTGGCGCCCCTACCTCTTGGCCCAGGACCTAATAACAGTGATCCATGCAATGATCACCTCCAGGTTGGACTACTGTAACTCGCTCTACGCAGGGCTGCCCTTGGGCTTGATCCGGAGACTTCAACGGGTCCAGAATGCTGCTGCGCGTGTCCTAACTGGAGCTTTGTGTAGGACACACATTACGCCTATCTTGCAGCAGTTTCACTGGCTCCCAGTAGAATTCCAGATCTGGTTCAAGGTGTTGGTTCTGACCTATAAAGCCCTAAACAGACTGGGACCAGCATACCTAAGGGACCGTCTCTCCCCGTATGTGCCCCAAAGAGCGCTTTGTTCAACCGGAAAACATCTACTGGTGGTCCCTGCCCCTAGGGAGGCTCGTTTGGCCTCGACCAGGGCCAGGGCTTTTTTGGTCCTGGCCCCAACCTGGTGGAACTCAGACAGACAGTTCCACCAGACACTTGGGCCTGCCAGGATCTTGTATCGTTTAGGCGGGCCTGTAAGACAGAGATGTTCTGCCAGGCATATGGTGGAGGCTAATTTTAGTCCACCAGTGCTGAGCCTTCCACCCGTCTCCCTCTACAAGGGGTATGGAGAGTCCACTCCCGCTGGTTGCCCCGGAAGGGGCACAGTATTTGATCGGTTTTTATAATTGATTTTAAGTTGTATTATAATCAATGTTGTACCTCACCCTGAGCTCGCTTGCGGAGAGGGCGGGTTAAAAATTAAATAAATAAATAAATAAAAATACGCTGCCGGGGCTTCCCGGCCTCCACATTGCTGGCTGACTAAGTACTTATCCCTGCTTACTGCGCATGTGCGGGGATAAGCTGTGAGTCATCTCAAACACGCTTTCTCAATTATTTTTAAGGATTTATAGTCCACCTTTCTCACTCAAGGTGGATTACACAACGTAAGTCAACACAGTCAGTAGCAGGGACATTCAGACATAGCCCCTCAATCCATTTTGGTTGGGTTTTTTTTGGGGGGGGGACTTTTCTGGATTTAACATGCCCTTTTCCAGATGGGGTTGTGAAGGAATGGTGATTGAAGGAGTGTGTATGCAAGGAAATGTTTTTATACAATATGGTGTTTTGAAAAGGCATCCTGTAAAGCAGAGCTTCTGCCTGAAATGCGAAGTCACTGTTAGATCAGTGCGGAAAATGGTGGACTGCCTGACTAGCTGCTTGTTATTGTTCTCTCCGATTCAGCTGCCGTGTCGAAGACTCCTCGTCACAGGTAAGCAAAGTGCCTTGGTTTTGTTGCGTTCGGGCAGGTGGTGTTGGGCAAGCCGTACAGCCGTTGAGCTCTTCCAGAGTCCCCTTGCTCCTGCCCTTCCAGCTGGTGCTGATCCTTTGCTGAACGGATTTCCTCAATACTTCCTAAAAGCACGTCACTCAAATGTTAAGGGCGCTCACGTTCTCCCTTGATGTTAGCCCAAAAAGTCAGAAGGTTCTGTGGCCCCCTTGACTTGGGCACAAATTTCTGGAGTCTCAACCTGCAGTTGTGAGTGGCTTGTGTTCCACATCTATAATTGCTGTCACGTCACTGGCAGCCATCAAACTCTGGAGGACCAGGATTTTTAAAATATGTGCCATTTATTTCATTGGGAAGGTTAAGCATGTATTGCAATTCCCGCTTGAATGGCACTTAAAAGTGATTAAGTTTGGCTGGGTTACTCTTTTTCTAATAGTTTCTGTACAATCAACAGGTTTATTCTTTTAAAGATCCATCTTTTTTTTCTTTTAAGGTGATAAAAACTGTAAAACTGAGCAGGGATCTCCCTGCTCCACCCCACACAGTACCATTAAGGAAAATGGATGGATGAGTACTTTTGGACTGGAGAAACGGGGTGCTTACCCAGATTCTCACCTACAATTCCCCCCCCCCCCCGGGGCTCAAAGCTGGTGGGTGAGAAAATGGAGAAAAAGACTACTGAGGGAAGGACTGCAGAGGAAGATCAGAGACCCAGTGGCCACCAGCCCTCCTCTGCTGCACATACCCCCACTGACCTGGATGTTAATTCTCTGAGTACTGGAATTAGTAATGAATGACAGTATATTGCTTTTTTAAAATGTCAGAGCACATGAGACCAATTCCGAGCAAACCTATACTGAATCCTACTCGGGTCTTTTCAGTGGGAATTACTCCGTGGAAAGAGTTCTTAGGATTGCACTAGAATACTCGCTGGAAGGTCAAGCTCCTGTTAAACGAATAGAGGGGTTCGTGGAGATACTCTGAATGTTGAAAAAACCTTTTCTCTTTACAGGATGAGTATGAATAGAAGAAGCACAGTGGAATGATCTGTCTGGCTGCTGGAGAACTTTTATGTCTGATACTTTAAATTTTATCGAAAGCACATTACAGTATTTATAGAAACAAATAAATCTATTTTAATCCTGCTATAGTTTGAGATAGTACATTTATTAATATATTACAGTTCAAAAAGTTCAAAAGGATCTGTATCTCCTTAGGGAGGTGGACTTCATCCAATGCACTTTTGGAAATTGTCCCTTTGGTAAAAAGCACATGAAACCCACGTCCCCTCCCTTGGTGTTCTTTTTCTGCTCTTCTTTTGAATATTGAGGCCACGAGATGGTTTCTTCTTCTTCTCCAATGAGCAGATTTTGCCTGAGAAGTCTTTGTTCTTTGATTACTGGCACTGAGATGCTCCTTCACAGATTAGAGCCTACCAGTGTCCCTGTGCTCCTTTTTAGCCACAAACGTAGCGGAAAGGGCCGTGCATTCAAAGCCCCGGTGTCATCTTGTAATGCTAAGCCATAAATTAGGACAATAGCTGTGCCTGCCTTAACAAAAGGCCTCTCCTCGCCTCCTTGAGCATCCTGGTGTGCAGGCCATCTGTTGATGTGTCTTTATCCCCTTTCACTCCATCCCTTTTCCTCTCCCCATTTAGTCCTGTGGCTGCTAACAAATCCACATGATCTCCCACCCTTTCAAGGCATGGGTCATCATAATCTCTCTCTATTAAAGTAATACTGAGCCAGAGAAAGGTTCTTGTGCATTGCTGTGGCATCCTGTCAGAACTGAGGGAAGGGGATCAAGCAGGGCAGTAAATAGCATCGTGCCAGATTAGGCCCAAGGAGGAGGTATGTGGAGAAAGCCTGATGAAAAGACGAGGACAAAACGGGGTTTTATTTCTGTTCCTCCACAGGCAGCCTGCATCAGGACTACCACGTCCCTGACTCTTGGGGCCCAATGCAGCAATATGTCCAGTACTTTCCTCTACATGCACTGACTGAGAGCCAAAACACACATTTAAGTGTGAGCGTGACACAAGTAGGGTCACTGGTGCCTGACCGGACTCTCAGTCACAAGTTCATGTGAGAACTAACCTTTAAAAAACCAGGGGGAAGCCCCAGCCCAGCCCTCTCCTGCTGGTGAAAATGGCGTGGGAGGGGAGCCTGGCGGCCCCCTTCCTTCACGCGATGTTGGAGCCACCCAGAGTGATGGAGAGGTTTCAAAGGCTGAGGGTTGGGTCAGGCACCTCTGACCTTCCTTGCGTCACACCTAACTGTAAGCCACCTCGACCAAGACTCCGAGGAGGTGGCATAGAAATACCTTAAGTGTACGAGCTCCTCCTCCACTATCAGCCAGCCTGACTTCTCTGTTTTCTATCATTTCACACACAACTCTTTTTTTAAAACCCAGGTTGAATTGACATCTCCTGAACTGATTTGGCACATGTACAGACTACCGGTCTACTTCTCTGAAATCTTTCAAATTTTGGTTGGGTTTATGTCACCTGTGCAAGTACAAGGTAGGATATGGACTAAACAGAGCGGTGAAACATACCGCTCCTGCCAAGGTATGCTGCATACCTGAACCAGGCGGCCCTTCCTTCAGCCCCACAGAGCACCAGTATTCTATGAAGTCCGCCTTTAGAGAGTAGAGCCAAGGTTGGGCTGCAGCTAGAGGTAGCAATGGCTGCTCAGTGTTGCTGTGACTTCTTAATATTCTATGGAGGGCCTGCCTTCTAGGACTTGCTGGTTTTCAACTGGCTCTCCTGCCAGTGGTGACCGCGTCCCTCGCCATTGCACCACATCCTCCGTGCTGTTCTCTTCGCTCATTGGCTCCTGTTGACCTGGGTTGCTTCCACACATGTCCCCCCCCCTCAAACTGCGGTGGGTTTTCTCGCTTCCACACCATGTTGTACAATCATCCACTTTATGGGCATTCCCCAGCTTCACTGTATAGTTTCCAAAGCCGGCTTTCCTACCATCTTTCTGGAATGATTGTACTCAAAGTGGGTTTGGCGGCAGTTCCTCCTTCCCCGTATCTGGCACAATTTCCTCTCTCTTTCCTTTGGTACCCACCTCCCTCCACCTGCCACCAGCTGTTCTGTTTTTTATCAGTAGTATTCCTGCTACTTTTTTTTTAATTGGCAGGCCTGAGGGGAAAGCATGAGAAAGATCCCCCTGGTCTGGAGGTGGCTCCCTGCTCCTCCCGGCACGCCTGACTGGGCAATGTGCCTGCCTGGCACTTCAATTAAAAGTACTGCCTTCTTCTCATGAAAACCACCTCTTCATGCTGCTCACAGTCTATTCAGCTGACATGCAAACCTTACAAACAACAGTCTGGCCAAAGTTCACTCTTCATTCTTCTGCCCCAAGACCTTAAAAACGGGATGTTGAGGTAAGACCAGCTGCACCTAACCTAAAAAATTTGGGGTGGGCAGGATATATCAGAAATCCGACTCTTCCTGACTATTCCCACAGAAAATGTCGTCCGTCTGTGGCAAATAAATTGAAGCTAGCTTAGAGGGTTCTGAGTGGGTGGAGGTTCAACCACAGCTTCATCATCAGGCTTGGCTGACTTCAGCTGGGGGTGGAATCCAGAGGCCATTTATCATGACTGACTCTTCTAGTATTTTTAAAATACTCCAGAGCCTATTTTTAGTGCTGTTGGTGGCAAAGGTATGTTACTTCCATGGGAATACGAGGCAAGCAAAGAACTAAACTACTATAACATGCTTGTAAGGGTACGTTCCTGTTCACTTGTGGCAAATATGAATTTCCTCTGAGTGCCCAGGGAGGGACGCTTCCAAACTGGAAGATGGCTTTTTTAAATAAAAGGCTGCTAATAAGCCATTCACATAGTTAATGCGGAAAACAAATCATGTATTTGGGCAAATTGCTTTTAGGAACTTAGTTGCAAGACTGCACTGTAAAATCCTTCTCTGCACACACCACGCACTAAAAGGAGGCCTTCATTTAGCAAATCAAAGTGGTAATCGTAACTCTGCAAAACTAGATTTGCCAAGTTACTCTATTAACGCATCAGTCTTCCTCCATTTGTTTTGAAGGCCACAGATACTGTCTTGGCAATTGCAGGTTCATACACCACCACCGCCACCACTCCAAGGTGCAAAAGATGCCCAGAGGTATTTTTTAAGGACCAGGCACTGCTTCCGAGTTTCTGTGGAGCTGCCGCAGCACCCACTGAGTGGAGCTGATAGTGATGGCTGGATGTCATCCCGGATTCCTCCTCCTCAGAACCCTTTGAGCCGAAGTGACAAGGGCAGAGAGCCACAGCGGCATCCAGGCGTGATCAGGAGTGACACTTTGGGGGGATTTTCACGCGTAGAGCATTGGTGCAGAGGTGAGGTCTGGAAACATACATCTCTCTTCTCCCAGAGACCCAGTTTTTGACATCCACACTGATGCCTCCTCCAGACTTTTTGCAAAATAATTTGCAGATGGACTTGCTTATATCCACCTGCTTTAATTTGACTGCTGCTTTAAACAAAATTGGATTACAGGCTGGCTCCGTCTGTTATAATTTGATGTATTCTTTCAGTCTGTGCAACGTGAGGATGTGGATAATGCCCTGGGAGAAGTCATGGCAATGACCTGCATGCTTGACCTTTGCCTTCTGGGGAATGGGCAGAAGGTCATCAGCTGAATGGACAGCAAGGAATAGTACATGCCCACTGAACGTCATCAGTGGCAAGATAGCCAATTCAAAACCAGCAAGTCTCACTGAAGAAGGAGGTGCTGCCCAAAGCCATTTTAAAAGGCCGTGTTGTTGCTGCTTCTGTTTTATTTGTTACCATTGTATAATGTAAAGTGATGCAGATTGGAACCAAAAGTCCCAACCACAAGTATATATGATAATAAAGGGGTCTGAACTTCCTGAGACTGAGAGGGAGCGAGGCCTCGGGGCCGTAGTGGATCACTCAATGTGAGTGTGCTGCAGCTGTGAAAAAAGCCTCACGAAGCAAACAAGGAATGCATCAGAAAATCTGGCTGCATTCATTACTTTGGGAGAAGGTACTGTGGGGTCTCATGACACGGCAGATGAGACAGTTCTTCGCACCTCTAAAATGTCCTGCCTTGTCTGGCCTAAGCAGTATTATCCTGGCATTCAAAACAAATGCCCAAAGGTAATATCTCTAACGTTAGAAATGGCAGCAAAAAAGTCAAAAACAGGGACGCTTTCAAACTTGGCTGTCATGTCTGTCTGTCTACGTACATGCCATGATTGTGTTGCTGACATTTTTATTTTTCACTACTGCTGACATTATGCTAGAGCCATGCTACTGTATTAATGTGTCTTAATTAATACGCTCTTACTCTCTCTCACTCTCTCTCTCCCTGCATAACTGTAGTGCAGATGTTACTGAGGGCCCAAGCAAGGGCCTCTCCCTTATCTTAGAGAAATAAGCGAGTCTCGGCTAGCTGTAACCTTGAAGTGTCTTAATGCCAGTTTCAGCTACTCTCCCCAGATGCTGGGAATAAGTTGTTGTCTATCTGATTCATAGTCATAACTAAGTTGATTCTCACAGAACTTGTGTAAGTTTGCGCGCCAAAACTCTGTCATCTGAGGCACGGGAAAATGAAGTATAACAGAGACTGCCTGATTTGAATTGCCACTTCTATCAATCTCTGTAATGGAGTGCGGACCTGAACTGTATGGATTCTAATAAAGCTACTTCTCATGGAACCAACGTGTGTTCACTACAGATGGGCTTGAGGGATCCACCTGCCAGGGACTGACATTGGCCCACCATTGATCCTTGAAGGGTGTGTGGAGATCCCCACTTCATAGTTGCCAGAAATTCTCCACCTATCTTGGGAGATCCTAGCCTGTATGAAAACACCACCCCTCTCAATACACAGAGTGGCTTCAGTGCACAGATATATTTCTCTCTCTCTCTCGTTCTGAGGGTTGTTTGAAGGAAACTCCACCAAGATCTCTGAGAGCCTCCACATCTGGCTGCCCATATACCACCCTCACCATGGAATCAATCTGATTGGGGTCATTGGGTCCCTGACTAGGAGGCCATTGCTGAATCAACAGCTCATCCTTTCTGCGTTGACACAAGATATTGACCATCGCCTGACCAATGGGTGTCCTGACCTCTCTGACCAAACTGGGGGCTCTGACCTGGAGGGCTCAGAGGAAGAGCCTGAAGATCCAAGGCCAGGGAATCAGGAGGACCAGTGGGGCCAGGGAGGGCCTGGTGCTGCAGAGGCACTGGCTGACCACGCCCCAGCAGTGCCAGAGGCCACCCTGCAGAGCCTGCAAGCAAGGCCTTGCTGCCAGCTCATGAAATAACCGCTAGGCCCCTGCCAAGCAGGACACAAAACTGGACCCACAGCCCCCAAGGACCCTCTCCCACTCTGCAGGGACGGTGGAGGTGAAGGGCCCAGTCTGCCATGAGTCTGCCTTGCCCGGTGCTCAGTGAAGAGTCATCAGGCAAAGAACTGCCTGCAGTTCTCTCTCTCTCTCTCTCTCTCTCTCTCTCTCTCTCTCACACACACACACACACACACACACACACACACCCCACCCAGCTGCAGCTGACCTTGAGTCTGATGAACAGCAGTTACTGGCTAATTAGTCAGTACAACCTTCAGCTGTAACAGACTCATCTTCAGGGAACTCTGAAGTAGATAACAAGGCCGCAGAAGCCCACCCCTCCCCACCCTCTTCGCCGACACCCTTGCAGCGCCAACCCTGTCAGAGACGGCTAGAGCTACAAGGAAGCAGAAGGAGAGCAAGGCTCATGAGCCAGCAACAGCCGTCCAACGGCCAGGATGAATGACTTGGAAGTTGCTGACAGATTAGCTCATTAAGACTTTGCCATAAAAATGGCCGGAAAGAGCAGCAGTTTGTGGAAGTGGCTAGTATACTTTACAGCTGCTCCACTGGCCTGGCTATGGCGCAAACTCTGGAACTCTGACCCGTGGACTGGGCATGCCTTGTGTCTTCTCTGGAACTCTGATCTTTGGACTGGACTCTGTTTATTTTTTGCTCTCTGGTCGTGACTGGCCCCTGCACTCTGGCCCCTGGCCCCTGGGGTATTACACCGGTACACAGTCTGAGTTGGCACAAAGGAAGTGAAGCGCTAGACTGGCTGCACACCACCTCCGTGTAGATCCACAGCAGAACACGGAGAGTGGCAGTTCTTCATGGGATCCTGGCCAAAGCCTGGCACAACCTCCCGAGACCCAACATCTGCCAGCAAATGCAGCTGAGCTGGATCCCCTATCAGCTTATTTAGGCCGCGGCTTGAGAAGGCTGCATTACTGGATCAACCACCTACTAGATGCAAGCCTTGCGCTCCAAACTCTAAACTTAGGCCCTCTGCCGTTCTGCACTCCGGAGCCTAGCCAGCCAAGCCAATGGCCCCGCTCTGCAGGAATCGACTAGGAGAGCCTGCAGAGGGCAGGACAGTAGCACTCAGTTCTGTTCAGTGCTTGGTCTACAGCAGCACTTCCACCTTCAGTCCAATGCTCGAGACCATGGCCGATTCCAGATGGGCAGAAATCGCGTTTTTTTCTCGATTATATTCGCTTACCGGCCATCCGTTTTGTTTCGCGTCCTAAGATCTCCTCCTCCTGCCACCATCTCCATGGCTGTGAAGGATGCTACTATGCTGGTGCCAACACCTGTCCCCTTGGGCCTGATGGTAGTTCAGCCTCACGTGCTGCCAGCCCCCCTCCACCTAAGCCTGGGGGCTTGCCTGTTGCACCAGTCGGGGTTGAGGGATTTCCGTCTCCGTCTCCATGTTCCCCCGCCGCTTGATTCCCATGCTCAGATGCCTCTCTGATGTCAGATAGAGCACCTTATTTATTTTATTATTTATTTACGTCATTTATAGCCTGCAAATAAACAGTTAAGTAGAAAAGCCCAGCCAGCAGTCCCCCTTTCCCAGCCTCAGGCATCCTTGCTAACTGAAGACAGTAAAATCTGTACTGAACAGATTATTAGGAAGGCTGATGCATTTGTGATCGCAGCGGTCAAGCAACCAACACATCGACCAGATCCCCTACTGACTGTGTATGTTATTTCACCTAGGCTGCATGCGGCAGCACCTCACAGAAAACTGAATTTCCGTAGGTTACAGGACCTTGGCCCCGCACTTTGTCAATCACAAGGGGCTGTCAGTTTATGCAGGAAAGTGCTTGGTTAGGTTGGGACCATCGGCGTTTTGCTCTTTGGTGCCTAAAACCAACCGGCATCACTCACATTAAGCCTCCTTTCCACATGAACCTGGATTTTAAAACAAAACAAAACAATGTGGCTGCCTTCAGCATGCCTGGGGCTTTTAGGTGCACTGCCCTGTGCCTAAATGCTCACCAAATGCTTGGAAACGCCGCTTGCTGTGTAATATCACACACACACACACCCCCGCCCCACCCTTGCAGCATGTCAAGAGCTCTGTTCCTGTTGGCTGGTCTAAAATGACAGAGAGGCGGCAAGCAAGACTCTCACGGCCCCTTGCATCAACAAAAACAACAACAATAAAAGCCAAGAAAACAAAACTCAACCCAGCTTCACAGGGACCGGGCATGAACCGCACAGAGTTTTCTTTCTTTGCCAGACATTTCTGCGTCCTCGGAAATGATAAACAGGCCTTTTGTCGGTGACATAAACAACTCCGGGGTGAACAAAGGCAGTGATTCACTTCGTGGGTCAGCTGAAGCAGGCACATGATTGACACCACGTGCCCCCCCCCCAGCTCTTTGCTCCCACTGAAGTCCACCAGAGTGAGGGGTGTGAACTATAACCAGCAGCAGGGAAGGTGAGGAGGGTTCCTCTCCGAGACAGGCCTAATTCTGGGGTAGTCCCCAGACTTTCTTGGTCGGTGCCAGGATTCACCCTAAAGAGAGTGCCCTTGAGGATGGGTGTCCCTGGAGAACCAAAGCTCCTGCATATTGGCAATGAGCGAGAAGGAAATTCGGACGATGGCTTCTAGACCAGGTCCTCTCCAAGGTCCAGAAAGACCCAGGCTGCTTCCAGCTTTCAAGGGTCATAGTCAGGGATTTTTTTCAGGGGGAACGCGAGTGGGCAAAATCAACAGCTCCCCCCACACATGCATTCTCTGTGGTGGCCCCGACCTTATGGAGCAGCCTGCCTGAGGAGGTCCGGAAAGCTCCCTCTCTCTTGGCTGTCTGCAAACTCTGCAAAACTGAAGTATCCAGGAGGGCTTTTTTACACAGGCAATGGGACTGGATGGGTAGCCATGTTAGTCTTGTCTGTAGCAGTAGAAAAGAGCAAGAGTCCAGTAGCGCTTATAAGACTAACAAAATTAGTGGTAGGGTAGGAGCTTTCGTGAGTCACAGATCATTTCTTCAGATACAGCTGTGACTCATGAAAGCTCCTACCCTACCACTAATTTCGTTAGTCTTATAGGTGCTACTGGACTCTTGCTCTTTTCTATCGGTAATAGGACTGTGCTGTAAGGAAATGATGCAGAGAGATGCTTTGGCAAAGGGATAGGGACTGTATGCTATACTACTTGTACTGTCTGTTGCTGCAAATATGCTCCTACCAGGTAGTTTCTGCCATTTAATATGTCAGGTCAAATTCTTATGTTTTGTTTCGGCTATGCATTTGGATTTATGCGTGTTTCCAATTTTCTACAAGCCATACCCTGCTGCATTGTTTATCGAATGTTTCAGCCATTAATCATATTGACTTAAACTCTGTAATTTGCCTAGAGTCTCAGTGAGAAAAGAGTTTCCAAAGAATGTAAATATAAATAAATAACATCAGGAATGGCTTTTCATGGAAACCATTTCTGAAGTAGCCTACGAATCCTTGGCAAGCTGGAAAATTCACACTGTATCTCAACCAGGGCTTTTTTTCAGCTGGAACGCGGGGGAACGGAGTTCCGGAACCTCTTGAAAATGGTCACAGGGCTGGTGGCCCCGCCCCGATCTCCAGACAGAGGGGAGTTTAGATTACCCTCCGTGCCGCTGAGCGGTGCAGAGGGCAATCTAAACTCCCCTCTGTCTGGAGATCAGAGGGCAGGGCCACCAGCCATGTGACCATTTTCAAGAGGTTCCGGAACTCCATTCCCCCGCGTTCCCCCTGAAAAAAAGCCCTGATCTCAACTATGTGACTTGCCAATGTAACCCTATGCATGCTTCCTCAGAATTATGTCATTAATGTTCAGCTAAGCATGCATGCATAGGACTGCGGCCTTAGTCCAGTGACTCTCACAGTATCAGGCCTTCATCTGCAATATTCAGATAATAATTATGGATATCTTTTGGGGGTAGGATTACCGTGGTAATATATGCATAATGTCTGAACATTTGTAAGCATCATATGAGAATTTCTCAGCAGGGAGGTTGAGGAAGTGTGCGTTTACGGGCAGGAATACTGGCTCAAATCAGTCTTCCAGAAAGATCAGAGGAGACAGGGGAAGGACTCACAAGGGGTTGAGGAAAGTAAGGGGCAGGATGGGGGTGGACCCCATACGGCTGAGCAAGTGCTGTGTGCAGAAACAGGGTGTCTTCACAACAGCACTTGGACAGCTAAGTAGGGAGAGAGGAGCAGGCTGAGGCCAAGGCGGCGCGCATCCCTTTGAATTCTGCAAGTTGAAGTGAAATAATCAACCACTTCAATAAACATGACTGGAACAGCACTCCAAAGAGGTAGTGGCAGATGTCGGGGGGGGGGGGCTGCAGGCCTCCAAAGAATCAGAGGCTTTCTGAGCTAATCTGCTCCATCAGAAGAATGGCCTCATCTGGCCTGGGGTGCGGGGTGGGGGGGGTGCCGATTCTGTCGTGGCTCACAGGAGTCTTTGGGGCTGTATTTGGATTTGAATCTTGGACAGGTAGCTGCGTGGTTATATCCAGCAGCTCTGGTCTTCAGTTCCTGGGAATCAGGAGAATACGCACACCCAGCACAGACAGTGTGGTGTAGTGATTTGAGTGCTGGCTAGGGCAACCTAGGTGCAAATCCTAGGTTTGGTGTAGCCAGTTTGGTGCAGTGGTTAAGAGCGGCAGGACTCCAATCTGGAGAGCCGGGTTTGATTCTCCACTTCTCCGCTTGAAGCCAGCTGGGTGACCTTGGGCTAGTCACAGCTCTCTGGAGCTCTCTCAGCCCCACCCACCCCACAGGGTTTTTTGTTGTTGTGGAGATAATAATGACATACTTTGTAAACCGCTCTGAGTGGGCATTAAGTTGTCCCGAAGGGCGATGTATAAATCAAATGTTGTTGTTGTTGTTATTAAATCCCCTCTCAGTCCTAAAGCTCAATGTCTGACTAGTCACTCTTAGCCTAGCCAACTTCATATAGGGCTGTGATGAGGATAAAACAGAGGGAAGGCAAGAGAACAACCTCAGAGACGGAACACGGGAGGGGGCAAGAGGAAAACATACTCCCAGATCCCATTTTGGATACCCCCGAAGAACTCTTAATCATCTTGTTGGTTACCTGTGTGTTTTGCAGCACAACAAGTTATCACTGCTCATGTAAAGTGAGGTTAAGCTAGAAAACAGAAAGAAGAGCTTTGTAGCAGGGTTTAGGTGTTGCATGACGTGCACATGAAAGCCATCTACACTTTCCCATGAACTGTGGATATCGGTGTAAACCTATCTGCAAACACTTGTGTACTTGTCTGGGAACACTAATGCAATCTGGGTTCATAATAGCGGGTTTGTGAGTATGTATGTGCTGCCAAGTCACCGTCGACTTACGATGACCCCAGCAAGAGGCTTTCATGGCAAGTGAGAGGCAGAGGTGGTTTGTCATCGCCGCCCTCTGCAGAGTCTTGGTGGCCAAGCACCCACCTGCTGGGCTTCTGAGACGGAGCTATCCCATGCCGCCTTCTTTCCCATAATAGTGGGTACAGAAGTATATATGTAGCATACTGAAAGATGCACAAAGGGGAAATCCAGTGCCTCAGAGGCTTGACTTATTTTAGAGATGACACCTCTCTTTTCTCTCCATTGGGGACCCAAAGCAACTTAGATTGTTCTCCTGTCCTCCCATTTGATCCACAACAATAGCAATCATGTGAGGCGAGAGGGTGTGTGGCTGGTCCAACAAGGCCACCCAGGGAGCTTCCACGACAGAGCGGGCACTTGAACCCGGGGACCAGAGTCTCTTCCCACTACATCATACCGGCAGGTTTTATCGCGGGCCTCCCTGAATCAGGGCAATGGTTCCACTCTGAATTTTCACATGAACCTGCCTTAAACTATCCCTCCACCTAGCTCAGCAGTGTTTCCCCTCATTGGCAGCGGCTGTGCAGAATCTCAGGCAAGGGAAGGTCTTCCTCGGCACCTGCTCCCAGAGATCCGTGTAAACTAGAGGCACCCGGGACTGAATCTGGGCTCTTGTGCATGCCCAGTGGGCACTCTGTCGACATGTTGGTGCCAGGAAGGCTGCAGGCTGCTTACGCCAGCAGCCGCCTCGTGCAAGCTGAGCCTCGGATCTCCTCACCCTGCCACAATCCAGGCTGTACACCAAACAGCTTGGCAGCGACGGCGGTAGGAGAGGCTCATTTCCTTCTGTCTTGAGGCTGCTTTTACATCTGCACAGGAGGTGAAATTGATTCTCCCTACAGTACGTAACTTCCCTAACTACAGCTTCTGCAGATCTCTACAAATACATGCGTGCACAAAGTAACATGGGCTCACGTGGGAATGTCTGAAATACTGTACATTGTACAATAACGTACGGGTTGAATATGTGGCTTGAGCCGTTCAAAAACAGCTGGGCTGCCAACAGCAGCAAAACAAATCAGCTCCCTATTTGCAACTGGAGATCGGGACATGAACTGAACCAGTCAGCGCTCAAGCTTCCCTAGTTAAAGAAACTTTAGTTGACTTTAGCCAGTTAACCAATGGATAAAATTGGCATAATAAACATATCAAACAGTGCTGAAGAAAAAAGGCACTTTGTTTTTAGATGATGTATCTGAACAACAGTGGAAGGACTATCTGTGAATATAGACTCCCTGTGAAAAACGCCTCCCTTTCAAGGGCACCTGCTCTCCACTGGATTTGTTAAGTACTTAAAGGACTTGTTTAAATTGCCTGCCTGATTAAGCAGGGACATCTTTTTAGTCAATCAAATGATTTTGATTAATCCCATTGGAGAATTCCTATCGGACTGTGCCCCAGAGAATGTGTTTCCTCCTTCCCTACACGGCAGACCCCTCTGCAAGGAAATCCCTCCTCCCTGCCTTTCGGAAAGATAAAACAAACACCATAAGCTGACCCTGTGCATATTCTGCATGCTTTGCCTGTCAGCGCTGGCAGCCTACAAGAGAGAGAATGCGAGGCACTCGGCTGCCCTTGGGCTGTCCAGGACAGACTGTCCCTCTCCTCCAAGGGACCCATGTGCCAGCGCTCTCCCACTGCTTCATTGTTCTCTTGCCCTCCTAGAAATGATTGGGAGCAAAACATATTTTACAGTAATGGCGAGAGCACTGGTGTGAAGTGAGGCATAGACCTCCTGTGAGGCGTCAATGCTGAGTGGAGGTGGTGAGTACAGTTTTCTAACAAGCACAGAGGCCACCTTGCCTGCCATGTTCGAGCATGCTCCTTATGGTCTTTGGAAAGCAACAGTGGTATCAAGGCGTAATGGGGCAGAGAAAGGCAGTTCTTTCTGGCTTACCAGCAATGGAGTTTTGCTTTAGAATCTGAGCAGGGGTGTTTTCAGGAAGGGACGGGAGGGCTCCGTCTTCAGCAGACTTGCGGAGGATGGAAGAACAGAGCTATGCCTCAACGTATCACTGAATTCCTCTCTTTGGTTCAAAACCACTAGTATGGCTCACCTGCGAGGACATAAGGGCTGAGAAGGACCAGCCCAGAGGCCCACCTGGTCCAGCATCCCACCCCTCCCAGCCACCAGCCAGAAACCCAGTTTATGGCTTAGCCCAGCTGACAGCCCCAGTTCCCAGAGGTCGTTCGGCTTGACGAGATCCAGGAGGGCTCTCTCAGGGGGTAGCAGAAACAGGTCCTGTTCTACCTAGCAAGAAGAGTTTGCAAGCAGGGCTTTTTTGTCTCCTTCCAAACCTCAGCCAGGGGTTTCCTAGGGTTGTGGTCTGTGCCACCTCTCCCCCAATGCCAAGAGTGGACAGCCCCTGTGCGATCCCTCATGCCAAGAGTGCTTGCCTTGCCTGACTAGCAGTGCTCTTCCTTTTCTCATTGGTGCCACACGTGTGTGTGCCTCTTATGCATGCTAGTGCCAGGGGAAGGGCTGCTACAGTATAGTGGTTAAGTGGCTTGGCTGCGAATCAGCACTCTGCTGATTCAACTCTCACTCCTGCCTTGAGCTCTGCAGGGGGTCTTGAGTGAGCCCCTCCTCTCAGTCCAGCTCCCCAGCTGTATTGTGGGTAACAGAGACTGTTCACTGTTCTGAGAGGGGGGCACTCATCTGGCTAGAAGAGTGGTATATAAGCAGAGTTGTTACTGTATGCAGCTGTTGCAGCATAGTGGTTAGGTGGTTGGGCTGCAAATCGGCACTCTGCGGGTTTGACTCCCACCCCTGTCATGAGCTCAGCAGGTGGCCTTAGGTAAGCCCCCATCTTCTCAGCCTCAGCTCCTCAGAGCTGAGAGATTTTGTTCACTGTGGGAACAAATCTATATAGAAGAACAGTATATAAGAGCAGTTAGTATTATTGCTGTTATTGTTGTTGTTTATTATAGATCCAGAGGAGCTGTGTTAGTCTGTAGTTGCAAACTAATAGAGTCCAGTAGCACTTTTAAGAACCGCAGCGCTCTTTGTCAGATGCATTATTATTACTTCTTCTATGAGCTCAATAGATGGCCTTAGGCAAGCCCCTCCTCCCCAGCTGGATTGCGGAGATAACAACACTGACTTCGTTCTCTGCTCTGAGTGGCCTCTCATCTATCTCTAAGAGCCGTAGATAAGTGTGTTGCTGCTAGTTTTGCCAACCTCCAGGTGGGGGCTGGCGCTCCCCTGGAATTACAGCGGATCTCCAGGCCACAGCAGCCAGGTCCCCTGGAGAAAAGAGCCGCTTTGGAGGGTCCACTCTATGGCATTGATCCAGAGGAGTTAGCCGTGGTAGACTGCAGTTGTAAAATAGTAAAGAGTCCAGTAGTACCTTTAAGACTAACCGACTTTACTGTAGCATAAGCTTTCGAGAACCACAGCTCTCTTCGTCAGATGCCTCTACAATAATGCTACAATATGCTACAATAAAGTTGGCTAGTCTTGGTGCTTCTGTGGCATTGCGCTCTGTTGAGTTCCCTCCGTCTCCAGGAATCCCCCATCCCAGAGTTGGCACCCGTGGCTGCCCTTGTTGTTCTTTGCGGCCCCGCCCCTCCCGCTCGGGCGCCGGGGCAGCGGGAGGGCGCAGGCGCAGGCGCGCGCGGAGAGGGGCGGGGCCTGGGGGGCGGAGGGGGGCGTGCGGGGAAGGGGCTGCGCGGCCCCGCCCTGCGTGTGCCGGCGAAAGGCCTCCGGGCGGAAAGCGGGGCGGCGCCCGAGTTCCGGGGAGGCGGAGCGCGGCGGAGTGGCGCACCAGCGTCGGCCGCGGAAGGCGCCTGCGGGAGGGGCGGCGGCGGGATGGCGGCCGAGGACGACGACGCCCGGAAGGGTGAGCGCAGCCCCGCGGCCCCTCAGGCGGCGCCCCGCGGGCCCGGCCCCTCCGCCGCCGCGCCGGGCCCGCTGCGAGGCCGCCCCCCTCCCCGCCTCCCTCGCTCCCGGCCCGGCCCTGCGAAGGCCGCTGCCCTCCGGCCCGGCGGCGACAGGCCGCGGGAGGCCCGGCCCCCTCCCTCTGCGGGGCGCCTCCTGCCCGCTGACGGGCCGTCGGCTCCGCGCTGGTCCCGGCCCTTCTGGTGCGCCCGCGGCCGGCCTGGCCTGGCCTCCCCGGGCCTGCCTCGCCTGGGGCCCTTGCTGGCGGGAGCGGCGGCGGTAGACCCGCGCGACACCTCTGCAGCCTTGGCCGTGGCGGCCTCTGCCCCACACCGCCTCGCCCAGCTGCGGTTCTCCCGGCCCTGGGTGGCGCCTGCCTGCCTGCCTTCCCGCTCGCCTGGACTGCTGCTCTGTGCGCTGCCTGGGGCCTCCCTTGAAGAGGGTTCGGAAGCTGCCGCCGGGGCAGGGGGCGAGGGCTGGGCTGCAGCCATTGCACGGGCCGGTCAGCTAGGACTAGGCGGCAGTCTCCACCACCACCACCACCACCACCAGTCTGCTCCCAAGCCCAGTTCAAGGGGTTGGTTCTGCCCCTTGAAGCCCGACATGGCTTGAGACCCGGGGATCTGAAGGACCGTCTTCTCCCATACCCTGCCCAGGAACTAAGATCCCCTTCCTGACTCCCATCAGCTACGGAAGCTCCCCTTGTGGACACACGAGAGAGGGCCTTTTGGGTGGCAGGCCCCCAGTTAAGGAAGAGCAGGGGGTGTAGTGGCTGGAGTGCCTGACTAGGAGCTGGGAGAACCAGGTTGGAAGCCCCACTCCACCATGGAAGCTTGTGGGGTGGCCTCAGGCCAGCCTAACCGAACTCACAGGGATGTGGCGGGGATAAAATGGAGGAAAGGAGAATTTTGCAAGCCCCCTTGGGTCCCCATTGAGAAGAAAGGTGGAGTATAAATGAAGTAAATAAAATAAATAAAAAAACCAATCCCCAGGGCGGTGCGCCTGTCTTCGGAAGGCAACGGAAGGTGTTTTTATTTAGGACTGCTTTTTCTTACCTTTGTTTCTATATTTATCGGCTGTCTTAAACTGTACTTTTAAATTTTGCTTTTGTTTATAATAGTTATATCTATTGTAAGCTGCCTTGAGTTCCTGTAAGGTAGAAAGGCAGCTAATAAATGTTTTAAATAAATCTACCCAGACCAATCCTTCCACTGTTCAACAGAAGCGCCCTCATTTCAGGGGGCTTAAGCAGGGAAGAAATTTTGGCCAGGGATGGAATAAGTCCACCTGCATTTCTGGCCTAAGAAACATCCATATTTCCTGCCACCCATCCCCACCCCCTCGTAGCAATTTGCTGCCCTTTAGTGGGGCTCGCTTCTTCGCTGGGCATGAACGGCAGGGCCAGTCCTTCCTCCCAGGGTGCTGATGCAGATCTTCAGAATCCTGTTGAGGAACTCCTGTCCTTGGCTCCTGCAGCAATATGTCCGCAGACGTTGCTTTTCATGAATGTGACTCACAAACGTTACGTGATGCAATCTTAGGGCTTGGCCAGCAAAACTTCCGTGCCTTCGGCAGACAAATGCCTGCCACAAAACAAGCCTTGCTTCATACTGATCACACCCACTGGAACGGAGCCAGTTCTCAGGAAGTTTAGTTGACCAAAGCGCCAAGTAACCGGCTCTCAGGTAGGGCCTGCTTCTGGGCTGCAACTGTGGCCCCGGTTTCCAGCAGCCCTGCAAAAGGAAGCAGCTGCTAGATGGGGCGGTGGAGCCGGAGGGACAGGGAGATGGACTTCAGCAGCCCCAGTTGGGTGCAGCCAGATGCACTGCATGGCACCGTACGTTTGGTTGCTCTTACTTGGTCTACGCGGTGCTCCTGCCCCCTCCATGGCTGCTTCATCTGGGAGCTAGATGTTGCCCTGTCTCCTTGGGTCAGAAAAGCTTGAGCTGAGGCTTCTTTATCTCATCCTCTTGCAGGTCTCTTAAAACCCTTTTTGGGCTCAAGCAGTCATGTCATGTTGATCCATACTGTCATAACCTTGAGGCTAGACTACTGTTGCGTGCTCTGTGCAGGGCTTCCCTTGACAACCAACCAGAAAGTTCATGTGGTACAAAATTCCACAGCCTGGCTGCTGGCTGAAGCCAGAAAGAGTAGGCATGTTACAACTATTTTGCAAGAGTTGCACTGGCTGCCTCTTTGTTTCCAAGCCCATGATGTGGGGCTGCAAATTTTCTAATACTGTTATTAACACAGTCCACGACCAGGCCATAAATACAATTCTTAAAAAATAAAATCATGCAGAGAGAAATGCAGTTCTTAAAGAAATACAATTCTTAAAATTCATAAATCTTACAAGGATACAACAATTTGAAGTGTCAGGTAGTGTAGCCGAAATCGGGAAGTCTAGGTTGCTAAAATTCCTGTTTAGTTCATAGGATTTCCTGGCAGATTTTACAGACAGCTGCGAGGAATCTCACGCAGTGTTGTGACCCGTGTGTTAACGCCCATAAGAAGCGTCCTAATAACCTGTAGGTCAAAGCAGCCAGGATTCCTTCTGAGTAGAAGGGAAATGATCTTTAAGCGGGTGTCTTGATATTAGTGGACAATAGAGTAAAGTGTGTTCTACAGTTTCAACTTTCCTGTTGTCAGAGGGGCAGACCCTTTCCAATGCAGGGATCTTTCTGTATTGCCCCTCCACCACCACGGAGGGAAGTACTTTCCATCTAGCGAGAGAAAATGACCTCCTTTGGCCTGAAGTCTCGAATAATGAGAGGTAACAGCCGAGGAGACAACATATCTCAAATGCCCGGAAATTTGGTGTTCTAATGGCACCCTGGCATTTAGTGTCTAGCAACCTTTGCTATATAGTTGGTTTTGTGTATTTCTAGGATAGTTTGGGGAGAAAAGTCAAAACTCATCTGCTTACGGTACACTGCCTTTAATCATGAGGATTGAAAGCTGTCCCGGAGGGTTAAAAACGTTAAGCCCTGAGGGGTGTAATTTAGTTTAAGCTATAAATTAATAGAGGCGAGAAATACTCTGGCCTCTGCTTTAATCAGGCTGGCTTTAATCAGCCCGTTTGGTGTAGTAGTTAAGAGCACGGGACTCTGATCTGGAGAGCCGGGTTTGATTCCCCCCTCCTCCACTTGAAGCCAGCGGGGTGACCTTGGGTCAGTCACAGCTCTCTCAGAGCTCTCTCAGCCCCACCCACCTCACAGGATGTTTGCTGTTGTGGTGGGGATAATAATGACATACTTTGTAAACCACTCTGAGTGGGCGTTAAGTTGTCCTGAAGGGCGGTATATAAATCGAATGTTATTATTAATGCAAACTTGTGTTAGAGACACAGCTGGGAAGTTGGAATAAAGATCTTAGAAATGTAGATTGAACTTGTTCAAGTGGCGTGTGCCTAGAAGGGGATGGGCCTACCGCCATGCCGTACATGAGCTGGGGCAAAGTTTTGGCCTGATGTAACTTGAGCGCTGCTGGGATATATTGCCCTCCTTTAGTGCGTGAATTTAACTATGGCTTGGGCAGATTAATGGGCAGCTTTGGCCGTGTATTCCTGGTGGACTTTTCTTGCCCCAGAAGATTGTAACACCACCCCCCAAATATTTGTAACTCGCCGCCTGTTCTAATATGGAACATTTATGTTCCTTATCCTAGTCTCAGGCCTCTTGCCAAACGTGATTTTAGTTTTTTGATGGTTAATCACTAATAGATTCTCTTCACAGAAGTGAGTGAGCGTTTTCAGGGCTCTTCTGAGATCCGCTGGGGTTCTCGATAGTATAACTGTGTCATCAGTGTATAGTAGCAGAGGTATTCTGCTGTCAGCTAGTATAGCGGATGGAAGTCTGGGTTACTTAAGCTATTCCCCATGATGTTTCTATAGAAAATTAACAGCAAAGGTGCCGCAACACATCCTTGTTTCACTCCTTTAGATGTTGGGTTGGAGTCCGAGAGATGCCCTTTCCTGTTACGTCTGACCTTAAGTGACGTATTGGAGTATAAAACTCATATCCAGTATATATTTTTCCACAGAAAACTTTCTGCCCCACGTGTGTAAATATATTCTGTGTTCACCTATAGTTGTCTGGGCTAGCAAATAAGTCGTGTGGGTTGTGAGGCACAGACAGCACCTTTGCATGGGGTATTTGTTTTGTCATGATAAAATAATTTAAATTATTTAGTTAAATTTGAATTGGAAAGTTTTCTAACTCTGATTTCCCCAGAAAACCCACATTGGGGTTCCAAGCACCGTTCAAGGTTCTTTCTCTTAAAGTTCTTCTCATATCTGCAAGACTGCCTCTAATTTTAAATTCTGACACAACAGTTAGACTGCCAGTCAAGGCCTATTTCTGGCTTTTTTGTGGTGGTTCTAGTATGGTGGAGTGGTCTTCTTGAGAATGTATTCATTTATACTCCTCCTTTCTCACTTAGACGTTATGTAATCTGACTTGAGCAAATCAGCGTAATGTACGAGAGGAGGAGACAGCTAATAAACAATAGCAAAGAGTCCAGTAGCTCCTTTAAGACTAACCGACTTTATTGTAGCACAAGCTTTCGAGAACCACAGCTCTTTTCGTCAGATGCATCTACAATAATGCTACAATATACTACAATAAAGTAAGTTAGTCTTAAAGGTGCTACTGGACTCTTTACTATTTTGCAACTACAGACTAACACGGCTAAGTGCTCTGGATCTAATAAACAATGTAATAGGACGAAGACTGCAGAAATCTGAAACAAGGCATAAGTATGAAACATGCCATGTTAAGCAATGCAAGAAATGGTATTACATGAGAAGAAATATAATGCAGCTAGAGCAAAATAAAAACATACGGTACATATCATTAGTGTATTACAGTAGTATCCTCCGTAGTCCTGTTCCCTCTGTTGAAAAGTCTTCCTGAATCATTCTGTTATAAAATTTATAAAAATTCTGTCCTGAACTGTTCTGTTTTAAATAGTTTGCAACATGACCACGTTTGGTGGTGTTAGGTCCAGCGATTGTGTCGTTGGGGTGAATATCGGGACAGAGTTGGCATCTTGGTTTATTGCAGATCGTAGTCCCGGAGTCTGTGGCCATGTTCAGAAGAGCGTTATTGTGAGTGAGAACTTGGTTAAGGATAGAAGGCAGTCTGTGGGCAAGAAAAGATTTGCCTCCCGATGCCTGTCAGAGAGGAGTATCGTAGGGACACACAGGGTTCCTATCTCACAGCCAGTGCCAATCTCCTGCATTTCCTCCCCTGCTCTAATCAAGCTGACGACATCGTGCGTTTTCCCTTTGCATCCTGACTCCCTTCTTTGCAGCACCCCCCCCCCTTCGGACTGGGACATACGGGCTCAGGGGTCTCCATTCCTCTTTCGGTCTGCCAAAGGGAGCTTGACTCTCGGAAGCCCACACCCTGGAGGCCATGGTGGTTTTGAATGTACTTCTGGGCTCAAATCTTTGCTCTTGTACTGAAGACCGACATGGCCACCCACTTGAAATGGCTTTCCTTCAATGTATCAATGCAGACAACAGCTAGAGCTCGGAGGAACCGCTGGCCAAACGCACTCGAGCTGTTGACACAAGGTCAGGCGAGGGCTATGGAGTTGCTCTGACCCTTGATTGTATCTGAGTTGCTGATGTGGTCCCCAAGGTAGATTACAGTTGGAGAGGCAGGCTTGTCTAGTTCACCCTGATGAGGTTTTTGAGAGACGGAGGAGGAAGAAAGTCCAAAAGGCAGAGTAAACCCTGGGGTAAATAAGGAAATAAACGCTGTGTGCCTTTGTGCAGCAAAGTGCAAGAATTGTGCAGGCCTGCTTAGGAGTTCCCGTTCCTGTACCATGCAAACAACATCTCTGTTTTCAGCTTCAGCTCTGGTGCTGCCCGTATGCTCTTGAAAACAGAGCTGCACGGCAGGGCTAGGAATTGACAGGAGTCCCTGAGAGCCGGTGGGGATGTTCTTTGGAGGTCTGCCTGTGGCTGTTGGCCTGGTGGCTAGAGCAGGGTTCCCTACCTGCTTGTCTCTGGCAACATTTGGGTGACCACACAAGGAAGCTTTGTAGAAGTTTGGTCTCTTTGTCTTACGTGATGGGCATCTCATGTGGATATGTGTGGACCAGCAGGCTAAAAGCCTTGGAAGGCTTGTTTGCCAGGCTGAGCTTGGTGGAGCCTCTGTGGTCAGTGAACCAGAGGAGTTAGCCGTGTTAGTCTGTAGTCACAAAATCTGATGAAGAGAGCTGTGTTAGTCTGTAGTCACAAAATCTGACGAAGAGAGCTGTGTTAGTCTGTAGTCACAAAATCTGACGAAGAGAGCTGTGGTTCTTGAAAGCTTATGTTACGAGAAAGCTGGTTAGTCTTAAAGGTGCTGCTGGACTCTTTCCTATTCCACGGCCAGTGGTGGTGCTCCTCTGAATATCCAGTGTGGAGGGGGGGGGCAAACAATGGCAGGGGTGTCCTTCCCCCTCCCTGTCACAAGGGATCAAGCGGATGTCTGGCTGCTCTTCAGGAACAGGGCTCTGCTCTCCAGCAGCAGAGAAACGTCCCCAGTGGGCATTTTGAGTGCCCTGAAATCTTCCCCAGCGGAGCTCTGGGGCGTGTGTATGTAGATGAGCTGGCACCTGCCTTTCCAGTAAGCCCTCAGACCTCACTCGTCCACCAAAACAAGTGACTTGCTAGCTCACCTGCTCGCTGTGTGTGAACATGCCTCGGTGAGTCATCTGTGGCAGAGCAGGGGCCTGAAGGGAAGAGCCCGTTCCCTGGCCTGCCTGGTCATCAGGAGGAGCCACTTATCACGGGCAGCCAGGTGAGTGCCGGTTTGCTGGCCGGCTTTTCGTCCTCACTCCCCAGTGGGGTGTGTGTGTGTGTGGGGGGGGGGTGTCTTCCGGTTGCTGTCTCCTTGGAGAGAAGGTTGCCAGTCCGGTCAGCCTCCCCCCCCCCCCGCCCCATATCTAGGCTGCAGCGACGAGGTTGTGTTGCTGCTGCTGCTGTGTGGGTTGGTGGGAGTGGCCTGCCGGTGTCCTTCCCAAGCCATGCTCTCCTTCCAAGCCTCCCTCTCCCGTGCCCCCGTTGTTGCTCTTCACTCCTGCCGGGTCTCTTGTTATTTCTGCTAGAAAGGGTCCTTCTGCCCCAGCTGACCTTTGGCCTTGCCTGTGCACTCTGATCGTGGGCCTGTGTGGGAAGGTGTAGCCAGTGTGGCATGCTGCCGGCTGTCTTGGGGCACTGCGGGCCCCAATGTGAAGTATTGCCACGGGCCTTTAAATGCCCTGGGGCCTGCTGCCTCCCTGTGCTGGGGGGCTCCTCTCTCTGCACCTGCCTTAGGCCTGCAGGGGGGGCTTGGCTCTGCTTGCCTTCCTTTAAGGGGCACAAGGCTGGGGGTATAGAGCTGGGCCTGCCCTCGGTGGTGCCTGTGGCATTCTTGCTCCGGTGAGCCTTCAGCTGTTCAGTGAAAAGCTTGGAGATCTTTCCTGCCAGCACACTGGATGTGTTTTTAACTCCTCTGTTGCTTTAGTTTGTAGGTGCTTTTTCTGGCCCTTGGGGATGTGTTGTTGTTGTTGTTGTCATTGCTGCACTTTATGTTGTGTCTTGATTTGCACACTGCTTCCCTCGGGGTTCCGCCTGGCAGCCCCGGACGGGACTCACAGATCCCCAGAGAAAGAAACTTGTGCCACAGGAACTGTAGCTTTACGCGATTAACATTTTAGCCGGTTCTGTGCTTTTGCAAGAGAGTCTGTTTACCAGTTTTGATGGGGAATATATCAGTAATTTGCCCCGGCAGCTAGCCAAAATATGTGGCTGTTACTAACAATGTAAAAGTCTCCGATCGAACAGTGCAGATAAAACAGGGAACCCGATAAAGAGCAGCCTGAGAGCGTGTTGGGTGGCGTGCAGGCAGCCCTGTAGACTTTTAAAACTTAGAAGAAGAACCTGTCATCGGGAGGCGAGGCCATCCTTTCCCTCTTTGTTCTCTGTTTTTAAAAATGAAGTATGTTTTAGTGCGCAGGTCCAGGTCTTCTCTGGACCCGTGTGGGCTAGGAGCGTTTGGCATTTTCTGCTTGGCCCCCAGGGAGACCTTCGGCATCCACCCGCAGGGGAAGCATGCTTGAGGGCTGGCCGTGGCCTGCGTGGAAGAGGAGAGACTGAGTCCGTTCTTAAATCATGCGAAGCAGCTGAAAGCGCTCTGGGAGCAACCAAGCTTTTCTTGGAGCAAACTGAGACTATTTTTATTTAAAGACTATTTGTTTTTATGAATGGCTCAGCATGTGATTATCCATGGTAGCTGTGCGTAAAAGAACCTGCCTCTCTGAGGTGTGTGTGTGTGTGTGTGTGATGTGTGGCCTTCTTCAAAAGCAAACTTCTCAGAATCCTTTGGGAGTGACACGCGGCTCTTACGGTTTGTCCTCAAAACAGTTCCAGAGTTGTTCTAAAATAGAGTTGTATATTCTCTGTCCTGCAGCAAGTTTTGTGATTCGCTGCATCTTGATTCTTATGAGATGCTCTTAATCTTGGGGTGAAAACAGCCGTACCCTCAAAGTGGAGCCTCTTCGCCTTTCCTCCCCATGCTGGGTGCATTTTGAGGAAGGGACGGCCTGCTTCAGGCCTTCCTCTTGTGTCTTTTGCTCTTGCTCTTTGGAGACAAGAGCCGAAGAAGAGCCCTACTGGATCGAAACAAGAGTCCGTCAGGTCCACCATCCTGTCTGACACAGCGGCCGGCCAGCCATCCCGGAGGGCCAAGAAACGGCGCGCAGAGGCCAAGACCCTCTCTTTGCTTTTCCCTCCCAGCACTGGGAGTCCGAGATCGACTGCCTCTGAGTGAGGATGGGATGAGGGGGAGCTGCTACCAGGACACCCCCAGGAAATACTGGCAGGAGCCCTGGAGAGAGTGCCCAGCCGAGGCCACCCTTCCGGTTTCACGAGGCAGGTAAAACAGAGAGAGGAAAGCTCTTGGTGGGCTGCAGGGGGAAGGGAGCAAGAGAGAGGGCCGGGCAAGGCGGCAGGCCAGAGCCCAGCCGGAGGTGCACTCGAGTCTCTGTGGAGAGGCCAGAATATACCCCTGAACTTGCCTTCAACTAAAGCCTGTAAAAGTGATTAATGTGCCCCCCCCCTTGACATCCTAGCAGCAGTCACCCCTCCAGCTGACCAAAGCTGCTTCTGATGAGCGCATGTTGGGCTCTTGAGGAACCCGGAGAAGAGCAGCGCTGTTGGAAAGTTCTTGTATATTTATTTCCTTATTTATTGACTTCATTTTTAGCCCGCTTTTCCCACTGCGACTCAAGGAGGATTACAAAACATTAAAAACGTTTCAATCAGACAGCGCAAAGACGTCCAAGTAACAATGCCAGGGGACTCGGACTGCAAACACGACAAAGCCACGCGGACGGAAGCCCGAGGCACGGCACACCAGGTCTCTCTAGTAAAGTCTGGGCTTGTGAAGGAGGCAGGCGCTGTTCACAAGGCGGGGAAATGGCTGTTGGGTTTGTTCTTCTCTTTTAAGAGAAAGAGTTGGGCAGAGTTAGGCAGGAGGATCAGGAGCTGTTCTCCGTGAGCGCTCTCTGGGGCCTCCGTGCCCAGCAGCTGCGGCTCTTTGAGCCGACCGAGCAGTGGCGGTTCTTGGGCCCCCCCTTATCCCCCTCCTTAGGCCGGTGAGCTGCTGGGCCTTGGTTATGCACGGCCTGCGCCTGGCTCGGCCCTTGGCCCCTCCTCGGCTCCTGCGTGGTCTTCCCTTCTCTCGTCCCTCTCTCTTTGGAATGGAACTGCACAGTTGCGGGAAAATATGATGCCTGCTCAGGAGGGTTTGGAAAGAGCAGACGGGTGCCTGAGTGCCGCTTGACTCAGTCTGCCGTGCAGAATACACTGTGACAACTTGGAAAGGGGGGAGGAGGAGCTTGGAAACCTTCCCCTCCCTGTTTTGAAGTCATAAAACGTGATGTGTGAATCATGTGGAAACACAGATTTTAGCAGAATAAGAGGTATGATGAGCGTGTTGCTTTTTTGGGATGATGTGCGACTGGAATTCCATGTGCTGCTCTCACACCCAGCAAAATACATGGCCCCGGGGGTGGGGGGGTGGGGAGCAGGGGGCGTTGTCCAAGGGCTGCCAACCTATAAAATCAGACCTAGTTCATTTTTATAGTGATAAAACATTACATCTGCAAATGCACATTTCATTTATTTTTAAAACGAATGTATCTGTTTAAAAATGCTCATCGTCCTCTTGATTCTCTCCCAGAATTTGGAAAATAGTAAAGAGTCCAGTAACTAACCAACTTTATTAAAGCATAAACTTTCAAGAACCAGAGCTCTCTTCGTCAGATGCATCGACAGCTTTCGAGAACCACAGCTCTCTTCGTCAGATGCATCAAAGCTGACAATGCATCTGATATAGAGAGCTGTGGTTCTTGAAAGCTTATGCTACAATAAAGTTGGTTAGTCTTAAAGGTGCTACTGGACTCTTCACTATTTTGCTACTACAGACTAACATGGCTAACTCCTCTGGATCTATGACCAGAATTTGGAGTTTCCCTTCACCTGCACTGCTACATGTAAGTGAAGCTGCTGTAAACTGTGAAACCAGTTGGTTCCACAGGGTCTTTCCCAATGTCAGTAGCTGGAGATGCCGGGGTTTGAACCTGAGGCAGTCTGTATGCAAAGCACGGGCTCTGCTGCCGAGCTGTGCCCTTTCCTGGTCTGGTTCCCAGCTCAGGAGAAGGGCAGGAGGGTCTCCCAGCCCTCATCCTAGGCTTGGGAGGGCAAGACTTGGAATGGGAGCTGCAGAGAGCTGGCTGTGGCTCAGTGGTTAGAGCATGTGGAGGGATTTCCAGCCCTGGCGTCTGCATCAGAAAGTTCCTGGTAGCCGACGTTGGGAGAGACGGTGTCTCTGTGGGAGTCCCTGGACTGCAGTTGCCTGGCAGAGGAGACAAAATTGAGCTGAGTCAGTAGGAGGCATCTCCATAAACGCGTATGAGCCGAATGCCACAGGTTGACTCATTTATTCACATGGGGTGATGCCTGATTGGCATGGGTTGGTTGGTTGCTTGAGTTAATTAATGAATTAACATTAGGAGGAAGTCCTCTTTCTAATGTGATGCCTGTAGCTGTTTTCTTATAAAACTAGCAGACTGGCTTTCTCAGGACGCTCGCATGTCCATGCCGACTGAATTTCTAAGAGTTGATAACTTGTCTGCTCTGGACTCATTTCAAGCTGGTCTGTGGGACAGAACCGGTGCCGGTGGCTTTATTTGATGATCTCCATCTGAGACCAACACCGTGCCTCCTTGTTGTTCCTACTGAATTTCTCTGAAGCCTTTGACACAGCAGAACAAGCTGTTTTGTTGAGATGTCTGGAGGCAGGAGTAGGTATCAGGGGATGTGCTTTGGAGGGGTTTAAACCGTTACTTACAGATGGGACTCAGAGGATTGCTGTTGGAGACCACTTCTCATCAGTGTGGGACTGGGCGTGTGGGGTTCCATGGGGCGCAGTCGCTTCCCTCATGCTGCTCAGTGTTTATGTACAATCGTTAGGAGAAATTATTCATCGTCTGGGAATTGGGTATCACCAATATGCTGTGATGATACCCAGCCATGTCTCTTTCTAGCCAGATCTGGTGATGTGGTAGGGTGCCCTGAGTCTTCACCTCTTGGTTGTAGTTAAATGGCTAAGAGTGAACAAAACGAAATCTTGGCGAGACTTAGGTAATGCTTGTTGAGAAAGATGAGCTCTGGAAGGACGTTGGTCAAGAGCGTAGTGGTTTTGGTGGATCCAGCGTTACTGCTGGAGAAGCAAGTTAATGCAGCTGCAAAAAACCTCTTTTTTCCCAGCTCAAGTCTGGCCTGGAAGATAGCCTTAGCACAGCCAGTCTGGCCACCCGGGATCCAAACTGGCGGAGACTGACCAAGAGAGAGATCTTGGAGTCGTGGTGGATAACTCACTGAAAATGTCGATACAGTGTGCAACGGCAATAAAAAAGGCCAACGCAACGCTGGGGATTATTAGGAAGGGAATTGAAAACAAATGGGCTAGTATCCTAATGCCCCTGTATAAATCAATGGCACAGCCTCATTTGGAATACTGTGTACAATTCTGGTCACCATACCTCAAAAAAGACATTATAGCACTGGAAAAAGTGCAACTAGAATGATTAAAGGGATGGGACACTTCCCCTATGAAGAAAGGTTAAAGCCCTTGGGGCTCTTTAGCTTGGAGAAAGGACGACTGAGGGGTGACATGATAGAGGTTTACAAGATTATGCATGAGATAGGGAAGGTAGAGAAAGAAGTATTTTTCTCCCTTTCTCACAATACAAGAACTCATGTGGGCACTCAATGAAATTGCTGAGCAGTTGGGTTAGAACGGATAAAAGGAAGTACTTCTTCACCCAAAGGATGATTAATTCCACGTGGAACTCACTGCCTCAGGAGGTGGTGGCAGCTTCAAGCATAGACAGCTTCAAGAGGGGATTGGATCAACATATGGAGCAGAGGTCCATCAGAGGCTGTTAGCCAGAAGGTCTAGATGGACCTCTCTGTCTAGGGCAGTGAGGCTCTGTATTCTTGGTGTTTGGGGGGGGGGCAATCAGAGGGAGGTCTTCTAGTGTCCCTTCCCCACTGGCAGACCTCCTGAGGACACCTGGGTTTTTGGCTGTTGTTTTGGCAGAGTGTTGGACTGGATGGGACATTGGCCTGATCCAACATGGCTTCTCTTATGTTCTTACCTAGCCATGGTCATATCAAGGCTAGACTTCTGTGCCTGGAGTCTCTACAGGGGTCTGCCCTCAAAGTCAACTCTGAGTCTTTAGTTGGTACAGAACACTGGAGCTTGGTTCTTAGTGGGGCCTGGACAGAGCGTAAGGATCACGCCCGTTGTGCAGTCGCTCCACTTGGTGCCCTTCAGTTACCAGGTCCGGTTCAAAGCTGTCCCTTGCGAAGCCCATGAACTGGGACCCTCATACCTGCAGGACGGCCCCTCACCTTTGTTCTGCCGTGAGAGCACCACTCACCTGAGCGGAGCCTTCTGAAGGGGCCACCCTGCAGTTGGGGTGAGATCGCCAGCTGCTTGTGAGCCGCCTTGCGAAGTGGCCTGCCGCAAGTGGCTGGGGAGATCCCCACACCGCTGTCATTCTGCAAAGCGGAATTGATCAGGAGGGTGTTCTTGTGGAGGAAATAGGGCTGCCCTAAAATGAAACTGTTCAGGAGGGTGCTTTCGGCAAGGGAATAGAGCAGTGAACTATATCAGTGTGTAAAGTGTGCTTTATCTGTGTGCTGTATGTATTATCCTACTGTCACGGCCTTGTTTTTATATCTGTAATACTGTTTTCAGCCTTGGTTTAACATACCATGTCTAATACGCTGTACTTTATCTTCGGCTGCTGTGATCCTAGTCCTATTACATCGCTTATTAAATGTTGTGTCTATCGATCGCATTGACTTAGCCTGTGCCTGCGCGATGGAAGCGCCAGGTTGGGAGCTGTGGATCCAGTGTACTGCTGGTAGCGTGAGGCAAAAGGTTCTGTGTTTTGGGCTTTCATTTGCTTGCTGCAGTTGAGGGCTTGACTCTGGAACCTCTCAGGGGAGGCCTCCAAACCCCCTCCTTTTAGGCCAGACCCGAGTGTGAGGGGGCTGTGTAGATTATTCCCCTTGTTGTTTGGGGGGATGTCCCTTGCAAGGAGACAGCCAGGAGACAGTTTTCTGCTTAGCCCATGCAGTGAGTCCGGCCAAACATCTTGCATCTGACAAAGAGAGCTGTGGTTCTCGAAAGCTTATGCTACAATAAAGTTGGTTAGTCTTAAAGGTGCTGCAGCTACAGATTAACCCGGCTAACTCCTCTGGATCTGTGCCCAGGCAGTGAGAATAATACATGGGAGGGGGAACCCACACGCAAGCCCTCCCCATCTCCAGAGGAAAGCAGGAAAGGACTCGAATGAATGAATCAGTGTTTGTCCTTCCGATCCTTCGATGTGGGCCAAATGCAATCGCACATGGAGAGGGCTTTGTTAATGCTGCCTTGAAATGGGGCAAATTGGAGGGGCTGGAAATATTTTTGCAGCTTTGATGTTGAAGCGGTCCCCTTTGGGTTCTGCCTCATGCTTGCTTTTTGTGGTGCTCGATGGCTGCCTCCGTCTTCTGGTTTTGAAAAATGGCCCTGGGACGCCCTTCCTGAACGAGAGGCTGAAGTGCTTGACAAGACGTGCTGTCTCCATAAGAGAGTTATAGTGGCGTGCTGCGTTACGTGTGACCAGCTCCTCAGTGGTCCGGGGAAAGGAGCCCTCTTTGTAATGGCTGTTACCTGGAGCTTTGGTCTGAGTGCACCCGAATGTGCAAAAGCAACATGGGGGCTGGGAGTATTGGTGTGGCTGTATTCGTGGGAATAGCGTGTTGGGCAGTGGACACCTCTCTGAGGATTATTTGGGCAAGCGTGCCATGGGGAAGGAGCATCCGTGCATCTGGCATCTCCTGCTTGCTTCACGAAGTGGGCATAGAAGGGCTTGACCACCTGCCACTCGTCTATGACGTTTGGCTGTCCGCAACTTGTAGAGCGCAAGCGTGTGCAAAGAGAAGCACGTGGCTCGGCGCCATCAGCACAATGTGGGGGATGTGCTCTGTGTTGCTGAGGGGGGAACTTGCACCAGAGCTGCTGCCAAAAATGGCATCTGGGCGCGTTTCTGCCCTGACGTACAGAGGAGGAGGACTGGGGGTCTGGAATGGACTGGATGGGTCCAGAAGGAAGTGGGGAGGAGTGAGATGGGAGTTGGCCAGTTTAAATGTTCCCTGCTGAGAGCTTGCTAAGCAACCCCCCCCAAGGAATATGGACCCTGGCCTGCTTTGCAGGGCTGCTGTCAGGATAGTAGCAAGAGAGTGAGTGCTGGATCCCAGAAACTGGCTTCTTGCTCCTCGGGCCAGAGAGGAGGCGTCAGCAGGGTCTAGCCTGGCACGGGTGGACCACTTTGAGCGCTGTCAAGCGACGCCTGCTCCGAATGCTGCTTCGGCTCCTCGGAGCTCTACTCTTCCTTCAGAATCTTCAGATCGCTTTTTTTTTGAGGTCTTGCAATCGTGGCCTGTTACGTGGTGGGGGGGGGCGCAGGGATTGATTGTTCGGCAGCCTCCCCGCACGGGGCTGTTCTCTCCCCCCCCCGCCCCCCGCCCATGCCTGAGGAACTCCTCCAGCCTCTTGGGTTTGGTTTTTTCCCTGCCTTACATACTTCGGGGTTTGCATCATAGCTGAAGAGGCGTAGAACTTTTGAGAATCCCTGGCAGCCCAGGGTCACATTGTGTCATGCACGTTAGAAGGAAAATATTGCTGATGGCTGAGCGCTCTCTTCTTTTCGGTCCTTGGGATATGCAGCGGCATTTGTAGGCGTCTTCCTGGCCATCTCTGGCTTGCCATTCCCATTCGATCCACTGAGTGGCTGATTGAATAAAAAACCTTTATTTTTGCCCTGCTCTTGTAGGGTACTGGTCTTAACTTGAGCACATTAAATTATTTCAACCTTTTATTTGTAAGTCCCCTTTTTCTACTTCCTGGTCCTCATCATCACAGAGAGAAATATGGCGGTGGGTGGGTGGGAGGGGGAAGCCACAGGGAATAGCTGTGATTTTTGAGCGCCAGTTTCAGCCTGTGGATGCCCACGGCCTTCAGACTGCCGCCTTCTTGCCATGTCCTCTCTTAGGGCGGGCTGTGTGGCAGCCGTTAGGTCATGGGCTTTTCCTGGGGTGGGTCCCGTCCTGTGGAATGGCTTACCGGAGTGGGTGTGGAAGATGCTGTCACACTCGATGCATTCGGGAAGGCACGCCATGACCTTGTTTCAGAGGGTGTCGGAGGAAAAGGGGGCATATTTGGCTGCGGTGTTTTTGTCTTGGCAAAGGGCTGTGCTGTTGCGTCCTTGCAACCTGCTGTTGCTTTCTTAGCTGCTTTGAGGCTCTGGAGGTAAGGTGGGATGCGAATATTTTAAATCAATCAATGGTGAGGAGTTGCATTTGCTGCCTTTTTATGAGAGTTTGGTTCATTTGGTGATCTGGTGTCAGTGGATTCCTTTCAGGGAATGGTTCAGATACCAGTCGCCTTGTGGGTAATGCTGAGAGATCTGGGATCCATCTCTGGAGAGCCTCTTGTCCTCTGTAGTATTTTGGACTTCTGACTGCATCAGCCTCCCATAGGGAGGGAGGGAGGGAGGGAAGAAGGCCAGCCTCTTCTCCATCGATTAGGAGATGCTGCCCTAGGGAAGAGTGAATGGTGGCCTAAGTAGATATACCCAGTTGCTGTGCATAAAGACCTTATATTTTGGAAAGCGTATTTGTGTATAGTTGGTTGGTGTGCGATATATGCTTGCGAGTGGTGAATGGCAGAGACTCCCCTTTCTGTGCTTGAAATCTTGGTTCTTTATTAGGTCATTTATACCCTGCCTTTCTCCTGGGGGGGCGGGGGGGGGGGGCTGAAAAGGCAATGCTCGCTATGGATTGTGACTTCTGCTCTCCTGCCGGTGGGCCAGTTTGCTTGCGAGCACAACTAAAACCGGCCTTAAGTTCTCCCTCACGAGCCATTTTGAGGAAAACTTCTTGTTCAACTTCAGTGTAAAGCCTTTAGGAGAAATGATACGGAGCTATGGAACTGGATGTCATCAATATGCAGGCGAGACCCAGTGCTTAATGTCATTTTCCAGGTCCCCTGGGGATGCAGTAGAAGTCCCAAGTCGCTGCCTAACAGCTGTGGCCAGACGTCTGACAGCAAACAGATTGAAACTGGACCAAGGCAAGACAGAAGCGACGCTGGCTGGGAAAGGGGAGATTTTGAAGGACATGGTGCTTCCCGCTTTTTATGAGCCCGCTTGCGGGGAGAGTGGATTATAAATATAATACATTAAATTAATTCAGTTGACCCTATGGGTTAAACTGGATCCAACGTTGCTTCTGGAGAAGCAAGTTAATGCAGCTGGGAAAAAAGGCCTTCTCACAACTCAGGCTGGTCTGGAAGATGGCCCCTGCCTTGACGTGGCCAATCTGGCCCCCTGGACTCATGACGCTGTAACCTCAGGACTAGACTACTGTAATGCACCTTTCATAGGACTCCCCTCAAAGGTGATTTGGAGGCTCCAGCTGGTGCAGAATGCCGCCGCTCGATTATTACCAGGACTTAGGTGGCGCATGCATATTGCTCCCATTCTGCAGTCACTGCACTGGCTACACATCAGTTACCGGGCTCAGTTGAAGGTCTGGGCTATCACATACAAAAGCCCTTCACGGCCTTGGCCCCTCCTACCTGCAAGACTGCCTTTTCCCCTATGCCCCACCACAGCAGCTTCGCCCATGTGAACAGGGCCTTCTGTAGATACCACCCGGCCAGTGGGCAAGATCAGCAACTGCCTGTACGTGTGCATGCTCTGCCGTGTCCCCCGCCTTATGGAGCAGCCTGCCTGAGGAGGTCCGGAAAGCTCCCTCTCTCTTGGTTGTCTGCAAATGCTGCAAAACTGAATTATTCAGGAGGGCTTTTTTACTTGGGTCTCCGGGCTATGCTATGAGGTTCATCCAGAGAGTTGTTTTGGTAAAGTGATAGCGACTGTGGCCTTTACGACTGACTGTCGCTGCAAGTATGCTGCTACTGGGTAGTCGGCGTGTCGTTTACCATGCCATGGTAAATTGCTTCTGTTTTGTTTCAGCTACTATGCAAGAGGCCTCCCCTGATGGAGGAAGGCTCTTGCATGGAGAGAAAGGGGCGTCATTAGGAGAGCAAGCATGGGATCCAACCCAGTGTATTTACTAGTAGGAGCAGGGGTCATTTCGTAGAAAAAGAGCTGGAGGAACTCATTAGCGTAACTCATCAGCATATGCCACACCCCTTGACATCACCAGAAGTGTGTCATTAGCATAACTGATTTGCATATGCCACACCCCTTGCCATCACCTGTCCTGGCTGTTTTGGACCCAATCCTGGCCATTCAGGGCCGAAATTGGGCCCAAAGTGGCAAAAAGGGGCTGAAAATGGCCGAAAAGGGGCCCAAAATGGTCAGGGTCGGGCCGCTGCTGAGTGGGAGAGTGACCCACCACCCATCAGAGGCCCAATGCGGGCCGTTTCGGCCCCAATCCAGGCTGAAACAGGCCCAAAATGGCCGAGAGTCAGGTGGGCGGAGCCACCTGACATGGGACCTCTTTGGGGAACTGCGTTCCTGCGCGTTCCCCCTCAAAATGAGCCCTGAGCAGGAGTAATCTGCTGGCAACTTACAGCTAGTTCAAGCAGTCATGTGCAAATAGACCATTGCCGGGGATTTGACTTGTAGGTGAACTTTCCCGTCCTTAGGGGCAAAGGCTACGATTCCCCGATTGCTCTGTGGCCGGGGCTGTGTTCGCGTGGAGTGGGATTGTGCGTGAAGAAGGATGCTTGCACCATGCTGTGTGTGCCGCTGCACAAGCAGTCTTCCTCTCAGCATGGTGAAGGGCAGTCGCATTCCCAGCCTGAGGCAAGCAAGAGTTGTGCAGTGCCCGAAGATCAGGCTTGAAAACTGAAGCCAGGGTTCATGCCACACCTGCCTGCTGCTTACCTCTGGGCCAAATTCTTGACCCCTGGCCTTCTATTCCCGCTGCAGGAGCATGCTCTCCCCACTGCCCAAGAGATGAACTTGCTTTGTCATCTTGTTGACAACTGATACTGGTTCATTTACTGATCTTCGGAGGCTTTTTGCTGTGTATCTTGTGTCGTTGGGATACTCACGGGTGGGTAGAGGTCTTGCCTGGATGTATTCATTGTTGCCCCATTTTATCAACCTCAAAGAATCTGTTTTTCTTCAAGCAAGCCCCTTGGAGGTGATGTTGTTGATGCAAGGGACAGAGGACTCCCAGCCGACACAGCACATTCCTTGTGATGTGGCTCACGCCCCCCCCCCCCGCCAACAATACAGAAAAGCTACTGTGTCGGGCCTGGTTGAAAGGCACAGCTTGGACTTGGCAAGTTTCCCTGCCATGCCGAACACAAAAGATGCTCGGTTCTCTTGTTCAACTCATCTGCCCGAGATAAAGGTTAGAAGCTTGAAAAGACGGAAGCCAAGGCTCTTTCGGCAGACCTGCAGCCCGTCCCGAAGGCTCAGGGCAGACCTTGGCTGACCAAAACACAATTCCAAATATCTCACTTTGGCCTGGAACGGACGTGGCAAAAAAGCCTGCGTGGAAGGCTTCTCTGGACCCGGCTCTTCCTCTGCCAAAGGCAAGCCAGTGCGGCCACCCCCCACCCATGTTTTAAGGGTCTTGGTGGGAGGGGTTGAAAAAGCTTTTTCTCGGGAGGTGCAGGGGCACGTGCAAAAGGGGATCAGTCAGGCCGGCATCTGATCATCCGAGTAAGAATCGTCTGCAGGCGGCCTTGGCCGAGGTCTGGTTCTCGTTACGCTTCCCATCAGCCGTGGTGCCACACTGGATTATTGTGAGCCCGTGTAGGCAAGTGAGCTGGCAACTTGTTTGCCCTGCTGCAGGGGCAACATTTGGGAGCAGCTTGGAGTCCTCCGTAATTCCCTAACTGCCGCAGAGAGCAGGTTCCTAGAGCGGCTCTCTTCCCTGCTCGGCCTGTTGGTGGTGCCTGTGGGCATGGCTGCCGGGGACTCCCCCTCTCCCCTGTGGGCCCTGGCTAGAAGAGGGCTCTCTGCTCCTCCGCTGCCGGGTGGGGCTCACAGGACTGGGCCAGTGGTGGCGAGAAGCCGCGGTTCCTGCTTGCCACCGTGCCCCATGGCCTTGAACGCCCCTCTGCCTGGACTTCTGCTCTTCCTTCCTCAGGGCCGCTGAGCTGCCAGGCACATGGCACAGACTGTTTGGCCTCCTAATTTATAGTTTGCTTTGGGATTGGGCTCTTGGAAAACAGGAATTGCAGTGCAGTTCATGTTCTCTGGGTGTGTAGGCTTGTGGCTTCTCGATTTCCTTTGTTGCTGCTTTAAATGTCTGTCCCAACATTTTGGGATTCCTGTGGAGAATTCTTGCTGTTATACCTGCCCAGGAGAAATGAGAGTTCAAGGTTACCCTTACCATGGGTTAAAAAAATAATCACTGGTTTCCTTTTAAAAAAAATTCCTGCAAATTAACACTCTTATTTTTTGTTTCTTAGAAGTAGCTTGTGTGCCAGGCTTTGTCCAAAGCCTGAAAGTCAGCCCAAGGGGGTGGCAAACTCCAAGCGGGCCAAGAGTCTGTGGTGCAGAGTCCCGTGGGTGAGCTCTCGTGCCTGCCAGTACCATGTCTGAATGGGGCCGGCCTTTCTTCCTGGAGAAGAGGCCCCCACTGAGTGCACCTTGCTGCAAACCCCCCCCCCCAAATCCCAGAGCCCTCTCTTTGGGAAGGCTTTATAAAGGCAGTCTGTGTCCCAGTGTGGAGATGGCTTCCCTTGGGCTGCCTCTGGCCTTTGGCACGTCCTCCCAAGTTTGAGAGTAGTGTACCTGTTGGGTGGTGGGCCTCTGGCTGTTCTTGAGGCCTTGGCCCCACCAGCTCCCTTGGGGCGAAGCCACAGAGCGATCCAGATTGCCACCCAGTGTGACACACATGTGTGGTAGGGGGCCTGCCCCACTGGGGCAGCCCCCCCCATCAGAACAGCTGTGTTGCGCCACAGGGTGGGTGGAGCTTGAAGCGCACAGTGGGGGGGGCAGATGCGGTGGATGCCGCTCCCCTCTGGAGTGAGTGGACATTTCAGCTTTGCTGGGGGCGGGGCGGGAGGGGGCAGGCTCTAGCCCTTGTTAGGAGCTTGGCTCTTCTGGGCAATGCTGCTCCACCTGCTGGGATGGGATCGTCCCTCCTTGCCCTTGGGCCTGGGCAGAAAATCCTCTGAGTTTATCTGTTTCCAAAACTGAGGCGCCGCTTCGTCCCAAGGTAGCACAGTGTAGTTGTAGGTTTGTGATCTTGCAGGAGATGAATGTCTCCAGCTTGCCTTTCTCTCTCGCCCTTCCTCCCGGGTCCTCAGAGTGGGCACATACGAACAGGTGGAGCTGCCTTATGCGGAGTCGATCCGTTGATCTGTCATGGTTGGCGTTCTCTCCTCGGGCTGGCGGCAGCAGCAGCACCTCAGGACCTCAGAGGTCTCCTGCCTCGCCTGCTCCTTGACCCTTTTAGTGGGCGAAGCTGCCAAGCAGGCGCTCTGCTGCTGAGCTGTGGCCCCTCCCGCCAGCTGGGTGGTCCCTCCCTTTCATCTTCACAGCAAGCAGGTTAGGCTGAGGGGGAATGACTGGCCCCAGGTCATCCAGTGAGCAGCACTCTGAACCCGGGGGCCCCCTGTCTACATCTCATTCCCTTCAGCAAAGAGCTGCTCTGTGGTGTTGATTCCCTGTGTCGGTTTGTGCTCTGTTTCCTCAGCAGATTGAAGAGCGAGCCTGGATCGATGCCCCACCAAATCCCAGCCACCTGCCCAGAATTTATGATCACATGACCCTGGATATGGACGTCGTCCTCTCGGATTTTGTCCGCTCAACAGGGGCAGAGCCAGGATTGGCAAGAGACTTACTGGAAGGTAAAAAGGATCTCTCTCTCTGTGCTTGCACAGTAAACTCTCCCCTACTTTTATTCTCTTGGGTCAAGACTTACAACCCTTAGAAAATAGTAAAGAGTCCAGTAGCACCTTTAAGACTAACCAGCTTTATTGTAGCATAAGCTTTTTGAGAACCACAGCTCTTTTTGTTAGATGCATCTGACAAAGAGAGCTGTGGTTCTTGAAAGCTTATGCTGCAATAATGTTGGTTAGTCTTAAAGGTGCCACTAGACTCTTTACTATTTTGCAACTACAGACTAACACGGCTAACTCCTCTGGATCTAGAACCCTTAGAAAATTAGAGCTACTTTTCCAGTGCTGGAACTGTATTTACAGTCCGGACATGAGGGCATCCATCCCTGTCCCTTTACTTACTTCCTTATAGCCCTCCTATAAATAAAAAACAGATACATAAATGTAACCTTGTTCATACCAATATTCAGCCAGCGAGGTAGCATGTGTCATACAGCACCACACGCTGAACAATTCTCAGAAAAAGAAAAAGAGGAAAAGAAGCAGAAAAAGAAGAGGAAAAGGCAGAAAGACAGATGCACTCCTCTGGGTCATGAGCATCACATCACTATCCTAAATGCTTATTAGATATTTATTAGTTCTTCACTGTGCTCAAAGCTTTAATCGCTGTTTACACCGAGGCTTTTCAAAAAAAGATGCCAGAAATCAAGAGCTGTTCCCCCATAAATGGAAAGCAGTCCCTTCCGAGCTGCCGTGGCCAGTTGGTTGAGTGGCTGGGATGGGATGTGAATCGGCAGTGCCGTGAGCCCTGCAGGCGGCCCCCGGTCAGCCCCTCCTCTCAGCTGAGCTCCCCAGCTGTGTTGTGGGGATAATGATGACACTGGCCTTGTTCACTGCTTTGTCGAGTGGGCGCTAATCTGTCCAGAAGGGCAGTAGATAGCCACACGGTTGTTATTTCCAGCATCTGTTCTGAAGGAGGTCTTTCAGACCACATCGCACGACGTACCATCTGAATGGAAGGCGTTGCTCCCCAAATGCCGTGTCACTCACTGGGCAGAAGGCCTTTTCGGGGTTGCTTGCCCAGTTTTATTTTTTATTTAAACAGTTTCACAAGCCCTGCTCTCTATGTTCCTAATGGTCAAATTTCCCATTGAGCTGGGCCCCTACCTTTTAAAATATTTATATTGCACTGTTTCATATGGTGGTTTTAAAATGGTAAAATGTAAGTTTTTAAGTGTGTTGTTTTGCAGAGAGAGTAACCCGCCCTGAACCTGCTAGTCAGGAAGGGCGGAATAGAAGTCGAAAGTAAATAAATAAATTGCCGGCAGCCCAACTCCTCGCAACCCCAGAGGGATATCCTTGGCATGAGAGGGCATTGGAGGGGTCCCTGTTAAGGGATTGTTTCTGCCACCCTTTGCCTGGCACCCTCCAGCCTGAAGACCCTCCTTCTACACACTGGCAGAGGTGCAGTCAGCACCGGAGTGGATCTGTTCTAATGGGTCCCTAAGGAGGTGTCTCCCTCTTCCAGAGGAGTTAGCCATGTTAGTCTGTAGTTGCAAAATAGTAAAGAGTCCAGTAGCACCTTTAACCAGCTTTATTGTAGCATAAGCTTTTGAGAACCACAGCTCTCTCCGTCAGATGCATCTGCATCTGACGGAGAGAGCTGTGGTTCTCGAAAGCTTATGCTACAATAAAGTAAGTTAGTCTTAAAGGTGCTACTGGACTCTTTACTATTTTGTCTCTCCCAGTTTCTCTAGGCCAGCAAGCCTACCTTCAAGGGAACCTGTTTGCTGTAGTGATGGTGTTTTGGAATTGCAGGCATAGCTGTTTTGATCCGTTGCTTCTCCTTGATTAAAATATCTTTTTTTCAAAACCTGTAACAAAATTGGCTGATAGCTCTACTCTTCCATTCCTTGGCTCACACCCACTGGCCAGGATTGGGAGGTGGGGCACTAAGTGGTGTGTTGGTGGTGGTGCTTGGGGACAAGACACCTTGTGTGTTCCCTTGCTGGGGCGGGGGGGGGGCATTGCCAGTGTGCTGCCGTCCAGCTGCCTTCCCGGAGTGTCACTTTTGTGCTTCCACGAGGAGAAGGGGGGGTGCCCAGCTCCCCAGGCCAACTATCTCCTTGTCCCCTCCCCAGGGAAGAACTGGGATCTGAGCGCTGCACTGAGTGACTTTGAGCAGCTGCGCCAGGTACATGCAGGGAACTTGCCACATCCTTTCAACGAAGGGCGCAGCTTTAAGCCTGTAGAAAAGGACGCCGTTCGCTCCGTGCGGCCTCCCCTGCAGCGCCAAGATGACATGGTCCAGGGTAAGTGGTGCCCTCTTCCGGGTGGGAGGGAGGCTGGCGATTGGCCTGTCTTTGTTGGAAGGAGAAGATCTGCTGTCGTGATCAGGCTGGGGCCTGGGTGTCAGAGCAAAATGTGTCCCCGCAGAGAGGCTAAAAGTCCACTTTGCCTCATTCTACAGTCTGAATAAATGCTATGGCTCAAGATGAATGGGCACAGATCAGGAGAGGGAGGGCGTGAAGGGATGAGCCAGGGCTTGGCTCTCGTGGCCCTTTCTTAGCTGCCCAGGGTAATGCCCATCGCCACCTTGGAGTCAGGAAGGAATTCTCCTCCAGGCCAGATTGGCCAGGGATCCTGGAGGTTTTCTGCCTTTCTCTGGGCCCAGAGCAGGGGTCACTGAGGGAGGTGCGGGGGGGGGAGGTAGCTGTGAATTTCCTGCGCTGTGCAAGGGTGGGTCTAGATGATCCCTGAGGGACATCTTCCAGCTCCGTTGGAACTGGAACTGGGCAACTTAGTTTTCTCCACATACTGGCCAGAAGCAGGTGAGGCCTTCCCACTTTTCTCTCTGCTTGCTTTTTTTCTTGGAAGTGAAAGCCATGATGTAGGGGACCTAATTCTGGGAGGGAAAAATATACCCTGTCCTGCTCGGGAAGCAGGTTGGGCGCCTCCAAACCGGACTCCTTTTCCCTTGTCTGTTTCCAGAAAAGCGCCTTTCCCGGGGGATCTCCCACGCGAGCTCCACCATCGTCTCTCTGGCTCGCTCCCATGTCTCTAGCAATGGCAGTGGCAGCAGCGAGCACCTCCTCGAGATGCCCATTTGCACCTTCCAGCTGCCTGACCTTACTGTGTACAATGAGGAATTCCGCAGCTTCATAGAGCGGGATCTCATCGAACAATCCATGTTGGTGGCGCTGGAGCAAGCTGGTAAGTGCCGGCCCTGAAATCCAGTGTCCCACTTTCAGTGAGGGGGCTGCTGCTGGACGCGCCCCGTTGCTTAACCCCAGTGGGGCCTGCATGTGCAGAGGGCCGGGCGTGGTTATGGTGTGGTCACATAAGTGCAGTCTGCACATGCTCAGGGGCAGCCTCTCCATTACTGCTTTTTAGTTTGCTGAAACGGACTTTCAGGACCGCCTGATGGCCTGTCTTGGGGCCTGAGAACAGGGTTTCTGCCTGCTGGAGAGGAAGCCGAGCTCTGTTGTTGGCCTTGTAAGTCCTCTGATGTGAACCTGCCGGAGGTTTTAAAAGGGGACCTTTACAAGCAGGGCCCAACCCAGCAGGGAGCGCGTTCAAGTGCGTTGAGTCCCAGGTAAAACAAACGCCCCCCCGTCGAGGAAGGCTTGCCGGCTGGAACCCACGGATGGTGCTGCATTAGGCCAGGGAATAGTGAGGCCACTGCTCTGTGCTGAAGGCAGGGGCTGGTGCCAGAGTGGCCCCCTGCCGAGGCTCTAACGGTGGCAGACGTGGCTGGGCCTCGCCAGCTGACCTTGCTGCTGCCTGCTGCATCTCTACACCGGGCGCAGATGCATGACCCACCCCCAGCGGAGGCTGATACGAAGGAGGCAGGCCCAGAGCTGATTCATGCAGAGACGTTCTGGGCAGCCTCCCCCTTGGGTGGGTGGATCCAGCTCACAGGAGCCTGTCTACACTGTCTCTGGCTCTTACAGCTGCTCATCCTCCAACGTAATCTATGCCCTCATGTGCCAACAATGTCCATCTGCTCTGTACATTGGCCAAATCAGCCAACCTCTGCGCAAAAGAATAAATGGACACAGATCTGACATTAAGAATGGCAACATCCAGAAACCAGTGGGAGAACACTTCAGTCTACCAGGACATTCCATCAAGGACTTAAAGGTCACCTTTCAAAAATAAAATCCAACAGGGGAAGCTGCTGAATTGGAATTCATATGTAAATTTGACTCAGGCTTGGATTGAATAGAGACGATGAATGGTTATCTCATTATTAGAAGTAACTGATCCCATTATCAGAAGCAACTGATTGCATCTACCCCGCCCTCCCCTCTCCACCTGCATATCTGACCAGTTTCTTCTTACCCTCCATGCATCTGACAAAGAGAACTGTGATTCTTTTTTTTTTAATTAAACAGTTTTATTGTAATCAAATGCATAAGATACAGATTGTAGTTTGTCATTTACAGAAAATTTTAGATTAAAAAACTTTACAATAAAGTGTAGTAAAATATAGCAGTTGCTTATGAGAGACAAAAGGCGAATGAATACTATTATACACAAGAACATGCATAAAACCCCTTAAATTTAGTAAGACACATAAAAGTAATTTACACATATGAATGTAAATAAAACTGTTTTAAGCCTAGATGGGATGTATTAATTTCAAGATATTCAAGGAAGGGAAGCCACTTTTCTAGAAAATTTGTGGTTCTTGGGAAGTACTCCATCTGGAGGATTTTATCGTGTAATTTCTCTGGGATGACGTGATCCCAGATTTTCACATACCGCCTGTGGATTGTAGGGTTGGCGTTTGACTTCCAGGGTTCGGCAATTGTCCTCTCAGCAGCCACTAGCAGGGTTTCAATGAGGTCTTTCCTTATTGCAGGTATACTAACTTGACAGTTATCCCAGATATCTAGAAAAATGAGTTCAGGCAATAATGGAATATGAAAGTTTGTGATTCTTGAACGCTTATGCGACAGTAAAGTTGGTTAGTCTTAAAGGTGCTCCTGGACTCTTTTCTGTGGTACTAGGTGAATAACTTTTTCTCCCAGCGCTGGAATTATTCTGTAGCACTGAAGCAGGTCTGCTGTATGTTTTCACAGGGCTGGAGTAGGGAGAGGTATTGGCCGGGGGGCGGGGGGGACGGGACTGGAAACTTGCACCAGCTGAATTGTCCTCTGCCCACCTTGGTGAAGGAGCTCTGGCCCCAGTTGTGGCCTTTAAGGGCCCATGCAGGCCTTTGCGGCAGGTCCTTTAGACTTTTCTGGTTGCTGGAGACCTTGAGTTTGCAGGTTGCTTTGGGTCAGTTTCCCAGGGCAGGCAACACTTTCCTTCAGCAGCATAATCCGTTCTTGCAGGTGCATTTGAGTGCTTGGCTACAAAACAGCAAAAAGTCCAGTAGCACCTTTAAGACTAACCAACTTTATTGAGGCATAAGCTTTCGAGAACCACAGATACATCTGACAAAGAGAGCTGTGGTTCTCAAAAGCTTACGCCTCAATAAAGTTGGTTAGTCTTAAAGGTTCTACTGGGCTTTTTACTATTTTGCAACTACAGAATAACACCGCTAACTCCTGGATCTATGACTACAAAACGAAAGGGATAGATCCAGTCACATCTCTGCTCCCCCCCCCCACCATTATAGCCTAAACGAGTCTGTCTAGCTGTTCTTCGGCACTCCCTCACGCTCTCTCTCTCAAGAAGCTTAGCGTAGTGCCTGCAAGGGCCCCGTTTGCCTCTTAGCCCTGAGCTCCCCGGAGGGGCTCTTCCCTGCCTCCGCTCCCTTCTCTGCAGCGTGCCGGCAAAGCTGCTCCCCTTGGAAGGATTGAGCCGCTCTTGTGTGCAAAGTTGTGTAAACCTCTTACAATGACTGTGATTCCTGCCTTGCCTAGGTCGCCTCAATTGGTGGGCGGTTGTGGATCCCAGCTGCCAGCGGCTGCTTCCCTTGGCGACTACGGGAGATGGGAATTGCCTGCTGCATGCCGCATCTCTGGGTAAGGCCCGTCCAGGGTTGTGCTGTGCGCCGTGGCTAATTGTCTCAGCCCTGGCGAAGTCTCCACTTGGCTTGCTTCTGACTCTCCCTGGAAAACAATAAAATGTCGCTAGTTCTTTTTCTTTCTGTATAGGTTTTATTTTTAAAAGGACATTAACCAATACATAAGATATTTCCCTAGTAAAACCCGTATGGTTAATGTTTACCTGTACTTCCACAAAGTGACCATATAAGCATTTCACTGGCAGGTTGGTTGACCAGCCGGCGGTGCCTCTGTGTTGAGGTTTTGTGTTTGTGTCCTTAGAGGAGGCTGCATTTTTTTTTGAATGATATGCTAACCGTCCTTTCGAGAATTACTGCATTTGAGAAGTAGTTATTGCAAGCAGGGGACCTGCAAGGACTTGTGGGATGCATCTCGTTTTCCTCTCCCCCACAAGCCCCCGTGGCTTCTCTCCTTCTCAGGCTTCCTTCCCTCCTCATCACCCACCAGCCAGCCTGCTTTTGTCTGCCCTTCCTCTTCCCCTCTAGCAGCCTCTCCTGGGAAGAACTCTGTGGTTGTAGCTGCTGGGCCAGCTTCGGCTCAGTTGCATAGTGCGGGTCACTCGGCTGGGCCCAGTTGCACGGCGGGAACATGCACGGACTTGCAGGGAGCCCCTCACTTCCCCCTCCGTCCCCCTCCCCATGCTATTTCCTCTCCTCCTTCTGGCAGCCTCCAAATCCTCACCTTTCCAAGCTTCCTTTGCTTCTTCACTAAGCCCTCATCTTCATCTGTATTTTTTTACGTACTTAATTTATACCGCGTTTTTTCCCACACTGGGAACCCAAAGCAGTTTTCAGCATTCCCTTCTTCATTTTATCCTCATAACAGCAACCCTGTGAGGTAGGTTAGGCTGAGAGTGTTTGGCCCAAAGTCACCCAGAGAACTTCCCATAGCAGAGCGGAGACTGGAACGAGGTCTCTGAGAGCCTCGTCTGGAACTAGAGCCGCTGCGCCGCACTGGCTTTTGCGAGGCTGAACAGTAGCGAGGGGCTGGGTCCAGGTCGAGGGGCAGCGGGTCGCCCGGTGGTTACTGCTGGCCGGGCTGTGAGGAGGCCCTTGCAGGCGGAAACCAAGGCGGGCCATCCTGTTGTCGTTGCCTCGCACCCTCTGCAACAGCCACTGATCGGGCATGCATTTCTGCTTCCGTCTGGGCAGAGGAGGGTTCACTTCTCATTTTAAAAAATTATTCTATTTTATTTCGATTTCGCATTTGGGGCTTTCCTCAGGTTTGTAGAGAGATCTGCCTTGCCTCTTCATGGCTTCAGTCTCCAGGCCACGTTGAGAATTAGATGTACTGATTTCTAAATGGGGAAAGGTCATGATGTTCAAAAAGGCCGTTAGAAGCTTCCTTTCTTTGTGCGTGTACCTGCAGGTATGTGGGGTTTCCACGACCGGGATCTCATGCTCCGGAAATCCCTTTACGCCCTAATGGATAAAGGCATGGAAAGGGAAGCGCTCCGGCGGCGCTGGAGGTGGCAGCAGACCCAGCAGAACAAAGAGGTCAGGCGTGAGGAGGGGCAGCCTTGCTTCCGAGGCCAGCGGGGAGGGGGTCTTCTGCTTAGCTGCTCAGCAGGGCTTCCTCTGGCGGGTGGGGATTCCCCAGGGTCTGGCAGTGGAGCGATGGGATGGGTCTCGAGCCTGCGAAGGCCCGCCCTGTGTTCTCCGGGTGAAGTGGGCTGCCACTTCCCTGGGGTGGTCCCCGTGGTCTTCTGCTTCACATTTGTAACTGCTGCTGGCAGGGGAACGTGTAGGAAAGATGCTCTGCCGTTTGTCCTTCTAATCGTGCATCAGAAGCAAATTAACCTAGAAAAGACCAAGGCTGCCCCCCCCCCCCAAGAGGTGTAATGAAAGGTGGTTGGCGCCCTGGTGAACCGGGCGATAGTTGTCTGTTTCAGTGAACTCAGTGGCCCGGAAATGCCAGCTGTTGAGCGGAAGCAGGGTTGATCCGCAGGGGTCGGGTGTTGAGGGGGACAACGAGAGGGTTTTCGCCTGGTCCAGTCCTGGCAGCCTCCGATTGCCAGTCATTCAAGGCTGAGGAGAGCAGCAAAGCTCGGGGGCTGGCGCCTGGCGCCTGGTGGTGAGCCCACAGCAGCTCCAGGTCCACCTTCAGACCAGCGTGCCCTCCCTGCCTGGCCAGCCTTGCTGCTGCAGGGGCGTCTCGCCTCAACCTTGAATCCATTTCTGGCCCCTCTGGGCTGTTAATTGGGGAAGGGCCACTTGAGAAGCCTGGATGTGACTTCCTTCCCAGCCAGATCCGGAGCTGGGCGCCTCCTTACCGCCTGCTCATTCCTCTCTCCCCCTGCCCCAGTCTGGTCTTGTTTACACAGAAGAGGAGTGGCAAAAGGAGTGGAAAGAGCTCATCAAGCTGGCGTCGAGCGAGCCTCGGATGCACTACGGCACCAATGGTGGCAACTGTGGTGGGTGAGTGGCACGGCTCGGGCTCTCGAGAGCTTTTACCCTGGAAATCTAAGATGGACTCAGAGCCTGCCGGCGCAGCAGCCTCTCATGGATCTGTTCTGCAGATAGCGGCTCCTGTCACAGGAGGCTGAAAGAAGGGAAGGCTCCTTCTACCCGGGGAGGGGCTCCCGTGAATGAAACGGATCCGTGGGGTTCAGCCCAGTGGGTCAACAGGAGAACGAGGAAACCTCCAGTTGTTTCGGCTGCAGTTGGGGAGCAGGGCCTCAAGGGCTGGGTCGTGTGCCTTGGATGGAGTGAACCAGGTGCCAGCCCGCCTGACTTCGGGCGCTCCCCTCAAAGCACAACCCATTGGGGTCTTCTTTCACGCCCCTGTCTTGGGGTCGCATCTCACTCTCTAGGCAAGAACTGCATTTCCTTGTGGTGCTGTCAGCGGTAACAGAATTTTATCCACCCTCAGTTAACGTGGAAAAGGCCTGCAGGCATTGGGGGAGAGGGGTGGGGGCTTGGTTGTTTTTTGGTGTTCTCAAGCACTCCCCCCCCCAATGTATCCAGTGGAAAATGGAAAAATGTTGAGTAGCACCGGGGGGGGGGGACTGTGAAGAATTTTATTTTTTTGGAATGAGTGCTAGTACTTTTTAAGAAAACAGTTTCCTCATTCAGAATAGTAAAATGAAAATACATAATGTAACACCATCTGTAGCATTTGATAATTACTCATGTTCGAGCATAATTTCAAAGCTAGGTTTGTGTAAATGTAAATAATTTTGGCAACTTATATAAATTTGGCAAATGTATATTGTGACAGATGCTACTTCTGTCCAAATAATAAGCAGTCTTGTTTTCTGTAGATTTCCCCCCCCCCCCCAATTCCTATTTTTTCCTATCTCTCAGTCGACAAAAACTAAGATCCATGTGCTAAGGTAGGGTTAGGGCGCAGCAGTTTGCATCTCTCTGTCTTAAGGATAAGGTCTGTTTGCAGCTTTACTTACAGAAAGTTAAGGAATGTGTTTGTTTGTTTGTTTGTTTGTCATTTATAGTCCACCTTTCTCACTATGACTCAAGGTGGCTTTTACAGTGTGAGATTAGATTAGTCCAGTCACTACCAAGGGAATTTCCATAAACAATGCCACAGGGTTAAATAAACACAAATTTACAAAGACCATTAGCAAGAATCCAATGTAGAGTTGAAGAAATGCTGAAACAGAACATAAGCAATTCTAGGGCTGATATTAGATAACATGAAGCTCATAGGAACACACATTTAAAGCAGCAGATACTACGTAAGGCAATATAGTGGTGAAGCCCGTGGTCCCTAACTCATTAGCAAAGCTTCTGAGAGACCCCCTCCCTACAATACAAAAGCCTTTTTGAATAATTTGGTTTTGCATCGTTTGCAGAAAGCTATGAAATTTAAATGTATAAATATGCCTGTTAGTACAAGATTATGTGCTATGGTTGTTGTGGGTTTTCCGGGCTGTATTGCCGTGGTCTTGGCATTGTAGTTCCTGACGTTTCGCCAGCAGCTGTGGCTGGCATCTTCAGAGGTGTAGCACCAAAACACTCTATACACGACAATAGCCCTGCAGAGAAGATTAGCACATCAAGCACCAATCCATATGCAAAAGAACCTCCTCAGGATACAGTGAAGCCTCCCGCCATTAGCATTCCACACCCTGGGAAACTCTTACAGGATGACTCAGCTCAACCCCACCCCTCCTGAGTAGATATAAATGACCTGCCAACAACTTTTCCACACTGTGACACTGAGAGATCTCTGTCTTTTGGTGCTACACCTCTGAAGATGCCAGCCACAGCTGCTGGCGAAACGTCAGGAACTACAATGCCAAGACCACGGCAATACAGCCCGGAAAACCCACAACAACCATCGTTCTCCGGCCGTGAAAGCCTTCGACAATACATTATGTGCTATGTTACAAATGATGCATTTTATGATGTTAAAGTAGTAAAATTCCTGACCTGGATAGCCCAGGTGAGCCTGATCTCATCAGATCTCAGAAACTAAACAGGGCCGGCCTTGGTTAGTAATTGGATGAAAGGCCTCCAGTGAAGACCAGGGTTGCAGAGGCAGGCAATGGCGAACCACCTTTGTTGATCTCTTGCCATGATAACCCCACCAGGGGTCGCCATAAGTCAGCTATGAATTGAGGGCACTCTCCTACCACCAAAGTAGTAAAATAAGAGGTTTGCTAGGAAAATAAGTATTGTATATGTTTGTCTTTACTACATTTCCCATTTTTCAAAACAAAAATCCTTGGCTCCCCAGAAAATTTGGTTGCTATGATCCAAACTCTGTGTCAAGAATATGCAAGTTCTGTACCCTGGAAATTATGTAAAATCAGTGCATCTGCAAAATTGGGGAGAGAAATGAATCTCTGCTCCCTTGGCCGGGGGGGGGGGCATATTCTGTAGCTGCAGCTCGGCCTTGAATATTGGCTTGAATATTTGAGTGGAGGTTAGATTTGGGTGTCCCTCTTCAAGTTTAAAGCCTCATTAACAATGGAAGTATGGGGGGGGGTTGCCTTTGAACGCCAGTGGCGCAATATTCAGGCCTTCCAGAAGCATTTCCTTCTGCCTGTGCAGTGTCGAAGGGTCCGAGGAACCAGTGTATGAGAGCCTGGAAGAGTTCCACGTCTTCGTTCTTGCGCACGTGCTCAAGAGGCCCATCGTGGTGGTGGCAGACACAATGCTGCGAGATTCTGGAGGGGAAGGTAAGGGCGGGAGCGGCTTGCCTCTGCGGAGGGCGGCTCCGTTTTCTGCCTGGAGGGCCGGGCTGTCCCCAAGCACCGAGAGAACCCATTCAGAGGGGTTTTGCAGGAGGCAGAGTGGGGTGCATGAGGGTGTGTTACATTAGGGCAGAATTTCCCAACCTTTTTTCCTTGGAGGAATCCGCAAATTAATTTTTCAAATCTTGAGGAACCCCTGCCCGTGAAAACATTTGCAGGCCAGAAAAAGGGAGGGCAATTCAGTTACTGCTAAATTATTATCACTTGGATTGTCAATGCACAGTAACAAGACAAAAATGAAAAAGACGCAGTACAACTCAATATAACCGTAATATTCTTGACATTCTGAGGGATATTTGGAGTGTTTCAGTATGTCAGAGTTTTGATCTATTTATTCCGTGATTTCTTGCAGCACCCTGGTTGGGAAGCGCTGCCTTAGGGAAATAAGACATACGTGTTTGGGGGAGATCTGATAGAGGCAGTCCCCATCTTCAGGGCAAGGAAGAGACTCCTAGGCCCAAAACAGCGTGCCGTATTGTATGCTCTCCTCCTCCGATTTATCCTCACAACAGGCTGAAAGAGCGTGACTGGCCCAAGATCACCAGCAGGCTTCCCGAGTCAAAGTGGGGGTTCACACCCCTCTCTCCCAGACCCTAGTCTGACACTCTTGCCCACTGTTAGGAAGCTCGCCTCCATGTTTACCAGCCCAGCCCGGGAGAACATGGCAACTGGGGAGGCTGCAGTAACAGCCCATTGCCAGCCACCGCCCTCCAGGGCACCACGATTATGCCATCGCTATGGCAGCGGGAGGAAGGCGAGCAGCGTGCAGCAACCGGGGAGGCCTTGGGTGCAGTCTCCCTGGCATTGGGACACACACACCTGGGAGGTGTTCCCCAGGGAGGAATGAGGCGGGCTGTGTAGGAGCAGCAGCAGCCAAGCCCCAAGGCTGGTTGCGCCTTATCGAGGGGGAGGAGCCGGGACCCGAGCAGGTAGGGCAGACACCTGATTAGTCCCCAGCTCTGCCTTTCTGGCAGGGATGTCCACTGGGAGAGGGTGGTGGGAGGAGCCCAGGGAGAGCTGTGGAGGAAGGTCGCAGCAAGTCCGACGTTGCCAGCAGGAAAGCCAAAGCGCAGCAAGGAGAGGGAGAAGGCAGTGCCACAGGAATCCCCCCTCTCCATATTCCCGAGGCCTGACCCTCGCCCCAAGACTGGAGAAGGGGCCCCAGGAGGGGGTGGTCGCTCCGGACTCCAGCCTTGATGTGAGAGGGGGACACCCGCGCTGGTTGCTTTCTGTTCTTACGGTGCACAAAAACACTTCTTGGTGCAGAAGGCAGGGCCACTGACAGAACTTTCAAACCCAGTTTGAGCCTGTTCATCACGGGAGCCCCAAAATCAGAGATTTTTTAAATTTCTGTGATTGCATGAATGTTTAGTAGCAGAAGACACGTGGGCACGCACACTGCCCTGCAATGCTCCGGGGTCTTTTGCACACCCTAACTTTTTAATGGTTTGGGCCCTTTCTCTTATACATGCAGCAATGCAGTATTTCCCAAACTGCTGTGGTTGCAGGACTAGCTAGCTTTTTATGAATTGAACTGGGAGCTGTGCTTCACTTTTATATCAGAACAGTGACTCATACAGAGATGCACAGGATAGCCGCCTGTGAGGATGGCTTGGATTCTGCTCTCTCTCCCTCCATTTAACCACTCCCAATATAATTTGCCACGTTCCTTACAGACAGATTGGGAAGCCAGGCCTGAGCAATGAATTGTGCAGAAATTATTATTATCATTATTTATTAAACTTATAGTCTGCCCTCCCCGCAAACGGGCTCAGGGTGGATTACAACATACAAATAAATACCAATAAACGACAGTAAAAAGCAATAAAATCAGATTCATACTCTAAATTCAGCGGCATAAAACAGGCTTTACGATCTCACTTCTAATGCCCCAGGACGGGATTCCATTCGTCCTCCCCTGCAATCCATAAAAGGAGGAGAGGGGGAGGAGATGTGAGATTGATGTTTCAAATTGCTATTCATACATGAGGGGGGGCGATTGGTCGTTTAGCCCCCTCACTGATAGGAGACCAGTAGATCTAAGTGCTGGCCTCAACCATACGCCTGGTGGAGCATCTCTGTCTTGCAGGCCTACTGAAAATACACAAGGTCTTGGCAGGCCCGAGTATCCTGCGACAGAGAGTTCCACCAGGTTGGGGCCAGGACTCAAAACGCCCTGGCCCTAGCTGAGGCCAGTCGAGCCTCCCTGGGGCCTGGGACCACCAGTAGATGTTTTCCTGCTGATCTACGTGCTCTCCGGAGTATATATGGGGAGAGGTGGTCCCTAAGTCTTCTCTCTGGGTGAATTCTTGGGGCTTGCAAAGCCCTTGACTTGGTATCTGAAGAAGTGAGCTGTGGCTCACGAAAGCTCATACCCCACCACTAATTTTGTTAGTCTTACAGGTGCTACTGGACTCTTGCTCTTTTCCCTTGTGGAGCTGACCTGCTTTGGAACGCTTAATTCCATAACGCATTTCTCTTTTTCAGCATTTGCTCCAATACCCTTTGGGGGCATTTATCTCCCCGTGGAGGTCCCAGCCGGCAAGTGTCACCGTTCCCCCTTGGTCCTGGCTTATGACCAAGCCCACTTTTCTGCCCTGGTATCCATGGAGCAGAAGGAACCCACCAAAGAACAAGGTATGCTGGGAAGCGGGAGGCCATCTTCCCTCGCGCCTGCTCGCCTTCTTGCTTAAGGTTGACACCCGTACGAGGCTGCCGTGAGTGGCCCCCGGTCCCCTCCCCTTGGAGCCCTCAAAGGAGAGACCACCAGAGTGGAGTCCAAGCATCTTTCCCCAAAATAGTCCAATGGAGTTCCGTGCGTGGTGTGGGGGGAGACGCGGTACCTCCAGCCCGGCTGTCCTCTCTTCCACCCTCCGTTCTCCCTGCTGCTGTGAAAAAAGCCGGTGGTTCCCAGGCAAAGCCCCTCCTGTAGTTCTGGGTCCTGGGCTGCTGCCTTCTCTCCCCCGCCCCCATTTCCATGCCTGCCCCCCAGAAACAGCTCTTTCTGTCCTGTCTCTGCTCCAGCTGTGATTCCACTGACGGATTCTGACCACAAGCTGCTTCCGGTCCACTTTGCTGTTGACCCTGGGAAGGACTGGGAATGGGGCCGGGATGACCACGACAACGTGAAACTGGCGAGGTGAGCAGAGGGCTCGGCTTGGACCTCCGGCTCGTGTCTCCTGGGGCTTGGGAGGAACACGATGGTCCAAATCTTGGCAGAGCTCCTTCCGTGGAACGTGGCTTGAACACGAAGGGCAGCTTCCTGGTCGGAGGAGCCAGCGAGGGGTGAGGGCTCGGAAATAAGGCCGAGAAAGCATTCGGGGCACCACCGCAGGTTTTCCGGTGTGGCGTTTGGAGGGAGATGCTGGAAGCACCGGGTGGGTGTTTGCAGTGGCAGTTCCGGACATTCCTGGCAGCAGCGCACCATGCGCAGAGGTGCCTGACTGGAGGAGAGTTTGAGGGGAGCCAGGATCATGGGAGCACCAGGGGGGACGAGCGGAGGGAGGCGCCGATCCCTGCCCAGGGGCTGGGAGGAGGGGGGAGCTGGGGACAAAGGTTGCGGAGTCTGTGGGGTGGGCCAGAGGCGCCAGAGGGCCCTAGGGCACCCCACCGCCAACTCGGCTGCCTTCTGCCTTTCCAGTGTGACGCTCTCCTTGGAGGCCAAGTTGCAGCTGCTGCACACCTACATGAACGTGAAGTGGGTCACTCTGCCATGTGAGACACAGGTAAGGGCATCCTGAAGCCCCCTCCAAACCCGGGGAGACCTGGGCTGCCTTGCCAGGGGAGGAGGCCAGAGATTGCAGTGCGGCGGTGGCCCCCTCCTCATGGCAGGGCCCCTGCCTGCCTGCCGGCTTCTCCTCCCTGGCTGTTGCACCCCTTCTGCCCTTCCATGCGCACGTGTGGCTGCTTACGCCACTGACTCAGCAGTGGGCCCAGGTGCTTCTGAGAAGCTCCCATGTAGGACAATTAAGGTACAGCTCCTGTAGACTGCTTCTGCTCCTGGAGGCATTGTTTTATCCTACTCTTTCTCCAGGGAGCCTGGGGCAGCCCGCACAGTTTCCCCTTCCCCACAGGAGAGGCTAGAAGAGAGTGGCTAGCCCAAGGACACCCCAGTGATCTTCGTGGCGGACTGAAGGGGGGCGAGGTTGGGCCCAGGCTTCCTGGATCCTGGTCCAGCACTCTGTCTGTACTGCAACCCTGTTGGTTTATTTACTAGCAGCAGAGCCCGTTGTGAAAATAAATACAACAGGCTCTAGCAGCGGGGCCCTGGGAGGCCAGCAGCCAGCACGGAGGCAGCGGGGCCAGGCTCCCCCACGCTGCCCCTTCCCGCTGGCTCTGCACCCCCTCCCCCTCAGAAGCCTGCTACAGGTGGCACAGACCTCCCAAGGCCCTGCAGTGGCCATGCAGAGGCAGTGGGAAGGCCGTGGGGGGGGCGGGGCTTCCCTGTGCTGCGCCTCCCTGCTGGATCCGTGGCTTGTCAGAGGCCTGCCACAGGCAGCACAGAGGCCCAGCATGGACCTTTAGAGGCCCCACAGCGGCCATGGGGAGCCTCACCCCTGGCACAACCTTCCCACTGACTCCACGGTGGCTGCGGGGCTGCACTGCACCTCCCTGCCGGCTCTGCAGGCAGGTCTCTGAGGGGCCGTGGAGGATGCAAGGGGGAGAGGGGGCTCACCAGTGCTGAGCCTTTCCGCCAACTCTACAGCCCCTCAGGGGCCTGCCATGCTAGCAACTCTCCTTTTATCCTGGCACAGGTGCACCCACAGGGTCCTCAGTGCACCTGCGCCAGGATAAAAAGTGAGTCGTCACCAATACGGCTCGGCTTTTATATAGTAGGATTTACAGTATGCCTTTCTCACTGAGACACCGAGCGGGCTACGCAGTGCAAGTCAATACAACCCGCAGGCTATTCAGTGAACAATAAGAGTATTGGGTTGCAGAAATCTGAAAACAAGCCTAAGTTTCTAAGCAAGCATAAATCTGAATACAGAGATGAAACACTGCTGAAACAAAGCATTGGTAATTAAACCTGGCATATTTAACGATGCAGAAACTACCCAGTAGGAGCATATCTACATCATCGGACAGTACCCAGTAGTACAGACCGGCAGTAATTGTAGCCCGCCTCCAAGGGGGGAGAGCTCTCCAGTGCTGGTCGTTTTCTGAAACCGCGTCTTGTTGCCCAGCCGCTCTGGTTTTCCTCTGCCGGGTGCCTGCTCTGCCTCTTGGCCTCGCAAAGGGCTGAGTCCACACATTCCCCTGAGGCCCCCATGAGGCCTTCTGAATGTTACCACGTCATCAGATCCTACAGTCATAATAGCGTTGGGACCTCTAGGGTCATCTAGTCCAACCCCAAGTCCCTGGAGAATCTTTAAGATACCTCGTTCTCCCTCTCTTTTTAGGCACCACTTGCGCAGCCGGAGTCCCCTACGGCCTCTGCTGGAGATGAGGCCCGCTCAGCCGCTGACTCTGGAGACTCGGACAAGGAGTCTGTCTGTAGTAGCTCCGCCAGCAACAGTGGTGGCAGCAAGAGCAGCAGCAAGGAGAAGGAGAAACCAAAGAAGGAACGGGACAGAGAAAAGGAGAAGAGAAGAGCTGACTCAGTGGCCAATAAGCTGGGCAGCTTTGGCAAAACGCTGGGCAGCAAGCTCAAGAAAAACATGGGGGGGTTGATGCACAGCCGAACCGTCCGAGGTGGTGTCAGCAACGGGCAAGGGGAGGTGACGGAGAAGAAGAAGAAGGGGTCCCTCAAGGGCAGGAAGGGCAGCCAAGAGGAGGCGTCGCTAGGCGATTCGGCACTTCCTGCTGAGAAGCCCGGTGCGGGCAAAGCATCTGCGGAGAAGCAGCCAGAGGCCTGCAAGTACAGCAGTGACGTCCGGCTCAGTTTGAGCATCCTCCGAGCCGCCATGCAAGGGGAACGCAAGTTCATCTTTGCTGGGCAGCTCAAGACCAGCCACCGGCACCAGTACCAGGAGGAAATGATCCAGCGGTACCTCTCGGATGCAGAAGAACGCTTTGCAGCCGAACTGAAGCAGAAGGAGGCTGAAAAGAAGGCGCTGGGGAACAGCTTGGCAGTGAAGAAGCTCGACTCAGAAGGCAACCCTCTTAAAGGAGAGGAGGCCCTGCTGAGCACCCCCTGTCCCCCGGTACTCTCGCCATACAGCACCCAGAGCCCAGATCTGGCCGCTGTGGGGGCCAAGATGGCTGGTGTCCCTTCCAGTTACTCGGGGCTTTTCACCATTCCCCGTCCGTCCATGGTGAGCAATGTGGAAAGCAGCCACCCTCCCAACCACCATGAGAGCCGGAGGCAGGTTGCCGGCGGTCCCTGTGCCCCTCTTCCTCCTTACGCTACCCTGCCCAGGTACTGCACTCAGGGGCGGCCACACCCTTACCCAGCCAGCCCTTCCCAACTGGGGCGGTTCTCTCCTACGGAGATGGACATTCCGCCAAATTTCGGGGTAGACTGCGACAAATCATCTGGTCCAGTTCTGCGCAGCAACGGCTACCGAGAATACACAGAACAGGATGGCAGCCCGCCAAAGGGCACCAGCGGGGACCGAAACAAAACGCGGCTGCTCTGTAATGTACAGCAGACCAAATGCAAGCAGCCAAATTGCAGTTTTTACGGACACCCAGAAACTGGGAACTTCTGCTCGTGCTGTTACAAAGAGGAACTGAAACGGAAAGACCAAGAGCGGGCGGCACTGACACACAGGTTTTAAGGAGCCAGGCGGCGCATCCAGTGCCCAGGCCGAGGGCACATGGGGAACACAATAACCCCTCCCCCTCCCGCATCTCACAAAGGGGAAGGGCTGGCCAGGGCGGGGGGGGGGGGTGGCAAGCTCCTTATTGGGTGGGGAAGCCAAAGCCCTCCCTTCAAGGAGGTGTGGAGAAAGAAGGGTTTCTGACTGATGGACAGACGGCTGCTGCAGGTGCCCAGCTCAGGGCAGGGCACCTGGGGGAGGGGGAGGGGGAGGGGGGGCGGCTCTCAAACTGATCAAATCACCTAGACCAAAGCTTTGAATTCCAAGGATGTAACAAACACCATAAAGACAGGGATCCCTTCTGTTGGTCCGACCTTCCCCCAACTTGAGTGTGTTTTTGGGTGGTTCTAGAGGGATTTAAGCCACAGTCCCTACAATTTTGTTTTTGAAATATTTGAAATCTGCCATCTATTTCGTTAATATTAACAGTATTGTTTAAAATTTTTAACTCTTTCCACTCCACTTAGTTACTAAACATGGATTTTGAGTAGAAAAGGAGTCCTCCCCCCCCCATGCCGTGAGAGTGTCCCTTCCCTCCATCCCCGTCCCCCTTTCCCAGAATCCTCTGGTTTTCTAAGCATGTCCTGTCGTTGCTGGCGTTAGCCTTTTTAGAAGAGTTGGGCTTGAGATAAATTTTTAAAAATATATTTTTAAAAATCTTGTGAGGGTGGAGGGAAGGAAGGAGTAAACTAGTCACAACACCCAGGTGTGTGTTTGCTCTTCTTAGGGTGTGACACCCCCCTCCCCCCCCCCGCAAAATCTTGTTGATACAGTCAAGCTAGTTTAGTAAGAGTTTGGTCACCGGGGTGATCGGTAGGGCTTTGATAAAAGCAATAAACTACAGCAGGCAATATGAAATGGGGGGGCAGAGAGGGTGGGTTCCTGGGCGCCTGAATGCCAAGAGCCCTTTCCCCGCCCCCCCCCCCTGCTGCTGGTAGACAGATCTTTATAAAATTCTCTGATCTACAGATAATGACTTTCCTTCCATGCAAGCAATTTTTTTTTTCCTAGACTACCTCTCTGTTCTGCTGAGTAGAAATAATCTGGCTCCCTTTTGTTGAGCCGACACTTGAACTATGGGAATGACGAGGAGGAGGAAATCGCGCTGCGTCCCAGAGAACTGTTCTGCTAACAGTGGCGCTTCCCACCCACCCCAACCCCCAAGAAAAGCACCACCCTTAGTAAGAGCAGCTCCCCAGGGTGTATATTTTTTGTAACGGGGCTGAATTTGTTTAAGGAAGAAAGACAAAGACAAGCTAATTATACTTTTTCTTAAAAAAAATTAAGAAGTGGGTCCTCTCTTTCCACCTTTCAACCCCCTTTCCCACCTCTGGCATTTTTGGCACACCGTTAATGCCACGGTAAATTTTCCGATGGCAAAAATGATGACCACTGGGGGGCTGGCGCAGCGTTAGGAGGGGATTTTTGCCCCGTGGGGTTCTTGGTGAGAACCTGCTATGATGAGAGGAAAGAACTGGTCTGAAATCTCACAGGGTTCCTGGAGGGGGGGGTGGGTGGGGAAATGCTTGTATTTTTCATGAAGGCTTCAAAACTATGCAACTTCCAGGGGAGAACCAGATGCAAGTGTCCTTAAAAACTGGCCGGGTTCTTGGGTGCTCCTTGTGCTGAGCCGAGGCCGGTGGTGGCGCAGCATCCACCGATGACCAGGGGCGGCTGGGAGAGGGCCGGTCAGCCTGGCTCCCTCCCGTGGGGCTTAATTTGGGGGGGGGGAGCAGGGTGGCGGTGGCAGAAGAAGCATGGCTGCGTGTGCAGTCTGTCAAGGGCTCCTTTCTGTGCGCCCTCTCTCTCGTTGCCCACGCAGCTGAGTGGAGGGGTGCCAACATCTGCCAGCCTGTCTGTCCGCCGTGCAGTGGCAGCGAGGGCTGCAAGGAGGGCACTCCCTTTCGGGCTTGGCTGGCTAGTCCAAATCTTTGTCTGTTGTGGGGATGTGCTGGGAGCAGATTTGTGTTTGGACAGGATGTGGTAAGAACTGGCCAGCAGCATTGGGGGTGTGTGCTTGAAATACTGTGAGTCTTTGGTCCTTTATTCTCAAGGAGGGCGGCCAAGCACATGCAGCCCCTTTCAGGTGTGTTTTCATTGGGCTGGAGCCTACAGACCTGGTTTGCTCCTGGCAGCCATCCTGTGGCAGCCATTAGCAGAATGGGTCCATGGGCTCCTGCGCGTTCTTCTTCCTAAGAATGGCTTGAGCGTCAAAATTACCCCCCTGGGCAAAGGTGCCCAGTGTAAACTTAAAAGCCAACTTAGAAACGCTTGGACAAACCGAGGACCCCAAATACTTCTTGAGGTGTCGAGCAGTTGAAAATCTTCCCTTTCAGGAAATCCTGATGGCCCCATCCATGCGCACATTCTTTGCAGATAACATTGCCCAGCTGGGAGTGTCCGTTTTTGCTAATGGGATGAGTGTTTTTGTGTGTATCTATAAAATGTATTTTTGGAAAAAATTAACATACCTGATTTATTTTTCCTGGGTCCAGCAGATAAAATTGCTGCTGCTTCTGCTATTTCTCAAATCGATGAGTGTTCTGGGAGTGTTTGACGTCGGAGTTCTTAGGAACGGCCTCGGGCTGTGTAGGTGCTGCTTGTCTGGGGGCTGTTCGGCGTTCCGATGACTGTGAAGTTCTATACGCTTATGTGGGGCAAGAGAAACGGAGAGGCTGTGCGATCGCCGTGGGTTGTAGGTGGCATCGCAAATGATTTGAAGCCCCCCCTCCCCCGTGTGCATTTCCATTGACTTCCTTCCATCATTTAAAATTTCCCCAGCCAGTGGTGGTCTTCCATCGTCCTGATCTACTGGTTCTCTCCAGGCAGGGGAGGCTCCAGTGCACGTGCGGAGCTTCCCTGCCCGCTCTTGTCGGTGGAAGGTGCCTCCAGTGTCAGGTGCAGACCCTGCCCATTGCATGGAAATGAAGTGGAGGGGCTTCCTTGCATGAGCCGTTCACGTCTGCATGGGAGTACGAGCTCCGCCCTGGACTGAGGTGGCATCCATTATATTTGGGATTTCCCTCCCAACAGGCACATTTTAAGGTATTACCATGAGAGCTTGATAACGGCCTCTGTGTGTGTGTACGTGTGGTCTTTTTTTGAAAAAATGGCAATTAACTGACATAGTAGCATTTTTAATCAAGACAAAAATGACCTTTACAAATTAAGTAAAAAAATCCTATTTTTTCTACGAACACCAGAGTTTTGACTAAGACCCCGATTCCGAAGCCCTTCCGCCTTAACGAAGGTCATTATGACTTCTGATGAACTAACTTTAGTGTGGAGCTGACGTTGAATTGATGTAGCCGTTTCTTAGATTTTTCTAATGTTCTTTAAGGTCACTTGTTTCCTTTATGGTGAAACATTTCTCCCCCCTCTTTTTTCCTTAAAAAAGGGAATATTAAATATATATATATATATATTTATTGAAAAGAACTGAACCTTCCCCTTTTCACTCATTCGCCTACACATCTGGATGCTGAATGCCGTGGACATGCTTTGTGGTACTTTATGCTTGCTTTCAGAGAGGGAATAAGCAGTGTGGGTTTCCAAGCACCTTTTTGTTAGAAGTGAACACTAAATATATTTAATTGCTCTTGGCAGAAGAGCGGTTGGAGCGGGGGGGGGGGCGCTGACTGTCTCATGCTGGGTGGTGAGCCGAGGGGAGTGCCTGCCTGCGCCTCTCCCTGGCCAGTTTTCCAAGGCAAAACTAGGAATGGCTTCCCACCACCCAGGGAACACACGGCAATCCTGTGCAGAGTTATGCCAGCCTTGGCTCCCTGGATCAGCCGTCACTCTGCTTAGGCCCGCACTGTTAACGGAGCAAAGCAGAAGGGGTGGTAGCAGAAGCGACAGCTGTGGCTTCTGCGAGGTGGGCCCCCTTGTGGATTCCCCCCACCCCAAGCCCAGCTTAAAAACGTTTAATGAACTTACTGTCCTCATTCTCCTTTCTCCTAATCTTTCCGTTCTTACTGCCCTGACATTGCACACTAAGAAGCCACATTCGACACCCCCTTAGCTTTCTTTCCTCTGCCTGAGCACATTAATTCTGAGGCCTCCTATCTCACCTTCTTCTGGTTTTACTTTTTAAAGAATAGAGTAACTTTTTAAAGAAGCAAAAGTCCAGGGTATAACTTTAACCAGCTTTGTAGAGTCTCCATAGAAAGGTTTCTCTTCTGGTTTTACTGCTACTTGTCCAAGAAGTGACCTGAATTAATTCTCCATTTGTTGTTGACAATAAAAACTATTTTTTATAAAAGCAGCTTTATTTTAGCATGATAGTTTTCTTGTACCTTCTTTGTATTTTGCCTCTGAAATTTGTTGCTGCGCCACGGAGAGAACCACCCTGGCTGCTTTTAGTAGTATGCTTCCGTCCCGCCTTTCCTCTACGGCACTTGGGTCGAGGTCCGAAGCCAACGCTACAGCATGGTCCGGGCCTGCTGGAAACAGCGGGGTCTCCACCTCTGCCTCTGCCAGTCGCTCTTGCCGAGTTTGCAACAAGAGTCAGCCCGTGGTCTGGACTGGAATGAGGCTAATGGTGGCAGGCCTGTAACGCCCCCAAAGGCTAGGCAGGTTGGAGGAAATTCTGTGCGGTTCAGCCCCCGTCGGGACCTGGTGGAATTTTTGCTCGGTCCCTTTGGGTGAGGTTCCAAAGAATCCAGGCCGTGTGCTGATCGGCTCTTCAGCGCTGTCTAATTGCAAACTGATTTAAAAACAGAAAGCGGTCGGATGAGGGAAGGGGAGAACGCCTGCTTCCGATCAAAAAGGCAAAATCTCCTTGCGTGCCCTTGAAGCAGCGGGGTGGGGGGTGGGGGGGGGGAGCCTTGATTCTGCATTGGGCCTGGCAAGTGGAAGGGGAAAAAAATTGGGAGTAAAGTTTCTGCCTTTACCCAGATTTCAGAGTTTGTCCCAGTATGACAGAACAGCGGAGGCTCCCTGTGTCCAGCAGCTGCCCCCAAATGTACCAGGAGCTTCAGCCGAGAGGTTTTCTGTTGCTTTTCTGGTGCTTTGAAAACTTACTGGGGTCTTAGAGAATGTGGGGGAGGAATAAGGGTGGGTGTGAACCGTGCTTCCACTTCCCCCAAGCCCAATGGGATGGGAGTGTGTGTGTCGGGGCTACGTCTTCAGGGAGGAGCTCGAAATGTATGGGGTCATTTGGGGGTGCGCTGTGGCCTGGCCCTCTTGTGCCTTGAACATCCAGCAGGGCCTCTGGCCCAGGTGCAAAGCAGGGTTTTTTGTTTTTTGGTAAGATTCCTTTACAGCAAGATGGTTTGAAGGTGCAGGACTGCAGCCGTCATGTTTTGCTGCCCTCTAGAATTTTTTTTAAAAGGTGGGCTTAGAGCTTCCCGGGTTTTCTGTAGCACGGGGGTGGCGGTGTGGGACAGCTTCCGTGTGGAGGTCTTGCTTCAGTTTTGCTTTTAAGACGGAGCATTTTGTTTCTTTGCATCTACACAAGATTGCTTCCTCGTTGTCCTGTGCTGCGCTCCACGGTTTCCTAAAATTGGGCTGCGACCGAATGGATGCTTAGCTCAACCTGGCCACTCCAGTTGGAGCGTTCTTCAAGAGCATCCGCCCGATTATTGTTCAGGAGTTACTCCCTTCTTCCTTTTCCCCTGCTTCACCTGAATCTCTTTCAGCACCACCTTTCCAGACAGTGTGTGGTCAAAGCCGGTTTGCCCGCATGGGTGCCATTTTGCCTTGGTATTCCCTCAGACTGACTGTCCCCCCTTCGGCCACCAGCAGGCTTCTTGCTAGCTTTTAAAAATATGTGGTTAGCCACTCTAAAGTGATATAACGCTACCATATATATATTTTTGTAAAAGCTAGCATAAATCTCTTGTGGGCAGTGCCTCGGGGATACCACAGAAAGGAAAGAAAATACCAGTGGGAAAGTGACAGTCCAAAGAGACATTGCTACGTACAAACTTTGGATAAAAGACGGTAGTCAGAGTGGATTTTGCAGGCTGTGGGCACGGGGAGATGCGTGTTTGTACAGGTCCCACTCGCCTTGATGCTGTTTCCCTTGCTCAGCCCCCCCCACCCTGCTGCTGCCACTGGAGGCCTTTTTTGTGTTTTCAAAATACGCCAAGTGATATATTGCTATTGGATTACAGCTACGGTGGTCTCTCTATGGCAGCTTTTAAGCTGTAGCAATAGGTCAGTCATCACCAAAAACAAAAAAACCCTGAAAGAATGGCGGGGGGGGGGGGGTTTGCTGGTCAAGCAAAGCATGCGGGAAAGGGCCAGGCCGGCAGCTGCTCTGTTGCCCGCGGCTCTGCCAACGCAGAGGCAATGCGACCAGCTCGTGTTTGACAAGTGCAAGCAGAATTGAGCAGGAAAGGATGCCTATAGGCAGCTTCTGGTTCGCTGGGCACCTGCTTGCTTGCAGCTCCATTTCTCTCTGCTGCCACCCCCCCCACCTGCAATTGACCCTTCTCCCCTGAGAGGCTGCTGAATGCAAGCGGTCTTCAGTTACCTTGCCCTTGATCCAAAACTGGCTGTGGCAGGCTGGACTGCAAGTGCCTCAGCCTGGGCTCTGGTTACACAGGAAGGAGCAGGGTGTTGTGTTAAGACTAGTGAATGGCTCTCCCACCTGGAAGGGTTCCTTGCAGCCGGGCCTCTGTTTATGTAGGGCAAGGGAGGCACCGGGTTGTTCTCATCTTCTCCTCCTGGATGGGCTGTTCAGGTGGAGATGGGTCAAACCACAACGCGTCGGGCACGTTTCAAGACGTCTCCCGCAGCCCACAGCAACCTACCCATGAGGGCATTAGGAGGTTACCTGGGTATCATTTGTAATAGCCTGCCTATAATTTAGGGGGTGCATTTATATGCTGCCTCAGTGGAAACCTGCTTCTTTTCCTCCCCTCAAGCCACCAGGACTTTAGAAATTGCTCCCCACCAAATGCCCTTCGAATTCACCTGGCACTGCAGAGAGGAGCAGAGCCGCTCCCAGCCGGAGTTTGGTGCCCTCGGGTAAGGCGTCTTCTGAGAAGAGTGCCAGGCCAATGCCTTCTTCAGTTCTGGATTTGGGGCCATGAAGGGCAGAGTGTGATTTGTACAGAGGCGCCCAAGGCTAAAATAGCGTTATTATTTCCCTCCTCCCGTCCTTGAAGGTGGTATGCTGCGCTAGTCTCGTTATCCTAAAGATCATTATTTGCTCCCTCTGCAGTTTCAGACCCAAAGCAGCGTGCAGAATAATACCTGATAAAATGGGTGACAGCGCCGTCAGGTAAGGACTGCAGGGGCCCAGCCGAAAGAAGCTCCCCAGAGCGGCAGGGGTGGAAGCAGGAGCCGCAAGGGCGCCATAGAAGCTTGGAGGTGCTTTGCTAAAGAAGGCTCCAAAGAGAAGGAAAGGCTCCCCCCCCCCAACTGTGAGTGGTATCTTGGGGCGGGGGCTCAGCTGCGCAATCTTGGCCTTGGGGCACCGCCTCCTTCCCGCCTCCTTCGCGTGAGCCCCATGCCAGCCTTCCGCTCATTCCAGGCCCTGTGATGAGTGGGCACTTCCTGGCCTGGGCCTCAGGTGTCGCTGGAGACTCCCGCCTCTCCGCAGGGGAGGGGTTGCTTGCCTGTGCTGTGTGTGTGGGGGGGTCTTTTGCACCTGGTCTCCCTCTGCATGTTCCTGCATGAAATCATGCAGGAGTGGAGCCTGGCACAGCGCAACATGCACCATCTTACCGTTAGCGCCCTCCCCAAATCTTGAATCTGAAAACTCTCTTGACTGGCGATCCTTATATATTGCTTGTACGTTGCACACCTGCTCTCCAAGCCCCATCAGGATCAAACCCACGCAGCATCTTTAAAAGACTTTAAACTATTTATGTTTATATAGCATCAGTGGCCTTGTACAGGGGAACGCAAGGGAAAGAAGCAAATTTGGTCCCTGCCCCGAGGGGCCAGCATTTAACAGGATGCACAATTGATAGTTTGGAAGCAAATTCTCGTTACGGGATCATAAGAACCAGGAAGAGCAACTCTGGATTCCGGAGAAGAACCAGCAGGGGCAGACTGACCACTACAAGCACTGGGACATTCCCTGGTAGGCCCGTGGCCTGCCCCTCCCCTCCCCTCCTGAACTGGGTCAGTCCAGGGGCATGACGGGCAGCAGGCAGTCCAGGGAAAGTGGCACCTGGCCAATGCGCACCGCCTGGGGCTCGCCGGGCAGGTGGGCCCTCCCTCCCTGCCTCCCTCCCTCGGCTGGGCCCAGCACCCTGTTTCCAGCAGGGACCGGCAGGAAACCGCTGGAAGCCCCCAAGTGGAGCGCGGAAGCCATGCTCTCTTTCTGGAGTTTGTCTCAGACGATTGGCTTTGGAGGTAGACTGCCTCTGAACATGGAAGTTGTGCTTCGACATCATAGCAAACTGCCAGACTGATCCTCCGTGTGTTTCATGAGCAGCTCTTTCCCCTCCGAATAAGATTAATTGCTCATTAAAACACACGTGCTTGCCCTTCTTTGATTCCACCTTCCCAGCTGAAAGCCGCCTGTCCCGGAGGCACTCGTCTTTCTCCCGCCCTGGCCACTGGCAGGCTGCTTCCTCAAGGGCTGGACCGCAGCCATCCCCCAGGACGCTGCGTACTGCAGCTCCCGGCCATTTCAAGCAGCTGTTTGGCGGAAGCCGAGACCGGGAGCTCCTTCAGCTAATAAGATGCTCATTCTTCCCATCGGAGCACAGACGCAGTCCGCCAGAGTCGGGAATGCCAAAGATGATTGGCTAACTGCAAGATCTTGTTGAGGAACATTTGGGGGTTGGCACGTTCATCAAAGCAGTTATGTGCTGCCTCTGAGCTACTCCCCAAGTGCCTGAGTTGGCGGCTATGGGGGGAGCAGACAGCCCTCCCGCCCCCACCCCGAGGGATTGGCGATGTCCCTGAGCAAGTGAAAATGTGCAGCATAGCTTCAGACCGCTGCCTGCTGCCTCCCTGTCCCGTTCAGCTACCTGCTGCTTTGCCTCTCTCGTCCCAGGGTGGCGTCGTCCCTTGTTTTTTCTTCTTCTGTGCCTCTGCCACCCTGTCTTAACCTTTAAAAAAAAACCCTGTGGGGAGACATCCTGTTGTCCACCATTATGAAGATTTTTCAAGCCACAAGTTTGCGGCATCTAAAAATGGCTCTCTTCGTTGACAAAAGACGCCCTCAAGCACCACTACTGAAGAAGCCAAAAGGCACAGCAAACTTTTTTGATTGGAGCTAAATTTGTCCTTCGAGAGGTCATAGATCCAGAGGAGTTAGCCATGTTAGTCTGTAGTTGCAAAACAGTAAAGAGTCCAGCAGCATCTTAGACTTACCAACTTTATTGTAGCATAAGCTTTCAAGAACCACAGCTCTCTTCATCAGATGCATCGTCAGCTTTCGAGAACTACAGCTCTCTTCGTCAGATGCATTGACAGCTGTGGTTCTCAAAAACTGTTGATGCATCTGATGAAGAGAGCTGTGGTTCTGGAAAGCTTATGCTACTATAAAGTTGGTTAGTCTTAAAGGTGCTGCTGGACTCTTCATTATCCTTCAAGAGGGCAGAAGAATACAGCACTTCCCAGAGAACAGCAGAGAAAGAAAAGGACCAATCCTGGTGGAGCCTTTTTTATTCTTCCTGTAAAGGGGGGGCCCCTAGGAACTGGGCTGTCCCTGCCAAACTAAAGGCAACAATCAGGCTTTCTTTAGTGAGGGCTGGTGAGGTGGGTACCAGAGTAGCCGGTGCTTTGCCAAGCCCAAGAGAAGCAGAGGAGCTGGTCCAAGCAATGGGAAGATGTTGCCGGGGGAAATGGGCTGCTTGGATAACTGAACCAAGAAGGTGACAACCCAGTTGGGGCCACCTGTCATGTCTGAGCCCCATCCGTCCCAATTTTGATTCTGTTCTGCTGAACACAGTGTATCTAGCTATAGCCTGCTATCACTTTGCTAGTGTCATAACTCTTCTTTCTCGGGCTTTCACAGGTGTTTATCTGGTGGACTGTAACAGCTTCCAGTGTTTATGACCTTCTGCTCATTCCCAGACAGTGCTGTGTCTTGCTTCTTAGTAACTCATTGTGGTATCACAACGTTCTCACCCCAAGAGAGTGCCAAAGTATTGTTTACAGTTGGGAGGGGGGGGGAGAAAGGAGTGAACTAGAAGGGTAAAAGAGAAGTCTCTCTCACATGATGTCATTCCTGTCAACTTCTGCTCATGCTGCTTAGATGCCTGCCTTGCTTCTAAGCAGTCCTATGGACCCGTGTATGGAACTGATCTGATTTCTGAATAAAATCCATTTGACTAAGTACTTGTGTCTTACTGCAAATGGGCCAGAGATCTGTCTGCTGTATCCTGTCATCCATAGCCTGGTTTTGATCAGAGGCTGTTCCCTTAGCAGATGCAGGGTGGGAGTCTCTCCCCCCCAGGCCCCCCCCCCAGCCAAAGGTGGCTTCTGCTCTCCTGCGTCTCCAGTGCCAGCCCCAGGCGGAGCACCATGGTTAGAGATTATTGCAGTCTGCCAGGCAATCCCTGCTCATTTGCTCGGCTGGGATTACCGGGGGGGGGGGGGAGTGAAAAGTGGCACTTGGCTGGGGGGCTTCAGCATCATAGGCTTGGGTGTGCCTATGGGGCAGGGTGACTCTGGATGCTAGACTACAGCAGACAGACCCCTGGTTCATTGTAGCAAGACACGGGTTCTTGGTTAAATGACTTTTATTCAGAAATCAGTTCTTCCCATAATCAGATCCAAAGGTCTACTTAGGAGTAAGATAAGCACCTAAGCAGTTCTAGTAGAAAGTTGACCAGAATGGCTACATAGGAAAATTGCATCCCTCTTCTACCCCTGTTCCTTCCCCCTCCCAATTTCCAAACAACCTAGTGTTGTTTGATCTGTGTGAGAACAGTATGCATATTTTATTTATTTATTTATTCAATTTATATATTTGTGCTATCAGGCTACATGGAGAGAAGACATATCACAGTTAGAAAGAAAGCCCCAAACTGGTAAACGGCCGGCCACCTGGGGACATGAGAGAACTTATTGGAATGTTAGCAATGAGAATATCTAGCAATCCACAATGGAGTTACCCTTGACAGAATAAAGCAGAATAAAGCATACACTTGACAGCAAAACATTGGCATGAATGAATGGGCGCAGTCAGACATGCCACAGGGTGGCAGGGTGGCAGCAGTGGGGAGCCCTGAGGCCGCAGCATGAGCGTTGCTGTTCCCACCGCCATCGCTGGAATGCTGCCCCAGCAAGACTGCCGTGCTTGTTGTGCTAGCCGGAAAGGCTGTCTCCAAAGAAATGGCATTGTAGGGGCGGAACTCATACCTGGTCACAGGTGCGTTCTTTGGCCAGGGGAGTGCACTCAAGTGCCCACCTTGGACAGATGGGAGGCTCCTAAAACAGTTGGCAAAAGGGGGGGGCATGGAAACTGAGCTATTCCCTATGTTGCTACATTGTTCTCCAACTTTTTCTGCCGTCAAAGTTTAGGAAAGTTGCCAGAACAGAAGGTGGTCTTTCTGGCAGTGGACCCTTTCACGCACAAAAGAATCTGGGAGATTCTTCAAGAGCTTCGAGCAAAGCAGAGTGATTTTATTTTTAATCAGAGAAGGGACATCTGCGTTGCCCCGTGCTGGAAGAGAAGGGGAGCACCGCAGCCCCAACGTGTGAGTCGGGCACCAGCTCCTTGGAATTAAGTTACCCCATGAAGCAGGGACGGGGCCGGAGAGTGTTTTCCTCAGTTGTGAAAGGGACTCCACAGGGGAGCCCCTGGCAACCGCTGGCCTTCTGCTTTGATGAAGACTCCGCCGCCGTTGGAACGGATCCTCTTCACGCGACTGGAACCCCTGGAAAGCAACCACGTATGGCCCTGGTGTCGCAGGCCCTTTGAGAGGGGATCCTGGGCCAGAACAACGAAGCAGGAGTGCTGAAATAAAGCCTGTGGTGGTTTATGGCAATCTCCTTTGGTTCCTCCGCCTCTCCGTCACTTGCTGAGCTCTGGTTGGGCCATGGGTGGGTAAAGCTGCCTGCCCACATTTCATCTCACATTCCTGTTCTCTGCTTAATCCCTCGAGCTTTCCCTCCCCTCTCTAGACCTGCCATGAAACCAGGCAGGCAGGCAGGGAGAGAGGGAGGGCCCCTTCCCTTCCCGGAGAGCTCTGGGGGGGGGGCATCCCCCTTTCTGGTGAAAAGAGGCCACAGCAAGCTCTGAGCCAGCTCCCGAGAGCTCTGTGTTTACCAGCAGGCTAGAACAGGCCAGAGCAGCAGGCGGCAGCAGCTTTCCCCCTCCTCGCTATAGAGACCCTCCCCCCTTAGTGTCAGCCTCATGTCTCTCCTCTAGTCTCCCTTCTGACTTGGTGGTTCTGTGGCTGGATTGGGGCCCAAGAATTACAAGATCAGGAAGAGGAAGGGCAACTGGATGAACTGGGCGAGGAGGAGGAGATGGCGGCAGCTTTGGGAGCCTCGACAGCCTCTTCTGCATAAATGAAAAATAAACTCTCAATTGGTTCAGGGTGGACCAATGTGAGATTCCTATCTTTTATGTTGGAGGTGGAGGAAATTAGCGTGGATTTCCTGTACTGGGGGGGGGGGGGGCTGTTCTCTGCACGTGCAACGCACCTGCCCAGTTTGTTTTCCTTCTGGCCAGGATGCCGGAGCTGGAGAAGAGCAGCAGCCCCCTCTTCGGGTAGGGGAGTGGGAGGGGTGACTGTGCCAGGGTCATGGCGAGAAGGGAGTGGGAAACCCTGGGGCTCCAGCCCAGGTGGCAGGTGGGCTGCAGCTGCTGCTTGGTGCCCACGGAAACCACGTGGCCTGAGCGCTTGACACGTTTTGCCTGGGGTTTGGTTGGCAGGGGGCGTTCTGGGTGTCTTGACCTCCCAGGTGAACATTAGCCCAGTTTGGATCAGAACTGCGGCAGGTGGAAAGTGAGTGCTTTAACCCCAGCACGGTTTTCCCAATGTGGTCTGTGGGCTTTGCCCCACTGGGGGCCGCACACATACTGGTGGGGAACACGCAGGTTTCCCCAAGAGTTTCAGGTTTGGAAAGTGGCGCGCTCCCTGCTCACCTCAAGAGAGATCCGAATCAGGTGTGTACGTACCTGGGAAGTTTGGACCCCCAGAACACTCCCGTTTCCCAGGGGAAAATGTATCATGCGGTCGGGCTCCGGCAGCCGAAAGCAGGGTCGTTGGGGCTGAACCCTGGACCAGAGGAAGCCCCGCCCACACCTGTGTTTTATGCTGCAAGTATTAAGCCAACTGTTCAAGTCTTGCTGCAGAGTGAGTGAGAGAAATTAGTGGTGCATTTTAGTGACAGTAGTTTTAGGTAATTTGAGATTAATCTTGGATCGCTTTAATGCTGATAAAACATTCCCCCCACTTTCACAAAGATCTTGTAGGATTTCGTTGTAGTAGACGCCTCGCTCCAAATCCCCAGATGAGCCCTCCCAGAGGTTTCATGGGGGTGTTAAACACCACGGGGGGGGGGGGGACAAGATGGAGAAGTGCTGGAGGCCACAGCAGAAATGCCACAGGGCAGAGCAGCCACCCACACACACCCCAGCTGGCACCGTCACCTGGACTCAGCCAATCAAGGGGGGCAGAACCCCTGTGGCACGGTACCCCCTACTTGTTTATCTTCTTAAAAATCCAGCCCAACCCAACCCAACCCAACCCAGCCAGCCTCGTCCGAAGGATGCCGTGGTTGATGGTACAGAAAGCCACCAAGGAGCAACCACAGGGGCGCCCTCGCCGTCAGTCTCCCCGCCAAGATCACCAGCCAGGCCATCCAAGGCTCTTTCCACCCCAGCCCAGGCCTGATTCCGGATGGAAACGGGTCTCGGTGATCCACCTCCTCCCAGACTGCTTGCAGCTGCACAGCCTCTGCACGCTCGAGCATCTTGCCCAAACAGCAACGCTGATCCCCGGGCAGAAGCTGCTCAGGGCACTGGGCCCAGGAGGGGTCTCATGGCCGCCTCTTTTAAGATGGCCTGGCAGCAGCTACTAGCCACGATGACTAGGGGAACCTCCACGTTCCCGTTCAGAGGCAGTCAACCCCTGAATCCCCGTGCCTGGAGGCAAGTGCAGGGAAGGCCTCGGCCTCTAGGCCCAGTAGTTGGCTCTCCTGAGTAACTGGTTGGCCACTATAGAAAAGAGCAAGAGTCCAGTAGCATCTGTAAGACTAACAGAATTTGGGGTAGGGGAGGAGCTGTCCTGAGCCACAGCTCACTTCTTCAGATACCCCTATTTATTTGTCTGAAGAATTTGAGCTGTATCTGAAGAAGTGAGCTGTGGCTCAGGACAGCTCCTCCCCTACCCCAAATTCGGTTAGTCTTACAGATGCTACTGGACTCTTGCTCTTTTCTCCTGCTACAGACTGGTCTTGATCTACCTGGTGGGTCACTGCGTGAGACGGGATGCCGGCCTCCGTAGGTGGGCTCCCGGCCTATTCCAGCGGGCAGCCTCTGCGTGGACACTGAAGCCCCCGAGGACAACAGGCCTCTGGGTCCGCGACACCCACTCCAGCACCTCTGCCTGCTGGGCCACGGAGACCGCTGGGCAGCCTCGTCCCCAGAGCGGGCAGCATCAGGCGCGCAGCCTCCGAGCCGGGGCTTTGGGTACCCAAGTGCTGGGCAGTGCCTCGGGGGCCAGGCGGGCCCCGGCCCCTCCCGCTGCCCATGCGCAAGGCCAGAAGCCCGAGGGGCGCCCTGGCCTCTCCACCCGCCCCGCTCAGCCTCCTCCGCCGGCCTTGCAGGGTCGCCTCCGCGGGGAGGGGGGCTGGGAGGGGGCGGAGGCAGCGCCTGCCAGATGCGCGTCCGGGGGCGCCTTCGAGCCCCCCCCCCCGGCTGCCCCTTTCCCCGCCACGCGTCTGCCGAAGGGCGCAGTGGCGCTCGGAAGCTGGCGCCTGCGAGGCTCGTCGGGCTGGAGGGCGCGGCGCGGCTGGACCCCCACCCGGCGCTTCGACTGCAGCCCGCGGCAGCGCCTCGCCCGACGCGGCCTCCCCGGCAGGCGGCACAGGGACGCCCGAAGCACCGCCAGCGAGGGCGGCCAAGGAGGCTCCCGGCCCGGGGCGCGCCTCTCCCCGCCGGACCGCCTGGCCCAGAGCCCAGGGGCCGGAGGGGGCCGCGGCCAGCAGGGCGGGGCGGAGCCGAGCGGAGTTCCCCTGGCCGGGCGGGAGCGGCGGGCGAGCGGGACCCGCCGGTCCTTCCAGCCGCGCCCGGGACGGGACGGGACTGGCCGCCGGCGCTCCTGCTGCTGCTCCTGCCGCCGGCCCGGCGCCGCCTCCGCCGCCGCCTCCGCGCGCCCAGCAGGGCCCCAGCGCCGCCGCAGGCCCGGAGGGGAGGCGCGGGCGAAGCGCACTGCGGCCGGCCCGGCGGCCTCTTTCCTCGCCCTCGGAGGGGAGCCCGGCGCGCAGGCTGCGCCTCTGCCCGCCCGCCCGCCAGCCCTGCGCCGGGGAGCCGCCGCCCGCCTGGCCGGAGAGGGGCGCGCGCGTTTATGGGGCGCGCAGGGCGGCGGCGGCGGCGGCGATGCTCTCCGGCGCCAAGCAGTCGTTCAAGGTCCCGCAGCAGCCGCCGCAGCAGCTCCGGGGCGCCGCGGTGAGTCGGGGGTCGCTCTGGCGCCCGGGCGGGCGGGCGGGCGGGCAGGGAGGGGGTCGCTCGGCAGGGGCCGGGCGGGGCGGGCTGCCCGTCGCTCTCTGCGCCCCGCGCGGCTCTCCGGACTTGGCCGCGGAGGCTCGTGGGCTGCGCGGCCCGCCGGGCTTGGACTGGAGCCGCTCTGCTCCGCATTGCACTGGCGAGAGCCCCCCGTTGCCCCCCCCCCCCGCCGCCAAGCAGAAGACAGCGCCGCGCTGGGCCGGGCCGGGCCGGGGGTGGGCCGGGGGCTGCACTCGGTCTTCCCCCGCCGCGCTGCCGCTGCGCCCGGGCGAGGGGCTGCTGGCCGGCCACTGGGCTGGAGGGGGGTGGGGGGCAAGCAGCCCGGGAAGCGCCAGAAAGTACTCTGCGTGTACCTTCCTTCGGCCTTTGGGGTATTTACGGCCCCCAGAGCTGTTTCGTTCCTTTAACTCCAAACTCTCAGGCTGGACAGTCGCTTTTCCAGATAGCCGTGCAAGCTGCATAAACCGGTTGGCTTTATTTCCTATCACATCAAATCCCAAAAAAAGCACCCCCCCACCCCCACTCCCACCCCGAAGTCTTAAAACATAATCCAAGCGGCAGATTTCCTGGAAAAGAACTGCCTTGCCCCAACATAGGATCTCCTTCATGTTGAGAGGTTGCGTGCAGGAGAACTTCCCTCCGGATCATGTCGCTTGTAAAGAGGCGATGGGAGGGGTGGGGGAAACAACCAAATTCATCTGGAAAACAGAGAACCCCCAATATGGACTCTGCCCCCTAAAGGATTGGAAGCAACGGCCCCCGTCTGGTTGCAGGCATGAAAAACTGCCCAGCGGCCTGCCCTGGATCGGGGTGTATCCAGACGTGCTCTCGTGCCTTATGCCTGGTGCTGGGCCTGCTTTGGGAGTGGTTTGCCCGCCCCAGGGTCCAAATCTTGGCCTCTCTTTTCCCTCGCTCTGCCTCCAAACTCAGGGCTGAGAGCTCTTCATTGAACGGGGTGTTCTGGGCAGTGGAGTTCCACCAGGGCAACTTGCCCGTTAATGATTCACAAACTTTTTGGGGGGGTTGTTGTTGTTAAATTATTTTTACTGACTTTCTGGCCATAACAGTCTTGGCCCTTGAGCTGGTAGCTAGGAAACCCGGCCTTGGCCTTGATGCTTCATTCCTCTTCTCTGGCAACGGCCTGAGCACAGATTGCCTCTGAAGGCTAACTCCAGAGTAGCTGCAGGTTCTCCCGGAGAGCAATGCCAGAGAAGGCAAGTTGACGGGGGGGGGGCTGATTCTTGGGGGGTGGGCGCATCTTAATTTGAGGGAGGGATTCCTTGCTTCAAAACGGAGTGCGTTTTCATGGCAGGTTGGGCTGTTTTCCTGATGTTTGTGCACGTATTCTCTATTGCGCAATCAAGCCGTGTTTTCCAATTGAGGCAGAAATATGCCCTAAAGAAGCCAAATCTCTTGTTAGATCATCTGAGTTGAAGACGGAGAGAGTGAACAAACAACACAAGTTGGATTCAAGAGAGGAGGAAAAACTTGATTTTGCTCGGTTAAAGGGGAAGGTCTTAGGAGAGGGGAAACCCCACCCCGTTGTGGCATAGTAAACACCTCTGGGTCCTCTTTGGGCATGAAATTCTGCAGTTGACTTTGGAAAATTCTGTCAGCCTGTGGGAGTAACTCCATGCATACTTACTTGGGAGCCAGGCCGTATTAACCCATGGCTGGGTCCTGAGGCTTTCAGGTATTTCGGGGGCCCTCCGGCACTTCAGTCTTTCACCCCACTACAGCTGACAGCCTGGCCCTGGGATGGGAGGTACTAGACCGCAGTAAAGGTAAAGGCAGTCCCCTGTTCAAGCACCGAGTCATTACTGACCCATGGGGGGACGTCGCATCCACCACGTTTTCTTGGCAGACTGTTTGTTACGGGGTGGTTTGCTATTGCCTTCCTCAGTCATCTACACTTTACTCCCAGGAAACTGGGCACTCATTTTACTGACCTCAGAAGGCTGAGTCAACCTTGAGCCGGCTACCTGAACCCGGCTTCCGCCTGGATCGAACTCAGGTCGTGAGCAGAGCTTGGGCCGCAGTACTGCAGCTTACCGCTCTGCACAGTACAGAGCCCTATATCCATTTCGAGGGTCTCCTGAAAAATTCTGTTCACAATTTTAAAAATATATTTTTTTCACAAGTAGAACTCTTCAGGAAAGCACATTTTGGGAGTATGATACCGCAATATTTTGAAGTGAATAAATGTTGTATTATTTATTAAAATATATATAATTGATGGATAATTGTTTTAATATGAGACAATTTGTTTCACTTCAATAAGGAAGCAGTTAATTATCTTATTAATAGAGATTATATAAGAGAATCAATTAATTGTAATTTATGTGGGGGTGTGCCTGGAGCCCTTTTCCTTGCAGAGGTATAAACAAAAATGTGCCTGTCATTTCCCACAGAATTACCTGGGAAAGAATGGGGGAAGGGAACCTGCGGCATAGCTCTGCAGCTCAGCTAGTTAACCCCTTGCTGACTTGATTGATGACGTTCATCTGCTCGATCGCTCTTCCCCGCACCTGTTTCTCGAAGGGGCCTTTCCTTCTTCCTTCCATTCTCTTTAGCAGTGAGAACTCTGGATAGAAAATTCGAGAAAGTTTATGCTAATGTGGGGTGGCCTTCTCCAATTTGCCTCAGGAGTAGGTGAGGCCATGGGGGGGTGTAGAAAAATAAACCCCCCAGCTTCACTCAGCTTGGAATCTGTTTTTAAATATTCAGCACAGGGCATGTTGCTGCAACTTGCCGAGGTAAAAAAATGTACACCTTTCGGCACATGCCGAATGCCTTTGCTTGCCCGTTAACAACTACCTTCCAGTTCCACTTCCAAGTTCCTGTCAGCACCTGCCCACAAACCCTCCCCTCTGTTGAAGGACTTCAGAGGCATAATGCGCAAGCAGTTTTCACCCCAGAAGTCCTCGCTGCAGGAGGAGCCGCGTTTCAAGGCAGAATGCCAAAGGGCTGAGGAGCAGAGAGGGGATGGCGCCCCGCTACCTCTCACTGCCAAACGAGATTCTTTGGAGGATCCCAATAAGCCAGAGGCCAGGATAATCCCCACTCTGAAGTCCCGCTCTGCCAAGCAGGTTCCCTCACTAACCATTGGCCACACGGGTTCCAGGGCCTGAGGTTGGCGGAGTTTCTCAGTTGGAGGGTGTGATTGGCAGGCAGGCGTGACTTTGGCATCTCCCGGTTTAGTAATGAAACTCCCAGTCCTAAGGTCCTTTTCCGGGAGTAAGCCTCATTGAATAACATGGGACTTACTTGGACATGTGTAGGACTGGATCCCACTACACTGTTGAATAGCTCCTTTCCCTCCTTTCCCTGCCCAGTTTGGATCCTACCTGTAGCCTCACACCTTCTTCCTACGGCTGCATCTCTTGAGAGAAGCATGCAGGGCTCAGATGAAATCACCAAGGAACCCTGGTACGCTTATAAGCAAGTCTCTTTTCCAGATTGCAAGCTACAGAGATTAGTTTAACAAACCCCAAACTTAATTTAATGTATATAATACTTACATTGCCTGTTCTCCCAGGGAAAAAGCACATTACATTTTTTTTTAAAAATGTACTCTCTCTGATTCCTATCCTTCTACACAATTGCTAAGAATTTTTAAAATTCAAGAAATCTTTAGCAGCTCTTGAGAGACAGTTCCTAAAGGAAGTGTGGTGTATTGTAGAGATTGAGTAAAAATAGGAGAGCAAGATTCGGGTCCAATAGCACCTTAGAGACCAACTAGATTTCTAGGGTATGAGCTTTTGAGAGGCAAAGCTGTATCAGATACCTGACCGAGGGAGTCCTGATGCTTGAAGCCTTGCTGGGTGGCCTTGGGCTGAGCTCCTACCCTGGAAATCTGGTTGGTCTCTAAGGTGCTACTGGACCGAATCTTGCTCTTCTATTACAGACCAATATGGCTACCAGCCTGAAACAATCTTCCTGGGCAGGCAGGCAGCATAGAAACAAGGGAGATGTTATTCTCCAGGATCACATTGATCTCTGGACCTGCCCACCTCCCCATCCTTAACTGCTCTTCTCAGATGGGTCCATTTGTGAAGGAATTCTGGATCACACAGGTCTACGTCACTGTCATTCTGTTTAGAGGCCTCTCAGACTGCTGGAGATCACATCAGCGGTGCCACGAGCATAGTGTAATGTTTGTGTGGCGCAAAAATCACTTTGTCAGACAGGGTACCATTGCACAGTGCTGTGAAGACAATCATCGAATCACAGATGCCTACAGCTGGAAGGGCCCTTTCAGGCCATCTAGTCCCAGCCCCCTGCCCAGTGCAGCCCGTCCTGTCCGGAGACTGCAGGGGCCCTTCGGACTTGTTCTTCAGTTTAACTTAAAAGTAATAAAGTAACCTTTAAACACAGGCGGCTGCTGTTTCTAATTGACTCATATGCCATAGCCCCCCTCCCTCAGGCGAGCCGTATGCCCCCTCACTGTAAGATTTCTGGCTATGAGTCTAGCAAAAAAAACCCTTGCCTTGAGCTGGAAACGGCTCTTTGTTTTGTCCACGCTGCTGGGAATGAACGGCATGCCGCAGGCCACCTCAGGCCTGTGTGGGAACCGTTGCGTAGTAATCCAAGTGCTGGACTAAGATCTTGGAGACCCGGGTTCAAATCCCGCACTCTGCCAGGGAACCTTTCTGGGTGACCTTGTACTAATACTCTCAGCCTAACCTACCTTACAAGGTAGTTGTGAGGATAAATTGGAGGAAGGGCGAAGATGCCGTAAGCCACTTTGGGTCCCTGTGGGGGAGTAAAGCACAGTATAAATAAATTAACTGTGCCGACAGCAAAAGCCCTGGTTTATGTGCCTTATTCCTCCTACCAGAGATCTGGCAGGGCCCATCTATCCATCACATTTTTATCCTACCTTTCCTCTAGAAAACTCCCTCCTTCCATTTTGACCTTACAACAACATTGCAAGGTAGGTGAGGCCGAGAGAGCGACTGGCTGACGGTCACCAGTGATCTTCAGAGCAGACTTGATTATGCAGACTAGGAGGCCACGCTTCCACTCTGACACTCTAATCACTAGCTGATTCCGCACACGTTGGATAATGCACTTCCGATCCTCTTTAGAGATAATTTGGAACTGAATGTTTCGAGTGTGAAACAAAAAATCCACTTCCAAACGATAGCTAAAGTGCATTGAAAGTGCATTATCCAACGTGTGCGGAATCAGCCATTATCCCGCACTGGTGCAGGGAGCCTGTTTGAATTCGCCCCATCTGCCCTGAATGGTGTGCGTATGCACACGCACATGCCGTTTATGTATTGCTGTCAGGCAAGTTGATGCGAGGCTGGTGGTTTTGCTGCCTGCTGGTAGGATTTAGACTGTTTGCTTCCACTAAGCTCTGCTTTTATATTTATAGATAAAGGAAATGTTATGAAAATGCCAGAAGTCTCCAGGGAGCTCTTTGGCAGCCCGGCCCCTGGAAATGCTCAGTGCTTAGGGAGGCGGGAAGTCCATAAGAATATTGAATATAATGTAACGTATTTCTACCATAGTGTGTGTGTTCTATACATACATGTACAGTCCAAATTGTTATCCAATAAGGCAATTTCTTATTAATGGAACGGAAGTCCTTGGAAAATAATTGACGCATTGGAATGAGCCATACAGTAAATACAAAAATGCTACAAGCACTTTGGAAAGGGCTAGGAAAATCCACTCTGTTCAGCCTAAAGGGGATAAAAAGCAGGAGTTGCCAGGAGCAGACATGACGGCAGTTCTTGAATGCTGGAGGAAGAGGTAACAACAGGGTACTTTTCCCTAGTGAAGGAAGGACAAGAAGCAAAATGCTAAATGCGTTTGGGGGCTGCTCCCCAGGTGAAGCACCTGGAGATTCTGAAAGGTTTCAAAGGAGCCAGCAAGATTTCCCAGAAGTGTGCGTGAGTGCATGTCCTACATATTTTAACTCGGACGCGGTCAAGAAAAGCATCTTTGGAACAGTCAGCTTTGGACAAGAGAGCTGGGATTAACAGTGCGATCCTATATGGAGTTACGCCCGTCTGATTTCAGGGGTCCTAGACCAGCACAGCTCTGCACCGCGTTGTGGTGCACCTAGGGTTGCCATCTCTAAGTTGGGAAATTCCTGGAGATCTGAGGGGTGAAACCTGGAGAAAGGGGGTTGGGGATGGAAAGGGCCTTGGCATGGCATACTTCCATAGAGTCCACCCCCCAAAGTAGCCATTTTCTCCAGGTGAACTGATCTCTGTGGCCTGGAGACCAGTTGTAATTCCGGGAGATCTCCAGCCACTACCTGGAGGCTGGCAACCCTAGGTGCACCACAGGCCCTCCTGCCCACAGGAAACACCCAGCTGGCTAAAAGATTTGAGAGAAGTTAAATAATTAGCGAGATATCCTGCTGAGAATGAAAAGTTGGAGCAAGGCCTCTTTCTCCACCATGGGGGTTCGCTGCAGGGTGCTCGGAGCTATTCCTGTTTCTACTGACCTGGGGTGTATTGTTGCTGCGAAGAGTTGCCTTGCTGCATTGGGCCAAAGTCTGCCTAGCTCAGCAGCCGGGCCAGAGAGCAGACGGGCAAAGGAGATTCCAACCTAACTCCCTCCTCCTCTTCTGCCTTTGCAGCTCAAGGATCCAAAGTCCCCCAACATGAGTGGCAGGAGGAACAAAAACTGTCCGGCTCTGCAGTGTATTCCAGGTACTGAGAAAGGTTCCAATTTTGGAGAAGGGTAGACAGGGTTCGGCCTTGAACAAGCAGGGGCTGTTTCTCTCAGGGTGGCTGTGATCCCAAAGAAAAAGGCTGGGCCAGCGTTAGCTGTTAAGGAATCTTGGAGGGCTGACGAAGGGAGCGCTGACTCTCGAAAGCTCCTGCCCTGGAAATCTAGTTGGTCTTTAAGGTGCTACCGGACCTGGATCTTGACCAAACACCGCTGGTGTGCGGGTGCTTCCTTCCCACAAGGAGGACAGGAGGGGTTAATGCTCCACTCCATGCTTGAGTGCAGCTGTCTGAAGGCATTTTCTGGGCAGAGCCATGGGCTGTACATAACAATAGCTGTGCCACTCGCTTTGGCTTGTGTAAGGTAACCAGCCCAGAACAGCCACAAAAGACGCTGTTACCAGAGGAAATGCCTCTCAAAGCACGGCATGGAGCGGCCCCCTCACTGGGAATGTGGGGCGGGTTCTGAGAGACTTTAAAGAGCAAAATTCGAGTCCAGCAGCATCTTAAAGACTAAGGAGATTTTCAGGGCAGAAGCTTTTGGGAGTCAAAGCTCCCTTTGTCAGACGGTTCGAAGCCGCCTTACTGCTCCTGGAAAAAAACATTTTTTTCCCCCAGCTGGTTACAATCTGGGCCACGGCAGTCTTTACAATTCAGTGTTAAAAGACCCGGAAGAAGGGCAAGCAGACGCCCGGGATGACCTGGCACTGTTTTGTAGGAGGAGGCATGTTGGGAGCGGGGGAGGGGGGTGCCATCTCCGGCTTGAGAAATCTCTGGAGGTTGGCAACTCTAGCAGCAGCGGCAAAAAGAGAATCCTGGTAGACGTGGTCTGACGGTGTAACCTCACGCTGGGAGTTCTGCAGAAAAGAAAGAGTCCAGAGATGTGTTAATAAATATCCCAGGGGCACAAAGCCCCCTCCCAGTTCTTTTTTTTATCTTGCCTGTCCTCCAGGGAGCCCAGGGCAGTCTATGGATGGTTCCCCCCCCAGGGCTTTTTTTCTGGGAAAAGAGATGGTGGAACTCAGTGGGTTGCCAGCACAGAGGGCAACTCCTGGCAGGAGGTGGTGCCCCTGGTACCACATGCGCATGTGCAAAGTGTGCGCACACTCCCAGGACTGCACGATAACATCACTTTGGGTCAGCTGGAACAAGGGGGGAGTTTTTTAAAGTTTATATCACCCTTGGCAAAAATGGTCACATGGCCGGTGGCCCCACCCCCTGATCTCCAGACAGAGGGGAGTTTAGATTGCCCTCTGCACCCTGTGGCGCGGAGGGCAATCTCAACTCCCCTCTGTCTGGAGATCAGGGGGCGGGGCCACCAGTCATGTGACCATTTTCAAGAGGTGCCGGAACTCCATTCCACCACGTTCCAGCTGAGAAAAAAGCCCTGGTTCCCCCACTTACATCCTCCTCTCCTCTGTTTTATCCTCACAACCACCCTGTGGGGTAGGTTAGGCTGAGAGGGTGTGACTGGCCCCGAGTCAGCCGGTGAGCCTCCCTAAGGCCACAGCGTCAGCCCTCCGTCTTTGGAATGGTCCCTGTTTCACATTGCTTCAGGCTCTGTTTTAGAGGACTTCTGCAAGTCCTGCGTGGAAATGGCAAGCGAGTGCCCTTTGGGCAAAAAGGTTAACGGGAGACCACACGAAAAGAGAGCAGCTCCCTTCCGGTGCCTGAGGACGTGGCATCTCTAAAGCAAACGGGCCTTGTTCGCCAGCGCTGTGGTTGCCTGGACACCAGTGTTGTGCCTCGCAGGACAAATAGCAGGGGCCGTGGCTGCTCGGCCATGGCTTTGTGCAGTGGGAAGCCGGTTAGGGTTTCCACAGCCATACAACTTTGTTTTCTCTTTCGTGCGCGGCTGCAGTAGACATGGTGTTTGGACATCTGTGCCTTAAATATGTAGAGTCTGGACAGTTCTTGAGTAATTCTCTGAGTAATTCACCAAAAATGGTGTCAAGGAGTGAGAAATAAATTAAGCGAGTGAGCAGCTGCTGTGAGCCCACAAGGCAGCCCCCTCCCCCGGTGCTACTGGGCTTGTTACTCACCTAAAGATTTTGGGAAGGGAATGGAGGGGGGTAATTAGAAGAAATAAAATGGGTTTAAGCAGAGGCTGTTGGGAGAAAGGGGAGGGCAGAGTTTGTGGCTTGCATGACCTTAAAGAGCTGATTCTTAAAGTTTGTCCTTGCATTATCCATCCCTTATGCCTTCCCTATAGTGATAGAAGTTAACAATTAAAAACATTTTCTTATAATTTATAAACATTTCTTTATATTTTACAGTGATAAGGAACTGGTAATTTGGGGGCTTTGCCCAAGATTGCCTGACTTTCGTTTGTTGTAAAGCAAGGTTTAGGGACTGCTCTCTGTGTGTGTTATGTGCCATCAAGTCGCCTCCGACCTATGGTGACCCTATGAATGAAAAATAGTAAAAAGTCCAGTAGCACCTTTAAGATGAACCAACTTTATGGAGGTATAAGCTTTCGAGAACCACAGCTCTCTTCATCAGATGTATCGTCAGCTTTCAAGAACTATAACTCTCTTTGTCAGATGCATTGTCAGGTTTAGAGAACCACAGGTTTCTTCATCAGATGCATCTGGCAATACATCAGACAAAGAGAGCTGTGGTTCTCGAAAGCTGGTGATGCATCCGACCAGGGCATTTTTTCTGGGAAAAGAGGTGGTGGAACTCTTTATTATCACATGTGCCCATGCAGGTGCTCCCAGAAATGCGTGATGACGTCACTCCCGAAAGTGACGCCGCTTCCCAGAACCCAGCACAATGCATTACGACGAGATAAATGTTAGTAACCTTGGGAAATTACACTATTATGAGAAAGAGTTTTTTTTCTTTCTGTATCCTCTAAAAAAGTGAAATCTTCCATTCCCTTTCCCAAACATTCCATTTCTTTGGAATCATATTTTAAAATATGCAAGAAAGAGGGAGCCTCTAAAAATCCAAAACCCGTCTCACAAATCTAAATTCTAACGGATTCCCTCTGCCAACGTAGAATTTTTTTTTCAAAATTCTTTCTCAAAATTCCACAGAGTCTGAAATTCCTAATTAATGAATATTGAATTTTCAAATTTTCAGGGAAGGTTTTGCTTTACTGGAGCAATTCAAAATTAGATACTCAACTTTAGCTGCATTAGATTTATACTTAGTTTAAAATGGCTTTTTTTGTTGCCTTCCAACTCTACCTTACCAATGGCTAAGCTGTTATGACATTGTGAAATGCTCATAAATATTCTAATGTCTCAGACAAACCATATTCATAAAAATTTCCTTAACACCCGTATGTCGACTGCAATTTCAGTGATGTTAATTAGCTGAGGGTGGGGAGAACCATTTGAGTTACAGCTATTAAGACATAAGAACACCTATATGCTGATGAATATACTGTTGAAAGCCTTCTGTGACTTGGATACAGCTATCCATTCCTAGCATAAAACTAGAATAACCATAACTGATATATTTAACTAACACAGAACCAGTCTGCATTCAAAAGCTGTGGGAACCATAACAATGTCAACACACACACACAAAGCAGAATGAACTCAAAGCAGCACACACATACACAGAAACCCCTGAATGAAATGAAAGCAGATTAGCCTCCTCTGCAGAGTTGGCCCCAGCAGATCTCTCTCACTCACGAATGAAAAAAAAGAAAACTCAAAGCAGCTAAGCCTCCTCTGCAGAGCACACAGGGCCGAAGATGGAAGGAATCACGTGGGCAGATTCCAGGGCTACTGGAATGGTGTTCCAGAGCATTCCCCCTCAAAAAAAGCCCTGCATCTGACAAAGAGAGCGGTGGTTCTCGAAAGCTTATGCCTCAATAAAGTTGGTTAGTCTTAAAGGTGCTACTAGACTTTTTACTATTTTGTGACTACAGACTAACACGGCTAACTCCTCTGGACCTATGAATGAAAGACCTCCAAAACATCCAATCATTACCAGACTTGCTCAGATCCTGCAAACTGGAGGATGTGGCTTCTTTTTTTGAGTCCAGCCGTCTCATTTTAGGTCTTCCTCTTTTCCTGCTGCCTTCCACTTTTTCTAGCATTATTGACTTTTCCAGAGAATCTTGTCTTCTCATAATGTGACCAAAGTACGACAGCCTGAGTCTTATCATTTTAGCTTCTAGGGAGAATTCAGGCTTGATTTGATCTAGGACCCTCTCAGAATCCCTATGATAATCCAAAATCAGACATTTTAGTCCTTCTTTACATTTAAGTTCTTTTAAGCCATTCCTCGTTCAGCGAATCTTTCTCTGTGGACCCAGAAACCTTATACTCCCTCGCATTGCTTGGCAGGCGAATACATCCAAGAAGCAGCCACCCACGTGAGGAAGAGCGTCCTTTCCCGAGATGGTGAAGGCTACCTCCCTGGCACCCTCTACTGCACCAATCTAAGAGTGGCTTTCTTACCAGACCCATCCGCAAACACAGGGGTAGGTTTACCAGCCTTCCTTGGCCACAAATAGCTTTCCACTTTCTCCAGTCAAGCTTCCTGCAAGCAGATAGCAGACAGCTCAAGGGAGCAAAGCAAAAGCTATGGAACGGGGGGCAGCAGGGTGCCCGGTGGTGGGCAAGATAAGAAGCGGAGGTGCTCTCGTCCCCTGTCCAGAAGCCCTGTGTTGCAGTATGAGGTCTGGGCCCCTCAGGTCCATTTGCATTCCAAGCCTGTTTCTCTCTCAGCACATGGGAACGGTTTGGGCACGGTGGACTGTCTGGGTGCTTCCAGTGTGTTGCAAAAGAGGCTGCAGTCTGGTAAAGAAAGGAGTCGTGTTGCAACGTTCTGAACCTGCAGTTCTTCTCCTAGGCTGGGTGTGTTTGCAGGGTAAAAATGTCCAGCCAGCCCTTGTGCCTACAAAGAATTTTGGATCAGTGCAGTCTCGGGGAGGGGACAGCTTACCATAGATACCAAGACTGTAAATAATGAAAATGATAAACGGGCTAACCGCTGTTTCTTTTCTGCCCCAGGACTGCTCCTGCCCCCCATTCATGCGCAGTGGTTATGACGTGGCCTTACCTTGCATCAGAAGGCTAGTGGCTGGTAAGGCTGGAGGCTCTCCCCGGTTCCCTCTGGCAGGGCTCCTGCCCCAGGGGAATTCCAGCCACGCTGCTTTTCCCAGTGTGGAGATGACCCTTGTGCAAAAAGCTTCACCTGCTGAGTTTCTGCCTGCCATTCAGTTGCTAAAAGTGCAAGAGGTCTGCTAGACCTACAGGGAGGCAAACTGAGGCGCGACAAGGCTGTTGGGCGAGGAGGGTTTGGGTGTCAATCACAGGGAGAGGACAGAGGGCCCATCAAGGTTTTGTGAGTTTCTTCGACAGCTACTGGGATGTTTTATATACTGTTTTTACAGTGCCTTATACTGTGATTTTATTTTAATATTAAATCCATTTAAAAGTATACATCTTTATATCTGCACCATATTGGACCAAATCTGTTACAATTTAACAGCTGTGTTTAGTATTTTGATTATTGATTTTCTGATTTGGAAAATGTGTTCCATTCTCTACTGCATACCACTCTGGGTGTTCTTAGGAACAGGGGAGCGGGGGGAATGAAACAGGCAAACCAAATTTTGCCTTGGCCATAAAGTCCCAGGGTGGCTTTTGGGGGGGAAATGGCACGTTCTCTGCTTAGCCTACCTCGCAGGGGTGTGCGCGCGATATGATCGGTGTCACGTGCTTATTCTTTCTGAGTTCTATTGATTGATTGATTGATTGAAAGGCTTGCAGCTCGTGCTTTCTTCCTTATGGAGGACTCAAGGCAGCTTACAGAAACATGTCCTATTTAAAACAATAAAACGCTTTCAAGATAAGCCCAAGGGAAAGTTCTGCCGCCAGAAAAACCCTGCCTTGGAAGGCCATTCCGAGGAGGAAGCCTGCAGCCAGGCTAAGCGGGCGGGAATGCCGTTTAATATTATCCTGTTAAAAGGAGGGAGGAGGTTGGGATCTGGGAAAACCTCCACATAACTTAACGGACCTCAGTGACCTGCTCCGCACTTTTAAAAAGTATTCTGCCCCAAGGTAATTCACGTTTGGCAGCGCGCAGCATCAGTGGCGCAAACCGGGCAAGCGGGGGCATTTCTTTCCTGCTGCTTCTCATGGGTGGGGGCCGGGTGCCACGTGGGGCACGAAAGCGCTGTCCGTGGCCCTGCATGATCAACACAACTCCCTCCCTCCCTGCAGCCGCCATTCCCAACGTCAGAGGCATCCCCAGGCATTGCTCGTACGGTTTGATGTCATTCTTAAAGGCTAGAAATGTGGGCTTTTTTTTTCCTTTTCAAAAGGGGAAAAGAGATTCCTGGGGTGCCGGGCTCCGTACCCAAGAGTGGATGCTTCACTGGGCACAGAGTGGCAAACGCTTCCTCTCCTGCCTCTCGGCAGAAGTCTCCTCTGGTTTTCCCCGCCTGTTTCCCCCAGCCTTGTCTCACGCCGGTTCTTTAAACCTTAGTCAACAGCTTTACAAAAGCCAAGGTGCTAACTAGTACCTCCGCCCTGAAGTTCATCCCAGAGGAGCTGGTCATCTACTGCAGGGATTTCCGGGTGCTGAGATTTCGCTTCCACGAGAGCGGGTTGGAACCGCAGGCCTTCCGGGTGAGTCTCGGGGGAGCCTGCAATTCAGAGGGGGAGGCCGTGGCATTCATAGACCTCCCCCCCCGGGGCTGTTAGACTAAGGAGCCTGCGAGGCGGATCTTCATCCGACTGAACCCCAAACGCAGGGCCAACTCCAGACTTCGAAGAAGTTTGCTGTTTCCCTTCCTTTCCATCTGCTGGGAAGGGGCAGTTCACCTATTGTGACTAAAAAGCTCTTGTAAAGAGAGAGATTGTCTCCATGAGTTCCAGTGGCTATTAGATCCAGAGGCTATTAGATCCAGAGGATCCGTGTTAGTCTGTAGTAGCAAAATAGTAAAGAGTCCAGTAGCACTTTTAAGACTAACCAACTTTATTGTAGCACAAGTTTTCGAGAGCCACAGCTCTCTTCATCAGATGCAATGTCAGCTTTCAAGAACCACAGCTCTCTTCGTCAGATGCATCGTCAGACGATGAAGAGAGCTGTGGTCCTCGAAAGCTGTGGTCTTGATCAGCTGAGAGGTAGCCTTTGTGTTTGGGATGAGTTGGAATATAAATCCAGTTCAATGTATTTTTTAAAAAATAAAACATTAAAGTTCTCACTCAGAGGAGGAGGACATCCTGACTGAGAAACAGCGATGGGTGATCCCTCCTATTTGGGTTTGGGGGCAGAAGGTGCTACTGGATTCGAGACGTGCTCTTCTGCTACAGACCATTGTAGCTCCCCCCCTTGAAACTAATCCTGTTTTACGCATTCTGTGGAACGAAGCAACTGTGGGTGCCTCCCTGACCTCCTCAGGCTGTCTAGTCCACCAGGTGGAAATCTCTCCCTTCGAGACAGGAAGCCAGAGAGTTGTCTTGCCTGCAGATCCCACGTGGAGAGTGTTAGAGATTATGGTATTTTATATATTTAGTTTAGTAACAGCAGAGTAACATATAGCAGAGTAATTTAGTCAGAAGCGTTTAAACCCTTACAAACGTGCATTAATTAATCCTCAGACAAAATTCATAGAAAGATAGAACTTACAGTTTATTGTAGCAGATTTCTCCATAGCAATATCTTCTGGTAATAACAAGGGAAAGATCCTATCTAAAGAGTTACATTCTCTAGGCTAATACCACGGCCTGAAACTAGGCAGCGAGGTTGTAGGTGCGGGTTTGTGGACAAAGAGAAGGGCTCCATGAGGGAAGGTGGTGGCTTCACATCTTTTCTCTTGGAAGAGCATGAGGGAAGGTGTGAAATCTCCCAAGAGGCACAGAGGCAAGAGAGGAGGAGTCAGGAGGCGTTCCCACCTTAGACAAGAGAGTGGCAGATTGCTAGACTTATACATTACATTCAAAGAGACATGCAGCGCCCCCCAGTGTCCAAAGGTAGGCTGAGTCGCCTATTCCAACAGAGAGATCACCCACCTATCCGGCCGTTCTCCTTCTCTCTGTGCAGGAGGACACCCGGGGCAAGCCCGACGTCCCGGCCTCTTTTCGGTTAGCCTGGAGGTGCCACCGGGCTGCTCTTTTAATCATTCACAGTGCAACAAGAACATAAATGCCATTCAGTAGAAAACAGCAGAGAGAGAGAGAGAGAGTAGCGTTTTTCCACTTAAGATCAAGAGAAACCGAGCCTTGCTTTCCAGGTGACGACGGCCATCGCACGGGCCCAGGAGGGCAGCAGGGACAGCGGCTATGGCGGCGCAGCTCTGAGGGGTTTGGGTGAGCAAACACAGGGTGCGGGCCGAGGGGGATCGAGGGACTGGTCGCCCCGCTGCGGACCACGTTAATTTCTCCAGTCCTTCTAGGGAACAGCCAGTTGACAGGGGAAGAGGAAGAGTTTCCAACGCTGCTTTTCGAGACTCTCCGTGACTGGGAGAAGGAGCTGAGGCGCCTGGGGACGGCGACCTGGCGGGTCAGCCCTGTCAACGAGCGCTTCGACATGTCCACCAGGTAGAGAAAGGCTTGGTTGGCAGCTTGGCCTCTGTGAGAGACCACGATTTTGGGCGGAAAGGTGGCATATAAATATTTTACATACATACATACATACATACATACATGTTCTCCAGGGGAACCGATCTCTATCTGGAGACCAGCTGTAAATCTGGGAGGTCTCCAGGCCTCACCTGGAGGTTGGCAAACTCCCTCACTGAGACCAAGTGGGCCTGTGGCCGGCAGGAAGCTGCAGCCGGGGCGGGGGGGGGGGGAATCTTTGGCTCTCAGCCCAAGGAAGCTGGCTGGACCTGGAGGCTCCCGTATGTGGGGTGGGGACTAACTTTAGCCTTGCGTGGGCTACCGATTTTGCCAGTAGAAACTGTGTCGTTCACCAATCAGGTTTACATTTGCAAAATAAGAATGCGTGCAGGGACTCTCTGAATGGTTAAGGCAGAAGTAATCCGTGTTAACTGACCCTGGATAGGTGCTCTTGATTAAGAACTGGAAAAGGGGCAGTTCTGGCTGGATCCAGCCAAGAAGTTTTTGCAACCGGCCGGCCACGCAGCCGCCCACTGGAAATGGGCCATTGGTCCACCACGGAGGGCACCAGGACTGTACCAAGTTCAGACTTTACTATGTGAGCAGAGCTGCTGTATGGTCCTTTCTCATTTGAATGAATGGCCTGGACACCATGGAAGATTTCTGCAGGCAGAGTGGGAAGGTGACCCCCCCCCTCTCGCTGCAGATCTCTGACTCCCCACTCACGCTCTTTCGGGGGTCTTCTGTCCCCCATCAACAGCAGTTGGGGCTGCAGCAGGAGGGGGAGGCAGGGAAGACGCAGTGCGCCCTGTGAGTAGGTTGGGCTGAGAGTGTGTGGCTGGCCCGCGGGCCCCTTGCCCCTTGCTTCTGTGGCTGGGTCCGTGTTTGAAGCCAGGCCATCAAGACGCCAAGGGAGGGGCTTGGGGGGGGGAAGGTGCCGTTTCCTGTAGAGAAGAAAGATCTTGTTGGGCGTTTGCTTCATCTGCTGGGGAAAGAAGCTTTCTTTTAGAAAAACTAGGGCACGATGAGGGGTGTGTGTGTGTGTGTGTGTGTGTCATTTTTTGCCAACAATTTGCTTTCTCCCTGCAGCCTTCCAAAATACCTGTGGGTCCCCAAAGGATTCCTGGACAATGAGCTGAAGAGGGCCTTTGTGCATTTCAACGGACGGCGCATCCCGGTGAGGGCCGTGCTGCAGTCGCCTGTGCCCGGGTGGGATCTCACCGAGAGAGAGGCTTATAGAGTCTGAGGGAGTCAGCATTGAAGTGGACCTTGGAGATCATCTAGTCCAACCCCCTGCACAATGCAGGAACCTGCAACTCCAGCAGCCGTGGCTGATGGGCAGCCAAACTCTGGTTCACGATCTCCAGTGATGGAGAGCCCACCAGGGAAGCAGGCGGCACCGGATACAAGCAGGGTCGTCCCGTCTCCTCCCCCCACCCCCACATTTGAAGGTGGTACATAATCAGCAGCAAGGCGTGTGGCGTCCCTCTGCTTTCCACTGCTGTCTCTCATTTGCACCTCCTTGAACCATTTCAAATGGCTCTGAAGCTGCCCAGAGGTGATGGTGAGACAGAGGCACGAGTTGTGCATGTTGGGGGAGGCCGTGCCCAGCCACACCCCTGGCATCTGTCTCCATGGCTCTTGTGTTCTGAGAAGAAGTACGTGGGGGGGGGTAGGACCCCAGCCCCACAAAATGCCCAGACCCCCTTCAGTGACACCTTCTTCCCCAGGGTCGGGCTCCTTGGGAAGCGTGGGTGGCAACCAGAAAGGGGGACGCAGAAAGGCAGTTTTCAAGATGGAGGGACGGCATAAAGGATGCAAAGAGGGTGGTGGTGGAGGCAGAGGGAGGGCAAACTTTGCCCAGTGGAACTCACATCCTTGCTCCCTCTTCCTTGTCCTGCCCAGAGGCTGTGCTGGCACCATCCGGGGGGCAGCGATCTTCTTCGAGCTGCCAGCTTCCATGCCGATTCAGACCCAGAGAAGGAAGATATGAGGTACGTGGCAGGGGATGCCACTGAGACTGGTCAGGGCAGAAAGCCACCAAGGGAAACCAGCGTGGGGTGGGGAGAGCTGGTGTAAGAACGCCTCTTCAAACTGCACAGGGGTCCCCTGATGTGTGTTCAGGCCGTGCACAGAACACAGGTTCCGGTACCCGGTAAAAGGCTTCCCAGCTCAGCCAGACAGAGAAGACAGTAACTGGGTGGCGGCGGCAGCGGGATTGGGAGGGGGCCAGACGCTGGAGCAATGTTTGCCAGAGTCAGGTGGCCTGGCAGGTGAGGGAAAGGAGAGGCTGTAGGGACGGAGGAAAGAGAATCTTGTTCATTGGGCATTGATCCAGAGGAGTCAGCCGTGTTAGTCTGTAGTCACAAAACAGTAAAGAGTCCAGTAGCACCTTTAAGACTAACCAACTTTATTGCAGCCTAAACTTTCGAGAACCACAGCTCTCTTTATCAGATGCGACTTTATAGTAGCATAAGCTTTCGAGAACTACAGTTCTCTTTGTCACACGCAACTTTATTGTAGCATAAGCTTTTGAGAACCACAGCTCTCTTCGTCAGATACATCTGATGAAGAGAGCTGTGGTTCTCCTTAGCTTATGCTACAATAAAGTTGGTTAGTCTTAAAGGTGCTACTGGACTCTTTACTGTTTTGTTCATTGGTATGGCTCACGAGGTGTACCCCCCATACAGCTATACTTGAACAAGAACAGATCAAAGGTGTGAAGTGCCTTTGTCAAAATGCACGTTTGCCCACTTGTAAGAGCCCACCTTTCTCACTAAGTCAATACAGTCAACAGAATGGGACAGCCCATAAACAACATAATAGGATTAGGACTGCAGAAATCTGAAACCAAGCGGAAACAAAGCATGAGTAATAATAACAATAACATTCAATTTATATACTGCCCTTCAGGACAACTTAACGCCCACTCAGAACAGTTTACAAAGTATGTTATTGTCCCCACAACAGCAATCGCCCTGTGAGGTGGGTGGGGCTGAGAGAGCTCTGAGAGAGCTGTGACTGAGCCAAGGTCACCCAGCTGGCTTCAAGCGGAGGAGGGGGGGGGAATCAAACCCAGCTCTCCAGATTAGAGTCCTGCCACTCTTAACTGCAACACCGACTTACTATGACATGTTAAATGATGCAGAAATTACATAGTAGGATAATGCATACATCAACAGATACTACATACTATACATCTTGGCATAGTCCACACCCCCTATCCTTTCTTTAAAGTACCTTTCTGAACCATTCTGTTATATTATAATCCTGTTACCTGTCTAAGAATGCCCTCCTAAATAATTCAATGTTGCAAAGTTAGCAAAAAAAACCCCTTGAATTGATCCTGGTAACTGAAGGGCAGCCGATGGAGTGACTGCAGAATGGGAGTGATATGCATGCTCCGCCTAGCTCCTGATAATAACCAAGCTTTGGCAATCTGCATTAACTGGAGTCTCCAAGGGGAAGGCCCATGTATACTGCATTACAGTAGTCTATTCTCAATCTTACCATTGTATGGATCCAGGTGGCCTGATCAGCAGTCAAGGTAGGGGCCTTGTATTTTTGCAGCTGCATTAACTTGCTTTTCCAGCAGTAATGTTGGATCCAGTATAACCCCTAGGCTCTTAACTGAGTCAGGGAGGGTCAGCTGAACCTCACTGGAGGTGGGAAGCAGAGCGTCCTTCAAGACTTCTCCCTTTCCAGCCAGCATAATCTCAGTTTTCCGCAGGTTGTTTCAGTCTGTTCACCGCAGAGATTGCATCACCAGGAGATTTTGCTAAGGAGACACAGAGCTGGGTGTCATACTGATGGCAGCCCGCTCCAAAGCCACAAGGGATTTCTCCAAAAGGCTTTATATAGCGATTAAATAATATGGAGGAGTAAGGCCACAGCCTGTGTAATCTTACAGAATAGGTCCCAAACTGATGACAACCAACAACCCTTTGAGCACTTCTGGAGTACCCTTTACCAGCTGACTTAGCCCTCGTTCAGGTTTGCAGGATGGCCTTGAGGGCCGCTGCCTTCCCGAGGAGGCATTGAGTGGCTCCCTTGGCTGGGAGGAGGGGGTGCTGGGCCTCAGACTTCCGTCCTGCCCTCCCCTTTCCCCGGGGATCAAAGCGGTGTGTGAAGGGCGGAGTACAGCCGGCCTCCCATTCAGGCTTCTGCCCCCAGACTTCTTTTCCCTCCCATTCCCTGTGCTGTCAGCTCTGCTTCTCTGACTTGGGTCTTGCCCCTCTCTCCCCTTCCTCTTCTCCGTAGGTCAGTCGAAACCCTGATGCTCGCGGGACATTCTCAGTGTGTGATCGTGGAGACGGGCGCTGACCTGCCCAGCCCGGCCGAGATCCAGCAGTCCTACGTGAAGCTGTGGGGCCTCAGCCTGTGCCTTGCTGGTGAGAAGCAGCAGTGGATTGCTCGGAAGGGAGAGAAGCAGCGTGGACGCTGGAGTGATCTGGTAGATCCGGAAGGGAAGGGAAGGCCACCAAATCGAGACCTGCGAGCCTCAGACAGGAGCCTCCGCACAGCGGCCGTTCTCCACTGTTCACCTTCATCCTGGCTGCGGAGAACAGCCCAGAGGGCCGGAGGACAAGCTGCCTCGAAATGCCCCTGGCAAATCAGCCAAGCCTCTGGGATGGCTAGCGCCCCCCCCCCCCCCCGCAGCTCATGAGCCACCCTGATCAGAGAGAAGGGGGACCAGACGGGGCCGCCTCTTGGGGACTGGAGCCCCCATCCCTGCTCCTCGAGGGATTACTTGCTTGTGGGCAAGGGACGTGGAAAAGTTTAGCATCACAGAAGGCACTCTTGCGAACAAGCCAGTCCCCTCAGGAGCAGATGTGATTTCAAGGAACCGGTCACGTAGGGCCAAGCTAGATCACTGCGTGATCAAGTGGAGCGCAAGTGAACAGGGGGGAACACACGTGAGCCTGTTCACTTGCCAGGCAAGTGTCATTCCTCACTTCTAGCTTGGCCCACAGTCTCAGCTGCAAGTCATGAGAGGGAGGGCAGGAAGGGCTGCATCAGCGCTTAGTTCTCATGGCCCTTTCTCACATGCAGAGAGTCAGGCCGATCGCCATTTTGAACTCAGGGAGCAATTCTTCTGGGCATGGAGCAGGGGTCACCGGTGTGTGTGTGTGTGTGTGGGGGGGGTGTAGTTGTGAATGTCCTGCATTGTGCAGGGGGCTGGACTAGATGACCCTGGAGGTCCCTTCCAATTCTGTGATTCTAAATGATCGAGTGTAGAGAAATCCTGTCCTATATGTGAACTGAATTTACATGAGAGAAGTATTACAGGGTGGTGTGGCAGGCCAACTCTATCCAGCATACTAAAACTCTTGTGGACATTCACAGGGCTTCCAGGGGGTGGGATGGGAAGCAGGGAAGACCCTTTGTCTTCCTGACCCCAAGAGAACCCAACCGAGGCATCCGAAGAAACGTCTTCTGCCCTGAAACAAGGACGGTTCTTTGCCCCAGACTCTTCCACAACTAGCCGGGGGCCCTGTTTTTGAGTAACTGCGCCGCTTGGTGTTTTCCCTGGACCCTGGAGCCGGGCCTGTTCTGTCCTTAGCTCCGCTGCTGTGCGGTTCTTTTGCCAAAGTCAGTCTCTGCTGCCCCACTTTCCCCACAGTTGCTTATAACGCGCCGGGGTGCTGTTTGACAGCCAAGGTGACCTTGCTGGATTTTCTCGGCTCTCTTTGTAGATTCGTTTGTGGCTCTGACTGACGAGAAATGGTTCTCCAGCCTGGAAGGCACCCGGTGGCTAGACTACGTGAGGTGAGAGGCGTCCCCCACCTCTCCTTCCGGAAATCTGGTTACAGATAAGGACGGACCCTGCGGGGGTGTGCCTGGGTTTGGACTTCTGGCCCCTTCCAGGCTATGGGACCCCCTGAGGAGGCCTTACTAGAAGGCCCCCCAAGCCGAAGGCTGGCACCACCTCCCCAGCGTGGCAGCTTCCCCTGGTTTGTCGTCACGCTGCCAGGACACTGCCTCCAGCACCCAAGGAGGGCTTGCTCTGTGTTGCTGAACTTTTTCCGAAGGCAGTTCTGCCAGGCTTGTTCCACTGAGATACATGGGAGAGGGGGGCGGCGGCGGCGGGGGGGGGGAGGATTTGATTCCTCCGATACCTGGAAGCGTCTTTTCTTTGTTTGTAAAATTAAGGCGGGCACTGCTGCTGAATGTGGCGTCGCTGGTGTGTGTTTTGGTTTTCTCTACGCAGGAGCTGAGATGGTTGTAACGGCCTCCCTTTCCCTTCTAGGGCATGTTTGAGGAAGGCCAGTGAAGTGGCTGTGTTGCTAGCCGAGAGGACTCAATCCGTCATTCTTCAAGGTACAGAGGCTTCTTTGTCCTCTCATTCCGCTACAAAAGGACTGCGGGATTCACCCCAGGGTAGAATTTCCCAGATTAGTAGTAGATGCCACCGGTATTTTTTATTTACTTTTGAGGCAATGGTTAAGGGGGTGGCGGCGTCCCTTCAGAGAGGGTGTCAACTGTTGCTAGTAGGTGGGGTTGCCAACCCCCAGAGATTTCCCAGAATTATGGCTTGTCTTCAGACTACAGAGATTGGTTTCCGTGGAGAAAATGGCTGCTTTGGAGGGTGGACTCTGTGGCATTATGGTCCCTCCCCTCCATAAACCCCATCCTCCCTAGGCTCCACCCCCAAATCTCCAGGAATTTCCCAACCTGGAATTGGCAACCCTGCCAGTGGGTGGGAGACTAAGGGGCTTAGATTGGCTGATAAGGAGTCTAAACTTCACCTGCGTGGTTGTCCTGCTTTGGCTGGAGCCAGGGGTGGGCAGCGTCTGTTGCCCGCTGGCTTTTTCACCCGCCCCTGCAAGCCCTCAGCCAGAGAACTGGCCCAGCCCTCTGCAGCACTCCTTCCACGGCCTTCAAAAACGTGGCTGTTTGTGGAGGCTTATCCCGGGAGGTCAGAGGGAGCCGGAATGTGGCATTTTGTGCTGTTCTTAATATATCTTTTTTGGAAATTGGGTTGATTACACACTACTTTCTCTAAATAGAAAAGCCCTTTCCGAATAAAGTCGTCACCATGACTAATCCGTCTTCCCTGGCTGGACTTCAAGGCAGCCAAACCCAGAGGCTGAAACATGCGCACACGCACACATGAGCGCACGTGCGCAGAGCACATGTCTCAAAATCTCTTCCCCCCCCCTCCTCTCTCAGAAACAGATGACAGGGATTTGAACTGTTTGCTGGCCTCCCTGGTACAGGTTATTTCGGATCCGCACACAAGGACCATATCTGGGTTCCAGAGCCTGGTGCAGAAGGAGTGGGTGGCAGCCGGACATGCGTTCCAGCAGCGCCTCAACCTGCTGCAGAAAAATGAACGGGACGAGGTAAGCCAGCCGCCATGGGAGCAAGAAGATGACACACCGGGCACTTCAACTGCTCTGAGAGGCTGAAGAATGGAAAGATACTGAGGCCGGGGTGGGGGAAGGGGTGGCATTCAGATATGTGGATTTTAAAATTTCCATCTATATTGCTTACTTGTTATGAACATGGTCACAATATTTGGAATGAACTGTTCATCTGTCTTACGCTGCTTCCTGGTGAAGCGGTCGGGCTGTAAATCTGCAATCTGATGGTTCGTCTCCCACTCCTGCCTTGAGCTCTGCAGGTGGCCTTGGGCCAGCCCCTCCTCTCAGCCCAGCTCCCCAACTGGATTGTGGGGATAATAACAACACTGACTTTGTTCACGGTTCTGAGGGGAGCACTCATCTCCCCTCAGAACAGTGATTCTAATTGACTTATCTGTCTAGAAGAGTGGTATATACACACACAGCTGCTGTTGCATAGTGGCTAAGTGGTTGGGTTGCGAATCAGCACTCTGCTGGTTCGACTCCCACTACTGGCATTAGTTCAGTAGGTGGCCTTGGGTCAGCCCCCTCCTGTCAGCCCAGCTCCCCAGCTGGATTGCAGGGATAACAACAACACTGACTTTGTTCACCACTCTGAGTTGGGCGTTAATCTGTTGTTTTGTTGTCGTCATCGTTGTTCCCAAAGTAGAAAAGGATTGAAGGTGGGAGGAGGAGATTGGTGGTGGTGTTTTTAATGTACTGATGGGGGCCTTTCAGTCCTTGGCTCAGTGCTTTTGGCTCCTCTCCCCAGTCGCCCGTGTTCCTTCTCTTTGTGGACTGCATCTGGCAGCTGCTGCGGCAATTCCCGCAATCCTTTGAGCTCTCGGAGGCATACTTGGTGGCCCTGCACGACAGCTGCTACCTCCCATTTCTCAGCACCTTCCTATTCAATTGCCAGTGGGAAAGAGGCCGGAACAATCAGGTGAGCCATGGGTGGGCGTGGGAAGCCCTGCGGCACTAACAGACCGACGTGTCCAGACCAAGTGTGAGATGTGGATGTAGTCGCACTGATTGGAGTCGGTGACCGTAATGCAATTAAGTTCAGCATTCACATCAATGGAAAGTTACCCCCAAAGCCCATAACTGTCACATACGATTTCAAAAGAGGGAACTTTAAAAAAATGAGGGGATAGTTTAAAAGGAAGAGACGAAGAGAGCTGTGGTTCTTGAGAGCTGACAATGCATCTGACGAAGAGAGCTGTGGTTCTCGAAAGCTGACAATGCATCTGACGAAGAGAGCTGTGGTTCTCGAAAGCTAAAGTTGGTTAGTCTTAAAGGTGCTACTGGACTCTTTACTAAATTCCTAGGGGATGCTCTGAAGCTATTTAAAACCACACTAATTGACGCCCAGTTAGAATGCATTCCCCAGGTTAGGGGGTTGGACTAGATGGTCTGTATGGTCCCTTCCAACTCTGTGATTCTATGACAGGTACTGCCAAGTCTAAGAGAAAGGCCTGCATGGTTAATGATCCAAGACAAGGAAGCCATAAAATGCAAAAACTCTTCTTTTAAAAAATGGAAGGTTTGCCCTGATAAAGGGAACAGAAGTGAGTCTGGCAAAAGAAGCAGAAGCTCACAACCAGACAAGCCAAGAGAGGATTTGAGGAATGGATTTCTAAGAATGTCAAACAGTTAAAGCTGGTGTATGTGTGTGTGTGGGGGGGGGGGGTGCTCTCAAGTCATTGCCGACTTATGCCGACCCCTGGTGGGGTTTTCATGGCAAGAGACTAAGAGAGGTGGTTTGCCATTGGCTGCCTCTGCAACCTTGGTCTTCGCTGGAGGTCTCCCATCCAATTACTAACCAAGGCCGACCCTGCTTAGCTTCTGAGATCTGACAAGATCAGGCTCACCTGGGCTATCCCAGATCCAGGCTAAGAATGTCAAACACTTAAAGCCAGTGTTTATAAAGATTCCTAAAAATACAGTTGGGCCGTGAAAAATGTTGAAAGAAAAAATTCTGCTGCCAGTTTGGGATGAGGTTGTTGGAAAAGAAAGCTCTTGGGAAATCTTTTCTCTCTCTCTTTCTCTCTCTCTGCAGCACCATTTTCTCAATCAGCTTTACACTCCCATAAATGGCTGGCGAGAAACTCTGTGCCTGGAAATCCTACAGAAGGACGGCTACCCTGCCAAGGAAGCGAGCGGTGCCTATTTGCCCAGTATTTGGGACTGGGGCCTGAGATACGGCCTCCAGCAGAGAGCGCAGTTCAGGAACCCCTGCTACAATCACAGCGGCAACAGCAGTGGACCTGTTCGGAACGGGAACTCCCGATCGCAAACCAGGAACAAGGTGTGTGTGTTTGTGCAAAAGAACAAGTAGCATTTTGCAAGAGATTGGAGGCTTTCATCGTGATGTGAGTTATTCCTTGGTTTGTTCCCCCAGATGGAAACCATTCCTCCTGGGAACGGGGCTATGTTCTTGTTCTCGAAGGGTTCCTTGTCTTTGCCAACACAACTCTTCCCTTGGAAAAACGGCTCCCTTTCGAAAAAGGTGTCCCGGTGGGCTCAGTTGTCGGAGGGCCACGGGGAACAGGACAGGCCTTCACGAGGCAAATCCAGTCTCTGCCGCCTTCACTCCAAGGGGCTGCTGCTTCTCCCGTGGCACGCAGGTCCTTTTGTCCAGCTGTGGAAAAGATGTTACCTCCGTGGGAACCCAGAGGTTCAGGTAAAAATGTTATTTCAAAAGATGGAAACTGCTTGTGAAAGATGGAAGGCCTGAGTCTGGAGTTCAAAAACAGAATCAGCAAAAGCCAAACTGGCTCTGGCTCATTGTCCTGCCCCAGATAGCGAAGATCTCAGAAATCCAGCATCAGGGTCAGAATTGTGTACGCAGACTGGAAGTGGGGGCCTTTCATGTCACCTCCTACCTGATCCTTTGACCTGGAGATGGTGGGGATTGAACCTCGGACCTTTTGCATGCGAAGCTGATGCTCTGCCACTGAGCTGCAGCCCTTCTTTGCTTGGGGGCTTCATGAACAGCTAATGGCAATCAAAATATCAAGTATGCATAAAATATGGCACGCCAGGATCCTGCCAGAGGTTAGTTTACATGGTGCATTTCTGAGTTCCTGTCTATGCTGCCCTCCCTTGCATTTAGCCATCCTCTTAACAACAACAACAACAACAGTAATAAACATTCAATTTATATACCACCCTTCAGGAAAACTTAACACCCACTCAGAGTGGTTTACAAAGTATGTTATTATTAGGAATAATATTCGAAAACACTTTAAAGGTACAATACAAAGTGGATTTTTAAATTTAGGATTGAAAACAGGTGTGAGAGTGCTTTTCTCTTTGCACTATATTGGACTTACTTTATTTTTTTACAGGGAATATTTAAATTTTATATTTTTATTTGCCCCCCACAGTGTCCATTTTTCAATATTGTAAAGAGTTCAGTAGCACCTTTGAGACTAAGCAACTTTATTGTAGCATATGCTTTCGAGAACCACAGCTCTCTTCGACAGATGCATCTGATGAAGAGAGCTGTGGTTCTCGAAAGTTGACGATGCATCTGATGAAGAGAGCTATGGTTCTCGAAAGCTGACGATGCATCTGATGAAGAGAGCTGTGGTTCTCGAAAGCTGACAATGCATCTGATGAAAAGAGCTGTGGTTCTTGAAAGCTTATGCTACAATAAAATTGATTAGTCTTAAAGGTGCTACTGGACTCTTTACTATTAAAAATATAGTGTAACTGAGCTGCTGGATGTACTGCATGGCCATTTGGCACAATATTCAGAGGCATGCCCAACTTGCCTCCGAGATTTGTTCCCAGCGCACTCGCTTTCTCCTTTCCACTCCTGGTCTCACAGGACTCACCTGAACCAGACTTACAAAACCCACTTTGGGATCAGATTGCCATCTGGTGGTGAAACTACATTTCCACAGCTCTGTAGTTTGCCCAGAAGGGCATTCGAGTGAGACACAAAGAGTCTCTCTACACGAAATATCTTATATGGGGACGCTCAAGTATAGGGAGACGCAATGTTAGCTGGGAAGGGTAGTTCAAAAAGGCGGAGGAGGCGGTGATCACTCCTCAGAGGGCTTGTTAATTTCACCACCTCCCCAAAGGGGACGTGAAATTGACAGAAGACCTGTCCTGTGTCAGCTGCCTGGCTGAGTTCCAGGTCAAGTTTAAGGTACTGACTGTGACGTTTAAAGTCATTAACGGAATGGGACCAACATATCTGGGACCGCCTCTTGCCATATGTTCCCCGGAGGGCACTTTGTTCGACCGACAAACATCTTCTGGTGATACATCGTCCTGAGGACATTTGTCTAGCCTCGACCAGGGCCTTTTTAGCCCTGGCACCGGCCGGGCGGAACTCTCTGTCTGTCGAGACTAGGGCACTCGCTCTGTGAAGGGCTTCTCTTGAGTCTGACCCAGAAATTGCAGTGGGTCCAGAATGCTGCTGCACGTGTCCTGATGGGTACACCATACAGGGCACACATAACTCCAACTCTGCTACACTGGCTCCCCCTGGAGTTCTGGGTCAGGTTCAAGGTATTGGTTTTAACCTATAAATCCCTAAATGGACCGGGACCAGCATACCTGAAGGACCGCCTCTCCCCATACATACCCCGGAGGGTGCTGAGATCTTTTATCCTTTTGGCAGGTCTGCAAGATAGAGATGTTCCGCCAGGCATTTGGTTGAGACCAACCCTAAATCCACCAAATTATTCTCCCTGCCGGTCTCCTACCTGTGAGGGGGGGGCACATAGTCACCTGCCCCCCCCCATGTGTGAGTAACCGCAGGATGCTAACCCACACCTTCACCCTCTTTATAAATGATGAGCAGGTGAAGTGTTGAAATGCTGTATGTAAGATTTGTGATTTTATCGTTATTCCTGTATTTTGTTTCTGTTGTAACCTGCCCTGAGACCGCTTGCGGGGAAGGTGAGCTATAAATAACAACAACAACAACAACAATAATAGTTACAGGATTGGGGAAAGAAGTGTTGTTTAGAAATGCCTGAAGCCATTTGATCCGCTTGCTCAGGAGAGGAAGATTTGACACGGATCTAAAATTGGCTGGGTCCGAAAATAATGAAAGATGAACTGTTGGTGACCTGCTATTTACAACTGCCTTCAAAGTTCATGATTAGAAACAGATTTTTTCCAGCCATGTCTGCAGCAGTCCAAGCACACCATGTCCATTAAGAAATTACTGTATCTGTGCCTCTTCCAGGAAGTACCAGTTGACGAACTTAGGGAATAAATAACAGTTATTGGAATCAGAATTTCAAACTAAATTCCGGGGGTGGGAATGAGGCCTCTGGGATACAGTTTATGTTATTAATAGTTTGTTATTAACAGTTGAGCTTCAACGTCTAAAGGCCCTGGGAAGGCAGCCAGTTGGCACGCCTCATGCTGCACTGACTAATTTTTAATGGTTTTTAGTCTTACGGTGGACGGGGGCAGAGGATATATAGTATAAACTGGCTGTGTAGAAATGAGAGTCACTGCTGTTGAAGGGTATGAACAACGGAGGCGTGGCCCCTCTGCAGAGGAGAACCGAACTGGGATGGGGGAGAGGAGGGCTGGAACGGCAGGCAGATTCGGCTCCTGCCCTCCCATCCAGGGGCTGATTCTCATGTCTGCTTTTAGCTTCTTGCTGCCCAGTTTGTGATTTAAACATCCAATGTCTTCCAACTGTATTTACATACAGAGAAAAGAGTCCAGTAGCTCCTTTAAGACTAACCAACTTTACTGTCGCGTAAACTTTTGAGAACCACAGCTCTCTTCGTCAGATGCATACAATAAAGTTGGTTCGTCTTAAAGGTGCTACTGGACTCTTTTCTATTTTGCTACGACGGCTAACTCCTCTGGATCCACATACAGAGAAATGGTCATGGTGCGATTGTTCAGAATACAGTCTTCAATTCAGAATGTGCTAATAGCAATGTAACCCTAACATCATAAAACATAAGAAGAGCCCTGCTGGATCAGACCTGTGGTCCATCTAACCAGCACCCTGTTTCACCACCAGTGGCCCACCAGTTGCCGTAGAGGCCAAAGCCCTTCCACGGATGTTGCCTCCTGACATGGAAAACCAGAGGTAGACAGCCCTTGAATGTGGAGTTTCCCTTTGGCCACCATGCCTATTAGCCACTGTGTCTGTCTCATCCCCTTTTAAAGCTCTCTCTGCCTGTGGCTATCACTACATCCTCTGGCAGTGAGTTCCACATGTTAATCACTCATTGTGTAAAGAAGTATTTCCTTTGGTCCGTCCAGAATCGCCTGCCCACCCGCTTCGTTGGATGCTCTCAAGTTCTAGTATTTTGGAAGATGGAGAAAAAGTTCTCTCTGTCAACTCTCTCTACCCTGTGCAGAATTTTAAAAACTTCTATCCTATTCCCCGCCCTCCCCTTAGTTGTCTCTTTTCTAAACAGAAATGTCCCTGACTCTTCAGCCTTTCCTCATAGGAAACCATTCCCAGTCCAAAGTAGAGTTGTTGCTTTTTAAAGAACAATGTATTTGTACAGATTTTATCCTCCATAATGCCAGTTGAAGAGTTCCCACTTCCTGGTTTCAGAACGTGGGCACTAAGAGCATATTTCCGAAGCCCCCCTCTCGTCACAGCTTGCCAGAGGGGCAAGGAATATTCCATTACTATCCCACCCCAAATAAAACTGTTGGAAAGGCCATCAAGGAGTTGAATCCTTCTCTTGGGTCAGTCCCAGCACAGATGGCTATTATTTCCGGATCACTTTTTCAACCGCCATCTGTCGTCTTCTTCTTCTTCTTCAGGTGGGTCTCTTCGCTCCCTCCGTTGCTGGCCTCACAGAAGAACTGCAACTTCTTCAAGAGAGACTGAGCCACTGGCAAGCAAGAGGCAGCCCCAGCCCAGTGACTGAGAATGGGAAAGAGCCTCACTAAGGGCCCCGTGCGGGGCTCCCTCTAGCCACCACCTCATTGAGGGGAAGGGGGCTTTACGGTATGCATTGAGGAACTGGGCCCAAAGGCCGGCAAGAATGGCGACAGAGTCGGGTTTATAGGTACTTTTGGCAGGATTTTCCTGTAGAGCCCCACTGGAAACAAACGTTCTGTGGGGAGAAGGCTGAGGCCCTTGAGTTATTGGAGCAGAGACTGGCATGCTGTCCTGGCGACCGAACGAACCCTTCTGCACAGACAGAGTCCACGCCACACGCCTAGATCAGCGCCGGGCTACGCAGACTCTTCTAATCCTCATTCTAACTGAATTTACGTTCATGCTGATTGCAGAATCCCAGTCTTTGTCTGAAGCACCCACAGCACAGCGTCAGCTGTCTTCAGTTTAGCGTTGTATGTTTAAAAGAAATCAAAATAAACCCTAAAATTCCTGTAGCCTAACCATGTGCATTCCGTTTAAAAACCCAGAGGGCTGCTCAGGATTCCTTCACAGTTAAGGCATAACTCATCATTGTTGTCAATTGATCTTGTGTGTACGTCACTCAGCAGTGTTTTGAAGGATTAAGGCCAAGGTATTTGGGGGAAGATTCCTGGCAACCAGCAGAGACTGGCCAGAGGTCCCTCAGTCCGTTGACCACAACCTCCTGCTCGCATAAGCAGCTCCTCTATTCTGTGACCCTTCCTTCCTTCCGAGTAGTAATGGAAGTGCAAGCTAGAGCCCTTGCTAGCTGGAACGCAGTCCATTCCCAGTGCCCCACCTATGAGGCAGCCGTTACGGAGAGAGTTGGCCTCTGGAGTGCTTAAATGGGTCCCCTTCCTGGGCACATTTCAGGCCCGGATAAGAATTTCTACAGATTTTGGAAAGACAGGGATCTGGAAGACTCTCAGGACTTCCCTTCGAGACTCTGTTTTCCTGTCCATAAGAGCAATACATAAAAAACTGCCTCATAGGCCTTTAGTGCAGAAGCAGCTGGAGATGGTTTGCAGTTTTATTTCCAGATTCTTGTCGCCAGTTTTGGGGAGGTCTCTTATTCTTCAGCACTTTCTGTGACTTCTTCTGCAGTCCATTCCCAGGGCAGACTTAAAAAAAAAATTTAGAGCATGGGGCTGTTGCCAAAAGGGTTATAGCGCCCCACCTACAATGGCTACCAGAAACCTTTTCTTTTGTTGCTTCATTCCAGTTCCAAGCAGGAGAGTGTTTTGTTCATACAGCAGAACACTGAAGGGCTCATTTTACTTTGTGCAGAGGCCAAAGACCTTGGCGGGGGGGGGGGGGGGTGTCTGTTGAAGAACTCCTTCTGCTCGCAGCAGAGGGCAGAGAAAGAAAGCAACATGGCAGCGGGAGAAAGCCTGGCCCGTTGCTGCAATGACCGGTGGATAATCGGGGGAACCTTGTGCTATAACAGGGAAAAAAACCACTCTCATTCCCCTTCGCTAGCGGTGTGCTAGGAACAACACTTGCCCTCCAAACGGAGACGATTACTTTCTCTAACACACACAGTTTGAAAGCATCCCCACTTCCCAATTGACGATGGGCCCCAACTACTCGTGTAGTGGCTTGCTAGGACGACTCAGGCTAGTTTTGCGGTACAGTCCTAAGCAGAGTTAGGCCTTTCTAAGCCCATTGACTTTGGAGGACTTGTTTTGCTTAGGACTGCGCTGTTATGCCTTTATTGGCGGGCATCAGGGAATGCCCACAGAGCCATGCCCACAGAGCCATGCTGAGTGGGCACTGTGACCTGGTGTGGGAGCAGGTGACACACCAGTGGCCAGCCAGCAGCTGGGGCAGCTCATCGCTCAGGCTGCCGTGTGCCTTCACAGTTCTGCAGCTGCTGCCCCAGCCACGGCCTCCTGATGCCCTCCTCTGAAGGCACCAAATCTCCCTCAGGGCATGCCACCGCTGATAAAAAGCTCCACTGCAATTAAACTGCCACCGAGCTCTTTAGTGCTCAAGGACAAGTTTCTCTGGGGCCTTTGGAAAAGCCAAATGGTGCTCGCCCTCCCTTTTGTCTAGAAGAGGCTGCCTGGAAATTCCCGGACTGCGTTGTCAGATGCCATTAAATGCTGCTTATATATTCCATATATCAAGCCCTAAAGGCTAGAAAAAGGACCTCACAATCACGCTAGCTTGAGTGAATGAAGAGAAGAATAAGGCTGGCACCTAGGAACTGTATGCATTTTTCCCTCTCTGTATATCTGGGCTGTCTGTTGGTTTATTCTTTCTCCGTGTCTCGAGTGCCTGTTATGCGGATTTTCTCGCATGAGAAAATCCGTAGTGGAACTGGAGAAGCTTTGTTGTGGACAATATCTGGCCTTACTAAGTCAAAGGCTATGCTGCTGGCACACAGTTACTGTTATATTTTTATTTTATACCCTTAGGTAAGAAATAGAAAGCGGCAGGGTTTTTTTCTGGGAAAAGAGGCGGTGGAACTCAGGACTGCACAATGACGTCACTTTGGGTCAGCTGGAACAAGGGGGGAGTTTTTTAAAGTTTAAATTGCCCTTGGTGAAAATGGTCACATTGGTGGTGGCCCCGCCCCCTGATCTCCAGACAGAGGGGAGTTTAGATTGCCCTCCGCACCGCAGCAGCACGGAGGGCAATCTCAACTCCCCTCTGCCTGGAGATCAGGGGGCGGGGCCACTGGCCATGTGATCGTTTTCAAGAGGTGCTGGAACTCCATTCCACCGCATTCCAGCTGAAAAAAAGCCCTGCAAAGCAGGCAATTTTAAAATAAAGATTATATATATATATATATAAAGGCCTTGTAAATAGCTAATTGTCCGTGGCAGGTAAGAATGGAATTCCTCGTAAATCTGACCCTTCCCATCGGAGCATTTTCTCACCTTCCTGCCTCAGCTTAAAAGGCCAAACATTCCACACAATCCACCCAGTGTTTGGGGCGGACTGCGGTTGGCACCCTTTGCAAGGTGGATTGTGCAGGTAATGTGGTGATGGACTGAGTAGAGGGTCGGCAGCTTCCCCGGTCTATTTTGATCGGTGTTGGTAGTTCCTAATCAGCGGTAATTACATGACTTGATTATGGATTTTGCTCTCTGCGTCTTCTGTGCTGATTTACATTCTTTGTAGCATGAAGCACATGAGTTGCCAGGGTACAAACGATAGCATCTGCCCCACAAACTAAAATTTTAAATTTAAGGATCTATGAAAATTTTCTGTTTTAAAACCTAAACACTCTCTCCATTATTCATACAGTTCATATTGTTTGGGTGTTGAAGAGCTTTTGCAAAGCGCAGGGGCTCAGAATGTGCACCCGGGACGCCTCGCATAGGTCACTTGAGAGTTCTTACAGCACCTAGTCCCATATGGGCATGAAAATAATAATGGCAATAGGAACAATACCTGTATTATTAGACATGAATTATTGTTATTACTGTGGTGGTTATTTGCTAATATCAAAAATGCTAGAAATGTGTAACACATGGTTGCTTTTGCTATTGTTATTAATGATAACATTAGTTGATTGCCATCATTAATAATAAAAGAATACTATGACTGGTTGTATGATTTATGGTTGTATTATTTCTTGAAAACCTTTCTCATTATGCCAGGTGTGGGGCTGGTTGTAGCCATACCTCTCCCTTTTCTGGGAGAAGCACATTAAACGTATGGGTATGGGAGTTGTAGGGAAATAGCATACTCTCCATGTATCACTGCTCATCACTCGGTCTTGAATGTATTACGCCCCCCCCCCCTCCGGACAGTAAAGAGTAAACACGCACACAGATGAATCATGTTTCCTATAATCGAACTAAGTCCTGTTGGACTGCCCCAACACTTCAGGGATTCTAAGCCGCTGAAGAAATGTGTATTAGTCTCCCGTGAATGTAAATTCTTTTTCTGTAAACTTTTCTAGATTATTTAAGTAAATTATTTCCTTTCCAAAATTGTGTTCATTGTTCTCCACGTCAGGGGATCAGGGAAATGCTGTAGACATAGTTTATCTCAATTTCAGTAAGACTTATGATCAGGTTGCACATAATATCCTTGTTGACAGGTTGGTAAAATGTGGTTTGGATTACTATTAGGTGGATCTGTAACTGGTTGACAGATGGCACCTACAGAGTGCTAGTTAATGGTTCCTCATCCTCTTGGAGAAGAGTGACAAGTGGAGTTCCTCAGGGATCAGTCCTGGGACCCGTTTTGTTCAACATTTTTATAAATGATGAAGGAATAGAGGGAATGCTTATTAAATTTGCAGATGATACTAAATTGGGAGGGGTAGCAAATACGGTCGAAGACAGTAAGGATTCGAGATGATTTTTGACAGGCTGGAAAACTGGGCTAAAACGAAAATGAATTTCAAGAGAGATAAATGCAAAGTTCTGCATTTAGGAAGGAAAAATCAAAGGCATAATTATAGGATGGGGGAGACTTGTCTTGACAGTAGTATGTGCAAAAAGGATCTCGAGGTCTTAGTAGACCATATACTGAACCTGAGTCAGCAGTGTGATGTGGTAGCTAAAAAGGCAAATGTGGTTTTGGGCTGTATCAACAGAAGCATGGTGTCCAGATCACGAGAAGTGATGGTATCGCTCTACTCTGCTCTGGTTAGACCTCACCTAGAGTATTGTGTTCAGTTTTGGGCACCACAATTTGAGAAGGATATAGACAAGCTGGAGCAAGTCCAGAGGAGGGGAACAAAGATGGGGAGGGGTCTGGAGACCAAATCCTATGAGGAAAGGTTGAAGGAGCTCAGAATGTTTAGCTTGGAGAGGAGATGACTGAGAGGTGATAGGATTAACCATCTCCAAGTACTTGAAGGGCTGCTATATAGAGGATGGCACAGAGTTGTTTTCCGCTGCCCCAGATGGTTGGACCAGAACCAACGGGAGGTGGTGGGCTCTCCTTTGGAGGTTTTTAAGCAGAGGCCAGATGGCCACTTGACAGCAATGCTGATTCTGTGAACCTGGGCAGGTCATGAGAGGGAGGGCAGGAAGGGCTGCATCAGTGCTTAGTTCTCATGGCCCCTTCTTACATGCCCAGGATAGGGCTGATCTCCACTTTAGGGTCAGGTAGCAGTTTTCCTCAGGCCAGTTTGGCTGGGGATCCTGATGGTGTTTTGCCACCTTCTGGGCATGGAGTGTGTGTGTGTGTGTGGGGGGGAAGTATTTGTAAATTTCCTGCATTGTGCAGGGGGTTGGACTAGATGACCCTAGAGGTCCCTTCCAACCCTATGATTCTATGAAGTCACATCGGGATACCTACTTTTACTTCCAAATGCCTGCCGTGCTGAAGTGTCTTCCTCACGGACTGGGTTTTGTTTGCTTTGTTGCACACGTGTCTTCTTGACTATGTGCCTGTGTTGGGGGACACACTGCTCTCTCTATTTAGGAAATATCACAACTCCTTTGTCCACATTAGGAAGGCTTATTATTATTGTTTTATTTGTCATTCATAGTCCGCCTTTCTCACTGAGACTCAAGGCGGATTACACAGTGTGCGATCAGTCCAGTCAGTATCAAGGGTATTTCCATAAACAATGCCAGAGGGTAAAGTTTGCAAAGACATGACATTAGCAAGAATCCAGTAGAGTTGAAGAAATGCTGAAACAGAACATAAGCGATTCTAGGGCTGACCTTCGACCACAGGAAGCTCATAGGAGCTCATATTTAAAACAACTCAGTATCCGAGCTTTGACATTCAACCCAAAGATCCACAACTTTTTTTCCCTTTTAAATCACATACACACAGAGCCTTTGAAATGTGCCTGTTGTGTGAAAAGGCAGCAAAGAGATTCACACGGAGCAACATGCCCCGGAGCCAAGGAAGCGCCTGCCGGGCTTGTGGCAGACCCGGAGCCCCCCACCCCACCCCACCCCTCTGCAAAAGGAAGTCTATTGCAGGGCAAAATAGCAGAGTCCAGTCGAGAGCCACAGCTGCATCTGACGAAGAGAGCTGTGGCTCTCGAAAGCTTATGCTGCAATAAAGTTGGTTAGTCTTCAAGGCGCTTCTGGACTCTTTACTGTTTTGGAGATTAATTGAAACTCTGGCAGAGCTCCAGCCACCACCTGGAGGTTGGCAACTGTAGGAGACGCTGAAAGTTTTCCACTTCGCTTTCACCTTTATGACGGGTGGCCATTTTTTTATACACTGAAAGACTTTTATTTCCAAAATGTCTATTTAAAACACACACACACACACATTTCATGCACGTGTTCGTGTAAGCAAGCCGGGTTTTTTTTACAAAGGGCGGAAAGGCGCGAAGTTCGAGGCGGGCCGCTGATTGGTCGAGACTTCTCTCAGCGGCGGTGCCCGTGGGCGGGGCGAACGGGACAAAGGAAATGACGTCCTCCACCCACCGCCATTTTGCCTCGCCCTGCATTTTGTGTCGCAGGCGCCGTAGCCCGACAAGCGCAGCGGCCTCCGTGAGGCGACAGTCGGTGCCCCGCCTTTGAAGGCCCGCCTGCCCTCCTCAACTTCCGCCCCTCTGCAAAATGGCGGCTCCGCCTAACGTCGGCCTCTGCTAGGTCTCCCCCGTCGCAAACGAAAGGATTGACGGGGCAGCGTTCTTCCGCCCGGCCGTCCGATGGCCGCCCTGGTCCTTGCTTGCCCTCCTTCCGTCATTTCCGGCTGAGCACGGAAGTCCCTTGCGGAAGGCGGGGCGAGCGTGAGGAGGGGGCGGGGTCCCTCTGCGCGCCCCTTCGGCCAAGATGGCGGCCGGGCCCATCTCGGAGAGGAACCAAGGTGAGGAAATGGCGCCCGGCGCGGGCCGGTGGGGCTGGCGCGGCGCCCTCGCTCGGACAGGGCCCGAGAGGGAGAGCGCGGGGGGCTGGCCGCCGTCCCACGGGTGGGGGAGTTCCCCCGGCTCCTCTCAGCCACCCGAGGGGGGGAGGGGCGCCGCTCAGTTTCCACAAGTTTGGAGGGGGGGTCGGGCCGCGGAAGCGCCTCTCGAGCATGCGCACATTGGGCTCGCCTCGTGGGAGCCTCGCTTTGGCGCCTAAAGGGCCCGGCAGGCCGGCGAGCCTGAGCATGTGCAGAGTGCCTCCCTAGGAGCAGGGGCTGGGGACCGGCTGGGCGCCTGCCTGGGTGAACTCCTGCGGAGGGCCTTTTCCCCTCGGAGGGAGAGCCCTTCCCCTGTCTTAAAGGTTGACAGGGGAGAGAAGAGTTTCCATAGTCAGCTGCCCCCTGTTATTTATTTATAGATCCAGAGGAGTTAGCCATGTTAGTCTGTAGTTGCAAAATAGTAGAGAGTCCACTAGCACCTTCAAGACTAACCAACTTCATTGTAGCATAAGCTTCTGAGAACCACAGCTCTGTTCGTCAAAAGGTGCTACTGGTGTAGTGGTTAAGAGTGTGGGGCGGTAATCTGGAGAGCCGGGTTTTGATTCCTCCGCTTGAAACCAACTAGGTGACCTTGGGTCAGTCACAGCTCTCTCAGAGCTCTCTCAGCCTCACCCACCTCACAGGTTGATTGTCCTGATGTTAATAATAACACACTTTGTAAATCGCACAGAGTGTGGCATTAAGTTGTCCTGAACAGCGGTATATAAATCAAATGTTGTTATTATTTATTTCATTTATTGTCCACTTTTCTCACTGAGACTCCAGGTGTATGACACAATCTGAGTCAGTATAGTCAATTAGAAAGCAATTTCAATAAACAGGTTTAGTAGGGTCTACAATGGTGAATTTGCAAAGAGTGAAATCCAGCAGGAATCCAATACAGAGCTGAAGAAATGCTGAAACACAGCACAAGTGAGCCTAAGACATTAAGCAAGACATTAACTACCCCGTGGGTATGTAGAAAAAGCCAGAGTCCAGTAGCACCCAGAATGTGAGTCAAGTGATTAACGAAGCTGAATGACAAAGGCAGGCGTGATTGAATAGGTTGGGCTAGTTAGAGGGGTGGTGGGCTTGGAGAAATCAGCATTGGTAATGAGACAGGAAGCCTAGGTCTCGATTCTGTCCAAGGGTATGCATTGTCTTGAGCTTCTTTATCAGTTGCAATTCAGTCTCTCTAATCTCCCTTTGAAATTCCTCTTCAGGAGAATGGCCACTTTTAGATCAGCAATTGAATGTCCTGGAAGGTTACATATCCCAGTAGGAATATGTAAGCTCTGCTTTCTAATGGCAAGTCCAAATGGGGAAACATTTGCACAACAAGAATCTGAACTCAGGGCAGAATAGCCTCTCTGTTTGGGGTGCCTTGCCCTGCTGCATCCTGGCCTCCTGTGTAAAAAGTGCTTTGGGGGGTGAATTTGAAGGGTTCACCCAGACAGTCTGATATCCAGGCCTCCCAAAGTCCGGGGGCTCTCTGTTGGGCTTAATGATAAATATGTTATGTTTCTGCCTCTCAAAATTCACAGTCTAGGTTTTGCTAGTGGGAGAGGCAACAAATGGAAAGAGGCACAGTTAGGTAGGGATGGGAGAGGAAAGGCAAGAATGTGCGCAGATGTTGTGAGTTCAACTAAAATTGGTTTGCAGTTCTTTGTTTGCTTGCTTGCTTGCTACAATTTATATTCCGCCCTCCCCACACCAGCAGGCTCAGGGCGGATTACATTTCATAGCATTTCAGTAAAACTTAAGAAAAATGTAGAGATGAAGATTATGTGGAAGGGATGGAACTACAAGGGGGGTGCTTACTGAAAATGTTGAGTCTTCAGGAGAAGTTGGAACGCAGGGGTGTGGCACCCCCTCCCAGGTTATCCATCAAAATACCTTGTGTATTGGTTTCTGGAAGTCTTTATAAAGGTGTGCACGAGTCGTCCACTTAGATGGGAGACCACCAAGGTTTCTGCGCAGAGGAAGGCAATGGCAAACCACCTCTGCTCATCCCTTGCTTGGGATGCCCCATGCCATGAGTTGGTTGTGACTCAACCGCCCATTCTCCTTCTTCATCAGAATTGTCAAGGGAGCATAGTATCTGCCCAGATCACAAAGGAGATTTCCCCCCTCTCTCTCTTAGATGCCACTGTCTATGTGGGAGGCCTGGACGAGAAGGTCAGCGAGCCCCTCCTGTGGGAACTCTTCCTCCAGGCAGGTCCTGTCGTCAACACACACATGCCCAAAGACAGAGTTACGGGCCAGCACCAAGGTAAGGTGGTATGTTGGGTTTGCTCTCCTGAGGAATCTTCAGTCCTTTGCTGCCTATTGACTTACAAGACTTCAGATGTCATCTCCCTGCTGTCGCCACCCCCCCCCCCCCGCCCCGGGGAGACACACCAACTTTTAAACAACAGGTTCTAGGAAAAGAGGTTTCAGAAGTGCTGCAAAGGCTTGATATGTTTCATCCATCAAAGGGACCTTCAGAAGCAAGGAGTTCAATTTGAGAAAGTGGGTGCCTATTCAGACTTTGTACAAATGAGGATCTGGCTAATAAACTATTTCCACAAGCTTGGGGTGGGGGTGGCGTTCTTTGCGCACAGCCCTTCTGCTGCAGAGGGGAAATGAAGAATGTCAGGTCTGAGGAAATGCTCCATTGTCCTCCCCCCCCCCACCCGCTCCCGGGAGGGCCTGGTCTTCAGGTTCTTCTCTTAGATGTCCAGATTCCCCTTCTTTGCTCCCCCCCCCATTATAATGAAGTGAACGGTGGAGGGTCCTGGCTGGGCAGTTCTGGCAGAGCCTCTCTTGCTGTTCCCTTTAGAAGGGGAGGTATTAAAGGAGGGCTCTTGGTCGGAGTTGGCACGGTGTTGAGGGACTCTTGGGGCACCTGAGTGCTTGTGGGGTTGGTCCTTGAGTCCCTGCTTTGTTCAAATAAGGGCTCCTGTTGAAAAACGGGCCTTGCTGTGTCCCCGGGTGGGGGGTGTTCTTTGCTGCGTGGTGCTTTTGAGCAGCCCTTACGGTTCTCTGCTTGCAGGTTATGGATTCGTGGAATTCCTTAGCGAGGAGGATGCTGATTATGCTATTAAAATCATGAATATGATCAAACTCTACGGGAAGCCCATCCGGGTCAACAAGGCCTCTGCCCACAACAAGAATCTGGATGTGGGCGCCAACATCTTCATCGGCAACTTGGACCCTGAGATCGATGAGAAACTGCTCTATGACACTTTCAGCGCCTTTGGGGTCATCCTCCAGACTCCCAAGATCATGCGCGACCCGGACACGGGCAACTCCAAGGGCTACGCCTTCATCAACTTTGCCAGCTTTGATGCCTCTGATGCGGCCATCGAGGCCATGAACGGACAGTATCTCTGCAACCGACCCATCACGGTCTCTTACGCTTTCAAGAAAGATTCCAAAGGCGAAAGGCACGGTTCGGCCGCTGAGCGCCTCCTGGCCGCTCAGAACCCCTTGTCCCAGGCAGACCGGCCTCACCAGCTGTTTGCAGATGCACCTCCCCCGCCATCGGTGCCCACTCCAGTTGTTACCACCATGGGCCCTGGGGTCACCCCACCAGGTAAGCCAGCACTGTTTTGGTTTGTTCCTTCGCGAGATCAGGGTGTTGAAATTCTGCACTTTAGCCAGCTTTCTTCTGTTCCTCATGACCTGCTGTGCCTCTCTTTGTGGGTCCATTTTCCCACTACAGTCTTCATTATTAAATTGCAAGGTTTTTAGTGGAATTCATAATGTTGTGTACTGTACAACAGACAGGATCCTGAGTGTTGTATCCTGCTAATCACTTTATTTGACAGACCCTTGTACCCAGCTCATGACTCAAAAGAAAAATTAATAAGCGGCCAGCAGAAGTGTTTGCATAGTGCAGAACTGCCACATAGGATTCCAGGTGTTAATGTACATATTAAAAAACCAAGCTGTTGGTTGACAAATCATTGGGAGCCATTTTTAGTCAACATGGTCACTTTTCCTCATTTGCTGAGTTTGTCTTTATTTTCAAGTGTTACTGTAGTATTTATTAATTAAAATATACCCACTCTCCCTCTTGGCTAAAGGTGGCTTGCAAATTATATTGCCGATCAAAACCGAATAAAATTTAAGAACCCAAATTCTTCCCTCCCCTCCTAGAAGGTGCCTGCTCTCCATAGCCCATCAGAAGCCCTGGCAAGCAAACAAAGGCCGCAGTGCCACCTGCACTCAGAGGCCTCTTCTCCTGTCTGCTGCGGAGTGGGCTCCAGAATGGATAAAGGCCCAGGCTCTGGGCAGTGCCGGGGGGGCACCCTAATTGGGGGGAGAGCCAGCAGAGGGCAGCCTGAAGGCTGTAGGTGGCAGGTGGGAACAAAGGACTTCATTACCAGCACCTTGAACTTGAACTCTGAAGCAACCTGGCAGCCAGTGTAGCTGTTGCAAAATGAGCCGGCACCTGACAATAGTTGTGCCGCTGTATTCCTGACCAGCTATACTTTCTGCGTTTTCTTCCAAGGGCAGCTCAGCGTAGAGCGCATTGCAGTAATCTAACACAAACCACCGAAGGGCTGCTCCCTTAACACCAGTGGATGAGAATAGAAGGGTCAGCAGTGTCAAAGGCCACTGATAGATATAACAGTATTTATGTCTCCAGGGAACTTGCAAAATATAATAAAAACATAAAAAATAAAGGTGATAATTAAAACCCAGCCTGTGCATAAAAAACATACATTTTAATCTGCACAGTAGTTTAACAGTTTTCGGGCTAAAAGTCTTTAAAATAACATTGAAAAGATCAACTCTTTAATTAAAAGTTGGGTAAACAGAAAGATTTGGGTCCAGCACTTAAGAAACGAGTGTAGGCGCCCCGTGAGCCTCTAGGGGAAGAGCATAGTCATAGGTAAGCTTCCTCTGCTGACCAAGCCCTGTCCCTGGTTGTCACCTGCCTTATCCCTGAGAGTGGGGGCGTGGAGAGCAGGGCTTGTCAGGCAGGGAGGACAGTATGGAAGTGGCAGGCCTTCACGTACCCCTCAAGCCATTGAGGGCATTCAAGGAAAGACCCAGAGGAGTTAGCCGTGTTAGTCAGTAGTCGCAAAATAGTAAAGAGTCCGGTAGCTCCTTTATGGCTAACCAACTTTATTGTAGCATAAGCTCTTGCAAAGCACAGCTGTCTTGCATGCGTCTGATGAAGGAAGCTGTGGTTCTTGAAAGCTTATGCTACAATAAAGTTGGTTAGCCTTAAAGGAGCTACTGGACTCTTTACTATTTAAGGAGAGACCCAGCACTTTGTATTGTGCCTGGAAACAAGCAGTCAGTCAGTGCAGATCTGTCAGGTCAGGCATGGCACGATCCCTGGGTCCGGCACCTGACAAGAACCCGGCTGCTGCAGTTTGAACCGGCTGACATTTCCAGGCTGTCCTCAGAGGCCGCCCCGTGTAGAGCGCATTACAGTAATCCTGACTTGTATGTGATCAGAGCATGGATCACCGTGGCTAGATCATGCTTTTTGAGAAACGACTGTAGCTGGTGTATCAGCCAAAGTTTCTAAAAGGCACCACGTTCTAGGATCTAGCAGCAGCACCAAGCTATGAGCCTGCTCCCTCACGGAACCTCCCCCACCAGTACAGGTGGACTCCGGCCAGCTTTCTCATTGACCAATAGTATCTCAGTCTTGTCTGATTATTAGGCCTCATCCATCCCATTACTTTCTTGCGACATCTATCAAGAACTTTCTCAGACCCACTTTACTCATCTGATAAAGAGAAATAGAGCAACATGTCATCCACACACTGGTGATGGATTAAGTCCCTTGATGATTTCTCCCAGTGGTTTCCTGGAGATGTTAAACAGCATGAGGGACAAGATGGAACTCTGCAGGACCCCGTAGCACCAATGCCACAAGAATGAGCCGTGGCCTTCTAGCGTCACCCTCTAGAATGGGCTGTTCCATTAAGATCGGAACCCCAGTGGTTATGGGAGAGTCCTTTCTCCCAGTGAGGCATTAATGGCTTTCCCCAGGGGGTCCCATGCGTTTTCCTAACATGATTTTGAAAAAGATGGGGCAGGCACAGGTAGGTGTCTCACTCCCAAGGATTCTGTTCGCTTCCCAATGCAAAATCCACAACAATAGGACGAGCAGGTGCTTCTGAAACCCCAGGTCCCAGAACTACTGTCAACTTGCCCTCCGAGCCAGAACGAATAAGAGAGGTGCGTGGGGGCAAAAAAAAAAAAATCCCAGCTAGGGACCAAAGTAACATCACGGACAGGGTTAGACTTCGGTGTTTCCAAGTCGTGGACTGTTCTAAACAAGGGATCTGACAGAAGGGTGCGGGTGAAGAAAGCCACCCACAGGCCTGCCGATGGGCTCTGTGATGGGTTTTGCCTGATCCGTTCTGAGCCTTCTGCTGGTGTTGCTCGCGTCTTGCAAGCTGCTTCGTACCCCTCAGCTGCTCGGTCAAGGGTGAAGGGGGCGGCCTGTCAGAGCACGGAGGAGGACACCGAAGGGCAGCCCTGCTCGCGGGCGCATCATGGATGCCCATCGTTCCTTGGCGCCACAGGCGACTCCGCAGCGTTACCAGGAAGGCTCTCGGAATCCCCCAGCTCCATCCACTCCTCTCCAAGGGCGGACCGTCCAGGTTGGTCCTCTGCTCCTGCAGGGAGGAAGCGGGCAGCTCACCTGTGCCTTCAGAAGGCAGAGATCCGGCCACGACAAGGCCAGACCTCCAGCCCCCTAATCAGGTCACTGGCGAGCTGTTCAGGGGTGGGCGGAAGGGCCAGCGCATGTCCCCTTTTTTTCATGCGCTGGGCCCATAGCTGCCATGGGGACAGTGAAGTCCTAAGCCTGACCCAACATGGCAGCCTAGGCAGGTGTGTCCAGTTCCTCAAGGCCAATCGTCCGTGAGGTCCTCGTCTCTGACTCTGAGAGCACCTCTGTCAGCTCAGCGGGGAACTGTGCTGGCCCTCTAGGTGGATGGTAGGCGAGCAGGCTTGTTATGCACAAACTTGTGCCTTGGGTGTCCCTCTCACCAATCACAATAAGAGACACACACACCACGGAGTCCTGTAGAATGAAGCAATATATGATTGTTTAATTTAAACAATGGAGGAGCCCATTTTCACAGGAGTAGGTGGTCTCCTTGTGTCCGGAGCTCATCAAAATTACAATAGAAATACAGGCAATTAATACTTTCAGATAATCATAACAATATTACAGTAGTCTAATATTTGATATCTTATTGGCTCGTAACATAACTAGGGTCAGTTCTGATTTGAAGATGCACAATTCTGGGCTGGCCCCTCCATTTGGGGGAATTCCAGTCTTCACAGTTTTTTTTCCTCTGCCCTCATTTTGGAAGGACACTGTCTAACCTTTTACCTACTTTCTTCTGGGCATAATACTTTCAAGGGCGCCAATGAGTCTCAATCTGGTGGATAGGAAGGGATGTTTTCCTATCGTGCCCTTTTCCACAGTTTCTTCTCAGCTTTAAGGAAGATAATACCACAGGTGGCCAAAACCAGCTTGCTGCGTCAAATCGGTTTTCTACAAAAGGCTCTCTGGTACTGATTTCTATTGGAATCTATAGAACAATATAACATATAATATAAGTGCAGCCCTAAAAGCAGTATATCAGTTCTTACAGAGTTTCAAGTCTTCTTGTTTCAAGTGTCAAATTCTTACAGGTTACATTGCAAGTACTACTTTGGCTCCTGAGCATAGAAAAAGTGCAAAGCATGTAATACTGAAAAAGCATAGGTTTAGTATATAAAAATAAGTATATAAAAACCCTCCAAATCTATGTCCATCAGGCTGAAGGGGGCACAGTCGCAGCTGGCACCTCTCTGCACTGATAGAAAAGGACTTGCAGAAAGGAATTGCTATTCTGCTCCCCCCCCCCCCCCACTCCCAGTTCGTGGTTGGCGAAGGACCTTATGCTTAGCCAGAGCCAGTCATGCCAAACTGGCATCAGATTTGTCCAGCCAGGGTTTCAGTGCAAGTTCTTCATGCAACAGGCCACATATCACAGAGATCTTATTTTTCACAGTTCTGACATTGCACAACAGGAGGGTCAGATCAGATCCACGTTTTCTTGGGATGGGTCAGAGATGAGGCGTGCAGTGAAGCACCATCCCGCCTTTCTGCGCCAGCCCCCTCTTCCCATCGCCCCACCTTCCCACCCCCTGTGCGCCACCTTGATCCGAAAGGAAGACGCAGACGCAAGGGAAGGCAGCCAGTACGCCAGACCCCTGAAACGACTGCTTCCGAGGATGAGTCTCCTACCACGCAGTTCCCAGCACTGAACCGACAGTGGGTTCGGCCAGCCGCCAGAGGAATGAAAACCCTCAACAGAAGGGGGTGGAGGTGGCTGCAGCCAGAGCTGGGTCTGTGTGCTCCTGCAGCTTCAGGCAGGAACACACTCCACAGAGGCCACTCATCCTGTCTTTAGCCGAGCTCTCTTCCCTGTTACAGTAAACATGCATAACATTAGGGAAGACGTTTCCTTTCCAACTGTAGTTTTTCTTTACAAAATTGTAAGTTAGCTTGCTTCCTCAGTGTCTCAACGTTCTGCTTTTCCCTTTCTAGGCATACCACCGCCTGGATCCTTCCCTCCACCCGTGCCTCCTCCAGGAGCCATGCCCCCAGGAATGCCTCCGGCCATGCCGCCTCCACCCATGCCCCCGGGTGCTGGTGCCCCTGGGCCCCCTGCTGGAGCTGCTCCAGGCGGGGCACATCCTCCTCACCCGCACCCTTTCCCTCCTGGGGGGATGCATCCAGGTATGTCTCCTCAGTTCATGTTGCTGCAAGTGAATGGCTTGGCTAAAGAGCAGGGCAAGCTGACCCCTGCCCCAGTGTGCTGCTCCAGGGCTTCTGCATATTCCGAATCTTCGTTGCTGCTAGTAGCCTACCTAGTCAAAAAAACGCTGCCATTTCAGAGGTAGAGGTTGGGTACCACGGAAGGGTCAGAGATGGGCATGCGGACAGCAGCACACTGGCCCACCTGTGAAGAGAGTGATGTATGCCACATGCAGCTGGGCCAAGGGGAAGAGCAGATGGCGGCCCTTGGAATTCCAGTATAAGGGCGCTTGCCGATTGACTTCCCTACCACCTGCTATGGGGGACTGTTTGGTGTAGTGGTTAAGAGTGCGGGACTCTAATCTGGAGAGCCGGGTTTGATTCCCCACTCCTCCACTTGAAGCCAGCTGGGTGACCTTGGCTCAGTCACAGCCTCTCAGAGCTCTCTCAGCCCTCCCTACCTCACAGGGTCATGAGGATAATAGTAACACACTTTGAAAAGCACGTTGAGTGGGCGTTAATTTGTTCTGAAGGGCGGTATATAAATCTGTTGTAGTTGTTGTTCCTGAGTGGCGGCTCCTTCCTCAGGGCAGATCTGATAAAAAGCCCACGGGCCATTCCCACGTTGTGTTCTCTTTCCAGGAATGCCTCAGATGCAAGTTCATCACGGGATGCCGGGGATGGGCCCGCATCATCCAGGGCCGCCGGGGGCAGGAGGTCAGCCACCCCCCCGCCCACCTCCAGGCATGCCCCACCCTGGCCCACCTCCGATGGGCATGCCTCCCAGGGGGCCTCACTTTGGATCTCCCATGGGTAAGTGGGGCACGGCTCGTGGAAATAAAAATTTTCTTCCGTCTTTGGGTCAGTGCATTAAAACCACTAGGCGGAACTCCCTGTTCTTACTGGATGCCTGTTGGGTCTTTTCTTATTCAAGGTCACCCCCCCCCCTCCCGAAATTGTTCATTCTACCCCCAAGAATGGTGGTAAATTCTACATGGTCTAAAATGGTCTAAATTCCTTTTTTAAAATGCCCAGTGAAGAGCGGCTCCTCCGGCCACCACCACCTTTACTGCCATCTGACCTCCCTCCTCCTGCCGGGCAGGATCTTGCAGTTCCGTCTCTTCAGCCCGGGCCCGTCTCTAGAGAGAGCACAAACTGCCAAGAAGCTGCGAGTGGGAGCCCTGGTTCTGCTTGCTCCGGTGCTTGCGCGCAGCAGCGGGTCAGCCCCAGCGTACCCCAGTGGCCGGCGGGTTTCAGCACTTGAGCAGTTGGGGCCCGAAGGAAAGAGGCAGGAGGAGAGCAGCGATTTAAGTCGAAATGAGCGCCCCCAAATCAAGACTTGCCTCTCACACGAGAGTGGCTGTTGTGGGGCATAAGGTCCTTTCTGACTTCCCGCCTGTTGAGACTGTTGTCTAAAGTCTGTGCCTTTTCTTCCCCCAGGTCACCCAGGGCCCATGCCCCCTCATGGGATGCGGGGACCACCTCCCTTGATGCCTCCCCACGGGTACAACGGCCCCCCTCGCCCTCCTCCGTATGGCTACCAGCGGATCCCTCTGCCCCCTCGCCCTGCCCAAAGACCCATGGTGCCTCCCCGAGGGCCCATGCGGGGGCCCCTGCCCCCGTAAACGGAAGGACATCACGGGCCAGCCTCAAGGAGTCCCTTGTGGTAGCGGGTCCTCCAGTCTCCACTTCCTTTGTTTCTCCTCTTTGGACCAACATTCCTGCTGCGAACCAGAGCGTTGCTTCCTGTCGCGCCTCCCTACGTTCTGCCATCTCCTTTGGCAGCGGATTTTGCTCATACTTTTTTTTTAACTCCATTGTCACCTAGAAGATGAAAAGGTTTTTAATTCTTTTAAATAGCTGTAGTAGTACTCTTTGTGAAACCCGGAGCAGAAACACCGTTTGCAAATAAAAGTTTGGGAAGATTCTCCTTGGGTGGGGTTTTGTTTCCCCTGCGAATAGGCTGGCCCTGAGGAAGTCTCTTCTGCCTCTCGTGACCCCCCTTACGGATCTGTTGGGCTCCCTCGCATCAGCAGCCGTGTGCCAGGAGCGGCGCACAAGAGCCCCCCTGGGTGTAACCAAGCTTCAACTTGTCAGGAGAAAGATGGATCTCTCTCTGGGGAAGCCGAAAGCAGTTAGTCTTTAGACCTGTCAAACAGATAAGTTCTTTGAACCAGCTGTTTTTCAGTACATTTATTTATATAGGGTTCAGTATTGCTTTGCAACTCCTTATCAAAACACACAGACTCCAATCTAGAGTTTATTTCACTTTATTGAAAATATACCCTAGTTTTTTAATGAAGCAAGCAATCAAAATATAAATGGCTATTAATATGAATCCTATAACAATAGAACATAGAAAGGCAGTAAGAAATAAGTTCACTAACATTTCTTAATAAATCCTAAGTTTAACATTGCTCAAAGTTTCCATGAAATACATAGGTAGAAATAGGTTCTCACCTAGATTCTCCCAAGAGATCTCTTCCATCAGTACCCTGCTTATTCTTTCTGTGTTTGCAATTATATACCTCATCATATGCAAATATTTAGGGTCTATTCACATGATAGCACAAACAAATATTGATTGGTTTGACACTTCACTGAATATTCATAATTTCATTGTACAGCCTTCCAATTAGTTAAAAAATTATGTCATTGTCTGATCTGCAAGAGAATACTATAAATCTCTGACAAGTGTCAAGAAAAGTTAAGTTGGGCGATCACCATTGGTTGAATTTCTGATAGAGGAACATCAATCTCGGTAGAGTCCACTATTTTAATTAATTGTCAAAGGATGAGAGCACACCTGCTGAATTACCTTACACATAGAAAAAATACACTGAAAGTTCATGCAAAGTTTTAAAGTTCATCTAGAGAGTACAGAAGCTAGGCCCAGTATTGTTCAGTATTGATTATTGGCATATGATTTTAATCTATATTGGCATAACGTGGGGCTGTGACCTCTGCGGGCTCAGTAGTTTGCGCAGGGTGTGGATGTGGGCATCTGAAAACATGGCCGTTAATCCTCTCCCTCCACCCCCCCCCAGGATAGCTGTCTTAATTTTTAACAATCAACAAATCAACAGCCTTGGGCTGGATGCCACAGGTCCCTTCTGCTCCCAATGCCTCGGCTTTCCCCTGGTGCCAGGAGCCTTTCTGTGCTGCATGGAAAGGCGGCTTCTTGTCCCCGGGGAAAGCACTGCCGTTCATTAGCAGATCAGGTGTGCAGGATCCAACCCCTTGTAGTTGCTGAAAGACTAACTGGTTTGTGGCGGGAACTTCTAATGAGGTCTTTGTGTAGATGGCACTAAAGTAACGAGTTCCCTGCCACAGATTCCCCCCACCCCCAATATGTCCACGTTACCATGTACTGACGCTGGCGGTTCCTTCCCACTGCTGGCCGAGTCCTCGGGCTCAATCCCGTCCCCTCGAGTGAGCTGCCCCACAGAGAAGCCCTGCCTCTTGGAACGGGGAATGCTGGAAGGGAGCGCTGTTGCTTCCTTCCCCTCTCCCCAGGTGGGTTCCACACCCAGGCCCAGGCCCAGAAGAAGGGACATGGCTGGGCAGCAGTCGGCGGCGTCTCTGCCCGTCTCCCGTGGACCGCCTGGCCAGGAGCTCAGGGTCCAGTGCAGCTCTCAGGGTCTTGGGGCTGTACTGGCCTCCCCGCTGCACCTGCTGAGGTCGCTGGCTCCTGCAGAGGGGGGAGGCCGTTCCCCTCCGCTACAGCTGGGAAGGAGCCACATCGAGGAGGAGAGACCACACCCCTGGGTCTCTGGGTGGTGCCCTCTGGGGAGCAAGTGCAGAATTCAGGTCCGGTGTCCTCTTGAAGGCTTCTTGCAAGAGGCTGTGGTGGGAGCATGCGAGACACTCCAGCCAGGCATGGGTCAAGCCCTCCTTTTTTCCCGAGTGGGAAGGGCTGGCCCTGCCTTCCTAGACTGGATCAGGGCGACTGTGCAGTTTGCCTGGAGCCCAGGGGGACTGGTCCCCTGACCGCAGCCTTCTGCCCTGCCTCTCCTGCCCTCGGACAGCAGGGAAGAGTCAGCAGGCAGAGCATCTCTTGTTGGTGGGGCATCCGTGCCGTCTCACATGGCAAGGAGGAGCTGTTGTGGGTGCTGTGCTCGTCTCTCCCTGCACACACACAGTTCCACTCCCAAAGGGCTTGCAGCAAACTATAAAAGGTAGACTGCTCCAGAGCCCGGGTTAGTCTTACAAAGTCACAAAGCGTGAACTCACAAGCCGCCGCAGCAACACAAGGGTCAGCCAGGCAGCCCAGGTCTCACATCCAGCAAGGTATGCAGGGGGAATGTTTTTGCTTGGCTCCTTTTGGTGGCAAGTTGGGCGATCGTGGGGGGGGGGGAGGAGCCCATAGCAGCCGTGGTGACCGCTTCTGATGGACCCCAAGGAAGCTCTTCCCCTGTGCCCAGATGGAGCCTGGAGCATGGCCTCCTTGGTGGTCTCGGAGCAGAGCTGCCACAGCTCAGGGAATCTCCATACAGGAAACGGGTTGGTCTAAGACCTGGGGGGCCCGGGTTCAATCCTGACTCTGCCCTGGGCCCGTCCCTTCAGCCTGAGCCACCTGCCAGGCGGGTTGCAAGGGTGTCCGCAGGAGGGGGGGCTGCTTCCCTGGGCTGCTGGGGGGAAGGGCAGGATGAAAACATGCTGAGTAAGTAAACCATGATGAGCAGCGCAGCCCTTGGAATCGAGGAGCCAGGCTCTTGTCTGTCCCTCGTGCAACGTCAAGTCACAACGAGCACCTGTTGTCTTAATTCCAGGTAACCAAGGAGACTGCTCCCCCCCCCAATTACACGGTCATCTGATGCGGCTGGAAAGCGCCCAGGGTTTGACTGTCGATGCTTGGGGAGGGGGCTGAGCTCCTCCTGCGAAGCTGGGCATAGAAACCTGGCGGTTGGTTTGTAAGCTCTTGCCAGAAAGGCGTTTCTTGAAGCTTTGCTTTTTTGAACAGGGTCTGGTATGGAGCGGGTCTGTGCGCTTGTGCACATGAGCCAACGTAGTCGGTGACTTGTGGGTGTGTCAAAGCCGGCACAGAATCCTTTCTTGGCCAGCATGCGCTTTGAAGGGGGGGTCCTTGATGTCATTCTGGGCCTAACCACGTCAATGTTGGTTGTGAAGCTGGAGTGCCCCTTGTGAATTTATTGCAGGAAGGATAAAAAGGCAAAGGCCCTCTTCTCTCTGTAGCTGTTGGTGGGGAGGAGCTGGAAATTTTGTGCATGAGGATGTGGACTTCTTTGTGAAAAAACTGCACCTTTATTCACAGGCTTCGTGCCTAACTAAAGCATTCAGTGTGAACACAGGGGAAACTGATAATGAAGGCAGTGTTTTTTCAAAGAGGGTTTGGAAAAGTAACACCTCTTGTGACATGATTGGGATTAGATGGTGCGCATGCACATACAAATCTTGGGTTCTGTTCTCTTCTTTAAAAAAAAAAGCTATCAGCAGTGGCTGAACATAGCCTAGCTCAAACAGGGCACAGTATCTTATTCCAGGACACCAAAATACTGGACAACACATCCAACTACTTTGTCAGACTGCACAGGGAAGCCATTGAAATTCACAAGCATAAGCAAAACTTCAACAGGAAAGAAGAAACCTTAAGAATGAACAGAGCATGGTTTCCAGTTCTGAAAAACACCAGGCTAACAAAACATTCTATCCCCGACAATAGCCCTGCAGAGAAGATTAGCACATCAAGTACCAATCCATATGCAAAAAAACCTCCTCAGGATACAGTGAAGCCTCCCGCCATTAGCATTCCACACCCTGGGAAACTCTTACAGGATGACTCAGCTCAACCCCACCCCTCCTGAGTAGATACAAATGACCTACATCTTTTCCACACTGTGACACTGAGATATCTCTGTCTCTTGGTGCTACACCTCTGAAGATGCCAGCCACAGCTGCTGGCGAAACGTCAGGAACTACAATGCCAAGACCACGGCAATACAGCCCGGAAAACCCACAACAACCATCGTTCTCTGGCCGTGAAAGCCTTCGACAATACATCGACAATACAAAAAGCTATCTCATTTGTTGACGTGAGAGAAGTCAGCTCTTCTTACATGGAAAAGAAAGGCCAATTGTGTGTGGCGGGGGCGGGGGGGGAGCATGATTGATGCAATAGACTTGGAGGCCCTGCCCTGTTCCTTCTGATTGGCCCCAGGAGGTCAGAAACCCCACGGCCATCTCACATCTCTGCTCGGTGACTTCACCCCTTCCCCTCTCCACTTCCCAGTTACAAAGTGGGTAACCACCTACTGCCACAACTGACTCTGAAAGTATCTCCTTTAAAGTGGAGTCACACCTCTAGTGCTCTGTGCCTGCATGGCTATTGAGAGGCTCTGCCTAGTTGCCGTGCCTCCTGCAACACTCGTAAAAGTGAGCATAGGAGAAATCACAACTTCGCAATTTCAAGCTATCCAGAGATGGTGGGGTTACCAGTTGCCCCTCCCTGTTACCGCACTTCGGATCTCAAACTGGTGTGGCACGTTTTCAGAGACCCCGCTTAAAGCATTTAAAACAAGATGAATGAATGAATGAAAGAATGAATGAATGAATGAATGAACGAACGAATGAAAAAAGACTACACATAGTTCATGCATTTCAGACTGAGCAAGGGAACAACGAAAAGGGGAAAACGTGCAGTCCTCTGTCCCTAGACTGGATGCTTCCTAAAAGATGTTTGTACAGGACCGGCAAGCTTTACTTCGAGTTGCAGTGAAGTGACTTTACTGGGAGCTGCTCTGAAGTTCTTCTTTATCCTAGATCTCCTGGGTGGCTCTTCTTTTTCCCTACTGTGTGGTCAAGATGAAGACCCCAGATAAAAGCTTCGTCGATCCTGGCGGCTCGTGCCTGTCAAAAGAGCAGCCCGGAATGGAAGAGGAGCTTTTCCTCTGGCCCTCCTGAGTTTAAACAGTCTCCCTTGGTGAGTCTGTCCCATGTGGATCTTCCAGCCCCAAGAGGAAGATCTTTCTTTCGATCTACTTGGCTCTTAGCAAGGCTGGGTCTGTGAGTATCCCCAAGCTCTTGACCTGCACTGCCAATGCCAACTCCATTCCATCCACAACCCCTTTGCGTCTGTCAGCCTTCCAGCATTACCTCTGGATGCAGTTTCAGATCATTCGGCAAAGCAATCGGATATGCTGAGCCTGGAGAAAAGAAGACTAAGGAGGGAGGCACGTGATCGTGCCGCAGGGAAGAGGGCAAAAGACTTCTTGCTCTGGAGGGTATGACTGAATAGTTTTTAGTTACAGGAAGGGAGGTTTGGGTTGACATTAAGAAAAACTTCCTAACCTTACAAGCAGTCCAATAATGGAGCCGCTACCAGTGAAATAGTAAAGAGTCCAGTAGCACCTTTAAGACTAGCCAACTTTACTGTAGCATAAGCTTTCGAGAATCACAGTTCTCTTCGTCAGATGCCTGATACAGAGACTGGTCAAATACAGAAGAGGAGGAGAGAGAAGAGGCAATTTGGGGGGGGGGGGGTGCAACCAATACATTCCTTTGCTAGTAAATGTAAACATCTCCTTTTGGTGTGGGGATCAGTTGGCTTCAAAGGAGTTTGCCCTGTTAGTTTGTAGCAGCCAAACAGCGAGACCATCCAATTCAGTTCTCTTTGTCAGATGCATCTGACGGGGAGAGCTGTGGTTATCGAAGGCTTATACTGCATTGGAATTGGATGGTCTAGCTGTTTGGCTGCTACAAACTAACACGGCAAACTCCTTTGAAGCCAACTGATCCCCACACCAAAAGGAGATGTTTACATTTACTAGCAAAGGAATGTTTTGGTTGCTCCCTCCCTCTCCCCCCCTAATTGCATCTTCTCTCTCCTCCCCCCCCCCTCTTCTATGTTTGACCAGTCTCTGTTCCATGCATCAGATGAAGAGAACTTGATTCTCGAAAGCTTATGCTACAATAAAATTGGTTAGTCTTAAAGGTGTTACTGGACTCTTTTTGATTTTGCTACCACAGACTAACACGGCTAACTCCTCTGCATCTATGATGATACGTTGGATGGGTTTGAGCTGGGAACTATAGGTGACAACCAGTGGTGTTCTGTTGTTAGTTCCTTTAGGTTTGTCCTGGAGCAGGCTGTTTCTGGGCCCTGTCGATTTGTTTCCTCACCTCATTTGGGGCTACAGTACCAACATCAGTGTTCTACAGCCCATGCTGGAAAACGATGCCTGTCTCTCACGAGAGAGAGGAGAGTCCAGAGTCCCATTTTTACAGAAGGGAAGTGATGGACGGGCGCTCTAGGTGGGGGAAGGGGGGAATGTGAGGGTGGCCATCGCTAACTCAGCATCTGTCTTAGCAAAAGGAGTCTCCCGCCCATCATGTCCTTTCTGGTTCTTTCTCAACTAATGTTTCCTCCATTTGAGCCAGTGGCGTCCTGTCCTTTGCCTCGGTGAAACTGGAAGGTGGCGGGTTTAGTTGCTGTTACTTCAGCCAGACATGTTGGGGAAGTGACTGCCTTTAGAATTGACCCTCCATTCTTTCAGTTTTTTCCAGAAAGATTAGTTTTGCATACCAGTATCAAGTTTCTGCCAAAAGTGGTATCTAAATTTCATCTTCAGCAGAAAGTTACATGCCTGTGTTCTTCCCTTCTCCTGCCTCTATTGTAGAGTGTACACTACACAAATTGGACCTTACAAGGGCTTAATTGTATTATTATTTTTATTTACTGTTTACTATTTTTACTATTGTATTACTATTATTGTATGTATTGGTTATTACATACAAAGCTCTTCACGGCCTTGCCCTGACATACCTACGGGACTGCCTCCCTCCCTATGTCCCCCCATGGTAGCTTTGCTCATCCGAACAGGGTCTCTTGCAGGTGCCAGCCTGCACATGGGTGAAATCAACAGCAGCCCGTACATGGGCCTTCTCTGTAGTGGCTCCTCCCTGCGGAATGGTCTGCCTGAGGAGGTCAGGAGAGCCCCCACACTCCTGGCTTTCCACAAAGGATGCAAAACCTAATTATTCAAAGAAGGCTTTTCACTCAAAAGGGAGGGCTGTATTGTAAGTTAGGGACTGTAGACTTCACCACTATGTTGCCTTACATATTATCTGTTGCTTTAAATATGTACTCCTATGTACTACCTGTACTTTGTTGTCTAATGTCAGTCCTACAATTGATTATGTCCTGTTTCAGTATTTCTTCTACTTTGTATTGGATTCTTGCTAATGCTCTGTCTCTGTAAACTTGTATTTATCTACCCTATGGCATTGTTTATGGAAATGTCCGTGATACTGTATGGAAATGTACTTGATACTGATGGTACTAATCTCATACTGTGTAATCTGCCTTGAGTCTCAGTGAGAAAGGCGGACTATAAATGACATAAACAAACACTTCAACAGAACATCTAAATCATTGTATGTCTATTCTGGTCAACGGGAAAGACCGCCTGCTTCTTCTCAGACCCTGTCCAGGTGGATTGTTTCAGCCATCAAATTCTGTTACTGGAAAGCCAGAGTTTGTTACAAGGGCAGGCATTTCCATACAACGTCAAGGACATTTCCATAAACAATGTCATAAGGTAGATGAATACAAGTTTACAGAGACAGAGCATTAGCAAGGATCCAATATGGGGTTGAAAGATTGCTGAAACAGGACATAAGCCGTTCTAGGACTGACATTAGACAACATGAAGCACAAGCAGTATATACCAGTACCTATTCAAAGCAACAGATAATACGTAAGGCAACATAATGGTGGAGCCCATGGTTCCCAACTCATTGGTGAAACATCCGAGACCCCCTCCCTACAATACTGCCCTCCTATTAGTGAAACATTTAAGACCCCTTCCCTACAATACTGACCTCCTATCTGAGTAAAAAAGCCTTTTTGAATAATTTGGTTTTGCATTGTTTGGGGAAAGCCAAGAGCGTGGGGGCTCTCCTGACCTCCTCAGGCAGGCTGTTCTATAGGGTAGGGGCCACTACAGAGAAGGCTGGCACCTGCAAGAGACCCTGTTCGAATGAGTGAAGCTGCCATGGAGGGACATAAGGAGGGAGGCGGTCCTGTAGGTACGCTGGGCCAAGGCCATGAAGAGCTTTGTATGTAATAACCAGTACCTTGAAATGAGCATGGTAGCTGACGGGTAGCTAGTGGGGTGCCTGTAGGATGGGAGTGATGTTCAAGCTCCTGCTAACAGTCGAGCTGCAGCATTTTGCACCAATTGGAGCCTCCTAGTTAACTTAGATGGGAGACCAACATATAGTGCATTACAATAGTCAAGTTTTGATGTTGTTATAGCATAGATCCAGGTGGCCAGGTCAGTTGTGTCAAGATAAGCCATCTTCCAGGCTAGAGTGAGATTGTAGAAAACACTTTTTGCAGCTGCCTTAACTTGTTTTTCTAGTAGTAGCGCTGGATCCAGTATAACTCCTAGGCTCTTAACCGACTCTACGAGGGTCAGACAAACTCCATCGAAAGTGGGGAGTGCAATGTCAGTGTCCATTTTTAATAAAAGCACATTCCACTAGAGCTCTGACTTCTTCAGCAGCGTTCCTCCGTGGAGTTCCTTTGCGGAATGTCTGTCAAGCGGCCACATAGTCCTCAGTCCCAGTGTGTGCCTGCGCAGAAGATACTTGACGAACAACCATTACAGGTAGGTGCAACCCTGTTACCCAGTGGCTGGAACATCTTCCCTCATCAGTCAAGGCAAAAGTGTCTAAAACCGGGTGAACAAATTCGACTGGCATGGGAGGAGAGAGCAGTCTTTGTTTTGCTCCTGCTAGAGGGCAAGGAGTTGTGCAGACTGCAGAGAGCCCCAGTTTAGAGCTCTCCGGAGCAGGCAGTGAGCCCGAGGTGGCCTTTTCTCTGCTGTTCTGAGTTGCCCAGCTCTGGAGCTGGGCCCACTAACCAAGCCCCCTGTTTGGTGGATGAAAAGGTCCCACTGGCTGGATGTAGCCCCCCCCCCCCGGGCTTAATTTCCCCAACTCTGGGATAGAGAAAATAGGAGAGCAGAAGCATCTTTGCCTGCCCAATGCCAGCCTGTGATTCTGTGATGAAGGCACAAGTGTAGTTTGGGAGATCCTAGCTGTGCTTTTTAATACGTTCTTCTCAGAACTAAAGTCTCGCGGTCTTTGCTTTGACCGTCAAGCCATCTGCGCAAACTTTCCACTGTCTTTCTGCTGGCTGGTTCACCTTCCAGCTCTGCTCTCCCCTTCCTCCTTTAAGGGCCACCCTTTCTCACTTTTGGCCAAGGCCCTTTTAAAGAACCTGCTGTCAAGTTTGAGCATCCAGAGACAGTGGAAGCCGTGTCTTTCCCTCTGTGGTCAGCCACTGTAGCCGCTCTCCTGTGCTCAAAACGAAGGCGGGGAGGGAATACAGCTCATCCACGGGCCAGCCTGTGGCACCTGCCACCTTCAGTTGAAAGGATTCTGGATAGCAGAGCTGGGAAAGTCCTTTACCTGCTATTGGCTCAGTATGAGGAAGTTTCTAATGCAGGCATAAAAATAACCAATAACATTTGCAAATATATATATTTGTTAAAATATATTTTGTATTTTATTTATTCACGTCATTTATAGTCCGCCTTTCTCACTGAGTCAAGACGGATTACACAGTGTGAGATTAGTACAGTCAGTGTCAAAGACATTTCCATAAACAAGGCCCTAGGGTAAATAAACCAAGACGGGTAGCCGTATTTGTCTGTGGCAGGAGAAAATAGTAAGAGTCCAGTAGCACTTGTAAGACTAACAAAATTTGTGGTAGGGTGTGAGCTTTTGTGAGTATCTGAAGAAGCGAGCTAATACCTTACTACAAATTTTGTTAGTCTTATAGGTGCTACTGGACTTTTGTTCTTTTCTGCTGCTATAGGGTAAATAAGTACAAGTTTACAAAGACATAGTATTAGCAAGAATCCAATACAGAGTTGAAGAAATGCTGAAACAGAACATGAGCATTTCTAGGGCTGACATTTGACCACATGAAGCACAAGTAGGTCATAGGAGCACGCATTTAAAGCAGCAGATAGTATGTAAGGCAACATAGTGGTGAGGTCTGTGGTCCCTAACTCATTAGCAAAGCATCTGAGACCCCCTCCCTACAATACAGCCCTCCTGAGTGAAAAGCCTTTTTGAATAATTTGGTTTTGCATCCTTTGTGGAAAACGAGGAGAATGGAGGCTTTCCTGACCTGAGGCAGGCTGTTCCACAGGGTATGGGGCCACCACAGAGAAAGCCCGTGTACAGGCTGCTGTTGATTTCGCCCATGTGCAGGGTGGTTGTGTGCCTTATGACTGCAGCTGTCCCCTCGGAGGCCAACTAATGCTGAAAAGTAACTATTAAAACCTAAAGCAAGAAAAAAATACAAGAGCCCTGAACAGCTGCAGCATCGACAGACAGCAGGACACATTCAGTCCCCTGGGGAAATGAACTTACCTGGTGGGAGAGAATTCCCAAGTCTTGATTAGGAGGCCAGCTTTCTGCCCCTGCTGAATGTCTGCCTGACCTGCTGCCTCAGTTTCCCCACCTTCCGCTCCCCCCCCCCCCCCCGAAGCCCTTTTGCTCTGCAATTTGCCGGAGCTGCTGATCTTGCTTGTCTCAATTGTCTTGCTTGGTGAAAGCCAGCCGCTCAGCTCCATCAGCGGCTCTGCGTGGTGCGCTCTGTTTGGAGGACTCTAAATAGCGCACAACAAAACCTCTGCGAAGGAGCTGCCGACAGCACAATTAGAGGCTGCAATTTACACCCATTTGCCGTATGCTTCACTTTAATTTAACAGCCCTCGCCAAGTGACGTGCTAAGGCCTGCTGTCGCAAGACAGGGACACATGTTTACAGGTTTGGAGGGGGAAAGGTAGAATACAAAAAGAGAGTGTGTGTGTGTGTGTGTGTGTGTGTGTGTGTGTGTGTGTGGTGGCCGGGGGGGGGGGGAGACACCAGTGGAGCACAGCGGAATTTGGCACCGGAAGGACGTTTTCCTTCTTGGTTCTGCAAAACAGCAAACTTCTAGTCCTTGGGCTTGAGAAAGAAGGCACAATGGTTGATAAAATCTACAAAGGCAGAGCAGGATTTGGTGTGTCTCTGTGTGTACGTGTCTGGGCCAAGAGTTTTTTATTTGATAGTCAAAACCTTGAATTGAGCCTGGTTGAGTCTTCAGTCCCTCCCCTGTACAGCCCTTTTACTGTTTTGCAAGAGCTTCTCTGAGTTATAATTCAAAGTGGAGTGGGGTGGAAGGAGATTATGTGGCAGACCCAAGCTCATCCCACCTTCAGCTAGCCAATGCTTTTATTAATTTAGTTAAAATACTACTAAACCAGCCTTTCCCCATGGACTAGCCCCACGCCTGTTGCCTCCCTGGGCATCTTCTGCCCGTGTTGTGTAACACCAGCATCAAAATGGATGCCAGCGCTCTGGCCCTTCTCACGTTTCTCTTCCTCCTTATCCACCCACTCACCCCACATTCTGATCATATTTATGTCCCGAGATTTTTATCCACCCACCCACATTATTCTGATCATCTTTGTGTCCCGAGGCCAACTTTTAACAAAGCAGGAAGAGTCAATTATGCTTTGCTTCAGTTCCAAATCCGAAACACTCATAGGGGGATTTGAAACTCTGCTTTCCAGCAAAAGGAACGATCTCCTCCGACTCCCCCCCCCGCCCCCGCAGCCAGTCATCAGCTACTTAATAGCTTTCTCGTTTGCTTGGAAAGAAGATCTTTTAAAAAGAAACCTGGGAGGAATGCCGCTTGGTCAGTTTGTCACAACACCAACCCGTGGATCAAAATATATTACTCAAATATACGTATACAAAGGTTCATCAAACTACTGTTATTCCAAATTATTCGTATTTGAGTAATATATTTTGATCCAGGGGTGAGTGTTGTGACGGTTTGGGTATTCCCCTGGGTTTGCCTCTCCCCCCCCCCTTTTTTTTTTGGTACTAGCTTGGTCAGTTTGAGCAGTGGCTGGCAAGGAGGCACAGATGGGGGAGAGCAAGGCCGTTCGGCCCACAGGCCGGCTTGGGATCTGGTCATGGTGTGAAAATGGATCTGGCCCAACATGATAGGGTAGAATCCATCGGGGAGGCCCTGCTCTGCGAGCCCCACTGGAATGCAGAAGTCCCGTGCAGGAGCCTGGCGGGTTTCATGTTTTCTTCCGTCAACACTGAGCATCGCAGCTCAGGCCTCCTCTGCTCCATCAATTGTGGCACCTTCCCTCGGTGTCGGGTGTTCTCCCAGAGCTGCAACTAACCTCCAGACTACAGAGATCAGTTCCCCTAAAGGAAACGGCAGCTTCGCATCCCTTACTGAGCTCCCTCCCCTCCCCCAAATCTCCCAAGAATTTCCCAAGAAGAAGTTAAATCAAAAAGAGTCCAGTAGCACCTTTAAGACTAACCAATTTTATTTTAGCATAAGCTTTCGAGAATCAAGTTCTCTTCTTCAGATGCCTGATACAGAGACTGGTCAAACACAGAAGAGCAGAGGGAAGAGGCAATTAGGAGGGGAGGGGGAGGGAGCAATCAAAACATTCCTTTGCTAGTATATGTAAACATCTCCTTTTGGTGTGTGTATCAGTTGGCTTCAAAGGAGTTTGCCCTGTTAGTTTGTAGAAGCCAAACAGCTAGACCATCCAATTCCAATGCAGTATGGGCCTTCGATAACCACAGCTCTCCCTGCCAGATGCATCTGACAAAGAGATCTGTGGTTCCCGAAAGCCCACACCAGGTACCACTGAGCTCCCCCAGACCCCACCTCTGTAAAGGAAATCTGTTACCTGTGGTAATGTGATAACCATTCATAGTCCCTATTCAGTCCCAGCTTGACAGAGTCAAATTTGCATATGAATTCCAGTTCAGCAGCCTCCCGTTGGATTTTGTTTTTGAAAGGTTTCTGTTGAACTACAGCGGCCTTTAAGTCTTTGATGGAATGTCCTGGTAGGTTGAAGTGTTCTCCCACTGGTTTCTGGACGTTTCCATTTCTAATGTCAGATTTGTGTCCATTTATTCTTTTGCGTAGAGGTTGGCTGGTTTGTCCAATGTACAGAGCAGAAGGACATTGCTGGCACATGAGGGCATATATCAGATTGGAGGATGAGCAGCTGTAAGAGCCAGAGACAGTGTAGTTGATGCCATTGGGTCCTGTAATTGTATTCCCTGGGTAGATATAGGGGCAGAGCTGGCATCTGGGTCTGTTGCAGGGCCTGGTACCTGTGTTGGTGACTCTGCTGGCTGATTCATGGTTGTGAGTGAGAAGTCGTTTAAGGTTGGGGGGCTGTCTGTAGGCAAGGAAAGGTCTTCCACCCAGGGCTTCTGAGAGAGAGGTATCATTTTCCAGGATGGGTTGTAGCTCACTGATGATACGTTGGATGGGTTTGAGCTGGGAGCTATAGGTGACAACCAGTGGTGTTCTGTTGTTAGTTCCTTTAGGTTTGTCCTGGAGCAGACTGTTTCTGGGTACTAGTCTGGCCCTGTTGATTTGTTTCTTCACTTCATTTGGTGGGTACTGTAGCCCCAAAAATGCTTGTTGTGAATCTCTTAAGTGTGAGTCTCAGTCGAGAGCATTGGAGCAGATACGGTTGTAACATAAGGCTTGGCTGTAGACAACCGACCGAGTGGTATGTTTAGGGTGGTAGCTGGAGGCATGTAGATATGAGTATCGGTCTGTTGGTTTCCGGTATAATCCCAGCCCTCCCTGTTGGGTGCAAGGAGTGAATGGAGCAAGTCTTTGGACCCTGGTGCTACACCCCACCTACTTCCCAGAAGCTCCGCCCTCCTCAGAAAGCTGTACCTACTTTCCACTTGATCATAGAATCATAGAGCTGGAAGGGACCTCCAGGGTCATCTAGTCCAACCCCCTGCACAATGCAGGAAATTCACAAATACCCCCCCCCCACACACACACAGTTACCCCAGCTCCATGCCCAGAAGATGGCAAAACACTCGTCTTGTAAGCTCCACCCTCTCCAGTAAGCTCCACCCCTTCTTTTGCAATTCCGGCTTGTGGCTTATCCATTCCAACCCTCCACTGTGATTGTGGAGTAAAGAATCCCTCTGTTAGAATCCCTCTCCTAGAAAGCTTGTCAGCTCCACTTTTGGCTTTGGGAAACATGGATTGATTGGTTATTTCTGGCTGTTACCTGGGGGATGAAGCATTTTGCCTGTTGAGCCAAGACATCCAGCGGTCTGATGGGCCAGGCAGGGAGGCCCTTCTGTACCCTTCAGAAGAAAAGCAGCTCTTTTAAAAACTCTTCCACCTTATGTTGGGAGGCTTCTCTCATTCCTGTAGCACCTTCCTTGTTTTCAAGGTCTGCGAAAACAAGGAGCCAGCCAGATTTTTTAGTTACTGGCCCTGGGGAGAAGCAGAGGCCAGACGTGCCCATTGAGAGGAGGGCTCCCGTTCCGAGTGTCTTGCTCTGGCCTTTGAACTGAAAGGGGGAGATCCAGGTACCTGAAGGCCTGGAGACCCAACCAGCCAATTTGGAAGCCTTCAGCCGAGGAGCAAGTGCTGGTTGCTATAGCTCCATGGTGAGAAAAGCCCTCTTTACTACTGCTGCAACTTTTGAGTCCAGTGGCACCTTAGAGGTCTAAGCTTTTGAGAGTCAAAGCTCCCTTCTTCAGATACTGGGAGGAATGGAGACCCCTGAGCCTTTATATCCCAGCCAGGAGGTGGGAGGGGTAAAGCAAAGCAGGGAGTCAGGAGGTACAGCTCCCTTCCTCAGATACAAGCAGGAGGTCCCTGAGCCTTTATATCCCAGCCAGGAGGGGTGAAGCAAAGAAGGGAGTCAGAATGGAAAGGCACAAAAAGAGGCTGATGGAAAGGCTGGTTAGAGCAGCAATTAGCATCTGTAGAGAGGTAAGAATCCTAAATCTCTATATGGGAGGGAAGAAGGGAGTTTTGACGCTCAAAAGCTGATGTCGCGAAAGTCCTGCTGGTCTACTGCAGACCAAGACAACCGTCCCCCCGAAATTATTTTTGCTGCTGCTACTGCTGCAGAACATGTAGACGGCGATGGGGGCGCCCTCCTCTCCCCTCGGAGGGCCAGGGTCGGGTTGCTCCCGAGCCTGTCCCTTGAGAACAGCGGCCGACATGCACCTTCCACACAATCCCACCACCCCCGCCAAGCCCTTCCTCTTTCTCGGAAGGGGAGGGGGGTTGGGCCACCCACTGCCCCAGCCTTCATCAGCAGCTGTGCACCTGCATAATTTGGAACAACATGGGGCGCAAGGGCTGGGCAGGGCTGGCCGTGGGGGGCCCCACGACGACCGGTATCGAGGCCGGTGCCATTTAATTTGTACAGAAATGACCTGGAACTTTGGGTGAACAGAGTAGTGGGCAAGCGCGCAGGTGACATAAAATGATTTGGGATGGCGAAAACAAGGCCGACTGCGAAGAGCTCTTGGAGGATCGCCACAAATTGGGTGAGGGGGCAGCAACGTGGCAAATAAAGTTCAGTGTAGGCGAGTGTAAGGTGAGGCACACTGGAACACACACACACCCCAATTCAAGTCGCGCAAAACTCGCACAAGAAGACGCTATCTTCCGCGTTTTTGCGCTACATCTCACGCCATTTCGGAAGCCGGTGAGTAGTGTGAAAAGGGCCCTGGTTGCCGCATCACAAAAAAAGACACTGAAGAGCTGGAAAAAGCACAGCAGGGGGCGACGAAGATGATTGGGGGGGCTGGAGCACCTTTTCTATGAGAAATGGTTGGAGAGATGGAAGTTTAGAGATGAGATGACGAAGTGAAGGCATGACAGAGATTTATGAAATTCTGCAGTGGTGGTGGGAGTGGACAAAGGGAATTCTCTCCTCCTCCCAAAACACCAGACTTGAAAGACACTCAGTGGGGCTGATGGGCAGTACATTCAGGATGGACAGAACGAAGTACTTCTTTATTCAAGTGATGAAGAGGATGTAGCGACGGCTACAGGCTTTAAGAGGGTGTTTGGCGGATTCACGGAAGAGAGGTCCATTGAGGGCTACTCAGCTGGGTGACCAAAGAGGGTCTCTGTATCCAGAGGCAGGCGACCTTTGAATCCCATGCAGGGAGGGCCCTGGCCTCTATGCCCTACTGTTTGCCCTCCCTGCCTGACCCAGCAAGGCTCTTTTGTTCTTGTAACCTGGCCATCTCCTGGCACACATGCCTGGACCCGATGGCAAGTGGGGCCTGGTGGGGCAGGCTTGGGCTTGGGTTGGCCGTGGTGAGGCCGTGGTGGCAGAAACGTCTGTTGAACCCCTCCCTGCTGGTGGCTTGCAGCATGCGCAACCCCTGGGGACAGAGGAAGAGGGTGGGGAGAGAACGTGGTGCATCCTCCTGCCTGGGAGGGAGAGAGCCCAGAGCCCCTCCGCCACTGCTTGGAAGGGCGAACTTTGCAACCCACCCATGAAAGGGTCGTGGCCCAGTGCTGTGGAGTCCCTGGCTGGCATCACAAGTAAGGTTGCCAATCTCTAGGTGGGACTGGGAGAAGATCTCCTGGAATTACAGCTCCAGATGACAGAGATGAGTTCACCTGGAGAAAATGGCTGCTTTGGAGGGTGGCATCGTAGCACACCGAGGTCTGTCCCTTCTCCAAAGCCCACCCTATCCAGGCTCTACCCCAAATCTTCAGGAATGTCTCCAACCTGGAGGTGGCAACCCTGCTCACAGGGTCAGAGGGCCACTGGAGTATTCCTTCCTTCCTTTGCTTTTGGGATGCTGAAGCCCTTATTTCTCATGGGAAAGAAAATGGAATGTGGCAACCCTGTGGTGCTTTGTCTGGAAACGTGAGCCGCTGTGATCCACTTCGGGCATTTGTTGCACAACTGCACGCTGCATTTCATTGGGGAATGGCGGCCAGGCAGGTGCATCAGTTTAATGTTCTCTGTGCACTGAGCATAGAATTTAACACTTGTTTTCCCTATAAGGGGGAAAGTTTTGGTTTTTCTTTTTTTCTTCTCAGCGCTGACCCAGGGTCTTGTTTTGAAGGAAAAATAGATGGCTTCCAACAGCATGTGGGGCTCCTTCTCTAGGGTCTGGTCTCTCCATTCTGGCTCCAGGAGGTTTACATCAAAAAAGCCCCTTTTCCTTTCCACCCCTGAAAATCCCCCTTCCCCGCACCAGCGTCAGCTGGAACTGCCACATACCACCATGAGTCACGTTTGCTTCCGTCTGTGCATTTGGGTGCAAGGGGTTAATCTGGAATCTTGAAGGAGAAACCTGATCTAATCACCATCTTTCCTGCAAGCCCCACAGGGGAGCCACCGGCCAGCTGGGGGAAAAGAGAGCTGTTTTGTTTTCCTCTCTCGGCAACCCAGTTTTGCCTGGTCCCAGTCTCCTCTCTGCCAGCCAGCCTGCCTCCCGTCCCTTCCTTGCCACAATGGACTCTCCCATCGTTCAGCGAGCTTGTCGGAGGCTGCAGTGTTAATGCTCGCTTCTGGTCCCCTGCATCTCGGTTGCAGCATCCTTCGGTAAGGCAGGGCAAGATGAGCGCCTGAGCGGAGCGGTGGGTACCACGGGAGGTAAGAAGGGTGACAAATGCTGCTCTTTAGAGGAGGGTGCTGGTGGACTGTGGAAAGGCATGCCCGTGGTTGATGCCGGGGCAAAATCTCACCCCATTTCTCCCTTGGTGTGGCCATTTTGTCCTGGAAAACCTTGCCTTTGGCATCGGCCTGGTTTGGGGGGCTGCGAGCGTTGCGCTTCTTGTAGCGTCTTTCATCTTTACGGCTGGCTTGCTGTGCTCCTCTGGAGCCATAGCGAGCATGGAAGAGGGGCTGCCTTGGCGTGTTGAGCCAGGAGGGGGCTATTTATGTCGCTTGGATGGATGGCTTTGAAAGGAGAGGAGAGATGTACAGTTGTGGGTACCCGGCCACTACATGACCTTGGGCAGTTCCGAAGCACTCGTTTGGGGGGACGTTGCATCTTGTGAACGCTCCACTGAAATCTCTGCAGTCCTGCTTTCCCAGGGCTTACCCTATAGCTAGGATGGTGTGGGTTCCTAAATGAATATTGTCTGCATGTACATTCCCTTTGCAAAACTGGAAAGCACCGTTCTGTTTCACTGTTCTGGGCAGGGATCACGAAGAAGATCTGCCGGAGCAAAAGGGTATCCAAAATTAATAACAGCCTTTTTCTTTATTTCAAAAAGGGTGAAGGATGGCATGTGGACGGGGGAGGGTTAACCATCTACGGCGGTTATCTTTATTGCACTGATACCCGTTTCAAAATGAGGACTTGGCGTTTAGGAAAGAAGGATGCAGGTTATGGCAAATTGAGGATTTGGGGAGGGGAGTCGGTCCTGTAGCTCCTGACTTAAAAGACACCCCTTTCCTTTCCCTCGAGATTTGTTGCAAACTGGATTCTCCAAAGAAGTGATAGTTTAGGGCATATCATTTTCATTTTTAGAAGGCAGGCATGTTCCTAAAAGGGGACATCGCCCCCCACCATTCCGGAACCTTTCCCTTCATCGCACCTTCTCTCCCTTACAGCTTTTCCCCTGATTTCTTTTTCTTGCATGTGATATTGAGAAAGGTCATCATTATACTTCTGAGACTGGTCGCTGTTTCAGTAATACAAAACAGCCAGCCGGACTGCAGGCGCCAAATTGTGTCTTTCAGCGTGGAGTGAAGGGTGGGACATTTAACTTGGATTTTAATTCATTTTTCTCAAGTTAATTACAACACAATCAGTGCTGGATTCTCCCTGGGCCTATGCACGTTCTTGTCCGTTCACTAGAAAATGAAAAGAGTGCAGGGATGCACAGGGATGCATTGAGCTTGTTTGTCGGGTGACCTTGTAATCTAACAGGCTGCCCCCCAAATCCTGTTTTTCTGCATTTGGTTTTGTGTGATGAATGGAAGGATCGTCTGGAAAACGAAGACCCTGTGAATGGCTGATATTGAAAGAGAAGGATATGGGGGGGGGGGGAGATACCTGGAAAGGCAGAAAGGCTATTCAGAAGGCCTGATCCCCTTATCTCAAATGTGTGGTGGTGCCGTTGGTGAGCAGGGATTATGCGCTTTGCACATGTACAGACAGCCTTCTTGTTGATTGCTGAATTCTGGACTTGGAAACAGGTTCAAGCTGCAGTCAGTTCCCATATCTGGTATTAATTGAAACAGATAGCAGGAAACCAGCCGGGCGATAATGAAAGTTGCTTCAGTGCATGGTGGGTGGTTAGTATTATTGTCACACAACAAATCTTGTTTTTCAGCCCCCCTCTAGAGGGCTGTGGGCGGAGCCCTGGGTGGAACTATGCACGTGAAGGGGTGGGGCCTGGTCGACAGCAGCCTGCAGACGCTCCCATGGCTTCCATTCAGTTCTATGGGACGTCCATTCAGTTGAGAGGGAGCAAACTTCACCCTCTTCTGAAGCCAGGCGCTGGCAGGTGGCTCTCCCGGATGGGGTAGGTTTAGCTCAGCTCTGACTCTGGAAAGCTCATGCTCTGGAAATCTAGATGGTCTCTAAGGTGCTACTGGACTGAATCTTGCTCTTCTGCTACAGACCAACATGGATACCCAACGGAATCTAGATTTTGAAGGTACAGAGGAGTCTGGAGATCAGTTGTCCTTCCAGGAGAGCCTCCAAACTCCACCTTGGGGTTGGCAACCTCAATTGCTGTGGCTACTAGAGGGGGGCAGTGGGATTGATTTGACCTTTGGTCTCCCATGGCCAGTTCAGGGCTTCTGGAGAGAGCCCTGGGTGGCCAGAACTGAGCCCGGGAGCCCATGGCCAGTGATGCAATGCCAGCCAGGCACACCTGGAGTACATGGTGGGTTTGGGCTTGCGTGCCTGTGAGAGTGCAGAGCCGGTGGCGGCAGTCATGTGGCCGTTGCTCGGCAGGGCTTGCCCCCCAGCCAGCCGGGCCACAGCCTGTTTGGCGGAGGGAGCCTTGATTTGTATTTCAACCACCTGCCTGGCAATCTCACAGGAACTTTTGCTTTTCTTTGAATTGCAAAGTCACCCCCCTGCCTGTTTTTGAATAGAAACCTACAAGAAATATTTGCCTTTGTCTGAAGAGGGCTGTGTTTGTGTTTGTGTATGTGTAGGGGGGAGGGGATGCCCACAGATTTTTAGAAATCTTTTCAGGGACCTAGAGTTTGACCCAGGGGACAGCCACAGCGCCTTTTTCGGGGCCAGGGTTTGGCTCTGCAAATCAAAGAGCACCCGTACATGAAAATATTCCTGAACATGTGCAGAGTGTATTTTTTCACTTCAAGAGAGAATCTGCGCATTTGAGATTAGGACTTTTGATGGACTGGAATCCAACGTGGGACCCTTTTTTGGGGGAAATTCCACTCTGAGTCAGATTGTGTGTGCGTGTGTGTAGGCCCTACCAATTCGGTCACCCTTGCCTATCCGATCCATGTCTGGCCAAACACCTGCCCAATCTGTGACTAGTCCTCCTGCCTTGAATGATGCGCGCTCGTCATTCGGGGCAGAGCTGCAGCCTGAGGACCAGAGGGGAGGGACAGCCCATTTCCCGTTTCTCGCAGATTTTCTGTTGGGCCACTTGGATGCGATTCCGGCTTGCCATGGGCAAGTGGTTTTTAAGACGACACCCTTTAATATCCGCTCTCTGCCTTTTGTGTGTGTTTGTGCACGCACGCTCCCAGACGTGTTTCTTCCGCCAGTGGTTTAAAAATAGCCTTCTTTGGAGAGAAGAGAAGGAGCGAGATGCTGGCAAGTAGCCAGGTTCTGGTGTTTGTTTGTCTGTGTGATGCCCCCCCCCGAGGGGGGGAGTGTTTGAGAATGGGACCTGAGTTGCTTGTTCATATATTTTTTATTTTGCTACTTTCCTAATCATCGAATCTCAGAGTTGGAAGGGGCCTTACAGATAGGGTTGCCAGATCCTTAGCGGGAGCGGGGGCAGGGGGGAACCTGGCACTCGCCTTCTCTTTGTTCCTTGGGTGTTCATGCACCTGTGTGATGATGTCACTTCTGGTGACATCACTTCCAGGTGACATCATCACACAGGAGCAGGAGCATACATGCATTTCTCAGTGGGCCGATTTGAGCCCCAAATGGGCCCAATTTGGCCCATTTGGGGCCCAAATCAGCTTCCTGCAAAGCAAGGAAGTGCTGGTTGTTGTGGGTTTTCCGGGCTGTATTGCCGTGGTCTTGGCATTGTAGTTCCTGATGTTTCGCCAGCAGCTGTGGCTGGCATCTTCAGAGGTGTAGCACCAAAAGACAGAGATCTCTCAGTGTCACAGTGCGGAAAAGGTGTTGGCAGGTCATTTATATCTACTCACACTGATCGGTACTTACACAAAAACTCCAATCACCACCCCCGACAGAAAAGAGGCATAATGAAAACATTAGTGGATCGTGCAAGACGGATATGTGAGCCGCACTTTCTCAATGAGGAAATTAATCATCTAAACCACGCACTTCAGGCAAATGGCTACTCCAGAAATGAAATCTGAAGAGCAATCAAACCCAGGATGAATCAAACAACCAAGGAAAAACAGTCTCCTACAGGAAAAGTGTTTCTGCCATATATCAAAGGAATTACTGATCAGATGGGAAAGCTTATGAAAAAGCATAACCTTCAAGCAGTATTCAGACCCACCCGAAAAATACAACAGATGCTACGATCTGCAAAAGACAGTAGAGACCCCCTCACCTCTGCAGGAGTATACCGTATACCCTGCAGCTGTGGACAAGGGTACATCGGGACCACAAAGCGTAGCATCCAGACAAGAATAAAAGAACATGAAAGACACTGCAGACTTGGACAACCTGAAAAATCAGCAGTGGCTGAACATAGCCTAACGCAAACAGGGCACAGTATCTTATTCCAGGACACCAAAATACTGGACAACACATCCAACTACTTTGTCGGACTGCACAGGGAAGCCATTGAAATTCACAAGCATAAGCAAAACTTCAACAGGAAAGAAGAAACCTTAAGAATGAACAGAGCATGGTTTCCAGTTCTGAAAAACACCAGGCTAACAAAACACTCTATACTCGACAATAGCCCTGCAGGGAAGATTAGCACATCAAGCACCAATCCATATGCAAAAGAACCTCCTCAGGATACAGTGAAGCCTCCCTCCATTAGCATTCCACACCCTGGGAAACTCTTACAGGATGACTCAGATCAACCCCACCCCTCCTGAGTAGATACAAATGACCGGCCAACATCTTTTCCACACTGTGACACTGGGAGATCTCTGTCTTTTGGTGCTACACCTCTGAAGATGCCAGCCACAGCTGCTGGCGAAACGTCAGGAACTACAATGCCAAGACCATGGCAATACAGCCCGGAAAACCCACAACAACCATCGTTCTCCGGCCGTGAAAGCCTTCGACAATACAAGGAAGTGCTCTTGGGGGTGACGTGATGACATCACTCCTGGGAAGTGACATGGTTGCGCTGCCCCCGGGAGCATGCCTGGGAGGCCCGTTCCTGCACCTCCCCCCCCCCCCGTCTAGGTGAGTGAGAGCGGGAGGGGGCAGAGGGTGGGAGCAAGGGATCGCCTGCTCCCACTGGGGTCTGGTAACCCTCCTTACAGACCATCTAGTCCAGCCCCTGCCCAATGCAGGAACGGCCTAAAGCATCCCCAACAAGGATTCGTCAGCTGCTCCTTGAAGACGGCCAATGAGGGGGAACCCACCACGTCCCCTGGCAGCCGATTCCACTGCTGAACTACACTTAATGTGACGGAATTTTTTCTGATGTCCTACCTTCCCTCCTGTAGGTTAACCCCATTGTTTTGAGTCCTATCCTCTGTTGCCAATGGGAACAGCTCCCTCCCTTCTGCTAAGTGACAGCCTGGGAGAGCAATCACGTCTCCCCTCGTCTCCAAACTGAACGTTTCCGGGTCCCTCAGTCTCCCCTCGTAGGGCTCGGTCTCCAGGCCCCCGATCCTCCTGGTTGCTGTCCTGTGCACCTGCTCCAGTTGGTCCACATCCTTTTTGAAGTGGAGCCTCCAGAACTGCACACAAAGACTCCCAGTGGGGCCTGACCAACGTGGCGTACAGTGGGACAAGGACACCCTGTGAGTTGGAGGTTATGCTTTTGCTGATACACCCCACAACTGCCTTTGCCTTCTTTGCTGCTGCGTCACACTGAGGGCTCCTATTCAGCTTCCCGTCCACCCGCACCCCAAGATCTTGTTCACACACAAACTGCTACTCAGAAGTGTATTCCCCTTCCGGCATGTATGCTTTGCATTTTTGTTACCCAGGTGGAGAATCTGGCGCTTATCCATGTTAGATCACATCTTATTCAAATCTGCCCACTTTTTCAGGATGTTCAGATCTCGTTATTTACTTATTTCACTTTCAACCTGCCTTTCATGCTGAGACTCAAGGCAGGTTACAAAACATAGAACGTAATTCAATCAGGCAGCACTAGGGTTGCCAAGTCCCCTTAGGCCCCCCCCCCCCCCGGTGAGGGACTCGGCACTTACCTTTTTAGACTCCAATTTGGGCTCCTGGGAAGGGCGGGAGCATGTCCGCCACCAGGCATGCTATGACATCACTCCTGGAAGTGATGTCATTGCTCCCATGGGGAGCGTGCCTGCTGCGTGCTGGCCTGGGAGTTTTTTTTGCCTCCAGGGCCTCCCCCCCCCCCCGCCAGCCAGGTGAGTGGCACTGGGGAGGGGGAGGCAGAGGCTGAGAGGAAGGGATCCCCTGCCCCCACTGGGAGACTGGCAGCCCTAGGCAGCACAAGAGATCCAATCAACAATTCAGTATGACTAGACTGCAGAAATGGAAAACAATGGAGATAAAGATCCAGAGTAGTCTGTAGTTGCAAAATAATAAAGAGTCCTTTAAGACTAACCAATGTTATTGTAGCGTAAGCTTTTGAGAACCACAGCTCTCTCCATCAGATGCATGCACCTGATGAAGAGAGCTGTGGTTCTCGAAAGCTTATGCTACAGTAAAGTTGGTTAGTCTTAAATGGAGAAAAACAAATGGAAAATCCTGCCTAAGGCACGGCATTCCAGAATACAGGAGGTGGGCTTGCCGCAGAGTCCAACAGACCACTGGCACGTGTGAATGGGCTGCCCCAGGTCCCTTCTGACCTTTTTACCTGCTTGGATGCATAACCTGCTGGTGGACGAGGGCCTGGGAGTGTTCCTCAGCCCCCTGGCCATTCCAGGCCCTTCTTGGCTCCCTCCTTTTCCATTACTCTGCACAGAAGAGGAGGCTTGTTCTAGATGCAACCCAGTCAGCTTTGATTTCTATTTCTGACGCTACCCTATTGGCTCATCTCTTGATTCCATCTGTCATCTTTTTGTAAATTATTCAAAAGCCATCCGCACGTTATGTTGTCAGATAAACTCCCTTCTCTTGGGAATCTGAAGGCCTTAATTGACACCCCGCATGGCTTTTTGTTTGGAAGGGAGTTTCATCGCCCCACTGGCCCCGAAACCCCACAGCCTGATGGAGTCTCCTGGCCTAGCTCCTGATTTGGGTGGAAGCGCCGTGGCTCAATGGCAAGACACCTGCTTTGCATATAGAAGGTTGTGGGTTCGGTTCCAGGTGTCCTAGTTTAAAAGGTTGAGAGTAACAGGACTGGGAATGATCTTTCCCTGCTGCTGCCCGTCTTGAGTACATGGACAAGCTTGCCATTTCTATCCTTCCTCCAATGCCCCCCGCCCCGTTTTATCCTCACAACAATTCTGTGTTGACATGAGAAAACTGGGTCAAGGTCTGATTTATGGGAGAGTGGGGATTTGAACTGGTGCCTCCCTGGCTTGAGACCAGCAATCTAACCATACGAACTCTCTGGAGCACTGACTGGCCAATTGCTGCCCCCCTCCATCTCCCTGCGGCCTCTTTGTGCCCCCAAAGCACCAAAAATTTCCTTCTCTTCCATGAGACTCTTTGCAACTGTAGTTCAAACAGTTCAAGGGAGCTGTGCGGTAGTTCATGAATAACAAGTATATTAAAGTATACGGTGGCAGGTTTATTTCTCCCTTGCTGGGGCTGACACATCATTGTCTGTTCCTTTTCATTGCGGCAAATTGCCCTCTGATTTGTTTTGGGTAATAGGGTTCTCTTGGAGCCCGTTGGGGGATGTAATGTGATTTTTATATGCAAGAAGAACAGATGCCCTTAATAATGCTGAGGGCAGCCTCATTAGAGGGCCGTTTTGTCTCTTTCCTAAGCAGGGTTCCAGAGGTCTTAGAAAGCCAGTTCTGTGTAGTGGTTAAGAGCAGTAGGACTCCAATCTGGAGAGCCAGGTTTCGTCCCCCACCCCTCCACTTGAAGCCAGCTGGGTGACCTTGGGCTAGTCACAGCTCTCTCAGAGCTCTCTCAGCCCCACCCACCTCACAGGGTGTTTTGTTGCAGGGATAATAATGACATACTTTGTAAACCACTCAGAGTGGGCATTAAGTTGTCCTGAAGGGTGATATATATATCGAATGTTGTTATTATTATTAAAGCCAGTAGGCAAAGAAATGTAGAAGCCAAAGGGTTTCCAAGCAGGTGAGCCAGTGCTGTCCAGTTCCAGTCAAAGCAGAATGCTGCGGCAGATTTGAACCACTGCTTGTAGCACAGCTGTGCCAGCTGGGCCAGGAATCGCCAAAGACGGGTGGTTTTTCTGTTGGTCTAAATTAAGAGCCTGAGTTTATTAGAATGGCATCAAAAATTCAAACGGCAACAGTGCCAGTTTTCTAGAAGACACAGGCGCCTCATCTTACTAGATAAAAAGGGGGGCGTGTTTCAGACGACTCACCCTTTTATCCTGGCGCAAGTGCAGCCTGAATAAGCCTCTGTGGCCTCAGAAGGGCCTGCAGGTCAGCTCTACTCTCCCCAGCTACAATTACGGCATGTGGGGCACGCCCAGCAGGCCTGCGCTCCACCCCCAAGGCTTGATCTGGGACGGGGAGCAGCGCAGCTTGCCTATGGTCCCCTCTTCCCAAGCCTCAGTCTGGGGTGGGGAGGCCATGGGGGGGCAGTGCGGCTTGCCTGCACTCCCCTCCCCCCAAGCTGTGATCTGAGGCAGGGGGGTTCATGGTGTGTGTGTGTGTGAGTGTGTGTGTGTGTGTCTGCCCCAAAGCCTTGATTGGGCCAGGGGATGTGCAGCGGCAGGTGTGCCCTGCTCCCCTGCCCTGCCCCACACCTCAAAGGCACGGGCCCAATGTCCCCCCATTTGAGATTGAATCGGGCCAGTGCGAGGCGCAGGAACACTACCGGGGCAGCACGATGGGCCCTGGAGTACTCCTGGGCTCCACACTGGTCCAATTTCCGCTCATTTGAGGTCAAATTGTGCTTGTGTGGACATTGCCATGGTGATATGAGGGGTCCTAGACTACTTCTGCGCTCCTCACCAGCCCAATTTTTGCCCATCCGAGGCCGAATGGGGCCGGTGCGGAGTGTAGGAATGCTGTCGTCGCAGTGCATGCCCTCACAAGGCCCTGCTACAGCCCGTTGTGTTGTTAAATACAACAGGTTTTGTTGCTAATCTTTAATAACAACTACTGCTACTACACTTCTATACCACTCTTCTAGACAGATTAGTGCCACACTCAGAGCAGTGAACAAAGTCCGTAGCATTATCCCCACAATACAGCTGGGGAGCTGGGCTGAGAGGAGGGGCTTCCCCAAGGCCACCTGCGGAGCTCATGGCAGGAGTGGGATTCGAACCAGCAGGAAGCCAATTCGCAGACCAGCACTTATCCCATGCCGGCCCGCATGCACTCCAGCACCTGCGCGATGACGTCACTTCTAGAAGTGACACCATCTCGCTGGCCATGGGAGTGCTCCCATGCTCTGTGTGGGGATGATTTTAGCCCCAAACGAAGCGCAGGAACGCTCCCACGGTGGACGTGATGATGTCACTTCCAGAAGTGATGTCATCGCGCCCCCTGGGAGCAGGCGGCGCATGTGTCAGTGATTTCACTATAAACCTGCAATGGAGGAAGAGTGTTCTGAACTTCCACTACGAGGGAATCAGTTGACAAGATCTGACCAATGTTGTGACAGAATGAAATTTAGATTGTGTGAAAGGGGAAATGTGTAGCGTGACGCCCGCATTGTGTGTGCAATTTGGGCCCTGATTCATGAAGTCCATAATCCAACCTTGCCCGTTTGGTCGCCACAATTATCCCGTGACTGTTCGGCCCTCGCCCTCCCCTCTTAATATGCATTATGCAACCAAGCCACCTCCAACCTATGACAACCTTAGGAAAGAAAGAGCTCCAGAACATCTTATCGTTAATAGATAATTGCTCAGATCTTGCAAATGCCACACTTAACATTGATTTTTAATTTTTTGTGAATGAATGCCTGACGCTTTCTGGTTTTGCTTTGTCCTGTTGGCAGGAGCGTCTCCATTCACCCCAACGGTTCTCCCTTTGCCAGCACTTCTGCTTTCCAACCTCAAGTGGAGATCAAACGGATGGGTTGCCACTTTGCACCCTCACGCAGCGGCCCTAGGACAGCTATCGAGACCTGCTCTCCCCCCGCACCGGAAGGCTGCAGCTTGGCCCTGTAGCTCGACGGGGCGGCTAGTTCTCCAGTGGAGGCAGTCCTCCAGAGCACGGAGCTGCCCACCCATCGGACTGCTGGTGGGGAGCCATAACCGTTTGCTCGGCACCTTCGTTTCTCTGACTGTCTTCACTCTCAAGACCTGAAAGGGGTTTGCGAGCCAGGCCAGAGCCATGGATGAAGGCTTCAGAGACCGGACGGCCTTCATTCGTGGGGCAAAGGACATCGCCAAGGAAGTCAAGAAGCATGCGACCAAGAAGGTGGGCAAAAGCGTGGACCGAGTGCAAGACGAGTACACCAAGCGCTCCTACGCACGCTTCGAGGAAGACGATGACGATGAAGACTACCAGCCCCAAGATGGCTACTACCGTGGGGAGCCGGCGGTCGACGACGAAGGGGCTTCCAGCGATGCCACCGAAGGCCACGACGAAGACGACGAGATCTACGAGGGCGAATACCAAGGCATCCCCCGCAACGACTCCCTCAAAGGGGGGGACCACTTGACGGCCAACCAGCAGGTGGTGAGCGAGTTCAGGGACTTTGACGATCTGGAAGGAGACAAGAAGAAGGAGAAGGAGGAGTTATCCCAGCAGTACGAGCTCATTCTGCAAGAGTGTGGACACGGGCGCTTCCAGTGGACCCTGTACTTTGTGCTTGGACTTGCCCTCATGGCCGACGGGGTGGAGATCTTTGTGGTGGGCTTTGTCCTTCCCAGCGCTGAGAAGGATATGTGCTTGTCAGACTCCAACAAGGGAATGCTGGGTAAGTCCCCAAGGAGGTGGCAGGATGGTGACATGTGGCTGGGCTGATGGCGCGGGGTGTGTGTGTGTGTGGGGGGGGGGGAGTATTGCTGACTTCCCTTGGCAATTTCTGCTCATTGGGGTTTTGTCCATTTTGCGCAGCAGTGTTTGGGGCAGTGCGTTTCTTTGTGGGAGGGGGGAAGTATCTTGGGACAGGATCTTGAGATGCGTAATGAACTCTTAGGCATTGTCAGGCACCATCCACATGTCTGGGGGTTCACCGTATTCCCCGCAACACGATACTCTTGCGTTTCTGGTTGTTGAAGTCCCAGAGGGAGGAAAGAGCAGGGCAGGGAGCGAAGGGAAAGGGCGGGGCTTTGAGGAAAGGGCCAGCTTTGGTGACAGGGCTGTCTTGCGCTTATGAGGCAGGCTTCTCTGTGGCCTAGGCTGTTTCCAGACGGCTTTCCTGGCTCCGGAACGTTGCGCCGTCTTGCGAGGAAAACGCGAAATATCGCGTTTTCTCGCGCGAGTTTTGCGCGACGTCGTGCAAAACTCGCGCGAGAAAACGCAATATTTCGCGTTTTCCCCGCAAGACGGCGCAACGTTCCGGAGCCAGGAAAGCTGTCTGGAAACGGCAGTCTGCGGGATGATAAAAGTCAAATATATAAACCTGCTTTTGACCCTCAAGGGGGTAAGACATTTCTAACAGGGACTTCTTGGCATCATGGGGGGAACCAGGAAAAGGGCAGTTTCAGATGCGTTCCGGAGCTCTGTACCATGATGGCAACACGTGGTGGGAAAGGAACCAGCTGATCTCCAGGCAGCAGGGGGAGAATCCTTGAAACAACCTTTGGTGGGGGGGGGGGCCCACACAGAATTCTTCATCAACCTTAATAAAAAAGATATGCCTCTGTTCAAGTGGGTGGTAACCCGGCCGACCCCAGCAGAAATGTCTGAACGCTTTCAGGGTGTGCGCACGTTTGTGTCTCGCACTTGTGGCAGATGGGTGTTCGTTCTTCTAGGCCCGGAGGCCTGCAGTTCAGCAGGGGACATCCTGAGGTTACCATGGTTACCAATGGTACCCAGAGAGGGAAAAGCGGATGGATGTGGTAGGGGAGTCAGGCTACGGTTGGGACTGAACACACTACGGGAAGGGGTTGGTATCCTTAGAACCAAAAGCCCTGCCCAGTACCTGCTTCTCATAAACAGCACTCAAGAGACTGCAAGTCTCCGTCAAAACAGATCCGCCCCTGCACTTAGTGAGCCAGCTTCTCAGGGCGCTGGGCTCTCCCCCAGCCTTCCCCCCCCAACAGGCATCTTTTCTGCAGGCGATCGCATTTTGTGCCCATGTGGAAGCGCAGTCAACCGTGCAACTTTCCCCATCTGCCTTTCGAAATGGAGCTTCCCAGACCCACGTTAGAAGTGCCACTGGAGAATGAGGCCCAAGAAACCAAAGGGTGCCTACTCCTGGGTCGTTCTGCCCGGTCTGGACTGTACCACTGCAGAGTACAGGAAGGAGAAGGGTCATATGTTGAATAGCCCTCTGAGGCTTGCGGTCTGTTGTGGACAGGGCATTTGCTGCCACCTCGTTCTCTGTAAGAGAGAGAACCAGCTTTAAGCTGCAGGACATCTGAGTATGCTCAGAGGTGCTCTCTCCTTTATTACAACGCTCCGTCTTCCAGGTGGTCCAGGGGCCTATTGTGAAGAGACCCCCGAGGGTAGGAAGGTGGGAGGCTGCCTACTCCTGAGCCAAGCACTCCTCCCTTCCGTGACTGGGGGCCACTCTCCAGGGTCTCCGGGAGAGAAAGACTCCCCCCCACACACACAGACACAGATTTGAGGCTCGAGATCTTTGAACGGGAGATGCTGAGAATGGAAGCTGCCAGCTGCTGCCAGCCCCTTCCCACGTGGCAAGGGCCTGAGGGGGCGGGTTGCATCCTGCAGGGCCTCCTGCCCCTCTGGTGAGGGAGAATCCTGCCTCGAGACTCTCCTGGCCTCTGACTCATCCCTTCTCCCCCCTCTCTGCCCAAACTTGGGAATGATGTGTCATAATCACAGTGGCCCTGAGCTTATCTCTCCGCACCACAGAGCCACCGCCGGGGCCTGGTTGCCGCAGCGGAAAAAGGCTTAGGCGGAATTAAATCCCCATGAAAGAAACTGTGGGGGTGGGGGAAATGAGGAGGATGTGCGGGGGTGGTGCGGAACGCCTGTGGGGAGATGCTGGCTTCGGACGCGAATTCGGGTCTGGATTCCTAGGCACCCGTGAACCGCAGTGCGGCAGCGGCGGCACAAATCCCTCCGTTGCGGCACATCCCCTTCCTCCTACGTCAGCTCGCAGGGCACCCAAAGGGAGCAGTTCCCGGAGGACACAGGGAGGGAAGATAGGGTTGCCAGCCTCCAGGTGGTGGCTGGAGATCTCCCGGAATTATAACTGGTCTCCAGGTCACAGAGATCAATACCCCTGGAGAAAATGGCTGCTTTGGAAGGTGGGCACTATGGCATTACACCTTGCTGAAGTCTCTCCCCTCCCCAAACCCCTCCCTCTTCAAGCTCCACCCCCCAAATCTCCAGGAATTTCCCAACCTGGAGCTGGTAACCCTAAGGGAAGAGTAGCCTGCCTGGCCCCTTCTGGAGAAAGAGGCCTGGCCGTGCTCCTGGGGTTGCATGCTGATGAGGAGGCCGAATTCTAGTGGTGAGATGCCGCTCGAGGTGCCCTCTTTTGAGTGCCAGTGAGTGCCACATGCCCTTAAGTGAAGCCCCCCAGGAGTAGTCACTGCCAGTCTCTGCATGGCTGCGTTTAGGGGGCAGCCTTTTGGTGCCAAAAGAACCCCAACGCCTCTCTGCTTAGAAACAGAACTGCCACCCCCTCAGGGTGGGTCCTGCAAGCGACAGGCAACTGGAATGGGACAGTTTTGCCCACCTTCTGTGACCTCCTCTGCTGTTTCTTCTTGCTTGGCTCCAGCTCTTTTGAATGTGGGCCGCCCTTGCCCTGATATGGAACCTGAATTCTTACTGGAGGGCGGGAACCCTCTTTCTGCTCTTATCACACTGTCTCTTGGGTAGCTATACTGCTTGTTGTGGGTATAAAAAGCTGACACCTGTGGAGGTTAAGGCGTTTGTTGGCTATGTACCAGTTTGGGCTGTTGGGGCATGGCCCGAAGTGTCCCAGGAATTATGGTTTGGTGCTGAGTATTTCCTGGCCCCTGGATTCTTCCCCTGTCCCAGCTACATTACTAGGGAACTGGGAATGGCTTTTAACAGTTCCCACTTCCGGGGTTGCCATCCTCCAGGCAAGGCATGAAGTGTCCCTGGAATTGCAACTGATCATCACAGAGGGGAGGGGCACCTTTGGAGGGTAGACTTCACGGAATCAAATTCCTGCTGAGCTCTTTCCCCAAAACCCACTTTCCCATGCTCCTACCCCAAATCTCCAGGAATTTCCCACACCAGAGTTGGCAACCCTATCCACTTTGGATACCTCCCTGTTACCATTTGCATCCCATCCCGTGGAGGAAGTTGCCTGCGGTGGCCCCCAGCAGTTGAGTTGAGCAGGTGTTTCTCCTCCTTAACCGAGTCCCAGATGAGTCTATTTTGCACCATAGAACTGAATGGAAGCCATTAAGAGCTGAGCCAGCTGATTGGTTCATATCCCTGCCCCTCAACTACATATTCTGCTATGGGCTGGCATTCTAATAACAACAACAACAACATCTCCCTCCCTCCCTCCCTCCCTCCCTCTGTCTGCGCTCTGCCTGTTCCCTTGCAACACCTTGTGGCCTGATTGCCCTTCTGGTTGTAGCCAGGTGCTCTGCCTCCCTGGCTGATCCACCACTTCCCCATGGCATACTGTCCTCTCTCAGAGCCAAGCTACAAGTGACGCCTGACACAGGTTGGACACTTGTCAGCTTCCCTCAAATCTTGATGGGAAATGTAGGCATCCTGGTCTCGCAGCTGTAATGGAGAGCCAAGCTGCAAGACCAGGACGCCTACATTTCCCATCAAAACTTGAGGGAAGCTGACAAGTGTCCCACCCGTGTAAGGCGTCACTTGTAGCTTGGCCCTTAGCTCTTCTGAACTGCTTTGTTTGGGACAGGCCTGTGGTGTGCTCGCAAGGACAAGGGAGAAAAGGAACTCACCTGGAAATGGATCTGAGATTCGTGGCTGTGCAGTGCCTTGCTGGGAGACAGTGGGTTTGAGGGGGGCGGTGGGGGGGGGTGGCAGGAGATGAGAGAAGGCAGCGGTACCGTCTTTTGCTTCCCGGCTTGGCTAGTCCCTTTCTCCAAATGTCTGGTGGGGGGGGGTCTGCTGATGCGGCTTTGGCTGGGAGGCCACCACGTCCAGTGTGAGCAGAAGAGCAGAGGCTAAATACTGCACGAAGCTGCTGTCCACGGAGTTGAGCCACTCACGGGTCAGCATTAGACACATACATTTCTTTCATTGTTAATTACAATAATTACAAAAATGAGGTGTTTCCTAATTATAGTCATTAATAGGAAAACGAAACAAATTCCTTACCTATAACAGCCCAGGATTTTCTTTTGTTTTGTTTAGGAGCTTCCGTTATTGCAGGAGGGAGTTTCGGCTTCTCTCTGTCTCCGCTGGATTTTCCTAATAAGGGCACACAAAGCCGCGTTTTTAGCAGGAGGGGGGAGGGGGCCTCTGAGGCTTCTTGATTGACTGCAGACTGTAGCCCTAAGATGACACGTATGTGTGAGAAGGGCTTTTGTTTCCAGCCAGAACTTGGAGGAACGGAGTTCCGGCAACCTCTTGAAAATGGTCATGTGGCCAGTGGCCCTGCCCCCTGATCTCCAGAAAAAAAAGCCCACTTTGCCCAGTGCTGGAGGGACAAAGGGAATCCCCTTGCCCCTCTCGCACCAGGTGAAGGAAGCATCTTGCTCCTTGCTCCAGCAAGGAAGGGAGGGGCCGGAAGGCTATTTAAACTTTCCCCTTGCTCCAGCTGACTAGCTCCAGCTGACTTGCGAAATGGCCAGGATTCGGCTGCTGCTGGAGGGGGGAGTATTCCCCCACCTGGCAGTGGCCCGATCAGAGCCATTTTGGCCCCAATCTAGGCCAAAAGGAGCTCAAAAGGCTTCCCCCGCCAGGCACCAACCTGATCCAGGCAGTTTCGGCCCCCATCCAGGCCGAATGGGCCCAAAATGGCCGGAAAAGGCCATTTTGGGCCCGTTTCGGCCGGAATCGGGGGCCAAGACAATGTCATCACTTCCCAGAAGTGATGTCATTGCACGGTCCCAGAAGCGCACATGTGGTCCCAGGGGCACCACCTCCTGCCAGGAGTTGCCCCCTGTGCTGCCAACCCACTGTGTTCCACCACATCTTTTCCCAGAATAAAAGCCCTGTGTGTGAGGTAGTCCAGTCCTGAAGCATATGGGGTGAGACTTTCTATCAGATGAGAGTTGTTTTCCATACTACATCTTGCCCATTTGAAGGAAAGAAGGAAGCAACTCAAAGGGAAAAGGAATAATTGGCAAATTTTCTTTTGCCAAAGTATAGTGTACCATTTTATACTGTTTATACATATTGTTCCTTTCTTAGCTTTCTTCTTGAATATAGTTTCCTGTTTGTGTTTTCTAATTCTTTCTGAAGCATTTTTTTAAATTTTACTTGCTGATCGCTCCCCCCTTCTTTGCCTTATTATTTAATTTGTGGCTTGCCTTCCGATTTCCTTCTGTCCTTTCTGGCTCTTTGGAGCCCAGTTTTTGATTTAATCCCTCCTCAGTCTTGTCTGCTTCATTAGTTCTTTGTTTCAGTGAGTGACTTACTGTGATTGTGTGTTGCATGAATATCCTTCTCCTACCAAACCCTTTTGATTTTTAACTGCCTCCTCAACTAAAGCTGCTATGGTTCTTTGGGAATTACAATTAATTGGGGATTTGTCTGTCTAGCGTAACTCAGTCTGTGTTGCATGTCTGGGTGTCCCAAGTGTAACCCAAGCACAATATTTTAATTTTATTTATTTCATCAGTAATAAAATTTACATATTTTTCATACACACCTTGCAGTATCTTATCTGACATCTGGGCACGAACAAGCAAACACACCACATCATAACTGGCAGGGGATCTTCGGGATCTGGTGGGAAGAATCTGTGGCTTGGTGGGGGCAGATCTGGCAGAGGGAGAGGGAGGGGGAGATTATGAAAAAGCAGCAGCGGCCAGCAGGGGCGACGATCCGCCTGGCACTGGGAGTCCCCCAGCAAGCTCAAGCTTAACGTGACGCGGCTGCGGCGCCAGTTCCTCAACATGCTTCACGTGTTGCTGTCTCCTGTTCCTGTCAGTCCTCCCTCAGACTTTAATGCTGAACCCGGGGCTCTTTCATTGTCTCCAAAAGGGGGACCCCTGGGTTAAATGGCTGGGCTGTGAATCAGCACTCTGCTGGTTCAAATCCCACTCCTGCCATGAGCTCAGCAGGTGGCCTTGAGTCAGCCACTCCTCTCAGTCCCGGCTCCTCAGATGGATTAATTTATTAGATTCCACCACCACCCCCGGCAAGCAGGCTCAAGGCAGGTTACAACATTATACAGTGATGGTGGTGGTGGTGGTGATGATGATGACGATACAGTTTGGTGTGGTGGTTAAGAGCGGCAGGACTCTAATCTGGAGAGCTGGGTTTGATTCCCCACTCCTCTGCTTGAAGCCATCTGAGTGACCTTGGGTCAGTCACAGCTCTCTCAGAGCTCTCTCAGCCCCACCCACCTCACAGGGTGATAGTTGTGAGGATAACAACATATTTTGTAAACCGCTCTGAGTGGGCATTAAGTTGTCCTGAAGGGCGGTATATAAATCAAATGTTGTTATTAATATTAATAACAACAACAATAATAACTGTGCTTCTATGCCACTCTTCTAGATAGATAAGTGCCTCATCCAGAGTGGTGAACCGGTTAATGTTACTATTATCCCCACAATACAGCTGGGGAGCTGGGGCTGAGAGGAGCGGCTAACCCAAGGCCACCTGCAGAGCCCATGGCAGTAGTGGGAGTTGAACCAGCAGAGGGCTGATTTGCAGCCCAGTCACTTAACCACTGTGCTACAGCAGCTCATACTGTACAATAAATTAAAATAACAATACACAATAAAAGATAAAATATACAACTTCATAGTTCCAATACAAAAGTTAAAACCACAATTTAAAATGCAGCAAGAGGATTATTATTGTGGGGATAATAACAACACTGGCTTTGTTAGCTGCTCTGACCATGCTCTAATCCATCTAAAAGAGCAGTATATAAGTGCACAGTTAAATAAGTTACTGTAGCATTGCGGTTAAGTGGTTGGGTTGCGAATCAGCACTCTGCTGGTTCGACTTCCACTCCTGCCATGAGCTCAGCAGGTGGCCTTGGGGAAGCCACTCCTCTCAGCCCAGCTCCCCAGCTGTATTTTGGGGATAAAGATAACACTGGCTTTGTTCAGCACTCTGAGTGTGACACTAATCTGTCTAGAGGGGTGCTATATAAGAGCAATTATTATTATTGTTTGTCTGATATTTGGCAGTGCAGACATCATAGTCCAAGATGGGCAGCCATGTTAGTTTGTGAAAAGAGCAAGAGTCCAGTAGCATCTATAAGACTAACAAAATTTGTTGTAGGATAATCAAAAAGAGTCCAGTAGCACCTTTAAGACTAACCAATTTTATTGTAGTATAAGCTTTCGAGAATCAAGTTCTCTTCGTCAGATGCATGATCCGAACTGGTCAAATACAGAAGAGGAGGGGAGAGAGGGGAGAAAGAAGGGGACATATATCACAAAGGGACAGGATGCAATTAGCGGGGAGGCAACCCAAACATTCCTTTGCTAGTAAATGTAAACATCTCCTTTTGGTGTGGAGTCAGTTTGCCGTGTTAGTTTGCAGCAGTGAAAGCATCCAATTACTATGTAGTATAAGCCTTCGATAACCACAGCTCTCCCTGCCAGATGCATCTGACAAAGAGAACTGTGGTCCCCGAAAGCCCACACCAGGCATCACTGGGCTCCCCTAGACCACGCCTCTGTAAAGGAAATCTGTTACCTGTGATAATGTGATAACCATTCATAGTTTCTCACTGTAGTCTGTGTAGTAAGTGGATTTCAATGGATTCCTCACACGAAGTCCCTTGGGTAGAATGTCCAGTCTTTTGCATTTAGAAAGAAAGATGATGTCTGTTTGTATTTGTGCCAGTTTCTTCATGAGGTTGATGGATTTCCTCTCCATTCGGCTGAATGCGGTGCTTTCCATGGTCATAGATCCAGAGGAGTTAGCCGTGTTAGTCTGTAGTAGCAAAATCAAAAAGAGTAGCTTTCATGAGTCACAGCTCACTTCTTCACTTCTTCTAGATGCTACTGGACTCTTGCTCTTTTCCACTGCAGGAAGGTATCAGATGCCAAAAAGGGTTGTTGTTTATGAAAATGAAACAACAATAATGAAAGATGAAACAAAACCGTACGAAACAACCCAATAACGAAACAGTCTCTTTGGGAATTGTTAATAAAAACGAAAGCAGTGAAACAAACTCACATGCACAAGGCCAGAGATGAATTTCGATGATTTCTGCATGCAGCCCCGGTGCCTGCTGTCCGCCAACAGTGTTCCTGCCGTTCCACCTGACGGCCCCCTTTCCCCCTCTCCTTCCTCCGCTCTAGAGCCCTAGAGGTGGCAGCAAAGACGGACTCTGCAGTGCTTGGTTGGCTGGGGACCCTGACGAAAAGAATTTCAATTTATGAAGCCCCTAACAAAACAGAAGAAAAGTCCATCACTTGTAGCTCTTAACTATCTTTTCTGACTTAACTTGAAGAGCCTCCGGAACAGGAAAATAGTTCCTCTTTAGAAAGGTGCTCAGCAGTGCCTGTCACGGTAGAGAACATCTTGCCCTAACCTGAGCATTGCTGCGGTTTGGAGGGTGTCCGAAACGAAGATCTTAGGGTCATGCCGGGCCTCAGTGAAAACAGGCCAGTGCAAAGCTAGGCAAGATTAAGAGAAGGAGTGATGGGTCACTGGCCAATAGCCGAATACCCTTAATCACAGAATCAGGGCTTTTTTTCAGGGGGAATGCGGGGGAACGGAGTTCTGGAACCTCTTGAAAATGGTGACATGACTGGTGCCCCTGCCCCCTGATCTCCAGACAGAGGGGAGTTGAGATTGCCCTCCGCGCCACTAAGCGGCACGGAGGGCAATCTCAACTCCCCTCTGTCTGGAGATCAGGGGGCAGGGGCACCAGCCATGTCACCATTTTCTCCAAGGGCAACCCACTGAGTTCCACCACCTCTTTCCCCAGAAAAAAAGCCCTGCATAGAATCATAGAATCATAGAGTTGGAAGGGGCCATACAGACCATCTAGCCCTACCCCCTGCCCAGAGCAGGATCATCCTAAATCACATTTACAGTGTGGCTGTATCTGAAATACCGTGGACTTAGGGTGTCGGCCCGTCTCAAAAAGGATATGGTAGGGCCGGAGGGGGTGCAGGAAAAGAGGCTGAGCGTTGGGGTTATTAGAAAACCATGATAAAGGAGGCATGTGGTAGAGTTCTGAGGAAGCTTAGCTGTCCTGGGATAAGAGGACGGGCCAGGGAGCAGGCTGTGGGAACCGGTGGACGGTTCTTGCCGAGAAGGGAAGCGAGCAGTGGGGTCTCACAGGGAATCGATACCGGGGCTGGTGCAATTTGATTTGTTCATAAATGCTCTGGATCTGGGGAAAAGCTGGATTGGAGTCCAGTGGCAGCTTAGAGACCCTCAAGATTTTCAGAGTGTGAGCCTTCAAGAGTCTGAAGAAGGGAGCCCTGACTCTTGGAAGCTTACACTCTGAAAATCTTGTGCGTCTCTAAGCTGCCACGGGACTCCAGTCCTGCTAGGGTGGCCAGCTTCAAGTTGGGAAATTCCTGGAGATCTAGGGGGTGAAACCTGGAGAAAGTGGGGTTTGAGGAGGGAAAGGAACTTGGCATGGCATAATTCCATAGAGTTCACCCCCCAAAGTAGCCATTTTCTCCAGGTGAACTGATCTCTGTGGCCTGGAGACCAGTTGTAGTTCTGGGAGATCTCCAGCCACTACCTGGAGGCTGGCAGCCCTAAATCCTGCTGTTCTACTGCAGACCAACACGGCTACCCACCGAACTATCCAACTGGAACTGCGAGTGAGCAGTGTAGTAACCAAGTTTTCAGGTGATGCCAAATTACTCCGGATGGTGAACACCAAAGTGGCTTGTGAAGAGATCTAGGAGGACCTGGCTCAGTTGGGTGAGAGGGCAGCAACGTGGCAAATGTAGGTAAGAGCAAGGCAACGCAACGCACATTAGAACAAAAAATCTTAATGTTAAATATCTGCTGACGGGGTGTGAACAGGCGGAGACTGGAGGATACCTCGGGTTGCAGTCGGAAGCTCAGTGAAAATGTCGACCCACCGTACAGCTGTGGTGACAAAGGCAAACTTCATGCTAGGAATTGTTAGGAAAGGGATCGAAAACAAAAGGGCTAATATTATGATGCCCTTGTATGAAGTTATGGTGCAGCCTCATTTGGAAAACCGTGTGCAGTTCTGGCCACCATATCTCAAAAAGGACACTGCAGAGCTGGAACAAAATGCTGAAGAGAGCAACCCAGATGATTAAGCGGTTGGAGCATCGTTCCTAGGAGGAAAGACTGAAGAGGCTGGGGCTTCCCAGTCTAGAAAAAAGGTGGATAAAGGGGGGAACGACAGAGGTTTATAAAATTATTCATGGGGTCAAGAAAGTGGAGAGAGAGAATGAAGTTGTTGGTGAAATGGCTTGTGGACTGACAAAATGGAAAAATTCATTATTCGATTAGTAATTAAACTGTGGAATTCACTGCCATCGGGGGGGGGCAGTGATGGCTACTGGCATGGACGGCTTTTAGAAGGAATTTCAGTTGTGGAGGATGAAGAGGTCCGTCAGTGGCTACTAGCCAGGGTGACTAAAGGGAACCTCCACGTTCAGAGGCAGCGAACCTCCGGATCCCAGTGCCAGGGGAAGGCCGCAGCCTCCGTGCCATTTTGGTCCCCCCCACACTGCTTCGGCTGCTGTGTGCAACAGGATGCTGGACTGAACGGGTGCAGTGGGGGCCATGGTATGTTCGTAGGGTTGGTCACCGTGGATCTGTTCCACTGCTGGTGGAGATTTCCCCTGGCGCAAGGAGCCTTCAGCTGAAGAAAGAGACTTGGAGAAGAACCACAGTTGGTGGACCAGATCAGCAGAATCCAGCCGATAATGATGGTCACTAGCTGAGAGGGCCATCGACGGGGCGCAGACAATTGATTGGCGGAGGAGCGTCCTACTTAGAGCTGCAGGCACACTTTGGGCATTCGAAAAGCTTCACGTGATTATTTTGGAAACTGTTACGGCAGGCCGGTCTTATCTGCAGATCAGAACTGCCAGCTAAAGGAACCCTCCATGTCCCTCTGCATACTGGCTGCCGGAGATGGGGGAGAGGAGGAACCACAGGGTGGGAGGGGCGATCCGGCCCTGGGGCTCTGGTTGCAGATTTCCTGGCAAGCCTGGTTGGGCTGTGCTGTGAACGGAAAGGTGGACTCGGCGGGCCCTTTGGGGCCTAGCAGGTTTTCTCTTGGATTTAGCAACCCTGTGGAAGTTTTCAGATGGCTTCATGTGAATCATCTTGGCAACCCATACAGTAGACCCAGAGTTATTCCCGTGTCCCCGATGATGTGGGATGAAAGGCTGAGACCCCCAAATCTCCTTGTAGCTTGCCTCAGGCCCCCTTTGTGAGTCGGTGGTTACAGAACCAGGCGCCTCCACGGCAGTTTGGAGCAGCGGGTGCAGGCTTCCAGGGCAGTTTTCTACCCAGGCATTGGCCACCAGGCCTAGACCTGCGACGTGGCATCAGCCAGACCCTGAGCACGCAGGCAGGCAAGGGTTCGGCAGGAGGGGTTCTCCAGCTGGCGGGCTGGGGCTGGGATAGTCCCCCTCCCCTCTTCCAGCCGCACAGAGCGACTTGCCATGTCGAATCAGCCTGGAATGCTGGACAGCAGCGAAGCAAAGAGTGACTCATCCCAGCAGAGAGGAGAAGTCCGTGGAATGTTCCAAGGAAGAGCAATTCTGAGGAAGCGGCAGGGGGAGGGCCGGATTTCTGGATGCTGCGAGGCGTCGGCGACATTCGGCGGGGTGGAATCTGTCTTTTGCTTTTCCTCTTATACAGCTGCAATGTGAAGAGCTTGAGCAGAACGTCCAGGTGTTGCTGCTTCAAAGCATGCCTCCAATATGAGCTGCAGCCGAGGTCGCCATTCCCCTGCTGGGGTAGGAGATACCCGGCCCCCAGCTGCTACCTGGCCAGTGGGGTGGAAGGGGCACCTGCGTGGGAAGTCCCATGCCAAAGGTGCACACAGCCTTCCTTGTCATGCCCCCAAATGATGTCATTTTGGGGTATAACAACAACAACAACAACAACATTCGATTTATACATCGCCCTTCAGGACAACTTAACACCCACTCAGAGCGGTTTACAAAGTATGTCATTATTATCCCCCCAACAACAACATTATTATCCCCCTGTGAGGTGGGTGGGGCTGAGAGAGCTCTGAGAGAGCTGTGACTAGCCCAAGGTCACCCAGCTGGCTTCAAGCGGAGGAGTGGGGAATCAAACCCGGCTCTCCTGAATAGAGTCCCATGCTCTTAACCACTACATACCAAACTGGTATGACATGAAAGTGTCGGGTTGCACCAGAGCTGATTCAATAAAAATTAATTTTAGTGAATTGGCCTCTGGCACAAGCTATGGTTGCCAGCCTCCAGGTGGTGGCTGGAGATTTCCTGGAATTACAACAGACCTCCAGGGCATAGAGATCAGTTTCTATGGAGAAAATGGCAGCCGTAGAGGGTGAACTCTATGGAATTGTACCCCACTGAGGCCCCTCCCCAAACCCCTCCCTCTCCGGGCTCCACCTCCAAAATCTCCAGGAATTTCCCAGCCTGCAACTGGTCACTCTAGCGCATGACCAGAAATGGTGTCATTTTCTGGAGCGATGGGTGGGTGCAGGCGCACTCATGTACTTTGCACATGCAGGGATAAATACCCGCTGCCCCCCGCCCCTAGACTGGCCCCTGGGGGACCTGGCAACCCACCCTCTGGCCTGGTTCCCCCCTCCTAATTTTGTAATATTGAGAGTGAAGATAAGAAAGGGTACAGAGTTGTTTCGAAAGGTTCGTCAGGGATTGGGTAGGATGCTGTCCTCTGGTGCTGTTTCTTGATGTGAGAACCTCTTGCACCAGAGCAAAGCATCAGCATTCGTGCAACAGATCCGTGGGATTGAACTGCCCCCCCTCCATAAACTGGCCTTCTTCAAGTGGCTGCCACAAATTTTTGAAAAGAAAGTGGAAGGAAGGTGGTGGTGGAGCTCAGCTATGCCTGTAGTGCCAGATTCTGCTCAGGTACCAGGCTTGGCATAAAGAGGAGCCGTCTTACTGGAGCCAGCCATGGAGAGGCCCTCTCTCCCAGACGCCTGTTTCCAACAGCGGCTAGTTGGACACCTCCAGGCAGCCCAAAGGCAGGGTCTGCTGGCTGAAGCTTTCTCCTGCTAATAGCCAGCCAGAGTCTCTCTATCCTGCCGCCCCCTCGCTTGCCTTTTTTCAAGACTGAAAAGCCCCCAGATCTTTAGCCCTGCCCCAGCCAACCCCTGTTCATGTCGGCTTCCTTTTTGCACACTGGCTGGGGGAATCACCAGGTGTGGTCCTGTGCAATTTTTGGTCCCGAGGAAGACTGTTTCGAATTCTCCGAGTGGGGAGGTCTTGCAGGCTCCCTCCCAAGACGGCTTGTTCCATTGCTGTTCGGCTCCATCCTGAGCCGGTGGATTATCAGAGTGGAACTGAAGCGGAGCAGGTGCTCTGGCAGTGATGGACCAACTGATTACATACACGATTACCGTTGCCCGTCTCTTCAAGTTAAGTGTCTGAATAAAGGCCGACACTTCCAATAAGAGGAAGAGGGTGGGGCCCGGAGTGCCTCTTTCTGACTCAACCTTGCTCAAAGGCTCACTTTCTGCCTGGACTGGTCAGATCCGGCTGCACTGATCCATACTTTGATCATTGCCAGGCTTGACTACTGCAGCATGCTCTACATGAGGCAGCCCTTGAAGACAACTTGGAATCTTTCTCTGGTGCAGGACAGCTGCCCGCCTTCTGCCTCATACTGGAAAGCTCGGCCGGACTCATCTGGGCTTGAGACAGCGGGCCTGGTCCTCTGTTTTCATCTGAGATCAGTTTGAGCTGCTGGGATTCCCTTTAAAGACCTCCCCTGACTTGGGAGACACGTACCAGCAGGACTATTTGGGGGATGTTCCTTTAGTGGAGGACCATTGAGGGTGGCTGCCTGTCCTTCGGCCTCAGTTCCTGGAGCGGATGGTAGTAAAGAGTCCAGTAGCACCTTTAACCAACTTTATTGTAGCATAAGCTTTCGAGAACCACAGCTCTCTTCGTCAGTGCATCGTCAGTGGAGTGGATGAGAGAAGGTTCCTCTCCATTAAGCTCCTACAGGAGATGCCAAACATTTCTGTGGCTTTGAGCAAAACTTTTCTTCTGATATGACGGGCTACGTTCGCTGTCCTGCTGTGTAATGTTAGTTGTTTAGAAAGAGATGACCGTAGCTCTTGAGAGCTGTGAAGGGCCTTAGACACTTGTGACAGAGCTTCCGGGGGTCCCTGCCAACCATCCCGGCCCCGGGCTGCCTTCCTAGTTGCTTCTTGTGAACAAGGGCCCGGCCCCTCCTGGGAGGCTTTCCCTCCCTCCCCACCTTGGGATCCATGGGCTAGGACATTCCGGTAGATTTTGGGGGGCAGCCTGGCTGGGAGGTTGGGGTGTGGGGAGGGGAGAGAGCACAGCAGGGTGTATAACACCATACAGTCTACCTCCCAAAGCAGCCATCCCCCCCCCATAGGAATTGATCTGTTTCCGTCCCAGAAGGTCTCCAGGCCCCACTTGGAGGTTGGCAACCCTATTAGTGGTGCACCTGCTCAGCGTCACAAGGCTCCCCGTCTCGGTCAGGAATTAGCCCCGGTGGCGCTTTCTGGCCTGAACCGGGAGCTCCTGCCTGGCGAGGGGCTCACCTGCACGGGGCATTTGGAGGGGGGGGGCTGGCGGGATGGCAGGCTTCTGGAAGAGGAAGACTTGCTGATCTCAGGCTCTCTCAATCTCCGCCGTCCTCCGCCCGCCCGCTTGTCACTTTGCATCGCCGAGGTCCCAGTCGTGTGACTGCAGTTCAGCTTGAGCTGGAAGTCAGGCTAAAAATAGCCCTCTCTCGGCTCTGCGGGCGCTGGGCCTTCCGGCTCTGCTGGCCTCTGCCGCTACGGCGTTCTTCTTCTCCGTCAGGTCATCCATCTGGGATAGACAGACTCTCCCTCCCTTGCATCCCCAAACACGTTGTGTTGCCCCCTCCCACGTCGTAAGGCCATTCAGTCCCACAAGACTGGGGCTGGTACGGGCAAGGGCCAGCCTCGGGAACAGGCCGAGGGCTGCTTTGCCACGCAGGCATTTCCCCTGCACCAAGAGCTGGCGTGCATCAGCCATGAGCTTGTGTGTCAGGTTTCTTCCTCTCTCAGTAACACAAGCACTTTCCAGTGATGACCGTGGCCACTGGAGGGCTCGTTCACACATGCATGTGCATTGCGTGGTGGCCTTGAACGGGATGACCCAGGCTAGCTCCATCTCATCAGCCCTTGGGAGCTAAGCGGGGTCAACCCTGGTTAGTGCTTGGATGGGAGACCTCCAGAGAAGACCAGGGCTGCTATGCAGAGGCAGGCAAAGGCAAACCACCTCTGTTCGCCTCTTGCCTTGAAAACCGCAGCAGGAGTCACCATAAGTCAGCTATGACTTTGAATGCCCTTCACACACACACACACACACACACACACACCACACACACACACACACACACACACACACAGCTGGTGACTTGCAGCTGGTTGTGTGAATTGGTTCCGTGAAAAAGTGTGGTGTGCAAAGGCCACATGATAGCTCCGTGATCCGATGTGCGCTGTCTGTGAGGGAGCCTGCCCACAGGGGAGTCAGTGTGCTTGATGGACGTGCTAAGCACAAACCCGCTCTAAGCGGAGGGAGACAAAGAGAGAGCAAGTCTTGTGGATTTGGCCGGGAGACCTTCCTTGGAGGTATTCAGGAAGAGGCTAGGTGGTCCCCTGACAGCTATGATGATTTTCTGACTCAATATGAATGTGCACAGATCGGGAGAGGGAGGGGCAGAAGGGATGAGCCAGAAGGGATAGCCCTTGTGGACCTTTCTTGCATGCCCAGGGTAATAATGCTGATCGCCACTTTGGGGTCAGGAAGGAATTTTCCTCCAGGCCAGATTGCCTGGGGATGCTGGAGGTTGTTTGCCTTCCTCTGGGCATACACCAGGGGTCACTGAGGCAGGTGTGGGGGGCATAGCTGTGAATTCCCTGCGTTGTGGAGGGGGTTGGACGAGTTGACCCTTGGGAATCCTTCCAGCCCTCTGTTTCTGTGTTCATGGGACATGGGATTGTGTCTTTGTAGCTTGAATGTCCGAAGTCCAGCGTGCACAAGAACAGGGTGTGGGAGGGAGAGCCGTAGAGCTGTTGGGAATAGCCATGCGATGTGCCGCACACTGGCGCAAAGGAGGAAGAGTCCCCTGAGGCGCTGCGATGATTTCCAGGAACCCAGACTCTTTGGCACTGATGGAGGTGGGAAGCCGAGGCTGGCAAAGTGCAGGGGTTCCCCCCTCTCTTCCCCCTCCCCAGAAAAGCATCTGGCAGGCAGTATAATTGGCCTGGCTTTTGGCACATTAATCCAGGGATTAGGCAGCAGGAGAGAAGGGCTCAGCGCCACTAAGAGGAGCTACTCAGCCTCCGCCGCCGGCAGGCCTGGCCACAAGGATTAAGCGCCTGCTGCCCACACTGTGAGAAATCAGGCGGCGATGTCCTCCCCCCCCCCCCCCGCTTTCCTGGAACATGCATGACTTTGCGGCGAGGCTGGGTTGCGCCACAGTTGAAACTGCCCGATCTCCACCAGCCTCCTGCTCTGCGGGCCACAAGCCATGCGCTGTGGCACCAGCCCCTTCCCCCTGCAGGCCAGCACGTGCCCTTGGCATCACTGGCCCTTCACACCCCCTTCCGGGGCTGGGTTATGACGTGAGGTGGCCCCAAACAATGTCATGGCCGGAGCCCGCCCTCCCAGGCAATCCAAATGCATTAATATTCTCTTTCTCTCTCTCTCTCTCGGCAGTGTGGTTAGCCTGAGCTGGGGTGGAAGCAGAGGTGGGTTTAGACTGGGGGAGATTCTGCTCCCCCCCTCAAGGCCGGCCAGCGTCTTCCCAAGGGATGGGTCAGGCCAAACAATGGGCCAGCAGGGAGCGCCCCCCTCTCCCAAACCAGCGGGACCCTGTCCGTCCCTGATCTGTTGTGCCCGGTTGCCAGTGCTCGGAAGGTGGGAAAACGGGACAGATGGCTTCTTTTTTTTAAAAAACAACCCTTCCACCTAAGAGCAAAGGCACCGGTGCCTCTGGGCTCCGGTCCTCCTCTTGACCGTTCCAAAACATCCACTCGGCCGGGATCCATCCAGGTTTTCTGGCGGGAAGGACTGAGCCTCCGTAAGGGAGGGTGTTCACTGGGGCACAGACATTGTCGTTTGCCTGGAAGAGCCGCCTTTGGCCCTGGGGAGGCGGGAGCTGGGGTCTCTTCGCACAACCCACCTTACCGATGCTGCCAGCCTGGCCGGAACGCAGGACCCCTTCCTCCCCACGGCTGGGGTGTGTGAGTAGGGGGAGCCCGCGGTCTGCTCGCTTTGCCTTACCTCCTTTCCTCCCCCAGGCCTCATAGTCTACCTGGGGATGATGGTCGGCGCGTTCCTGTGGGGCGGCCTGGCGGATCGGCTCGGGCGCAGGCAGTGCCTCCTGATGTCCCTTTCTGTCAACAGTGTCTTCGCCTTCTTCTCCTCCTTCGTCCAGGGCTACGGCACTTTCCTCTTCTGCCGGCTGCTCTCTGGCGTGGGGTAAGGGCATTGTCAAGCCATCAGTCCTGCTGGAATGGCACAGTGACCCTCAGCAGGCATTGTGGATGCTGCCCACGTGCCATCAGACTCTCCTCTGCCGTCCTGTGGGCGAGGAACTCGCCTGCTGTGCCGTGCATTTGAAATGAACCCTGGAGATCCTGGGGAGCAGAGCTCTGCCCTGAACACCGCTTCCAGGGGTCTGCAATGGGCAAGAGCCCACCCTGGGGGGGCCTGGGCCAATCCTGGGGTGGGGAGGGGTAGAGGCCTCTGCTCAGGGTAGCTCCCTGTATGGATTGGCCAGTGCTGCTCCCTTTCGGACGTCAGAGACGAGAACATCCGGCTTGTGGCTCTTCTGCTGGCACAGGCCGCTCCGTGCTGTGCCACTTTTTTTTCTGGGTGGAAAGTTTTTATGAAATGAGGGGTGGCTTCACAGTGGCACCCATACCCTGCAGTTGGAAGAAGTGCTGGGCAGGTGCCCAAATGCTCCCTCCCCTCCACAGCCTGAAGTGGTACAGCCCCCCAAGGAGCCCGGCCTAGAGTTCTGCTGTCTCTGAGCATCGGGGCCGACCTGCCTCTTCCTCTCTCTCTCTCTCTCTCGCAGCATCGGGGGCTCGATCCCCATTGTCTTCTCCTACTACTCTGAGTTCCTGGCCCAGGAGAAACGAGGGGAACACCTCAGCTGGCTGTGCATGTTCTGGATGATCGGGGGCATCTACGCATCCGCCATGGCCTGGGCCATCATCCCCCATTATGGTGAGATGTGGGCAGCCACGGGGAGGTGCCCACGGGGGGAGCCGTCTTGACCCTCAAGTAAATGGTGCTCCTGGGACTTCTTGGCCCCGCCAGCCATAAGGGTTAGGCGCATGGGTATTTAATCTTAAATTTCATCCAGTATAAGTTTGAAAGGGGTTAGAGGGGAATCTCCAGAAGTCCCAAGTGGCCCTGGGCAGGCCTGAAGAGCAAGGGAGCCAGGAGTGCCCGAGGGGATGCGCTCGCCTCAAGCTCTCCGTTTCCTCTTCCCCTCTTCCGACCTCCTCTTGCCCCCTTTGCCACAGGGTGGAGCTTCCAGATGGGCTCTGCATACCAGTTCCACAGCTGGCGTGTCTTCGTCCTGGTCTGTGCCTTCCCCTCCGTCTTCGCCATCGGGGCTCTCACCACCATGCCAGAGAGCCCACGCTTCTTCTTGGAGGTAAACGGGGCCCCCAACGTGGGCTGGATCCCACAGACCTCCTCCACCAATGGTGGCACTCCCACCCCAGCTCAGAGGACCTCTTGGGTTGAGGGAAGGCTCCTTGCTCTGGGGGAGAGCGCAGCCGCTTGCAGATCAGGTCCAGTGGATCCATCCCATTGCACGGCCAGGAGTGGGTGTGAGGGCCTGGCCCGGGAGGGGACAGGGGAAGGAGCAGGCGCAGTAGGGGAACGCCAGAGAACCCCAGCTGGATCAGGCCCCTGGAGGCAGCGTGTGAATCTGAGAGGCTCCTCTACTCGGCTCCGGACAACTCCTATGCATACTGCCCCTGCGCATGGAGGCCCTGTTCCTACCAGTACCAAAGCTGGGTTGGTCAAAGTCCAGTCCCCCTCAAGGGCAGGGGGCAAGGGGCTGCCAAAGGACAGTCCAGCTTGGCAGCCCTGGGGAGGGGGTGCCGCAGCAGGTATCTGTTGAGAAGGGAGCCGAGCCCTGCCTTGCTTAAATCCAACATGCTTCCTTGGAGGGGCTGCCAAGTGCGAGCTCTGCCTCCTCTCAGGGGCTTCAGCCCGAGTCCAGCACCTTCTCTGCTCTGTAGAGGTTGCCTGGGAGCTGAAAACTGCCTTATCCTAGAAGTTCATTTTGCCCCCGTATCATTTAATCCTCTGACCTGACTATCTGTGGCAGTGGGGGAGAATCCCTACTGCGCACACACAGATGTGGCTTGCAAAACAGAAGGAAATGCAACAAACACGTCAGGCACAGCTACAAAACTGCTGGACAGCTGCAGAGGTGAAGCTCACCCTTGATTGGGGCATATTCTGTTGGCCACAAAGTTAGTGGCTTTCCTAGTTTACCTTTACTGCCTGAACAGAGCGGGTGCAGAGAACAAGGCCTGGGGGTTTGTGATGCATAGGTTGCCTGACAGATGCCCCCCGGCTTCCTCCAAAGCCCCTCAGCCAGTCCTGCAAGCATGCCCCAAGAGCCCAGCGTGTCACAGCTTAAGTATTCGTACGTGCATTTCCACCCTGCTTTTCTCCCCACTCCAAGCGGCTTAGGAGAGACACGAAAGGATGTATTTTTTTCTTTGTTTTTCTAAACTATGCAGTCCAAAATATCTTGTGAACATCAGGTGTTTTGCAAAAGGCAGACCCTTAAGGTGCCATGAGCCATTGTCTAATGATGAGGAAGGTGAGGAACAAATATTTTATAAATAAAATAAACAGTTTAGCCACTGGCCACAGCTTTCCATTTTGCAGTGCAATTCTTGGCCCTGAAAACAAGTTTGGGGGGCAGCCCTGAGAGCCCCAGCAGCGGTCCCTGTCCATGGCAACATATTGCCCGTTGTTGGCACACCAGTTAGACGTTATCCCTCCAGAAAAGGTGGAGGGGAGTTTCTTTTTCAGCATCTCCTCTTTGTCTTTCTAGAATGGCAAACATGACGAGGCTTGGATGGTGCTGAAGCAGGTCCATGACACCAATATGAGAGCCAAGGGGCACCCGGAACGGGTCTTCTCAGTGAGTAGTGAAACATGCAGAAGTCCTTCCCAAAATCTCCCAGGGGAGTGGTCCTGGGACACTAACCGTGGGGCCTCCCCCTGACCCAGGGAACTTCATCTTGAAGTCTCTTATGCCGGGGGAAGCCACTCCTTCCTTTTCTCAGCCTCTCCCTTCAGTCACCTGCATTCCCAGGTGACTGCATTAAGAATCTGGGCAATGTTTAGCACTTATTCAATGCGCTAAACATTGGACAATGTGCTAAACACTGGGCAATGTTTATAGATCCAGAGGAGTTAGCCGTGTTAGTCCATAGTAGCAAAATAGTAGAGTCCAGTAGCACCTTTAAGACTAACCAACTTTATTGTAGCATTAGCTTTCAAGAGCCACAGCTCTCTTCGTCAGATGCATCGTCAGCTTTCAAGAACCACAGGAGAGCTGTGGTTCTCAAAAGCTGTCGATGCATCTGACAAAGAGTGCTGTGGTTCTCGAAAGCTGTCGATGCATCTGACAAAGAGTGCTGTGGTTCTCGAAAGCTGTCGATGCATCTGACAAAGAGTGCTGTGGTTCTCGAAAGCTGTCGATGCATCTGACAAAGAGTGCTGTGGTTCTCGAAAGCTGTCGATGCATCTGACAAAGAGTGCTGTGGTTCTCGAAAGCTGTCGATGCATCTGACGAAGAGAGCTGTGGTTCTCAAAAGCTTATGCTACAATAAAGTTGGTTAGTCTTAAAGGTGCTACTGGACTCTTCACTACTGGGCAATGTTTAGCACTCTTGAGCCCAGGGAAGCCTGCATCGCCTTTGGGGTGGGTGGGCATCCTACCCATGGTATAAAGATAAGTAAGAGCGACACCTTGTGCCCCAGGTCACCCGCTCTCCCCTCCGTTCTCTTGCAGGTCACCCATATCAAGACCATCAAGCAGGAGGATGAACTAGTAGAGATCCAGTCCGACACGGGCACCTGGTATCGGCGCTGGATGGTCCGTTGTTTAAACCTTTCACAGCAAGTATGTGGCCTGACCTGGGGAACTGAGAGGGGGTGTGCAGTGTGGCCTCCTGAATGGAGCCCCTGTTGGCCCACCGGAACTCTCTTCTTGCTGTCCACCCAGAGGGTTCCGTAGCTCTGCAACATTCTCTTGCTAAGGCTTTCATCCTGAGCAGCTAGAACGTTTGCAGACATTCCGTGACCTCAGAGCAGGCAGCAATACAAGAGGAGCGGAGTTCGTGTCATACACGACAGGTTTTGTTTTTGCTGTTTCCAGGTCTGGGCCAATTTTCACCAGTGCTTTGCTCCCGAGTATCGCCGCGTGACGCTCATGATGATGGCAGTCTGGTTCACCATGTCTTTCAGGTGGGGCACTTCGGGGGCTACTGTGGGATCCTCCAGTAGGGGGCGGTGCATGCGTCCTCGGCTTTTCTTCCACTGTGCATTGTCTCCACTAGATTTCATGGCTTGGCTTGTTCGGTCATTGGGGTGGAATTGTCACCTTCAGGGCTCAAATGTGCAATAAAGATTCGGAAGTTTTGTTCTTCTGTAAAGGCAGGGTTCGCTTGATAGAACAACCTCTGTTCAAAGAAGCAGAGAATTCCAAGGTATCTCAGCCTCATCTCCCTTCTTGCCTACTTGGGGGACATTCGGAGTTCATCATATTTTTCTAGGGAACTCTGAATTCTATAGCATAAAAAGCAGCAAGCACAAGAGTGTATATTGTGTATGCAGAAGTTCTCCAGCACCCTGGGGAGGTAGATCAGTATTATTCTCGTCTTGGGGGGCCCCTGAGCCTGAGCAGGCAATGGTTTGGATTCCACAGATCTGATCAATTCGCAGCGGTGATTTTCTCCTGCACAAGCAGCCTTCCCCTGGTGCAAGAGGCCGGGACGAGCCGAGGGAGCGGGTGGCCGAGGCGAGGCTTGAACTTGAGGCTTCCCGTTGATGGCTCGGTGCCCTAGCGACTAACTTTCAGTAGTGCGCAAGAGCCGCCAGTGAAAGAGAGGACAATGAAGGGAGTCTTACGTGAGCTTACTGTCATGTGTGTTACTTCATGTCACCTGAGCTGTCACTTGCTGAACATATAAGTGCAGCAGAGGTTGTGGTTCTTGGACAAATGGTTTCCGCAAGTAAGCAGTTCGATTTCTGGATGCAAACCAGAGCATCTTCCTATGAATCTTTGCATAACTCTGCGATGCAAAGCCCTCTTCCGCAGCTCGGCTGTAAAAGGCACTGGGGGTGGGGGTGACTGGAAGCTCTCGGCCTCTCCCTCTGCAGAAGTTGGGGGGGGGTCTGAGATCTGCCCACAAGGACACCCCCCCCCTCTTGTCTCTCCTGCTTGATCAGTTTCATGGATAATTTTGATTTCTCAAATGCTGAGAACTTCATGTTTAGGACACTTGTGCAGTTAATGCAAAGTGGCTTTGAAATGTGGTTCCGCTGGGTTCAGACTATATTCATAGTTTTAGATCTAGAAGAGTCGGCCGTGTTAGTCTGTAATTGCAAAATAGTAAAAAGTCCAGTAGCACTTTTAAGACCAGCCAACTTTATTGTAGTATAAGCTTTCGAATGTCGTGATGTGACATCCCCCCCATGGGTCAGTAATGACTCGGTGCTTGCACAGGGGACTACCTTTACCTTTAAGCTTTCGAGAGCCACAGCTCTCTTCATCAGTTGTATCTGACGATGCATCTGATGAAGAGAGCTGTGGTTCTCGAAAGCTTATGCTACAAAAAGTTGGATTGTCTTAAAGGTGCTACTGGACTCTTTATGATTTCCACAGACATGCTCAGGTGATACATGACCAAATGTGAAACAAAATACCTTCCAGTCTTGTTCCTCGCTTTGTGAGTCATAGACACAGACTTGCTTGCTTGTATTAGCTTATGTGTTCTCTTTATTCTACCTCCCGCCAAAACCGTTTTTTTAAAAAAGTTATAAAATTGTTATGTGGGTGAGAGAAGGAAACTGGGTTGGTGACAGCATGGACAATGGCTAATAGGCGCCTTCTCTACAGGCATTTCCCCCCCCCCCCACCAGTGCAGTTGGTCGTCTTGCAAGTGTGGGAGGGTTGCCTCTAGCCTGCCTGTCTTCGTCATTAAAAGCCGCTCTGAAAATACTCAACCTTTAAAATCAAAACTAGTGAAAAAATGCCTTTAAAAAAAAAGGAAGGAAGGCTTTTAAAGGACAAATTTGTTTACCTTCGGCTGAAACTCTGCATGTTGTGAGCCATGTGAGAATGTGGCCCTAATTCTGCGCTGAGTGGGCGACTGTTTGAACTTTTCTTGCCCTCTTTGCTTCCCATCCTGTTAAGAACGGCGGTCATTTGGCCATAGATCCAGAGGTCATTTGGCCAGGGGTTGTTAGACATTGTTAGACAGTTGAGTGTGGGGACTGTTACTTCGTAGGCCCTGACGGTCCCTCCAGCGATATTCTTTGCTGATTCTAGTGGAAGGAATGTTTGAGGTCCTGCCCCAATTTGAATTTTTGACCCATATTTTAAGCATTGAATGTTCAAACTGGTCCCAGCTTCATCTCAAGGAGCCTTAAGAGCAAGAATAAAAAACAGCTTTAAAGGGGGATTAGACAGCTTCCCGGAGGGGAGGTCTATCAGTGGCTTCTAGCCATGGGGACTAAAGGGAGCCTCCATGATAAGAAGCAGTCAACCTTAAAATAAATACCAGTGCCAGGAGGCAACAGCAGGGGGAGGGCTCAGCTTCTGTGCCCTGTTGTTGGCCCTCAAGGGCAACTGGTTGGCCACTGGGTGAGATGGGGAGCTGGACTAGATGGGCTGATCCAGCAGGCCGCTTTTGATGTTCCTAAAGTGACCGAATGGTCTGTAACGTCTTTCAATTAGGGCTGTCAACCAAGATTCTCACATCCTGGATCTCCGCACCCACTGAAGCATTACACACCGGAAAGCAGGCTGGCCGAGGCTTCTCCCTGGCTGTTGAGTGCCGTAGGGCCATTGGGGCTGGCCTTTGGGGCTAAGCAGGCCCCCACCCCATAACCTGGCTCTTGCTTTTCATTTCTGTCCAAAGAGGGGTCTGGATAAGGCCATTAAGTTCCCTGCTGCACCACTTCTGCTCGCGCCTGCCTTCCCGCAGGCAGGTGGGATTGGACTGCCAGAGGGCTGGTTTGCTTTTGGCCTGTGGAGCAGGGAGAGAAAAAGAGAAAGAGAGGCAGGCTTTTGTTATTACAGACATACTCTCTCCTGCTTTGCTCAAAGGTCTTCATCTGGAAAATAAGATAAAAACAACAGGGCATTTCTGACCAGCACACAAGGTTGAATCCCATTGCTCTGTACTGCCTTCCCCCGTGCAGGGATGGTTCCTCTGCTGCAAGAGGCAGGAAGCTGCAGGAAAGAGCCACCAACTTGGAGATCAATGGCTAGCAAATACTGTCAACGTTGTTGAACTTTTGGGCCAGGAGTGCATGATGGAACCTGAGCCGTCTCCTTTGTAACCCCCCTGTTGATGAAGGAGCATGCACGAAAGACCTTGTGTTGCCTACTGTAGGACAGATGCCCCAGCGGCCTGGAAAGGCTTTCCAAAAGCTGCAGTAGACACTGGGGCTTTCAATCAGATTCGGGACAGCCGTAGAATCACCAGCCATGGCAGGAGAGCCCAAGGCCTTTAATACTGAAAATGGCACTTAAACAGAAATCCAGACCCATCTCCCAACAGCCCCCTGCCCATCGCACTCCAAACAGCCGTGAGTGGGGTCCCATGGATCCACTGGTCATTCCCCCGCCCCCCACAAGGCAGCTGCCCCTGCCAGAGGAGACCCCTTGCAGCGAGGAAAGAGCTGCTGTTGGTTGAATGGACCTGTGTGATCCCTCCACAGCGGCTTCCCTCTCCGCCTGTGTGATGCCTGACAGGAGGGAGTTCTGCCCCCGCTGCCATTCAAGCGTGAAATGCTGCGTCATTCATGCTACAAGGTGTACAGCACAAGGAGCATCAAAGGCCTCCGCCTGGGGCTGCGGCGTGAGGAGCCCGGCTTGCTGCGCTCTTCTTTTCTTGCGGAGGCAGCAGCCACGCAGCTCCTCCACCAAGAGAACTCCAGGGCTGGAAGAGGCCAGGTGGTTACCGTTGCCAGGTCCAGGTTTGGAAATTCCTGGAGATTTGGGGGGTGGAGACTGGAGAGGGCAGAGTTTGGGGAGGGGCCTCAGAATGGTATAATGCCACAGAGTCCACCCTCCAAAGCAGCTATTTTCTCCAGGGGAACTGATCTCTGTGGCCTGGAGATCAGTTGTAATTCTGGGAGATCTCCAGCCACCACCTGGAGGCTGGCAACCCTACAGGTGTTGCCAGAGGCTCAGACCAGAGCTGCAGTTTCCTGCCCTCTGTCCTGGCAGCTGCCACGGAACGTATGTGCAAAGCATTCAGAGGCTCCACATACAAGCGTGCCAAGGATTTCCTGACTAAGGGGGCCACGGAAACGTGGCACAGCAGCTGAGAACCAAATGAACCAACTCCCTCATCACTTACCTGAGGTTTTTGAGCAAGGATGCCTGGCTTACAGCAAATAATCAGTGTGTGCCTCTGAGCATGTACAGAGTACTTTTTGTTTACTGCCTCTGGGACTGCCACTGACAGAGTCCAGTGGTGTCTCAGATTGTATGTGAGAACTGCTCCACTAGGGTGGGTGGGAACAAATCCTCCCTTCATGTAGAAAAGTAGCATATCAAAGTGAAAGGTAGTTGAACCCTTCTCTCTGACACGTTGCCTTTCTATATGCAGGGAGTTTAAAGCGTGTGGCATCCCACTTGCAGCTTAGAAGCGACACTTTTTCAGCGATCCCACTGACGCTACCAACCGTCCCCCTGCGACTGCTGCCATCCCTCTCGCCTCTGGCACTGAGAGGTTGGCAGGAGGTGGCTGGCTGGCTCCGTGCACCTCCATGTGCAGAGGCAATGTTCCTCTCAAAAGGCACTGGGGGGACGGGGACAGGTATACCTTACTGGGCCTCGGAGTTTTGGGGCTCGCAGACAAGCTACGGGCTCCTCACCATGGCGTGCTCGGTTTGTGGTATTTCCGCCATCAAACAGAACCTTTTCTCTTTCCGGATTCCTGGTCGACGACGCCTGAAATCAGAAATTGGATTATTGTAATTTGCAATTTGCCTTTTATGGTTTTATGTTTTTAAGCTGGCACTTATTGTTATTTATTGATGTTGTTAGCTGCCCTGAACCCATTCACGGGGAGGGTGGGATATAAATTTTATTTATTTATTTATTTGTTTGTTTATATTCCACCTTTCTCACTGAGGCTCAAGGCGGATTACATAGTGTGAGATTAGTACAATTAGTGGCAAGGACAAGGGCAGGCATTTCCATACACTGTCAAGAACATTTCCATAAAATAATGTCATGGGGTAAGTGAATACAAGTTTACAAAGAGATAGTATTAGCAAGGATCCAGCATGGGGTTGAGGAATTGCTGAAACAGAACATAATCAATTCTAGGACTTACATTAGACAACGTGAAGCACAGGTAGCATACAGGAGTACATATTTAAAGCAACAGATAATATGTCAGGCAACGTAATGGTGAAATCTATGGTTTCTAACTCATTAGTGAAACATCTGGGATCCCTTTCCTACAATACCACCCTCTAATAAAATAAAATTCATTTAAAAATAAATTGGATGGGCAGGATGGTGTGTGCACGTGTGTGAGTACCAGTTTGTGCTGGTCCCAGAGAAAGGGTGCCTGGCCTCTCCCACGGGACGATTCCCCTGAGCAGAGGGTTGGTTTTTGTTGATTCCTCTGTCCCGTGGCAGAGTTCCTGTCCTCCATCCCTGCCATTTCTGTGGCACGAAGGGGGAAGAGCCACACAGATGGAAACCCCTCAGTCTGCCGATAATTTTGGTGGGATCCAAGCCAGGACGCTGGAGGGGGGGCCCTTCCGGGCCTGCAAGGGAGTTTCCAGGTTCAGCCTAGAAATTAATCACTGGTTTGAATCCCCTGGATTAGTGCCAGCCGCTGTGCTTTCCTCCAGCGCACGGAGTCTGGTGCATGATGCTCTTTTGCCACGGGCCTTCAGTGTCGGAGGACCATTCTGTGTCCTGGAGGAAAGCACCACAGTTAGCGGCACAGACCTGCGGGATGCGACCCAGTGACGGGTCTTGATTTGGAGCTTGTCCCTCAGTTCCCTCTCTCTGTGTCTTTCTTTCCCTCACTCCTTCCACTCTTCCTTCTTCTGACAGTTACTACGGCTTGACCGTCTGGTTCCCAGACATGATCAAGCACCTTCAGAACCTGGAGTACGCCTCGCGTACCAAAGTCCTTGACCGGGAGCAGGTGCATCACTTCACCTTCAACTTCACCCTGGAGAACCAGATCCACAGCCGCGGGGAATACTTCAACGACAAGTAGGTGCTGGGGGTTGCAAACTGCAGGGCCACGGAGACCACGCAAGTGGGTGGGCAGGGGGGGGCCTGGGCCTTGCTCGGTGGGTCGTGGCTGCAGCTGGACCGGTGGCACCCTTCTTCTCGGCCTCTGGTCTCGTCTTCTTCTGTCCTGTCCTGAATTAACATGGTTTAATCCAGCCCATCAGTATCTGGCCATCCCAATCTGGTTCAGGATTCTCTAGTTTGAACCGGCATAGGTGGATTAGGCTGAACTGGCATATACTTCGCTTTATGTCCAGTTTACAAATGCCGGATCACACGCCCCAGTCATGGCTGTAACTGGACAAATGATGTCCTTCTGCCTGGCCTCTGGTTTCTATTCTTGTGTCCTGTGCCTGAAGAAGACAGCTCTGTGTGTGTGTGTGTGTGTGTGCGCGTGTGTGTGTGTATTGCATTGCCTCTCCTTACCCCAGAGAAGCGTTCAGTGGGTGCCTCTCCCTTGGGCAGGTTCATAGGCCTCAAGATGAAGTCAGTCTCCTTCGTGGACACCTTGTTTGAGGAATGCTATTTCGAAGATGTCACCTCCAGCAATACTTTCTTCAAGAATTGCACCTTTGTCTCCAGCATCTTCTACAACACAGGTAATCTCGGATGCTGCTGCTTCCTCTCGAGGCTGCCGTGACAACCATGAGACTGGCTGTGAGCTGTGAACTCCCGGGCTCCAATGTGAGGCCCCACCGAGCCCCAGTTCCTACAACCCCCATCTATGCCATAGGGGCCTGGTTATACTGACCCTCCACCTCGCAGGGCCCTTGTGATTGTCATGAGAACAAGGGCGCTGCTCCGAGAGGAGCGAGGGGAGGCCTGAATAACCAGGCAGGAGTTGTAAGAACAAAATGTCTTTTTCAAGACTATGTTTATTCCACTTATCTTTGACACTGGGGACTCAACACAGCTTGCAAAAAGAAATAACCGTAACCACGTCCTTCGCAAAAGCATCCACACCCCCAAAAGACCCTCCAGTACAAATGTCAAGCAGGTAACGGCAAGGAGAAGGACATTGCGACCTCATTCTGGTTTGGCTGCAAGCCGCGGGCTAAGAGCCTGGGACAAACAGCCCTTCGGCTCTTAGAATCCTAGGGTTGGAGGGGACCTCCAGGCTCATCTAGTCCACCCCCTGCACAGTGCAGGAAATTCACAACTACCCCCCCCAATATCTAAATAAGTAAGTATATAAATGCTGCTACACTAATAATGGAATCTACACCTAAATCCTTGCAACTAAGTTTTATAAAGCAAACTTAAAGATACTGCTATTGGAGAGATGCCATAAATTTACTGCACAGCGTAAAGTCATGATGGTTTATTACCTGGAAATAAGATTCAAAGTTCATTTGTGACTTATAAACACTGAAGTGTGCAGAGGATTGCAGTCTTATTCACAAATCAAAATTAATTTGCGTACCCCATGGGCAATAAATAGTTCTCGAAATAACAAAAATGACTTAAAACAAGCATTCAGTGTGCATGAGAAATATCTGTTCAAGAGCAAACCATTTCCTTCTCCCCAAAAGGGCAGAGTGGGGGGAAGACACTAGAATCAGAGAATCGTAGGGTTGGAGTGTCCTTCAAGATCATCTAGTCCAACCCCCTGCACAATGCAGGAAATTCACAACTCCCACCCCGCCTGTCTGCCTCAGTGACCCTTGCTTCATGCCCAGAAGATGGCAAGGCACCTCCAGGATCCCTAGACAAACTGGCCTGTGGGAAATTGCTTCCTGACCCCAAGGTGGTCATTGGCCTTACCCTGGGCGTGTAAGAAGGGGCCACGAGATCTAAGCACAGACTTAACCCTTCCTGCCCTCCCTCTCATGACCTGCCCAGGTTCACAGAATCAGCACTGCTGTCAGGTGGCCATCTGGCCTCTGCTTACAAACCTCCAAAGAAGGAGAGCCCACCACCTCCCGAGGAAGCCTGTTCCACTGAGGGACCCCTCTCTCTGTCAGAAAGTTCTTCTTAATGTTTAGCTGAAAACTCTTTTGATTTAATTTCAAGCCGTTGTTTCTGGTCTGACCTTACAGGGCAGCGGAAAACAACTCCGCGCCATCCTCTATATATGGCAGCCCTTCAAGTACTTGGGGAGGGTTGTCATACCACCTCTCAGTCGCCGCCCCTCCAGGCTAAACATTCCCAGCTCCTTCAGCCTTTCCTCGTAGGACTGGGTCTCCAGACCCCTCCCCATCTTCATGGCCCTCCTCTGGACACCTTCCAGCTTGTGTACATCCTTCCTACATTGTGGTCCCCAGGACTGAACACCATACCCTAGCTGAGGTCTAACCCGAGCAGAGTGCCCCTCCCGCTGCCTGGGCTTTAGGCTGCCTGCAGAGAGGCGTCGTCCCGCCCTTACCAATGGGAACTGCTTGTTGGCATTGACTGGGCAGCCGCTCTGTGGTTCCAGATCTCACCGCTTGGACGCCTTGCTCACACTGTCAGCTCCCGCCCTGAGAGGCTTTCTCGAGCATAGGTGCTGTCAAGGGCAGTCTTTGGCAGAGAAAGATTTTCCATGTCACCTCCTACCTGGTCCCCTGAATGGGCAAAGCCGGGGATTGAACCTGGGACCTTCTGCCATCTTGGAAGCTGAGCTCCTGGAGGAAACCTAGAGGTTCCCCAGCTGGCCCAGGAACACCCCTCTCCCCGTCTGTTTCAGGCTGGGAAGATGGTGTAGGGAGGAAGGCTGAGGCTCCTTCTGCACAAGCTTTGTGGTCCTGATCCTTATTTGTCATGCAGTTGGAGGCGCTGAGGAGAAACTGCAGCTCAGACTCAACCTCTGTATTTTATAACAACAGCAATAACTATGCTTATATACCGCCTGCCCTTTTGGACAGATGAGTGCCCCACTCTGAGTGAGATGTGTAGCTGTGTTAGTCTGTCTGTAGCAGTAGAAAAGAGCAAGAGTCCAGTTGCACCTATAAGACTTTGTGGGTAGGGTATGAGTTTTCATGAGCCACAGCTCACTTCTTCACTTCCAGGTGGATGCATTGTCTTGAGCTTTGTTGTCATGAAGCTCAAGATAACAAAGCTCAATGCATCCCCCTGGACTGAACGGAGATCTAGGTTTTCTCTCTCATTACCAATACAGGTTTCTCCACACCCACCACCTCTCTGCATACCCCACCCTATCCAGTCATGCCCAGCTTTGTCATTCATCGGCTCTTTTTCATTTGGCTTCTGTAATCACTCCTTTCTCCTACGTATAAGGACAGATGGACTCACATTCTAGCTGCATCTGAAGAAGTGAGCTGTGGCTCACGAAAGCTCATCCCCTACCCACTAATGTTGTTAGTCTTATAGGTGCTACTGGACTCTTGCTCTTTTCTACCACTCAGAGCGGTGAACAAAGTCATTGTTATTATCCCTGAGAGGAGTGGCTCACCCAAGGCCATCTGCAGAGCTCATGGCAGGAGTGGGAGTCGAACCAGCAGAGTGCTGATTTGCAACCCAACCACTTAACCGCTATACTGCAGCATAGTGTAAATATATAGAGAGAGGCCCAACTGTCGATCATATGTGCATGATGAAAGCTATCAGCCCACCAAGAAGGCTCCTGGGAGGCTAAGGCAGCAGGTAGAGGAGGAGCAGAAGGCTGTGGGGTGGTGCTTGGTGCTGTCACCTGGAAGCTGCACCTGATCTCCCCAGGTGAGGGGCCTGCTTGGCACAGGTGGTCTGCTTCAGTCACGCCACAGAGTTGTTTGCTGAGTCCAACCTAGTTTGGAGGCCTTTTCCCATAATGGTCGTGGAGGGATCATGACGGTAGTGTCAGCTCGAAGCAGAGAAAATGGACCATCTTGCAGGAATTCAGCAGGTGGTATTCGGCACCTGTACCGTTGGCAGAAGTGGGCCTTCCCCAGCCCCCTGTGACCAGAGAGAAGGCAGTGACGGGGGTCTTGCAGCCAAAGAGCCACTCAGGTCAGGGAGCGAAGTGAGGAGGAAGGTCTTCTGTAAGCAGAAAGGGAGCAGGATCCAAACCAGCATTCCCAAAATAATCCAGAAAGCCAAGGGGAGTGGATGGGGGGAGATAATTTTAAAAAGAAGCAGCCCCGAGGAAAAGAGAGGGCGGCAGCAGGCTGGAAGCCTCCCCAGCTTTGGAACGAAAGGGGGGGTGGTCTTTGGGTTGACTTTGTGCTGAGACCCTCTCCTGGCCTTCCGCTGCAGCCCCTGGCTCTGTGGCTGGGGCGCTATGGAATGTTCACAGGCGTCTTAAAAGGAACGGTTGTGGTGCTGGCGAGGCAGGGAGCAAGGATACCACAGCTGTGTCCTGATGGTTGTTAACTGTTAGAGGGAGCTAGCAGAAGCTGCCCAAGAAGGGCTGGAAAGTGTGTGGGGGTAAGAAGGGAAGAGAAGCTGCAGATCAGCGCACTCCCCCCCCAGCTTCCCCCCCCCCCCAGCTTTCTACTGGTCCAGTCCTGCCTGACCAAACCTCGTCTCCCGTGGCTGATCTTCCCAGCCCTTCTCAGCCCCTATTTAGTCTCTCCGGCTGGGTTTCTCTGAAGTAGTCTGTCCAATCCGATATATTTTTCCTTCACATCTTCTCTGTGTTTTTATTTTAAATTGTCTTTATTTTGAATCACACCCCTACCAAAAAAAAAAGCAGATAACCGGAAGGTAAAGTTGTTAAAACCTTAAAATATAAAAAGAGCTGCTGGGAGGGAAGGTGGGACAAAAAGGTCTTGCCGTGGGCGCGCGCGCGTGTGTGTGTGTGTAGCTATTTATTTAAATATTTTAACGTGGCGTGAGTTCGAGTGCTGACCCCTTGACCGTCCCGCCCATAGACCTCTTCGAATACAAGTTCATCAACTGCCGCATCGTCAACAGCACTTTCCTGCACAACAAGGAGGGCTGCCAGCTGGACTTCAGCGACGACAACAGCGCCTACATGATCTATTTTGTCAGCTTCCTGGGCACGCTGGCTGTGCTGCCAGGGAACATTGTCTCTGCCCTCCTGATGGACAAGATCGGGCGCCTCCGGATGCTGGGTGAGGAGCTGAGAGCGGGGCCCCGTCGGTCCTCCCGGCAGGGCTGCCGAGAGACCAGAAACGAAGGGTGGGCTGGTGGCTTCTGTGCTGTGCTGGTTTTGTTTTGTTTTAGCTGTCCTTTGGGTCCAGAATTTTCCTCTGTAAAAGCCAAGGATGGGGCAGGTGGCTAGAATATTTTTCACCATAGTAAAGAGTCCAGTAGCACCTTTAAGACTAACCAACTTTATTGTAGCATAAGCTTTCGAGAATCACAGCTCTCTTTGTCTGATGATGCATCTGACAAAGAGAGCTGTGGTTCTCGAAAGCTTATGCTACAATAAGGTTGGTTAGTCTTAAAGGTGCTACTGGACTCTTTACTATTGTGCAACTACAGACTAACACGGCTAACTCCTCTGGATCTCGAGTATTTTGGAGGGCCACAGCATTTTCCTTTTCATGTGCTTGCCTTCAATGTGCACCCTCCACCTGCATGCCCAGGTGTCACCCCATCATTGAGCCCTGCCCAGCCCAACGTGCCAGTCCTTTCTTACCAGCTGCAGTTACCCTGCCCTGTAGAGTCTCTTCTCGCAGGCTCTGTAGACAAAGAGCAAAAGAGAGAGGAGAAGAGTGCAGCGGGGGAGCACTGGGTGGCTTGCCAAGGGGCCCACAAGCACCTCTCTGCCTGCCACCTTCATCCCAGGCAAGCTAAGCTGATGGGACGTGGAGTCAAGCGAGCGTTTCCCGTTAGCCACAGCCTGTAGCCCATCGGCTTCACTGGCTGGCCCCACCCAGAGTCTCTCTACATAAGATGCCTCGGCACGTGTTCATCAAGTGTAGGGAGACGCAATGTTAGCTGGGAAGCGTAGTTTAAAATGATTGAGCAGGTGGAGATTGCTCCTCAGAGGGTTTGTTAATTTCATCTTCGCCTCCCCGAAAGCTCTGTCAATTTCACCTCTCCAGTCTAAAACTGTATGGGGTGGCAACTAGAGGGGCAGCAAGGAATGGAAATGGGCTGCAGCTGCCTTCCAGAGCAGGGCTTGGACCTGGAGAGGTTATAATGGGCTGAAGTTTCCCTTCTGGCACTTCACAACCCCTTCACACAGTTCCAGTGTATAGCCAAGCCTTTGCCCTGCCTACGGCTCTGTCTTTTTAAACTCCCCTTCCCGGCTAACATTGCATCTCCCGACACGTGTTCTTCACATGTGTAGAGAGACCCTCAGTTGACAAGTGCTCAGTTGATAAGTTTGTTGAGTGGGGAAGAACACCCAGCCGTGGGGACTTCTTTCTCTCTCTGATTCCCACTTTAAACTCTGGTCTGGATCTTTTCCACAAATGGTGCCCCCCTCCCCTCCGCAAGGAGTGTTCCCCTCAAATGGCTTCTTGCATTAGGGGAAAGCTTCTTGCACTGGGCGTGGCGGGGTGGGTGGGGAGGGTGCTGCTGCCTGCAGCAGAAGGCGTCCCTGAGATTGTTCCGGTCAGTTCCCCCACTTTGCAGCTCTTCCTAAGCAATGCAACTCAGGTCGAGGTGGGAGCTGAGCCCAGTCGAGCCCGCTGGATGCAAACCCGAGGCCCAGAATGCCCCTGCCGCTCCGGCAGCGCTGCCCCTTGTTTCCTGAAGCCCCCTGACTCACGGCGCTCTCTCTTCCCTCCCGCCTCCTGCTGGCCATGCAGCTGGGTCAAGCGTCATGTCTTGTGTGAGCTGCTTCTTCTTGTCCTTTGGGAACAGCGAGTCGGCCATGATTGCCCTCCTCTGCCTCTTCGGGGGAGTCAGCATCGCTTCCTGGAATGCCCTGGACGTCCTCACAGTGGAACTGTACCCGTCCGATAAAAGGTAGGCAAGCAACCCGCCCCAAAACGCCACTCTCCAAAAAGACGTTTGACGTTTGTGCCCAGGCAGCATTTCCTGTCCTGTGAGCTTCCTTGAGTTTAAGGGTGTGCCCTTCAAAAATTGTCAAATTAATTTCGTTTCATTATCCTGAATTTTCGGGAGTGTTGTTAACAGTGTGGGAATCCGTTTCGGGTATTTTGGGGAGATTCTGGAATTTTGTAATTGATGTATTGTCGAAGGCTTTCATGGCCGGAGAACGATGGTTGTTGTGGGTTTTCCGGGCTGTATTGCCGTGGTCTTGGCATTGTAGTTCCTGACATTTCGCCAGCAGCTGTGGCTGGCATCTTCAGAGGTGTAGCACCAAAAGACAGAGATCTCCAATGCCAAGAACTACAATGCCAAGAACAATGCCAAGACCACGGCAATACAGCCCGGAAAACCCACAACAACCAATTTTGTAATTGTTATTCGTGCCCTTCTCCTGGAGGCAGCAAGAGCTGGGACGGAGGGAGAATGAAGAAACGCACCCGTGCAAACGGCTGGTTGGCGCTACATGTGCCCTGGACTTTTTAAAGGGCCATTATTCTTGGAGTCAACTTGGCATCCAGATTTCAGAGACCGGATCTTCCCATAGAAAAGTACTGCCCTTTGAAATGTAAAGGGCACATGTAGCGCTGAGTGGCTGTTTGCTGGCTCTCTTCCTCTCTCCCTCCCCACTCCTGCACCTCCCAAATGCCAAAACACTCCTGAAATTCTGGGAACTAAATGATAATTAGTCCTGGAGTTTGAAGAGTCTTTGGTTTGTTTCGGATATCCCCAACCTGACCCCAAACACTCAATTTTGGGTTTGGCTCAGATCTATCCAAAAGCACAGCGCTACCTGAGCCAGGGCCCACCAAAGTTAACCTGTTCTTACGGCCCCACGGAGCTCAAATCCAGATGCCAGTGGAATTGAACCGGCTCCTCCTAGGGGGAGATGGTTTGTTAGAACCTTCTCCTCTTCATTTCCTCTGCCAGTGTCTTCCCTTCCTCTGTGGGGATCCAGCTGCAGGTACCGTGAGAAAATGAATGATGGCGGTACATCCCCTTTGATTTGGGGCCAGTTATAAATCAAAATTTATTTTTATGTATTTATTTAAAACATTTATATGCCACCTTTCCACCTCAAATCAGGTCCCCAATGCAGCAAACATCAGATGATTAAAACAGTAAAATAACATTTATAAATGCATATATAAATACAATACAAACATGTAGACATGTAAACAAACTAACAACACGCACAGAGCCAGGGAGGAGGGCCAATAAGAGTTAATGGGGGCACACCAAACGAAGCAAAAAAGTCTTCACGTGCTTGTGGGGGACACTGACAGAGGGAGACAGGCGAATCTCGCTGGGGAGGGAGTTCCAATGTTTTGGTGCCACGCCCAAGAAGGCCTTTTCTCAGGTTGCCATCCCTCTGGCCTCAGATGGGGACGGCACCTGAAGCAAGGCCTTCGAAGATGACCAGAGCTGATGGGTAGTTTCCTACGGGGAAAGCGGACCTTCATGGATGCTGGCCGCAAGCTGTATAGGGCTTTAAAGACAAAATCAGCACCTTGAATTGGGCCCAGGATAAAATCGGGAGCCAGTGCAGATGAAACAGGACTGGAGTGATACGGTCCCTGTGACCCACCCCAGTCGGCATTCTGGCTGCGGCGTTCAGTACCAATTGCAGCCTCTGGACAGTCTTCATGGGCAGCCCCGCTCAGATGTTACCAGGGTATGGACTACAGGGGCAAAGTATTTCCTGCCTAGGAAGGGCCATAGTGGCTCATCAGCTGGAGCTGGTGAAAGGCACCCAGCTCCACTGCTTCCACCTTCCACCAACAAGAGGCCTCGGTCTGGTAGTACCCCCAACCTATGAACCTGCTCCTTTAGGGGAATGGTGCCCCATCCAGAACAGGAGATATTGCCGTTCCTGGGTGAAACCTTCCTGCCACCGGTAGCACCTCCGTTACGTGCATACCAAGAAAGGCACATCTGTTGAGGAAAACAGAGAGGTGCTTGGGCATTTTTTCCTGAAACTGGGCAGTTCTTTTTCCGCCAACCTGCCATGAGGTCTAGAAACTTGAATTTTTTTAAACAAAAGAAAGCAGTGATTCTTGGGTAATGGTAGTTTCCACACCAGCTTTCTTGCTGCCTGAAAGAATGGTCACTGCTGCTGCATAAGCATATTGGTGCTGCCGTGCTACAGGCACTAACAGCTGTAGTTTGGAGCAGAGAGTGGGTGTTAGTTGTTTCTGTTAAAAATGCTGAGCAAATGTTAGAATCATAGAATCACAGGGTTGGAAGGGACCTCCAGGGTCATCTAGTCCAACCCCCTGCACAAAGCAGGAAATTCACAACTACTTCCCTTCCCCACCCCCACACACCCCCACTCCATGCCCAGAAGATGGCAAAACACTGTCAGGTTCCCTAGCTAAACTGGCCTGGGGGAAATTGTTACCTGACCCCCAAGGTGGCGATTGGCATCCCCCTGGGCATGTAAGAAAGGCCCGTGAGAACTAACCCTCCCTGCCCTCCCTCCCTGCCGATGCTCTGCTACAGAAGACTCCCGGAGTTCTGCCTTTGCGGCTGACCTGGAGCCGCATCCTGCAAAGGACACAGTGGGAGGCGCTTCAGTGCCCTGACGGAGTCACCTGCAGTCCAAGGCTCTTACTGCAGCTCCTCCCCGCTGCTCCATTAAAAAAAAGAATCTGCATCGCGTGATGTCACAGTCCCCCCCTCCCATCTCCCCTGCAATGTCCTTTTGGGCTAAACACTGCACAGGGGACGAGGGCTGCTGTGCAGCATTTGAAATGAGGACAGGCACAGCTGACACTTGGAGCTGCCAGTCACGCGGCTGGCTGCTGCCTGGGGGGACCTGGGCAGCCCTGGAAATGGGGAGCAGAGGAGGGGGACCATCCCTGGAGAGAGTCGGGCCCTGAACGGGCTTTTCCTTTGGGAGCTGGTGAAGCACCAAACGTGGCACTGGGGACAGAGGAAGCAAAACTGGGCCTCCGAGCCCAGGAGGGTTGCGAGGGAGTTGGTCAAGAACGATCGCATGTACGCACGCAGCACTCTCCGTTGGCCAGGCTGGGGCTGAACAGATTGGCCTTCTCTATAGACCCTGTGCCCTTGGCTTCTCAGGCCCTCCTGCTTCCCTGGACAGTGGGCAGCCTCTTGCTCACGTGCCCCTGGGCACTTCTCCAGCATCCTCCTTCAGGGGCTAGCTGCTCGATTTGCTGGAGGTCAAGACCTGTTAACTCCCCGCTGCACCGGGGTAATAATAATCCTATAACGTAATAATAACATTCGATTTATATAATAATAGCTGTGCTGTGCTTATGAGATGCCTCCTTATCTAGGGAGGTCCAGGTTATCGCGGTTGCCAGGTCTGCCTTTTTCCATCTGCGGCGGGTCAAGCAGCTTGCCCCCAGCCTCTCGACCTAACGGCAGGGGTCCAAGCAACAGTCATCTCCAGATTGGACTACAGTAACTCGCTCTACGCTGGGCTACCCTTGGGTCTGATCTGGAAATTACAGCGGGTCCAGAATGCAGCGGCATGTATCCTCATGGATACTCCAGACAGAGCACATACAACGCCTGTCTTGTGTCAGCTGCACAGGCTCCCCATGGAGTTCCAGATCAGATTCAAGGTTTTAGTTTTAACCTATACAGCCCTTACTGGACTGGGACCAATATATCTGTGGGACCGCCTCTCACCATAGTGCCCCCGAGGGTACTCAAGGCCACCTGCTGCGCTCATGGTAGTAGTGGAAGACAAACCAGCAGAGTGCTGACTGGCAGCCCAACCACTCAACCACGATGCTGCAGCAGCACATACAAGAGTGCACTTATATAGCGCTCTTCTGGACAGATCAGTGACCTACTCAGAGTGGTGAACATGTTATCGTTATCCCCACAATACAGCTGGGGAGCTGGGGCTGAGAGGAGGGGCTTGCCCAAGGCCACCTGCAGAGCTCATGGCAGTAGCGGGAGTTGAACTAGCAGAGTGCTGACTCACAGCCCAACCACTTAGCCACTATGCTATAGAACTCTCCATGGAAACAAAGCTGGCTTCCTCCTTCATGATTTTTCTGCCTACTCAAGAGGAAGAGGCATTTAGGGAATACTGGCTATAGGAGAAGCTTCCATCAGGCAGTCACTTGGAAGAAGGGAAAGACTCTGGCAACAGTGAAAGTGGCCGAGTCAAGGAGTGGGGGAGGCTGAAGGGGGGGGCAGTGCTCCTCAGGGTAAGGACTGGAGCCAGGAAGAAAATGGGGGTGAGTGGGGTGGGGTGGCTGAATTTCACAAACACATTAGAACCCAGCGGCCCAGCTCAGCCAGTTCCCTAAGGATGTAGACTGTGAATATAAAAGCCCCCAGCTGGGATCTCACCCCTGCCACAAACTGGCTTAACAGCCTTAGTCGAGCCTTCAGCCCCCACTGGCAATAATTAATAATAATAATAATAATAATAATAATAATAATAATAATAATAATAATAATAGATTTATGCACCACCCTTCAGGACAACTTAATGCCCACTCAGAGCGATTTACAAAGTATGCTATTAATATCCTCACAACAATCACCCTGTGAGTTGGGTGGGGCTGAGAGAGCTCCGAGAGAGCTGTGACTGACGCAAATTCACCCAGCTGGCTTCAAGCGGAGGAGTGGGGAATCAAACCCGGCTCTCCAGATTAGAGTCCTGCCACTCTTGACCACTACACCAAACTGGCAACATACAATGGGGCTTCCCTTAGAGTTGTAAGGATTATGGAGGAGCAGGGTGGCATGAGGTTGGCCAGCCAGACCCACGGCCATGGCCTGTGCAGACGGTGCCCAGCTGAGCCCTGCGTGCCGCTGCGCCTTTCGCATGAAGCGAGGTGCCCTGGCTGTGCGGGGGCCATCCAACCTGACATGGGGCGATTCTTCCTGCCCCCCTGCCTCATCTCAGAGGGTGCCTGTGGAAGTGAAGCACCCAGAACACTCCTGAGTTCTTGCCCGTTCTTGTTATCCAGCAGCCTGCTGAGTCTTTGCTTTGGGCACCCCCCAGAGGGTACTTGCTGCACTGGCACCCAATTTCTCATCTCCCGTCTCCCCTTTCCCCCTGCAGGACGACTGCCTTTGGCTTCCTCAACGCCCTCTGCAAGCTGGCTGCTGTCCTGGGTATCAGCATCTTCACTTCCTTCGTGGGCATCACCAAAGCGGTGCCCATCTTGCTGGCTTCGGCAGCGCTCGCTGTGGGCAGCTCACTGGCTCTCAAGCTGCCAGAGACGCGGGGGCAGGTTCTACAGTGAGAGCGGGAGAGAGAGAGTGTTGTCCCTGACCCCTTCCCACCCTTGCCCCTTCCCACTTGGGGGAGATTTAGAGTCGTAGACACTGTGACCGTCTTGTTTCAATGTCATTTTGATGACCGAGCCATCTTCCGTTGGGTTTTCGTTTGCACACTTGCTTGCTCCCCAGGTCCCGCCTCCTGTGTCTCTCCCCCTCCCCCGGCTTTGGTGTAAATCCACTCCCAGGTGTGTGTGTGTCTGGGGGGGGGGTCTTCCCTCTCTGTGCCATATGAATGCAGAGGGGCAGTCAGGGTGCATCAAGTCGGCAGTGAGCCCCCCCCCCTTTTCAGGGAATATTCCCAATTCTGCGCCAGGCAATTCTGGCAGGTGGTTCAAATATCCTGCAGAGGAAAACGTGATACATTTTAAACTACCATGTAAACAGCTCACAGATCTTAAGATGTGTAATATGCTCCGAACAGATCCTATTTTTTTTAAGTTTCCAGAAGGCACGCTGTGTGTGTGTGTGTGGGTGGGCGTGCACAAGTGTGTATGTGTGTGTGGATCAATGCAAAACTGCACTGGTTTCTCAACCCGTCCCACTGTATGTATACAAAAACATACCCCAACTTTAGCGTCCGTTTTGGGTGTAAAGCTAGTGTTGATTCAGGTGTAACTTTGTTTAGCTTGATGTTCCAGGATTTCAAGTGGAATTCTCATTTGCACCAAGCAACCGGTTTGGTTCCTGGCAGCGGTACTGGGCAAAATAGCCGTGCAGTTTCTTGGTGGCAGAGGCAGGCCTCATGGTCTGCAAATCTGACCCCAAATCTGGTGCCGCTGTCCGCAATGGATACATTTTGTTGTACATCTGTGTAACCTGCAAGGTGGTGGATCTGTTTTTAGCCAGCATATGAGAGGGGGTGTTGGCAGCGAGTGGCTGTCACAGGAGGTCTTGGGCGACCCATTTCCCAGCTCTATACCTCAGTGCCCTCAACTGCACACCAAGCCCATGACGCTGCCTTCTCCGTATCAGGACAGCATCAGATGCTTCTCGACAGGACATCTGATTGCCGCAAACCTCCTGCCTCCTGTGCTGTGGGCCCAAGCAGAACCTGCCTCCACTGGGAGGAGGAGGAGGGGAGGCACCCACCCGCCACAGCGCCGGCCTTTCAGGCCCAATCTCTGTTAATCTTCCGTGTGCCACTTCTGAACGTGAATGCCCAATGGAACATGGAAGGAAGTCCTTTTTGCATCATAGCTGGGGTCTGGGGAATGGAGCTGTACATGCAGGAAATAGGAAAGAGGCTTTGAAAACTATGAACAGCACAGAAGAGGCAGAGATGCTCTCTCTCTCTCTCCCCGAGTACTGGATCTTGGGCTCCCTTTAGCACGTCTGCACGTGATTAGCAAACGTAGGGAATTCACTGCCACAGGATGCAGGAAGAGCGGCTGGCTTAGGGGTCTTCTGCAAAGGAACAGCTGAATCCACACAAACCTTGCATGGCTGCCAGCCTCAAAACTTCCACGCACAGAGAGAGGGCACCCCCGAGTACGGCCTCCCTGCCCGGCCATCTGTCGGGCTCTCTGCTGCTGGCTACAGAACATGGCCGGGCCGACACACCTGGGTCCAGCCCAGCAAGGGAGCTGTTATGCCCTGAAAGGAAAACGGGCTCCTTCCCGCCCGGCGGCCTTGCCGCTCGTCCCGCCCTTCTGCTCGCTCCCTCTGGGGGAGGTGGGCAACTCCCGTCCAGAGCGAGAGTCTTAGTCCTCTCTTCTAAGCACAAGGAGAATAAGGCACAAGTGTGTCTGGTTTTCCAGCCAAGCCACACACACACACTGCTCCGGGAAGCACAGGGAGGGGGTCCTCGATGCATCAGCCCCCAGCCCCGTGGAAGGGGATGGCTGCCCCCTCCCAGGCTTGCACTGCCCTCAGCTGGATCCAAGGTAGGACCACAAAATACTTTGAGAACTAAGATTGTCGCTTAGACCAAACTTAGCCTTGGGGCAACCATGGGAGGCCAAACCAGAGTCTCTAGGCCTCCCTTCCTCCCCCAGCGCCACTCTAGGATAAAGACCCCGGCCTTCTCCTTCATCACATTAAAAAAATGGTTTTGGGTAATGTTTTAGCTCCAGGGCCAGACTGGGTGTGCAAGTGCCCCGAAGCGGGAGGAAGCCCACACACCATGGAGGAGAGGCCGGCAGCGAAAGAGGAGGCGCCGCTGCCCCCTTCCGTGGGCAGCAGGGGCATGCCTGCAAGTGCCAGGCCCTGGGGAGGGCACCATCCCCTTTAGCTGCACCGGAGCACCACGGGGAGCATCCAGCTGGCCTCTGGTGGAAACTGGCTCACAGGACCACCCTTGGTCCGATCCAGCAAAACAACACCTATTGCTTAGAGCCGCACGGGTTGAGCACTTTTAACGGATAGCTTCAGAGACGCCATTCTTCCTTCAACATCAGGCGGGACTCAACCAGCTGTTGTCGCAGGGCCTGCTGTGAGGGCACCGAAGGGCCTCAGAGCAGCTGATCTGGCCGTGGCAAGTTGCCACATGGCCCAAAGGTGGTCTGAGGCCCTGGTTGCCTTCCGTGGCTCGTGCAACTAAACCATTTTTGTAAAATGTTGACTTCTGATGGTCAGGTGTGAGACTGTCTTGTTCAGACGGTGGGAAGATTCTTTGCTTCCCCCCTGGTCTGCTGGGCAAGAGAAAGCATTGGAAACAGACTGCAGGGTGGTTCCTGGTGCTTTCTTAGACCGACCCGGAGGCTGCCGGGGTTGCTTAGGTGCCAAAGCCAGCAAGAGTGGGAGATCCGGGCCCGGAAGCAGGCAGCTCCCCAGTCTTGGAGTCTGTTGCACGGACCTTCTGAAAGTCCCACAAATTCCCTCCTCCAAAGTAGGATGCTGGGCAAAATGGACTGCCTTGGTCTGACCTAGTGGGGCGTTCTTCATCATGTCCATTTTGCTTTGTCAAAAAACTTGCATATCGTTCCCATTTATTGTAAAGTGTCTAGTAGCACCTTTAAGACTAACCAACTTTACTGGAGCATAAGCTTTCAAGAGCCACAGCTCTCTTCGTCAGATGCATTGTCAGCTTTCGAGACCCACAGCTGTCTTCATCAGATGCATCATCAGACGCTGGAGAGAGCTGTGGTTGTATTGTAAAGCTGGTTAGTCTTAAAGGTGCTACTGGGACTCTTTACTATTTTGCTACTACAGACGAACTCCTCTGGATCTAGTTCCCGTTTATGGCAGCTCTGGCAAGAAACAGATCCACCTCTTTGTGAACGTATCCAAGTCCTGAGCAATCCAGCCCCCCTCTCCCCCCAGTTACTTGTTTCTTCCCAAGTGGTGCCCCTGAAACTGGTCTCCTTCTATCCTAACAATGTAGCTGGTCTTTTAAACAAAACCAACACACAAACATACGTAGAACTGTCTGTATGCAAAACGCTGTGCTGTGGTGTAGTTTTTAGATGTTTGTAAAGAACAAATTTTAAAACAAAACCTGTACAAAAATATCAGGGGTAGGGAATCTTCAGCTTGTGGTCTTGGGTTTGTTCATTTTGTAGAAAAACAGAAAACAAAAGCCAAGGATGCTGAGGAGATATGGCAACAATTCAAAATGTCATTTGTGAACAGGGGGAAAAAAGACAAACGACACGCCGAGCGTAACTGATAACAATTTAAGATTTTAACAAAGAGGTTGTGTGCGCCATTTGAGGAGCAGGAAAAGGGAAGTTGTGCCTATCGCTGGCCACACAATGACTCTTTTCCAGCATTATGAACTCACAGTCAACAAAAATCCATGTAAAAATTACCCCAAAAATGCAATAAAAAGATTGAAAAATCATCGGGCCAGTGTTTGAATGGTGTTTTGTTTTTGGATAAGTATCTCGAGTGCTAATAAGGGGGCAAAGAGGAAATGATCACATGAAAGAACATGTTGACTGGCCGAGCCCGCCGTTGGTCAATACAGCAGGTGGATAAACTCAGCTCCACCACCACCCCTCCCCAAGCTGCAGCCCTTGAAAACTATGTGGCTATTGCCTGCAATACCTCTGCCTACAGTTGACCGACATGCACCTTCCCAAGGCCTTGGCTCCGCTGCCGAGTTGTTATGGAATGTTTAACAACATTTGAACTTCTGAGAATGTAACATTGTTAGCACATAAGGCCTGAGGGCAGAAGGGGGTGAAAGTGAAGAGAGCAGGTGCCCCTGTCCAGGCGTTACCCAGCCACTGGTGTGTGTGTGAATGCTTCACATGTATAAGAGCATTCTATGACTGCTGTCCATAAGTGGTGCGTGCAAGCTGTACGGCCAGACAGGAAGGGATTGAACATGCAAAGACCCGTCTGTGAACTCACTCGGACTTCTCCAGCCAGAAGCAAAAATCAGGAGGGGCAAAGAGAACGGCCGGCTCGTCAGAACAGGAATATCCAGATTCCAGCAAGCTGCAGGTGAACTGGGCTGCCCCTGGGTTTTTCCAAGAAGGTCCCCCTGTCTTTCCACAGCTGTATGGCAGGCAGAAATCGAGCCGTTCCAGCTTCAAGACGTATCACACGTTCACCCGTCTAAGAAATGGGTCTGAGCATGAACACCCACAGCAGAACCAAAAAGTATTAGGTGCACATGGCAGTAGAAAATAAAACAAGGTTACACCTACCTGTAACTGTTGTTCATCGAGAGTTCTTCTGTGCAGTCCCACATGGGAACTACGCATGCGCACGCCTGCGCCTGTGCAGTTCCCATGCAGGACTGTACAGAAGACATGACGATGAAAAGCGGAGTTGGGATCCGTGTCCTAATTCTGCCTCCCAGGAAAGGAAGTTTAAAGGTGGGCCAAGAGTGAGCCCAGGTGGCTTGGGGTGAAACTGCAGTGGAAATGCTCCCCCTTCTCTACGAGACACATCAATGGAAGGAGAGGGTTATCCACGGCGAATGGCTATGATAGTGAAATGGAACCTCCTTAGTCAAAGGTGGTCTACCTCTGAGTACCGGATGCTGAGGGCAAGCACCAGGCAATGGCCATCTCTAATCTGCAAACACCCCAGAATAGCCACAGGCAGACTAGCAGTCTTGGCCGGATCCAGCTTAATGACGATGACCAATAGCCCCTTCCACGGCTTCCTTTCTGACTCGTCCTTAAGAGGCTTTTGCCACTTCAAAGTCCACGTGCAGCTGAGAGCGAGGGGGATCTTTTATTGCAAAAGAAATGTAAAAGAAACGTTGAGGCCTCTCTGAGTCACGAGCAGCCAGCTGCAACCTTACATTACTATCTTATTCGAACTTTGACGGATTTTAATGGACAATCTTGGAGTGCACAGCAATGCTCGCTGCAGTCTCTCCACCTGTCCGGAAATGGTGCTCCTTATTAAATGGATGCTGCTGTGGTTAAAAAAACGGACAGAGCCCTTACGACAGCAAGAGACCCAGCGTATGTCTCCAGATAATTGCTTGGGGGGGGGGGGTGCTGCATAATCCACCTGATTCTCAATACACTCTCAAACAAAGTGCCCACCATCGCTACTTTGGGGTCAGGAAGGAATTTTCCTCCAGGCCAGATTGGGTGGGGATTCTGGAGGGTTTTTGCCTTCCTCTGGGCAGTGAGGAGGGGTCTCTGGGGGAGGTGGAGTGGGGGGATAGCTGTGAATTTCCTGCACTGTGGAGGGGGCTGGACTAGAGGACCCCTGGGGATCCCTTCCAGCTCTACGTTTCTATTTCTCGAAGGCAGAAGACTGCAATTTAAGCCTAGCGAACTACCCCAGCAGCGGCCCTTAGGCCTCAAAGCCTAGGACTGGACCAGGCCCTGCACCCAGCAGCCCGTAGGCGGTCTCCTGGCTCAGCCTTCGGCCCACAGCAATTCAGCCCCCCACCTCAAGCCTCCAGCTGCCGAGATCCTGTTTAGCTCCCTTCGGAAGGAGGTCACTGCCTGGGCCTGAGTCAGCCAAAGGAAGCGATTTAAGGCCCTAAAACCAGGGAATTCTCTCCCTCCCTCCTTTGGCAGACAGGGTCTCCAGTTCCTCCCATGAAGGCAGCACCAGGCCACACCTTTTAATGAGACAGAGATGTTTAATTTGCTTTGGAGAACACAAAACCCCGATCTCTTCTTGAGGAAGCCCAAGCCCCTTCCTGCGAGAGAAACGAGAGAGCCCGCAGGAGCAAAGCCAGCCGAGCAAAGACCGCTGGCCAGGAAACATTCCTCCAAGGGACGGCAGTGAGGCGAAGCTTTCGGGTGGCAGCGGCAGACCGGTTCCAGCTGCCAAGGCGGTCAGGGCCCCCCCCAGCCCCTCCCCATGGCTCCTGCGAGCCCCATCCTCCCCCGGCTGACGTTAGTCCCGCTTTCCCACTTTGCCCACCATGTGCGGGTCATGCTTGGATCCGCCAAGGCACTCCGGGCTCTGGACCACCACGGGGTTCTTCTCCCACTGCTGCGGGGTCTTGGCTTGGATGGAGAGGGCGTGGACGGGGCCGGCCAGCTCTTCTTGCAAGATGTCGTTCACCAGCCGGTGGCGGTGGATGAGCGGAAGACCCTCGAAGCAGCGGCTGGCCACCACCACCCGGAAGTGGGTCTCGGCCCCCCGGGGCACGGCGTGCATGTGGCTGTCGTCAATGACTTCCAGGTGGACGGGCTGCAGGGCCTCTTGGAGCTTGGCCCGGATGGCCGACTCCACCGGCTTCTCCATGGAAGGGCCGCCCCCTGCCGAGTAGGCAGCGGCCAGGGATGGCCAACGCAGCAGGCGGTGAAGCGACAGGAGTCGGGAGGGCACCATCGGAGGGAGAGCGAGAGAACCGGGCTGCAAGACAGAAAGGGGGTGTTGGCTCCATCGTAGCAGGCGCAGGGCACCCTCCAAGGAGCCCAGGGCAGCCACCCCCGCCCCCATAGTCCTGAGGGTAGGGACGCAGAGATAGACTGGCTCAAGGCTGAGGCCAAGGGCAACCTCTGACTGCCACCCCGTGCTGCCCCTCCAAGCAATGGAAGGGCTGCCACCCCGTGCTGCCCCTTGCCCTACGGGTATGACATGCCCTGGGGATGGGGGGCTTGAGCCCTGGAATCTCTTTTCATCCTCAAGTTCATGGAAGAAGCAGAACAGAAGGGTCTCTGAGCATGTGCAGAGTGTCTTTCCTCGGGGAAGAAAGCGAGCCTATGTCCCAGTGTAAGGGCTGCCAACCTCCGGGTGGGTTCTGGAGCCCCCCCGCCCCCCCCCCCCATGACCGCTGATCTCCAGGCTACGCGAAGGAAACGGCAGCTTCCCAGGGCGGACTCTGGCGCATTACACCCTCCCCTCCCCAGACGGCACCCCCAAATCTCCAGGGTTTTCCCCCGCCGGAGCTGGCAGCGCAGGAAGGTCTTGCCTACGCAGATGCGAAGGAGGGGGCGTGGAGGCAGCCTGGAAAGAGTTTTGCCACCCGGGGAGGGGGGGGGGGCTTGCCCCAGTCTGCCTGCAATGCCACTCAATGCAATGGAGAAAGTACGCCCCCCCGCCCGCATGCAAGACGCCCCCTCCCCTGACCTTCGGTGCAAAAACCCAACCTGCCTCCTCCTCCTCCGCCAGAGACAACCTTCCTCTTCTTCCCGGAGGATTGTAGGAAATGTAGTTCCCCGCGCCTGATCCGCGGGAACAACAGCACTACACCCCCCATAAGGCCTCGGGGCACCCTCGGCCGGGCCTCCCTTTCTCCCCTCCCTCTGCCCTCTGGGTATTGTAGTCCTGTGCGGTTCCCGCCCCAAAGCCTTTCGGAAGCCGCTCGCATCCGAGCGCTCTCTGACCCGCTCCGCCCGGTTTCGAACGACCCGGGGCGGGGGGGTCGGGGGTCGGTTCGGGGGCTTTTACGTGGCCGTCCTGCCTCTCCGTTGGCAGCCTGGCGTGGCAATCTCGCCTTTCCCTCGGCCCGCCGCCGCCGCCTCCCCGGAGCCGCCCGCAGCTGCTCCTCTGCGAAGCGCCGCGCACGTGGAGGGGGCGGCCGGGGTCGCTCCCCCGCCCTGTCCTCCGGCGCCTCCGCAGAGGGAGGGAAAGGCCTGCCGGATCCCGCCTGCGGTTGCCTTTCAGAATTGTGCAGCAGGCAGAAATCCAACAGGAAAAGCCTGGCCGGCAGTTAATAGCAGAGAAGTCCTGCCACTCCCCGCAACTGGCACCCCTCCAAGGCCGGCAGCGATGGCCTGCCCCGCGCCCTGCTCCTGCCGAGCGGCCCGGCCCGCCTCGCCTCCTCTTCGTGGCTTCGTATGCCGACAGCCCGGGGGCGTGGCGGGCGGGGGGCTCTCTTGCCCGTGTCTCCTGCCCCTGTTTGGCTGCAGCAAATCGGGTCTGGCCGGGCCGCAAGAGCGCTGGGGGGGGGGGGGCGCCCCTCTCCAACTGCCCCGCTGCCTGCTGCGAAACCTCCGCGGGCAGCGCCTGGGCAGGAGCAGCCTGTGCGCAAAGGCCGGGCCGCGCCGTGCCTCGCAGCGGCCAAGGAGGAGTTTGGCCACGTCTTGCAAGGCGGCCAAGTCCCCCCCCGCCCCCCCCCGAAGATCTCCCGGCGGCAGGACCGCGAAAGGGCCTCGAGGGCAGCTTTGCGCTCCCGGCGCCCTCGAGTGGAGCCGCGGCGGGAGGACAGCGCAGGCAGCCGCCCCGGCCGGGGACTGAAGCGGGGCGCAGCGGGCACCTCCTTCGGCGCCCCCTCCCTGGCAAGTCCGAGGAGTTGCGGGCGGCCTGTGCTTTGAGGCAGGCTGGCCACGAGGGGGCGAACTTGCCCCTCGAACCCCCCCCCCTCCCCAGCCCTTGCCTTGAAACCGGACCGCTCCTGCCGAGCACAGAGGACCCTTTTGGCACCGAAGAGGAGGGGCTGCGAATCGGGGCAGCCCTTCTCAACATCCGGCTCAACTTGGGGGGACAAATTCCAGAAAAAGCTCTTGACTGGAAGCTCCTCCGGGCAGGGACCTCTGGAAAGAGCCGCGCGCATCTGAGGGCACCAAGCGCTTCCCATCCAGCACTACAAGCTATTTCTTCGCGAAGCCTTCTAGGAACTGGGGCTGGGAATGAATTAAACCTAAATGAATGTGATGGTTGACACCCTTCATTGCCTCGGGCGTGTCCCTGATATTTTTCTTAATTTGTTTATTGATTTAGGTTACTTCCAGTCCAGCTGTCTCACCCCGAGTAAGGGCAGTTGACCCAATATAAGTCCACAGGACGAACGGCAGGGGCAGTCAAAAATGCAAGGGGGGTGCAAATGTGCAGAAATTTGAAAACGAGCAGAAATCGGATACACAGCTGAGGTGATGCTGAAACGCAGCACAAGCCATTAAAACTGACCTAGTAAACGCTGCAGAAGCTACCTAGTTGGGACATAATGGCAGCGAAAGACCGCACGCAGCCGCCTACAGTCCCGATCGTGAACCGGCTGCGCTCCCTCGCTCGCTTCCTTAGGCAAGCCTAACAGAGGCTTGACTGCACAGCGGAGCCGGTAATTGTAGAAGAGCTGAGTTGATTCTAAGAGGGAGCCCTCTTAATCTCTTTAAAAACATGAGCCAAGCATTTAAGGTATGGAAGAGACGCTCAAGCACGCTTCACAGCATACAGTGCAATCCTAAACAGAGTTAATCCAGTCTAAGTCCATTAGAAGTCAATGAGTTTCGTCTGAGCCAAGTCAGTCCCTCGCAGCAAAAGTAAACAGAAGTCTGGGGGCAGCAGAAAGATGCTGAACGTCCCGCAAGATTTCTGTCTGTGTAGTCAACAATATAGCCATCAGGCTAGAGGGCCGTCTGACAGCAGTGCTGATCCCGTGAACCTGGGCAGATCATGAGGGGGAGGGCAGGAAGGGCTGCGTCAGCGCTTAGTTCTCACGGCCCCTTCTTACATGCCCAGGGTAATGCTGACTGCCATCTTGGGGCCAGGTAGCAATTTTCCCCAGGCCAGTTTGGCCAGGGCTCCTGGAGGTGTTGTGCCACCTTCTGGGCATGGAGCAGGGGGCACTGGGGGTGGGTGGGGAAGGGCAGGTAGTTGTGAATTTCCTGCATTGTGCAGGGGGTTGGACTAGATGACACTGGAGGTCCCTTCCAACCCTCGGATTCTATGAATATATATTTCAATAAGCGATTATTGGGGGCAGGGGTAGCGAGACGGGAAGCAACTCACTGGCCACCTGAGTCTGAAAAGATAAGGCAGGATATAAATACTTTAAATAAGTTAATTAAATGTTTTAACCCCCCCCCCCCGAGCTGTATCAGGAGAGTGGTTCCCCAGAACGGGACCAGACACCTAATATATTGCTGGCACAACAGGCACTGCGAGACAATAGGAAGGAAAGGATTGATCGAATAGGCGGGAGAGTCCCTTGGCCTGTCTCTGGTTTCGGGGGTCCCAACCTACTCCTCTGGGCAGTGCTGGAATGACCTGCAATGATCTCGGGATGCCGCAGGCCCCAGAGGCTGCCATCTCGCGGTTCTGTGCAGTTGGCAGTCAGCAGTGAACCTTCTGGAGCCTCCCACGGCAGCGCTGGGATTCTAGAGGTCCGGGCTGGGCTTCGGTCGCCTTGGTGGCAGGCTTGCCACTGCGGAGTGTCTTTCGAGGGGCATTTTGCAGGGGTGTGGCCCTAGCCAGCAATGCCGTGGTCCTGCGTTCCATGCAAGGGGCTGAGTTTTGTTTCCCCTGGAAAGGCAAACGTCCAGTAGTGGTTGCAGCCTGTTTTTGGCATTCCTTGACCAGTGCCTGACCCCAGAGGGAGAGACTCCCACTGTAGAAGAGGAGATTTGCTTGCGGAAGGGTCAGGGGAGGTCAGGCCACCGCTAGCAGGGCCTCCTTCGGAATTAGATCAGCTGCCAGAAAGTATCAAGTGGGGGGGGGCACCCTTGACCCCAAGGGCCAGAGGCTTAAACCAAAAAATGGCCTGAGGACAGTGCTGGCTGGCTGTGCAATAAGAAGCAACAAGAGCCGGCCGTGGGGACGGCACATGGCCATCAAGTAGCTAACAGGAAATACCCAGGGCAGCCCCTCCTCCCTCCCATTTTTAGGTTACCCCCCCCCTCAAGGTTCTTGTGCAGTCCTTCAGGAGCCCCACACCCCCTCACTCCCCCAAGCCCTGTTGTGGGGGTCCTGTTGGGCACCCCTCCCATTAGTCTTACACAGGGAGAGGAGAGAGGCAGGGCTTCACTCTGCCAGGCTTAATTGTTCCAGCATCCACAGATTCTTTGCATGTGTGAATGAGCTCTCCCCCATGTAACCCCCGAGGCAGAACTTCCCCATTGCCTCCAATGCAAAGACCGCTCTGGGGCGATTCCACCCAGTTTGTCACTCAGCTTTACACATGTGACCCAATGCACCCACGGGCTTCTCACAGACACGCACACAAGCATAGTTTCAGGGGGGTTGCAGCGTTAGCTAGCAGGCGCAGAAAACAAAATAAGAGTCCAGCAGCATCTTATGGCCCGATTACACGTGTGCTAAAGGTGGGATGGGACATCAAAATGGTGTGTGTGTGTGAGGGGGGGGGGAATGCTCAAGAGCGCAGAGACACGAGCAGCTTCCTCGGTCCCTGATTTCCTCTCTGCCAGCTTTTGCGGATAGAAGAGGGCCCTGGGAGGTGGGCCGTCCCTCTTAATGCCCAGGAGACTCAAGTCTCTGACATAGATGCAGAGGAGTTAGCCATGTTAGTCTGTAGTAGCAAAATCAAAAAGAGTCCAGTAGCACCTTTAAGACTAACCAACTTTATTGTAGCATAAGCTTTTGAGAACCACAGCTCTCTTCATCAGATGTATCTGACGAAGAGAGCTGTGGTTCTCAAAAGCTTATGCTACAATAAAGTTGGTTAGTCTTAAAGGTGCTACTGGACTCTTTACTGTCTGGCAGTAAGACAAACATAAAGTGTGGGAAGATTATAACATAAAGGCACATAACAGAAATCTTGAGATGGGAACAAACGTGCACAGTATCTACAAAAATCTGGCAACCTGTTATTTTATACTATAATAACATCAAACCATGGGAATGATTAAAAGAAGTTATTAACTTACTTTGAATCCTGGTTGTAATAACAACAACAACGTTCAATTTATATACCGCCCTTCAGGACAACTTAATGCCCACTCAGAGTGGTCTACAAAGTATGTCATTATTATCCCCACAACAAAACACCCTGTGAGGTGGGTGGGGCTGAGAGAGCTGTGACTGACCCCAGGTCACCCAGCTGGCTTCAAGTGGAGGAGTGGGGAATCAAACCCGGCTCCCCAGATTAGAGTCCCACGCTCCTAACCACTACACCAAACTGGCTCGTATGTCGTAGTTATTGATTCTGAATTTGATGTGTTGTGGTTGGTTGTGATTTATGTATGTTTTATAATAATTAATAATAAAATGTTTGACTTAAGAAAAAAATAGTTCCCACTGCAAAGACCACTGGTCTCCAACACTAACTCTTGAAGTCCATTCAGTGAGGAACTAGTTATCCGACTAAGTGAACGCTGAAAGCATCTACCTTGGAAGATTGAGTTGGTTTTTAAGGTGCCCCTGGACTTGGCATTTGTTCTACACAAAGACACAACCCCCATTGGCAGGCAGTGGGTCTCTCTGGCCTCTGCTGAGACCCTGGTCTCTCCCCCTGCTGCCTTTCAGACCCTAGCCCTCCCCGAATGCGCTGGTCCTTCTCACCATTGGGCAACTCTACCATCTGTATTTATGTAAAATATTTATATCTCACCTGTCTCCTGCTCAACAAGACTTGAAATGGCTTGCAACAACTGAAAGCAATTAAAAGTACAATTTGCAGGAATACAAAAAAAGGGGACCACAACCTGTACTTAAGAGCCGTCACAGTCACATCCGAAAAGCTCCACTTTACAGAGTCTCCAAAATCTGTGCTGGGTCCGGGCCTTCCTCACTTTCTCAGCAAGTCCATTCCTAAGCAGACGAGACACCCCCTAGGAAGTCCAAGCCCAAGTAAATCCGTCCTGGCTGACCAGAGTGGAGGAACTACTCCTGGGTCCTGGTCTAATGGTTGGAGCTGCCTTGAAGGCATGTATGTAGGGAGGGGTCCTGCAGATATGAGGCTCCCGTGACACGAAGGACCTTAAAGGTTCATACGGGTACCTTGAACTGGGGACAGAGGCAGCCAATGTAGTGATCTTAAACTCAGGGGGAGACACTTAGAAGAATGCTTCTCCTCTGCTGTGTTCTGCAGCATTTGTGGCTTCCTGTGAGGTCTTCAAGGACAACCCCATGCAGAGCCGGTTGCAGTAGTCCAGTCTTGAGGTTCCATTCAGTGAATTAGCACGCCTGAGTCTGAATGGGAGGTTTTGATACTCAAAACTGATTTGGTCACGGTGGCTTGCAAATTTTAATATTTTCCTCTCTTTTCTAATAAAACCTTTTTTAAAAAAAAGAGATGGAAATTTAGGTGGCCGTTGTTTAGCACCAACACACAACCTTCTTCTTGGAATGCACGTTTTTTCTGGTGTCTTGTGATTTTGTTCGTTTTATTAGTTCTTATTGTTTGTAAAACACTCCATTGCTTTTTTAAACACTCAGACAAGCTGCTCTGAGCACCAAGTTATGTTGAAAAGTGGCATTGGTGCTATAGAAAAGTTCTTTCTTTTTCTCTTTCTCTCTTTCTTTCTCTCTCTTCCCCTCTCCCCACTTTCTGGTGGTGAAAGAACAGACTGAAGTCGGCCTCTTTCCAGTCCAGGCAGATGCTTCAAGCCAGGGGGTGTTCTCCCCCTTTCCGGATGTTCAGTTTCAAGCACCTGCTTTGCTTGGATAGATTACAATGATTCCCAATGGGTCTCCTTTAATTTCTTTTCAGTCTTTTTCACATTATCCTTTGACCTCAAAAAGCCATGTTCTTTTGTCCAAAGATTTTTCTGGACTGGGCCAAAACAAGCAAACAACTTAGCTACAGATCCTGGGGAAATGAAATGTGTTTTATTTATATATTTACATTATTTATAGTCCACCTTTCTGATCGGAACTCAAGGCAAATTCCATAACGTAAGTCAGCACATCTGATAAGCAAAGTAATAGGACTATGATTACAGAAACTGGAAATCAAAGCATAAGTATTAGATGGAGTATGTTAATTACACCAAACGGTGGGATTACATAGAAAACTACATAGTAAGAGCAAGATAATACAGCAGGCAGATAATATATACCATGGTTGTCGTGGGTTTTCCGGGCTGTATTGCCGTGGTCTTGGCATTGTAGTTCCTGACGTTTTGCCAGCAGCTGTGGCTGGCACCTTCAGAGGTGTAGCACCAAAAGACAGAGATCTCTCAGTGTCACAGTGACACTGAGAGATCTCTGTCTTTTGGTGCTACACCTCTGAAGATGCCAGCCACAGCTGCTGGCGAAACGTCAGGAACTACAATGCCAAGACCACGGCAATACAGCCCGGAAAACCCACGACAACCATCGTTCTCCGGCCGTGAAAGCCTTCGACAATACATCAATATATACCATACCCGGCTGTGAAGCCTAGTGTCTCATTCTCTTTATTCCAGAGGGGTTAGTTGTGTCAGTCTGTAGTAGCAAAATAGTAAAGAGTCCAGTAGCACCTTTAAGACTAACCAACTTAGTTCTCGAGCACAAGCTTTCGAGAACCACAGCTCTCTTCGTCAGATGCAATTTTATTGTAGCATAAGCTTTCGAGAACCACAGCGGCTCTTGAAAGCTTATGCTACAATAAAGTTGGTAAGTCTTAAAGGTGCTACTGGACTTTTTACTATTCTCTTTATTAAAATACCTTCTTGAACCGTTGCATTCTTGCCTATAATGCCCTGCTGATCAACCTGAGTTTCTTAGGCAGGTCATTCCATAACAGATAGTCTTGATGTTACCACGTGGACCCAAGTGGCTAGACTGGCCACGTCAAGAGAGGGGGGGCCGTCTTCTGGGCTAAACTGAGTTGGAAGAAAGCATTTTTCTGCAGCTGCATTAACTGGCTTCTTCAGAAGCAATGCTGGGTCCAGTAAGCTCTTAACGGAGTTACCAGGGTTAACTGATCTCCCTCGAAAAATGGAGGCACCAGGGCTTTTTTTCAGGGGGAACGGAGCTCCGGCACCTCTTGAAAACACTCGGCAATAGTGCTTGAAAATAATATGATTTCAAAGAATCCCGTGTGTTTCTTCCTCGTTTCCCTCTTGAGAGTGACGCCACCTCTTTTCCCAGAAAAAAACCCCTGGGAAGCACCACGTCCTTCAAGGCCTCCGGCCTCCCAACCGGCATTACCTCCGACTTTACACACAGTGTAATTAACTGGTGGAATTCGAAATGGATCGGATGGTTTCTGGAGGAGGGCAGTTAGTTATGATAGGATAGCAAAATGGAATTTCTGTCTCCAGAGGCCGTGAATACCATATGAGGGGTGGGGGGTGGGGGGAATAGCAAAGTATGGCCGTTGGCTGCACTGCGATGTGGAGCTCCTGAGCTGCTGCAGAGGGGCAACCTGCAGCTGGATGTAGGATGCCAGATTAGATGGACGCTGGCGGCCCACACTGGGGCTCCCTCCCGGCTCGGGGGCCAGAGCCACCTGGCCACTGCTGTGGGCCTCAAGCCACTCCGTCACCAACTTGATTCTTGAACTTTCCACCAGCAAAACAGTGCCTGGAAACAGCCGCCCTGTTTTGCAGCTTGCTGCTGCCCGCCCGCTGCAGCCTCCCCCACGCGACCCTTTGCCTCCCCCTCCGCCGAACAGCTTTTCCTTGTTTTTCGGTTTCGAAACAAGAAGCTCCCTTGTCGTGTCTGGCGGGCCTCTGTTCTCCGGCAAAGGTCGCAACCTCCCTTGCCCTCTGCTTGACACGTTCCATCGTGCCTTCGCTGCATACCACAAAACTTGCATTCCGGCTGCCCCGAGGAGGCCCAGAGCAAGCAAGCGCCCCCCCCCCGCTCCCCCAGACCCCAGGAGGACTCTGCAGGTCTTTGCGTCCCCGAAGAAAATACTAGAAGCGAAACAGCCTGCTCCCAACATTCCCCCTTTCGGGGCATTTCGCACCTGGATGCTCCGGGTCTCTTGTGACCACTTCAGTTGAGCTCTCTCTTCTCGGGTTGTGTCTGCCCTTCCAGGTGCGAGGCAGTGGCTACATTGTCAGATTAGGATCTGGGAGACCCAGGTTCGAATCCCCAGTCTGTCATGGAAGCTCGCCGGGTGACCTTGGGCCAGTCACACCCTCAGCCTAACCCACCTCACAGGGTTGTGGTGAGGATAAAAAGAAGGGGGAAATGATGGAAGCTTCTTTAAGCCCCCACTGGGGGGAAAGACAGGATATAAATGAATAAATAAAATAAGTGCATGAATGATTGCTCCAGGTGAATGAAGGGGAAGAGCTTGGGGTCAAGTCTCCAGGGCCTTCCATAGGTCTTGGAAGCTTGGATAACAGGAAGTACTTCTTCCCCCAAAGGGTGATTAATTCCACATGGAACTCACTGCCTCAGGAGGTGGGGGCAGCTTCAAGCATAGACAGCTTCAAGAGGGGACTGGATCAACATATGGAGCTATTAGCCACAAGGTAGAGATGGAACTCTGTCTAGGGCAGTGAGGCTCTGTCTGCTTGGTGTTTGGGGGGGGCAATCAGAGGGAGGGCTTCTAGTGTCCCTTCCCCACTGGCAGATCTCCTGAGGACACCTGGGTTTTGGCTGCTGTGTGACCCAGAGTGTTGGACTGGATGGGCCATTGGCCTGATCCAACATGGCTTCTCTTATGTTCTTATGCTCTTACATCTTCCAATGCTATGTGAATGACACGGCTCACATTACCATTAGTTATGATTGAACTGTTTTTAATAGTTGACCCTAGGGTTGCCAGCCTCCAGGTGGCAGCTGGAGATCTCCCGGAATTACAGCTGATCTCCAGCCGACAGAGTTCAGTTTCCCTGGAGAAAATGGCATTATACCACAGTGAGGCCCCTCCCCTCCCAAACCTCACACACTCCAAGCTCCCCGCCCCCAAATCTCCAGGAATTCCCCAACCTGGAGCCGGCAGCCCTGGTCGACCCGTATCTGTTTCACTTCTTTCTGGAGGCCCCTCCGCAGGGGTGAGCTGGCACATCCTATGGGCAGGAGGCCGGTGATGTCCTCCTCCCTTTCGCTGTCCCATAATGCAGTGGAGGTCTCGAACCAGCACCTAGAGAGAGCGTCGGACAGGATGAGAGCGAATGACAGAAGATGGCAAGACAGAAATGAGGTGCTGTGCCCTGCTGTGGAATGCGCTTCCTGAGCGATTGGCGAGGGGCTTTGCGGCTACTGAAGGGAATTGCGGAAGGCTTCTTTTGCCGTGGATATCAACCTTCGCTGCTGGGCCAGGCGTCATCGCTGTGCTTCACTGGTTTGTAAGTGGAAGGGCTTTAGTATCCTGGAGTCCTTGTGGGAGAAAGGGGGGATTGTCTTAAGTGGATAAACGACAGGGAATCCGTTGCCAACGGCTGAATTGTGCAGGAAGGGCTCCAACTAGGTCTGTAAAGATGATTTCAATGAATCCAAGAAGTAGCTGCGAGACGTCAGCCCTGGGAAGGCGCTTGACTGCCTCCGTGTCAAGGCCTGGCTACCCCAGCCCCGCCTGGGCACAGTCCGACTGGCGGTCCAGCTCTCGGCTTCAGGGCTATTGTTGCAGGGCAAAAGCCGCCACTGTTTCAAAGGAGCCCTCGAGTCCCCCAGTAGCTCTGTCTGAGGTTTGCATGTGGCCCGGGAGCTTTGAGAGGGGGCAGGCAGCCCAACACAACCCACTCTGCAGAGAGGCTCCTCCCCTGGCTCTTCTGGAAAGCTTCCGCTCTGAAAACCTCACTGGCCTCTGAGGCGCCACTGGACTCAAATGCTGCTGCTCTACCGCAGGCCAACACGGCTGCCCACCTGTTCTCATGCTGAGCTGAGCTTACTGGTACCCAGCATGGTCTGCAGGGGCCTGGTAGCCCCCTGGAAAGCCCCATCAAGATTAGCGTTGGAAGCTGTGCGAGTGTCCTACGCTCAGTCGTGAAGGAGTTAAATTGTTGTTCTGTTTGTTTAGTCAGAGAGCTAGTTAGCGTAGGACCTCTTAGGGCTGGAGAGAAGTTCCCGCCAGAGAAAGAGGGAGTCTTTAGTCTTAATGAGGGAATCCAGGATTGTCTATTGGATGAGCCAGTTCATTGGGGGGCAATTAGCTAGCAACATATGCTAAGGTTTTATTGCTCTTCCTTCAGTCCGCTACTACACTTCTACTACTTCACTAGACCATGCAGTCTAAGCTTCTCTCTCTCTAGTACCTATTGAGACTATCAAGATGTAGTCAGAAACTGTTGTTTTCCCTACCAAATGTACCCTTTTTACCCTATTATGTAGTAAAGTATTTTTATAGAGCTAGAATCACAGAAGTCTGTCTACTTATTTCCGCTGTGCTATTATCAAACTCTGCTACTCAGCAAACGTATTATTATTATTATTATCATTATCATATCTCGTTGCTGCTGCAACTACCAACAATTAGCCATTTGATCAGCTGCTCTTCTATCCATGTGACACAGATCGATGTCTGCCATACATCTGTGGAACTCCCTTCCGTTGGATAGAAGAGCATTACAGCCAATAGCTGTGGAAGTTTCCAAGACTGCAACCTGTCCCTGCTTCAGGTGCTTCATTCCCTTGGTGCCTTAATCTGGTTTCAGAGGCAAATTGGCCAAAGCTCTTTGACCCAAGAGCCAGCCGGATGCTGCTTCTTGCTCCAGCTGCCGCTGTTCATACGCAAAAGGCACTGAGTGGCTCGGGCTGAGGCCGTGCCGTGTGGCTCGGGGCACGTTCCCACCTCCTACCCTCAACAAACCAGTGGGCCTCTGGCTGAGCTCAGCTTCCCGGGCTCTCGCCCGCCTGCCCCAGGATGGCTCAGCTCAGCAAACCCCACACTTTGGAAAGCTCCGCTCACGCCTTCCCCCACCCCTGATCTGGGTGGTCTTGCAGGGGTCTCTGAAGGGAGCAAATCCACGCAAAGGGGTCCGAGAGGAGGATCTGGAAGGATGCCGTCCCCACCCCGGTCCTGTTCCCATTTGGCGTATCTGGAAAACGCATCCTTGTCAAATGTCCTGAGTAAATCAGCCAGCAGCCGTCCCCTCCCTGGGAAAGAGGGGGGCCAGTCGCTCAGCGCTTTCGAGAGGCTGTGCCAGAGAACCATGCGCCGCCCTGCTCTGTCTTCAGCTGGGCCTGGGCTCAAGCATCACTGAGCCCGGAACCTGCTTTCACTTAGGGTTGCCAACGCCAGCCTGGGGAATTCCTGGAGATTTGGGGAGTGGGGCCTGTGAAAGGGGGCTTCACCTAGAATCTATGGTTTATCCTCTGACGTTGCCATTACCTCCAGAGAAATTGATCCCTGGAGATCCTTTGCAATTCCAGGAGATCTTGAGGCCCCACTTGGAAGTTGGTTACCCTAGCTGGAACTTGTAGAATGGATTATGTTCTGTTTCATCAATCCTTCAGCCCCGTATTGGATCCTTGCTAATGCTCTGTCTCTGTAAACTTGTACTCATCCACCCTATGACACTGTTCACGGAAATGTCCTTGACACTGTATGGGAGCAGAGCAAAGAGGAGCAACAGCTCCACCCCCGGATGTGCTCTGGCTTCCAGCTCAGCCCTGCACCTCAGGGGAGTGAGGGTGCCAACCTCCAGTTGGTGACTAGAGACCTCTCAGAATTAAAAACTGATCTCCAGGTTGCAGAGATCCGCGTCCCTGGAGGAAATGGCTGTCTTGGAAGGTGGGCTACATGGCATTACACCCTGCTGAGGTCGCCCCCCTCCCCAAACCCCACCCTCTCCAGGCCCCACTCCCAAATCTCCGGGAATTTCTCAACCAGGAGCTGGCAACCCTACGTGGGAGGGAGCCAGGGTCATCCGCCAAAGGCAACAGCCGTGGTTGGTGCTCTGCCGTGGTGGCTCCGTTTTCTCAGGCCTCAAGTCCCAGCTGGGCTAACCTTTTGGGACCCTTCTCAGAGGAACACAGAAAGGGGGTGGGAGGGCCTGACGTGGCAAGCTCCAATACAATCCTGGGGCTGGAAGAATGAGCCCCCCCCCAGCTAGCAGAGAACACAAGGTCAGCACAGGAACCGATTAATCTGGCTTCATGACGCCAAGCTCAGCCATAATTTTACGTGAATAATTAACTCCTTCCCGGACGAGGAAACAGGAGGGTCGGGTGTCAGAGGGCCTGCCTCGTCCACGGCTTTTCGCATTGACAGGGCTGTCGCTTTCCCACCCTGCATCCCAGACGCCTGCCCAGAGCGCCTGGGCCCCTTCCTGGCTCCTGCGCTGGGGTGCTGGGGCTGGTCTCTGGGCCTTGCTTGGGGGGGGTCTTCTCCCCCGGGGTTTTTTGACTCATTTGCTGAGAGACCCTGCCACGTCTGCATGCAGAGGCCTGAGTGCTGCGGAGGGTTCTGGGCACAGGGCCACCCCCTTGGCCCCCTTGGTGGTGCAAGAAATACGGCACACTTGCCGCTTTAGGGAAACTTAACTGCGATGGCTGAGGAAGCGGAGGGACCTCAGGCGGGCGAGGGAAGCGTCAGCCTGCAAAGTCACACTTCTGCACCTGGTTCTTTTCTAAAAGCCACGTTGCCTCCAAGTACGGCTCTGGTTGAGACTAGCCCTCCAAGGGTTGCCAGCCTCCAGGTGAGGCCAGGAGATCTCCCAGAACGCCGACTGATCTTCAGTCCACAGAGATCAGTCCCCCTGGAGAAAATGGCTGCTGTGCAGGGCGGAATCTATGGCCTAATAGCCTGCTGAGGTCCCTTCTCTCCCCAAACACTCTGCAGATCCTACCCCCCCCCCCCAATCTCCAAGTGTTTCCCAACCCTGCCAACCCTACCTCCTCTACTGCCAGGACTCCCCGCCGAAGGGTAGAAGGACTCCAGCCCCCAGGAGAAGCTTCTCTAACAGAAAAGCTAGTAAAGAGTCCAAGTAGCACCTTTAAGACTAACCAACTTTATTGTAGCATAAGCTTTCGAGAACCACAGCTCTTTGTCACTTGCATCTGACTAAGAGAGCAGTAGTTCTTGAAAGCTTATGTTACAATAAAGTTGGTTAGTCTTAAAGGTGCTACTTGGACTCTTTACTATTTTTCAACTACAGACTAACACGGCTAACTCCTCTGAACAGAAAACAAGCTAGGCTTTAATATCCCACAGGTCTCTTCTTTCAGTTCAGCTGAACAGGTGGGAACAGATTTCAAAACAAGCGGAATGCTGCACCGCCACTTTGTGTTGTTTTCATTGGCTATAATGAAGAAGTCTTCACTAACTTTTGTTGATGGCGTTTGCCTTGGAGCAGCACAGCTACCTGCAGCCTCTGTCTGAACGGGTGGCGGAAAGTCTGCGGAGGGCGACTCCCGCCAATTCCTGCCTGCCTGCCTGCCCTCCCGGGAGAGGGTTGCTCTTTCCAAACCGGAGCCTTCCTCGGGATGCCAAAGCCCTTTCCTTCCCTTGCTCAGCCTGTAAATTACCACCCAGGGCCCTTCTCCAGGCTGAGCCTGACCCTCCGACGACACCCCCCTGGCGCCCCCCTGGCCTTCCGTCCTGTCCTGTCCTCGCTCGGGGCCGGAGCCAAGAGTGGCTGAGAGATTGTTGGGATTTGGCTCCACAATGCAGGGGACCCCTGGGCTTGCGCTCCCGAGCCCCTGCGTGTTTTCCGGCCTTGAATAAAGCAGGCAGGTTGGCCCCCTGGTCATCCGGTGGATACTTTTAGGTGGGAAGCCGGGGGGGGGGGAAAGCGATCCAAATGACAGCTGCTTCGGAAGGCGAGTAATAATGATCACGTAATGTAACTGAGGCCACAGTTGCATCCAGGCAGTTTGCTAAGCCCAGAAGTCTTTATTGGAAATGTGGCGCTGGAGGAGAGTTTTGTGGCCAAAAGACAAGTCAAGCCTGAATCCTCCCTAGAAGCTAAAATGACAAAACTGAGGCTACCGTACTTTGGTCACAACACGAGAAGACAAGATTCTCTGGGAAAGTCAGTAATGCTGTGAAAAGCGGAAGGCAGCAGGAAAAGAGGGAGACGGAAAACGAGGCGGCTGGACTCCCTCAAAGAAGCCGCGCCCTCCAGTTTGCAGGCTCTGAGCCAGTCTGTTAACGACCCGATGTTTCAGAGTGCATCGACTCACCGGGTTTCCATAAGCGACTTGACAGCATCTCAGCACTCTGCACCGCTGCTGCTCTCCTCGCTCTCAGATCCGTGCTTGGGGTGGTCTCCTTGTTCCTCTGGCTCAGCCAGAAGCCTCCACCATTCCTACACCTCCTGCTCCCCTTGAGCTGCTGCTATCTTGAGGCCCCCGCCACGCTGCAGGTCAACAGCCGTAGCAGCCAGAGAATCTTCTGTGACATCAGGGCAGCTCAGCCAACCACAGCTCCAGCCAAGGCATTCAGGGCACCCTCTCCTAGGGCTGCTTGCCCCTTGCTTCTCCCTCACAAAGAGCTCCGTCTTGGCAGCTGCAGGCACGGGGAAATACGCTGTGTCCGAGTGTTCACATTCGTTCCCACCCTGCCAGCAGTGCAGAGTGCAGGGAGGCCTCGGGTTGCTGAATGACCGAGGTCTGCGTGCCCCCTCAGGACTCCTTACGGTCACCCTGGAAGACAAGCCAGAACCGTTAACAGCCCCATAATACAAGTATATGATTGTGTGGATCGTATCTATTTATTTTATGTGATCTGCTCTGAGCCTGGTTCTCAGGGAGAGCAGAATACAAATGTAATAATAAATAAATTTATAGTCGCGCTTTCTCAGTGAAATTCTGTGCGTGGCAATGTCTACCTGGAACACATCCATACACGCATCAAAGCCTGCTGCATACGGACCTGTACATGGTCTGATTGCTGCAGACCTTTGCCCCCTTCTGTATGCTTGACTGACTGGCAGCCAGACGTGCAACCCGCTCCTCCATCCTTGGTGTTTGAGCAGCAGTGAAAGCAAAGATCAAAGTCCACCTCCAGGGCACCCTCTTCAGGTGCTTTACCAGGGAATAGATCCAGAGGAGTTAGCTGTGTTAGTCTGTAGTTGCAAAATAGTAAAGAGTCTGGTCACACCTTTAAGACTAGGGCTTTTTTTCTGGAGAAAGAGGTGGGGGAACTCTCACCCAGGGCAACTCCTGGGAGGAGGTGATGGGGCTGTCACGACATGCGCGTGTGTGCGCACGTGCTCCTGGGACTGCATGATCATATCACTTCCGGGAAGTGACATCATCATGCAGGCCGTGGCCACCCTGGGAGTGCTCCTGTGCTCCATGGTGTGTGTGTGTGTGTTCTGATTTGGCCTGGATAAGGCTAAATTCAGCCCGGATCTGGCCTGAATCGGCCCGGAACAGGCCGCTCTGCCACGGAGGAGCACTCCCCTGCCCAGCAGTGGCCAGATCTGGGCCATTTCAAGCCCAAATTGAGCAAAAACGGGTCCAAAATGGCCCGGATCAGCCTGGAACAGGCTGCTGCCACATGGGGAGCACTCCCCCATCTGGCAGTGGCCTGATCCTGCCCATTTTGGGCCCGATTCTGGCTGTTTCGGGCCCAATCCTGGCCATTTGGGGCCAGAATTGGGCCCAAAATGGCTGAAGGGGCCCAAAATGGCCAGGATCAGATGACTGTTGAACGGGGGAGTGTTCCCTTGCCCGGAAGAGAGCTAATCCTGGCCGTTTTAGGCCTGATCCTGGCCATTTCGGGCCCGATCCTGGACTTTTGGGGCCAGAATTGGGACCAAAATGGCTGAAAGGGGCAAAAAATGGCCAGGATCGGGCTGCTGCCAGGCAGGGGAGTGTTCCTCCAACTGGCAGAGACTCTATCCTGGCTGTTTTGGGACTGATCCTGGCCATTTTGGGCCTGAATTGGGACCAAAATGGCCGAAAGGGACCCAAAATGGCCTGGATCGGGCTGTTGCTGGGCGGGGGAGTGTTCCCCTGCAAGTCAGAGGCCCGAACCTGGCCGTTTCGGGCCTGATCCTGGCCATTTCGGGCCTGAAATGGGTCCAAAATGGCTCTGAAATGCCTGGATTGGGGTCAAAATGGCCTGGAATGGGTTGCTGCCAGGTGGGGGAACCTTCCCCCGCCTGGCGCCGACCTGCTCCTGGCCGTTTCTGCTGCAATCATGGCCGTTTCGGGCCCTAAACGGGCTCATTATTGCTGAAATGGCGCAGATCGGGGCCAAAATGGCCTAAAATGGGCTGCTGCCGGGCAGGGGGACCAGCAGCAGCCCTATCCAGGCCCAAATGTGCCCAAAATGGCCAAAACAGGCCATTTAAAAAATACCCATGTGACACCAGTCATGTGGGTATTTTAAAGAGGTGCCGGAACGCCCTGAGACTAACCAGCTTTATTGTGGCATATGCTTTCAAGAACCACAGTTCTCTTTGTCAGATGCATCTGATGAAAAGAGCTGCGGTTCTCGAAAGCTGACAATGCATCTGACGAAGAGAGCTGTGGTTCTTGAAAGCTGATGATGCATCTGATAAAGAGAGCTGCGGTTCTCAAAAGCTGATGATCCATCCGACAAAGAGAGCTGCGGTTCTCAAAAGCTAATGCTACAATAAAGTTGGCTTGTCTTAAAGGTGCTACTGGACTCTTTACTATTTTACCAGGAAATGCCCTTGTTGTCTGGCACTTGCCCATGGTTAAATCACTGACTGTATTTTGTCCTGGTTTTTGTCTTTTGAAATTCTTTAGTTTCTTTACCAAGGTCTCACAAAGTGGGGAATGGAAGCACTTTGTCCGTAGAGCAGGGGTGGGCAAATTGCGGCCCGCGGACCACATGCGGCCCGCTACAGAGTTTTTTGTGGCCCACCAAGATAGTCAGAAAAATCCGCCTTGAACCGAGATTTCCTTCCCGTGCGCGATATGAAATTAGCACAATAAATAAATTGAATAAAACTACCACTGTTTAATTTAATTTATATTTATTGATTTTTATTATACAATTTTCTGAAATGCAAAGTTAACTAATGAATGCAATCATTTTAAAAGGTGCGGCCCTCCGCTAACCTCCACTCCCACAAAGTGGCCCCCGAGCCAAAACAATTGCCCACCCCTGCCGTAGAGCCATGAATGGAAAGGCACGCACGGGAACACTCAGAGTGGTTCACACGCGGTAGCTAGCTTGGTAGATTTTGGAAGGGGTCCGTGGCTCAGTGGCAAAGCTAGAGACTGGCTCGAGAGGGGCTTAGGTTCTGGACCTTGTGGCGAGTTTGTGGGGGCTCGCCCTCAGCCAGGGCTTCCGGTGCCTGAGAACCAGCATCCCCCCGTAGACCCCGAGTGTCAGCTGGGCCGGCCTGTGCAGCCCAGCCCTGAGAAGTCTCACCCCAGCCCTGTCAGGCAGCATCGAGGTTTGGCTGGCCAAATTCCAAAATGTCACACTTTTCGGAATGCCTCTGTGCCCCCACCAATAACTGCTGCATATTTTAAAATCCCGCATACAAGCCCGTCTTCACCTGAGGCGTAAAACCAAAAGAAGCCGTTTGGAAACTGGAGACTGCCCAGGGGGGCTCTGGCCCTCCCAGTCCCTGCCCCCCCCCCCCAGTCCTGACCTGATAAATCACCCGTGACCCTTGGAAGCCCTGACCCCCACACAAGGAGGGGTTTGGCTGCAACTTGAGAGAAAAGGTAATGAAGGCAACCCTGGAGCGAATTTATAGGCGTCTGAATGGCCTTCTGGCCTTGCCAGGAATGAATAATGAAATTTCAGGAGAAGCCCTTCGTGAGCCTTTCGCCGGCCAGGGCTTCATTTACGGTCTCTTCCGTCCGACAGGCCGTGTGTCTGTCACAGGGAAGTCTCTCTTTGGGATCACGGTAGCCGTGTCATTGGCAGGAGGGACCAGGTCCTCTTAGGCACGATAACCAGATCCGTCTACTTGAGACTTTACTAACCTGCCTTTCCTAAAAGCTTAATGCGGCAGGTTGTATTTTAAACAAGAGCTCTTGCCTTCTGCCACGAGTGCAAATGCTGTAAGCCCTATCTCTACAGTGTAGAATCAAGTAGGGCACCTGGCTGGGGCTCGGTTTCATTGCTTTGCACCATCCAGCTTGAAGCCCTGGCAATTGCAAAAGAGCTTCTGGCGCTGAGGTCCCGTGGGCTTTGATTCACATTCAGCCCTGCTTGGAGCGGGAAGAAGACGACTCTTGCCTCTTGAGAGTTTCTGGAGTGGGAAGTCTGAGAGAGAAGACCGGATAGCAAGAGGAGGAAGGACGTAGCAGTTGAATCTTATGTGTGTGGGACATTCAGTCTACCTGGCACTGTACTGAGTAACCCAAGCGAACCCAAGCTCACACTTTTGAGAATCACAGGCATAAGCTTTCGAGAAACACAGCTCTCTTCGTCAGATGTATCTGACGAAGAGAGCTGTAGTTCTCGAAAGCTTATGCCTCAATGAAGTTGGTTAGTCTTAAAGGTGCTACTGGACTCTTTACTATTTTGCGTCTACAGACTAGCACGGCTGACTCTTCAGACTCCAAACAATGGCCACAGTGAGTTCCCTGCAACTGGAAGGGCTGCTCGTCCGTTCCACCCAGCCTCCGCAGCATGGCTGGGTCATGAAACCCTGCACCCCGTCCCGTGGGAAGAGGCGGTCAGGGTTTTTTTCGCACTCTGGGTCCAAGACAACCGCCGGAAGGGGCTGCTTGGGTTGGATTCTGGGGGCATTTGAATCTCCCACTCCAGCAGCCTCCCTCCACCCCACTGAGAGAGATTCAGGTGGAGAAGCAAAGGCAGGGGGGACGACACCTGGGGCAGGCGGAGAGATGTGGTGGGGCAGGCAGGCCGCTGTCGGGCCCTCTGGATCGGGGTTCACTGCCCGGCCTTGCTGGGTCCTGCTCTTGGGGCTCTTTCCTGCTGGGAATCCAGAGAGAACTGCTTCCGTGGGGCTTGAGGGTTCGAGCAAGAGGGCGAGTAGCAGCTCCCACGGGACCCAGGGGCAACGGGCAACGTTCTGTTGCTGCCTGCCTTGAGCTTTGGTTAGCGGGCAGAAGAGACCCACCCTGTTTCGCGCAAGAGGGTCAGCCCGGCCAGTTTCCAGGGACAGGATTGCGGAGCAGCTCCCTTGGGGGAAGAAGAGGCTTCTGGGAGGCACAAAGACCCAGGAAGCGCACGGGGTGTGTGCGCCAAGGGCGGCTTCATGCACGAAAGCAGCCTCCATGTGACGCCCGTCGCTGCAAGACATCCAGCCCCCAATTCAAGTTGTCACTTCTTGACAGCCTGCCGGAGATTATTCACTTTGTCTTCACAATGGGAGACATTTTTTTTCAACCAAAGCACAGTTACCCTTTTATTCCCCCCCCCCCAGGATTATGCTTAATTATTTTCTGCTCTCCTCTTCCTCCTTCTCCTGTTTAAGATCCGCCCCCCCCCCATCTGATTTTCTGGGCCTCCCAACTCGCTGGATCGGGCACTCGAAAATGGCCAGTCCAGATCATGTGTTGGGTCCCCCTGGGAATGACCCTGGTTGACCATCACTGCATGCCTGGATGGGCACCCGAAGCCTTGGGGGTTCCTTCGCTTGGCGGTCTCCTCATCAGTTTGGAAGAAACACTGCCAGAGATGCAGAGCGGCATTTGATTTCGACAGCCTCTCTGTCTCGAGAAGTCAGCTGCCCCTTTGGACTCTCTCCTTCCTTCGGAGCTGGCAGGCTTTCCCCACGTGCCGATCCTGCCCAGCGACCCAGGCCCCTTCCTGTCCACTGCCACATGCCAGGGCTTCCGCCTGCAAGGCTCACGGTCTGATGCCCCCTAGGAGGCAGGTGGGTCAAGCCCTGGAACCTCTTGCCTTTTCAGTTCGAGAGAACAAACGGAAGGTGGTTTTTATCAGTTTTGACAGTGCCACAGCAACTACTCTGCCCGTGCTCAGAGGCCCTCTCACCTCTGGTTACTTCTTTAACCACATTGGTGGCATATCGACCCCTTCCTTCATTCAACAAGCTAAGCTGGTACCAGATGTATCCTGACCTTATGAAGCCAGCTAGGCCGACAGACAGAAAGATGGACCTGCTGCCCCTCCCCAAGCCCAAGCCACAACAGGCTACGGGGATCTCTAGCACGGCTCACAGCCCCTTTGATTGGATTTTGAAGGAAGACCCATGCAGAGCGTGCCGCAGTAGTCTCGCGTTGACGTCACCGTGGCATGGATCCAGGCGGCCAGATTGGCTGTGCCAACGCAGGGAGGTATTTTCCAAGCTAACCTGAGTTTCAAGGTGGTCTTTTTTGCAGCGAGTGGTTCGGAGAGCGAGACAGAGAGCTGGGTGCCGTCTGGATATCGATGATACCCAATTCCAAGGCTACAAATGATTTCTTCTAACGGTTGGATAAAGTGAAGGATAAGATTGCACGCTGTGCGACGCCACAAAATAGTTTCCACACTGAAGATAGCTGGTCTCCAACAGCAACTCTTCCATTCAACAGGGAGTGTTTTAACCCAGTTGACGGCATATCCTGATACCCACTTTTAACTCCAAAACCTTAACGGGATGGTATGGTCTACCGTATAAAAGGCTGCAGAGAGGTCCCAGAGGATGGCCTTCAGACGGAGCTCATCCACTAAAGCCACCAGAGCCGTCTCCGTCCCATAGCCTGGCCTGAAACCAGGCTGAAAAGGGTCCGAAGCACCAGAGTTATCCCAGAAGACCTGGAGTTGGTCCACTACTGCTCTCTCAATCACCTCCCTTAGGAAGGGCAGATTTGAGTCTGGAAGATAAGTCATGACATCACTTTTGTCGGTGTTTTTAAGTAGTGCGTGTATAACTGCCTCTTTGTGTGGCCGAGGGAAGGCAACTCGAGTTAGTGGCTGATTTATGATAGACATTAAAGACTCATTTATGTGGCCTTTACATGTTTTTAGCAGCCAAAATGAGCAAGGATTCATTGGACTTTACAGATCTCAGAATTTTGTCAATATCCAGCACAGCAACTGGGTCAAAATGGTCCATAAGGGGACCAGTTGGTATATTAAACGTTTCTTCTGCCTCACCTAAACTACAGGTGGCACCCAAATCAGAGGGTATCAGAGGAGAGCCAGTTTGGTGTAGTGGTCAAGAGAGGCAGGACTCTAATCTGGAGAGCCGGGTTTGATTCCCCACTCCTCTGCTTGAAGCCAGCTGGGTGACCTTGGGCTAGTCACAGCTCTCTCAGAGCTCTCTCAGCCCTGCCCACCTTACAAGGTGTTTGCTGTTGTGGTGGGGATAATAATGACATACTTTGTACACCCCTCTGAGAGGGCATTAAGTTGTCTTGAAGGGCAGTATATAAAACGAATGTTGTTGTTATTTGTGGTATTTTATCAGCAAATTTTTTTTGCTAAGGTGTCATAGAATCATAGGGGTGGAAGGGACCTCTAGGGTCATCTAGTTCAACCCTCTGCACAATGCAGGAACTTCACAACTACCCCCCCCACACACACACACAGACCCAGTGACCTCTGCTCCATGCCCAGCGAATGTCAAAACTAATTGTCTGTTCCTGAACCAGCTTTAGGAGCCAGGAGATGTCATGATACCTTAAATAATTTGAATAGTCGTGAAATAGCTGATGCAATTGTGGCAGAGAAATAATATTTCTTTGCGACTGTCACTGCTGCTTCAGAGTTCTTCCAATGGGCTCCATCTCACGCTTTATGAGACTCGGCCCGACATCTTCCAGCCCTCTTTAGGTCCTCCAAAGTCACAAGGCGGCTTCTGCTGATACGGGCCATCTTTGATAAGTCCCACCCCCGTATCTCCCAATGCACTGGAGTCGTACATTCACCCCTGATGTGGCTTCAAGTAAAGATTGCCCCCACAGGCACAAAGACAGTTCCTCCCGTTCAACATGCTAGTGGGCACAGCAAAACCATACAACAGTCCAAGGCGGCAGTCGTGATGCAGTAATGTACATGTTGTCCAACAGGTGGTGTTTCTATGCCAGGTGTTTGTGGTCTCCAGGCATGTAACTGGTGGCGCTCTCCTCTTCCACCGTGGGGGACCTTCTTCCACTTGGGACGTGAAATGGCTGGGCCCTGGCTGTGTGGCCCAGGCTAAGAGCCGTGGACCAAGAGCACCTCTGCTCTTGTCCTTTGGCTCCTGCCTCTGACAAAACAGTCAAGAGTCCAGTAGCACCTTTAAGACTAACCAACTTGGTTGTTGCATAAGCTTAATAATAATAACTTTCGATTTATATCCCGCCCTTCAGGACAACTTAATGCCCACTCAGAGCAGTTTACAAAGTATGTTATTATTACCCCCACAACAGCAATCCCCCTGTGAGGTGGGTGGGGCTGTGAGAGCTCTGAGAGAGCTGTGACTAGCCCAAGGTCACCCAGCTAGCTTCAAGTGGAGGAGGGGGGAATCAAACCCGGCTCTCCGGATTAGAGTCCACTACACCAAGCTGGCTTTTGAGAACCACAGCTCTCTTGGTCAGCTCTTTGTAGCCAAAGAAAGGGCAGTCCTTTCTCACTTGGAGCAAACGCAGCGGAGGCAGGACCCCTGGGGCATATGCTGCCTGGGCCCCAGCAGTCCTCAAGATCCCGAAGTCCTCCAGCTCCGGCAGCCGCGTGTGCATCAGATTTTCAGCAGCGGACCCGGATGCCAATAATTCACCCGATTTCGGTGCCATTTCCCTGAAGCGATCCTTTGCTTCCTTTGTCCTCCGAAGGCCCAACTGCCTCTCCAGCTGCTTTGCTGCCCCCGATATATTTGAAGAAATGCTTCTGGTCTGCCTTGATGTTTTTAGCAACCCGCTCCCCAAAGTCTCTTTTTGCGCCTCTTGGACGTATGATGCCAGAAGCCGAGCGCCGGGGCTGGAAGCGCCGCCCGGGTTGCCCGGCTCCTCCCAGGCCCCCTTCCCAGCGCCGGCTCTTTCCTTCGGGGCTGCGAAGCGCCGCGTCCCCTTGCGCAGCCCGGCCAGGCTCTGCGCCCCCCACCCCACCGCCACGGGTCCGGTGACCCCATGAAGCTCCGGCCCTGGGACGCGAGCGGGTCTCTCGGGCGCGCCCGGGCCCGCGTCCCGCGCTCTCCCCCCCGCGGCACTTTGCCCGTGGCCCGCCCGCCCCCTCGACGCTGCCCAGGCTCGGAACGGAGCGCTTCCCGCCGCCCGCTGGCAGGCGAGGGGGCGAGGGAGGGGCGCCGCAGCCCGCCCGACGGCCCCGCTCGCCTGCGGCTCTGCTCGGCCTCGCCTAGTTCGGCTTCCCGAGCAGAGGGCCACGCGGCAGGGGACGCGCGCTACGGGGCTGGGCGGGCGGACTCGGGCCCGGGGGCGGCTTGCGGCAGCCACCCGGCTCCGGACCCCCGAAGGCTCCGGGGCCGACTGTCCGCCGCGCCCCTCCCCTCCAGCCGGGCCAAGCGGAGCCCGGGCGCGCCACCCCGCCGGGCCAAGCCCGCGATCCGGGACGGGGCGGCCCAGTTGCGCCCCCGGCCCGGCTCCGGCGGGGCTCTGCTGGCGACGCCCGGAGGCGGAGGGAGGCCGGCCAAGCCCCGCCCGCCCAGCCGCCGCCGCCGCCAGGGGCCTATTTCAAGGCGCGCCCAGGCCCTGCAGCCCGGCCCGGCCCGGCCCCGAAGGACGCGCCGGCAGACGCCGCCTCTGCGCTCGCCCGGCCGGGAGACGAGCGGCGCCAGCGGCCGTCGAGGGCGCCCGGGGCTTCTGGGCCGGCCACCCGGCGGGCGGCTCCCTTGGCTGCCGGGCAGAGGGGGGCTCGAAGCAGCGCGTTGCCTTCGGCGGCGAGGGAGGCGGCCTCGGGGGCGTCCCGATGGGCCGGCGGCGAAGCGGGCACGACGCGCCCGGCGGCGGCGGCTCCGGACGGGCCTCGACAGTCGCGCGACCCACCGCAGTTGGCGGCCCCGATGGCGGCTGACGGGAAGCGCGGCCGGCGCCGGCGGGGCCACTAGACGGACGCGGACGTTCAGCGCAGGTGCCCCTTAGCGGATGGGCCTCCGTTTCTCCGGAAGAATTCGCTGTTCAGACGCCATCTATTTTTTAGGTTTATTATTATTACTTACAGAGAACCCTGGAAATTGCAACAGTTCTCACCTCATTTAAACGACTGCTGTGGACCCCCCTCCTTGCCCCCCCCCGATCTGTAGATGATTTCCATTAGCAATTTAGCAGCAGGAGCCAAGTCTTCTCTGCAGATTCCCTCCTGGCTGTGGGTCTCCTTAACCGAGTGAGCCTCCAAGGGCTGATTTGGTCCCTTTTGTGGCAAGAAAAACCCAAAGCCCCTCCGTCAGACCCCCCCCCTTTCTCCCTTGGTGCCCGCAGAGGCAAGCCCAGATGGGAGCTCTGGGCAAGGGGCGCTGGGCCGGAGGGGGGCTGCTCTCCGCTGGGCCCACCCACAAATCTTCTGGGCTGGTTGTGAAGCATCTACCTCCAGAGGCAAGAGCATCGCCTGGTCGCGTTTTCTGGGCCCTCGAGAGGGACGCCTCTCCTCTGGTAAGGTGCTCTGAGCCAGGCAAGAAGACTTGGCTAGAGTGGCCACTGCTTGGAGAACACATTAAGCCTGCATTAAGGGGGAAAGGGGCTTTTCTCCAGGGCTGTTGGCACCCCTACGCCAGGTGGTCCTGGGTGACTGGCCTGAGAGGGAGGGATCTCACTGGTTTCAAACCTCTTTGCTTTTAAAATTGGGCTTTCTCCGCTGCAAGCCCTATTAAAAAGGGCTTGGGGAAGCCCTGCGGTGGAGAATACAGGTCGCTTCATTCGTTTGGGGTGGGCAGCCGTGTGGGTCTGCAGTAGAAGAGCAAGATAGGGGTCCAGGGGCACCTTAGAGACCAACCAGATTTCCCAGGTATGAGCTTTTGAGAGAGATCTGCCGGGTCCTTAAGATGCTCCTGGTCTCTTCTGTACAATCTGTGGGCATGAGAAGTTTAGCACGGGGCTGCTGCCTACGGACGGAGCGGCTTCTGACTGTTGTCTTCCTCTCTCACTGAGTGTCTTTTTTCAAACCATCCTCTCCCCCCACCCCCCCAGACCTGTCAGGATCGGAATGCCGTCTGGAAGTGGCATACTCCTGGCCGAAGTTCTCCAGCGCACACCCCTGGCATCTCCCCCCACCCCCTGAAGACCCGGCAAGGCAAAGGGGGATGGCAGGACTCCGCATACCGGGCAGAATTCTTCCGGCGCTCTGGCAGCCAGCTCGACCGCCTCTTTCTCTGCACATGAGGACTTCGCTGTGGGATTTTTTTTGCAAATTGAGCTGTTTTTAAGCAAAGCGGGAGGACGAGACAGGAAGGGAAGCGCACTTTCCTACGGAGGAAAATGCCAGGAATTACATGCTGGTTTTTAGCTTTGCACTGATTTATTACTGTATTTTTTTTTTGCCTGAAGAATTTGGGCTGCATCCGTGGCTTGGGACCCTGGAAGAAAGCCGTTGTGTCCACGTAAAATTGCTGAGTAACTTCCCCACCCCCACCCTGCCAGGCATTCACGTTTTGCCCTCGGAGGGAATGCCCTTTGCCACTCCTCTGCTGAGAAGCCAGCGATTCCATCACTTCTTGCCGCCTTTCCTTTCGCCAGCCTCCCCTTTCTCCATCCCTCTTTCCCTTTCTGCTGCTTCTCCCCCTCCCCTCCCCTCCCCTCCCTTGGCACAAGCCTTGTGGCCCCCCCCGTTCTGCCTCCCCCTTCCGCCGCCTTTCCTTCTGCCCTGTGCTGCCTCTTCTCCCTGCTTCCACCCCTCTTCTCTGGCCACTGGTCCTTCCCTTTGGCCTTCCCTGCCGTGAGCCTCTCTGGCCCTCCTGCTCCTCTGCTCTTGTCCCCGCCTCTCCTCCTTGGTCGCCTCCCTTAAATTCCCCTCCTCCTCCTCCTCTCGGCCCCCTCCACTGCTGCTCCCCCACCCCTTCCCTCTCTCTGCCACCCCTCCTGTCCTCCCGCTCTTCTCTCTTCTCTGCCTGGGTGGTCTGGCAAAGTGTTCCCTGTCCCCCCTCCTTTCCCTCCGATGGCTCTAGTGGTGACCCCCTGGCAGGAGGGGCTGCCTGGGGCTCCCCCGGGCCTCCCACTTCCTCCCCCTGCTGCCGGGGCTCCCGAGCCAGGGGGAGCCGCCACCGCTGGGGGCGAGAGCAAGGCCTCTCAGGCCACGGTGGACTGCATGGTGTGCGGGGACAAGGCCAGCGGGAAGCACTACGGGCAGTTCACCTGCGAAGGATGCAAGAGTTTCTTCAAGCGCTCCGTGCGCCGGAACCTGAGCTACACCTGCCGAGCCAGCCGCCAGTGCCCTGTGGACCAGCACCACCGCAACCAGTGCCAGCACTGCCGCCTCACCAAGTGCCTCAAGGTCGGCATGCGCCGTGAAGGTGAGTGGCAGGAGCAAGGGCCCCCGAGCGCCCCTGCCTTGCCCCTGCCGGCTGGCTGACTTGCTTCCTTTTCTCTCCGAGGCAGTCTCTTCCTTTCTCCTCCTTTTCCTCTCTTTCATCAAGGAAGCTTTCCTGAGCTCCTCTGGGTTCGTTCCCTGTCCTAATGAGAGCCTTGTGGGGTAGGCCACACACTGTTTCCCCTCATTTCGTGACTCTCCTCCTCGCTTTCCGATCTTTGGCCTCTTGCTTGTCCTGTTTCCACCTGTTTCCAGCCAGTTTGTTTTTTCTTCCTGCTCACCCCATTTCTTCCCTTGTTCTCCCTCTTTGTCTCTATTTTAATTGAATATTAAAATTTCCACTTCTTCTTTTCCCATCGTTAGCAAATCCCCCCTTCCATTTTCCGGCTTGCCGCCTTGCTCTTTCCTCTCGCATGTCCTCCCCGTTCTCTTCTGGGTCCTGCTCTTTCTCTCTCTCCCCGCTTTCACCTTCCTCCTCCTCAGGTTTCCCACATCCCTCCTCTTGAGCTTCCAGGTCTGCCTTGACGTTTTGGATTCCGGGGGTGTGTGATATGGTCCCCCATTTTCCAACTGCCCTTTCCGTTCCCTTCCTCCGATACCATCTCCCATTGCGAACGGAGAATCCGTCCTTCTTTTTTAGCAGCGTTGAAGGCGGGGATGAGGCTTGAGTTCCTGGTACCCTGGCAGGGCACCCTCGGCTCACTGATGCCTCTGCTCCTGGGTTCGGTAGGTTCGACTAGTGCTTGAAGAACCTGCCAAATCCATTTGGTTAGAGATGACAGATGGGCAAAAATAAGTGATGGTTTGCACCCAGGTCAAAGTGCACTTTGTCTAGAGATTGGGGGGCAGAGGGTTTCCAAAGTACACAGGCCGTTGCACCGTTTTCAGTTCTGCAGGTTGTTAACGTGTTTTAACTTCTTAAACAATATTGAGACCCAGCGCCATGCAAAGAGATGCCTCTCTGCCGCCGAGCTCTCTGAGCAACGGTGGTTCTCTCTCTCCAGCCTGCTGCCTTCGGCCAGGCCCCTGGACTGCCCCTTTCTGGCCGAGGCTCACTGGAGGGGACGCCTTGTCTAAACTTCACTCCTCCTGTGCTCCATGCCTGCCCTGTCCTGGATCAGTTCTCTGCAGGGCTTCTTCTCGGTTTCCTCGCACTGTCCTTTGTCATAGAGATGGGGGCTTTTGCTCTTGCTTGTGGCTGGGAGATTCTGCACAGCAATTCAGTGGGGCCAGTGGCTGTCTTCATGCCCTGCACGTGGCTCTCCGGGGAGTGCCGAGATGGTCCTGGTGGGAGGGGGAACCTGCTGGGCTAGAGGCGGCCGAGTGCAGCGGTTGCGCTAGTGGACGGTTGGACCAGAATCTGGGAGTCTCGGCTTCAAATCCCCACTTGCCATGAAGTTCACTGGTGGCCTAGAGCTAGTCACTCTTTCTCAGGCTCATGTGTCCTGACAACAACCTTGTCAGGTAGAACGGAGGAGGACAAAACTTCTTGGATCAGAGGCTGTGTTAAAACATGCGAGGTGGATAGAAATCGATCCATGTCTTTGGTCTGCTGTTGCTTTCTTAACTGTGGAATGAGGAACAGAAAGAAAACAGACTCCTGAGCCAAACTCTAGTCTCAAGTCATGTCTGCCTACCTGGAATTAACTTCCATCCAATGGAAGGGACCTCTGGGTGGAGAGTGAACGGAGGACCGGTCGGATGGGACTTGCCCCCAGCCTTCCCCCATTCCCTGTTGTTCCAGCAGCTGCTGTGAAACGGGGGGGGGGGAAATCCGGGGGGGGGGGTCACCTATTTGCCTCTTCCACGATGTGCACTCAGCGGATGGGGCAAGGTCCATCCCATGAGCACACCTGTGCCTTTAGAGGGGCTCCTTAAATCCCGGCAGAGGCCTGGGAGGCCAGGCACACGCCCCAGCCACTCGCCCCCAGTCTTCAAGGCTACTGCCTGGGCCTGCTTCGGCCTCTGAGCAGCCTGCAGCGGTGCTCGCCCCCAGAGCTTCCCCCTCTCATCCTGCTGGGCTCTGGCTGAAGGGGGGTGGGCCAGGGGGCGCGTGTCGGCCTCCTCTTGGTGCTGATTGTCTCTCTCCCTCTCCTCAGCTGTCCAGCGGGGCCGCATGGCACATACTCAGCCCAGCCTGGGCCAGTACCCCCTGGGTAACGGAGACCCCTACAGCTGCCCCTCCTACCTGACGGGCTTCATCTCGCTGCTGCTGAGGGCTGAGCCGTACCCGACCTCCCGCTACGGGGCCCAGTGCCTGCAGCCAGGCAACATCATGGGCATCGAGAACATCTGTGAGATGGCCGCCCGCCTGCTCTTCAGCGCCATTGAGTGGGCCAAGAACATCCCCTTCTTCCCTGACTTCCAGCTGGCGGACCAGGTCTGCCTGCTGCGCATGACGTGGAGCGAGCTTTTCGTCCTCAACGCAGCTCAGTGTGCCTTGCCTGTCCACGTGGCCCCCCTCCTGGCCGCTGCCGGGATCCACGCCTCGCCCATGTCCGCCGACAGAGTGGTGGCCTTCATGGACCACATCCGGGTCTTCCAGGAGCAAGTGGAGAAGCTGAAGGCGCTGCACGTCGACTCGGCCGAATATTCCTGCCTCAAGGCCATCGCGCTCTTCACCCCGGGTGAGTCACTGGACGCTGCGTGCTGCCCAGTGGGGCCTGGCCAGAGCTGGGGAGGACGGAACCGGAAACAGGAGAGCAGTGGGAAAGGGCAAGAAGAAGGGCCGCGTCAGGAAGCCCCAGGTCTGCCTCTGTGCCAGTCCAAAGCACATGGGAAGCCATGCACTGCACCGGGAGGGGCGTGCGTGTGTGTGTTTGCACCCCCTGCCTTCTGCTGAGGAAAATGCCTCTCCTCTTTCTCGGAGGGGTGTGCGTGTGTGGCTTGAAAAGAGGCAAATGTGTTTGCAGGGTGGCAAGCTCGGGTGTATGAACCCTGAAAGCCCTCTTGGGTAACCGGGTTTTAACTCAACAACGTGACTGTTTTGACTTCTATGTATTTATTGTGGTTTGAATGGTTTTATTGTTACTATAGTGTTGTGACCAGCCCTGAGCTTTCAGGGAGGGTGGGTAAAAATCAATTAAATTAAACTTTTTCCAGTGTGCCCCCACCCCCGCTCTGCTATTGGCTCTGCCCCCTCCGTGAAGACGGGATGCTGCAGTAGACTGACTCAGCCCCTTGGTCCATCGAGGCCGGGCTAGACTCCTCGGAGTGTGGTCTCAGGCGGAGGAGAAGGGTCTTTCCCCTCACCTGTTGCCTGGTCCTTTTTTAATGATGGGCGACTGAATCGGGGACATGCTGCCTGCCAAGCAGAGGTTCTCCCAGTGAACCACGGCCCCTCCTTCCTCTGACCCACGACACGGGAAGCTTTGCCCTTGCTCTGCATTGGCTTTGTGACCTTCTCATGCAACCAAATCAGACTGTCTTGTAGTGTCAAGTTGTCATTTTGTTGGGGACACGATCCCTGATCGGTTGGGGTTTCAAAAATGGCTCCACCAAGCAGCTGCAGATTAGACAGTGAAGGAGCTGAGAAAGAGGCGATGGGAGTCGAGGGATTGGGAGGGGAATGTGCCCCCCCTTGCCAAAAGCACAACATTCGCATCAAAGGCAATTCCATGCCAAAATCTACGGATCTCTTTATGCCTTCGCGTTAAGATATTTTCTTCTCTGGTTCAGTGTCAGGTGTTTTGAGCTGGGGGTGGGGGAGCAAATCTTATTTTCTGAAATCACTCGTGAGCAACTCTCAGAAGCAGAAATTGTCGGAGGGGCAGAGCAGGAACAGGAGTAGAGTTGGTCCTAACAGATTCTGACAGAACAAGAAAATTCTGCACAGGTACTCAGCCAAGGCGATTCCGTTTCAGAAATATTTTATAATAATCCCGGGGAAGTCTGGCATGACCAGATCGATCGCGGGCATCCTTCTCCAGTCGGAATCATTCTTTTGGGAATTCAGGTGTATGTGGGCATGCACGTGTGCATTACGCACACAAAATCCTGCTTATGGCCCCGATGGCATGATCAGCTAGCTCCAGGCTGTGTTTGAGTTTGGAGCAAGCCCCTCTGTTTGTGCAGAACCCCCACAGGTCCCCACACACCTGAATTCCAGCTGGAGTGGGACGTCGGACCTCATGTCAAGGATTTTTAACAGGACGAATGAATGAAGCTGCCATATCCCGAATCAGACCCTCGGTCCATCGAAGTCAGTATTAGCAGAAAAGAACAAGGGTCCAGGCGCCCCCATGAGACTCACAAAATTTGTGGAAGGGGATGAGGTTTTGTGAGCCACAGCTCACTTCTTCAGTAGGAAAGAGCAAGAGTCCAGGAGCCCCTATAAGACTCACAAAATGTGTGGAAGGGGATGAGCTTTTGTGAGCCACAGCTCACTTCTTCAGTAGGAAAGAGCAAGAGTCCAGGAGCCCCTATAAGACTCACAAAATGTGTGGCAGGGGATGAGCTTTGTGAGCCACAGCTCACTTCTTCAGTAGGAAAGAGCAAGAGTCCAGGAGCCCCTATAAGACTCACAAAATGTGTGGCAGGGGATAAGCTTTGTGAGCCACAGCTCACTTCTTCAGTAGGAAAGAGCAAGAGTCCAGGAGCCCCTATAAGACTCACAAAATGTGTGGCAGGGGATGAGCTTTTGTGAGCCACAGCTCACTTCTTCAGTAGGAAAGAGCAAGAGCCCAGGAGCCCCTATAAGACTCACAGAATTTGTGGTAAGGCAGGGTAGCTTTCGTGAGCCACAGCTCACTTCTTCCGTCCTCGGCCTTGTCTGCTCAGACTGGCAGCTGCTCTCCAGGGTCTCGGGCTGAAGTCTGTCACGTCACCTCCTGCCCGGTCCTTTAACTGGCAATGCTGGGGATTGAACTGGGATCTTCTGCAAGCAAAGAAGATGCTCCGCCCCTGAGCCACAGCCCCTCAGTGCAACTAGATCGAGTTGTCTTGATGAACAAAGAGCTGTAGCTCGTGTGCTCAGCTGCATCTGTGCTCTGGAGCGAACACCATGGGGAGGACATGTGGCAAGCGCCACCATCTTGCTCTCCCATTGCCGGACCTCAAGCGTCCGGACCCAACTGCCATCTAGAGTTCTGCTGGAACGAGCTGAAGGGCTCCAGTTCAAGGGCAACGTCCACTTGTGACCTTCCAAAAAGGCACTCCCTTCCCTTCAAGACCAACAAGATTTCTAGAATATAAGCTTTGGAGAGTCAAAGCTCCCTTTACCAGATATCTGATGAAGGCAGCTTTGGCCTCTCCAGAGCTTGTACCCCTGGAGCTCTTGTTGGTCGTTAAGGAGCTGCCGGACCCGAATACAGACTCTCCGGACTTGAATCCGGACTCGCCCGAGCTTTTCTGCTCCAGTGTGGCAATGCAGGTTCCCTCCAGCAGGGGGAGTGAGCAGGCAGCTGTAGCTCCCTCTGCTGGCACAGACCAGAATTGCTGGCACAAGCGAGGGGAAAGGAGGGCCCTTTTCCTCTCTGATGGTGGCAGCTGGTACCCTCGGAGGCCTTCCCTTCGGTGACTGCTACTCAGGCGGCCCTGCGTTTAGACCCTCTTCGTCCAAGAGGCTTACAGTGGCACAGGCTCCGGCAGGCCTCCGAGGGAAAAGCCAGTTTGGTGTCGTGGTTAAGAGCGCGGGACTCTGATCTGGAGAGCCGGGTTTGATTCCCCACTCCTCCACTTGTAGCCGGCTGGGTGACCTTGGATCCGTCACAGCTCTTTCAGAGCTCTCTCAGCCCCACCCACCTCACAGGGATTGTCATGAGAATAATAATAACATAACGGTGATGGATGCAAAACGTGTACGTTTGTGGAGGAACGATACAGTATTTGGGAGCCTGAGAATTCACCAGCTACAAGATCCAGAGCAGTTAGCCATGTTAGTCTGTAGTCGCAAAATAGTAAAGAGTCCAGTGGCACCTTTAACATTGACCAACTTTATTGTAGCATAAGTTTTCGAGAACCACAGCTCTCTGTCAGATGCATCAGCAGCTTTTGAGAACCACAGCTCTCTTTGTCAGATGCATGCACCTATCTTAAAGGCGCTACTGGACTCTTTACTATCTTACCAGCTGCAAGCTGTCTATGGGCCAGCTGTGTAGGGCCTGTAAAGCTCTGAGTTCCAGTCCTGCCTGGAGCGTTTAAACCTGGTGGGTCTCTTCTTGCTTCTGTGGCAATGACAGGAGGCAGAGTTAACTAGGATGCAGCAGAATTCTGCCTTGATTCCCCTATAGTGGCTTCCTCCCTGCTCCTGCATCTGGCACCAATCCTTTAATGCCCCCATTTAGTCTCCCCCTCCACCCCGCTGTCCAGATGCTTCCAGGTGCAGGGCCCCCTCTTCTCCACTGCCCGCAGCCCTCCAGAGGTCTCCGGGGCTCCCCCTCTGGCTAAGAAAGCACAGCTGCCCTTGCAGGCTCCTCTGCGGCTGCTGCCGCCACTGCCCACGTGAAGAGCAGAAAGGCCTTTGGAACCTGGTGGGACCGGCTGACTGAACGGGCTGGGCCTGCTCCCTGCAGCCATGCAGCCTTTGGCCCGTATGAGGGGAGCTAGCGTAGATTCAGCGCGATCCACAGACTGCCCAAGGCGGTACAATGTGTGTCCAGTGGCACCCTAGAGACCAAGATGATCAGAGTGTCAGCTTGCCAGAGTCAGGGCGCCCTTCTTCAGATGCACCCCATACCAGGCGTCTGGAGTTGTGACTCTCCAAAGCTCACACCCTGGAAATCTTGTGGGTCTCGTCAGGTGCCACCAGACTCAAATCCTGCTGTTCTATTGCAGACCAACCCGGCTACCCACTAAGTGCCAGAGGAAGGCAAGGGGTACAAGAAACGCGTGCAGAGAGCGGGGTGGCAGAGGCGTTTCAGTGAGCCCCTTGGATGGGCTGCTCCGGTCTCCCCTCCCTGATCCCCAGATTCCGGTTTGCCACGCTGGATTCTAGTTCCCCAAAAGAGCCGTGAAATGGACAGAGCTCCTCTTCCAGGCTGACTCCCTGGGAAGGCCGTGGTCCCATTAGGTTGCAGCGCCACCCACTGCAGGACTTGGAGGCAGGGAATCCCCTTCGCAGCGACCCCCCCCCCGCAACACCCTGAGGCAGCTGTATGGGGGGGTGGGTGGGCAAAGGAGAATGGCTTCTTGTCTGCCTCTCCACGGCCTGCCCCTTGTTGGAGGGCAACTGCAACTCAGGAAAGGGCCGGGGCTCCGTGGCAGGGGTGGGGGGCTTGGCGGGCAGAAGGCTGCTGGTTCAGCAAACCACCTCTGTTAGTCTCTTGCCATGAAAACCCCGCCAGGGGTCGCAGTCAGCTGTGACTGTCTCTCTCCACCGCCACCAGTTAGCAGTGGGACAGGGCAAATAGTAAAAACGGGGGGGGGGTTGTGTTTGAAGGATGGACACCCTCCCCTTCTCTGTCCACACCTGGGACAGATCCAAGTCACTGGAAGGTAGTGGGAGGTTTAGCACCCCCTGTGGGGCCAACTGGGAAGGTTACCTTGGAGGCTGCAATTGCAAGCCTCCATGGTGGGAAAAGAGAGGAAGGGGCTGGCTACTTGAACCGTGGGGAGCCTGGCCCGGACCCCCAACCCCAAGAAGTCCCTCTGGACACACAAGAGATGCTCCATCAGTTCCATCCACAGCAGAGAGGTTGGCAGACGAAGCCGTGGGCAGTGGACGGGGCTGTCTTGTGCCACTGGCTGGACCTGGCACGGAGCCCGGGCTCACGGAGGCCCTCTGAGTTAGCCTTCCCAGCTCCAGAGGGTAGGTTATGTGTGTGTGTGGGGGGGGGGGGTGTCTTTACAGTCCCAGCCTGTGTCGCAGTTACAGACTTGATCCCCCCCCCCCCCCGTCACTGACCTACGCTTCCCATATACAAGCATCAGGCATTGATCACAGCCTTCTGCACAAACCTGCTCACCCCCCAGCCACCCCCAGTCCAGCCTCTCCGCCAAGACATGCAGCTGGCCATGCCTCAGCTCTCGTAATTTCTCACAGGGGAACATGCCAGGGCTCAGACCCCTTCCTCTCACCTGGGAGAATAATACCCGAACACCCCTGGCCACGTGCTGAGTGAGTTTCCTTTATCACAGTGACCCCCTCCCACTTCTGGTTGTACTGAACTGCTTCCTAAGGCAGGATTGGAGCCCAGTTTAGCTGCAGGACTGCTTGTTCGTAGGATCTCCTTCTCACAGGGCAGTCTCCAAACTGCATTAGGGCCTGGGCTTCTAGCTCCCTTGTCCTCAAACGTGTCCCTTGTGCCACCTTTTGCTCCCTGGCCAGTCTGGTCCCCTCTTGCTCCCTTGAAAGGACTCTGTCCCTCTGAGAGGTGGCTCTGTCTCCCCAACAGCCCTCTGCCCTCCAGTCCTCTTTTCCGGGATGGTTGGCGCTCCCCCTTGAGCCTTCGCTCCCAGGGAAATGCATCTGCTTGTGTGTGTCCCTGGTTTGTTTGTTTATTTATTACTTATTTGTGTTTTCTGTAGTCCGCCTTTCTCACTGAGACTCAAGGCAGATTACAGTGTGAGCCAGTACAGTCAGTTTCAATGACATTTCAATAACCAATGTAACAGAGTCTATAAACACAAATTTGCAAAGGTTGAAAACCAGCGGATACCTTGTACAGAGCTGAAACAGAGAATTAGCAGTTCTGATACATTAAACAACATGGAACTACCCGGTAGGATCATACCCAAAGCGACAGAGAGCGCATAGTAGCGCATGGTAGCGAAGTCTGTGGTCCCTGTCTCTCGACTGATGCATCCCTCTGAGACCACTTCGTTTCAGGTCGCCCCTGCCGCCTTCCTCCAGTCTCTCCTCCACTTTCCAATGGCAAGCTCCTTGGGGCAGGGACTGTCTTGTTTTGTGTATATCACCCTGTAAAGCTCCGCAGTGCGGCAACAGGGCAGGAAAGAGATGGAAGCTTAGCACAGTGATGGGGGAAGACGCTCGCCAACTCGCTGGAATACCAAACAACAACAATAATGATTTTTTTTTAAAAAAAGAGGTCCCACTTTCCAATACAGATAATTCTCAAAAGAGCAGTAACTGGGAAAGAAGGTCACAAGGCAGCCGAGCCCAGAGACTGCCTGCGATCGGCTACCAGGCTGTGGTAGGACCAGCAGTGGCACCTGCTCACACGGGGCTGTCCTGAGCATGGTGTGCTTGGCAAATACACAGCCTGCCTCTCCCCTTTTCTTCCACAAACTTAAGTCCTTCCCTCAAGTGCCCCATCCTTTCAACCCTTTGGTGGCCTACAGTGGAGAAGAGCTTTCAAGCCCGGGCTCTTGACGGCAACAGCCGGCAGCCCCTTCTTCCTGGCCGGGCTCAGTGTCTGCCTAACAGCCCCCCTGCGTTTGAAAAGCGGCACCCCCTGAATGGATGTGCTGCCAAGCCCCGTCGGGCCTGTCCGTGGGGGCTACATTCGTGGTCTGAATAGCCCTGGGACCCCTTCGTGAATTCTGAATTGGGGGGGGGGGAGCTTTGTGGGCCCTGCAAGAGGGAAGGGACCCGGCGCAGCTTGGAGCCTATTCAAGCCGAGAAGCATCAAGCTTGCCTTGATAATTCACTGGAGTGGAAACTGAGCTGGGGGTGTGCGGGAATTCTCAGCGTATGAGAAAAACGGGAAAGCGTGCTGGCTGCTTAATTCTTGCTTTTCAGCAATCCAGATTATGCCTTGGACTTCTGGGCTTTAGGGGTTAAAAAGCAAGATATGAAATAATTGGATTTGTCAGCTGTATTTATTTGTAGGATTCTTACCTTGTTTTCCAGCCAAGATTCAAAGTGGTGAATATATAAAAGTGTTAATGCCCCCCCCCCTCCATTAGAAACTAAAGGTCACAATCCAAAATTACAGAGCCAAGCAACAGAAAAAACAGGGCGCAGGGCTGCCAGGTGATTTGGGTCTGTCCCGTTCTTCAAAGGTTCAGCAGTAAAAAAGTTGGCTTCCCTTACAGGGTGGTCTTCTGTTGAACAGAAAATGAGAAGAAAATGGAATGGGGAGGGGGATTAGGAAGTCGTTCTGCGTGGTAATGTCATTTGAAGCAAAGTCCTAACATAGCAGTAAGGGCATACTAGACTCACTATATCCAAAGGAACAATTGATGACTACAATATGGGAAAGGGACACTCTTAGAAAAAAGACTGAATTATGGTTGTCCGGAAGTGGCACCCTCTCTGATTTTTACAGCATTTGTTGGAGAGAGAATGCAGGCTGAGAGAGTTATACAGAAATGGCAGACTGCTGTAGGCTATGTGGTTAACTCATGGACTTTTAAACTTCGTTAGGTTCACTCTTAAGTTTCAGAAGTATTTTGGAAAATGTTAAACCATTGGCATCTCTCGCCATGGAGACTGTCTGGAACGTGTAACAATTTGGATGGAAAATGTCGGTCCCGTAATAGATAAAACAGAATTTTGTCACATGCTGTGGGGTTGTACTGTATGCAGTGCCACTGGGGAACGATACTCACTGGGTGATCTCTCGGATTAGAAATAAGTTGTCTCAGTACCAAAAGTAAACAAGCTATCGCTGAGAATGTTTGGAAACAACAGGTTCTTCCTCAATATATTTATTTATTTAATTTATAGTTCGCTCTCCCTGTGAATGGGCTCAGAGTGGATTTACATCATAAGCACATAGATACAGAAAAAAGTTAAAACAATTAAAAATATTGGTAGCAATCATGAAAGTACAGCACTGAAACGGAAACAAGGTAGCTCATATTTGCACCCTACATGGCACCTTGAGCCCACGGGGCAGGGTGGATAAAACTCTGCCAGTGGAAGGGTGGGCATAAAGGAGGGGTGGGGGGTGGATGGATAGATAGAGAAACATAGGAACGTAGAGCTGGAAGGGATCCCAAGGGTAATCTAGTCCGACCCTCTGCACAGTGCAGGAAATCCACAGCTCTCTCCCCCAGAACTCCCCCAGTGACCCCTCCTCTGTGCCTAGAGGAAAGCAGAACACCTCCAGGATCCCCGGACAATCTGGTCTGGAGGGAAATTCCTTCCTGACCCCAAAGTGTCAACCGGTATTACCCTGGGCATGTAAGAATGGGCCACGAGAGCCTAACACCGTCTCAGCCCTTCCCGTCCTCCCGCTTCTGATTTGTGTACATTCATAATAAGCCAGGGATGGATGATTTAGGCTTACAGCTTTTACACAGATCTCAGGGTGTTAAAATTATATTTACACGGGAAAGCCGTGATGCAACACAGTGGGTTCTGTTTTGCACCATTAGACAGGAGGAAGTAAAATAGTAGAGTCCAGTAGCACCTGGTGCTACTGGACTCCTTACTGTTTTGCTACTACAGACTAACACGGCTTACTCCTCTGGATCTATGACCACAGGAGGAAGTGTGACTACAGTTAGAATATTAACTCGGAAAGGTGATGGGGTGTTTGTTGCCATTTGCATTTTATTTTCACTCTTAAATAATATGTAAAATACAACTAAATTATTACTTTTGTAATATCTGAAAAAGAAGAAGAAAGTATCCCTCAATGTCTAGTTTAGTTTCCAGAAGCGACTTCAGGTTCATCTTCGTTCTTCTGTGCCTCCACACATGGGACTGCGCAGGCGCAGGCCAGCCGCCGGAGAATTTTCTAGAGCTTCCAAGGCTCCGAAGGGGCCGTTTGTCGCGCGCCTCAGCGACCGTCTTCCCGCCCAAACGGTCACGTGATCCTACAGCGACCAACGGCCCCTTCCCTCAGTTCTCTTCTTGCCGCCGCTTGGAGAGAACGTGAGCTTCGTTGCTCTGTGCTTTTTTGTGCTTCGTGCTTTATTCTGACTGATTGCTTGGCTTTTGACTTCGGACTTCGTGACCTCGACTATTCTTCGGATCTCGTTTTGGACTTTGTTGTGGACTCGGTAATTTGACTCGGACTGTTTTTGACCTTCCTTTCGCGTGCCCCTGAAGATGGCCTCAAAGGCTCTCTTCAAGCATTGCCTCCAATGCCACACGAAAATGGCCAAGACCGATGGCCATGAACTGTGCCTGTTCTGTTTGGGGGAGACCCATAATGTGACGGCCTGTAAAATTTGCCAGGGTTTCACCAGCAAGGCCCGGCAGGAGCGCAAGGCCCGACTGAATTCCTCCCTGTGGCAGAAGGTCATGTCCGGAGGCGCTCCGTTGCCCTCCTCCAAGGCCGGCCCAAGCCCCTCTGCCGAACGGCATTCCAGAGCTGGCTCAGTGGCCTCCGCGAGGTCGGGGTCGAAACCGCGTCCCCCGAGTACCTCGGCGTCGAGAGCGGCCTCTCCAGCGCAGGGACCGGTGCGGCCGCCCCGTAGCGCGTCATCTACCAGGTCGGATCCGAGACCTACGTCGGAACCGAGGATCCTGGTACCGAGTCCCCGGTCGGAACCGACGTCCGGATCGGTTCCGATGAAGCCTAAGAGGTCGAAGCCGAGGTCCCCTTCGAAGGTGAGGAGCGCGTCGGTTCCGAGGTCTTCTTCGGAACCAGCGAAGAAGAAGAAGAAGACCAAGCATCATCGGTCGCCGCGTCCCGCTCCTCAGGAGGAGGTCATCGTGCTTCCTCACACGCCTTCCCCTCACCTGGGCTCCCCGGAGCCAGAAGACATCACCGTTCCTGTGCCGGATCCGATGGCCTTCGAGACGGTGCCCGCGGAATTCTCGTCGGGTCCGGAGCCGAGCCCGCACCGTCGGAGCCGACCATCGCTTCCCCTTCGGTCGCCGAGGCTGGAACCGAGCCCGTCTCCTCGTCGGAGCCGTCCGTCGCCTGCCCGTCCGTCTCCACCTCCGGTCGGTCGTGAGCGGCATGGTTCCGGGGACAGTGTCCGATCAGTCCGGTCCACTGCGTCCCGGCATCGGCAGGCTTCCTACCTCCCCTCGCCATACCGTTGCCAATGGGAGGGGGCACCTGCGGGCTTCTCCGTGTCGGAACCGAGGCCTTCGACATCGAGGTCGGCGTGGGCTCCCCCTCCGCTCCAGGTTCCGGAATCCCAGCTCGGTTCCGATGAGGAGGATGGGGAGAGCTTTGGCGGCTACCAGTCGGAGTCCTGGTCCGAACCATCGCCAGCTGAGGAGCTAGTGCCATCGGCGGACTCGCCATTCGAGGACCTCCGCATCTACGCCGACCAGATGGCAAGGATGGCCAAGGCTCTCGAGATGGACATCTCCTCGGCAGTTCCCCAGACCAAGGACAAGCTCCTCAAACGCATTTACGGGGACAACCCGGCGTACGTTGGCTTCCCCATGCTCGAGGGTATTGAGGAAATCGTGGAGAAGGTATGGCAGGTGCCCTGTGATCAGCCTCCAACATCCAAGAGGATTGAGCAGCTCTACAAGATCAAGCAGGGTACCTGGCCGGCGCTGGTGAAACACCCTCCACCTTCCTCCTTGGTCACAGAGGAGTTCAACCCCAGGCGATCGGGTCACTCCTCGGTGCCTGCCGATAAGGAGGGCAAGAAGCTGGATGCCATGGGCAGGCGCCAGTACATTGTTTCTTCCCTGGGTCTGAGGATTGCCAACTATCAGACCATCATGGCAGGGTACCAGCTGTACCTCTGGGAGAAGTTGGCATCCTATACACGAGACCTCCCTCCTGAGCAGAAGGCTGTGGTGTCCCTGCTGCAGACAGAGGCTGTGAGGCTGTCTAAGCAGCAGATGAACGCTGGGAGCCACGCTGCTGACACTGCTGCTAGAGGTATGGCGTCGGCGGTGGTCCTCAGGCGCCACTCCTGGTTGCGGTCTACGGCCCTGTCCCAAGAGGTACGTTCCAGGGTGGAGAGCATGCCATTTGAGGGGGACTCGCTGTTCTCCAAATCGACCGACGAGACCCTGAAGAAAAAGAAGGAGGACCGGCAGACGGCGCGGTCTTTGGGTCTGGCTCCAGCGGACAAGCCCTCCTCCAGGTCACGGTACGCTCCCAGGTCTGGCCCTTACCACTACCAGGGCAGATACCAACAGCAGCGGCCGGGCTACCATCAGTATCCTGCCTACCAGCAGCGGCCTTACCCTCCCGCACAACAGCAGAGGAGGCGTCGGCCCTTCAAGCCTCGTCAGGCACAGCAACCGGCCCAGCAGAAAGACCAGCAGGGCGCCGGGAGGCAGTACTGACGGGTCGCGCCAGCCGTATCCCCGAACTTTTCGGACAGACTTAGTCCACTCCTCTCTGAGTGGGAGTCAATAACATCTGACTCATGGGTCTTAACTATTGTTGAACTGGGATACGGGCTGGAGTTCGTTGAGCTGCCTAGATGCAGTTCACCCCTGACAGCTGTCAATAACACTATGGCCGAGCTGGATGCGGAGATCGTGTCGCTCTTGGCCAAGGGTGCTGTGGAAGAATTGCCCTATGAGGACTCTGTAAAGGGATTCTTCTCTAGGTTCTTCCTGGTCCCTAAGAAGGATGGGGGCTTACGTCCCATCTTAGATCTGAGGGGCCTTAATGCCTTCCTCAAGGTGACCAAATTCAAAATGGTAACGTTGGCGGCTGTGATCGCCTTGCTGAAACAGGGAGATTGGTTTGCGGTTCTTGACTTAAAAGACGCATACTTTCACGTGGGCATACGGAAGGAGCACAGGAAATACCTGAGCTTTGTTTACCGGCAAAGGGTTTTCCGGTATAAGGTGCTCCCCTTTGGCCTGTCCACTGCCCCACGAGTGTTCACTAAATGTGTGGCCCCTGTGGTTTCCTTCCTACGGGAAGAAGGCTGTACCATCTTTCCGTACCTCGATGACTGGCTCATCGTGGCTGAATCGGAGTCTAGGCTGGTGCAGGACATTGGCTTGGTACTTAGCACTTGCCAACGCCTGGGGCTCCTGGTGAACTTGGAGAATTCCAAGCTGGTGCCCAGCTGCAAGGTGTCCTACATTGGCGCACTCTTAGACTCTGTGGAGGGTAAGGCTCTGCTCCCCTTGGAGAGGGCTCGGTCCCTAAGGGGTCTAGTGTCCATGTTTAAAAGGAACCGGTTCCAGTCTGTGCGCACTATCCAGTGCTTACTAGGGCATATGGCAGCGGCCACCTCTGTGGTGCCTTTCGCTAGGCTGCGTATGCGCCCTCTCCAGAACTGGTTTGTGCGGAGGTATGATGCTCTACTGCACCCTCCGTCCCTCAAATTCTCTATCCCGAGGGTCATCCTCTCCTCCTTGGACTGGTGGCTGTCTGATGACAACTTGTTTAGAGGGACCCCTTTCGGGTATCAACACCATGACATCACGGTTACCACTGATGCCTCTCTGTTGGGATGGGGGGCTTACTGTGGTGATGTGTCGGTGCAAGATGTCTGGTCTGACAGGGAAAAGACCCTCCATATCAATGTGCTTGAACTAAGGGCCATTCGTTTCGCACTTGTGTCTCTTACAGCACTGCTGAGAAATCGTCATGTCTTGGTGCAGACGGACAACACGACTGCCATGTACTACGTGAATCAGCAGGGGGGCACAGTGTCCATGGCCCTGTGCCGGGAAGCCACACTCACTTGGCAGTGGGCTATCAAGAACGGCGTGTCGCTCCGTGCTATACACGTGGCTGGGTCAGACAATGCCCGGGCAGATGCCCTCACCAGGGCCCCGTTACTAGACCACGAGTGGGAACTGAACGGAGAGTGCGTTGGGCCGATCTTCCGGATGTGGGGTCATCCAGTGATAGACGTGTTCGCCACTGCGGCGACCACCAAGGCCCACACGTTCTGTTCCAGGGCAGGGAGCGACCCCCTCTCTATTGGGGATGCCTTCCAGTTTACGTGGACGCAGGGCTTGCACTACATGTTTCCTCCATTCCCCTTGGTTCCCAGGGTCCTGTGCAAGATAGAGGAGGACGGGACGGACTGCATCCTGGTGGCCCCCTTCTGGCCACGGCAGGTTTGGTTCCCGAAGCTCCTGCGGATGTCCCAACGGACATATGTCAGTCTGCCCCCTCGGCAAGACCTTCTCCTGAACGGGAGCCTGGTCCACCACGATCCCAGGAAGCTGCACCTAACGGCTTGGCGGATCGTTCCTCCCCGATAGGCTTTACTGACGAGGTACAGAGGGTCCTCCTGAATGCTCGTCGGCCATCCACTAGGCGCGCTTATGCGGCCAAGTGGCGCAGGTTTGAGCTCTGGGCACTTGCCAGAGGAGTGGTGCCTGACAACAGTCCCTTGGGGGTTGTGTTCGAGTATTTGTGCCACTTGCGTGGCCTGGGCTTGAAGGCTTCCTCCCTCAAGGTCCACCTGGCAGCGATTTCAGCTGCTCACACCCGAGTTGAGGGTGCTACGGTGTTTTCTCACCCACAATCCCGCCAGTTCCTTAAGGGCATGTACAATCTTTACCCACCTGTGTCGGCGCCAGTGCCTCAGTGGTCACTGTCTTTGGTGCTCTCACGTCTCATGTTGCCTCCGTTTGAACCTATGGCTACATGCCCCTTGGATATGCTATCCTACAAGGTAGCATTCTTGGTGGCCGTCACGTCGGCTAGGAGGGTCAGTGAGCTGTCTGCACTGCGGTCTGACCCCCCTTTTCTTGTGTTTCATCCCAACAAGGTGGTCCTGCGTCCCTGCCTCGGGTTCCTGCCCAAGGTGGTGTCCGCCTTCCACCTCTCGCAGGATATCTCACTGCCTGCATTTTTTCCTCAACCTTCCTCTAAGGGGGAAAAGGCCCTTCATTCCCTAGACTTGAAGAGGGCCCTAGCCTATTACCTGGATAGGACGAAGGAATTCCGCTCCTGTCCTCACCTGTTTGTATGTTTTGGGGCCAAGGACAAGGGTAACAGGGCTTCCTCACAGACCCTGTCTAGGTGGATTGTGACGGCCATTAGCAAGGCCTATTCCCTGGCAGGGGTGGCTTGCCCGCTCCATGTCAGAGCCCACTCCACGCGGTCCCAAGCATCCTCTTCGGCACTCCTCAGGGGGGTGCCCCTGGTTAACATTTGTAAAGCAGCCACATGGTCCTCTGCAGACACCTTTGTCAGGCATTACGCCGTTGATGTCAATGCGGAGCAGGATGTATCTGTGGCCAAGGCTGTCTTACACTCCCTTTTTTCCTGAGGGAGTTTTGGAATGACTTTCTTGGCGTACCTGCTGGGTACCCTTGAGTGAAAGTGTGTATATATGTACCTGGGGGTGTGTATATATGTAAATATTGAATATTTATGTGTCCTTACACAGTTTTTTACATAGATGTATATATGCATATCTATTTATTGTTGTTCTTGTTTGTTCAATAAAATTGTGTTGGACTTCACCCCCGCCTTCCTTATTGTGTGAAGCTTGGTACACTCCCATGTGTGGAGGCACAGAAGAACGAAGATGAAAACAGGGTTAACATACCTGTAACTTATGTTCATCGAGTTCTTCTGTGCTGACACACAACCCTCCCTCCTACCCCGCTGTGAACTCCAATGCACAATACTGTGATGGCTGTAACGGATATTGGTGTTTTTAAGGTGTTATGGCTGAAGTGTGTTGGTCAAGCGGCGGCAAAGGAGAACTGAGGGAAGGGGCCGTTGGTCGCTGTAGGATCACGTGACCGTTTGGGCGGGAAGACGGTCGCTGAGGCGCGCGACAAACGGCCCCTTCGGAGCCTTGGAAGCTCTAGAAAATTCTCCGGCGGCTGGCCTGCGCCTGCGCAGTCCCATGTGTGTCAGCACAGAAGAACTCGATGAACATAAGTTACAGGTATGTTAACCCTGTTTTCTGAAATGTTGCTGAGAGTGCAGTTGCACTTTTAAGACTAACCAGCTTTATTGTAGTGTAAGCTTTCGAGAACCACAGCTCTCTTCGTCAGATGCATCTGACGAAGAGAGCTGTGATTCTCGAAAGCTTAGGCTACAGTAAAGTTGGTTAGTCTTAAAGGTGCCACCAGACTCTTTACTGTTTTGCTACTACAGCCTAACACCGCTAACTCCTCTGGATCTATGAAATGTTGCTGAATCCAAAACTTTCTGCAGATTTATTTATTCATTTGCATTATGTATAGTATTTCAGCTCCAGCTACCATTTGTGGCAGGTTTTCTGTCCTTGAAGGCCATCCCACGAAGGGCCCAGGGCTGCCCACAGAGAGGAGGACCCTGGTTACTCCCGCCGGGTCCAGGCTGGCCTCTGGGGCACCCTCCCATTCCGTAGTGCTGGGGCTCCGTTCGGGGGGAAGAAAGAAGGCCGGCTGAGTCTCCCATGTCCTGCCCTGAGGAGTGGTGGAAGGAGCCGAGGGTCTATCTTTCATGCTCCTTTTTCCTTTGCCTCAAAGGAGCGCCCCGAGGCGGTTGGGCTCTCTTCCTCTGTGTGTGTGTGTGTGCGCGAGGCTGTGGTGCACGTAGAAGGGGAGACTTCCTGCCCAGGGTGCCCCCCAAACCTGGAGCTGCCGGTGTTTCGGAGGCAGGCCTGCAGCCCAAGACGGCTGGCTGGCCTGGTGTTGGGGGTTGGAGTTTGCCGTGAAGGGTGACCTTGGGCCAGTCACAGCCTCCCTCAGCCTCGCAGGATTATTGTAAGAATGAAAGAGGGAAAGGAGAACAGAGTACGAGAACCCGGACTTCTCTGGGAGAAGGGGAGCACAGAAAAGCATCATGTAGCTAGGAGGGGGCTTGCCTTGCGGCTTCTGTTCTGCAGTAGGGGGTGTCCTAGCGGCCAGTGAGCCATGAGCCCTCTGAACTGGAAGCCCTTCTCCATAATCCCAGCTGTGGTTGTGGCCTCTCATGGGCCAGGAAGAAGCACTCTGCACATGCTCATAGGCACCCCCTTTCTTAGCAGCACATTTTAAAGCTGCGTTTTGTGTTTGGAAGGGACCTTCTCGTTCTTGGTGAACTGTAATTTGTGCAGGAACCCATCCTTGGTTTGGGGGGGGCTGTCATTTCCTCTGTCCCACAGCAGCTCTTACAGGCCTTTCCCGCACCCTTCTCTCTGTTTCAGCCGGAGAAGTTGCAAACCCTCTGGATCAATATATTGTCGAAGGCTTTCACGGCCGGAGAACGATGGCTGTTGTGGGTTTTCCGGGCTGTATTGCCGTGGTCTTGGCATTGTAGTTCCTGACGTTTCGCCAGCAGCTGTGGCTGGCATCTTCAGAGGTGTAGCACCAAAAGACAGAGATCTCTCTTGGTGACACTGAGAGATCTCTGTCTTTTGGTGCTACACCTCTGAAGGTGCCAGCCACAGCTGCTGGCGAAACGTCAGGAACTACAATGCCAAGACCACGGCAATACAGCCCGGAAAACCCACAACAACCATCCTCTGGATCAAACCCGGGCATCTTGAGAGTGAGTATGGAGAACGCGTCCGGCCGACCTGCCTGTCGTATGCCACGCTAACTTCCCCCTCCTCTCTTGCAGACGCGGTGGGACTCGCAGACTTGTGCCATGTGGAGAATGTGCAGGAGAAATCCCAGTGCGCCCTGGAAGAATATGTCCGGAACCAGTACCCCAACCAGCCCAGCCGCTTCGGGCGCCTCTTGCTGCGCTTGCCTTCTCTGCGCATCGTCTCAGCCCCGGTGATCGAGCAGCTCTTTTTCGTCCGCCTGGTGGGCAAGACCCCCATCGAGACGCTGATTCGGGACATGCTTCTGTCCGGATCTAGCTTTAACTGGCCTTATATTCCCATGCAGTGAGAGGCGAAGGCTCGGGTGGATTCCTCGACGGGAGCCTTCCCCCTGCTTGGCCTCACAGTCCGCCCCCCCCCCCAGCGCACAGACAGACCAGGGGACAGTGGGGGCCGTGGGGGCGCCTGGGCTCCCCCAGCTCTGAAACAGCCACGGAGGGACTTGGTGCTGGCAGTGCCCAAGATTGTACCCACGTTCCCATATTTATGCCACTCTAATGTGAACAAAACCACGGATGTTTTTAAATAACGGGATCGATGCCTTTAGGGTTGTTTTTTGAAGCCGTGCCTGTTGCAGTGTCTTTGCTGCCCAAGAACCAAGGGCAGGTGCCTGAACGGGAGGCGTTTTCTCTGTGCTGGTCTTGGAACTCTGGTCCATCGGCCGCCTTCTCCAGGCCGCTTGCTTAATCGGTGAACTTTTTGGGGAAGGCATTTCAGCCACTAGGCTGCTGGAAGAGTTTCTGCACTGGGAAAGAACTTTGTCGAGAGCGACTCGGTGATTTATGAAAAGAAAGCAAAGCTGCCTGTGTGACTCGCCTCAGTTGTGCAATAAGACCCTCCCCCTGCCACAACACACGCACAGTCGCACCTTCCTTTTTGAGCTGGGGCATAAAAGTGTAAGGAAAGGGGGGAGGGGTCGATTGCAAACCCACGTTTGTGTGTGCGTGCATGTAGGCCCACACAAGGGTGGGGGGAGAGAAGTGTTTATCCTACCCGTTCCTGGGGGCCCCCAAGGGCTGCATCACCCCCCTCCCAGGAGAAAGGGGCTCCTACAGCCTGTGGTGGGGTGTGTGCGTGGCTGGGAGCAGTACAGTAATGTACAGAGAGACTCACGCCGATGAGATTTGTGAAAGACTCGCAGATGGGGAAAACCATTGTGTCCCTTTCCTGGGAGAGAGGGGAGGGGGGGTGCTGTGGGGTCTTGGTTTCTAAAGGAGGGGCATAATGAGAAACGGTGGGAGCGCCTCTCCGTAGAGGGAGGAACTATTTATAGAGGACAATAAACCTTCTGCTATACCTGATTCCTGTTGCTCCACCCTGCCCCTTTTTATTTTGGGATTTGACATGCAAGGGGAGAAAAAGGGGAATTAATCCTTTGGCAGAGTCCCCTCCTGATGAAAAACGAGGAGACAAAAAGAAACGAAATCCAAAGCAGCCGTCCAATAAGATTTTTTGTGAAGATGGAGCTGGCATTATAATTAAAGTTGATGTTTGCTGAACACCGTCCAGATTTTAAATCCGCCCCCCCTCCGCGTTTCTTCATATAATGCCCCAGAATCTGCGGGTTTTGGGAAGAGGAGCTGTCTCCACGGCAGCGCTTGCTTGGTGGGATGTGGACAGATGGTTCGGCCAAGTGGGCGGAAGATGGTTTGTGGGGGAAGGAATGGGGCGGGGGGGGGGGTGCGAAATGGAACCTCCATGTAGCTGTTAAATGTTTTCCATGTAGGGAAATAGCACTGCGTGTCTTGGGGGGCGGGTGATACCATTTTGCTGTTACCGCTTCTCAACAAACGAGCGGGCACAGAATCTGTGCTGCCACCCTCAGGGGCACAGGCTCACGTCAGACGCTTCTTGGAGATGGCGATGCCCCCTTGGCTAAAGGCAAAGGGTGTGTGGTGGGGGCGGGGTTCCTCCTCACAGCTGTTAGCCACGACAGGTCAATGGAACCTCCATGTTCAGAAACAGTATATCCTGAATGCTGGGAGCATCCCTTCCACCCTCTGCCTGGGAGCTTTTGCCACCTGTCCCTGCTGGAAACGGGCCAAACTGTCTTGGAGTATCTCACAGGGGAAGGAGGCAGCTGGAGTAGGGGGGAGGTAGTTGTGAATTTCCTGCATTGTGCAGGGGGTGGACTAGATGACCCCGGAGGTCCCTTCCAACCCTAGAATACTATGATTCTATTCTATGATTCATTTTCAATCATCGAAGCACCTCAGGTGAAGCATCTCTGAGCACATACTTTGCGTCTGCTCCCCCCAGGACCTCTACTGATTTGCAGGCAGCCTTGTTCCTTGGACAGAAGAGTCTTTTTAAAACAAAAACAGTCCTTCTGAACATGTGCAAAGCGACCAACTAGAAAGTATCTCTCATTGAAATATGAGGACTAGCACAGAACATAGAGAGCTTTACTTCATTTCAGTCTTTTGCTCCACAATCTCCTGTTCTCATGACTGGCCGGGAGGATGAAATTTTAACCAGGTGAGTCAAATCCTGGCTAGCGAACAGTACCAGTCAGGCACTCAGCGCCTGCCCTGGGCCTCCTATAGGTCTCCTCCAGGTATACAACTGACAGAGGCTGAGGACTCCCCGGCTCCCTTAAAGGACTCCTCGGCCCTCCCCTCTTGCTGACCCCCAGAGCCCCCGGCAGGTCCCCCCCCTCACTGCCTCCTCAGTCCCGCCTCTTCCCTGAGAAAGGAAGCCACAGAACAGTCCAAGAGCAGACCTCCTCACAAAACAGTTAACTAAGGGGAGACAGAATCACAGGAGGGGTGTGTGTGTGTGTGTGTGTGTCTCTCTCCAGAGATGTTTGCCCAGACTGCCAATTGGAACATACGCAGTCAGAGGCCATCTGAGTTCCAGGTGCTGCCGGGGGGGGGGGGGGCGGGCGGCGGGGGGGGGCACTTCCCTAGCTGTCCTGCTTTCCGAGCTGCCCAAAAGCACCTGGCTGGCCCCTGCTGCAGATCAAGCCACTTGGAAGGACATGTAGTGGTGGTTGCTCACAGTCATCCCTTGGTAGCCCCTGCTGCCCCTCCTTTCTCTGTGTCCACCCCTTTGCAGTCCAAAATGACCCCTAAGTGCCATGGGGGAGTGACCAGGGACTGGTGCCTTTGCTTAGAGATGGGTTTCCCTGCCGTGCCGTGCCGTGCCTGGCCATGTTGTGCCTTGCCATGCTGGAGCTTCAAAACTCAGTACAATTGAAACATGGGAGCAGCAGGAAGGGAGAGGACAGGCGCCACCCTAGGCAGTCAAGCCCCCGATCTTCTTAGAGGCTTTCCCTGTTGAGCGTCCGGCCCCTGGCAGACGGGCTGTCTGGACTGTGTTCTCCGAGTTCTCTGCTATCGCTGCTGTTTCAACAGGGAGCCCTTTGGTTTATGACTCTTTCGTAAAAGCCCATTAGAGAGCCGTCAAAAATGGCCTTTTCCATGGAAAGGACTTGGGCAAGTTTGCATTTGACCCTGCTATAAATATCCTCCTGGGGGAAAGAATGTTTTAAATCACACCCAGAAGTGGGTCTGAGTTACACTCCGAAGGAGCTCCTGGAGGCCGGGGTCAGGAGGAACTCGTTCAAGGACACGCCGGAGAAGTTCCTGGCTGGTTCCTCCGTGCTGGAGTGAGGCCTGGGCGGCGGCTGTGTTTCCAGGAACAAAGACGAGCACCAGCGAGCACTTGCTTCTGAAGGCTGCACGCTTCCGGACTGCCCACATGCGCCCAAGTTCATTTTCACGTGCAAGATCAAGGCCAGTGAAACCACAGGGGGCCCTTCCAGAGTTCACAGCATGCCCGAGACTGGACTGACCACCTCTCTCGGGGGACCCTGGACAGGCGCTGCTCTGCTCAAAGCGGAGCCACCGTTTTTCCTCTGGCAGGACTCCCATGCCTTTATCAACTGCAAAGCAGGCAGAAATTCGATAGGTGCTGTAATGCTTTAATGAAGGACAGCTTCACCTACTGAATGATGGACTCTCTAGCAACAATAAATAGGAGTCCAGTGATGCAAACCAGATCTTACTCAAGTAGAAGCATTCATAGTGGGCCTACAAGATACATAAGAGGTGGCTATTTCGTTCGTTCATTCATACCCCGCCATTCTTCCCAATGGGGACTCAAAGCAGCTTACATCATTGTCTCCTCTTTCCTTTCACCCTCACGACACTCTTGTGAGGTCACTTAGGTTGAGAACATGACACTGGCCTCCAGTCCCCTAACAGGTCTCCGTTACAGAGTGGGGGTTCAGACCTGGAGTCTCCCAGACCCTAATCTGGCACTCTAACCACAACGCCACTCTGGCTCTCAAAGGAGCCAAAACCGTCACCAAAAGATTGTGAAATATCAAAGGGCCAAGAACGGCGGGCAGCCCAGGGAGGCGTGCAGTTGCATAACATTCAAAACTACACCGGATTCATGCATGTGATGACATGAGCTCTGACTTACAAAAGCTACTGTGGGAATAAATGTAGTTTTAGATCTTTCTGTTGCCCCAGGACTCCAGTTTTGTTCTGCTGTTACAGGTTAACAGGCGGATCTTGAAAGACATTGTGCTCCCCACTTGTGATGGAGTTCGTCTGACCCTCGCAGACTCGGTTAAGAGCCTAGGAGTTATACTGGATCCAGCGCTACTACTAGACAAACTGGTTAAGGCAGCTGCAAAAAATGCTTCCTACCACCTCACTCTAGCCTGGAAGATGGCTTCTTATCTCGACACGGCCGACCGGGCCACCTGGATCCGTGCTATGGTAACATCAAGGCTTGACTAGGTCTCCCATCCAAGTTAACCAGGAGGCTCCAACTGGTGCAAAATGCTGAGGCTGGACTACTATCAGGTGCGAGCAGGAGCTTGAACATCACTCCCATCCTACAGTCGCTTTATTTGCTACCCAACAGTTACTTTGCTCAATTCAAGATATTGGCTATTACATACAAAGCTCTTCATGGCCTTGGTCCAGCATACCTATGGGACCGCCTCCCTCCCTATGTCCCCCCATGGTAGCTTTGCTCATCCGAACAGGGTCTCCTGCAGCTGCCACCCTGCACATGGGTAAAATCAACAGCAGCCGGTACATGGGCCTTCTCTGTGGTGGCCCCTGCCCTGTGGAACAGCCTGCCTGAGGAGGTCAGGAGAGCCCCCACACTCCTGGCTCTCCACAAACGATGCAAAACTGAATTATTCAAAAAGGCTTTTTACTCAGATAGGAGGGTGGTATTGTAGGGAGGGGGGGTCTCAAATGCTTCACTAATGAGTTAGGGACCGTAGACTTCACCACTATGTTGCCTTGCATATTATCTGTTGCTCGAATATGTCGCCCTATACTACTTGTGCTTCATGTTGTCTAATGTCAGTCCTACAATTGATCATGTTCTGTTTCAGCATTTCTTCTACTCTGTATTGGATCCTTGCTAATGGCTATTTCTTTGTAAACTTGTATTTATCTTCCCTATGGCATTGTTTATGGAACTGCCCTTGACACTGTATGGAAAGGTCCTTGCTACTGGTTGTACTAATCTCACACTGTGTAATCCACCTTGAGTCTCAGTGAGAAAGGCAGACTATAAATGACATAAATAAATAAATAAATAAATAACACAGCTGCCCATCTGGAATGGAGAAAAAAACAGAGGCTTTCACCAGAGGAGTCTCTGGGCAGTCCTCTTGTTTTCTAAGGCAGAGGATGCCTGCAAATGGCTTTGGCCCTGAGGGGGGGGGGTTGTGCCAAACCTCTGGATGCACCCCCTCCCGTCATAAGATCATTTGATCACAAGAGGGAGCAGCTCCCACAGAACTAGCCCCCTCTGCACGGCTGAACCTGCAGCTTTGGCAAAAGAGAGCAGAGTCACCAGTCAAAGGTAAAGGTAGACCCCTGTGCAAGCACCGAGTCATCACTGACCCATGGGGGGATGTCGCCATTTACGAGGTGGTTTGCCATTTACGAGGTGGTTTGCCATTGTCTTCCCCAGTCACCTACACTTTACCCCCAGGAAACTGGGCACTCATTTTACCGACCTTAGAAGGATGGAAGGCCGAGTCAACCTTGAGCCGCCTACCTGAACCCGGCTTCCGCTGGGATCGAACTCAGGTCGTGTGAGCAGAGCTTGGGCTGCAGTACTGCCGCTTACCACTCTGCGCCACGGGGAATTGCCAACAAGCTGCTTTCCCCAGGGTTTTTGTTGTTGTTGTTGGAAAGCAGCTTCAGCTGAAGTGGTTTTGGGAGTGGTTTGGATTGTACTGAAGACGTGCTCTGAGTTCCTGCTGCCAACCTCCTGCCCTGAGTGGTGAAAACCATCTTCTACAGCAAGAGTATCTGAATGGAGGAAGGCATTTCGCCCAGCAATGTTTCCACAAGGAGTCTTTAGAAGCAACCAGCAGGGCCGTCACTCAGCCTCAGCCATTCTTGTGATGTTTTAGCCCTGAAGACAAAATAAAAAAGGGGATGCCTGAAATGAAGAATTAAAAATAAAAAGGGCCACTCTGTTAGGGCTGCAATATATTCAAACACTTGTAAGTCACAGGATGCCCCTCTTCGCAGGCATTAAAAGGCATTTTCTCTCCAGAATTGTTGGTAATATGTCCAGAAATTGCTGCCTTTCGCTGTCCACCTGGGGCTATGGTAGCTGTCATCTCCCGCCTCTTTATAGATGTATTTGCATCTAAAAGCTCAAAAAGACCCCTTCCCACAAAGCTCTCTTCTCTGCAGGATATATGAATCGCCGGTTGCTAATTGCGTAGGATCGTGGCCCCATTTGGATTCAGTCTTCCAGGCAAATAGAGACAAAACTTTCCAAGTGTTCCTCTACAGGTGGTAACGGCGAAAATCTCAAAACCTTTCATTGTGGATTTACAATGGAGACGCTCCCATGGTGTCTGCTGGTTGCACGTATGGAAGCTGCCTCAATACTGCCTCAATATCCCAACTGGCAGCAATTCTTCTGGGACTCAGAGATACGTCTGGTATGTGAGGACTTTAACTGGAGGGCCGGGAGGCTGAACTGCATGCAAAACAGGGGCTCTTCCAATGGGCCCTGAATGAAGCTGCCTTCTCGTGAATCAGGCCCTTGGTCAATCTTGTCTCCTCCAACTGGCGGCGACTCTCTAGGGTCTCGGGTGGAGCTTTTTCACGTCATCTCCTACCCCATCCTGCCTACTGGAGTCGCTGGGAACGGAGCCTGCTGCTGCTGAGCCACAAGCCCCTCCCCTTTGTACTGTTGAATTATTACTGCATTATTTCAGGTGGGTAGCCATGGTGGTCTGCAGTCGGAGAGCAAGATCAGGGTCAAGAAGCACCTGAAAGACCAACGAGATTTGCAGGGGGTGAACTTTTGAGAGTCGGTGCTCCCTTCCTCAGATACGAGGATTGGGGGTGGGGGGGAAAGCTTTTGCCAAATAATTCCAAACCCAAAATCCAAAATCCAAAATCTGTTGAAAATGTCCCTAATGGGAAAAAAATATAAAGTATAAAATATTTACCAGGCCAGGTCAGAAGTATTCAAATTGAAGAAGGAATGCTAAGCCACAGACAGAAATGACGCATCTGTATACTGGTCGTGGCTTAGCCAAATCCATAGATTTTGGATTTGGAATTATTTGGCGTTATTTTTCATGTGCATTTTAGATCTATGGGCAAAGGGGAAAAAAATTCATTTGGATGTGTTGCCCATGTGGTACTTTAAGCTGTTTCATGGGGAGAATTTAATTCGTTTACTCCATGACGGTTTTCTACAACACCTTTGTGTAAGTAATTTTATTTATCTAAATCATATGAATTTTACATTTTTAATTAGTTTTGTTCCCCACGAAATATCTAGACAATAATACGATTTCCTCTTTTTTTCTCATTTTAGGTCCATTTTGTTCAGGGTCAGTTATTTTGGATTTATTAGCTATATTGATGGAGTGCATTTATGAATCTATGCCAGTGAGGCAGGCCCGTGGGCTGAAACACATCTGATTCTGGTTCCGTACATGTGGAGATGTGAGTTTATTATGCGTACATGCAAGGGTAAGGTAATTATAAGCTGAACGACACTGTTGAATTAAATTATATACTGGTGTTTTATTCATTTTTATTATATTTGTAGTTATATTTAATTCCCCTTTTTGTTCCAACCTCTTTGGTTACCCTCCCCAGGTTTTGGAAACAATGCAAAACCCTTCCCAATCAGTTTAGCAGAGGCAAAAAGGGACCCAACAGCGCCCTGAGAGGGAGGATGCGTCTTCCGTAGCCCCTCGGTCTCTCCGGCCTGCCTCTTGCGTGACAGTTCGGCTTCTACCCCCCAACAGCAACGGGGTCTGGCAGAGCCGCCAGTTGATTGTGAATATCTGAGCAGGAGGAAACAGCAAAAGTTGCCTGTCAGTAAAATCAGTTAAAAATAAATGTTTATGACAGTTTATTTTTTAAGACGTGAAAAGACAAGATTCTTAAAGGAGATTGTTGTTCTCTTCCGTTCTTGAATGCTGCTGGAGCCACCTTCAGATTCCGGGGGGGGGGGGGGGGGGGACGACGACTTTGGCAGCGCGATCTGTCATCTCAGCACCGTATGTGGGTGGTGATTTTGCACGTGAAATGGACCGGGGGAGGCAGGCTGGGGTGGGGTGGGGGGCTCTTGGCTCTCCTTTGCACGGGCTCCCTTGCCGGTCCTTTCATCGTGCCTGAGCATCCGAACTGGTGACGGTGGCGGTTGCAGTGCCTCGGACGAGGGCAGCTCCTTTTTCAGCTCCTTCCAAACCCAAGCAAGCCCCTTTGGTGTTATCCCGGGAAGGTGGTGGATATCTTGCTTGAATAGTTAAGGGCACGTTCTGTGAGAAACCCCCAAAGAAAGAAGCAAGCCTAGCACCAAGTGAGAAAGACAGACAGGAAAGAAGAAAGACAAGCATAGAGGTGTGAGGGTATGCAAAAGCATCAAGTGCGAGGACATATTTTGAGCCTCCATGTTCAGAGGCAGCATACCTCTGACTACCAGAGCATAGGAGAACCAGTCCCAGCCCTCTTGGTTTTCAGTCATTTCCATAGGGGAATGGGCCAGAACTCACTGCCAGTGGGCATAGTTATGGCCATGAGCCTAGATGGCTTTAAGAAGGAACTGGATGCCTGGAGGAGAGGTCTTAGCAGCAGTTACCAGCCATGGTGACTGAAGGGAACCTCCACCCCCAGGGGCAGTCAACCTCTGAGTCCCAGGGCCAGGAGGCAACATCAGGGGGAGGCCTAGGCCTCTCGAGCCTGTTGTTGGTGCTCCAGGGCAGCTGCTTGGCCACGGTGTGAGATCGGATGCGGGGCCAGGGGGACTTTCACTGGTCTGACCCAGCAGGCCTGTTTCTGGTTCTTGTGGCCACTGATGCGCATGCTGCTCCTCTGGCTTCCCCCACAAGAAGCTGGGGGGGCAGGGAAGTCTGCCCTGGGGAGAAGGGAATGGCGAGTGGCAAGTGGCTGGGCCCAGGGGCCCTGCCTGCAGTAGCTTCATGGTTCTGAGCCCAAGAAGGGACGGCCTGTGGGTGAAGGAAGGGCAGTACCCCCTCCAGGAGGAGGAACTTCCAAATCACCTGGATTTCTTGTTAGACAAGACCCTCAGATAAGCCAAGCAACAGCAAAGATTTTGGAGAGGGAATACAGTGAGGAGGTCCATGTCTACATCGCCAAGGAAAGAGGGTGAGGCCGGCCGGCAGGGTTCTTGGGGACGAGACCGTGTAAGCGAGCCCAGAATCCAGAATCCAGACTTCAGATGGAGAAAGAGAGCTAGTTCCCTGCCAGAGCTGTGCCTGTGCCTCCTCGCTCCGCTGCTGCGAACCCTTTCTCCAGTTCAGTCCAAATACGAAGGCTCTAATGAGGTCTGTACGGAAGGTTCATGTTGCCAGCAAACACACGGGGTGGAGGAGAGGTGGACGAGGGATTCTGCCCGCTAATGAGCTGGCCTCAGCAGACCACAGGGGGCACTGGAGAGGAATCAATAATTTGGGGGTAAGTTTGCGGTCAGTAGCTACGTGCTATGTGAAAAGGTTATGCTGCCGCGATGGGAGGCCGGCAACTGCGCTTAACCCTTTGAGGGCCAGTGTCCAGCCCTCCTGGCTGCTCCAAAAGTCCAGTATGCCAGGTGTGATGATGGCCCCATTGGAAAAAGAGCCTGGGCATCTGTCGCAAAGGTAAACCGGTGTCACGTGGAAACTGCGCCCATTCAGAGGACCTCTGAATACTTGCCTGCTGTCTGCCAACCGACACCTGCCCCCCCACAGTTGCAGGCTTCTTGCATGGAAGCCACATGCTGCACAGGCCCCCAGCATGCACTTCCTGTGCTCCTGGATCAAATTCTACCATGGTAAGCTGGAAAAGGTATCGCAATTGCTGCTCATCTCCAGAGGCCTCTTCCTGAAGGCACAGTTGAGTTAGTCCCTGCCCCATCTCCTACCTCTGCTGAAATAGTCCTCTCTGGCAGCCGTCCCATTGTTAGAGGCGAAGTCTGCCCCCCACCTCCATGCCCAACTTTTGAGGTGAGACCTGGTGTGTTCACGCACTGAGAATCCCCAAGCTGGGCAGCCACACCAACCTCCAACTTCACCCAGCTGCGATTTGCGACATGGCCTGTAGTGGAGGGCACTCTCAGATAAACGTCGGTTGCCCAGTCTGCCCGCTGATTTTGTTTGGTGCCTTTTCAAGCTCCATTTTGTCAACATGAGGTCTAGCAACCTTAGAAGCTCTACCCTCCAAGGGATGCCCTACATTTATGTCTTTGTTTATTGCATTTTTATTTACATTAGTTATAGTCTGCCTTCCTCACTGAGACTCAAGGCACATTAAGACAATGCAAGTCAATGCGGGCAAACATTCAAAAACAACACGATAGGGCATGGATCGCTGAATTTGAATGCAACCAGGATCCGATCCAGAGCAGAAGATGATGCTGAAACAAAGCCCAAGAAATTCAGCATGACATACTAAACAACCTATAAACTACTCAGTAGGTACAACCATTTAACACCTCTGGCTGAACGCCACACCTAAAGAACAGAGACGGGAAAAGCCAAAGGCTAGTTCTAGTTCTCCCTCTGGGGCCGGAAAACCTCAGATGGGGACAGACTCCCAAAGGGAGATCATAAATGCTAAGCACAGAAAGAAGAAGCTCCTTTAGCTCCTAGCTCTTGGGCTCGCCTCTTGCGCTCATGTCACGAAAGACTCTTGTCTTTACCGAAGGACTCTGTATTGGCCACATGTTGAGGGACAATGGGAGAAGTCCTGACTTTGAGAATAAAGGTAATAAGGGACTGCAGCTTCAAGAATTACTAGCCGGGCTTTTAATTTTGTTAATAAAATAAAAAATTCTATATAAAAAAAGAATTGCTAGCCTGTCCTAATTAATCATTGTTCCGGATAAGTACAGAGTTTAGAGGATTGCGTGTTTCCATTGTTTCTTTTTATCCTTGCTCAGCCTGATGCTCACACAGGCCATGTGTACTCTTTTTAATCATTTATTAAACCTCTTCTGTTCCAAATACGCAGAGCCTGATCTCTGGAAACACACCACGCCTACATGATCCCACTTTCCAAAGAGTGGTAATGGGGAGGGGCAGCAGGTAAGCTCTCCATCCCTAAACTGGGAAGCCTTGAAAATGTGGTTGGATTGTCCCCATGCTAGCCAGTATGAATGAAGTGGGAGACATGGCAACTAAGCGGAGCCTTAAAATGGCAACACAGATACAGATACAAATCCATTCTGCAGGAGATGCTCATTCAGATTTGTTGGTGGCAGCGGTAGTAACCAGCGAGAAGTTGGGATTCCCTGTGAGTGTTGGAAAGGGACAGCCGTGACCCGGGACAGCCGTGACCTGGGACAGCTGTGGGGCTTCTCTGTGCTCGCAGGATCCAAGGGAACGGAGCTTGCGAGTTCATTGCTTCACAAAGATAAAAGTAGCAGTTATCCCGCAGAGGATTTCAAAGAGAGATTGGAAAGAGGAATTGCTGAATTGCAACAGATAACGAAGCACAAGACAATGCATCCTCCTGGAGTGAATCGAGACCTGGGCTTCTTGTCTCATTACCAATGCTGATTTCTCCACACCCACCACCCCTCTGCATACCCCACCCTATTCCATCATGCTTGCCATTGTCGTTAAACGGCTATTATCAATGGGCTTCTGCAATCACTCCGCTCTCCAAGATATAAGAACAGATGGACTCACATTCTGGCTGTATCTGAAGAAGTAAGCTGTGACTCACAAAAGCTCATACCCTACCACAAATTGTGTTAGTTTTACAGGTGCTGCTGGACTCTTGCTCTTTTCTACTGCTACAGACAGACTAACATGGCTACCCATCTTGATCTATTCACAAAGATAATTATGGTTACTGATATCCAAACACCAGAGATCAGTGGCTGCTTTGGCGGGTGGGCTACATGGCGTTATATCTGAGGTCCCTCCCCTCCCCTGCCTTCTCCAGTCTCCACCCCCCAAATCTCCTGGAATTCTCCAACCTGGAATTGGTCACTGTAAAGGTAAAACAATTGTGCATTTTGTGTTAATTACGGACATCAATTTTTAAGATGCCAGTTTTTTGTAAGCCCCACCCCCCTTTTAAGCTGCATAGGGTCCATTTACTAAATCCATCAATACATTTTATTTTGTTCAACTTGTTGTTGATTTAAATTGTCTTGGTATTTTAGCAAGTCGCCTTGGGCCCCCTGTGGAGAGAAAAGCAAGGCAGGAAAGGCTCAAACGAAATGACTCGAGGGCCCGCCACCTCGTTCAGTGAATCAGGGTCCGGTCCTTGCCCCCCTTTTGAAAACAAGTGCAAAAGCCAGAAACAGACAAAAGGTCTTGGGGGTGGGGGGGGGATCCACTCCTACAAGGTGGGGATTCAGGCCAAGAAGGTACCGTACACCCTGACCCTAACCTCCACCCACCACACCTCTTTTTTTAGCCAGCAGGCCGGCCGTGAGAAGTGAAAAGGAAACTGGCCCAGTGGGGCGAGGCCACGTAGGGGAGGGAGGGAGGCAGGCATTCGTTTTCTAATTGCAAGATAATAACTGGGTGAGAAACTCCTTAGAGGGGCAAGGAGAAGAGGAAGCTTTTGCCAAGGGCCGGGGCTGCTGCTCTGCAGGGAAGCTTTTTGTGGCACAAGTTCAGGTAAAGTTATTCCTTAATTTGCAGTCCTGGAATTAAAAAGTACCAGATGAAAATCTCCCGAGGGCATCTGTTTGCATGTGTGTGCTTACACAAACATACATCTCTCTCTCTCTCTGAACGTGTGTATCCATGTAGGGCTAGACATTTATCACCCCAAAGAGAGATACGCCTGCCTCTGGCGGAGGTGGACGTGAAGCCCGGGGGTGGGGGGGGGAGGACGGGCTGGGGCCTGAAGATGGCCCAGGGGTTCTTGGTTCACTGCAGCTTTGTCTACTGAGACAAGCTTGCTAAGAAAGACCTGCCGGTTGCTCAAAATGAGTGGGTGGAGAGGGGATTGTTCTCGTGGGCACCGGAAAGTGTTTTCCTGTGAGTTGCCTAGTGACAGGTAGGGCTCAGGGACTCTTTTGCTGGCCCTGATATAACCTGCCCATCAGGCCTGGTTAGGAATCGACACGCCCTGAAGAATGATACCATCTGACAGGGCGCTGCTTTTGCTGAATCCCCTGGAGATGGGAGGGAAGAGAGATTGCCCGAGTCCTGTGTTTAATCAGAGCGCCGCCTAGGGATCAGTGCCTGCGCTTAAGACCTCAGACCTGGGAGGAAAGAATGCTCCTGCAGGTGGGCAGAGAACAGGGCTGGCTTCAGGGCCAGGGGACAGCAAAAGGTACACGGCGGTCATACACCAAGGAAGCTGGAGTGACCTCGGAAATATTTGAGAATTGCTCACATTTGCCATTCACCACTCAGACTTGGATGGTTCCACTCGCCCTTATAGGGACGGCCCACTCATCGAACGCTGGCGGCTTTCCCCCAGGAATCCACACGGCTCTGTTTGCAAAATGGCTGCAGGCCGTTTGGCTGCCATGTTTTTGGCACCTTGTTTGGGAGCGCGGAAAGTGCGTTCCCAGAAAAAGCGCCAAAAACATGGAAGCCAAACGGAAGCCAAACGGCCTGCAGCCGTTTTGCAAATGGAGCCCCGTGGATTCCTGGGGGAAAGCCGCCAGCGTTCGATGAGTGGGCTGTCCCTTTAAGAGCCTGTGGGAATGGCCTTGGAATGAGAAATTTCTCTAGGACCAAAAGCTGGGGCTTGTAGGCATTTTCTGATGCCTTTCACAACTGTCATTATGAAGTCTCATAAGCCACCAGCCCTTCAGTATTCACTCTTATTGCTGGTGGGCCGTTCAATGCTTTCAGTATCTAACCACAGTGGCATGTCCTGTATCAGGTGCACCCAAACACCAGCACCCTGTGTGGTCAAGAATAAAAAGTCAGCAAACATTAAGGTTGCCAACCTCCCGCTGAGGCCTGGCGATTTCCTGGAAGTCCAATTGATCACTAGAGGGCAGAGATTGGTTCCCCTGCTTTGGAGAGTGGACTTATGGCATTATACCCCACAGAGCGCCTTTCCCAGGCTCCACCCCCCAAAATCTCCTGGAATTTCCCATCCGGGAGCTGGGGAACGCGCAGGAACGCAGTTCCGGCAGTGCCCCAAAGAGGACACATGTCAGGTGGCCCCGCCCACCTGACTCTCAGCCATTTTGGGCCCGTTTCAGCCTGGATTGGGGCCGAAACAGCCCGGATCGGGCCTCTGACGGGTGCTGGACCACTCTCCCACTCAGCAGCAGCCCGATCCTGGCCATTTTGGGCCCCTTTTCGGCCATTTTCAGCCCCTTTTGGCCATTTTGGGCCCAATTTCGGCCCTGAATGGCCAGGATTGGGTCCAAAACAGCCAGGATAGGTGATGCCAGGGGGTGTGGCATATGCAAATCAGTTACGCGAATGACACACTTCTGGTGAAGACAAGGGGGTGTGGCGTATGCTAATGAGTTATGCTAATGAGTTCCTCCTGCTCTTTTTCTACAAAATGACCGGAGGACAAGACATTCCCCTCTTACCCTGTGAAAAGGAGCCAAGGCTCCTTCAGGCAGCAGAGTTTGGGGTGGGGTAGGGGGCTGTTTGCCCTGACTTGAATAGCCCTGGTGAGCCTGACCTCGTCAGGTCTCAGAAGCTAAGCAGGGTCGGCCTTGGTTAGTAATTGGATGGGAGACCTCCAACCAAGACCAGGGTTGCAGAGGCAGGCAATGGCAAACCCCCTCTGATAGTCTCTTGCCATAAAAAACCTGCCAGTGTTGCCATAAATCAGCGGTGACTTGAGGGTACCACACACACATACGGGGAGGGGGCTGTTCACAGGTAACCTGGCCTGGGGGGAACGTTGGCAGCCATGTAGCCAGCCAGAGCTCTCAAGACTTTGATCTGACTTCCAAAGTAGTCTAAGCGCACCGCCTTCCTCGAAACCATATAACCTTCTCTTTTCACTTGAATAATGGCTCGCAATATGGGTTTTTCTGACACAAAGTCCCTGCTTGGAAGGGAAGATGAAAAGGGTAAGGACACGCCATTAGCCGTGATGGATGCGCTACCAGCCAGGCCTTTGATGGCTTTGGGCTTTACTCATGCAGTCGGATGGGTGGCTGGACTAATCACAAAGAGCTCGTGCCAAAACTGTTCCCGCAGAATTAATGACCAACTTTAAAGTCTTGCAAAAAAGAAGAGGATTGCAATTGGCTGATTCCTAAAAAGCTGAACTCCGACATTCCAGCCTGTCTGGGAGCAACACTTGGCTTGCCAACTCTAGGTTGGGAAATTCCTGGAGGTTTAGGGGTGCAGCCTGAGAAAGGGGGGGGGGTCGATGAGGTGCCATACAGACCGCCCCCCAAAGTCACCATTTTCTCCAGGGGAACTGATCTCTGTCGTCTGGAAACCATTTTTAATGCCAGGAAATTTCCAAGTTCCACCTGGATGCTGGCAACACTAAATGGGATGGGGGGTGACGAAGCCCCAGGAGAGGATACGGATCCGAGCCACGGACAGGGTGGGCGAGGGGTGGGCCTGCAGAGGAGCTACGTGCCCTCGGAGGGGGGATGGAGGCCCTGTGGCACAGCTGTGCCAGACTGTACCCAGGGCTCTTCTGCTGTGGCCTTCAGGAGTGGGTCATTTCCTGATGGGACTTCTGTTAATTACTCTGACTGGTGGGCCCCAGCCAGTCTTGTCCATGTTTTGTAACAGAAGATCAGCTTTATGCTGATCCAGCAAAATCTGGTTCATACTGGTTCGAAATAGCAAAGAGTCCCGTAGCACCTTTAAGACTAACCAATTTTATTGTAGCTTTCGAGAGCTGTGGCTGTCAAAAGCTGACAATGCATCTGACAAAGAGAGCTGTGGTTCTCGCAAGCTGACGATGCATCTGATGAAGAGAGCTGTGGCTCTCGAAAGTTGGTGATGCATCTGACGAAGAGAGCTGTGGTTCTCGAAAGCTTATGCTACAATAAAGTTGATTAGTCTTAAAGGTGCTACCGGACTCTTTGCTATTTTGCTACTGCAGACGAACACGGCTAACTCGTCTGGATCTTATACTGGTTTGAAACAGAGGATCCCAGATCGGATTCTGGAAGCTGGATACTATGAGCCCGATTAAACCAAGTTTATTTGGCAAATGCTGCAGGCTGGCTTTTCTTTCTTTCCAGGCTTGGAGGGTGGGGGCGCAAGGCCATCTCCCTCGGCCCTTGCCTCCGCAGCCCCCCATGCTTCCCGCTGGCTCCTCCCCCAGCCTCTCCGCCTGCTGCCTCCCACTGGCCTCCTGCTGCTCTCCTGCTGCAGAGGTTGTGCGGCTGCACTTTGAGCAACTTCACACTGCTGCCCTCTTGCTCGCTGTTGCTCTGCCTCTGCTGCCTGCTTTTCTCCACGAGGAGAGCCAGGGACTCCCTCCCATCTCATCCCCCCCCCCAAGCTCCAAAACACTCCTTCAAGCCACCGCCAGCCTCCTTTTAAAATCCGCAGCTTGTCTGGCCTGCCTCAACCCATTTGCTTCAGTTTGGGATCCTCTAGCTTGACAGACATTGGTTCCCTTGCTGTAGGTTGGTTCTGCTGGGTTCTGCTGGTTCCACTTTCTTTGGGAGTGGGAGTGGCTTTTGGCCAGGGGATGCCTTTGCTTAAGGTTTCTCTTTGTCCAGAAAGCCTTGGAAATGTTTCCCCCATAGGGGCTGGGGGCCCCGCTAGCAGTCAGGCCCCTCCTCACTTCTAACAGGGCAGCATGTCGATGGGATATCATCAGCTCCCTTCCCCATATATCCTAATTCTGAGGCACTGCTTGGCTCACAGAGGGGCAAGAAAGAGGAGAAGAAGAGAGGCAGGGAGGCAGATAAAGAAGGATAAAAACACACATATGGGGAGATCCAGAGGAGTTAGCCGTGTTAGTCTGTAGTAGCAAAATCAAAAAGCGTCCAGTAGCACCTTCAAGACTAACCAATTTTATTGTAGCATAAGCTTTTGAGAACCACAGCTCTCTTTGTCAGATGCATCGTCAACATCTGACAGTGCACCTGACGAAGAGAGCTGTGGTTCTCGAAAGCTCATGCTGCAATAAAATTGGTTAGTCTTGAAGGTGCTACTGGACTCTTTTTGACATATGGGGAGGAAGGGGATGCTGGCGTGGCCGGACCACCCTGGTGAGTCTTTCTTTCAAACCGGCCACCTCTCCACTTCAAGAACTGTGGAAGAGGAAGAGGAAGCCTGAGGGTGGCTGTACAGGGGAGCTTGGGGGTTCCCGCCTACTGTGGCACATGCTCTGCTGCACCCCTCGGTCCCAGGGCCCCCTTTTTGCCTTGGCAGAACCATTTCCTCTGCATGCCTTGCAGCTTCCTCACTTGGCAAAAGACGAGTGTGAGAAGTTGCACATGGCTTAAGATGAGCCCCTGCTTGAAGAGAAGCCGGGAATGGCGTGTCCCTCCAAATCTTGGATGTTTGTGAGCAGCAACCAAGGGGAGCTCCAGCTCTTTCACAAAAGTCCTTTGTCCAGGTAAATGATCGGTAATCTTTGGTTCCCCCAGGTACAGACCAGCCTTTTTATTTACTTGCTTACTCTGTAAAGCCTCCACTGCTGGGTGAATAAACCCCTCTGATTAAATCTGCTTTCAACATCTTTCCTGTCATTCACACCTCCTGAAAAGGTCGGATTGTTTTCTGCCTCAGTTTCCCCCCCTCTGCAGAATCTGGGTCCTTTTATTGCAACTGCTTGCCATGGGACCCCTCTCCTTTCTCTCTGCCAGTTCAGTTCCGTGCTTTAAACAAAAGGCAGAGTTCTTCTGAGGGGTGGTGATGGAGAGGGCTGGAGGCAGTGCTAATTGATAACTACATAGCAGCCGCTCTGAGCCAAGCAGGATTCCTGCAAAGTGGGCAAAGTGATTGAGAGAGCAACAGTAGCTGACCAACTCCAGGTCTTCTTGGATAAATCTGGTGCTTTGGACTCATTTCAGTCGGGATTCAGGCCGGGCTTTGGGACAGAGACTGCTCTGGTGGCACTAGTCGATGATCTCTGCCTGAACATAGACAAAGGCCAGGCTTCTTTGTTGCTCCTCCGGGACCTATTTGCTGCCTTTGAGACAGTAGACCATGCCACCCTGTTGAGGCGCCTGGAGGCAGAAGTGGGTATCAAGGGAAGTACCTTAGACTGGTTTAAAACTTTAAATAATTTCTCTTGGAACTGACTCAAAAGGGTAGCTGTTGACAACCGACTTTCTGCAGAATGGGGAATATCTTGCGAGGTTCCGTGGGGTGCAATCTTAGCCCCTATGTTTGTTATTCAACTTCTATTTAAAGCCTTAAGAACTCATTCATAGCTATGGAATTGGATGCCATCAATATGCAGATGACACCCAGCTCCCTGTCTCCTTAGCTAAATCCCCTGGGGATGCAGCAGAGGTCCTGAGTCCTTGTTTGGCAGCTGCGGTCAAATGGCTGAAAGCAAACAGATTGAAACTGAACGCAGACAAGATGGAAGTGATGCTGCTTAGGAAGATAAAAGAGCAAAGTCCAGTAGCACCTTTAAGATGAACCAACTTTATTGTAGCATAAGCTTTTGAGAACCACAGCTCTCTTCCTCAGATGCATCGTTATGATTCTATGGCTTTAAGCTTAATAGGAAGTCTTCTTTTTGCCAACATCACTGTGCGGGGTTGGGGGGGGGGTGGAGTGGGAGGCTGGCCCTTCCATTCCACAAGAGGAGTGATTGCCACCAATTGGTTTCTAATAGAAATAGAAATTCAACTGGGAAGCCTGACTCCTCACTGTTCCTCCCAGGTGAGTGAAACACAATACCTCCACGTGGAGCAGCAGAAATGGGGGAAATGTCTCCCCTTGCATGGGGAAAAAAGCTTGGGAGAAAGGCAGGAATTTCCCCTCCCCTGGCGGCAGTTTTCTGAGCCCGTTTACACTCTCCCTTTTTTTATAGAAGCCAATTCCCAAGGTGATGTGCGTGTCTGCACAGAGCACGGGATGGCTCCCTGGAGAACTCGTAAAAGAAGAAACTGTGTAGCGAGACTGCTAGTTAAGAGCCTAGGCGGGGTTATACTGGATCCAGTGCTGCTTCTGCAAAAAGGCCTTCTCCCCGCTCAGCCTACCATGGAAGATGCCCACCCCCCCGGCACAGCCGATCTGGGCAATGGGATCGATGCCGAGGCAACCTCTGGACTAGACTACATGGGACCCCTATGTACATGGGACCCCTACATGGGTCTCCCTTCAGAGTCAATTTGGAGTCAAAATGCTGCAGGAGCTGGGCGGAGCATGCATATGACTCCCATTGTGCAGTCACGCCATTGCCGACCTTTCTATTACTGGGCTCGATACAAGATGTTGGCTGTCACCAGGGCTTTTTTTCAGCAGGAACGCGGTGGAATGCAGTTCCAGAACCGCTTGAAAATGGTAACATGGCTGGCGGCCCCGCCCCCTGATCTCCAGACAGAGGGGGGTTTAGATTGCCCTCCGAGAGCAATCTCAACTCCCCTCTGCCTGGAGATCAGGGCCACCAGCCATGTGACCATTTTCTCCGAGGGCAACCCACTGAGTTCCACCACCTCTTTTCCCAGAAAAATAGCCCTGGCTGTCACATATAAAGTTCTTTACGGCCCCGATCCCTAATATATGCAGGATCATGTCTCTCTCTACGCTCTGCCATGGCACCAGGGCCTTCTGCAGACCCCACACTGCAGTTGGGTAAAATCAGCGGTTCCCCACACTCATGCATTAACTGCGTAGCCCCCGTCTTATGGAGTGGCCTGCCTGAAGAGGTCCAGAGATCCCCCCACTCTCTTGGCTTTTTGCAAGCTATGCAAAACTGAAGGCTTTTTCACTCAGGTGATAGGCCTCTGCAGTAAGAAATGGATCCGTCAAATATCTCGGCAAAGAGTCACGGCCTGCAGATTATACTGCTGGGTACTATCTGTTGGTGTAGATACACTCCTACTGGGAGTTTCTGCATCCTTTAATACATTCATGTCCACTTATTTATGTTTTGTTTCTTCAAAACATTTGTTTCTATGCTTGTTTTCAAATGTCTGCAATCCAGACTTACGCTGTGTAAACTACCTTGAGTATCCGTGAGAAAGGCATACAACGAAAAACATAAGGAAACAAACAAACAATGCATTTCTGTTTAAATACAAAATCAAAAAGAGTCCAGTAGCACCTTTAAGACTAACCAATTTTATTGTATTTTATTTTACAATTTTATCGTAGCATAAGCTTTCAAGAATCAAGTTCTCTTCTCGAAAGCTTATGCTACAATAAAATTGGTTAGTCTTAAAGGTGCTACTGGACTCTTTTTGATTTTGCGACCACAGACTAACACGGCTAACTCCTCTGCATCTATGTTTGAATACAGAACACCTCCCCCGCCCTGCTTGGGTGCCAAACCAGAAGACCCCCTGCTAGTTGTACCCACCACGACCAGCCTTCCAAAGTCTCCTTCTGCTTCCTTGGAAAGTGAGGATTTTAATTGCAGGATTAAGCAATTAAAGTAAAGACCGTTTCCCCCTTCAGCCTGAGAGCAGGCAAGGAGGCTCCTGTGGCAGAGGGATCCCGGCCCGGAGAGTTTCATCCCTGCTGGGTTGCCACTCACCTCCCAAACCGGGACCTCATTAACGGCATTGGCCCAAACTCTGTGGTTTAATGATAGAGATTTGACTAATTGCTAGCGTGGCGCCAGTGGCACGCTGACATCACTTCCGGCGCTCTGGAAGTGCTGTCAGTGCGTCAGGATACTGGTGTCCACCCCCCATTTCCTCCCCTATTTTCTCCCAGTGCCCGGCTGAATGGTGGCAGGAAGGGCCCACTGGCGGCAAGAGTTGTTCTGCTGAAGTGGGCATGTGGCAACCCTCATTGGATGGGAAACAAAAGCTACAGGTGGAAATGTGTCTCCCCTAAAATCAGTGGAACCAAATAACTATAACCAAGAAGAGAAATATGAGTGAGAAGGATATTTGAGAAACTAAGCAGAAAATACTATACAAAAATGAATGGAAAGGGAATTTTTGTGTGTGCCTAACCCCAAAGTCAGGTGCAGCCGACAGAATTTTCACACGGCTGCAAAACCAATGCTTTTCAGTGGATTTTTTTAAAAAAACCTTTTTCATCTTGTTTTTTCAAAAAAGGTCAAGTTGGCTTACTATCCAGTACACACTAGATTATTAAAAACTCCCAGCAACATCTTCCCAGCCTAAAAGGACCTCAAAAGAAGCTCAAGGCGTACCTAACTGGGGGACTCTGCCAGGCAGGGAGCCCGTGCGCCCCTCTTTCTGTTCCTCAGAGCAGCCGGGCTTGGAAACACTCTCTCAGGAGCAGCTTGCAAAAACAGGCGCCATCGGGAAAGGAGGTGCAGGAGGCAGAGCTTGCCCCGAGGGGGGCAGCTGGCCCTCCAAGAGAGACAATCACAGGCACCTGTGAACCTGCCCCTCCCCAGTCCTTGAGTAATGAGGGCCACACAGGTCATGATGTGCTAAGGATTAGCGCCTTGAATTGGGCCCAGAAGCAAATCAGCAACCCTTGAAGACGTTTCCAGGCGGGCATACTGCAACCGCAAGGGCTCGCTGCCGCCAACAGGCAAGCAGCCGCGTTCTTCCCGTGGTGGAGTTTCTCAGCAGCCTCCAAGGCCAGCTCCCTGTTCAGCACTTGGCAGTAATCTAGCCTAAATGGGTACAGCAGCAGGGGTCAGCACGGCCCGAAGGGATGGCCAGATGGGAGCAAAAGAAAGACTCAGGGCGCACATCCCGCTGCCCGCCAATAAGCAACAGGTCTACGCAAGTGAACTGTGCGCTGCAGTCTCCCTTAGAGGAGGCTATTTCTAGCGCAATGATGCGCGCATTGTCTTCACAACTCCATGGTCCGACTGTGCGGATAAACTAAATGGGACTTCTGGGCTAAGACTGTTCAGGTCTGCACAAGGAACTGCTGGATTCTGTGAGCTGCAGAAACAGAACTGGCGTTGCAGGATCAGGCGCAGGGTCGGTCTAGCCCTTTACTTCGACGCTAGCTAGCCAGATGTCCCTGAGAAGCCCATAAGGAGGCTACGAAGGCAAGATCTCTTCTCTTTTGTGTGCCTCAAGAATCTGGTATACTGTCTCATTACATGGAGGCTCCATTTAGCTTTCTGGTCGAGCAGACACTGATAAACTGAATTTTCCTAAATATTCCCCTTGCCATGAATTCCGTCTGGGCTAGTAGCAATCCCCACGTTCTATATAAATCATGGCCGTCAAACCAATCATATTTCAGAATTTATTCAGGAAGTTTGACAGGCATAATTTACTCTGCTTCTGCCAGCTGTGAGAAGGGGCATGGGACCCGATGGCGCTCTGAAGCCTCCTGGCCAATACTGATTTTATGTTTCAGCCTCTGAAATCTCACTTCTCAGAGCCTCGCTACAAGTGACATCTTCCACGCGAAGGGCACTTGATCATTTTCGCAAGTCTTTCTGGGTACTGAAGTCCCTCTCCCACACCCCTTTTCCTTCTGTTCCTTCCCGTCTCCGTTAGCACGGCTGCCTGAAGAGACGGAGAAAGCCTAGGAGAGCAGCTTTTGCAAATCATCTTGCTGGGGGGTGGGGAATGCTCTAGAGAAAGCTGACATGTGAAGTCCTCCCCTCTCTGTTAGAACTGTTAGGATCGCTGCCTTAAAAGTCAGAGAAAGCTGCAACTTTCTAAGCTTTCTCTAGAGTATTCCCCCCCTCCCCGAGCTGCCCGCTGCAACTTTGCTAATCGTCTTGCTCGGGGAGGGGGGGAAATACTCTAGAGAAAGCTTAGAAAGTTGCAGCTGCCCGCCCCCAAAGATCATTGAGAGCAGGCTTGCGACTAGAGAAACGATTTGCAAACGCAGGCTTTCTCTGACTTTTAAGGCAGCGATCCTAACAGTTCTAACAGAGAGGGGAGGACTTCACATGTCAGCTTTCTCTAGAGCATTCCCCACCCCCCAGCAAGATGATTTGCAAAAGCTGCTCTCGTAGGCTTTCTCCGTCTCTTCAGGCAGCCGTGCTAACGGAGACGGGAAGGAACAGAAGGAAAAGGGGTGTGGGAGAGGGACTTCAGTACCCAGAAAGACTTGCGAAAATGATCAAGTGCCCTTCGCGTGGAAGATGTCACTTGTAGCGAGGCTCTATGTCAAAAAGGCTAAAGACTCGCCGCGGCTTCTTTCAAAAAGGGCTGAAATTCTGCACTCAGCAGCGCCAGATGTTCCCCTGAATTTGTGCTCACAGGGTCGTGCCAGCTGCCCACTGACATCTCATGAACCCAGCCGCTGTATCCCCCGCCCACCCCTACGCACTTGCCCAGTTGTAGCAATGTAATATTCAGCCAGATATGGCTGGCCCTGTGGAGAAGTTCCAACCAGCCAGATTTCTGTATCAGCAACCCTTCCTCAGAGGCCCTATCACAGACTTCTCCCAACATTTGTCATCTGCTTGGGGGGGGGGAAGCAAGGACCCCCCCTCGCCCGCCCACTCGCTCCTTGGTGCACCCCCTTTCCCTTCCCGTAAGTGGCCATTAATTAAAGCCCAATCACAGTACAGGGAAATCAAATGACTTCCTTGTGATTAAAGTCTATTACCACCGGGAGAAACGGCCTGCATAATAATTGGCTGCTGATAGGAAACCGAGGCAGAGGTGCCAAGGCCCCCGTTCCGTCTTCTGCTGCTGCTTTCAAGAGAGAGGGGCCGGCCAGCCCGCCCGCCCTGTCCCAGCGAGCAAGGGGGCTCCCTTCTGCCTGCTTAATGGCTTCTCTTCTGTTTTCCATGTGTTGACACCTGCAGGGACTCTGGGGGAGGCGATTGGTGGCGAAGGAACAATAGTCAGATGTGCCGGGATTCATCGTCGCCCCCGCCCCACCCCGTCCACCTGGTCTCCTCTTCAGGAAAACCGTATCTGCAGCAAGGCTTGGACTTGCAGGCCGCTTAGCTCCCCCACCTAAGAATCCTGCTGCGAAGACAGAAGGGTCAGAGAATCAAGAGCTTTGATGGCTGGTGGCTTCAGCATGTGCCATGTGCTTGCAAGGCAGTGGGTGGTGCTTGGGCTCCCAATCACATGCTCTGGCGGGCAGGGCTGGCTCAGGGTTTTTTGGCACCCTGGGGTTTGCCACCCCTCCCAGACTACCCTCCTTGCCTCCTCAGCCCCCTGCCATAAGGGAGGGAGGCTGCCCCTGCTCCCTGCCCCCACAGAGGGAGGGAGAAGGAGAAGAGAAAGGGAAGAGCCCACTTGGGCTCTGACACATCCTGAGACAGGCCCCCATCAGGTGCGGGTGACCGGCCAGGGCAGCAACAGGGCTCTTTAGCACCCCTCCACCTTTGCTGCCCTAGGCAGTCTGTTGGGATTTAGCGTTTCCGTTTCAGTCATGAAAGAATTAAAGTGTATGTGTGACTTAGTTAAACTTATTTGCATGTAACTACTTAGGCCTTGAATAAGGATTCCCGCCATGGAAAGGGGAGTCTCTAAGCTTAATGAAGTAGAATTAGGATTTTCTATTGGGCAACCTGCTTATTGGGGGGGGGGGCAATTAAGTGATGCTGTATACTGAAGTTTTATTGTTCTTTGTTCAGAGTTAGTCTCAGTCTTAGGACTACCTTTTACTAGCAAGATGTAGTCAGTCTAGCAATTTATTTTCATCCAACGTCACCCGATTTTTATATTCTTACAGAGCTCTACTGGAGTGTGTGTCTGTTCACACTAATTCCAATGTGCAATCTTTGCCTTAAACTCTGCGACTTAACTGTTAATTTCCTACACAGTCACCCAGGTGACCTTGTGGACAGGCTGGCCTTCCCGGAGGGCTCCCATGTGGCTTTTCAGCCCAGCACCATCAGCCAGCCGGCCGGCCAGCCAGGACTCCTTCCACGCCAAGAACCAAGATCTTGCCGCTGACATGAGTTCCACAGACTCTCTCCTGCCAGGACAGCGGGAAGCGTTTTGGTTTTGTCTGGCATACCCCCAACGGCTGTTCTCAGCCTCCTTCCTGCTTTTTGTGTTCAGTGTTTGTTTGTGTGTTTATTGAAGTGTTTTTTACACCATTTAAAATATTATTCTAAATTCAAATTGTTTTAAACTGTTGTTTTAAAATTGTTTTTTAGTGTTTTAACATTCACCGTCTTGGGACCCTATTTTGAGTAGAAAGGCCACATAGAATGAATGAATGAATGAATGAATGAATGAATGAATGAATGAAAACAGAAGGAAGGTCCATGCTTAGGCCCCCTTAGGGATACTGCTTAGCAGAGCTTTTTTTCAGCAGGAACGCGGTGGAACGGAGTTCCGAAACCACTTGAAAATGGTCACATGGCTGGTGGCCCCGCCTCCTGATCTCCAGACAGGGGAGTTGAGATTGCCCTCCGCGCCACTCAGCGCGGAGGGAAATCTCAACTGCCCTCTGTCTGGAGATCAGGGGGCGGGGCCACCAGCCATGTGACCATTTTCTCCGAGGGCAACCCACTGAGTTCCACCATCTCTTTTCCCAGAAAAAAAGCCCTGCTGCTTAGTATTTCTTCCCAGTGTTGTGTAGTGGTTAGAGCATCAGACTGGGATCTGGGAGGCCTAGGTTCAAATCCCGCTCTGCCATGGAAGCTCAGGCCAGCCACACCCTCTCAGCCTAACCTACCTCACAGGATAAAATCGAAGGGCGGAAATATTATTGCAAGCCGCTCTGGGTCCCATTGCAGAGAAAACCAGGGCAGAAATAAATAAATATCTTGAGAGGAAGGGTATCAGAGTGGTGTGTGTGTGTATGCTAAAAGCTGTGTGTGTGGGCTGAAAGCTCAGATACAACTTTGGAAAGCAATCTGAGGTGCACAGCTGCTGGGTTTGGCTGTGTGTGTTGGGCACACTGGATCTGTGATCTCCCCCAATACCAGACTAACCTGCCTCCTTGAAAAATTTGGCACCATCTTCTGACCCTCCGCTGCACCCCAGTATGAGAACTTGGAAGACAAAAGAAGCATCTTCCTGAAATGAAGCCTGTGGCACCAAATCGAGGCTGGCAAGGCACTCCTAACTTGTTCACGTTAGCCCGGTGTCATTTGCTACATAAGGCGAGACCTGTGTGGCACATGCAGTCCTACAAACTGACTGGCAAAGACCCAGAAAGGCCCTCAAGAAAACCTGCACAAAGGACTGGGCTGCTAAAGGGAAGAGAAGAGAACCAAGTATGTCTCCCTCTGGCTGCAGAGAAGCCCAGGCCACGGCAAGCCCCTGGAGGAGGAAGCTCTGATGGCTTGACTGGACGAGAAGCACATTTTGTGTCGATGCGACCTCAACTTTCTTCTTTAAAAAGAGAGAGAGAGCGCAGGGCATGGGAAATGTCTTCCTGAGAAACCCCACGGCTGAAACACTTGGCTTGTCAAAATTCCTTCATTGTTTCGCCCGAACCACCAAACTGGGCTTCCGATTTTCTTTTAGGAAAATGTTGGCCGCAACTCACACCTCCTTCCCGTGGAAGATCCAGCGACACTCTGTGTGTGTGAGTGAGTGAGTGTCCTTTGTTGTATGCACCTCCCCCCAAAGAAGTGGACCATTTTCATCCACGCTATTTTTTCTTTAATGTGCTCCCTTACCTACCCTAGCATTTTCTCTCCATGTCGTCATCCTTGCTGAAATGGGTGATGATGGAATAGCACACGTCCTCCAGCTCTCTCTTCCGCTCCTCGTACTCCTTCTTTGGCGCCAGCTGGTTTTCCTCCAGCCACAAGGCGGTCTCCTCACACATCTCCAGCACCCTCCTCTTGGCTCGATCGTCCAGCGACTTTCCTTGCTCAGCAACCCTCTTGAGCTGGAAAGTGGAGGACTCCAAAGAGTTCAAGGCTTCTGTCTTCTCCTGTTCCACCTTCTCCTGTTCTCTGTATTCTTCCTCCTCTTGTACGATGCGCTCCATCTCTTCTCGATCCAGCCTGCCTCGGGCGTTCGTGATGACGAGCTGTCTACTGTTGCCGGTGCCTCTTTCCGTAGCAGAAACAGTGAGGATGTTGTTGTGATCCACGGCAAAGGTGACCACAATAACCGGCACGCAACGTGGCGCAGGGCAAAGGCCGCTCAGAGTGACCGTTCCCAGGAGGCGGTTGTGTTTGGTCAGCGTTCGCTCCCCTTCGTAGATCTGCAAGAAAAGGCTGTTTTGGTTGTCCTCGGTGGTGGAGAAGTTTCTGGTCTCCTTGGTTGGGATGGGAGAGTTACGCTTCACCACGACGTCCATCACCCCCCCTACGGTCTCCAGTCCCAGGGAAACGGGGGTCACGTCCAAGAGCAGAAGGTTCTGCAGGTTCTGGTACCGGTGGCCCGTCAAGATGGCTGCTTGGATGGCTGCCCCGTGCGCCACGGCTTCCTCGGGGTTGATACTCTTCCGGAGCGCCTTCCCCTCAAAGAATTTTGACAGGAGGTTCTGTATCATGGGGATGCGCGTAGAGCCTCCCACGAGCACAATGTCATGGATCTGGGCCTTTTTCATCCCAGCATCCTCCAGGGCCCTCTCCACGTGATCCATCGTGGCCTGGAAGAGATCAGCACACAGGTCTTCGAAGCAGGCCCGGGTGATGGTGGCGCAGAAGTCCACTCCCTGGTGCAGGGCGTCAACGGAGACGGTGGCCCTAACGTTGGCGCTCAGGGCCCGTTTCGCTTTCTCACAAGCCACCTGCAGCCTCTGCACTGCCTTGGCGCTCTGGCCGAGATCCTCTTTGTGTTTCTTCTGGAATTCCTGCATGAGATGGTCCAGCAGCCGCCGGTCAAAGTCCTCTCCGCCCAGCTGCGTATCTCCGGTTGTAGCGACCACTTCAAAGATGCCGTCTTGGACAGAGAGGACAGACACATCCAGTGTCCCCCCACCCAGGGCAAAGACAAGGATGTTCCTCTTCACTTTCCAGTGGGTGTCGTCATTCAGGCCATAGGCGATGGCGGCTGCACTGGGCTCACTGATCAGCCTCAGGACCCTGAGTCCCGCAATGGCGCCGGCATCAATGGTGGCCTGGCGCTGGGCGTCACTGAAGTAGGCTGGGACCGTGATGACCGCCTGGGAGACTGGGCGGCCTAGATAGGCCTCCGCCGCCTGCTTCAGCTTGGACAGCACCATGGCCGAGATTTCCTCTGGATAAAAAGCCTTCTCCATCCCTCTATAGGACACTTGCACTCGGACCTTCTCTGCACACTCAACCACTCGGAAAGGCCAGCACTTCATACTGCTCTGCACGGCAGGGTCGTCATAGCGACGCCCAATCAGCCGCTTTGCACCGAAGACGGTGTTCTCCGGATCGAGGCCTCTCTGCATCTCTGCCGGTTCTCCCACGAGGCGCTCCCGGTTGGTGAACGCCACGCAGCTGGGGGTGATTCGGTTGCTGTAGTTGTTGACGATGGTTTCCACCTTGCCCTTCTGGCAGATGGCCACGCAGGAAGAGGTGGTGCCGAGATCAATCCCCACGGCTGGGCCCTTTGGTCGGGTTCTGGCTGGTGCCGGTCTAAACCTGGGAACAGGCTGTGGTGTGGAGCCATCGCATAGGTTATTGACATTCCCGTGGCTGAGATCTGCTCCCATAGATGCGCCTGTCCCCAGGAATTGGCCCTTCTGCCAAAGATGGAAAATTGGCAACCTGGGCGGGCCGGTCTCCTTGGCTCCTGGGGGTTTCCCTCTGCCTCTCTTTCCTCTGGATGTTTCTCCCAAGAGGGGAGGTGCTGCTCCATCACGCTTTATGTCATAAAGGGCTCTGGGGCCAGCTGAGCTTCAGCAGACCTCCCCTTCCCACTTGGCCTGCATCCGGTCCAGTTTCTCACTTTCTGTCAGGGTCAGCTGGGATGTGAGCCAGGAACCTTCGGATCTGCCGGCCGCTGGACGAAGACCGAGGCCTGGCTTGGCGGCATTTTTAGCCGTCAGGGAGAACTGAAGGCTCTCTGGAGGTGAGAGCACAGCCTCATGCGACAAGCCCCTTTCACACTGCAGACTGAAGGCCGGTCTCAGCATGTCTCCACCCACAGAGACAGCCATTGGTTCTCCCTCCAGATCAAGGGGCGGAGCCTGAAGTGGACTGCGATTGTGCCCATTTTATAGGTGGGGAACTGAGGGTCAGTGACTTACCCTGGCAGAGGAGGAGCTTGAGAAAAAATAACTTCCAGGTCTGACTGTCCCCTGAGTACCTGCCGCTTTCTGCAGTACTTGCCTCCCCGAATGCAAAATGCAAGCTTTGCTATAGAATATTCCTTGGCAGGCTGGATTGGCCGTCTTGTCTCGTTTAGCTGACGGCCGTTGGTTGTGTGGATGCCTTTCATAACTGATGGGTTACAATTTTCTATTTTTATATTATTGCTTTTTTTAAAAAATGGAAAACCTGCATACAAATGTCATCAACAAAAGTGATGGAACAAACATGGCAGAATGTGTGCACTCCAGTGGAGTAGCTTTGCCTGGCTTAATAAATTAGATCTTCTGGTTGCAGAAAGCAGAAAGCCCCTCCACAGCTGGGCAGCCCCACAGCCCACCCTTTCTTCCCCCTGCCCAGCCCCTGGGAGGGGGCCATGGCTGGAAGAGGGTGAGCCCCACTGGCCACGGGGGGGGGGTGGGGATGACTGACTGCCCAGCCTTAGACGGCTGCCCAATGGGCTGTAGGAACTGCCACTGCACTTCCTGGTGCGTGCAAAAGGCTGTTGCACCCCCCCCCCCAAACTGCCCCCAACTGCCCTTTAAACTTGAACTCTCTTCACAAGTTACAAAAATGCACTTACAGTCTGTGTACTGTGTATCCTTGATTTTTCAGATACGCACACGGAGTAATTCCCATGTTCCATTCAACACAAGCACAGCTGAATGGCAGATTGAAACCACACATTTATCCAGGCCCCTTGCTTCAGTTGCAAAGAGAAGGCTCTTATTTTGCAAACAGACGTATGCACGCACATGCAGGATGTACGTGTGTCCACCGTAGCATCAGCGCAGGTGTTGGACTGCCCGGAGCGCCCCTTGCGTCTCCCGTGTTGGCCCCGAGCGTGGCAAAGTGAGATTGTTCCAGACGGCCTGAGGTCCAAATCAAAATCTGGAGAAGCTGGACAATATTCTCCAAGGGTCTGCGGGGCTTCCCTTGCAGTTCTTGCCCTCTGCCAAGATAAGTGGGGGCCAAAACCGTTTGGCCCTGAGTCTCGCCTGGCTTGCGTGCCTGATCACGGAGGGTGCGGGGTGGGATTCAGAGAACCTGACAGAACGATCATTACATTATAACGCCAGAACAGTATGTCAAGGGCAATTTTTTAAAAAAGCCTTCTGGGGCTGGTGGGGAAATGGCGGCCATGGGGAGACCGTGTAAGGTTACCAGCCTCCAGGTGGGGGCCTGGAGATCTCCCAGAATCACAACTACAGGGATCACTTCCCCTGCAGAAAATGGCTGCTCTGGAGAGGGGAACCCTGTGGCATTATAATCCACTGAGCTGCCTTCCCTCCCCAATCGCCACCCTCTCCTGGCTTTGCCCTCAGTCTACGGTTGCCAGATCCAGGTTTGGAAATTCCTGGAGATTTGGGGGGTGGAGCCTGGGGAGGGTGGAGTTTGGGGAAAGGAGGGGCCTCAGCAAGGTATAAGGCCATTTCCACCCTCCAAAGTAGCCCTTTTCTCCGCGTGAACTGATCTCTGTGGTCTGGAGACCAGTTGCAGTGCTGGGAGATCACCAGCCACCACCTGGAGGTTGGCAGCCCTAAATCTCCAGGAATTTCCCAACCTGGAGTTGGCAGATCTAGGACTGGGGCAGAGAAAATGGTGCCAATGTGGACAGGACTGGGAAGATCTGGACATTCCCATCCACACGGTCACCCTGGATTTGCTGTGATCTTTCCCAAAACATTGCAGGAAAGCAGATTTGGGAAAGGGGGAGGGGGATCCATGGAAGCCCCGGGAGACTGTGCAGAAGGGGGAGGGGAACCCAGCTTTCCCATGCAAGGTGAAGCAAACACACTGGGTGTAAGTAGTGAGCCACATCTGGGAGAAGGTCCTCGGGACGCCTCCTCCGTTCACACACGCCTTCCCCTCCGCTGGTCTTTTTGGCACCCTAAATTCTGGAGCCCACCCTGTCGCTTTGCCTGCTCCTGCTAAGACTTCCTTTGCACTGGCTGCAGCCTGCCACGGCTGGCCTAGTCCCAAACATCCCGTTATTCGGCTTCTGTTCCTGGCTGCCGCTGCCCCCCAGCCTGGTAAGGGAGCTGCTCTGCAGGTTTTGCCTGGGGTGACTCCCAAGGCCTGCGACTCTGTTCCGTGCCAGAGGGATACAGCTGAGGCCATTTTTCCCACCACTGTTTTGTTTTAAAAATGCATTTTGGGGGGGCCTGCAGTAGGGTTGCCAAGCTCCAGGTGGGGCCTGCAGGACTGCTGGAATAACAACTGCTCTCCAAACGACAGAGGGCCGTTCCCTCTGGACGAAATGGCAGCTCTGGAGGGTGGGCTTTGGTGCAGGACATCCTGCTGAAGCTCCTCCCCTACAGAAGCCACACCCTCTCCAGCCTCCCCCTCCCAAACTCCAGGAACTTCTCAACCTGGAGCTGGCAACCTTAGCCCGTAGATGTTTCAGATTTCTTCTTCACACAAATACCTTCGTCTTGCCTCTATGAGGGAAACAATTCCGTGCTCAGTAAAACAAGACGCAAGCACAAATTTTGCAGATTCCACATCCTACATATGCACAATTGACTCTGCTCGGGGAGCCACCAAAGCACTAGGCAGGACCTTGGAGCCCTGCCTTCGGCCACAAGGAACACCGCTCCAGCCGCCTCCTGCTTCCTACCGCCTGGGGGTTTCCGCTCTGGAGGTGAGCAGCTTGGCCTGTCCCTGAGGAACCAGTGGAAGTCTGCGTGCCCCCTGGCCCTGGAAGCTACAAAACTGCCTTCTGGCCACTTGCACTGGTGAAGCTGAAGCAAAGCTGCCCCCCCCGCCCCCGGGTAAGTTCCCATGGCCAAATGCCCAGGCCCCTCTTACCTGGCAGGAGTCTCTGATTCAAGAGGCTACAAAAGGCTACCCAGCTTGCTTTTGAGAGCTGGGATTCCTCAGGGGACTGAGCCCTGTGCCTAATACCAAGTGCTACTCTGAACTCGCTTGCTATGGAGATTAGACAGCAGAATATACACAGCCGGGCTGCCCTCTCTACCGAGATACAGGGTGAATTTTTACCCAGATTTTTAATGTGCCCTGTAGATGGAGCTAGATGCTGTGGCCATAGGTGGTTCAGTCCATGTCCTCTGTGGTGTCTTCCTTGCCTACATCGGCCTGATCTTCTCCAGGTGTCCCGTCTTCCCTCTCGTCCTGAACATGCGTACTGCAGATGGCGTCCCACGTCTCCTCGAGGTCTCTCTGACGCTGCTCGCAGTCTTCCTTTTCCACCGAGCAGTTCCCCTCCAGCCAGGAGGTGGTACTCTCGCACATTTCCAGCATTCTCTTTTTGGCCGCGACATCCAGAACTTCGTCTTCAGCTGCTCTCTTTAGCTCAAGGGTGCAGGACTCCAAGGAATTAATTGCTTCAATCTTCTCCTGCTGGGACATGTCGTGCACTCGGAACTCTTCCGCCTTCTGCACGATGCTTTCGATCTCCTCTTTGCCGAGCCGGCCCCTGGTGTCTGAAATGGTGAAGTGGCTGGTGTTCCCGGTTTCCATGTCCTTCGCGGACACAGTCAGGATATTGTTTTCATCAATGGAAAAGGTAACTGTAATGACTGGAACCCCGCAAGGTGCAGGAGGAATGCCTTTCAAGGTGAACGTGCCCAGCAGGTGGTTGTGCTTCGTCAATGCTCTCTCCCCTTCGTAGACCATGAATAAGATGGTGTCTTGGTCGTCCTCTGTGGTGGTGAATTCCATGGTCTCCTTGGTAGGGAGAGGCGAGTTGCGCTTTATTATGGTCGCCATGACTCCACCTTGAGTGTTGATCCCCAGAGACAGAGGGGTGACATCTAGAAGGAACATATTCTGCATGTGGGGGGTCTGGTGGCCCGTCAAGACGGCTGCCTGGATGGCCGCTCCATAGGCCACAGCCTCATCGGGGTTGATGCCCTTACACAACTCCTTGCCGTGGAAGAAATCCCTCAGGAGCTTTTGGATCTTGGGAATGCGAGTGGAGCCACCAATCAGCACGATGTCCTTGATTTCACTCTTCTTCATCTTGGCATCTTTCAGCGCTCTCTCCAAGGGCTTCAGAGTGGCTCGGAAGAGGTCGGAGCACAGGTCATCAAAGCGTGCTCTCGTGATGGTGGTGTGAAAGTCTATCCCCCGGTGGAGGGAGTCAATAGAGATGCTGGCACGGGAACAAGCGCTCAAGGTGCATTTAGCACGCTCGCAAGCCATCTTCAGCCTCTGTGTGGCCTTCTTGTCCTGAAGAAGGTCCTCCTTGTGTTTCTTCTTGAACTCCTCCGCGAGATAATCCACCAACCTCTTGTCGAAATCCTCCCCACCCAAGTGGGTGTCTCCTGCCGTGGCCTTCACTTCAAAGATGCCGTCCTCTGCGGAGAGAATGGAGACGTCAAAAGTGCCCCCGCCCAAATCAAAAATGAGGATGTTTCGGCTCCCGCCCTCTGGGCTCTTTGTGTTCAGGCCGTAGGCAATGGCAGCTGCCGTTGGCTCGTTGAGGATTTTCAGGATCTGGAGGCTGGCTATGGCTCCGGCATCTATCGTGGCCTGGCGCTGGGCATCGTTGAAGTAGGCCGGTACTGTGACAATAGCTTGGGAGACGGAGCAGCCTAGATAGGACTCCGCTGTCTGCTTCATCTTGGCCAGCACCATGGCTGAGATCTCTTCAGGATAAAATGTCCGCTGCTTGCCCTTGTGAGAAACCTGGACCTTGAGCTTCCCTTCATGGCTCACCACAGCGAAAGGCCAGTGCTTCACATCCTCTTGCACGGTGGCATCTTCGTACTTCCTGCCGATCAACCGCTTGGCGTCGAAGACGGTGTTCTGGGGATTGAGAGAGGCCTGGCTCTTCGCCGGGTCCCCGACCAGGTGCTCCGTGTTGGTGAAAGCCACGTAGCTGGGCATCGTCCGGTTTCCCTGGTCATTGGCAATGATCTCCACTCTGCCATGTTGACAGACAGCTACGCAGGAGTAGGTGGTCCCGAGGTCGATCCCTATAGCCGGTGGATTGCGCTTAGGCATGATGATTCTGTTTGCCTTTTGGGTCAGCTGGGAACTGGAAGGCTGCTGTTGCTCCCATGAGAGTTCTCGTGGCCCCTCTCTCCTTCTCCTACTTCAGAGCCGCCTGCCTGAGCCTTCCTTCAGGGACCGTGGCATCTTCCCCTTTGCCTACGACTGGGTGGTTTGGGCTCTCCCCCGCCTACAGGGTGCAGAGTCCATCAGGCTGTCCCCTCACCCACCCCGATGACTTCACTGCCACACATCACAATGCGGGCTGAGTAGACATCCCTACCCTGCCCCCCCCCCGAGCTCCTGCTCCCTCCCTGCCTCCTGCTGCTGACCAGACAGGGCTTAGGGACGGTCCTGCAGCATCAGCCAAAGGACCGCACCCCGTTTCCAGCAGTGGCCGGACAGATGCCTCTGGGACGTTCACAGCAGGGCATGAAGCGGAGAGACTTGGCTTGGGGTTGGTCCCAGCATTGGGTATCCAGAGGTATACCACCTCTGCACATAGAAGTTCTACTTTGCAATAAGCTATTGGCAGGGCTTCTTTTCTGGGAAAAGAGGAAAAGAGGTGGTGGAACTCAGTGATGGAACTGAGGACCGCACAATGACGTCACTTTGGGTCAGCTGGAACAAGGGGGAGAGTTTTTTGAAGTTTAAATTGCCCTTGGTGAAAATGGTCACATGGCTGGTGGCCCCGCCCCCTGATCTCCAGACCCCCTCTGTCTGGAGATCAGGGGGCGGGGCCACCAGCCATGTGACCATTTGTAAGAGGTGCCAGAACTCCGTTCCACCGTATTCCTGCTGAAAAAAAGCCCTGGCTATTGGTAAGACTTATTTTCCAGGAACTGGTTTTTAATCTTTGTTAAAATACCATCTAAGCCAGAGGCTATTGCTGCCTACTGGGGCAGGACAGGAAATCCCATAAATCAACTTTAGTTTTGGGTTTTGGGTAGGGCTTTTTCTTTTTTTGCGTAACAGCTTTGCATCTGGATGCTCTTCCTTGCAATACCCCTCTCGCCTTCTGGCTGAGATATAGAGGTTCAGGGTTCTTAATAATAATAACAACATTCTGACTCATATCTGAAGAAAGGAGCTCCGATTCTCGAAAGCTTCTACCCTGAAAATCTTCTTGGTCTCTCAGGTGCCGCTGGACTCAAATCCTGCTGAGCTCCTGAGCAGGAGCAGTCTATCTAAGCCAGGATTTTAGAATACAGTTCTCAGGGCAGGACAAGTGCAGAATTTGTCACCTGCATATAAAGGAAGATAAATGGCACCAAGCCTAAGCTTTCTGAAAAGTGGGATATTAGAACATAGGGGCCCACAAGGAGCTCTCTCCTGTCCTGACTCAAGGGCCTTTTGCACCAGGTGAAGTTTCTTTGCACCAGGAGAAACGGCTGCTGTCAGCAGCCCAGATCTGTTGGAATCCAAACTGTAATGAATTTTTGAAGCAAAGGAAAGCGCCTGCATTGCCTCTCTCTCTCCCCCCCTCTCTCTGTGATGGTTTGAAAGAAAGCTTTTCTCAAGCACCTGATCCACATGCCTGCCTCCTCCCCACAACCAGGACCCCATTCACATAGAAAGGAAAAACGACAACAGCAGCTACTCCTAAAAGCCGGGTGAAGTTTGAGTAGGAAAACGGACACTACGGCTTTACAGTAGTGCCAACTATAGAGCCACTGTGTAGGCAGTGACCCAGGGGTCAAAGGTGAAGGGTTTCCCAGGAGTGCCTTTGATAGAGCCATCTTTGATGAGAAAGGAACCTCTATACACATGTCCCATCATTACCATTAGAATGTGTAGCAAAACTCAGACCCGAAAAGCGAGATTTAATGGAATGTAATTAAAACGGCACTGTTTGGATTTCTTTTCCAGGCGTTCCCCCCCCCCCCCACCTCTCACTTTCTCCCTTTTCGCTGTAACCCCTTAACTCTTCTCATCGCTTGGTTCGTGACTAGCCTTGCAGAGAGGGATTGTGCCCCCCCTCAGCCCTCCAGCTGGTTTGAATTCCATAGAGACCAGTGATAAAATGCTGCAGACGTTGTTGTCTGAATCACCCTTGCTTCCAACACCCCGGATCCCAACGCTGCTTCTCTTCCCAGAAGAAGCCTGGCTGCCCTAAGCGTTGGTGCTGAAGCCCAGGAGAGAAACCTTGAGCCGGCCTGACCCCAGAGCCCACGCTCCAGAGCACAGCAATGGATTCTTGAGGATTCATTTCCCCCAAAGGTTTTTTTCCTCAGCTATAGGCCAGGTTTCTCTACTTGATGCCTGAGGACAAATTCACTCAAAGAACGTTAAGACAGACCAGGGAGCTCGAAGACAGGCACGCAGTTTCCAGCAGCAGCTACTACATTGTGGCTGCCAGGGCGAATCAATCACCCCCCCTCCCCCCAAACACGAACGGGGCCCCTGCTAGGCTGTTCAATGGCGTTCACACCAGGAATTCACAACCATCGTCGTCATCGTAACAGTAATAACAGCGTGCTTATAGACCACCCTTCCGGGCAGATTAAGGTCCAACTCAGAGCAGCGTTCCCCACAATGCAGCTGGGGAGCAGGGCTGAGAGGAGGGCTTACTCAAGGCCGCCTGTTGAGCTCAGGGCAGCAGTGGGATTCCAACCAGCAGAGTACTGACTTGCAGCCCAACCACTTAACCACTATGCTACAGCAACTCACAGAACCAGAGAGCTGGAAGGGGCCATACAGACCTCCTAGTCCAACCCCCTGCCCAATGCAGGATGAGCCTCAAGCATCCCTGACAAGGATTCGTCCAGCCTCTTCTTGAAAACTGCCAGTGCGCTTATCTACGGTTCTTCTTGACAGATTAGAGCACACCCAGAGCTGCGAATGAAGTCAGTGCTATTATTATCCCCCATAATACAGTTGCGGAGCTGGGCTGGGAGGAGCAGCTTGCCCAAGGCCACCTGCAGAACTCATGGCAGGAGTGGGAATCGAACCAGCAGAGTGCTGATTTGCAGCCCAGCCACTTAACCCCTGTGCTACAGGCTGAGAGTCCCCGGAGCGGACTCACATTGGTCTCATATGTGGTTTGGCCTGGGGTCATCCCATTGATCACAGAAAGAATGTTCATGTCACCTCAAGCGCATTTTACAGCGGTGTTTCTTTAAGTCTGTGAGTGTCGGGTAATCCAGTCATGAGAAATTTGCATCGGTTAATACACATGCAAAAGAGGGGTAATCTCCCTTTGCAACATCAAACTGAACGTCACAGCTCGTCATGCCACCTTCAGAGTGCTAGTTTACGTATCTGTCTGCCACTCAGTAAGGGCGAAACTTCTTTTATTTGCCAGGAGGAAGAACAATGGCTAACTCTTGGTCCCTTACACTGAATAAGAGGAGGACACAGGCCACTCTAGGCAATTGTTTCTTCTGCCCAGGAGGACTCACCTCTCCCAAAATAGCCCTATAGAGTCTCTTTCAGGCAACCCATCAGAGAAAGCAGGTATGCTGCCATCGGACGTCCCAACAGTAATCTTGAAACTCGAAAGTCCTGCTTTGGGCCTAGGCCTCTGAAACTTTATCCACTGCATCCCAGAAGAGTTAGCCGTGTTAGTCTGTAGTTGCAAAATAGTCAAGAGTCCAGTAGCACCTTTAAGACTAACCTTTACTGTAGCATAAGCTTTCGAGAAACACAGCTCTCTTTGTCAGATGCATGTATCCCAGTGGCTCTCTACAACACTTGATGAGAAACTTGGAGCAGAATGCCCCAAAAGAACCTCTGGGTGTCCTTTCCCACCCTCCACTTCTCCTCTTGTAAACATTACCCAGTGTCACGAGATCACTTATGTCCCTGCCCCCCCCCTCACATACACACACACAGGCACACAGCGGTTGTTATTCACCATTGTTATTCACGTCGATGTGGGGTCGCTGTTTCGGGTAGATGCCCCTCCCTGTTCAAAATGCGGCAAGTAGCTCTGATTCCAATGCGACATCATGCGTCCACGTCCACGTGTGGGAAGGGCTGTAGCTTCTTAGCTAAGTAAATGTTCATTGCTTGGGCTCTAATTGGGAGGGGGAATACATCTCTTTCTCATTGTTACAGAGAAGTCAAAGCCCCATGGACCCAAGTCTTGTTATTTATCATTAGGAAAGGTCTCTTTAATTGCTGCCCTCCTCACAAAAGCCTGAGAAATCCTCGCCCGGCCAATCCCTCCGTCCCACTTTGAAAATTCGCTCAGGCCTCCCCCACTGTCCTTCATCCTTGACCTCTTTCCTCTCTCCACCACAAGGCCTGCCCTTGTCTACTTTCATAATATTAAAGGATGTCATATATCACGCCCCTCGCTCCATCCATCAAGCTGCCAGCCCTCAAGATCAGGGTCACGGATAAAAAGAGATCAGAGGTCAGCGGGAAATATACAGAGAGCACTAGGGGTGGGGGACTGGCACATCTTGGAGAATGACATTTCTGTTTTGAGGGAGGAGGTGGAGGCTAAGGGCCACGTTTTCTGGAGCTTAGAGTTCTCTTTGCACCTGACTATTGCAACCATCACCAACCAACAGGGAGACTGCAACGAGGAAATCAGAAGGAGACGGGAGACTCGGAAGGGCAGCTGGGAGGGAGCAAGAGAAGATCCTTAAAGATAAAGATGTCTCTCTGGGGACCAAGATAATCCAAACTATGGTCTTCCCCATTGCTATGGATGGATGTGAAAGCTGGACAGTGGAGAAAGCTGACAGGAAGAACATTGATTCCTTTGAAAGGTGGGGCTGGAGGAAAGTTTTGCAGATACCACGGACAGCCAAAAAGACAAATAAGGGGGTCCTAGATCAAATCAAGCCGGAATTCTCCCTAGAAGCTAAAATGATAAGACTCAGGCTGTCGTACTTTGGTCACATTATGAGAAGACAAGATTCTCTGGAAAAGTCAATAATGCTAGGAAAAGTGGAAAGCAGCAGGAAAACAGGAAGACCCAAAATGAGATGGCCGGACTCCATAAAAGAAGCCACGTCCTCCAGTTGGCAGGATCTGAGCAAGTCTGTTCATGAGAGGACAGTCTGGAGGTTTTTCATTCAGAGGGTCGCCATAGGTTGGAGGTGACTTGACAGCACATCACACACACACACACATGGCAACACTCAAGGGTTAACCAGCTTGAAGAGACGGGCAGCTTGTGGACGTGGTTACCAAAAGGGGGGAAAGAAAGAACATCAAAAAGAAACGTGAAAGGAAAAAAAGAGGATACTTTCACTAATGATAGTAGATGAAGCTCCAGTGGATGAAGACAAAGACCAGAAGAAAGCAGGCGAACCGAGCTGCAGGGCTCAACTTGATTTTTGTATGCGGGAGAAGAACACAAAGCAGAACGAAACACCCGGTTTACCTTGTCAGCCCAAGAAATGGACAACGTAGCATACGGCCCACAATCAATGCAACTGTTTTCTTTTTAAAAACATGTTTCTAAAGTGTTGTACAGAGACATAGATCTGATGTGCAAAGTCATAAGGACTGCAGCTGACTGAGCCAACCACTTAGTTACTGAGCGTAACTAAGCGGGGAGTAGAATGGGTTAGGGTTAGCAGGGGAGGGGACAGTTACTCCTGTCAATGAAATGTCTACTGCACGGAGCAATTAGATTATCAATAAATCTTTAACTCACCCATCCTTGGATTTGTGAAGTTACCTGAGATCTAAGCCGTCAGTCTCTGACAGGGACCCAGCTTTGGATAAGCCCCCTCCTCTGGCGAGGGGTTGCCGCCTTGGCCCCGCCTTGGCCCCGCCTAGGCCTCTGCGCACATCACACGGTTCCTCATCAGCTGAACGTGTGGCCTGACTCCATCGTTGTGCATTGTGCTTTGAGTTGGGGTGAGCTGCCACAACAGCTTCCACGCAAGGCATCGCTTGACATGATAATCTCGCGTGCCTCCCATTCAGGTCAATGGAGTTTTTGTGCCAGAGAGGAATTTGGAGGCGCCATGCAGATTTTGCCATCCCAACTGCAGTCTCCTCTTCAGAGCACGATGACCTGTATGGATTGATGTGCTGGACTTACGATTTCACCCTGCACATGGGTGAAATCATTAGCAGCCTGTACACGGGCCTTCTCTGTGGTGGCCCCTACCCTGCGGAACGGCCTGCCTGAGGAGATCAGGAGAGCCCCCACACTCCTGGCTTAATTCAAAAAGGCTTTTGTATTGTAGGGAGGGGGTCTCAGATGCTTTGCTAATGAGTTAGGGACCCTAGACTTCACCACTATGCTGCCTTTCGTACTATCTGTTGCTTTAAATTTGTGCTCCTATGAGCTTCCCGTGCTTCATGTTGTCTAATGTCAGTCCTAGAATTGCTTCTGTTCTGTTTCAGCATTTCGCCACCTCCATATTGGATTCCTGCTAATGTGAACGTGTATCTGTTTACCTTATGGCATTGTTTATGGAAATATCCTTGATATCGACTGTACTAATCTCACACTGTGTTATCCGCCTTGAGTCTCAGTGAGAAAGGCGGACTATAAATGACATTAATAATTATGATGATAACAGACATTTTTTTTAAAAAATGCAACTTTATTGTAGCATAAGCTTTTGAGAACCACAGCTCTCATTGTCAGATGCATCGACAGCTTTCTGCTGATGCATCTGACAAAGAGAGCTGTAGTTTTCGGAAGCTGTCAATGCATCTGATGAAGAGAGCTGTGATTCTCAAAAGCTGACGATGCATCTAACAAAGAGAGCTGTGGTTCTCAAAAGCTTATGCTACAATAAAGTTGGCTAGTCTTAAAGGTGCTACTGGATACTACTATTTAGCACAGCAAATGAAATTCAGTGTTGGTGTTTGATCATACAAATTCAAAAAGTTCTAAATATATGCTAAAGGGGTCTGAACTGGCTGAGATGTGGAGAGAAAGAGATCTTGGGATTTTAGCGGAAAGCTCAGTGAAAATGTCAACTTGGTGAAATAAAGGCAAACTCCATGTTAGAGGAGTTTTTAGGAAGGGGGACAGAAATATAGTGGCCAATATTGTAATGCTCTTGTATAGAGCCTGGGTGCGCCTGCCTTTGGAACACTGTGTGGAGTTCTGGTCACCGTCTCTCCAAAAGGACACTGCAGAGCTGGAAAAAGTACCAAAGAGGACAAGATTAAGGGGTTGGAGCTCCTTTCCTAGGAGGAAAGGCTAACGAGTCCGGGACTTTTCACTTTAGAAAAAAGATGGCTCCTGTGGGGATGTTAGAGGGTTATAACACTACACCTGGGGTGGAGAAAATAGAAAGAGAGCGCTTTTGCTCCTTCCTGTATAATACCGGGGGGAAACTGGGGGGCAGTAGCTTCAGTACAGACGGAAGGCAATATCTACCCTGAGCCCTTCGTGGGGAGGGCGAAATAGAAATCCAAAGAGAACAAACAAAATACTTCTTGCGTAAAGGAGTGACGGAATTGTGGAATTCACTGCCTGGGACGTGGCGGTGGCCATGAGCACAGGTGGCTTAAAGGGGGTGTTAGACAGATTCCGGGGGGAAGGAGAGGTCCATGAATGGCCACAAGCCACAGTGACCGAAAGAAACTTCTACCTGCAAACGCAGCAGATGTCTAAACCTCACTGCTAGGGGGCAACGTCACGGGAAGAGGGTCTGTGTGCCCTGCGAGAAGCTGGCCTAGGACGGCTGGCCTGGTCCGGCAGGGCTCTTCTCAGGTTCTCATGAGCACCTTCTGGAGAGACGGGGTGCAAATACTCTAAGCAAAATGACAGGAAATCCATTGGCCAAGGGTATCTAAGTGGAGATTAGAACTCCCATCTTCTCAAGCCCCCACGGACTCTGCCTGTTACACTAGACTGCATCTGTGGCATGCCAAAACGTTAGCGGTGGGTGGGCCGCTGCCTCCCCGGCACCATGCGCCCCCTGAAGAACTGCTTGCTGCAGGCTGCAGAGGAGGCCAGTTCTAGGTACGTTGTCCGCTCCAATGAGGCACTCGCATCCCTTCCCCGGCCTGCACTGCTACTGGCTGGCTCCAAGGGGGGACGGCAGCCATTTCCCGTGGTGCTGAGGGCCAGGAGGGAGCTGAGCCCCTGCTGGGTATGAGGAGCTGAGGAGCTCCTGGCTGAGCTACCTAAAGCAGCTGCTGGCTTGGCTTGGCTGGAGGGCACCCCCCCCCCCGGGCTTGGCATGGACTTTGGTCTCCTTTGGCGTCTACCTTTCCGCATGCACCACCCGGCTTTCTCAATCCCCCCAAGGATGCTGCCCCTCCAGAGGTGCTGGGAAGCTCTGGTCTAGCCTGCAGTCCCCCCCCTCCCACCTGCTTTGGTGCTGTCTCCTTTGCCACCCTCCGCATGGTCTCAAAAGACCCCCCCACACAGACACTTTTCATTTTATTCTCATCTAATTGAATGGGGAGCTAGAAGATAAAAGCTGGCAGGGCTAATTACGCCTCATTATTCCAAAGGGCCTCTCAGGCCTCACTTCTCCTCCATACTGGCAAAGCACAGGGGAGGGGCCAGGCCATTACGGAAGAGGCTGCAGCGGAAAACAAAGCCGGCCCATTCACAGGGGCAGGCAGGAGGAGGGCCTGCCTGGGTGCCCTCTTGCCGCTCTCTCCTCCCCGCACCCCTTTCCTGAGAGGCAGAAAATTTCAGAGGCAGGTGGCATCTTACTACACGTGGGGGGCACTAACGGAGAAGCCACGCAGAGGGCTCTCGGAGCAGGAGGCGGCTTTGGTGGCCTTCGGGGGTGCCTCGCTGCAAGACGAAGGGCCTACACGGAAGGAGACAACAGCACAAGTTCTGCCCCAGTTGTGTCTCTCCCTTTTGCAGTGTCCAGCCACAGGAGAGCGCAAACGGAAAGGGGGTCCAGGCTGGCTCAGGGGAGTCCTGGGGCAAAGGCCAGAGGCAGCATCTGCACCTGTGCCGATCTGTTCTACCTTACAGGGTTGTTATGGTGATCAAACCCTCACTAGATGCCTCCTGAGCGCTCGGAGGAAGAGGCAAATCGAAATAAGGAACGGATGGGAAAAACCGCACCAGACATTTGTACCGGAGGCACCACAAGCTTCCTGCAGTAATTTTTATTACTTTGGTTGGACATGCCATTGGCTTGAAATAGAGCCCTGAGAGGAAAGAAATGAAAACCTAAAGACTCCCAGAGAACCCTCTGACACTCCTTGGCTGTGGGAAGTGGTTGTCATTCCCCCCCCCTTGCAGTCCAGCAGGAGGGGGGGGCAGAGCCCCAAAGGGCTGCGGGGTCTGCTTCCCTCAGCATCTGGGGGGGGGATGGGAAGGGGGGAGAAGGCAGTGCAGGTGCAGCCCTCCTGGGTGGCCTCTGCCCGGCTGGAGGGTCCAGATCCAGGGCCACGTGGAGGGCCACCTCCCTGTCTCTCTCTCTCACACACATAGAGGTCCCAATCCAGAAGGCGCCTCCCTTGCAAACCGACGGGCTGCACATCGCCCTCCATTGGGGTCGGCGGGGCTTCAGGTTCTACCCAGCAGAACCCCCCAGGCGGCAAATCGGGCCCGCTCTTCAGCGCCGCTTCGTCCGCTCGCGTTCCATCTAAAGTCCAAACGGGTCTGGCGGCCCTTGCGCGGTGCCGTCCTTGAGCGCAGCGCCTCGGCGCCTTTGCTCGGGCCCTCCAGCGCCATCAGGGCGCACGTTTCCCCGACCCCACGCGGGCGAGGCGGAGGGCAGCGGCGCCCCCTCGCCACGGAGGAGACCGGAGCCTCGCGGGCCAGCCGCAGCCGCAGGCGACAAGGCCGCCAGAAGGGCCGGGCCGCCCGCCTGCGTCTCCCCGCGGAGCGCCGGGCCGGGCGCACGGAAGGAAGCCCCGTCCAAAGCCCCGAGCGCGACGGCGCCTGGCGAGCCTTCGCGGGGCCCCGCATTCGCCCGGCGCTTCTGCACGCCGGTGGGGAGGCGGAGGCCGGCCGGGGCCCTCCGGGAAGGCGGCGGCGGCCTTTCACTGGGCCCGGCGGGCCACGCACAAGGCTGGGTCGGGGCCGGAACCGCGGGAGAGCCCGGCGGCGGAATCAGGGCGGGCGCGGCGGCGCGTCCCTCCCCACCGACGGCGCAAACCAGCCGGCCGCCGCCCAGGCGGATCGGGGCCCCAGGCAGGGCAGGCAGGGAGGGTGGCCGGCAGCCCAGGCCAGGCCTCGGCCAAAGGCGGGCCTCGCCCAGGAGGGCGCCCTCGAGCCCCTCCCTTCGTCCACCAGCAAGGGCGGAAAGCCCTCCGAAGCGCGCTCGGCGGGGACTGGCGGGGCCCTGCGGAGAAGCGCCCGAGGCCGCTCCGAAGCGGGCCTCGCTGGCCAACAGAAAGGGCCCGCGGGGGAAGAGTCGGGCCGCTGGAAAGGCCCCCCCAGACCTTCTGGGAGACGCGCCCTTGCCGCGGAGAAGGGCGGCCCCGCGCCCCAACGCTGCCGCTCCTTCAGTCATTCGATGTTTAGCCCGCCCGCCCCGCAAGCAGGCTCAGGGCGGGTCACAATCATAAATGAACCACAATAAATAAAACCAATAAAATACATCTCAGTACCAACATGGATTTCAGCACTCCAGATGGTGCTGCGCCCGTTTAGGAAGGGGGGGGTTGTGGCTTTGACTGCCTGGTTGCGTACCCCGCAATTTTACACAACGGATTTTTTTAAAAGCCCCTGTAAAATAGCGCGCCCCCCCCGTCCCCTCCTCCTTGGAAGAGGCATTGAAATGGCAAACGGGGGGGGGGGTTTCTTGAAGAGTCCGCCTCAATGCCACGCGTGGAGTCCGGAGGCAGACCGGCTCCCTCCCTCCCGGCAGCTCCTGGGCCCGTTTTGCGCGAAGGGACCAAGTCGACCCCGCCTTCTGGCACGTCCCGCAGGTGCGTTGGCCTTCAGGTGGGGATTTTTGCAGGGGCAAGCGCTTTTGGCCCCGTCCCTCTTTGGGAATGAAATCCGAAGGGGGAGTTAACCGTCCGGAATTCGGAAGAAAACCCAAAGAGGTATCGGTCCAAAAGCGGTAAAAATCGCCCCTGCAAATTCTGCAAGTGACAGACAGCTCAAACATACAGAAGAGATGCCAGTTATTGAAACGGAATCGACAGCAGTCTCAGCAGCTTCTCTCATACGTTGGGAAATACGTTTTTCCCAAATATATATTTACATGGACAAAAATTGTCTGGAATTATATTCTGAATTTTAAAAATATTTTTAATTTTTAAAAATAGTTTAATTTTAAATCGTTTACTGCATTGTTTATTGTATTATACTATTGTCTGTTGTGTTGTACATATTGCCTATATTATTGTTGATAGACTAGTTTTTAATGCACTTTAAAATAAACACAGTCCACCTTGGGCCTCGGTGAGAAAGGTGGGCATTAATTGAAGCAAATAAGCCTTCACCCCAAACTGGGGACATTCACTGTGAAATCAAGTTCTCCCAGTCTGCCCAGCATCACGTTCCCACCAGAGAATTCTGAACGATTGGTAGCACCCTAAGCAACGTTACACCCGCTCTTCGAAGCCCACCGATTTCAGTGACTCTGGCGTAACTCTGCTTAGAATTGCACAGCAAATGTGTTTTTAATTCCACATGGAGGAGAATCTCAGCATAGAAAAGTGGGATTCAGTCCCCAAATGTATAGAATTTGCAGTCAGTTGCATAGAATCCCCAATTAATGGATTTGTAAGATTGAGAAGGGTCCAAAAACAGATGGCAAAGACCTTTATTCTTCCAGTGAAGCTATTGTATTCCCCAGAACTGGGATGTGTGCACTGCAGCACAATGCAACCAGCATGGGTTGTGCAGTTCTGTAACAAAGGTGTTGCCACAGCACTCACAGAATTATGGAGGTTGAACGCCGCCAGGGTGTCCGAAGAAGGGAGCTCTAAGTCTCAAAAGCTTACATTGAAAATCTTGTTGATCTCTAAGGTACCACTGGACTCCAATCCTACTGTTATACTGTAGACCAACACGGCTACTCATCTAAGTGCCAGGGAATTACACCCAATTCCTAAAGGAACTCTGGTCACAGGATATGGCATTGGCCATGTCGGGGACGTGCTGTCTTTAACAACTACAAGTAAAGGGTAAGTAGCAGGACTATAGTAGACAAAAGTATATACAGTGCAAAAATATATACAGTGCAACCTACTTGGGGTGTAGTAAAATGCAGAAAAAATAATTCAGAAAAAAAATGTCCAAAAGACATAAAGTTGTGCTGTATTTCCTACACATTTCCAAAACAACTGTCTCATCTTTAGAGGGATATGCAAATTGGAGCATGCAGGGAAATCTAATCTTCCTTTCCTACAAAACTTTCTCAGTTTCCTTCGAAATCCTGCCTGAGGAAGAAACCCGCACTCCAAATTAATCTTGAATTTCTTTTTAGGGAAAATGTTGGTGGCGATTCTAACTCCACACTAAAAGAACTGCATGCAAAATCTGCCCTAAATCTGTGTTAAAATTTGGCCATGCCACCAAAAGCCAGAGGATAAGGTATCAGAAATGACATACAGCCGCCGACCACTATTTATTACAAAGATCGATATCTGCCATCTGTGCGCCAAAACTTCCAAGGCGAGCTGTGTAAATACAACAAGCATTTCAATTACATAAAAACCAAATTTTGCAATATGTCTACCAGCAAAATCAATATCCATAACAAAAAGGCCATCTTGCTTAGCAGTCACCCAGCATCCCCCAGTCCCCAAAAAGCAAAGATGCGTCTCACAAGAGTGCACGTCCATCTTCCTAGCGGGTCACAAGAATCCATCCTGCACCCCCATTTCAAGGGCGAGATGGCAAGATCCCAGGTGGGTCAAGTGATACATCTGTGGAAGGACCCGCAGATCTCTTTAGCGAGCAACACTGAACTCCGAGTGTCCCTCTCCAACCCAAGGAGCCAAAGTTGTACTACTTGGGGAGTAACAAATTCACCACAGGTAGAAGAGGGGGCAGTTTGATTCCAAAAGCGCTAACCGTCTGGAATATACATTGCATCCAAAGAACCGCTTTGCTTTCAGAATTTTACAAAGCACCAAGAATCCAAAGGAATAAAGCACGAAGCCAGAGCAGCACGACGAGAGAGCGATGCCGTTCATACCAGGTGCACCCCCTTGCCTCAAAGCATGTCAGAAATTCCTGGGAAATGCAGGACAACAGGGACTGGCAACGGCAACTGCTCTCAGCGATCATTCCAGACGGGTAGCCAGCCGGAGCCGGGGGGACCTCTTGATCTGGTTTCCCCCCACCCAGCTCTTTGACTGCTTTCAACATGGCTAGACTTATTTATTGATGTCATTTGTAGTCCCCCTTTCTCATTGAGGCTCAGAGCGGACTACCAAGGGTGGAGCTGAGGCTGCTCAACTGATTTTGCTAACATTTCTGGAGAGTTTTCGTCGCTCCCCGTGAGAGCGTCCCCTTCTCGTTGAAATTGCCCTCCTGCTCAATCGCACTTAGTGACATCATCACAAAGACCTGTTTGATGCAACGGGCACTCCCACTACTGATATCTGATGATGTCATCATGTTACATGCATTGTGACATCATCTTTTTAACATCCTGGTCCCCAATTGGGTGGGGTCATCTAAGCAATTGAAGGAGGAAGCAATTGGAGAAAGAGCATCACGGGACAGCTCCCCCCCCCCACACAAGTAAATATTCACACAAACAGATGTTGGTATTTAGATTCATACTTTTGATTGCCAAACCACAAAACACAAGTATTTGGTGATGAGAATGCAACGAATGGATTGTTACCACTGGCATGTGAACAGAAAGTATCCATCTATCCATTCCTCATTTATCCTGATCCTATTGCCTGTATATCGGATATTGTATACTGTCTGATTAAATTGTTTTCTATACTTTGTAATCTGCCCTGAGTCTTAGGGAGAAAGGAGGCTTGAAATGAAGTAAATAAAACAAAATAAATAAAACCAAGCGTTTATATTTCACTGTTCTCTTAAGATCCAAAGTGGTTTCCAAATAAACATTTAAAAAACCCATCATATGTATATATATAAATCGAATGTTGTTATTATGTAATCAAACTATCCAGTTTGGGCTCTCAAAACCTCCCAACAAAGACACTCCATTCAACATCATAAAAGCTACATTGCTTGTAAAACTCCTAAGACGAGCCGCGTTTGCCAACCGTCGAGAAGGCAAAGAGCGGATTGATTTCAAAGAGAGGAGAACCTGCAGTAAATGCACGGGGCTGGAGGCTTGTCCTGCACTGCCTGGCACCAGTGTAATAATCCACTCTCTGCCTTGTTGATGGCACATTATGCCTCAGGCAGTTTTCTGTGTTGCCTCGTTTTTATAGCCCTAGGCCTGTTGCATTGATTATCGGATGCCTCGTGCCGTCTGATTGAATTGTGTTTTGTGTTACGTGTTTTGTAATCCACCTTGAGTCTCGGTGAAAAAGACTGGCTATAAATGGAATAAAATAAATAAGCAAACAAATAAATAAACGGAGCCCTACAAAAAAGCTCTGCTTTCTATGCCTTTTCTTGAAAAGGGAAAAGAAGCCCAATGATTGAGAGAAATGTGGCATGCAAATATTTTAAATAAATACAATAAGCTTTCTGCCCTCCATTCACTAAAACGTAGCCTGCATTTGCCAAACTGTTATACACACGTGCTCACACACCCTGTACACAACAGGGCCTTTGGCACTTGGTATGGGGGATCTGCTCACAGAGGCACCTTCCCCGCCCTCCCGTGTATCTACAGGATGGGGGCAAACACGTTTGGTCAAAATGAGGACGGTAATAGAAAGATAGCGGGGATCTCCTCCAGCAAAGTGGCTGTTGGATGGAATTAAATTTGGGTAAGAATGGGGGAAAGCCAGGGGCACATCCTCAGGGGACTCCCAGCTTCACAGTCCATCCACCACAAGCCAGCAACATGTGAGCGACAGATACTGCAGACTCCCTTGTACAGATTGCATTTGTGTGTCCGTAAACACATGTTCACAAAACCAGCTCCTTACCACAGCACCACTTTCCATTTCCTATGTCTCACGAATCTGCAATGCAGTTTCATTTTTCTGTGAAGGAAAAATGTCTGCAGAAGTGTCCTTAAAACCCACCCCAATGTCACCCAAACTTTAACATTTTGAAGTAAAACAGTGTGCACATTTGGCCAAATAGTTTAATAATAGATATTGAAGGAAGCAGGTTATAGTAACGGGATTAAAATAATCCTTTAATTTTAAGATAGAACAAAATTTCCTCCCTCCCTCTCTTCTCTCCCTTTGAACACCCAAAGTTTGATATTCGTTGGAATAAAATTCAGTAGACATATTTCCCTAAAGAGAGAAGGGCAGAACATGTTTCTCTTAAAGCCTGGAAGAAAATCTAGCCAGCGTCCCGACGACTCCCAGCCCTTCTCACCCAACGGCTCACCCTCTCAGTTCTCCTGGTCCCGGAAAGCCCTAGCCCGGAGTTCCCAGCAGATCCAGGGTTGCTTCAGAGATGGGACTAAACTTGGGAGGCCCTGAAGGGCTTAGTAAGGGGAAAGGGGTGGAAAAAAAGAAGCCAGGAAAGGAAAGAAAGAACCCCCCGCCCAGACTCGGATCAGCATGAATGCAGGCCTGCTGCTGAATCCGTCCATGTAGGACAGGCTCTTTGTCTTCCTTTGCTAAGTCCCTTGTGGCGGGGCTGTCTGTGGAGACTTGAAGGTGGGATAAACGGCTGGAGGGGGGGGGGATGGCTTTCGCACATGGAAATTCTCCCAGTGCAGCCATGGATGCTTCAGTAGTCAAGAGTCCAGTAGCACCTTTAAGACTAACCAACTTTATTGTAGCATAAGAACCACAGCTCTCTTCATCAGATGCATCCACCGAAGAGAGCAGTGGTTCTCGAAAGCTTATGCAACAATAAAGTTGCATCTGCCAAAGAGAGCTGTGGTTCTTGAAAGCTTATGCTATGATAAAGTTGTGTCATATATGCCTATCTGCATATCTGCCATGAATGTATTCTGTGTTGTGTACTGGTCCTCTGAGGGCATGAGGAATTTCTTATTGATGTTAAAGCAGTAGGTTCTCTCGCAAGTGTTTACTTTCTCTTTCCCCGGTGTCTCCAGAAGTGTCCTTGAAGGCTGGTTGCAGCCAGCTCGAAATATATCCTTCTTGGGAACTGAGATAATTTCATTCTTTGTTCTGTCTAGCCTAAACCTAGCTTCCCTCTTTCACTCCCCCTGGCTCTTTTGCGCCCAAAACTTTAACAGTCCTTATCTTGATGGCAGGAATGTTCCCTATAACCAGGGCTCATGTCCAGGGGGAACAGCGTTCCAGCCAGGGGTCCTTTCGTAGAAAAAGAGCTGCAGGAACTCATTAGCATAACTTATTAGCATACACCACGCCCCCTTGCCATCACCGGAAGTGTGTCATTTGCTTAACTGATTGGGCCCAAAATGGCAAAAAGGGGCTGAAAATGGCTGAAAAGGGGCCCAAAATGGTCAGAATTGGGCCGCTGCTGAGCAGGAGAGTGATCCACCCCCCGTAAGAGGCCTGATCCTGGCCGTTTTGGGACCAATCCTGGCTATTTTAGGCCCAATCCTGGCCATTTTGGGCCCAATCCAAACCAAAATGGGCCCCAAATGGCCAAAAATCAGGTGGGTGGGGCCGCCTGACATGCGACCTCTTTGGAGAACTACCAGAACTGCGTTCCTGCACATTCCCCCTCAAAATGAGCCCTGGTTCCGGCGCGTTCCCCCTCTTTCCCCAACAGTCAGGTGGTCCCGGCTGCCTGACTTTTGGACATTATGGACTGTTTTGATTGGGGCTGAATTGGTCCAGATCGAGGCCAAAATGGCCCGGATCGGGTCGGTCCCAGGCAGAGGAGGGTTCCCCCGCTCGGCACCGACCCGATCCAGGCCATTTCGGCTCCAATCCGGGCACAAAACGGTCCAAAATGGCAAGTTTTAGGCATTTGGGGCCATTTTCTGCTGGGATCAGGACCGAAATGGCCAGGATTGGGTTGGTGCCAAGCAGGAGAAGCCTCCCCCACCAGGCACCGACCCAGTCCTGGCCGTTTCGGCACCGATCCAGGCCCAAAACGGGCCCAAAATGGCCATTTTTGGCCATTTGGGGCCCATTTCTGCTGGGATTGGGGCTGGAACGGCCGGGATCAGGTTGGTGCCGGGTGGGGGAATCCTCCCCTGCCCAGTACTGACCTGGTCTAGGCTGTTTTGGTCCTGATCTGGGCCCAAACGAGCCCCAAATGGCCATTTTTAGCCATTTGGGGCCCTTTTCGGCCAGGATCAGGACCAAAACCACCAGGATTTGGTCAGTGCCTGGTGGGGGACCCCTCCCCTGCCCAGCACTGACCCGATGTGGGCTGTTTGGGGCCTGATCCAGGCCAAAACGTGCCCAAAGTGTCAATTTTGAGCCATTTTGGACCCCTTTCTGCCTGGATTGCGGCCAAAACAGCCCTAATCAGGCCACTGCCAGATGGGGGGACACTCCCCCCTCTAGCAGCAGCTGAATTCTCGCCATTTTGGCCCAAATTTTGACCCCTGCCTATAACTAACATCACCAACCCCATTTACCTCACTTTTGCCAATTCACTTGTCTGAGCACCTTGAACTTGATGGATTTCTAATAAAGTTACTTCAACCAATACACCTGTGTGGTTGCTGTGGAGAACTGGGGATTCTACCTGCCAAGGACCGACTACTTGCACCTGACAAAGAGAGCTGTGGTTCTCGAAAGCTTATGCTACAGTAAAGTTGCATCCATTCAAGGGAGCTGTGGTTCTCGAAAGCTTATGTGATGAAAAGTTGCATCCGCCGAACAGAGCTGTGGTTCTCGAAAGCTTATGCTATGATAAAGTTGCATCTGACGAAGAGAGCTGTGGTTCTCGAAAGCTTATGCTACAGTAAAGTTGCATCCATTCAAGAGAGCTGTGGTTCCCAAAAGCTTATGCGATGAAAAGTTGCATCCGTCGAACAGAGCTGTGGTTCTCGAAAGCTTATGCTACGATAAAGTTGCATCTGACAAAGAGAGCTGTGGTTCTTGAAAGCTTATGCTATGATAAAGTTGCATCTGACGAAGAGAGCTGTGGTTCTCAAAAGCTGTTGATGCATCTGATGAAGAGTGCTGTGGTTCTTGAAAGCTTATGCTACAGTAAAGTTGCATCCACTGAAGAGAGCTGTGGTTCTCGAAAGCTTATGTGATGAAAAGTTGCATCCGTCAAACAGAGCTGTGGTTCTTGAAAGCTTATGCTACGATAAAGTTGCATCTGACAAAGAGAGCTGTGATTCTCGAAAGCTTACGCTACAGTAAAGTTGCATCCACTGAGGAGAGCTGTGGTTCTCAAAAGCTTATGCTACGATAAAGTTGCATCTGATGAAGAGAGCTGTGGTTCTCGAAAGCTGTTGATGCATCTGATGAAGAGAGCTGTGGTTCTCGAAAGCTTATGCTACAGCAAAGTTGCATCCACTGAAGAGAGCTGTGGTTCTCGAAAGCTTATGCGATGAAAAGTTGCATCTGTCGAACAGAGCTGTGGTTCTTGAAAGCTTATGCTACGATAAAGTTGCATCTGACAAAGAGAGCTGTGATTCTCGAAAGCTTATGCTACAGTAAAGTTGCATCCACTGAGGAGAGCTGTGGTTCTCAAAAGCTTATGCTACGATAAAGTTGCATCTGACGAAGAGAGCTGTGGTTCTCGAAAGCTGTCGATGCATCTGACAAAGAGAGCTGTGGTTCTCGAAAGCTTATGCTATGATAAAGTTGCATCTGACAAAGAGAGCTGTAGTTCTCGAAAGCTTATGCTACAGTAAAGTTGCATCCATTCAAGAGAGCTGTGGTTCTCGAAAGCTTATGTGATGAAAAGTTGCATCCGCCGAACAGAGCTGTGGTTCTCGAAAGCTTATGCTATGATAAAGTTGCATCTGATGAAGAGAGCTGTGGTTCTCGAAAGCTTATGCTACAGTAAAGTTGCATCCATTCAAGAGAGCTGTGGTTCTCGAAAGCTTATGCGATGAAAAGTTGCATCTGACAAAGAGAGCTGTGGTTCTCGAAAGCTGTTGATGCATCTGATGAAGAGTGCTGTGGTTCTTGAAAGCTTATGCTACAGTAAAGTTGCATCCACTGAGGAGAGCTGTGGTTCTCGAAAGCTTATGCGATGAAAAGTTGCATCTGACGAAGAGAGCTGTGATTCTCGAAAGCTTATGCTACAGTAAAGTTGCATCCACTGAGGAGAGCTGTGGTTCTCAAAAGCTTATGCTACGATAAAGTTGCATCTGACGAAGAGAGCTGTGGTTCTCGAAAGCTGTCGATGCATCTGACAAAGAGAGCTGTGGTTCTCGAAAGCCTATGCTGCAATAACGTTGGTTAGTCTTGAAGGTGCTACTGGACTCTTTACTATTTTGCGACTATAGACTAACATGGCTAACTCCTCTGGATCTAAGGATGCTTCAGTGTCTCTTCAAAACACACCCCTGGTGCGAGGGGAGCCTGAGGTCACACTGCGCTGAGTGGTGCTGTGGGAGCAGCTGGAAATGTGGCAGGTATTCATGTTTGAAGAAAGACAGAGTTGCCATTACAGTTGGCAGAGTGGGAGGTGGAGAAATTGGCCCCCCAGGGCACATCTTGCTGGGATATTCTCCTGCAGGAGTTTCAAGGAAAGGACCACAAGCTTTGCACGGACGCCATTCCTTGCACAGGAGGAAGAATCCCATTTGGGTGCACATGTGTGCACGCAGGAGAGGCTCACCCCACTTCCCACTGGAGGTCTCTTCATCGTGCCGTCCCCAGAGGAGGTTGGGAGTCCCCTCTAAGTCCATGGAAGCCAAGGATGCATGGACTTTCCACACCGCAGCTGCACCCAGAGGACCAGGAAAGGGATCCAGGGAGTGGCCAGCTGGTAGTCCACACTCCCCAACTGTGATTTTATCGACTCTTTCTCTGAAACGGGTCTCCGGTTGTAATCCCAAATCTCCAGGCCTCATCCGGAGGTTGCAGCACTGTGGGGGCAGGTTCATTCCAGGGACCTTTGATGCCTTTTAAACCTGTTTTATAGTTAGGACTGTCAGATCTAATTACATTTGTGACCTCACCCCACCCCACCCCCCGCACCAATTCCATTTTAGGACTTTATAACAGCAAACCAGGGATTTTTCCGCACTGCTCTAAACATTTCCCTGCCACATTTTCTACAGAACTTCCAATGTGATAATGAGTTCTGTGGAATCAGGCAGCTTGCTCCCGACTTGGTGCCTTATTTGTCAGTCCTGATTTAAGTCAGGGAAGGCAAGTCCATCTTGCAGTCCCCTTGGCCAAGGTCCCACAAATGAAAGCAGAAGGTTGACCTGCTTTGGGCTTGTAAAGCCCCTTTCTGGTCACTAGGAGGAGCTCATGCCCCAGGAATCTCTCCCTCTGGCCCACTGGGCTGCTTTCCCCTGAATCATAGAATCATAGGGTTGGAAGGGACCTCTAGGGTCATCTAGTCCAACCCCCTGCACAATGCAGGACAGACTGCCCCTGTGACCCCTGCTCCATGCCCAGATGGAAGACACCTCCAGGATCCCTGGCCAAACTGGCCTGTGGAAAATCGCTACCTGACTTCGAGGCGGCAATCGGCCTTACCCTAGGCATGCAAGAAGGGGCCACGAGAACTAAGCACTGATGCAGCCCTTCCTGCCCTCCCTCTCTTGATCTGCCCAGGTTCGCAGAATCAGCACTGCTGTCAGGTGGCCCTCTGGCCTCTGCTTATAAACCTCCAGTGAAGGAGAGCCCACCACCTCCCGAGGAAGCCTGTTCCACCACTGAGGGACCGCTCTAACTGTCAGGAAGTTCTTCCTAATGTTTAGCTGAAAACTCTTTTGATTTAATTGCAAGCCGTTGGTTCTGGTCTGACCTTCCGGGGCAGCGGAAAACAACTCCGCGCCATCCTCTATATATGACAGCCCTTCAAGTACTGGAAGATGGTTATCCTGTCACCTCTCAGTCACCTCCTCTCCAGGCTAAACATACCAAACTCCGTCAACCTTTCCTCACAGGACTTGGTCTCCTCACAGGACTTGGTCTCTAGACCTGCGGTCTGAAGAAGGGCGCCCTGACGCTCCAAGGCCTGAAAAACTTGTTGGTCTCTAAGGTGCCACTGGACTTAATTTCTGCTGTTCTTCTGCAGGCCGACAGGGCCGCCCACTTGAAATTATCCTGCAGTCGACTATCTGTCGCTCTTATAAAAGCAATAGAGCTCTTTCTACTTCTGAGTGAAGATATACTAACAAATTGTGCCAGGACATGTTAACCAACCATTAGGTGAGCAAGGCCCACAGCCCAGCACTCAGTCAGTGGTGCGGATGGCGACACCCCCCCCCCATGTTATTCAGTCTCTTTAGGAGAAATCATTCCTAGCTCTGGAAATGGATGCCATCCCGGGCTCATTTCGAGAGGGAACGCCCAGGAACGCAATTCCGGCAGTTCCCCAAAGATGTCACATGTCAGGTGGCCCCCGCCCACCTGACTCTCGGCCATTTTGGGCCCGTTTCAGCCTGGATTGGGGCCAAAATGGCCCAGATTGGGCCTCTGACCGGTGGTGGACCACTCTCCCACTCAGCAGCGGCCTGATCCTGACCATTTTGGGCCCCTTTTCAGCCATTTTCAGCCCCTTTTTTGCCATTTTGGGCCCAATTTCGGCCCTGAATGGCCAGGATTGGGTCCAAAACAGCCAGGATAGGTGATGTCAGGGGGTGTGGCACATGCAAATCGGTTATGCTAATGACACATGGTCAGTGATGTCAAGGGTCGTGGCATATGCTAATGAGTTATGCTAATGAGTTCCTCCAGCTCTTTTTCTGTGAAATGACCCCTGATGCCATCAATATGCAGATGACACTGTCTTTCGTTCCCAAGGTAAGAGGTATACAGTCAATGTCCACTATAGTTTTTATTGGATGTTGAAAGTCTCAAGAAGAACAATAGCACCCCCACCCCGCTACTGGTAGGATCGATGGAGGACTGCATCATCAGGTGGAGTGAGCTGGGGCAAGCACAGGCGGTCAGTTTCTTCCAACCACGTCTCGGTTATGTAAACCAGGTCAATTCCCTCCTTTTGCAACAGTGTGGTAAGGTGGGCAGATTTGTGCCTTAGAGTTTTTTTCCACTGCTCCAGAAGGTCGGACCACAACCAACAGCTTGAAATTAAAAGAGTTTTCGACTAAACATTAGGAAGGACTTCCTGGCAGTGAGAGCAGTCCCTGAGTGGTGGGACAGGCTTCCTCGGGAGGTGGTGGGCTCTCCTTCTCTGGAGGTTTTTAAGCAGAGGCCAGAGGGCCACCTGACAGCAGTGCTGATTCTGTGAGCCTGGGAAGATCACGAGAGGGAGGGCAGGAAGGGCTGCGTCAGCGCTTAGTTCTCACGGCCCCTTCTTACACGCCCAGGGTAAGGCCGATTGCCGCCTCGAAGTCAAGTAGCAATTTTCCACAGACCAGTTTGGCCAGGGATCCTGACGGTGTTTTGCCATCTTCTGGGCATGGAGTGTGTGTGTGTGGGGGGGAGTCACTGGGGCAGTCGGGGGGGGTGTAGTTGTGAATTTCCTGCATTGTGCAGGGGTTGGACTAGATGACCCTAGAGGTACCCCTCCAACCCTATGATTCTATTCAATGATTCTATGTGATAGTTTGGTGAGTTTTGGGTGACCCCATGTAAACATCCTGAGGTTCCATGAGGATCTGTAACTTGGAACTATGTTTTTGTGCTGTGGCAGCACCACGAAGGGAGCAATACTTGACGGTTTTGGTGCTGCCGATTAGACTGAGACATGATCTACAATATGATGGCGCTTTTATTTTGGTTCAGTGAAAAAGTCACACGAGTTCATGAGGTTCTGCTTAAAATCACCTGGATCCAACTTTTACCCCCTCCTGTTCTGGAGCAGAAGCGCCAACAGCATGCGGGACACACCTGGGTGGGGGTGTATGAAAGAGAATAAACGTGCGCACGACAGGACCTCCACAGCCAATGCTCCAGTGTGCCACCCTGCTGCGGGTTCTTGGTGGCCCGGAGGCATCTCCCTTTTGGGTCAGCACTCTGCCTTGGGAACCATTCACCCGGGTGGTGCCATCCCCCCTGCCCAGCCTGCCATTTCTCATGCTAATGCCGGACAAAGGGCATTTGCCAGTTGGACCTGAGCGCTGCTACCACCCCTGCCCGACTGTCTTTATTAACAAAAAGGAGTTGCTCCCTTCTGGCTTTCGAATCCAAGCAGGGCAGGTTATTGCCAAGGAAACCACACGGGAGATTCTCTGTTGTGACAAGGAAACAAACACAGCAAGCAGAGAAGTGCCTCAGGTCATGTTGTGTGTGCAGCTCAGACTGCATCATAGGTGATGCGAGAGCAATGGCCCTCCTGGAACATGGAATAGGTGCCATTTTGAGCATAGTGCACAGAGGAGCCACAGGTAGCATGTCAGAGAGCTGAGAAGCCACTGGGGGAGCATCATGGATCCAGAGAAATGGCATAGATCACCAAGAGTCTCTCTACACGTTGCTAAGTACCTAGGGATGCTCAGGTGAACCTCATTTCACTTGTCCCCCCTCCAACTTCCCATGTGCCCGATAGCACAGTCACACTTCAATTTGCTCCTTCTCAGGTGTTTGATATCAGTTCCTCCTCAACTGCTAAAAGTACCCCAGTTTTCCCCACATCCATTCATTGAAATGCAGATCTTGACACTTACTCACACCTTACAGAAAAGCAAACTGGCAAGTCAAAGGAGCATACAGTACTTGTTCTCACAGCAAAAACAGAGCTGAATTGGTGCTTTGCCCTCTGAAATCACTTGCAGATGCAGCCACACAAAGGGAGCTCCCGCGAAATTGGCTTTCACATGCATTGAACAAGAACAGCCTGCACGTGAATTGAGGACTAGACATACATACAATCCTGCACTTGAGTGTCCCTAGGTACTTAGTAATGTGTAGAGAGACTCCAAGCTTAAAACTACAAGTGACGCCTGACACTAGTTGAACACTTGTCAGCTCCCCTCAAGTTTTAATGGGAAATGTAGACAGTTTGACGGAATGTTGGACAAGTGACAGTTGAAAAGTCCGTTGGATAGCAGTCGGAGAGCCAAGCTGCAAGACCAGGATGCCTACATTTCCCATCAAAACTTGAGGGAAGCTGACAAGTGTCCAACCGGTGTCAGGCATCACTTGTAGCTTGGCTCTTAGTGGCCCTCCGCCCTCATGTTGAAAATGTGTTTTCATTTAAGCATTACTGACACCTTGTGGTCAGCCGAGAGCTCAAACTTCAGTTCTTTAACTGCTTCTGGGAACTCGGAAGTTTGGGATGATGGCGCCCAATTCCCTCCCAGTCTCTGCAGTGCTCACAGAAAAAGACGACATCGGCTGGGAGACGTAATCTGACCACTACCACACACAGGCCACAAACCTTCCAAGCCAAACTGGGCCCCATCTTTGGAAGGAGCAATTCCAGTGGCCTGCTTGCCTGCAAAACCAGCCTGACCGAGGAGGAGGGTGTGTGTGCACCCCATCTTTCCAGCAGGTGCTCCGAAGAAACTAAGGAGAGCCCTACAAGACTCGGCCGGTGGTTCTTCTAGGCCAGCATCCTGCTTCACGCGGCAGCAAAGAGCCCGTCCCCTGATATTGCCTCTCAGGCCCCCGTCATTCTGTCCCCTTGTTGCCCTTCTGGCTATTCCTGTGTCTCTTTAAGCAGCCACAGACTTTCTCGGTGTTGTTCTCGGTGCCGGAGTTTGGCGCTGCTGCTCTTCCCTACCCTTGAGCCATCATCACGGGAGGGGGCATTATGCTGAACGCGCAGATGTGGAAGGTTAGCACATTTCTAAACTTTAAAAAAGAAAAGTGTGCACCATTTCAAGAGTGGGCAATCGATGCCAACAAAAACACACCAAGTTATTTCACAGTCACGTTAATTAAGCAGTGAAATAAGAAGAGGGCTGGAAGGGACATCCCTCCCATTAGCCTCATCCTCTCGGTTAAAGGCTCCATTCCGCTTCCCCTGCCTCTGAGCTTGTCCAGCCCTCCGTCGTTGATGGAATCTCGGCCTCTTTCCATCTGCTTTGGTCTTTTTTTAGACCACCCTCCTTGCCCCTTCCCGGACTGCTTTAAGCACGTGCTCTGCTCCTGGCTCATGCTACCATGTGCAGATGCCAGCTAAGGAACAGGTGCTTGCGCTGGTTGATTTATCTGTGGGCCGGCTCCTCTGCAAGCCCCTTCTCCCCAAAGCTGCCTCTGAACCAAGAGCCCTGCCTGCGCGTCACTAGATGGAACACCCTGGAGTGGCCTTCCTCGCCCGTCCCTGCCCCCTGCCCAGTGACGCAGCCCAGCCCCACCAACTCCTCTCAGTCCCACCCGGGAGCAGTGGGGGCCTCCCGGACCCTCTCAGCTTTTCCCACCGGGACCCCCTGGCCAAGGAGAAGTCCAGCAGTCTTCTGACAAGGAATGGTTCGTCCCTCTGCTGCCGAGGAAGAGCGTGATGCTGGTTTTGCAAAGCATTCTGCAGAGCCCACCCAGTTGCCTTGGTGTTAAAACGAAGAACGTTTCCAAGAATGGGTAAGTCAGCTTGGAAACACCTTTCCCACTCAAGGCACTCTGGGTCCTTTCCCATCTCGTGGAGCTGGGCTTGAGGGGTTTGCCGTTGCAAGGGGACCCGAGACGGGGCGTTTCCAAATATTTGAAAGAACAGATATATAGAAAAGGGGTCTGGGCTGTCCCCCTCGAGGGAAGTGCCACTGGAAACAGGCGTTAGCTGTGGGGCAACTTCCTTGGTCGGAAGAGGCACCAGGAATTGGCATATGTTCTTAGGAGGGTTAAAACTTTCACAGCACACCCTCTCTGTCCACACAGGAAGACGGCCCAGCAGCGGCCTTGAGTTTCTAAGTGCAGCCACGCTCTCGCATTTTAAAAACTGGATGGAGATCTCTGCAGTAGTGCGCATGCCTTTCTCCCGGGCACCCTTGGAGTGTCCGTTGTGTGTGTGTGTGGGGGGGGGGGGGGAAGCCGTGCTGAGTTTGGGAGCTGTCGGGCCACAGCGCCCCTTCACCAGCCCTCAGCGGCTCACATCCAGAAGGGAAACCTGCAGCTACACGCGGTGATGCACAACCAGCCTAGTATTGTATGGCACAAGCAACAACAGAGAAGTGGCTGCCCCAAGGAGCTTACAGTACGCAATGTAACAGTGCGAAGAGAATCGACGGAGGGAAGGGGTAGTTGTGAAAGGGGCGCGTACAACTGCACACACGTTGATTGTGTTCTGCCAGCAAGAAGGACCCATAAAATTCACAAACGCATCTGTCATGATATAGTTGGTGGTCTGTAAGTTGCCGCGTGGTATGCTATGGTTTTTGGTTTTGTTCTTTGAGGTTAAAGCAGAAAACTGGGAAAGGGAGGGCTGCAGCCCCCTCCTTGTAGGCCTGCCCATGCCAAGCCCCCTCCCTGCCCATTTTGGTGCCAGGTGATAACTCTGCAAGCTGCTGCTGTGCTAAATTTGGCCACAAAGCCAAGTTAAGTAAGACCCGAAATAATCCGGGGCGGAGGAAGGAAACATCAGCTTCATTCTTATTCGGACCCCGCTCCAGCATTTCCCCAACTTGTTGGACTTGCCCCCGCCTTTCTAAACCTGTGCCTCCTCCTGGGGCCCCAAACCGGCAGCAGCTGCCTGTCCTACAGGGGGACGTGCTGAGCTCCTGGCCTGTAGTCCTGTCCCAGCAGCCTGCTCCTGTGTGGACTGGGACAGGGGGAAGTCAGGGCCAGCATTGCCAGAGGAACAGAGGGGGATCGCTCCACCCCCCTCCTAAATCTACATACGGGGAAACATATATTCCCTGGAAGGTGTTCCGTTAGGTCGACAAAAACTGCAAGTGGTCCCTGGCCCCAAGGATGCTCGCCTGGCCTCGACTAGGGCCAGTGCCTTCTCGGTCCTGGCACCAACCTGGTGGAACTCTCTGTCTGTTGGAAGGAGGGCTTAGCGAGGTTTACTATCCTCCCGCCAGGCCTGCAAGTCGGACGTGTTCCGCCAGGCATGTGGCTAAGGCCAAGGCAGGGCGAGCTCCTCTACTGGTCTCCTGTTGCGGGGGGGGGGGTGTTTTAGAAAACCTGCCCTCACCCCCACTTCCTCCACCAATATATGAATGTTGTCTGCCTGCTACCATCTCAGGGGATGCTTTTGGGCCCTGGTTGAGCAATATGAATGTCTGCCAAATTTTACTGTATAAATTGTTTTTATTCTTTTATTGCTGATTTTATTGTAAACTTATTTATCTATGTTGTGATCTACTCTGGGAGAACAAACCAACAAACCAACCAACCAACAAACAAACAGAAACTCTTCCTGCCTTTACCAGTTCACACCAGGATGGTGGGGCAGCCAGGGTTCATTCACTCCCACAAACCAGGGAGCATTCACTGCCAGGGGGCATTCAGGCGTACTTAGTTCTTGGCTGGGGTGAGGCTGTACCTCAGGATCATACCCCTGCCTGGAATGTTGCACCCCAATTCAGGTGTTCAGTTCCCCCCCCCCCCAGTCCTGAAGAAACATGTGCAGGTACAAACGGGTATTATCTTTCTCAACAAATGCAGGAAGGTGCCTGAAGAAGGGAGCCCTGACTCTCTAAAGCTTACACCCTGAAAATCTCATTGGCCTCTAAGGTGCCACTGGATTCGAATCCTGCTGTTCAGGATTAGATTGGCCATCTAATCCTGATTAGATGACCAAGGATCTCCATATGTTCTTGGGAGGATAAAAACATCCACAGGCAAATTTTTCTAACTGAAATATTTTTATTTGGGTCAATTGGGCATAAAATTCTAGATGCAGGTTTTCAAGTCACACAGGACTCTTCCTGAGGCTGGGGGTCTGAAGGAGGAGAAAAGTAAGGATGCGCTTGCAAACCAGCTCCCAGTTTTCTCCCAAGGCTGGGTATGTTCCGCTCCTCCATGACAGACTGCATATCGCGGAATTTGATGCTGGCGGCAGAATTCAGCATTCACAACATCTTGTCTTTGGTTTGCAAAAAGAAGCTTCCCGCCCTTACGGCCCCAGTGATGATCTTCAGACTATGCAGGCAACATGTGCTGAAACCCAACGGCTTCCTGAGGTGGGAATGGGGCTTCTGTGCTCTGCAGACCTCTTCTCCCCGTGATTTGCAGCCTATTACGCATCACGGACACGCAGAATTCAGCTTAAGATGACGCAGCACGGGCATGCAACTCAAACCGTACAGCAGTGATGCCGCTCTGGTTTCTTCTGCACAGTTTGAGTGGCAGAATTCAGCTCTGGTTCTGGGAATTTGGGATCCTTTTGAGCGCGTCCTTTAATGCTCACCTAGCAACACCTGCAGCCATTTCAGCTGTGGACAGAGGCAAGACGTTTGCGGCTCCATTCCTGTCTTGAGAGTCTCTCTACGTGAGACACCTGGGCGCGTGTTCGTCAAGTGTCGGGAGATGCAATGTCAGACAGGAAGCATGAAAGACAGGAAGGCAAGGCAGCTCTGGTGTCTCCCCTTCCAGAGCCTTTGCCCTGCCGAGGCTTGGTTAATTCAAAGTTTTAGGCAGCGAGGGTGACAGGGTAAAAGCTCCAGAAGGGGGGACAGTCCGGCACACCAGAGCATGCGTCAGATATCTCGTGCAGAGAGATTTTGTGTGTTGTGGCTGACCGGGAGGAAAGGCTCGTGCATGCTGGGCCTTTGCTGCTTGGCATGCACCAGGTAGCGCTGACGATGCACACCTGGGCCGAGCTGGAAGACGGGCAGGGCAGGCAGAAGCCAGGCAGGCAAGCCAGCAAGGAGGCCCCCTGGACTTAGCTCGCCTTCATCTTTCAGATTGCAGAGCAAAGGTTGGATGGCCAGACTAGGAGGTCCATGCCGGGAACAGGCGGTGCCTGAACGTTACATCCCAGTGTGGGTGGGGGGGAATGCTGCAGGGGGGGGGACATGATGGACCCTCCTCCTCCAGCCTTGTGATTTTGGCCTGAACTGGGATGGGGGGTGGGTGGGCATATTCTGTTTAAAAAGCAAATCCATTAATCGATCCCCTAACGTCACAACGAGTTTGACCTTCACGAAGTCTTCACTGCCCTGCTAAAGATCTCCAGGGAAGAAGGCAAACTGGGGGGGACGGGCGGGGGCGGGACAAGGGCTTGGGACTTTCTGAATGCTCCGCCCAGCTCAGGCCAAGCCAAGAAGGTTCAAGGCACTTTTCTGACGGAGCTGGGAAATGCAAAGAGCGCCTCACCCCATGTTAAATATATCACCCACAAAGGAACTGCTAACGGGTCGCCAGTCAATGCTGCCCCTGAACCTGCCTCGTGGCAGAGCTCGTTCTTTGCCCAGGACCTGTCTACCCAGCTCCACCCCAGATTCAGCTTTCAGGACATGGGATGAAGCGGGCCAAGCCGGGCTGCCTGGAGAAGAAGGTCCACCAGCCCATCGGCACCTTAGAGACCAGCCAGGTTTCATTCCCGCGTGAATGTTTTGGGACCCAGGGGCCTCCCGCTGGCTTATTTTTGCTGCAGCCCACTCACCGGGCTCCATGTCTAGGGTTAGTACCTAAAAAGGCCCCCATGGCCCCCTGTGCTAGTATCACCCACCCGCCACGTCTGCTGGGACTGTCAGGCTCGGAACCAGGCCTCTGCAACAGACCCCTGGAGAGCAGCACGGACTGCCCCAGCCCCAGCTGTGAAAGGCATCTGACCACTTGGGCGCAAGGAGGAGTCAATGACCAGATTTTACACACAGGCACAGCCGCACCCACACCCACACATCTTCTGCCTGTGAAATCTTCCCTTTCCTTTGCTCCCCAATTCTACTGTCAGGATCAAAAATACTCCGGCCTATTTTTAAAGCCTCCGCTCACAACCTTTGCCTTTTGGGGGCCGTATCAGGTTGCCATTCTCAGCTGTTTTGGGCTCCCAGCCGGGGGTCTGACAAGCAAACTGGACATCTTTTTCTTGGCTAGCACCGAAGCCAGAGAGAGCTGCTTACAGACCTGGCCAAAAACGGACACGGGCATCCCGGGGAATCTGTACCAGCTTTCTAGCTCACACAGAGGTACACGCCGCTGTTTGCCACCGCCCCCCTCTCTGTCCAGCTACACATTACAAAGTCCTCATGTCTGCTGGGGAACAGCTTTGTATCACACGTGCAAGGGGAGTGTTGTGCCTCCCAGATGCGCACCGGCTCTTCTCTGCTTGTGACTGGGGCTAGAGCCTCCACCAGGGAGGAGTAATTGGACCCATTGTAAAAAACCCCTTCTTGCTTACATAGAAGTTTCACAACAGAGCCAAAGGAGTCTCCTGATAGGTTTTCTATCTCCCGGATGCCTTCTGTGCCAATTGCAACAACTTCTTAAGCAGTTGTGCAGAAGCTGTTGTATAACAAGAGCTGGGGAGAGGGGGCAAAGGAGGGAAGGGACAAACGAATCAACACCAAAGATCAACCTGCCTACTGACCATGATCAAAACAGTGTAAAGCAAGGAAACGCTCCCTTTTCTGCTTGGAATAATGAGGCGTTGAGAAGCCAGGTGTTGGTTGGCTCCCTGGCTGCCTACACAGGCACACAATTGCAGCTCACCAACAGCTCCTGGGGGCTGGCCGGGGCTGTGTTGCCCGGAGGTGGTGGCTCCAGGGGATGATGGGTCTGGCTTTTGACTTTCACGGGACTGGGACCCTTGGAGTTGAGAGTTTCTCCATTCATCTCACTCTCTCTTTCTTGCAGCCAAAAACCTCTTTCGGTTTGGTCTGTTAAAGCTTTCCTAAGAGCCGAAGTTGCGATGCGATGCCAGAAATGTAAAGAGAAGGCCTTTTGGGGTGGGGGGAATCTCTGCCTTTTAGAGGGAGAAGATTTGGACAGGAACTCAGAGAATCCCTGGATATGGGCGGGCGGGGTGGGTGGGGGCGCCTAGTGACAACGCTCTTGCTTTTTATCAAAAAAGTTGCTCATACGAGTGTGTGCTTTTTACATCTCCCTGTCTTGAGCCCAAACCTTTTATGTTAGAAGGAGCTGCTACAAGCCCAGAGAAAGGCAGGGTACAAATAGTTTAATATACAAATAAGGAAAGAGAGCTCGTGTTCCCAGCTGAACGGTTTTTCTTGCAGCAAGGCTTCTTCGGAATTGGCCTCGAATTTCTGGTGGCTTCCACCCACGGTTGCCAACAGGCCAGTCTTCTCCTGGCATGTTTCCCCTAGGGTTGCCAACCTCCAGGGGAGGCTGGAGTTCTCCCAGAATGGCAACTGTTAGAGCTGCTATGGAGATCAGTTTTCCTGGAGAAAATGGCAGTTTTCGAGGATGGACTCTACGGCATCACATGGTGTGCCAGAAATAATTTGATGTGTAATATTTTCCATTTCTGTAAATATTTTTTCCCAAAATGTTGATACTACAGGGCATGACCTCCACATATGGATGTAATCGCCTTGCTGATTGTAATTTCTCAGTTTGTGTAATTTGTATTATTTATTCTTACAGTTGTACTGGGGTAATATACCATCGATGTAATAACTTCAAAGAATTTTCCCTAAGTACTATTGATACTGTTTTCCTGGTTTGAGTCAGCCATAATTTGTTCCATATATTTTGTCCTATTTTTATCCTAATATCATTTCCCCAAATTATTTTCAGTACATTTGACATATTTGTACCTACTTGAGTGAAATAAGGATATATTTTAGAAGTTATTCCTTTTGTACTATTCATGTGTTACGTTAAAATCTGTTCAAATTTCGTCAACTTTCTGGTCATAGTTTGCCTTACTGTAGGATTCACAATTAAATAATGTAATTGACGGAGAAGGAACCAATTCACTGAGGTGCCTTGCAACTTTTCTTTCAGCTGTACTACAGTAAGGGGGATTCCATTTTCATAAAAATCTCTTATTCCGTAAGTCCCTTTTTCTTTCCATTTAACATATTCTTCTAGTTTATCTATGCAAGAAAAATTGGGGTGCAGCATAAATGGAAGTAGGGGGGATATTTCTGGGATTAGTTTATTTTTCCATTTATTCAAAAATTTTAATGTAATGTATGAAAAAGGATTCTCAACCCATTTTACGTCTCTTCCTTTTTTCCCTTTGAAGATATTTCCCCCCAATTAATTCCAGATGTTCCTATTTGCTTCCATGCCCACCCATGTCTTGTCAGAGGTACCCTCCAAGTATGATGTCAATGTTTGCAGCCGGTTTGCCTTGTAATATTTACTTATACTGGGTTCTTCCCATCGCCCTCGATCTAACCTTTTTTGCCCCAGAGCCTTTGTACCTTGTGATCTTTTACTATGATAGATGGAACTGGTAAACATCTTTTGCCATTTTGTTAGCTCTTTTGGGTCAATTGTTATGGGAAGTGTTTGAAAAAAATAATTTAATTTTGGCAGCACTTCGGTTTTTATAGCTCTGATTCTGCCCTTTTTAGGCTCTACCCAAACTCTCCAGGAATTTTCCAACCAGGAGCTGGCAACCCTTTTCTCCTCTTTGTGGCCAGTTGTCTGATGAGGGTTTGTTCATATAATGGAAAAAACAGGAGAACAGCTGGTTTTAAAACTCTTTAGTGGCCTTGAAGGCAAAGGAATTTTTGGTGTTGCGCCTTGAAGACCTTTCCAGCCCATTTAGAGTTATATTTTCAGCAGTAGATTTACTGTGCCTGAAAAGAAGCAGTAGAAAGGGGCAGGAGTCCAGTAGCACTTATAAGAGATGAGTTTTCGTGAGCTACAGCTCACTTCTTTAGATGCAGCTAGAATGTGAGTCCATCTGTCCTTATATGTAGGAGAAAGGAGCGATTACAGAAGCTGAATGAAAAAGAGCCAGTGGATGACAAAGGCAGGAGTGATTGAATAGGGTGGGGTATGCAGGGGGCAGCAGTTGTGGAGAAATCAGCATTGGTAATGAGACAGGAAGCCTAGGTCTCGATTCAGTCCAGGGGGACGCATTGTCTTGAGCTTCTGCAACTGATAACAAACCCTGCCCTTTGACCTCCCAACTCTGGCCCTATGGCTATGGGCCTCATTTTTTTTTCCCTCCAAAGCAGCCATTTTCTCCAGGGGAATGGATCTCTGTGGCCTGGAGATCAGTACTAATTCTGGGAGATCAGTTGTAATTCTGGGAGGGCTCCTGGGGGATGGCAACCCTCTCTGCCTGACCTTTGTAAGGCATTCTCCATTGACAGCTGATAGCATTAAGAACCCCCCCCCCACACACACACATACAGACACACATTCACCAGAGATGCCTTCTGCCTTTATGAGCTGCAAAGGCAGTGGGACATTCAATAGGTGCAGATTTTCCAGCATGGAAATGCTGCAAATGCGTTGAGGCGGGGTAGGGGTGGGGGGGGGGGCAGGGGGCAGGAACTGCACCTGGAGTTTCTGCATCTCAGAAGCTGTCAGGGAACCCCTGTCTGCTTATGGGTGTAGCCCTGGGGCCTGTTCAAGGTATTTGGTCATCCCATACCAGGGACACACAGCGCCTTCCCGTCCCGCGGCAGCAACTGGAGCCCCACAGCCACACCCTGAGAGCTCGGCTTTGACCTGGGCAGTGGTGGCTCAAGCCCAGGAGGGGTGCCAGACCCCTCAGCACCCTGGGAGCGAGCTGAGCCCCTGTGGTGTGTCAGTGCCCTCCCTGCTGAGCCGCCTTTGGGTGGAGGGCTGGCCCAGCACGGCCCCCAGGCCAGGTGGTGTCTCCCACGGACGGTCAAGGTAGGATGGGGAATGCAGCGGACGCCGCGAGGACTGCCGGAAAAGGAGGGACCTTCCACAGCCGTGCCTTTCAAGAAACCCGCGCAGCAGCCTGCGGGGCTGGGGGTGAGGGCTGGTTCTTTTGCTGGCGTATTTCTGGCCAGACAGCAGCAGGGGCAGCCCGAAGGCTCCCCCTCTCCATTCATGCCTCCTGCGCTGGTTGAAGAAGAGGGGGGGAGTGGAAGGTGAGCGGCCCCCTGCCTCAGGCTGCCCCCCCCCCGCCCTGTGTTATATTCCTGCTCGCAAGTGAGTCTCAGTGCCCAGCAATCATTTAATTTCTCAACTCTCCATGGCTCCCAGCCAGCGGAATGCATGAGCTGCGCCCACTGAGCAGCGTTGCCACTGACTGTCTGGAATGAGTCTCTCTGTGGCTGAAACCTGCAAGCAGTGAACGGCCTGCCAGCCAGCTCTTAGCAGCTGCTGCATGGCCGAGGACTGCCTCGCCCGCCCGCCCTGCTGTGGCCTCTGGGCAATGTGGAGACGGAGGAAAGCCCTGCAGGTCCCTTCGGCGCTCCGGGACAGGGACTCAGCTCCCAGGAGGGGCTTGGGCGTGGGGCGAATGCGGGTTGACCCTTAGCTCCTGCCAGGAGTCAAAGTTTGGCCCCTCTTTCTACTGCCTTCAGTGCATCACCTGCCCCCCTCCCAATGCATACAAACGAGACACGGAGGGCTTCCCATGTTTGCACAAATCAGCGAGAGACCCAAGGATGGGCCCTGCCAGTGTGGCGAAATGGGGGGGGGGGGTGCAACAGGTTTTCCCTCTGAGCACTTGGCCGTCTTGAGAGGAGGGGAAAGGAACAAACCCCAGGCTTGACAGGAACTGCTGCTCTTTCAAAGAAGAGTCCAGTAGCACCTTTAAGACTAACCAACTTTATTGTATCATAAGCTTTCGAGAGCCACAGCTCTCTTCATCGGATGCATCTGATGAAGAGAGCTGTGGTTCTCTAAAGCTTATGCTACAATGAAGTTGGTTAGTCTTAAAGGTGCTACTGGACTCTTGACTATTTTGCAACTACAGACAAACACGGCGAACTCCTCTGGACCTGTCAGTCTGGGAATCCCTCCCGGGGCTCCAGCGGCACAATCCCCAGCAGAGTCACACCGGGGGTGGGGGGTGGGGGGGGTGGGGGCTTAGAAGGATGCAGCTCTGCAAAGGATGCAGAGCAGAATGGCGCGAGGAGGAGAGGCTACGGAGTGGGGGGGGGGTCGATCAAACGCTAAGCTTTTCAGAAACCTTTTGGGGCCCCTGGATAAGGAACCTTCATGGGATGGATCCTACAAATCCAATCAGCCTGCAGCAGCGCTTTCCCACCAAAGAGTCTCCCCAATGAAGGAAACTCTTCCGCTAGAGACATCTGAAGAAGAGGGCCTGGCACCAGGGGAAAGGGCGAGTGGGACTGATCCGTGGAGTCCGGCCCCATGTCCGGAGCAAAGGCACCCCGCAGGCTTCGCGGAGGCAGGATGGGCAGGTTCATTCTGAGGGAAGGCTGAGCCCAGTTCTCAGGAGGACCAGAGCAACATGCCAGAGCCTGAATCGCATGGCATGCAGTCCTGTGTGTGCCTGAAGAATGTGCAGTCTTAGATGCAGCCAGGCCGTGCCTGATTCCTTTCTCTCTGTCTTGCTTCCCTTCCAGAGATCCAGTGAACAGAAGGGAGAGGAGAGGTTTGGGTGGCCACGCTCCATAAGCCCTGAATGGACGGGAATGGGGGAAGCGGCCTGCTTCCGGAGGCCACGCCAGGCAGCAGGTGCTGGCTTCCTCGTTAAAGCGCTCCTCCTCCTCCTCCTCCTCCTCTTTTGTAGGCACGGTAAGGCAGGGGTGGGTGGATTGCCGTCTTGTGTGGGCTGATTTGTTCTACACTTTTGCAGCCCCTTGCCTTGCTTTAGATTTACACAGCCAGGAATCCGCTGTGCGCCCTTAGAACAGTTAATCCCCTTGTTCAAGAACGTAAGAATCGCCTTTGGGGGACAGACCAAGATCCCTTTAGCATAGCGTTGCTGGCGAGGCTCCTAGTCATCAGCTGGTGCTAAACAGCGCCCCCCCCCCCGTTGGCCAGTGGTCCCCCCCCCTATAACAGTGGTGTGCCTTCTGCCACTCTTAATAATAATAATATTCTATTTGTATGCTGGCCTTCAGGACAACTTAATGCCCTCTCAGAGCAGTTTACAAAGTATGTCATTATTATCCCCACAACAACAATCCCTCTGTGAGGTGGGTGGTGCTGAGAGAGCTCTGAAGGAGCTGTGACTGACCGAAGGTCACCCAGCTGGCTTCAAGTGGAGGAGCGGGGAATCAAACCTGGCTCTCCAGATTAGAGTCCTGCCACTCTTAACCAGTATACCAAACTGGCTCTTGTGGCCATGGGCCCAGGGTTGAGGTTCTTCACTGGGGAGAGCAGAAAGGCGGTGGCGGGGGGGGGGGGGAGGTTGCGCATAGGAGACAGGTGTGGTGGAGGGCCACTTTGAGGAGCATGAGAGGCCAGGCCCCCATCCCCTGACGCCTCTTCAAAGGGCTTGCTGCACAATTCCATTTTCATGGATGTGGGTTATTCACAAAATATTTTGCAACTGCAGTTGCAAAGGTTCATATATGAGCTCTTCACATTAATCTCATTCCCAGCATTTCTTATGATAAAATACAAAACGTGGTTGGAGCCTATGGACCCATTCTGCTAATAGTGACCCCGTCCTCTGGTGCTCCCTACCCCGATTCGGGAAAGGGAAGGTGCCAACATTCATAGAATGCATCCACAGGATTAATCTCACTTATTGTGTGCGTTATGTGCCGTCAAGTCGCCTCCAAGCTACGGAGACCCTATGAAGGAAAGACCTCCAAAACATCCTTTTATGAACAGACTTGCTCAGATCATATGGCTTCCTTTATTGAGTCCAGCCATCTCATTTTGGGTCTTCCTCTTTTCCTACTGCCTTCCACTTTTCCTAGCACATCTCACTTATAATACGATCAAAAAGACAACTTCAAGATTGATGCTTTAATAGCCAGGAAATTCCCAGGAATACAGGGCTGTTTTCAGTATGGAAGACGCAAGGAAATAGTTTGCCGATCCTCCCCAGGCAGGGAAATAATGGGAAAAGGTCGAAGGGGATGGAGAGGAATACCTGGTAGAAGCCATTCCCCACGGGATGCAGAAAAACAGATGCTGTTGAGGGGCGCCAACTCTGAACTGGGACATTCCTGGTGATTTGCCACGGGATTTGCCACGGCAGAGCCTGGGGAGGGAACGGGATGCCACCCGGCCCACCATGTGAGGCTGCCATCTCCTCCAGGGGAATTGCTTGGAGATCAGTTGTGATCCTGGGAGAACTCCAGCCCCCACCCGAAGGTCGGCAGCAGCTCTATTAGGGCTTGAAGGAGTTGCTAGATGGGCAGGCAGGCAGAGGTGGGATCCAAGGCAAGCCCAGGAGAGCCGGGCCTACTTCGACTCTGAGCTTGTGGAACATGAATCTTTCCCTTGTTTTAGGTTATCAGAAAACAATAGAGTTAGAAAAGTACATTTCTTTTTTAAAATTTTTAATCGAGGGATTCTTGCTTGGGTCTTGTGGCCTGTGGTATGAGTCCGGATCATAGCCTCATATCGTCGTTGGGGGTCAACCTTCTTCCTGAATAGGGGTCCCTCCCCCCTCCCCTGAATCAGATGATTTCAGAGAGTTAGACAGATTTGGTCATGGGGTTGCCCGTTTCGGAGTTGTTGGCACACACACAATACTGGGTGGGCACCTCCAGAAATGATGCTCTTTGCTTTCCGTCACAGTTGATTCCCACTGCAAGATCTTGCGCTGCAACTCTGAGTACGTGGCCTCCACCCTCAACTTGCGTGGCCCCGGCAAGAGCTCGGCCTACTGCAATGCCTTACGTGCCTACTCCCGCTGCACCCGCCGGACAGCCCGCACCTGCCGCGGGGACCTTGCCTACCATTCTGCTGTCCACGGCATTGAAGATCTCATGATCCAGAACAACTGCTCCAAGGAAGGGCCGACCTCGTCACCCCGGCGCCAGGCACCGGCACCCAGCCCGCAAGGCTTTGAATCCCTGGACTTCTGTGATTATGAGAAGAGGTTTGCCTTTCGGCACGGCCGGCCACCTCTCTACCAGCACTGTGCCACGTTTGGGGACCCCCACGTGCGGACCTTCGGCGATGAATTCCACACCTGCCGAGTGGAGGGCTCCTGGCCCCTCCTAGACAACGAGTACTTATTTGCACAGGCCACAAGCTATCCCGTGGCAAAAGGGTCGAATGCCACGGCCACTAGCAAGGTAAAAACAGTTGCCGCTAAACTCCTCCCACTGACTCGCTTTGTTGGTTCAAGAGAGTAAGCGAAACTTTGGTGTGGCCATTCCTTGACCAGCAGGCCGAAATTCCTTCCAGGGACAGATCATGCACTCTGCACACAGAAGACTCCAGTTCAAGGCTCTGCCTCTCTAGACAGAATGATTTCGACCCTGCTCACAAAAGGGTTTACTTTTGTTGTTGTTGTTGTTTTGGGAAAATCTCGGAGAGCTGCCTCAGAGTAGACCATGCTAGGCTAAGTGGACCAATGGCCTGAGTTGTCAGCGCTCGTTCCGGCTTTGTACTGGGAGGCAGACATGCTTTGCTGCGTCTTGGGGGAAAAGCGTTTGCTTGGTTTCCGAGGGTCAGACTAGATGGCATGTCTGGGCGGTCGAGAATTAGGAACCTTAGAAATAAGGATGGAGGGACAGGGGGTCTCTCACCCCTGCCTCTTGTTTCTCACTGCTGCTCAGAGCAGAGGCAGGAGAAAAATTTTTTAAATGGCCATTGGGCGTACGGTGTGATGTCACTTCCAGGAAAAACCTGGAAGTGACATCCCTCCTATCTAGGAATTGCCATTAACCCATGATGTCGCGTCCATTTCCTCCCTGGAAATGACGTCTCACTGATGGCCGTTCCATAGGGTTGCCAGCTCTGGGTTGGGACATTCCTGGAGCTTTGGGGGTGGAGGCTGGGGGTGGGGTTGGTAAAGGGAGGACCTCAGTGGGGTATAATGCCATAGATGGCCCCTTCCAAAGCAGCCATTTTCTTCAGGGGAACTGACCTCTGTCACCTGGAGTTCAGTTGTAATTCCAGAAGATCTCCAGGCAACCCGACCCCCCATGTGCCCCCTCTGCCTCTTGAGCTCCCACTGGATGCCAGGCAGGCCTGGCAACCATACCAGTCCTAACTCGTTTTCCATATGGGTTGCCAGCCTCCAGGTGGTAGCTGGAGATCTGGAATAACAACTGATCTCTAGACAACAGAGACCAGTTTGCCTGAAGAAAATGGTTGCTTTGATGGGTGGACCCTATGGCATTATACCATGCTGAAGCCCCGCCCTTCCGCAAAACCCCACCCTCTCCAGGCTCCACCCCCCCAATCTCCAGGAAATTCTCAACCTGGAGCTGGCAACCCTACTTTCCCTGCAGCCTAGGGGTTCCCAGGCCACAGCCAGCAACCCCCAGGAAGTAATGTGGGGCCGGGCCTAGCTGGTAAAAACCAGAAATGACATCAGAGAGCAGAACCACAAGTGACAAAAGGCACAGATTGGACACTTGTCAGCTTCCCTCAAGTTTTGGTGGGAAAAGTAGGCAGCTTGGCGGAATGTTGGACAAGTGACAGTTGAAAAGTCTGTTGGACAGCAGTCGGAGAGCCAAGCTGCAAGACCAGCATGCCTACATTTCCCATCAAAACTTGAGGGAAGCTGACAAGTGTCCAATCTGTGCCTTTTGTCACTTGTGGTTCTGCTCTCAGATGCTCTAGCATTTTGCAAAAACTCTATAGTAAAGAGTTATGGTAAAGGATCCCCTTGCCCCCAGCACCAGTGGTCAGGCACGTTTAGCTTGACTCTCACCAAGGGCCAATTCTTAGAGATTTCAGGGGTGGAGTCTGGAGAGGGCAGGTTTGGGGAATAGGAGGGACCTTAGCAAGGCATAAGGCCATAGAGTCCACCCTCCAAAGCAGCCGTTCTCTCCAGGGGAACTCATCTCTGTGGCCTGGAGATCAGTTGTAATTCTGGGAGCTCTCCAGCTACCACCTGGAGGCTGGCAACTGTACATCTGGGGGAGAAAACGGTAGCGGATCCGGACGATTCCAGGAACCAGAGGAAAGTCTGAAAGGCTGGGGCGGGGGGGCGGCCAAGGGGCCCCAGAATGTGAGCTGCATGCAGCAGGGTGCTCTGGTCGGACCTGAAGGGCTATTTTAAAGAGGGGTAAGAGAATGGGATGGATTGTGTATACTATGCAGTTAATATATGGAATTTATAGATATGTTTGACATGCAAGGCTTGAGGGCATCTTGCTTTTTCCCAGATTTCCTGTAAAAGTTATAACCTTGCAGTTCCTTTGTTCAGCCTTAAAACAACAGGCCAAAGTGAAGGGATGCGTAGTTCGTTGTCACTATGAGCCTGAACGATGGACCTTCTGCCCAAGCTCGCTCTCAGACACAAGGACAGTAAAATACAGTTGGTTTGACGCTCGGGGGAAAAGTCCTGTTGTGAAGCTAGTGTCTGTTCGAACATGCTCAGAGAAGCACCACAGTAGCATGCCTTTAGCCAACACTAGAAGCTCCGAATATCTCAGATTTGGAATTCAGTAAAATCGCCGTTCCCTGTTTTTGACAAAACTCTGCATAAGAAGCTTTGACGTTTAACCTTTTTTTCTAAAAGTGCCATCTCCGGCTTGGGAAATTCCAGGAGATTTGGGGGGCGGGGCCTGGGGAGGGCGCAGTTTGGGGTGACAGCAGTATATAATGCCATAGAATCTGCCTTCCAAAATAGCCATTTTCCCCAGGAGAATGGCTCTCTGTGGCCTGGAGATCAGTTTAAATTCCGGGATATCTCCAGGCCAGCCATTGGAAGCTGGCAACCCTAACTTAGGTAGGAAAGGACTGATTTCTGTTGGGTATGCCCAGCGATCTGTGAATCTGTTCAATAATGTTTTGTTTAATCAGATCTGGATTTATCAGACGATTTTAAAGTAAAAGTTTTAGTTAATACATTACTATGGTTGTTGTGGGTTTTCCGGGCTGTATTGCCGTGGTCTTGGCATTGTAGTTCCTGATGTTTCACCAGCAGCTGCGACTGGCATCTTCAGAGGTGTATCTGTGACACTGAGAGATCTCTGTCTTTTGGTGCTACACCTCTGAAGATGCTAGCCACAGCTGCTGGCGAAACGTCAGGAACTACAATGCCAAGACCACGGCTATACAGCCCGGAAAACCCACAACAACCATCGTTCTCCGGCCGTGAAAGCCTTCGACAATACATTAATACATTACTGTTTATTGGAAATACAGGGTTTTTCAATTTGAACTTGGAACAAAGAAATAAACCGCAGTTTCTCCTGTGCCCTGCAAGCGTCGAATGTCTGGAGGAAGCATTCAGTCACCAAGTGGCACTAGGATGTCGTGGTTAACCTGTTGCTTGAATTCTGCCCAAGAGGTGTTACTCTCAGAGCCAGTGTTTACAGCAATGCGCCCTCGTAGGGAAAGGCAACGTGGCGAGGAGAGGCAAGGGACAACCACCGTGTGTGTGTGGGGGTGGGTGGTGGGACAAGGAAGAGGGCCAGTGGAGCCCCAGGAGATTTAGGATGATTGACAGCTACTGGAGTTCCAGCACCAGGGCTTCAGCCTTCTCCCAGAAAGGCTGGGGTTCAAGACCCCCTGGAAAAGCAGCAGAGGGTGGCTGGTGTGTTGGCTCCTCCCGCCTGGATCACGGGGAAAGGCTGAGACACCTTCCTTGTATGCCTCCCTTCCAGAATGGCCAAAATACTGCAGCGTATCTGCGGGACCACCTCTGCCCATGTGTGCCCCAGAGGATGCTCCGATTGGGAGAGAAACAACTATGGGTGGCCCCTGGCCCCAAGGAGGCCCGCCTGGCCTCGACCAGAGCCAGGTCTTTTTCAGTCCTGGCTCAGTCCTGGTGGAACTCTCTGCCTATTGAAACCAGGGCCCGGCAGGATTCGTTATCGTTCCGCCGGGCCTGCAAGACGGAGATGTTCCGCCAGGCATATGGCTGAGGCTGGGCCTGGCCTCCTCTGGCTGATAAGAGGAAATAAGAGAAGATCTGGACCCTCCCTGTTAGGACTGTCCACCATCCTCTTTTCTAAATTAGTGTTATTGACTGCTGCCATGTATATATATTGTTGTACGTTATATTATGCAGGTGTTTTAAATGTTTTTTACTGTTTTAACTTGTTGTAATCCGCCCTGAGCCCGCTTGCGGGGAGGGTGGAATAAAAATCTAAAGTAGATAGATAGATAGAGAGATAGAGAGATAGAGAGATAGAGAGATAGAGAGATAGAGAGATGGATGGAGGGGACTCAGAAGCTTCTCGCCCCCTCTTTTGGAGCCAGCATACTCCTGGAGAGCACCTTTTGAGTTCCTCGTCTGTTCTTTCTTGTCAGCTGACGATCATCTTTAAGAACATGAAGGAGTGTATTGACCAGAAGGTGTACCAGGCAGAAATCGACAACTTGCCGGCAGCTTTTGAGGACGGTTCCATGAATGGTGGAGAGAGGCCCGGAGGGAACAGCCTGACTATCCACGAACACATTCCTGGGCGGCACGTGGAGATCCGAGCAGCATACATCGGCACCACCATCGCCGTGCGCCAGGCGGGGAGGCAGCTGTCCTTCTCCATCCGGGCAGCCGAGGAGGTGGCCCACTCCTTCACGGAGGAGCAGGACCTGCAGCTGTGTGTGGGGGGCTGCCCTCCCAGCCAGCGCATCTCCCGGGGCGATGGCTGCTACAGTGGTGGCCGCGTCACTGCGGATAAGGCTCACCTGTTGTGCAAGGAGAAACTGCCCGTGGAGGATGTCTACTTTCAGTCGTGCGTCTTCGATGTAGTGACTTCCGGTGACGCCAATTTTACTTTGGCTGCACACGGTGCGCTGGAAGATGCCAAGATGTTCCACCCAGACGCCAAGAAACTTCACATCTTCCAAAACAATGCGGCCTGTGCGCTCGGCGGCTCATACCCCCTCCTCTTCCTCCTCATCGCGTCCATCGTTTGTGTTTTTCCCTGTATTGTGTTTTCCCTTTGTTAACTGGTTGTGAATTATATTGTGCCTCTTCAAGATGTTGGCTTACGGGCTTGGTTTCCTAGAATGGCATCTGTTGGCAGAGGCAGGGCACTGAAAGGTGGCATGGGAATGCTGTGAAGGGCATGGACTGAGAGGGGGACAGCGTCTAGAAGCTGTGCTAGAGAGGGAGCAAGCTGAGGGCCCGACTACACGAGATGCCATACCCGGGGTGGTCCCGGGGACGTGTCTCCATTTGGTCACCCTGGGGAAAATAATCTAAGATCACCACGGGGAGGTGATTCTGGTTGGGACCACCATGGTGTGTGGGGGGCAGGGGCTCCCCTCCCCAAGCTATTTTTTTGAACCAAGATGTTGCTGGGCCGTGGGGAGGGGGGGCAAATATGCCCAGAAACAGGCCTCCACAGCTCTCGTAAACGGCTTTCCTCCCGGGATGGCATCTCTTCCTCTTTGGCCCTGAGAGCCATTAACCGCCGGCCCATGCTGGGCTGGAACTCTTTGCAGGGCTTTGAACACGGAAGGCCGCTCTGGCGCAGCAGCTGAGTTTGGCTTTCTGCTCGTTCCTGCTGGAAACCAGGACTCTGCAGCCACTTACGGAAGCCCCGAGTGGTCCATTCACAGGAAGCCTTGTTGTGCACCGTCAACATGTCAAGGAAATGCCTCTTTATTTCCGTAACGGACCGGTCTTTCTGAAAACAGCCCCCCATACTGATTTGTGAAGAATGGCACATGTTCCTTTCGAACGCCCAGACTCTGCTTCATGTGCACACTCCTTTCTTTTGTCCTGCTGTTGCCTCTAGTCCCACAGGTTGTGGAGAAGACACAAAAACCTGCCAACCCCTTTTTTTCTGGGGTCATAGCGGGACAGGCCTAGATGCTGTGAACAGCACTTCACTCAGAGCCAGGCTACAAGTGATGCCTTACACAGGTTGGACATTTGTCAGCTTACCTCAAGTTTTGATGGGAAATGTAGGCGTCCTGGTTTTACAACTTGGCTCTCCATTACAGCTGCAAGACCAGGATGCCTGTATTTCCCATCAAAACTTGAGGGAAGCTGACAAGTGTCCAACCCGTGTCAGGCGTCACTTGTAGCTTGGCTCTCACTGCGTCAAACCCCCCCCCTTTAATCCTCAGGGCAGGCAGCCTCTCTTTCCAGCTTCACTGAGGCAGGTGGATGAATCCCGGTGGGACTGGCGGCACGACCCAGTGGGAAATGCACGGCCTGCGTCTTGTGCAGGAGAACTTCCTTCTGGATCCTCCTGAATCCCTTTGCTCAAGAGCAAGCCTGCCAAAGACAGCGGGGCTTCAGCCTTAGGTCTGCCACGTCACCTGCCGTGAGTGAATCTCAGAGGGAGCTTAGTGGTGTCTTGGAAAACTACCCAGGAATGTAAATACACAGTTAAATGTTTAATATATTAAAGCGGAAGACTTTTATGGTAAGCTAGCAGTTGCATTGGGAGGAGTAGCCATTATTTTTCGTGGGGGAGGCAATCTGCAGAATGCTCTCTGCACACGATCCAAAAGGGCTTGCACGGGGGAAGGAACAGCGCTGGCATTTTATGGTCTTTGAGCAGAAATTTGCTCTCTGTTAAGCCTGTGGAGTTATCGTTCTGCTAAAATGGCAGAAATACCAAAGAAAGAATCGGTGCTTTGTAAGATCAGCTCTTTGCAGATGACAATCAGCAGCCCCGTTGATTGGGGTCCAGTTGCACGAACTCAGGTGTGTGCCCTCAAGCCACGCTTGCATGCAAACCACGGATCTGCATCCTGCGCTCCGTCTGATTTCGGGAACCTCGGCTGGCCCTGCAGTCTTGCCCCTGCAGCCAGAGCCGGGCTTAGGAGGAGTCCAATAACCAGGGTGTACGTAGCATCTGTACTTAGGGAATGCCACCCCGTGCCAGCCCTGTGGTGTTGTGCTCCACCAGCACCTACTGCCAAGTGCAAGGAGTAAGTATCTTGGCCATTAGCAGTTAATGGAAAGGAAAGAATTTTGACAACGCGAATGTAGAGGGAGGGCAGGGCCGGCATCAGCACCCGGTGAGGGGGCGCAGCAGCCAGAGGGGAGCCGTGGCTTCTGGTGGGGCCCACGGCTGCTGGCTCCCTGATGCCGGCCTCACACACCCTTCCGCTGCCCGCCTGCGAGGGCCCCGTCCCCTGTGGTCCCAGCTGCACATGCTGCCCAGCACTGCGGGAGAAGAGCCCGTGGGGGATGCACAAAGCACCAGCGTTCCCGGGGCCGTGGTGGCGGGAATCCCGGCTGCACCCTCCGCCCAGCACCATCGGGGAAGGGGCATGCAGGCCATGTGGGCAGCTGGGACTGCAGGTGGTGGGAGAACTTGGGGGTGGGCAAAGGACAGTTGGGGGCATGTGGGTAGGTGGGACAGCAAGAAGGAGCTTCTAGTAGTTGGCATGGGGTAGGGGCTCCCAAAACCAGGATCTGGCCCTAAGGGAGGGGCATGGGCACGGTGGGACATGAGCTGATTTTTATGTGCCAGTCTTGTCAGCCACGCGTGCCAGAAACGGAAGCCTGTTTAACTGTCAGATCTGCCTTCCCAACGCCAGAGTCTGTTGTAATCCTGCAAGATCATGAAGGTTTTCCGGCCGAGAATTCTTCACGCTGCTCTTCCAGGAGGACCCCCACTCTTCCTCGGGGGAAGTCTAGCCGCTGAAAGGGCTCAGACCCACTCGGCTTGGCTCCGGAGGCACATTTCTGGAAGGCGGGAGAGGCGGGCCGGGAGGCAAATGTCTTCCTGAGCACCTTTTCTGTTGTGTGTTTATTGATTTCTGTTTTGGTTTTTAATTGCTGGCTCCTCCATTGGGGGAGGGGGGTGATTTTTGGCTGAAAATCAATATTGTAAATTAAAACCAAATCATTCCCCTCCTACCGGGAAATAATAGCAGCCCTGAAATAGTTTAGTACACATCGGCGTTGTTAATCTGCAAGCGTTTGACATTAAAATACGTCTATTTTTGAAGCCCTCGTTTCCTGTCATCTGTTGCTCATTTTGCCGGCGGGCTTGCAACAGGTGAGGCTAAGTATAACTGTGTGTGGGGGGGGGGCTCTCCTTTTTCACTCCAGGAGCTGAAGGGGGAGGGAGGCGCCGCGAGCCAGCGGGGAAGAGTCTTTGGCCCGGCAAACCCCGTACGGGCGGCCAGCTGTTTGCTGGCTCAGATCCAACCCCAGGAATTTCTTCATCCTTCCAATCGCCATGCAAGCCGCGCAGCACACGGGTCAAAAACCCACCACGGGCAGTCCAAGAAGGGGAATGCCTGCCACCCTCGGACTCCTGCTAGTTAAGCTAGCAAACGGTAATTGGGCGAAAAGACCCGCGTCCCTCCGTGGGGCTTACATCAGATGCCAAGGCAGCCAATGGAGAATTTTAGGACAAACCAGCGGCTAAAACTGCTGCCGCATCAGCAAAGCCAAGGTAAGCATGAAACTGCAGCAAGCAGCTCAGAAGCGACGAGGCCAGCAGAGCGAACGAGGAGCAGCAAAAGACTTTGAGGAGGAACCTCCCACAGAGCTGACTTCTGCCGCCAAAGTGCCAGCAGGGACGATGCCGGGCAGGTTGACCTGGAGAGGGAGTGCCACAGTTTTGGCACTGCCGTTGAAAAGGCACTGCCCCACCTTCCGTGGGAAGCAGACCTCTGCTTATTTTATTTGCGTTATTTATAGTCTCTCTTTCTCACTAAGACACAAAGCAGATTACGCGACCAGCCAACTGGAGGCGGCTGTCCAGGGTCTCAGGCACAGAAGGGATTTCCCCGTCACCAATGGCTACTCCCAAGCCTGAAGTCTAAATGACTGTGTAACTGCAGCGTGGTTGCATTCGGTTGTAGTTTTGCAGGAAAACGCCATTGTGCACACTCTGGGCGGCCCTACCAGCTCCCCCAAGCTCCGCTGCTCTTCCAAGTGCTCCCTTCATGAGTTTTGGCCAATTACAGTGGCCCATTGAACCTCTGTAAAGCTGGCTGCATACTGAAAGTTCATATAACTCCCATGAGGAAAGTATGTATCTTTGGAATCCCGGCTGATATTGTTAAAATACTTCCTGGCCTGCAATTCCTGGGTTGCATTCTCCCCTCTCACCACTAGGGGTCACGAGCAGATAAACGTCTTGTTTGGTTGGCGGATCGGTTTCTTCCCTGCCGCTTGCACAGTTTAAGCCAGATAAACACGGGGAGGAACGTCAGAAGAGCCCCGCTGGGTCCATCTGGTCCAGCATCCCGTTACTCTAGAGGACTAGCAATGGGGCATGGAAACCAAGGCCTTCCCCTGCAGTTGCCTCCTGGTGTGGGGATTCATCGGAGGTTGACTGCTGCTTATCACGGAGGTTCCCTTTAGTCATCATAGCTAGTAACCCACAGAGAGACGCCTGTGCTCCATGAATCTGCCCAATAATCCCCTTTTAAAGCTATGCTCGTGTGGCCCTCACTACATCCTCTGGCAGTGAAGTTTGCATTTTAACCGCTTGTTGGGTAACGAAATATTTCCTCTTGTCTGTCTTGAATTCACTGCCCGTCCGTTTCATTTAGATGCCTTCTGAGGTCTCGTATTTTGGGAGAAGGAGAAGCTTTGCTTGTGGACTCCCCTGTTTGCAACACTTTGAAAACCTTTCACCTGCCTGGGAAATGGTGGCTCCTGCTGCCATAACAAACCCCATCAAACACAACAAACAAATGACCGTCATGCGCTCTCCTGTTTCCCCACCAAACAACGATAGCCCAGTATTCTCACGTATTTTAATTAAAGCAATAAAACCAGCCACGGCCTTTGCTGGGAACAGGAGGAGCGGTAGGCCCACCAAGCGCAGAAGCACCAGCGGATTCTTGCCTAAGGGACACACAAGTCTCCACTTGCTGTTTAGAGGAAGGTGAGAGGAGCAGAGGGGAAACGCAGAGGCAGCAAGGCTTCCCCCCAGGGAAGAGCCTTGCCAGGGGTTGCCTGAAAGGTGGGGCTTCCTGGAAACATCTGTCCACAGCAGGCAGGGGATGCCATGCCTGCAGCACTTCCTGCCTCCTGAACACGGTAAGGGCCTGCTAAACGTGTCACGGGGTCAGAGGAACACGGAGCAGGAGGTGCCAGGCCAGTAATCAGTGGCTAGGAAGAATTTCCGCAATTAAAATGAACATTTTACCAAAAATTATTATTTTTGTTTCAAATGCTGCCGATTAGTATAAAAGAGAAGACACTGAAAGACTGGCAAAGAGAGATAAATCAATTTATCTGGAATGGCAAAAAGCCTAGGGTGAGATTTAAGGCATTGCAAGAGGAAAGAAGTAGGGGAGGGGAAGGTTGGCAGTCCCAAATATCAAGTTATACTACGAAGCAGCAGGTTTGGTTTGGACAATAGACTGGATCAAAAACCCTGAGGACAGACTAATATGTTTAGAAGCAGCTGACTTGCCTGATGGGCTACATAATCTCCTTTGAGTGAAAAGAGTAAGGATAAAGCAAAATGTCCGTGTGATAAGGGACAGCTTGATTCAGATAAAATGAGAATAAGCCCTATGACATCTCCAATATTTTCCCCAATCGACGCCTTCTGTGATAAGATAATGACTTCATAATTTATCAAGATATGATAAACTTGCAAGGAAAGATAAAATCATGGCAAGAAATTTGTGATGGAGGAAAGGAAATAAAATGGTTGATATACCTTCAGGCAGCTTCCAGATTAAAAGAAGTCCTTAAGGATTACAGAGGCCAACTGAGGGATCTCACCGATTTTGAGAAGGTAATTATGCAGAAAAAGAATCATATGCTAAGTCAAATTTACCAACTCTTACTTCAATATGATACAAAAACAGAACAAGTTAAAAACTGGATGATAACATGGATGCAGAATTCTTGAGAAGGTATGACAATTCAACAATGGGAAGATCTATGGACTAAAGGTATAAAATTTACTGCATGCCAATCACTCAGGGAAAATTGGTGTAAGATGTTTTTCAGATGGAATACTGCCCCAAAAGACATTGAAAAACTGGACAAGAAATATGTGGGATCGTGCTGGAAATGTAAAGAAGCAGGTGGCTCCTTCTTTCACATGTGGTGGACATGCAAAAAAAGTAAAAAATGCTGGAAAGATAAACATGCTGAGATTCAGATGATTTTAAGAGATAATTTTGCCATGAAACCCCGGATCATGCTGTTGGGAATGATACCAGATAATATTGATAGAACATTACATGAATTATTTCAGTATTTGTTGACGGCAGCGAGAGTAGCAACGGCACGCAAATGGGAAGAAGTAGAATGCCCCACTCGAGAAATTTGGAAGGATAAAATGTCAGAATATGCGGTGATGGCAAAATTGACGAACTATATCAACAGAAGATGGATCAACAAATTTGAAGAGGGATGGGGAAGATATTTTGTTTACAGTGAATAAAATTTTATGAGGTCTTAACTCTCAATAGAGATCCCCCTTCCCCAAAACGAATATTGCCTGCGGCGACGGGTGTGGGGAAAGCCACCTTTTCTGGAGGAAGAACAGACTTCTGGCAGAGCGAGGGGACGAATCGCTCCACGGTCTGCTCACTGTCCTCTGGCCCTGTGTGTGTGTGTGTGTGTCAACAATAGTCTCTGGCCACTGTGAGTTTCGATTTGCTTGCTCGTGCTCCAAGGTCCATTTAGCTGTTGATAGGAAAAGAACAGGACACAAACCCCAAAAGATCAGAACCTCCTTACTGAACGTGGCAGCTGAGGAAGTCGAGCCGCTGGTCAGGTGAGCTGCAGATATTTTTTCTTCCAAGCAATGAGCTAAAATCAGGCGAGTGGACAGCAGAGTAGCCGGCTAGCCCTGGGCTCCCCAACAGAGATGGCACCCACCCACTCAGGACCCAGCTCCCCTATGCCCTGAGCGTCTAAATGCAAAAGTGGGCAGCAACAGTAGTGAAGTTCCTGAGCCCCCTATCCCAAGAGATACACAGGAGAAGCAGGGCCAACAACCGTTATTTGCATTGCAAAGGCCTACTGAACCTGTGCCTTGTGACCTCGGGCAGGAGTTATGTCAGAGTTTGGACATGTTTCTCACAGTTTTTTCCCCTGGTAGGTATAAATAAAAACCCCTGAACACCTCTTGGTAAGATTTCAACAATGCAAAACTCAGATTTAAGTGGCGGGGTCTCCATTTTGTCCCCCCAAATTCGCCACTGGTCCAGACCTCGCCAAAGTAAACCAATGATCTTCAAAATTCAAATCCTGCTCTTTAAAATTCAAAGCTGTCCTACAGTAAGTGCAGAGGGCAGATTTCCCCCACTTGCTCTGCAGAGGCAGAGTGCCTAAGAGAGGATTTTGTTGAGGGTCACACACAACCCAGGGCCCGTAACTGATTTTTGTCCTTCCCACCCAGAACAATGAAGCCCTTTATGGCCATCCTGCTGTTTGTGATTGTGTTCCCAAAAGGCAAACTGTGTGGTAAGTCTGTGCATGCGCTTTAGGGAGAAATAGTTATCTCCTCCCTTAAGCTGAGGTGGCGCTTGGCAGCTGCCCAGGACCTGGGCAAAGAGGTCTTCTTCCCCACACACGTGGATCTCTTTTCCCTCCCTGGTCTCTCCTGTGCAGACACCAACGGCTGTGTCACCTCGTTGAAAAGGGACATCCTCAAACTGATGGTCAAGTGGGAAGATGCCTCTTGCTTCCAGAACCAGCAAGGCCTGCCCCCGAACCTGCTCCAGAGTCTGCCACGGAGCTGCAAGGAAATCAAAACGGCGCTGGAAGGAGCTGCAGGTCAGTGAGCCAGAAAAGGGCACGTTGGGGGGTGGGAGGGGGGTAATGAACTTAAAGAAAGTGGGGAATAAACTTGTTCATCCTCTTCCAAGGCACTGGATCCAGCGTCTCTCCTTCTGCCCCCTTGACTGCTAATATATATGGGGTCATAGAAAAATAGAGAACGGGAAGAGACCCAGTGGGCCGTCTAGTCCAAGCCCCTGCACAACGCAGGCAATTCACAGCTACCTGCTCTATGCAAAAGAGAAGGCAAAAAAAACTCCCTGCCAATTTTCCTGGAGGAAGATTCCTTCCTGACCCCACAGTGGCACTCAGCCTTGCCCTGGGCATGGAAGAAGGGGCCACGAGAACCAAACAATGGCTCACCCCTTCCTGCCCTCCCTCTCCCGATCTGCGTACATTTGTATGGAGTCACTGAATCATCGTTGCTGTCAGGTGGCCATCTAGCTTCTTAAAAACCTCCACAGAAAGAGCGTAACGGGGTTGCTGTGAATTTGGCAGTGAACCTGATCGCAGTCCGACGTGCCTTGCTTGACACGAGGGATCAGGCCACGTGCCGATCAAGGGTACGTTCAGCTTGCATCAGGCAAGTCAAGCAGCTGCCAAACACGTTTGCAGGTGCCTGTTGGTCTCAGAAGCCAACTTCCAGCGGTCCGGGGATCATCTGGGAGTTGGTTTCTGGTGTATCTCAGCACTTCACTGCATCTAAGCCTTCATGGTGCCGGGACGCAGGAAAGCTTCCCGAAGTCGACTCATAGCGGATGGGGGATCACCTGTGAAGTGGCTTCTGAGCCCCCCACTCCTGAAAAGCCACCGTATAATGTAGCATTCAGGATGGTGAAAGCCAAGGCAGATTTCTTCCCACAGAGAACTTGTGGGGCGGCTCACTGGCAGGATATAGCGACGGCCACTCGCTTAGATGGCTTCAGTAGAGGATTAGACCAGTTCCTGGAGGAGGCCGATATGGGTGATATGACCGCTAAATGCATTGCGGCCACAGGACTCTGGCCTGGACGGACCGTTGCTTTGACCCAGCTTGGCTCTTCTGATATTCTTGAACCCCAGAAGTGCAGTGTCGCATTCGCCATCTCCTTCCTGCGCTGGGTGCTGAGTTCGAGGATCAAGCCATTGCCCCGGCACTGCATTTCCGAGGAGCTCAGAGTCCTGTGTAGCTCAGCACGGCATCACAGGCGAGACTTTGGACCTCTTCCAATGTCCATGCAACCACGAGCTTTCTTTGGCTACCCGAACAGTGAGAGCACTCGATCGTGCAGCTGTTACAAATGGCGGCCACGATTAATGCTATCAACAGAGTGAAAGTTTTAACATAAACGTTCTTTGTAGATGGATTGTATTTCCTGGGCACTGAAGATGGCGAGATCTACCAAACTTTCTGTGACATGACCACCCACGGCGGCGGATGGACTCTGGTGGCCAGCATCCACGAGAACAATGTCTACGGCAAGTGCAACCAGGGAGACCGTTGGTCTAGCGAACATGGAAGCAACAGCAACTACCCAAGCGGGGAGGGCCACTGGTCAAAGAACACGACCTTTGGCTCCGCCGTGGGCTCAACAAGTGATGACTATAAGGTGAGGCTCTGCTTCTCTGGGCATGTTGACCCTTGTGGAACAGAAAAGTCCACGATGGGGCTCTTCCTTCACATCCACACATGCACACCCACCCACACTGCACATACAGACCAGCAGGGCTTTTTTTCTGGGAAAAGAGGTGATGGAACTCAGTGGGTTGCCTTTGGCGAAAATGGTCACATGGCTGGTGGCCCCGCCCCCTGATCTCCGACAGAGGGGAGTTTAGATTGCCCTTCACGTCAGCGGCACGGAGGGCAATCTCAACTCCCCTCTGCCTGGAGATCAGGGGGCGGGGCCACCAGCCATGTGACCATTTTCAAGAGGTTCCGGAACTCCGTTCCCCCCCCCCCCCCGCGTTCCCCCTGAAAAAAAGCCCTGCACACCACCAATCATGAACAGGTTGTTGGGACAAAAGTCAGACCTCACTTCAGTAAAGAGAGACCTTCGTTATCCTGGGTGGTCGTGTTAGTCTGTCTGTAGCAGTGGAAAAGAGCTCGTATGAAAGCTCCTACCCTACCACTAATTTTGTTAGTCTCATAGGTGCTCCTGGACTCTTGCTCTTTCCCACTTCCTTATCCTGGCAGCCACTTTGGGATGCGTTTCCCCCTCAACCTTCTTTGCTTTCCAGAACCCTGGCTACTACGACCTTCAAGCACGGGATATGGCCATTTGGCACGTCCCCAACCTCACTCCCATGAGAGAATGGAGAAATGCCGCCATCCTAAGGTATCACACTGAGACCGGCTTCTTCTCTGTTGAAGGAGGGAACCTTCTCAGGCTGTATCAGGTAAAGACTTCATATTTGGGATTTTGTGTGCTGTGACTAGACTGGAACTCCTCCCCTTGGTGACTTCCGCAACCAGTTTGGGCTCCCAACCCAGTAGTGGGTTATTTCAGAGCTTCATTGCCCACTGGCTGACTTGTCTCCCTGCACTTTCTCAAACTACCTTTGATTCTGTAAGAGTGCCAGGCAGATTACTTCAGGAATACAAGGTTTTTATTGATGGATTGCCAGTTCCTGCCGTTACGAAATCTGTGCTAGGCATGGGGGTTGCAGAGAAGCATCAGGCAAATGTAGGTTTGGGCTACTCTTCCCTCCCCCTTTTCTCCTAACGGTCACCGAACTCAGCAAGAAAACACAAAGAGCAGAGAAGGATGCTGTGTGATTCATGCACGTCTCAGGGCCAGGCAGCTCCCAGCCACAGACAGATTGCAGCAGGAACATGGAGGCATAAACACTGCCCCGTCTCAGTTTCCCACCGTCAACATCTGGCACTGAAAATGACAGGCGATCTTGAGCACTGGACAGATTCGATGTTTCCTGCTGGTACCCAGCTGAAGCGTGTTTGCTGCTGTGCGGAAGATGTGCGGTGCTTCAAAAGGAGTCATTTTTTTCTCCGCCACATTCCCCAATAGCTGCTATTTCTTCCCCTGCACCACCAGGTGGGTTTTTAAAAGACTGGCAATAGCTAAATCATTATGGTGTTATAACATTGTAACACACTGTTGAGTCCTCTGAATTCCGTTTTCATTGTAAAAAAAAAAGGTCTCCAGCCCTCTTTGTTGCTGAGATGCACCTTTCCCCTTCTATCTCTGCAAAAAAAAGGGGGGACTTACTTTTTAAAAACCCTGTTGATTAAGAGAATGCTAGCAGGCAGTAATGACGTTATAATGCTATAGTGACCTAGCTGTTGCTGCTTTTTTTTAAAAAGCCCTCCATGGCACCTGAGGAAAACTGGCAGCTGAGGAGAAATGGGGTAGGGAAGATGTAGGGAAACCCATTCGCTGGAAAATCTGTCTCTGCTTTGCTCAATTGACAGCAGCAACAGCCACAGCAAAACTATAGGGAATCGTTGTCTTGTGAAAGCCCCCCAAAAGAGGCAGAGCTCTGTCTGGAGCTGTGACGTTCAAAATACCTATTATTCATCGCTGAATACAAGCTTCTAATGCGCTTACTGTAGCACAGTGGTTAAGTGGTTTGGCTGTGAATCGGCACTCTGCTGGTTCGACTTCCACTCCTGCTATGAGGTCAGTTGGAGGCCTTGGGTCAGCCCCTCCTCTCAGCCCCAGCTCCCCAGCTGCATTGTGGGGATAATGATAACACTAACTTGTTCAGCACTCTGGGTGAGGCACTAGAAGAGCGGTATATAAGCACAGTTATTATTATTATTTTCATTTTTAATTTAATTTAATTTATTGGATTTATATTCCGCCCCCCCCCCCACATCAGCAGGCTCAGGGTGGATTACTACTACTACTACTACTACTACTACTACTAACGTCTTACTTACTTCATTTATAATCCGCCTTTCACTGCAATGGAAACTCCAAACAGCTTACAGCATTATCCTCCCGTTCCATTTTATCTTCACAACAACCTTGTAAGATCGGCTAGGCTGAGAGCGTGACTGCAGAAAAGTCACCCAGCGAGCTTCCACGGCAGAGTGTGGATTTGAACTTGGGTCCCCCAGTTCCTAGTCTGACACTCTAACCACTAGACCACACTGGCTCTATTTCTGTAATGCCATCCCAAAGAAAATGATACGCCACTTTGCCCTGCACTGCTTCGTGTTTCTTCTGATCGACGAGAGAAAGGGAAGGAAAAAAGGGCATCCGAAGAGGAAAGATAGAAGTCACGGGGCTTTTGGCTTCAGCAGCTGGTTTAGAAAGACAGATTAAAAACTGTCTTTCTTCCTTCCTAACTATCTTTGGCGGAGGGCCAAACGACACGTTACGGTTTTTGGCGAGTCAGCGGGGGGTTCCCCAGACCAGACTCGCTTTCCCTGCAGCCTCACAGTAGCTGTGCGGAAAGACATGTGGCTTGGGGAGATGAAGGGGTCCTACAATCCCCTCCTTGCCGTTTTCCTGAACTCCGCCCCCTGCAACAGGAAGCTGTTTGCATAACTGTGTGGTGCTGCCTGCTCCGAATACTCCATGTTCTGCTCCAAAGTTATGCAAATAACCCCCTGCAGAGGCTGTTGCATTGAGGTGTGGAGGGGAAGGCAGGGCCCCCTCCTCTGCCCACGCCCCAGTTCTGAGCAGCAGTGGGCTCCTGACGTGGAAACGCCTTTTCCTGTAGCTGCTGTGTGACCGCAGAGAAAGTGAGTCAGGTTTGGGGAGCCCGAGCCCCTCAAAACGTATCACATCGTTTGGTCCTGAGTTCTCAGAGAAGCGCTGAGCCTCCGCCTGGTCTGTTCCAGCTCAGATTGCGGGGGAAGGTTTCTACTGTCAGATGCTCCTGATCACTGCCCCCCCCCCCAAACCAAAGCAACCTGCACACGGAGAGCAGCACACGGGGAGGAGGGAGATGAGAGTCCTGCACGCCAGCATCTGTTGATCGGGAATTATTTGTATGGCGCATCCTCCCAGCAGTGCATGCACGTGTGTTACACACACACACACACACACCACACGTGCAGTCCAGGGTGGTCCAGCTCAGGCTTCGGTTTTCACCCCGAGAGACAGCTGGCCTTTGCTGGCTGTCCCCCTCTGATTCGGCTAGGATGGCAGGCTCTGTTTTCTAAGCTGAATTGGTGTAAGAAGCTACGGAGAACCCCTTTGGATCAGCCCAGTGAGGGTCCATCTAGTCCAGCATTCAGTTCCACACAGTGGCCAACCAGTTGTTCTGGAGTGCCGACGAACAGGGCGCAGAGGCCGAGGCCCTACCCTGACGCTGCTGGTCTCCTAAGCACTGGGATGGCTGCTTCTATATTTGGAGGCTCGCTTGCCACTGGTGGCCACTCGGTTTGGTTCCTTCACCATTTTGTTCTTCCTCGCAGCAATATCCGGTGACCTACGGCATTGGCAGCTGCCCAGCTAACAATGGCCCAATTGTCCCCGTTGTCTACGATGCTGGCAACGCCGAACAGACGTCCTTCTATTACTCTCCGAATGCCAGAGGTAAGCACCTTCTCTCTCCTAAGTCTGAGGCGCCAGCGTGGACATTTGAACGGGATTTTAAAGGCTCCTCAGACGTGCCTTTATGGAACACTCAGGAAACGGAGGCCTGGATTTGATTGTTCCTTATCAAGCAGTCCTGAGCCGCTGAGACGGGCTTTGGTACGAACTTTGTGCTTCTTTTCCCAGCTGAATTTGTCCCTGGCTTCATTCAGTTCCGGGTGTTTAACCATGAGAAAGCAGCCATGGCTCTCTGCGCCGGCATCAAAGCCACCGGCTGCAACACCGAGACTGTGAGTAGTTGGGCCAGAGATGGTCCAGAGAGGGTGTGGTAACCTTTAGAGTTGCGTGCAATGCCGCCCCCCCCCCCCTTCGCTGCACATGGATTCCAATCCAGGCTCTCTCCATCTTCCTTTCTCCAGTTCTGTGTTGGTGGAGGAGGGTATTTCCCAGAAGGAAATCCGCGGCAATGTGGCGACTACACTGCCTTTGACTGGAACGGCTACGGCACACACAGAGACTGGAGCGCTTCCAAGCAGTTATTGGAATCCGCCATGCTTCTTTTTTACCGATGAGTCTGGGGGTTGCTCTTAAGAAGCATCACAGCTGTACGCTGCAATTTTCTCCTTGATATCTTCCTCGCCTGTAATGCCAATGAAAGAATATGCCCAGAGCTCTCTTGCCTTAGCCTCGTGTCTTTCTTCTGATTCCGCACAGCCGCTCTGTCGTTGGGCTGAGGGAGAAGGAAGGTGAGCAGCTGTCAGCTCAGCTGTATGGTGCTAACCGAACAGCCACCCAAGTTTGTCCCCTGGCCTCTAGCGGTGTTCCTCTGAACATGTCCAAAGTGCAAATCAACAAAACGCCACCAGGTGAATGTTTGTGCGAGGATCTTTTCCTGTTTATACTGGGGTCCAGTGGTTATCAAGGGGGAAATGGCACCTACAAAGAAGAGAAAGACCCCACAGCTCTCCTGAGTTACAACTTACTGTTGGGGAATGAACAGCATCTGGCCAGCTTCAAAAGAACCACGTAGACAACTCTCAAGCCTCTGGTATAAAAATGTTTACTAACTCAAGATAAACATATACAGGGATAATAATACATGCAGTGATGAAAATACAGTCCGCACAGAGCAACAAGAAGACCGGTCTGGAGTCGTTTCCCATTCACAAGGCCAGTGTAAACACCAGTCTCAGCCTCTAATATCTAACACAATGCTTGGTTATAATCAGGGCTTTTTTTCTGGGGAAAGAGGTGGTGGAACTCAGTGGGTTGCCCTCAGAGAAAATGGTCACATGGCTGGTGGCCCTGCCCCCTGATCTCCAGACAGGGGAGTTGAGATTGCCCTCCGTGCCGCCGAGTGGCCCGGAGGGCAATCTAAACTCCCCTCTGTCTGGAGATCGGGGCGGGGCCACCAGCCATGTGACCATTTTCAAGAAGTTCCGGAACTCCGTTCCACCGCGTTCCCACAGAAAAAAAACCCTGGTTATAATGATATCCGACATCAAAGGAACAATCACTAAGGCAAAGATTGATAAAAACGCCACAAGGAAAATGTGAGCAAAGAGAGGAATATTGACCTGCACACATTCCACAAGCTAGTCTAGGTAGTTTCCACCATAGACTAAACAAATGAGCCTAGATTACTGTTAAGCAATGTGGTTGTTATTTCTTCTTAATGTTGAGATGTGGGTGTGTAATAAGACCAATACAGCCCGTCTTGAAGGGATGACGGTTGGGAGTTCTTTCTCCGCTATCCTTGTTGATGTTTTTCCAAGTTTGGTGGTGCTCACGTTGAGAAAGGACGTTTAGCATCACAGGTGCTGGATAGGAAAGGATGGAGGCAGCTGCCCTGAAAGCCAGAAGTCTCTCTCTCAGTGTTTCTCTCACACACACACACATGCACACAATAGAAATTGAATCGAGAGCAAAGGTCCAAAAGGAATAAGAGTCCAAAAGGACTTGATCCAAAAGGACTTGAGCCGCAAAGGACCAGGGACAGTTCTTGTACAGTTACTTTAGTACCTTTACAGTTACTGTGCCGTGTAACTGAGGCTACTTAATATGGACACTTTGTGTGTGTCTCTTCTCCCATTGGGCACCTTTACTTCATTCAGACTGAGATCAGAAATAGCCGTGTTTAATATGCTGCAGGTAGGTTCAGAGGTTGATTTATGGTGCCTGCTATCTACGGTAGAACACAAAGCTGGAGTACCTGGGATGAGGTGTCATGAAGTCCCTTATTTATAACATCTTACTTAGTAACACTGAAGTGTTGAAAAATAGTAAAGAGCCCAGTAGCACCTTTAAGACTAACTAACTTTATTGTAGCATAAGCTTTCGAGAACCACAGCTCTCTTCATCAGATGCATCTGACAAAGAGAGCTGTGGTTCTCAAAAGCTTATGCTACAATAAAGTTGGTTAGTCTTAAAGGTGCTACTGGACTCTTTACTATTTTGATACTACAGACTAACACGGCTGACTCCTCTGGATCTATGAGGTGTTAAAAGGATGCAGCAATTCAGAAAAAAACTTTTAAATGCAGGACTTGTATCCTGACTTCCTTGGGAAACAAGAAGGATTCGGCCTACACAATATGCATCCATCCAGGTTCCTTTGTGACGCTATAGGGCTTGTCTCTGATATCTGCCTTTCTAGTCTGATGTGCAAAAGGCAAGAGCTGGAACCAGAGCCGGAGGCTCTTCTTCTCACAGTAGGACACAAGAAAAGTAAATTATCCTTTTAAATCAGCGCTAATGGCAAAGTGTCCTTTAAATCAAAGCAGAGATCCCAATTCGCTTTAGGCACAGTGGCGTGAAATCCCTTTTAGTTTAAGATATAAATAAGACATCCAGCTACCTAAGATTGCCAGATCAGTCTTCCTGCCCTTACATGAGATGTGTTTCGATGACGAAGTGGGTGGAGGCGGCAGCTCCAGTCCCCAGTTCCGTCACCGTAAAGTCTTCCTGTCCTGTTTGCAAAGTGGGCGGCGGTTGAAGCTGTTCCCCTTCCTTCAGTTACCTTTTGTGCAGATTTCCCTCTGTGGATCTTCACAGTCCATCTGAGTGGGGGGGGCAGGGGGGAATCTTGCAGATAGGCCCTCTTTTCCCCTTCTGCCTTGCGCATGCTGGAAGCCTTTGTTATGAATGTCATTTGTGTGCAAAAGCAAAAAGAGCAAACAAAATGTTGGCTCTGATGTCATGTGCAGAAACCACTTATCCATGTAGGGATCCCAGACCCCGGGTGGGGGCGGGGGATCTCCCGCCTCTGCTCCCCACACCCCGCCCCCACTTACCTGAGCAGTGGGGGGGGCGTGCATCTTCCTTGCGTGCTCCCCCACAGCATGGTGCACTCCTGTGCGCCGCAGCAACTGGGATCGGGCCTGTTTTGGCCCAGATCGGGGCCGCTGCAGAGCGCAGGAACGCTCTTGCACTCCGCAGTGCCCAAAACGGGCCTGTTCTGCCACGGGTCAGGCCCGTTTTGAGGCGCTGCAGAGCACAAGAATGCTCCTGCACTCTGCAGTGCCTCAAAACCGGGCCGATCCGCAGCAGAACGGCCTGTTTCAGGCATGTTCTGCAGCGCCCCGCCACGCGATGACATCACCCCTGAAGTGACGCCATCGCGCCTGTGTGCCAGGCCCCCGTTCCCCGCCGGGAGATTGAGGGGGCCTGGCAACGCTACATCCTTGCCAGTCCACTTCCATTAGGCCTAAGCCGGCTGAATTCTTATATTTCCACGAATAGCCCTGCATTTGATATAAGGCCTGGAAACAACTTTTCAGCTGCAATATACTATGGCTGTAACAGCTTACCATCTCAGGACTCCAAAACCCTGAGTTCATGGACTCCCATGTTCATAATAGAATTTACCAGAATTGGGATTGCTCCAGAGTACAGGCAGAGAGAAGGAGAAAGAAGTTTTGCCCAGCGGATTAAATATATTTTTAGCAATTTGGTTCAAAAGATTTTATGGAAATACCTACGTTTTAAGTTTGAGTGAACCAATTGTGTTTTTCTCCGTCGGATGGAGGGTACAGGGCATCAGGGGTGATGTGGTTTCGCAGCTGCCCGCCAGTGGCAGGGCAATCTCCCAAGGGTTTGCCCCATTGCCTGCCTATCACCAGAGATGGGAGGGAGGTGGCAAACAATCCCCCAGCCATCGCCTGCCACTGGCAGGCAAATCAGGAATGCGTGCGCTAGGCACGCTCCTGGTAGGGTACAATGACATCACTTCCTGTGTCTGTGGGTGTGCTCCTGCACTTTGCTGGAGCCAATTTTGGCCCCAGACAGGCCAGAATTAGCCTGGTGTGATGCATGGGAGCCCACCTGTCCCTGGCGTGATGATGTCACGTCCTGGAAGTGACATCATTGTGCTTCTCCAGGACTGCGAATGAGCTTTGTGCACAAGAGAGAAGAATAGCCCAGGCAAGTCCTGGGGCCCTCTCCCCCCAGGAGGGTCCAGGGACTTGGGGACCCTGGGCGTGAGTGATGCCTGCCCTGCCCCCAAGGGCTCCTTCAGAACCCTCCTCCCTTTCCGCTCTCCCTTGGGAGTCTCCAAGCCCAGCTGCCCTTGGGAGGGAGGGTTCGTGGGGAGCAGCCCCTTGGCCAGGTCTTCTGCACTTGCTCTGAAGGGACTGTCCTGGCAATGAAGCCCAGGTCCGGCATCTACCCAGCCAGCACTGGGGAGAAGAGAAACTGGACCTTGGCCTTCATCAGGTTTCATTGTGTTTTCCAATTTCTCTTTGCCAGAATGAAAGCTAGGCAAATACGAACCTAAATTTGCCAAAGTGAAAATAACAAAGCTTTCAAAACCATTAACAGTTCAATAGAAATGCGGAACGTTTATTTTTTGAAAATGTTGGAACATTGATTATTTTTTTTGCAGACTGTTTTTTTTGTGGGCTAGAAAATGATACCTCTGGCCACCCGAGGGAATTTTGTGGTCTCCTCTTGGGTTTGTTTCTAGGAAGCTTCAGGCCGCCTCTGCCTATCCCAATTGTATGGCTTTGCCAGGCTGGCCTCTTAAATCTAGGCTGGTTGTCAAGGCCACGAGGCCCAGCGGCACCCGGTCTGGCTGGGTTCCGCCGGCCCAACAAGCTCCTCTCCTTGTCTGGTTTAGACAACAGTCAGACAGAGAGTTGTAGGTGGAGGGGGAAGAGCGGGCTGTCAGCCCCGAAGGTCGCACAGGCGGCCTGCTTACGTTTTCCGCTCTCCCCTTGTGCCGCAATAAAGGCCAGAACCCCACATCACAAACCGTACTCAAAGCGTGTGGGCGGGCGGGGGGGGGGGAGGAGGAACCGTCGGATTTGCAGCCTAAACTCTGCCCTCCTCTACAGCTTGCAGAAAGGAGGGATCCTTACCGACTGAAGACTTATTATCGCTAGATTCACTCTCTTGCGGATACCTTTCTTTTGCAGCCTAGAACTCGAGCTCTACGGCATCGGGAGCCCTGGGAGGAGATATAAATCTGTCAAATAAATTTTATTTAGTTAGTTAGTGAGTTAGTTACTTAGTTACTTCATTTATACTCCAGTTCTCTCCCCAATGGAGAGCTGAAGTGGCTTGCTTTGTTCTCCTCGCCTTCATTTTATCCTCACAACTACCCTGCGAGGTAGAGTCAGGTGGGCAGCTGTGTTGGTCTGCAGTAGAAGAGCAAGATTCGAGTCCAGCAGCACCTTAGAGACCAGCTACATTTACAGGGTTTCAGCTAGGCATCCCAGACCCCTGGTGGGGGTGGGGGATCCCTCGCCCCCGCTCCCCACCCTGCCTCCACTTACCTAACTGGGGGGGCACACCTTCCCTGAGGGCTCCCCCACGGTGCTGTGCGCTCCTGTGCACAGCAGCTACCGGGATCAGGCCCGTTTTGGCCCGGATCAGGGCTGCTGCAGAGCACAGGAGTGCTCCTGTGCTCCACAGCGCCTGAAAATGGCCCCAACCCGTGGCAAAATGGGCTCATTTTCAGGTGCTGTGGAGTGCAGGAGTGCTCCTGCACTCTGCAGCGCCTCAAAAATGGCCCCTTTCAGCACGGATCGGGCCAGTTTTGAGCCCCTGCGGAGCCTGGACGTGCTCCCAGGGGCTGCGCGATGACATCACTTCTGAAGTGATGTCATCGCGCCTGTGGGGGGCGCGCGTGCTCCCCCAAGTGCCAAGCCCCTATCCCCCGCCTGGAGGTTGAGGGTGCCTGGCAACCCTAGTCTCAGCTGTTGTGGGTCAAAGCTCCCTTCTTCAGATACCTGTGAGGGAGGTGAGGCTGAGAGAGTGACTGTCTGGCCCGAAATCACCTGGCAAGTCCCCATGGCAAAGTGGGGATTCGAACCTGGGTCTCCCAGATTCTAGTGGTCTCTCTAAATGCCCCTTTGCAGTGGGGCTGAGAAATCCCACACTGAAAATTCTCTGCCTCAACTGAAGTTCCCCAGTAAGAGAAAGGACCATTTCCCAGGAGCCCTCCAAGGGATCTTCCCTTGTGATGGCGGTTTTTCCCTCTGGGAAGTCCCCCGCCCCCCGCCAGCTCGTCGTCTAAGGAAGCCATTTCCAAGGTCATTTCTCCTGCTCGGCCACACCCGGGACAGCAGCCGCACCTGATCTGGATGGATTCCAGCTGCTTTGAGGCAACAGATCCAGAGGAGTTAGCCGTGTTAGTCTGTAGTAGCAAGATAATAAAGAGTCCAGTAACACCTTTAAGACTAACCAACTTTGTCTGATGACGCATCTGACAAAGAGAGCTGTGGCTCTCAAAAGCTTATGCTACAATAAAGTTGGTTCGTCTTAAAGGTGCTACTGGACTCTTCTATTTTGCTACTACAGACTAACATGGCTAACTCCTCTGGACCTATGAATGCAAGACTTCCAAAACGTCTGCTCATTAACAGACTAGCTCAGATCCTGCAAACTGGAGGACGTGGCTTCCTTTATGGAGTCCGGCCATCTCATTTGGGGTCTTCCTCTTTTCCTGCTGCCTTCCACTTTTCCTAGCAATATTGACTTTTCCAGAGAATCTTGTCTGCTCGTGATGTGACCAGATTACGATAGCCATTCTCTACAGGAAGGAGACTTATCTTTTGAAGATGTATTTCTTAAGAGGGTCTGGAGGGCCCAATTCAAACTCACCGGGTTTGTTCTTCCTGGAAGAAAGGCCCCTCTTTACCCCAAGGTACTGAATTCTATGGCATCACTTCCCCACCTATCTCCTTTCCCTGCCTACAGTGTGCCTCCCCAGGCATAGGGTTGCCAACTCCAGCATAGGAAATTCCTGGAGATTTGGAGGCAGTGCTTGGGGAGGGCAGAGCTTGGGAATAGGAAGAACTCAGCAGAGACGTGAAGCCACAGAGTTCATCCTCCAAAGCAGCCATTTCCTCCAGGGAACTGAGCCCTGTGGTCTGGAGAGCTGTGTTCGTTCCAGGAGAATCCATGACCCAAACTTTACCCGAGGACCTCAGTTGTCTAGGAAGTGCCCAAGCTGGAGCGACAACTCTGTCTAGGGGCCATTTTATCCCCACAACAACCCTGTGAGGCAGGCTAGGCTGAGAGAGGGTGACTGGCCCAAGGTCCCCCAGCCAGCTTCCATGGCAGAACGGGGATTCGAACTTGGGCTTCCAGATCCTAGTTCAACACTGACCAGCACGCCACACTGGCTCTCACAATTCTGAAAAAAATCTGGAAAATGCCCACGTGGTTGAACAGACCCACTGACCTGTGGGCACTGATCGGTCTAGTCCTCTGAAGCAACTGGGCACCAGCAGGCTCCACTTGCTCTCCAGGTTGGGAAATTCCTGGAGATTTGGGGGGAGGAGCCTGGAGAGGGCGGGGTTTTGGAGGAGGGGCCTCAGTAGGGTATAATTCTACAGAGCCCGCCCCTCAGAGAAGCCACTTTCTCCAGGAGACAAGAACTGATCTCTGTGGCCTAGAGGTCAGTTGTAATTCCACCACTGGGAGGTTGGCAACCCTACAGGACTCCCTTTTTGCACAAAATTAAACGTAATCCCTGGTGAGTCTGCAGCTGCAAGAAACCCACAGGCACAGCCCTGGATGCCTTCATGGTGCCCGAAAGCGTCCTGGTGGCTGTGGCAGCCCTGGCTGATCCTCGTAGAGTGGCAGGCCCAAACCAGGAGCCGCTTCACCTTGCAGTCCTCAGCCAAAATAAAATGCCCAAGTGCACACCACTGCATTTCCGTCTGTGCCTCCCCCTCCTCCCCTTGTGCTGGAGCTTGGATCGGAAGCAGCCTGGGCCAAGCCGCCACCGCCTTTCCTCCTCAAACTCCGCAGATGCTGACAACCGTCTCCTCATTATCCCGAAGTCAGGAGGGGGAATCGGCCACAACCATGACCGGAAGCTGCAGTCACGGGCTTTCCAGTGCCCCACCGGAAGCCTGCAAGCAGAGACGTAGCCCCAGCCATGGCAGCTGCTTTTATCAGAAAGAATTAAATATTTACAGAAGGAGGCAGGTGCCGAAGTGAAGCGGAAACTTTGTGCCTGCCAGGGACGCAGACGAGAGCTGCCCGCCCCGGCCACGGAGCGCAGGCTGCACCTTTGCTTGGGCGTCGCACACCGTGGCTCAGAAGGACAGCAGGTGTCCCTGGGCTCCTCGGAAAAGTCTCTGCCCCGGTGACTGCCCTGCAAAGCTGCTCGATTCTTGCATGTGGTGGGAAAGGCAGGGGGGCCCTGGCAGGAGAGGGGCAGCCCCGCACTCTCGGATCACCTTCTGGCAACTTCGTGGCTGAACCTGAAGACGGACAAGCAGTTTGAGAAAGGCAGTTTTAATAGAAGTTAGAGAGCCGAGGGGACTCTTCCCCACCCAGCCCTTCCTTTCATCTGGCCTGCAGTTTCCATGTTGCTGGGCTCAAAATGTGTTTTCTGCATTTTGTCTCACCAGCAGGCTTGTGACCCAGACGGCAGGGGAACATCTCCGCTGCAGGCGAGGCGGGGGCTGCTCCAGGCAGCAGTCGAGACCCGTATGTGGGTGACCACGCTGGCCTCTGGGTGTCTGGCCTCTGGGTGGCTGAGCATGAGAAATTGAGAGGGGGCCCAGGAGCGCTCCCCTGCAGGAGCAGCCTGCGGTTTTGTTCTGCTCGACTTGAGCTACGGGCCTCTCCTTGCCTGAAGGCAGCAGCTGCTGCAGCAGCCAGCCGCCCACGGCCCTCGGTGAAGCAGCCAGGTCAGCACCTTTCAAAGTCACTGTGGGCCCCCGACAGGCACGCCCCAAGTGGGAGCCGTTTTCCTGAGGACGCTGCCTGGTCCTTCTGGAGCCAGCCTGTAAGATGCTTGCTGTTAATTTTATAACTAACGCAAGAAGACTGACAGGCCAGGCTGGGCTCCTCACGAAACACGTTCTGTTGAGTACCAAAGACGCAATCTGGAGAAGTGTGCTGTGACTCCCGGAGGTTCATACCCTACCACAAATGTTGTTAGTCTTACAGGTGCTACTGGTCTCTTCCACTGCTACAGACAGACGAACACGGCTCCCCATCTTGATCAAAGACGCAAAGTAAAACTAGTAGAGGCCACAGACCAGCAGATGCAGCACCCCCAGAGCTGCTCAGTGGAAGAGAAATGCAGAGTTGCCCAGACACACCAGGAGGTGCTTTCTTGCCCAGCTGCACAGCAAAACCAGTCTCTGGCAGAGGTTGGATCCAGCGTCCAAGCGAGCTGCTCTGACTGCTCTCACAGAATGCTCTGGGTACGTTGGTTGAGCAGTCCACATTGGGTCACTCTCGAGCTCTGTGGCTGATCAGTGTGACAGCATCCAATTATATCAGAGCGCATACTTGGACAGTATTAGACAGTAGAAAACAGCAAGAGTCCAGGAGCCCCTATAAGACTAACAACATTTGTGGTAGGGTAGGGTAGCAGCTTTCGTGAGTCACAGCTCACTTCTTCAGAGACGTATAAGATGATGGAGTGAGTGCAAAAAATGCAGCGGAATTACACTGTGCTGATTAGAGAGGCAAAAAGTATAATTTGAGGAAGTTACATACTTGGGAGTAAAGAGGAGAGAGAGATTCCTTGCTATCTGACTACATCTTGCAGAGAGAGAGAGAGAGAAGAAGTGTGGCAGGAGCGAGAAGAAGCAGGATATTGCCCTGTTTAGCCCAATAGGAGACAAGACAAGGAAATGACCCCCAGGAAACAAGAGAGGTGCTGCTCTCACTGTCCTAACTAAGTGATCCTTGCTGCCCCCCCTGCATGGTAGGCTCTTCTTCCTTCTTGCTGCTGCAGAACACCAGACATTGCTATTTCCAACATAAGAAAATGGACCTTTCTGGTTGTGGACAACAGCAGAACTCCATTTGTGGGGTCCCTGTAATCAGGTGCCAACAAAGTGTGGCCAAGTTGGCAAGGGGCACCGAATCCTCTGGCAGCTGCTGGACTGAGCTGTCGTCGATCCCTAACACGTATGCGTGTGAATCTCTCCCTCAGAAAATACGTAAGGCCCACATCAATCTGCCGTGAGTTCCCGGCTGGAATCACATTTTTTACGCAAATAGGCTCTAAAAGTAATTCATACTAAGTTCATATCCAAGAGCAAGAAACTACGGAGACCTTACTGCTTCAAAACGGGACCCTAACCCTAATCAGAATCCACTCCAATTTCATTTGCAACCTCTAGTACTTTCATACTTTTTTCTGGCTATAAAAGCTTCACCTCCTTTTTGTCTTTCTTTTGTAAACTGTCTCAAGCAAAACTCACAGAATCATAGAGTTGGAAGGGGCCATATAGACCATCTAGTCCAACCCCCTGCCCAGTGCAGGATCAGCCTAAAGCATCTCTGACAAGTATTCGTCCAGCCTCTTCTTGAAAACTGACAGTGAAGGGGAGCTCACCACCTCCCTAGGCAGCTGATTCCACTTTTGAACTACTCTGACCGTGAAAAAGTTTTTCCTAATATCCAGCTGGTACCTTTCTGCATGTAATTTAAGCCCATTGCTTCGGGTCCTACCCTCTGCTGCCAACTGGAACAGCTCCCTGCCCTCCTCCAAATGACAGCCTTTCAAATATTTAAAGAGAGCAATCATGTCCCCCCTCAACCTCCTCTTCTTCAAACTAAACATTCCCAAGGCCCTCAGCCTTTCCTCGTAGGGCTCAGTCTCCAGACCCCTGATCATTCTCCTCACTCTCTTCTGCACCCTCTCGATTTTGGCGACATCCTTTTTGAAGTGAGGCCTCCAGAACTGCACACAATACTCCAGGTGTGGCCTGACCAAGGCAGTATAGAGAGGGGCTATGACCTCCTGCGATTTCGATGCTATGGCCCCTTTGATACAACCCAGGATTGAATTGGCCTTTTTTGCCACCGCATCACACTGACTGCTCATATTTAGTTTACAGTCCACTCTTACCCCAAGATCCCTTTCACATATACTACTGCCCAGAAGTGTATCCCCCATCCTGTATTTGTGCTTCCTATTTTTGTGGCCCAGATGTAATACTGTGCACTTGTCTTTGTTGAATTGCATCCTGTTCACAACTGCCCATTTCTCCAGAGTATTCAGGTCTTGTTGAATTTTAACTCTATCTTCTTGGGTGTTTGCCACTCCTCCCAATTCAGTATCAGCAAATTTAATGAGTAGCCCGTACCTGAGCTTTCCTGTGGTGGTCCCCAGCTGGTGCAACCGTCTGCCTGAGGTGGTGAGGAAACTGCCCACACTTTTAGCCTTCCACAAAACATGTCACATGCAATTGTTCAGGAGGGCACTTTTTACAAAAAGGATTGTAGTTGTTGTGCCTGTGAAACTTTAGGCCATTTTCATTTTATTCCTCATTGAATGTATTATCCTGTTTGTTGCGAAGTTCTTCAGTTTTGTAAAGCTGCTGATTGGATGCATTCCACTGCTTTCCTCATGCGTGTCTAAAAGGAACCGTCTGTCTATCCCACTATGTTCCGCCACGGCAGCTTCGCTCATCTGAACAGGGCCTTCTGCGGATGCCACCCTGCAGCTGGGCAAAACCAACAGCTGCCCGCACATGTGCTTTCTCTGGGGCAGCCCCTACCTTATGGAATGGCCTCGTGCCCTCTTGGCTATCTACAAACTATGCAAGTCTGAATGATTCAGGCGGGTTTTCTACCCAGATGACAGGGCTGTGGCATAAGAAGTCGCTCAGAGGGACAGGCACTTTATGCTATGCTACTGGATAATGTATGCTGATGCAGATATGTGCCACTTTATTCAACAAGCCCTGTAACTGAGTTATGCGTTGTTTTAGACAGATTTCGTCTCCATGCTTGACTTTAAGCTTATTTTCAAATTTTCTGCTACTGTACCCCATCGTATCGGTTTCACTGATTTTCCTAACTGAGAGCCAGTTTGGTGTAGTGGTTAAAAGTGGCAGGACTCTAATCTGGAGAGCCGGGTTTGATTCTCCACTCCTCCGCTTGAAGCCAGCTGGGTGACCTTGGGTCAGACACAGCTCTCTCAGAGCTCTCTCAGCCCCACCCACCTCACAGGGGGATTGTTGTTGTGGGGATAATAATGACATACTTTGTAAACCGCTCTGAGTGAGTGTTAAGACATCCTGAAGGGTGGTATATAAATCGAATGTTGCTGTTGTTATTATTATTATAACTGTGTTCATTGTTGTACTTGCTCAATGAATGTCCTACCTTTTGATTATATTGTATTTCACTTGCACTGTGTAATTCACCTTGCATCTCAATGAGAAAAGTAAACATAAATAAATATTTTATTGCAGAGTTTGTTGTATATTTTATTGCATTTTGGGTATGTATGTTATATTTATTACATTGTTGTATACTGTTCCTATTTTAAAGCTTTCAATTGCACAATCCACCTCGAGTCTCAGCAAGAAAGTGTGGCGAAAGCTGAAGCCTTTTCCTCCCCCCCCCCCCCCGCGCCATGGTCCTCCTCTGAATTGTGGCCCCCACACCTGGGACATGAGCTCCCTTGCACCGGGTGGATCAAAACGGGGCGGGCGCCGTCCTCCTCCAAAGAGCCTTCCTCCCGCTTGAGTGGCCCTCGCTCCAACGGAGGAAGCCTTCCAAACGTGGCTCGGTGGAGCGGGAGAACAGGGGCAGGAGCCATCCCAGCCCGCCTGGGGGAAGCCGAACCGCAGCACGCGGCTTGGCCCTGACTCGGGCGGGCTTCCGTCGGACCGGGCTGGCAAACAGCCGAGCGCGCTGCGGAGATGCGCGTTCCTCTCGAGCTCAGGGCGCGCCGGGCCGACTCTCCGGCTCGCATCCTGTTTGCACAACAGCGGGGCCGCGGCGAGGCGTCCAGCCTCCCGTTACGGCTTCCCCCGGCCAGCCGCCGGGCACCTTCTGGCAGTGCCGAGGCGCGAGAGGAGAAGGCGGCCGGCCGGCGCCGTTGCGTCACTTCCTCCTCTAACCGAGCCTGACGGCAACAGACAGCGGCGCCTTTCCCAGGCAGCCCCAGGACGGCGGGGAGGGAGAGGCAGGCGGGCCGCCTGGTCACCTCCCGCCTCCCCCCCTGCATTTCCTTTCCCATCCAGGCAGCGTTTGCAGGGAAATGATGAGTCCTGCAGGCCCAGCCAGCCTCTGAACCCACGACGGACCTGCGGATTCTATTTCGGGAGGATCAGAGGAAAACCCGGGAACAAGCGGACGGGGTGCTGGGCGCGCTGGCCTTCTTAGAGGGAGACTCTGGCCATTTGCACACATGTTGGAATAATGCACTTTCAAAATCCTTTTGAAGTGGATTTTTTTGTTCCGCACATGGAAAATCAGTTTCAAATGTTCATTAAAGAGTACTGAAAGTGGATTATCCAAGGTGTGTGGAAGCAGCCTCTGTAAACACCCCACTGTCGGCAGCGTAGATGCCCAGGGAGAAGCAAGGGAGCCTTCCGGCGCGGGATGGGCTCAGGAGAGCGGTGCACTCTCAGGCAGAGAGCCAGGGCAGCTGCAGAGGGTCTCAACCTCTGGAGGGACCCAAAGCGGAGTGACGCCTGTGGGGGGGTCAACAGGGCTGTTCTGCGACAGCTTGCAAAAGACCCCAAGGAGAGCCTTGCTGGATCAGCGCAGTTCTCCGTCCAGTCCGGCATCCTGTCCCGCGCAGTGGCCAGCCAGCTAGTCTGGGGGCCAGTAACAGGGCACGGGGGCCGAGGCCTCCCCTTGAAGTTGCCTCCTGGCAATGGGCTTCATTGACCATCTGCTGCGAGACGCAGGAGGGCCCAATCCTTCCTGAGTTACTATTGATGATATTTTTATACTGCACCCTTCAGGACAACGCCCACTCAGAGTGGTTTACAAAGTGTGTTATTATCCCCACAACAAACACCCTGTGAGGTGAGTAGGGTTGAGAGAGCCCTGAGAGAGCTGTGACTGACCCAAGGGTCACCCAGCTGGCTTCAAGCGGAGGAGTGGGGAGCCAAACCCAGCTCTCCAGATTGGAGTCCTGCCGCTCTTAACCACTACGCCAAACAGGCTCTGGTTTATTTATTTATTTAATCGCATTTCTAGACCGCCCTCCCCGTCAGACGGGCTCAGGGCGGTTTAACAACAGTTTGAAACAGTAAAAACATTATAAAAACATTAAAACATATAAAAACAATTAAAATTGGCAGGTATAAAATATTAACATACAGCATTTTCCTGCATGGGTGGTGGAAGGTCTTCAGTGGTATGGCCAGCGGGAGGACAGCCTAGCCCCCACCAAATGCCTGGTGGAACATCTCCATCTTGCAGGCCCGGCGGAAAGATAACAAATCCTGCCGGGCCCAAGTTTCCTCAGAGAGTTCCACCAGGTCGGAGCCAGAACCAAGAAGGCCCTGGCTCTGGTAGAGGCCAGGCGGGCCTCCCTGGGGCCAGGGACCATCAGCAAGTGCTTAGTGGCTGACCGAAGAGACCTCCGGGGAACATATGGGGAGAGGCGGTCCCGAAGGGATGCTGGGCCCAGTCCTTTGGTCAACAGGCCTGCCCCCGCGGTAACAACGAAGCTGCGCCCTGCAAACTCTGGTGCTGCAGGCAGTGTGACAAGAGCCTTTAGAATAAGCAGGAATTCAGAAAGCGAAAGGAGTTCAAATGCAGAGACAGCAAAGTAATTTTAATTCTCTTGAGACACAGAAATAGAAAACACAACTTGGACTTTTTAATTTTAAAATGTTGCTATAATCAACACGATGCCTGGAAGAAAACAGAAATATGTCAAGACTTGCGGGCAAAGAGTATTTCATTTTCTGACTTGTGCCTCTGATTTTGAAACCAGGGGGAAAGAACAGATAATAAAGCTGTGCGTTATGTGCGTGCGCGTGTGTGCGTGCTCCACATTCCCTCTCCGATGGCAGGATGGAACCCTTGCCAGCACCACAGGCAGAACGCGGCGCTTCTTCACTCAGCACATACTCTATAGGACGCACTGCTGCAAGGGGTGCCGTGAGAGCCTCCCACTGGGGTGGCTTTTGTTTATGAAAAAGACGGGGCAAATTCACATTTATAAGCAGCTACTGGCCGGAACAGCTAAATGGAACTTCCAGGTTCAGAGGCAGCGTACCTTTGCACACGGGCTGCAGCAGCAAAGGAGTACCGACTGCCTTTTTGTCCTACTTATTTATTTACGTCATTTATAGTCTGCCTTTCTCACTGAGACTCAAGGCAGATTACACAGTATGAGGTTAATACAATCAGTATCAAGTACATTTCAGTACCATAAGGTATTAAAGTTTAAAGACATAGCATTAGCAAGGATCCAAGGATTAGCAAGGATCCAAGACAGTAGAAAATACTGAAGCAAAACATAATCGATTCTGCGACTAACATTAGACAACATGGAGCGCTGGTTGTACATAGGAGTACATATTTAAAGCAGCAGATAATATATAAGGCAAAAATGGTGATGAAGTCTATGATCCCCAACTCTATTTGAATAAAAAGCCTTTTTCGGTTTTGCATTGTTTACGGGAAGCCAGGAGAGTGAGGGCTCTTCTGACTACCTACATGTCAGCTTCCCAAAACATCTGCCTGGCCACTGTTAGAAACAGGATCTCGGAGAAGGGAGACCCACCTTGTGATTATACTCTACATTTCTTTTTATGTTTTTAATCTTAAATCAATTTGAACAGTATTGATAGTAAAGTCTGTGGCTCACAACAACAACAACAGTAGCAAAGCCCAGCCACCCACAGTCAAGGTGGCTTCTCAGGGGACTTTCAGAGTAACCAGACAAACATTTCTTTGTAAATTCTGAAAAATGGCCTGTTGAGGACCGCGCAGGGCCCATGACAGAGTGAGAGCAGGAGAGTCAGTTAGAAAATGGGAAATTGGTCCGTTATTTATAAAACTTTATGCCATTGAGGAACGGGAGCTGTGGGTGGGTGGAGAATCCACCCACCAGGACTTCTGGGAATTACTGGAGAGGAACAAAAATGCTCGTAAAACCAGGTAATCACCCAGAAATCCGCTGGAAAATGTCAGATCATGTTGACCAACGTACAAAAAACAGTTCTGTGAACTGAGCCTTCATTGCAAGAACATTTGTGCTTCCCCTTGCTTGAAAATATAACAGCCAAAATTGACCTCATTTAAACAGGAACTTGCAAATTGTTTGGAAATTCCCAGTCTTAGACAGGTAACGTTCTCATTTATAGCTCATAAATCAGATGATTTATAAACAGGAACATTATCAGGACATTTTAAAATGAACCTTTTTAAAAAGAGGAAGGACTGCTTTTAAAGTTGGTCTGCTGCAGAAAAAATAAACAGCCCATGGGAAGACGAGCTCGGAAGGTGAAGCAGACGGAGGGTGCAGATCAGAAGCGATCTATATTTTGAGCAAAGGATAAGTCCTTTTACAGAACTAGCTGAGAAAAGCCCATGGCTGAGTGCCCTGGGACCACAGCATCGAACCCCTACAGCTATTTGGGTATTGGAAGGTAGAAAACAAGTCACTTCACGAGCGTCTCTTCTCCAAGGCAAAGATTCCCAACTCCTTCAACCTCTCCTCCAGCCCCATTGCCGGATTTGTTGCCCTATGCTGGACGCTTTCCCGCTCATCAACGTCCTTGGGGGGCGGGGGCAAGCCCTGGCCAAGCCTTGTCTTGCTTAGGTGGCCAGAGGTCGCTGCAGCTGAGCGTAGACGGTTACAGGAGTCGTCACCATGGGAGTCTCTGCCGGGTCAGGATCCTGGGACAGGAAAACAAAGGCCCCCTTTTTTATCCTGCACTACCACTGGCAAAAAAAAAAGATTCATGAAAACATCAGTGGTGCCCTGCTAGACCAGTGGCCCACCCAGTCCAGCATCCCCTTTCAAGGTGGCCCAAACAGTTGCCCTGAAAGGCCAACAAATCGGCACAGAGGCCAAGGGCTTCCTTGATGTTGCTTCCCAGCACCGGCATTTAGAGGCTCTCTGTACAGGAAGGCTCCCATTACTCATTGTGGCTGGTAGCCACGGATGGCCCTCTCTGAGCCCCCTTTAAAGCCACGTATACCTGTGGGCATCCCTAGCTCCACTGGCAGTGAATTCCTCATCTTCTTCACTCCCTGTGAAAAGAAGTATTTCTCTTTCTCTGCTCTGAATCTCCCATCCGTCAGCTTCACTGCATGACCCCCTTGAATTCTAGTATTTGGGGAGAGGGAGAAAAAGTTCTTTCTGTCTATGTGGCATAGTGGTTAGTGTTGGACAAGGATCCGGGAGGCCTGGGTTCGAATCTCTGCCACAGAAGCTCAGAGGGCGGCCTCGGGCCACTCAGACCCTCTCAGCCTAACCTACCTCCCAGGGTTGTTGTGAGGATAAAACGGAGGCGAGTGAGCCGCTTTCAGTCCTCATTGGGGAGGAAGGCGGGGTATAGATAAACACGTCCTCTACTCCGTGCATAATTCTACAAACTCCTTCACAATCATTTCTGTCGAAGCTGGAAAGCCCCCGACTCTCCAGCCTTCTCCCCTAGGAATGAGGCTCCAACCCCCTTGCCATCTTGGGTGCCCCCCTGCCAGCTCCGCAGTATCCTTTGGGGATACGGCGCTTCATCGCACATGTGCTTGTCTGTTCTGCCTTTGCAAACCTACTGGCGGTGGGACAGGGAGCTGGGCAGGATTCTGACCTCCGGGCCCTGATCTCTGGAAGTCTCGCTCAGCTCAGCACAGACACCCTTTGCTGGGATTTCACTGGATATTTCTCACACCTCTCCCCGGAAACTTGTTTTTTTTAGTTAAGAATGAACGCAGATACTCTCTGGCACTTGAATTCTGTTCCTGCTGCCACATTCTGCACTGGCGTGAAGTGGAGTTGCTGAGTCGCCCAGGCACGGAAGCTGGGGACCGGTGTTCAGTGGGGGCTCAATCTGGAAACTTACCTACTAGGCTGGGGGCTGATTTTTACTATATCAGCCCTGCACACAACCCATCACGATCATCTTGCACAGGGAATAAGGTCATTCCCGGCGCGATGCAGAATTGCCCTGGAGAGCACAGGAGCACACTGTGGGATTCCTTGGGTCCGTTCCCTGCCTCCCCATCTCCCCACTGGCCAGGCTGAGTCTGGGGATTCCTGCCCCCCACCAGGGGAATGGGAACCCTCACGCGATGGCAGCCAACACTGCCCTCCAGCAGAGGCCTTCTTGGGTCGTAGGACACACCTTTAAAATGCATCAACCGTTCATTATTTATTTCAAACTTCTCCATGCCGCCTTTCCGCCCAATTCAGAATCCCCAAGGCAGCAATCATTAAAACTCTCTAACATTAGAAATAATTCAAAATGCAAACACACATAAAATCTTTAAGACAGTTAAACACGTAAGTACACAAACAGGGAGGTGGACCAATAAAAGTTACTGAGGATTTTCCAAATGAAACAAAAAAGTCTTCAACCACTACTAGGGAGGCAGTTCCGAAGCTTTGGTGCCACAACAGAGAAGGCCCTTTTCTCAGACTGCTACCCATTGAGCCTCAGAGGCTGGGGGTCCTGAAGCAGGGCCCCCAAAGAGGACCGGAGAGAACAGGCAGGTTCACACGGGAGAAAGCGGCACTTAAGGTTTGCTTCTCCCAGGCTGTATAGTGCTTTAAAGGGCAGTACCAGCATTTTCAATAAGGCCTGGGGAAAAACTGGATGCTACTGTAGATGGACCAAAACTGGAGTTATATGGTCCCTCCAACCCACTTCACTCAACATCTTGGCATTTTGCACCAACTGACATTTTTAAACGGTTTTCAAGGTCAGCCCCCTCACATAGTACATTGCAGTAATCTATGTAGCTGTTAGTAGGGCATGTATCACAATGGCCAAATCTTTTGTGCCTAGGAAAGGCCACAGCAGTCCAAGATTGTGAAAGGTGCCCCGAGACAGCACTGCCACCCGTTTTTTTATACAGTGCAACCCCATCAAGAACAGGAGACATCCCAACCCCTGCGTCAGACTTTCCCCCCTTCCAGTAGCACCTCCGTTTGTAACTAACCACGGTTAAATCCCCTCTCCCCTCCCATCTCTATTCATTTATTTACAAAATTTATACTCTGCCCTTTTGCCTTTATCAAGGCCATCAAGCAGACTAACAGGTTAAAAACATACATCATAAAAACATGCCTTAAAAAACATTAAAACCAAACAAAAACATCATTAAAAGGATTCAAACCACAGCTAAAACGCACACACAAATTAAGACAGCAATTAAAACACTAGGCATGAACAAGGGTTCATTGAGGGAAGGCCAAACAAAACAAAGAAGTCTTCACTTGATGGTGGAAAATGGCGACAGAAGGGGACAGATGAGTCCCTCTGGGGACAGAGGTCCTGAGTTTTGGTGCCATGAACGAGAAGGCCTTCTCCCAGGCCTCAGAAGGCAGGGGTCTCAGAACATAACCATAGCAGTCGGGCAGTAGGTTCCTAGGGAGCAGGCAACCCTTCAGGTGCGTTGCTCCCAAACCACACAGTTGTCATGTATGCCAGCCTGCAATACACGCCATGGGTGTGTTGTATGCTGCCCAGTTGTCCCGACACGGTGAAGTGTTCTGAGTGCCTTCAATGCCTGTTGTTTAGAAGCGCACTGTGTTATCTCCCCTTCGAAGCTAAACACTTTCACTTCCGTAGCTGACGGCCTTGGAGCCAGACGCAGCTAGACTGAATCGTATCAGCCATGGGAACAAGGAAGATTTCATTCCTCACTTGCTATCGTTTCCTATCGTAGTCTAAACTTTGATACGTTTTGTCTCTGGCGTTCCCGCCAGAATTTCAATGGGTTGCTAACCTGGAGGAGTGGGACTTTACCCTATAACCAACCATGCTTTTCCTCCACACATCACTTCTGCCAATTTCACAGTCTGAGCACCTCGAACCTGATGGATCTCTAATAAAGTTTACTTCAACCAAATCACCTGTGTGATTGCTGTGGAGAACTTGGAGATTGACTTGCCAAGGACTGACAATAGTCCTTTAAAGGTCAACACCAGCACCTTGGATTTGCCGAGAAACAAATGCGTTTCTAAAAACCCTTGTTCTGCTTGTCAACTGAGAAGGTTAAATGCCTAATGAATAGGGCCCCATGACAATTCTCTTGCGTTAAGGATGTTTACTCAGATATGAAACAGGACTATTTACCTAGGAATCTTGTTAGAAGACTTTGACATTACAAGCAAGTTGCAAATTAATTGCTATTCAGCTGGCAAGATGTATGACTGGAGTTTTTCTCACTGACAGAAATTTCTACTCAAAACTGTAAACTTTTCCTGGACAGCACTTCTCGGGTTCTCCCCCCAGCGGTTATAACTGTTCCCTTTGGGGCTGGGTTACACTGTATCTAGAGACTTTTGTTTAACATACATTGCAACCAGATGGTGGAGGAATTGTTTTTTGGTTTGAGTTTCTATGTAGAAAAATAATAAATACAAGTCTTTGTAAACCATTATTTTTAGTAAGCAGGAAGCCTATTATATGTAACAACAGTAATAAAGAGCACGAGTCCAGCAACACCTTTAAGACTAACAAAATTAGTGGTAAGGTATGAACTTTCATGAGCCACAGCTCGCTTCTTCAGATAATAGTAATAAATTATATTTCAGTGATACTTACACTGTTGACTTTTGCTTATTTTTGGTACTGATGCTATGTTGTCTGTTTTGGGGGGCTGAGAAGACAGGGATGCCCTTTTACTACGCTGCTAGCCTATTTTGTCTATTTATCCCTTCACTTTATTGATAGCCCCCTTTCTCGCTGAGGCTCAAGGCAGGTCTCAGAATGAAAGCACTGTATCATACACCATAAAGCATCGAAGGAGCAATGCTTCTGTTCAGAATTCAAACAGGAATAGCAAGTAATGCTATCAGCAACGGAGCAAGGCTGGCTGATGGCCAGAAGGCCCCCTGGTCTCCCCACCTTGGCAACTGTCTGGGCATACCGATGGGAAGGGCGGCCTCAGACTGGGCCAGCCTCTTGGGCAGCTCTGTGTGGGCAACACCCTCCAGGGCCTCGGGTGAGAACCGGCCTTCCCAGCAGCTGCCACCTGGGATCTTTCTGCTGGAGAGAGGCCAGGAACTTCTGCAAGCAAAGCAGGGGCTCTCCCACTGAGTGGCAGCCCTTCGTCTGGGGCGAGGAGGAGGAGGAAGGAAAGCAGAAGGGCCCTGAGCCAGGAACGGCAGGGACCAGGCAGGCCAACGTCCACACACTGGTCAGAAAGAACCCACCCACCTTTGGCTGCAGCCTCAGATGCTCATTTATTACCAAGGTGCGAACAACAGGTGCACTGTTCTTTGCCGTTCACCTGTTTGGAAGGGCTGCAGCTGCTGTTTAGCACCTGGATCTCCCCCAGATTTTTCTCCAAAGGAGACTCACTGACGCGCCTGCAGCCTGGGAGCTGGGAGCCCAGAGCCCACCCCAGTGCCAAATTCCCAGCGCCTCTTAAAGGCCCTTGCGCGGAGCTCCAGCTAAAACGCACCCTGGGCTCAGGGCGGCAAAATCACGGTGGATCCCTGTGATCCTTAGGATCTGCCCAGCACTGGTGCAAAGCTAGTGTGCTCAGTGAGCTGAAAAGGCAAGGATGGGGTGGGGGCGCTGGGCAGGCTGGCGCAGCGGCGATCGCTTAGAGCTGCCACAGCGACAAGGAAATGTTACCAGGTGCAGACGAGGTTGTTTTAAAAACAAACATCCAAATACTGTCATTTCACTATGCAAGCACTGGCTGCTCAGGCAACAGCCTGCCTGGCCATCTGCTCGGGCCATAAACAAATTGCCTGGCTTCCACCAGAGACCACTGGAAGTCACGCTAGGCTAAACCCGGAGGGGCGGGGGGGGGGGGGGTCCGCTTGGCATTTTGGCTGCTCCTCTGTCTCTCGGCATCGTTTCTTTGCCTTTGGCCCGGTTTCTTATATGGGAGCCCCGTGTGCTAGTATGGGCTGCCCCCAGAACATCCTGAGAGGCTGGGGAGAGATGTACTGGCAGCTGATATACCCACTTATGCCTTAAAAATACATTCGGGTTGATTTGAGGAAGTCGGGCTTTCCTTCCTTCTGTGGAATTTCTGCCCAGGCTTGGAGAGAGATGGGAAAACACAGGCTGACAATCTCCCTGCAATCTCCCTTGCCTCGGGGTGAAGGGCTATTGCAGGGACTGGCTCAATTCCCTGCCTGCCCCAGAGAGGCCTGTGGCAGCTATGGGTGAGCTCCCTTGATCTTGGAGAAGGCAGACACAAGATCCCAGGAGATGAGGAATAAGGGAAGAAAAATCCAGAACAGCAGACTTGGGAGTGTGCCGGGAGCACGAGAAAGGAAGGGGAAGAGGACTAGCAGCAGGTGCTGAGGGGGAGGGTTAGAGGAGGAACGGAGAGGACAGGCGCACAGGGCATCTCAGTGAAGGGGGAAACAGCAATGCGTGAATCCCTGTGTCCTTTCTAAACCGGCTGCAGTTTGTAGTGTGGACGTGCCTTCTAAACACGGAGCTGCAAGCAGTCGTTGGGTCCCAGGAGCGGGCCACAAACCATATCTTGCCGGCATCGGTTCCAGTGCCAAATTTGTAGGGTGCATTTCTCCACCTCCTCCCCCAGCCCCCTGCCCCCAATGTCAGGGCAGTGACTCCACTGATGGATCTGAAAGTGAGCCCAAGCTCCATCCGCAAGCAATCCTGGGGGATTCTCCCGGAGGGAAACCAACCTGCTGGCCTCTGGCCGAGGCTGCCGGCTTCTGGAGACGGAGCTCCTCCGGGCCTGGAGGTGGGCCAGAATTTCTCCTGACGTGCACAGAGCAAGTGCAGTCGAGGGGTTCAGGTCCCAGGCTGGCTCTAGCTACCTCCTCTGCTCAACTCTACTATGGGTACAATAACCCCACCTCCGTATCAAAAGGAATTCTGTATGTGTGAACTAGGAGAGAGTCAAGCAGAAGGACAGTGTTTCTCGGGCTATGAATCCCAAGAGGACACTGTTGGCCTGTGCTGGGAAATCTCACCTGGTCCTCATTGCCTTCTGGGGGGCTCCTCCTCTTTTGCACCTCCGCGTAGTGAGGCTCAGGGGTGCCTCTCCTCTCAGGCCTTATTGGAGGAACGGCTGCGGAGTTCAACATGAGGAGTGTCAGGTGACAGGATAAACAAAAGAACGGAAGACACCACCTGAGCCCAGTCTGATAGTGGCTGAAGAGCGGCTCCTTACCTCCTCGGGTTGGCCGTTTCTTCCACAGGCAAATCCCAAGACCCGCAGCCAGGATGAGCAACAGTGTCACAGGAACGAGAATCCACACCTCCTGGGGGTGAGAGTCTGCAACGAGTAACAAGCAGCCCTGTGCACTTGTTGTGAGACAAGCATTTGAAAGCACAAGCCTTTAGCAAGCCGTTCAAATCCAGAGTCGCTTCAGAAATACTGGTGATTATAAGCGTATCTAACCTGCCCCACGGAGCCTTTTTGTGTGAGCGGCTGCTGTTCTCTCAGTAGGGAAGACTCGCATTGGGCCAAATCCCTGTCCGAAAAGGCAACAGCCAACATAACAAAGAATCTCGGGGCATCTCGAAGACTAAGGAGCACTCTGTGGCAGGCACCCGTTTCTGCACCTGATCCGCAGCTGCCAGGCGCAACTGGCAACACGGGCCATGGCTGCGGGGAAACTTCTGGCGCGATGCTGTTCCTCTCTCAGGCGCTGCAAAGATTTCTTTGCTCCTTTCACCAGGCCTGGACAAATTTTCTTTTACTTTAGGAGACACTCCCAAAATGTAGGTGCCAGACTTATTTTCCACCTTTCAGGAAAAACCTCATCCTAAATTCTTCACAGTTGCTTGTCATTTGTTAAAAAGCTGTAACATTTAAATCGGTAACAAAAGCATCAACGTGTATAAATAAACATGGGGTAACCCGAGTTGTTTTCACAACAAAAAGCTAACTTCTGTCCCTCGCCTAAACAAGCTCTCTACTTCTGCTCACCGCGAGGAGCCACAATTGGATTTCTGGGTGCCCTGGGGTCTGCTGCCTGGGATTTGTCAAGTCCTGCTTATCATCACTGTGAAGTTCAGCCTTTAGACGAATGAAACCCTCTGATCAAGATGGGAGGAGCTTCCCGGGACCCGGACAGGTCGGAAAAGGCCACAGAAGGGCACCGAAACAGCAGCCTTGCCTAACAGGCGGCTGCAGCAGCCCCCCCCCCCCCCGTGCTATTTCATTCCTTCTCGGTCACACCACAGTGGTCTCTTGGGAAGCACCAGCCCTTGATCTGGCTCAGGGTGCAACACGCCATGGGAGACAGCGACTTCTTTGTGCTCTGTGGTGAAGATGCCCCCTGGGTCAGGGCTGCTAAAAACTGCCCCCCCCCCCCACAAAGCTCAATGGGAAAACATATGGAGAAGTATCTAAAGGGGAAAGAACAGGGAGGAAACACTGGTTTTTAGCAGAAAATCTGCTGGAGGCCAGGGGGTCAGCGGCCCCTTGCCCACTTGCCTGTCTTCAGTGGAGGACAGCAGCCTCAAGAGCTGCATTTGTAAAGAGAGGGAGATGAACCGAGATGACGGAGCCTTATTTGCTAGGTGTGGCTCTGGCAGCCGGCGCAACCTTCAGCCAAAAGCAGCCCTTGCCAGACCAGGGTGCAGGCAGAGGGGTGCCTTTCCTAGCCCTGTCTGGAAGGAAGGAGAGTGGGGGCTCTTGTGCTCAGCTGTGGCCCCTCCCAGGGCAGCTGCCACAGATCATGGGTGGAGAAAAAAGGGCTTTGAACGCTTTTCTTGTTTGCACCAAATCACAACTTGGGCCAGGTTTCAAAAACTGGACTAAACTCTTCAAAATAACAAAGTTTAATTTCTGTGCTTTGTTTCAAGGCCTGTTTTCAAATCCAATGAAATACTTTGCAGTTTAGACTCACCACATCAAGCAGACCCTAGGCGTAACAGACAAACACTTGGGGGGCAAAAGGTTCCTTACCCTCACTCTGGCAGATGCTGAGCAAGTCGAAGGAGACGTTCCTTTGCTCAGCAGGGTTGCTGAGCAGGCAGGTGAAGGTGGAGTCCGAGGAGTCGGGCAGCCAAGACAGGTGGAGATCCGTGTCTGCAGCAGAGAGCCGGTACCAGTCCGAAGCTCCTTCTAGGGCACGGAGCTGCTTCCCTCTTCTCCAGGAGACGTTAATTCCCCCCCTTTCAGGCGCCAGGCACTGCAGCGTCACATTGCAGGCATCGGCAGTCCTGGAGACCAGGCGGTGGCGTATCTGAGGGTCTGGGACAGGCCCTGCTCAGAGGAAATGGGGGAAACTCGTCAAGGGGCTTCTGCTCCTTGGCGGCCATCACAACACAGGACAAACTGGGGCGATTCCCATAAGCAGGTCCGTGACAACCAGGCCAGGGCACTTACCAAAGACCCCGAGTTGGAAGGTCTGCTCATGGATTTCAGCAGTGGCAAAAAGAACGCGGGCTGTGAACAGGCCGCCGTCCTCCTGCTCCAGGGCCCTGATCCGTAGCCTGGTCTCGCCAGCCATTTCTAGCCGTTGCCCAAACCTGTCACGGGTATTTTGCCGCTCCAGTTTTCCATCCCTGAACGTGGCAGTCAGAATTTCTGGGCTGGACCCCCCTTGAAAGAACCACTCAGTTCTGTCCACCCTTTGTGTCGAAGGTACCATCAGAGGAAACAGGGCAGATCCTCCCAGGATCCCGTTCACCTGGCGGGGCGGATTCTGTGCCGGATTGCCCCCAGTGCCTGCATTTGGGGGTGGGGTGGGGGGAGAAGACGTTGTTTCAAGCCAGGCAGGAAGGATCCAGCAGACCGGGCGGGCTGGGGGGCTCCTCCCCGCCTCACAGGAGCAAGGCGATGCCGCCTCTCCAGGGACCGGCCCGGCGGGGCGTACGGCTGCGACCAGCACGCCACGAAGCCCCTCAACGGCCGCATGAAACGCCGCCCGGCGGCGAACCAGGCGCCGGCCGTCGAGGCGCTTGCCGAGAGGCGCCGGGAGAGTCGGCCCGGCCCGGCCCAGCCCTCGAACCGGAGCCCGCCGCAGAGCCGCCGGCCCTCCCCGGGCCTCCCCTCCAGCGCCGCCTCGCGCGACCTCCTTACCCGCCAGCAAGCCGAGCAGGGCGCCCAGGAGCAGCGGCCGGAGGCGGGAGCCGCGCCCGAGCATGGCCGGCCCGCGGAGGCGCCCGGAGCCCCCGCAGAGCGGCGCAGACTCCCCGCCGCGCCCGGCCCTCCTCCGCCAGCTCCCCCCGCAAGGGCCCGGGGCAGCCCGGCTGGGCAAGGAAGCCTCGACGGGGCCCCCGCCCGGCTCTGCCGCCTCCGTCGCCCGCCGCCCGCGCTCTGCGGGGAACGCGGGCCGGGCCGGGCCGGGCGGCCGCCTGAAGGCGGGGCCCATCCTGGGCGTTTCGAGGTCACGTCGAAATGGGGCCAACGCGGGGCAGGGGCTGCTGGTTTCCACCCAGCGCAGGACTTGGTCGGGAACGAATAAATCCACAGTTTGAAACGTGGAGCAGGTGCCCGGGCGCACAGCTCCTTCGAAGACTTTTTATTGACAACTAGAAACAAAGCCCGTTGTAGCAAAATTAAAACAGCTTCTAGAAAGGGCAGGGGGGCCTGGCCGGCCATTGCCCCCTCCCCAGCGCCCTGATCTGGGGCAGGGGAAGGAGGGCAGGGTGGCATGCCTGCCTCCGTGCCCCCCCCCGCCCTCGCCCCCATTGCGAGTTGGGGGGGGGAGATGAGTAAGCCCGCCGCCATGCCCCCCTGCCCCTGCATGCCCCCCTTTCCCTCCCCATTGGGACTTCTTCAAGTAGGGTTGCCAGCTCCAGGTTGGGACATTCCGGGAGATCTGAGGGGGGGTGGAGCCTGGAGGGGGGTTGGCGAGGGGAGGGACCTCTGGTGGATATAATGCCATTGAGCCTACCTTCAAAGGCAGCCATTGTCTCCAGGGGAAGTGAGCTCTGTGGCGTGGAGATGAGTTGTAAATCTGGGAGGTCTCCAGCCGCCACCTGGAGACTGGCAACTCTAGGCTTTGGGGGGGATAAGGCACCCACCCCTGCCCTCCACGATTGTGGCTTTGGGGGGAAGGCAGGCAAACGGAGCTTGCATGCTGCCGCTGGACCCCACCACCACCCCCAGGATCAGGGCTTTGGGGAGGAGAGGAGGCCAGCCAACAGGGCCACTGTGGGCAGGGAGCGCAGAGGAGGCAGCTCCAGGTCCTCCACCCAGCACCCACCTGGAGCGGGGTGCTGTGGGCAGGGAGTGCGCGGAGGGGGGGCGGCTCCAGGCTCCTCCACCCGGCAGCCACCTGGATCCAGCCACTGCAGTGGGAAGTGCGTGGGGGGGTGGTTCCAGGCTCCGCCTCCCAGCAGCCACCCAGATTGAGCCACTGTGGGCAGGGAGCACAAGTGCGGGGAGGCTCTAGGCACCTTCAGCCGACAGCCGCCCGGATCGAGCCACTGCAGCACAGAGCAACCCCCCTCCTGTCTCCTAAGGGGACGCTACCATGCCTGCGCTCTGGGATAACCAGTGAGTCGTCTGGAACACGCTTACTGAATTATGCAGTAAGAAACTTGAGCAGCAATTGAATTGTGCTCCCCACCATCAACTTTTCCTGGCCTGTAAGTGTCTTCATAGGTCAGGGTTCCTCAGGATGTGAAAAAAAATCAATTTCCATCTTTCATGGAGTGACAATCCTTGGTAGCGTGGGGCTACCAGACTCCGGCCACGCCAGTGATAAAAATTATGATAAAAATTTTCCCCTGAGCCGTGCTGCTTTTGCAGGGCTCTCTACTGGTGACATCTCTCTGAAGAGCCCCAGGACTTCCAATCCTGTTGTTTTGCTGTGGACCAACACAGTTACCTCCCTGACGCCTTAAAGGGAAAGTGCCTGAAGTTGTTATGCTCACAACAACCACCCCTCTTTTTGGCCTATGGATAGAACTCACTGCCAGGAGAAAGGCGAGGCTAGACCGAGGTCCAGAAAGGCACAGGCAGGCCCCTCAAAAGCCAGTCCAGGCATGGCTGCTACTGTCAAGCCAGGATTATAAATTGCCCAGAATTAGCCTCCAGAGAACTTTCACTTCCATATTAACGAAAGTGGGAAGTTGCTCTGTCATTTAGAGAGTCAGGTGGGCCTGCCTGGGGTCTGGGACGTGAAGCTGCCTTCCCTGCCTGCCTCAGGCCCTGGTCTGGTCTTGGGTGGCCAGGGCTGTGCTCGTGATGCTGGGGAACTGTTTGGGGGCAAAGCCTGGAAGGGAAACATCAATGACACTTTGAGACCCCCCCTCATGATGATGCTCTAGGAATTCCCCCCATCTCTATGGTAAATACTATAGAGAATGGATCAGTTCCTAGAGCACCGCAGAAAGGCCCAGAATTCAGCATCAGCAACGTCTCCCCCATTTTCTCTCACTGCTCTCTGGCTTGAGGGCAGGCAAGAGGGGGAAGGGGCAGGAGGCCCCCCACGCTCTCTAATCTGGCCCCTCCAGGCCGGTCTCGCCTCTTCTGACTTGCTCTCCTGGGTCTCTGGAGGAAGTCTGTCATCTCCCCTACTGCCTGGTTCTTTCAACTGGAGATGCTCCCTGGGATTGAACAGGGGAACATTCATTCATTCATTCATACATTCCTTCCTTCCACAGAATCCAAGGGGGCTTACAGAATATTTTAAAAATCCCCCCTTTAAACCAAGAAAAAACTTTCCCTCTCCCCCTTTAAAATTTGCCTGCCCTTCACACCCCCTCAAAAGCCCTGGCAAATGAGCACCTCCTCGATATCTCCAAGGAGGGGCCCCTTCATCTCCTTGGGGAGGCCGTTCCACAGAGCAGGGGCCACGATGGGAAAGGCCAGGCTCTGTTCGATGCCAGGGGGATGACCCGAAGTGGCGGGACAGCCAGCAAATGGCTGCCTGAGGACTGCTCACCCACCCAAGACTTCCCACCATGCCTTTTGATCTTCAAATCATTTGAAAACGTGAGGGTGACAGAAGACACCAAAACGGATCTCCCATGACGCCTCCAAAGCTTTCCCTTGTTTTCGTGTTGTGTATTCCACACTGAAGATGTTTCCAGTGGTTTCCCTCGCTGCATCTCTTCTTGTAGGCAGTGTTTTAGAGCTTCAGCCAATATCTCCCGACCTCCCCCCCCCCACCCCCACAAGGTGTCCTTTTATATTTCATTCAGAACCAAACTCTGAGGAGCTCCCACAGGATTTGTTTAGAAATTCAAAGGCTGACGCAGAGGTGTACCAAGAAAAATATTACTTTTATTTAAACAACTTTGTATGCAGAACAAAAACTTTTATGGCTTGATTTTCCAAAGAATAATCTTGGCCTAATACATTCAGCCAAAGAACTCCACCCTCCAGTTCAGAGTACCTAGTTCCTCATAATGCAATTTGCACGGGCTCCTCTTCCAAGCGTCCTTTTGTTTAAACACCCCCTTTCATATCTGTCATGTTCTCCCCCTGGCTGGGCACCATGGCAGGGTCAGGTCCACTGCGTTCTGCCAGTTCAGCATGCCCCCTTTCTTCACAGATGTTTTGAAGCATGACACATACTGAAGCATGATGTGGTAAAGTTTTCCTTTAAAAAGGAAGATGTGCTTAGAGGCACCCCCCAATGAGCCTCCTGAAGGCGCACTTGATAACATTCCAGGCCCTACATGGTGCACAATCAAAACCTCTCTGGCACCTGCCTGTTTCCCCCAAAGATTTCATCAGCCACCACCTCATGGGGGACGCACCTTCTGAAATGATCAGCACTGGTACTTCCAGGTTATGGTGGTGGTTTGACATCCTCACCAGCTAACTTGGGGAGCCTTCCTGTCGGAAGAGGGAGGCAGGCAGGAAGCACCTCAAAGCCAGCAAGGACACCTGGTGGACGCTGAAGACATTACGCTGCCGCTCTCTGGAGCGAAAAGGCACCGTGCCCTCCTCTGCTTTACAGGAGACAGGACAGCCCCCCCCCCCCGGAGCATCCAATATCTTATTCACTTCTTGTTACCAACCAAAAAGCCTGAGGATGGGGTGGTCTCCTGACCTGGTACCAAAATCTCCACCCAGCAGCACCAGGCAACTGGAGAGAATCCCCCCGGCCTTGTCTCTGGCGCTCAGCTGCTTCACCTCTGGAAAGGGGGGGGTACGTAGAGGGCCGCTGACCAAAGCCTCCGCCATTGGGCAGCATGGCATGGGAGCAGGCGGCCCCTTTCATCACTCTTGGGGCTTCCGAGGAGAACCGGCACACTGAATTGTGCCCAGGAACAAACTGGCAGTGAGTGGCGAGCACTGCTGAGACGTTGTGCCAGGCAACACTTAAGCCACTTGCAAGCGGCAGGGCCCTTTAAACTGCCCAAACCCCATCCCCCCACCAGCCCCATCCCTGCCCCAGCCCCACACTTACCTTGCCCTGTGGGCCTGCTGCATCCTCCCCCTCCTCCCGCGAGGGGCGGGAAGGCCATTTTTGGCCTCTTCCGCTGCTGCACAGGGTGGCGGAGGAGGCCGAAAACAGCCTTCCTGCCCCTCAAATGGCTGCTACGGTGGCCACTTGCGGGGCGGGAATGCCGTTTTCGGCCTCCACCACCACCCTGTGGGCCCACGCAGCAGCGGAAGATGCAAAAAACGACCTTCCCGCCCCTCGCGGGAGGAGGGGGAGGATGCCACAGGCCCGCAGGGCAAGGTAAGTGTGGGGCTGGGGCTGGGGGTTGGGGGCTACGGTTTGGGCAGTTTAAAGGGCCCTGCGGCTTGCAAGCAGCAGGGCTCTTTCAACTATCAGCTGGCAGGCAGCAAGGGGGGGATCCCCCCCACTGCCGCCTGCCAGCTGATAGTTGAAAGGGATCTGCCGCTTGCAAGCTGCAGGAGAAGTTTATATGGCCATTTCCTTGGGGAAATGGCCATTTAAACTGCCCCTTTACAATCCAAACGAACCAGTAGACCAGTTTGCGGAAGTTCGTGGAAATGAGCTTCAACGAACCACTGGTTCATGAACCATGAACCAGCCTGGTTCGTACATTTTGGGGGGCTGTAATTCGATTCGTGCCCATCTGTACTCGCAGTGTGACAGAGAAAGGACAGAGAGAAGGGAGGGGTCTGGCCAAAAGCAAGAGGGGCCTCTCATCTTCCCCCCCGCCGGTCTGTGTGGTGACGGAACCAAGCTGAAGAAAAGGGCACCCCCCCACCAGTCAGATAAAACACAGCCACAGCAAGCCAAGTTTTTTTTTCTGGAAGAGGAAGGAAAAGGTCTCTCTCTCTGTCTATCCTCTCTACCCCATAAAGAATTATATAAAATTCTATCATGCCCCCCCCCCAGTAATCTTCTCACTCAACTGAAAAGTCTCACAGTCTCTCTACACGTTGCAAAGTACCTAGGGACGCTCAAGTCAACCTCTTTTAAAGTGTCCCCCCTCCAACTTCCCATGCGCCCGATCGCACAGTCACACTTCAATTTGCTCCATGTGAGTACATTCACAGGTTGGATATCAGTTCCTTCTAAACGAAGTATCCCAGTTTCCCCCACCTCCCACCTCTATTAATTGAAATGCAGATCTTGACAGTTCCTCACACCTTAAAGAAATGCAAATTGGCAAGTCAAAGGAGCCTACAGTACTTGTTCTCACAGCAAAAACAGAGCAGGGCCAATTCCAGATGGCCCTCCGCATCCCGAAACGTCGCGCGTCGGCACGCAGAAAACGCGAAATATCGTGTTTTCTTGCGCGAGTTTTGTGCGAGGTCACGCAAAACTTGCACGAGAAAACGCGATATTTCGCGTTTTCCGCGTGACGACGTCCGACGTTTCGGGATGTGGAGGGCCGTCTGGAATCAGCCTGGGATTGGCACTCTGCACTCGAAGATGCAATCGTACAAAGGGAGCTCCCCTGAAAGCAGCAGGCACATGCCCTGTGCAAGAAACAGCCTGCACGTGAATTGAGGACCACACATTACATCCTGCATTTGAGCATCCCCTGGTACTTTTGTAATGTGCAGAGAGAGAACAGGGGTGCACCTACCTGTAACTGTAGTTCATCAAGTGTTCTTCTGTGCATGCAGTTCCCACGTGGGCCTGCACAGAAGACATGACGCTGAACATCAGGCTCTTCAACCTTTCCTCCTAGAAAATATCGGCTGTTTTATTTTCAGTCCCTTTCGTAACAGTCACCAGCACAGAGTTTGCCTTTTTCACCGCTGCCACACACTGAATTGACACTTCCGTTGAGCTGCCCACGATGACCCCCCCACGGTCTCTTTCCCTCTCAGTCTCAGCAAGTTCAGGCCCTGTTAGCATATACTAGAGGTTGCGATTTTTTGTTCCAGTGTGTACCCACAACAATTGTGATCCTATTAGTCTCCCCTCCTTCCAACTAACACGTGTACATTTCTGGATACTCACAGCTTGCCTATCCCAAGACTCATATCCACAAAATCAAAGTTAGCATTCTGTTCCAGTGGAAGAGCTAAAACCCTTCTTCGTGGGCCAGTTTTGCTGGTTCCGTTCGCGTACTGCCGTGTTTTTTCTGCACCTGATTTGCCGCCACGTGTAGTCACTCTGACTACTATGCGGCTTTTCTGTGGGTTTCCCGGGCTGTATCCCTGTGCACAGTCTTTATCCCGTCTTTTAGCGTTCCACTCTCTTCTACCCCCCTCCTACCTTCTGCCAGCCCACTTTATCGTGATTGGCCACTATAGTGTATCCAGCCACTCCCTCCCCCTCCTTTCCATTCCTCCCCCTCCTCTCCATTTTCCTTTCCACTCCTTAATTTTTTTTAAAAAATCCAGCTTAGATGCAACTTGAATCCCCACATCCACATGACAGCTGGAGAGAATGGCTGTTAAAAAATAAAGGAGAGCCCAAATGGCCCCAGAATGCCACCGCAGAGGGAGGAAGGACTCCTGCTGTTTTCCAACGCAGTGAGCACAGGGTGGGGTGCCTGTGCTGCTCCGTATGGAGTATTCTGTGCAGAAGCAGTGGTGAAAACAGGGAAACGCCCTCTCCTCCGTGCTATTTTGACATGGGGAAATGCCTTGGGAGGGGGGAGGAAGGAGCCCTCCCTCCCTGCATGGTAACACTCTGATACCGTTTGGGCGCTCCGTTATCCTTCAAAGACCTGCGTGTCCAGTTTGACCCCAAGAGTCCCCTGCAAAGACAAGCGCATGAAATAGGCTGTTAGGAAGGTCATGGGTAGGGATGCCGTTCCCGCGCTGGGGGCGGGGGATTCCCCCCTCCACCCCCTGCTTTTACTCACTTGGCTGGTGGGAAAGGTGGGGGAATGCTGCCCCAGGTGCGCTCCCAGGGCAGTGCGACATCACCTCCGGGAGTGACATCATTGCACCGCTCCTGTGCTTCTCAGCAAGCCCATGTTGGCACCCAAACCGGCTTGCTGAGAAGCGTGCACGCTCTCCCATGCCTGTGCAATGACGGCACTTCTGCACTCTTTTCGTTTTCTGGGTTCCTGCTTCTTTCCTTCTCCAAGGCTCTTGTCACACTGCCCGTATCGCAGCCCTCCATGTGCAGGTTGGAGCTCCATTGCCACTGCAGCTGCAGGCCTGTTGTTGGTCGAAACATTCATTACTGATGGAGACAAGGGGAGGACTGGGCTGTCTTGCTTCTCCCAGAAGAGAGTCAGGGGCAGCTCCTGCTCGAGAGAGCGGCTGTGCACGGAGGTGTTGCCTGCACGCGTGGCAGCACGTATGGGAAAACTCCCCCCTCCCTGCACTGTTTGTGCGCGGGTAAAAACTCTTGGGAGAAAGGCAGGCGCTCTCCCCCCACCCCCCAGTGGCAGCTCTCTGGGTCCCTTTGGGTTCTCCTTTTTTATGCAAGCCGTTCCCAGAACTGCTGTGTGTCTTCTCCAGCCTGGGTTGGGTCCCTGGCAAAGTAACGGGAAGGAAGTAACATTTAGAGTGGCCCAGAAAGACAGGCAGCGAGAGGGCAGGGAATGGCATTGGTAGGGTTGCCAGCTCTGGGTTAAGAAATTCCTGGAGATTTGGGGGGATGGAGCCAGGGGAAGAAGAGGTTTGGGGAAGGGAGGGACCTCAGCAAGGTATAATGCCATAAAGTTCACATCCCAAAGCAGCCATTTCTGTTGCCCGGAGATCAGCTGTAATTCTGGGAGATCTCCGGTCACAGCCTGGAGGTTGGCAACCCTAACGGGAAGAGGGACTTTTTGCACAAGGCACAGAGATGAGGGGGTGGGCAGAGTGGAGGGAAAGGGGGAGAGACAAGCCTGGGGTCTGATCTCAGGGCACAAACTGGGCTTGGTTCATGGCGAGGGATTCCGTCTGTAACTCGGTCTTCGCAGTGTGGCAGCGATGGGGGGAAACTGACCCAATTTGAAGCGTTTGGGGCAGTCCACTTTTTAACCCAGTTTTGCAAGCAGTTTTGTCAGGCAGTTCCCAGAGGAGGGGTGAGATTTGCAGCCGTGCGGACCTGCCTCGGGAGAGGACTCTTCCTTGGTTACATAATTCAGGAAGGAATGTCTGGCTGCCCTGACTGAGGGCACGGGATGCTCTTGAATGCGGAGGGTTTCAGGAGTCCACAGGGCGCCTGTTCCCGGATTGGTTGTTTCCAGGGTGATCCCACCTGCCCTCCGGCAAGGGATCGCTGCTCTTTCGTCTAGGGGAGGCGATGCTATTCGTAATCTGCTCTGCTTCAGCTGTACTTCGGCTCTATTTATTTGTTTGTTTTAGGAAGTTTGGCGGCATTCATTGTGACTTAAATCAAGATGAATATTTTCTCACCCACTACTGGTGTTAAATTAACTTATGAAAACTAAAGAAACTGTATTTATTTATTTATAACATTTCTTGTTTTATTAATCATTTTATTTCACAAAATTGTAACGTTCTATTTGAAACAAGGAGAAAATGTTTCCAAGTTAAATACACCGTACACCATGGACAAATAAACCTACATCCAAGCAGTTAACACAGATAACCAGACTGAGTCAAATTGAGTTACACTCTTCCTCCTCTGCAAGAAGGCTAGTTTAATCATGATAGATATTCCTTCCATCTTCTCAATCCGTTCCTGAATACTAGGTCCTGACTCTTTTCCCCAATACCTAGCAAAGAGCACCTTGGCAGGAGTAGTTAGATATAAAAGAAGGTCTTGAAATTTGGGGTGTGTGGGGGAGAGCAGGCCTAAGGATATTCCAGAACAACACATCAGGAGAAATGCCTTAGCAGGAAGTGCTCTTGGCTGGCCACAGTAGACTCTGCCCCATGTGGGTCTTACGCTCCTGTCCTCTGACAAGGGGACGGCTCAAAGGCCAAGCTTAGAGGAAAGAACCTCTTTCAAGTCCCAAGCTGGTTCCAGTATTTTCCTCTGATTATCCAGAAACAGAATCCGTAAGTCCTTGGGTTCAGAGGCTAGCTGGCTGTGCAGAATTCATTTCACTGCAAGGAGGAAGTGAATCAAATGCGCCAGCCGGCCGCCTTCTCCTCTCATGCCCCGACACTTTCAGAAGGTGCGCAGCGGCTTACTGGGGGAAGCCATAACGGGAGGCTGAAAGCCTTGCTCTGGCCTAGCTGCTGTGCAAAGAGCCGGACAATCTGCCAGGCCTGCCCTTAACACAAGAGGAGCGGATCTCTGCAGCGCACTCTGCTGTTTGCCAGCCCTATCCAACGGAAGCCCAAGTCAGGGCCAAGCTGCATGTTATGGACGGGCTTCCCCCAAGCGGGCTGGGATGGATCCTGCCCCCGTCCCCTCGTTCCACTGGGCAAGGTTTGGAAGGCTTCCTCCATTGGAGCGAGGGCCACTCAAGCTGGAGGAAGGCTCTTTGGAGCCCGCCCAGTTTGGTGTAGCGGTTAAGAGCGGCAGGACTCTAATCTGGAGAGCCGGGTTTGATTCCCCACTCCTCCGCTTGAAGCCAGCTGACCTTGGGTGAGTCACAGCTTCTAGGAGCTCTCTCAGCCCCACCCACCTCACAGGGTGATTGTTGTTGTGGGGATAATAATAACACACTTTGCAAACCACTCTGAATCGAATGTTATTTCACTTTGACCCATCAGGTGCCAGGGAGCTCATTTCCCGAGTGTCGGGGCTGTGATTCAGATGAGGACCATGGCGTGGGGAGGAAGGGGCTTCGTCCTTCCCCACATGCTGCTTTCTAACCCCAAACAGACCTGACGGTGGTATTTGCCCCACAGGAGGGCTGCATGCGCACCATTGAGCTACACTGGCACCCCTCGCAGTGGTGCAAGCACTGCCTGAACGGGGCCGTGTGGGGTCAGGAAAGTGGTGCAAGGGAAAAACTGAGCTCCACCTCTCTCTGCACCATGGCCCCAATCCGAATTAGGGCTGCATGCACTTGGGAGATGAGCTCTGTGACATGCACAGTCTGGCTACACTGAAAAGAGGCTGAGAGGCAAAGATTTTAAAGCAGAATGTACCCTGATGGCCTGCAGGGGGGGGCAGGGAACCAAGCTCAGCCTCCAGCCAGCCCCCACCAGTTAGAGGAGCTAGTTGGGCCAGCGGGTGGGAGGGGGCAGCCAGGCAGCTGCCTGCAGAGGTAGTGGAGGGGCGAGAACTGAGAGCCAAGCTACAAGTGATGCCTGACACAGGTTGGACACTTGTCAGCTTCCCTCAAGTTTTGACGGGAAATGGAGGCGTCCTGGTTTTACAACTTGGCTCTCCATTACAGCTGCAAGACCAGGACACCTCCATTTCCCATCAAAACTTGAGGGAAGCCGACTAGTGTCCAACCTGTGTCAGGCGTCACTTGTAGCTTGGCTCTCAGAAGACGGAAGGCAGAGGGGCGGCCAGCAGCCTCGGCCGGGAGAGGAAGTGGAAGGCTGTTGGGAGGTGGCCGGGTGCTGGCAAGCAGTGAAGGCACCCCAGACACCTGAACGCGAAGGGCCGGCTACATCTTGCACGACGGCTCCAGAGCGACCCCCCCACCCCCGCTAGCCGCCAGATTCTTTCGTTGCATTTTCTGAATTTGGAATGTCATCACTCCCCGCCTCTGCACCCCTCAGCTTCGCTTATCCAGAAACGAGATGATCGGCATGTAAGGAAATGGTCCAGCACCTGCCATTCTGGGGCTCAGCCGTTCTCCTTCCTCTGTTCTGCTCAGCAATCGGGAGCATTCTCTTCTGTCTTGTTAGTTTGAGCAGGAAACAGCAGCAAGATGAAATCCTGGACCGCTGGACCTATTCGGCTCAAAGTTCCTAAGTAGCTGGGACAGAGAGACGGTTGCCTGCGAGGCCCAGCAGGGCAGGAACGGCATAAAAGTCAAATGCAGATCCATCCAGAGGGCGTCTTTTGCGCTACCGGCCGGGGAGATGAGAGGTCTTCGCATTCTCCATTGTCCGTTGTGCAGAACCAGGAGCGGCGGAAGTGTCCCAAGACAGGCGCCTTCCTTGCATACAACGTCACTCTGGTCGAAAGGAAGCCCCTCAAGAAGAATGCAGGGCTTGTGCTGGCTCCTTTCACCCCAGGGGTCTGCCTGGGTAGACGTGGCAAGACCTGCAGAGGCTGCCTGGCACATGCCGGGATCTCTTCCAGTGCTGCGGACGAGGCCACTGAGGCACAGTTTCTTGGATCACGTGCAGCTGCCATGACCCTCTGCAACCCTGAGCTCTTCTGGGACCCTGAGCCTGCTGCTGCTTTTCATGACAGTAATGCTTCCGTAGATCAAAATGGCTTCTTTCTCTGGAGCCCAGGGACCAGCAGCCTCCTCTCAGCCACCTGGGTCCGATATGGGGATACGCAGCTGAAAACTCCTTGGTGCGGGTGGCGACCTGTTCTGCTCAGGGTGAGTCTTCCTTCCAGAGAACAGTTTGTGGTGTGCTTTGCGAATGCTGATACTTTGTGCCCTCCCCAAGATTCGAACCTGTGCCTGAAAGACATCCTCGGCCCCCTGGGAAGGAGGGCCTCTGGCAGGAAATAAGCACCCGCAGTGGGAAGTCGGAGAGAACGCTTTGTCCATTCACAGGCATCTCCCCCCCTCCGGTGTCCAAAGGGCTGGACTGGAACGTCCCGGGCTGTACGCAGGGGGTTGAGCTCGTGGTTCTCTCTGAGCCCCGGTTATAATCCCCACAAAGCCTCTCTGGCCGGCTCCTGCAGGGGAACAGAAGGGCTTCCGTTAACTTTCTTTTCTATCCATGTCAGGAAATCTCTAAGCCCGTCTTCAGAACTGGATCTCAGAGGATGGAAGAGCAGCTTTTTGAAAGGGCGTCAGAGCTATCAAGCAAACTTCTATTAGAGTTTCAAGGAAAGGAACTTTAAAAAAACCAGGACTCGTACTGGTATTTAGGATGGGGCGAGCTCTGCAAAGCTGTACGGAGGGAGCGGCGGTCACTGCCACCAAGCGGAAGAAGAGCCCTGTTTGATCAGGCTGGGGGCCCATCCAGTCTAGCATCCCGTCTCACACAGTGGCCAACCAGAAACTCTCGAAGGCAACAGCTATGAGCAGGAACTCTGCCGGAGGAAAGCTCAGGCTGGCTCATGGCCCTGAAGGTGAACGCTTCCCGCTGGCCTCTCCACCGGACTCCGTGCTGTCCCCAGGGGCTTTAACCAGAGTGGGGTGGATGAGTGGCTGAGGGTGGCTTTTGCTGGGGTCGTCTGCACCAGCCAGACCGAAGGACGGGAAGGACTCACCAGGCCCTAGGTCTTGTCCTCGGGCGTCTTGTCCGAGTTCCCTTGGATCTGGTCGTTAGCCGTTGTGATGAGCTGTTCTCTCTGGGGGCTTCTCTCGGCATTACTTTCTCGGAGACTTAGGGACTAGACACAAGGAGGCAAGCAGAAAAAGGGGTTTCGGGGTGGGAAACGTTTGGAAGCCGCCAGCGTAGACTTCCCAAGATGCCTCTCTCTCCAGAATCTGAACTGGCTCGATGCTTTCTGGGAAGCCAGAGCGAGAGGACCGGTTGACCTTGGTGTGGGGGGGGGCTGGTTCTCAGGACTCATTTCGAGGGGGAACGCACAGGAATGCAGTTCCGGCAGTTCCCCAAAGAGGTCACATGTCAGGTGGCCCCACCCACCTGACTCTCAGCCATTTTGGGCCCGTTTCAGCCTGGATTGGGGCCAAAACAGCCCAGATCGGGCTTCTGATGGGTGATGGATCACTCTCCCGCTCAGCTGCAGCCCAATTCTGACCATTTTCAGCCCCGTTTTGCCATTTTGGGCGCAATTTCAGCCCTGAATGGGCAGGATTGGGTCCAAAACAGCCAGGATAGGTGATGTCAGGGGGTGTGGCACATGCAAATCAGTTATGCTAATGACACACTTCCAGTGATGGCAAGGGGCGTAGCATATGCGAATGAGTTACGCTAATGAGTTCCTCCAGCTCTTTTTCTACTACATGACCCCTGCTGGTTCTTCTTTCAGCTTCTCAAACACCAGCAGGGCAGCAACTAAAAAAGAACTCCTTGATGGCTCCTGACCATTTTCAGTTGCACCAAAGCAACTTTTCCATGCAGGTTTTCCTAAAGTGCAACCCCTAAACCCTCAAGGTCCCAAACCTCAGTAGCCTGAAAATGTTGAAATAAAGTCTGAATAAGAACAGGAAAACAAAAATCTTGATCTTTCAGGGGCACATTAATGGCAGGATACATGGCTGTGCTGGAAATCTGAAAATTGTCATTTGAAATCTGAAATGTCATGAATATCGTCAACGAATGTATAGCTCTTAGGGGCAGATTAACTCTCTTCCCCAAACCATGTCAGCAGTGTCTCGGCCTGCTAACCTCACTGCCCCTATGTCTCCAAGTACCAGAGCATACCTGGCGCCTGCTGGCAACGCGCTGGCATCACTTCTGGGCACATGGGGAGTGACATCAGCGTGTCACCAGCAACATAACTAGAAGCCCCTTGTGGCTCCTGCAGCCTTCCAATTCTTTCCCGCCTGCTGCTGGTTGCTGGGCTGGGCCTGCAGGATTTTCACCCAGTGGCACCTGGTACTAGCCAGTGAGCTGAAGCTTTGAGCTAGTCCAGTGAGGCAGCTCTTACGTTCTTGCGCAGGGAAGAGTCTTCCTTCAGACCGCAAACGCCATTCCACGGAGCCCTCAGAAAACCCGTGCCCGGCTGGGAAAGAGTCCTGGGCAGGCTGCCCCTCGCGCTCGACACAGCGGAGGCCCTGTGGGAAGACCTCAGGGCAGACTCACCTTATTGTTACTTCCTGAGGGGCTCCTCCTCAGGTCCTCTGCATGCTGAGGGTCTGACGGGCTCTCCTCCACTTGGACGGTAGGGACGGTAGCTGGGAGGAAAAGAAACCTTGTAAAGGGAGGGGCCTGGGAAAGCAGGTTCGCTTCCCCTCCTGTGCACCAGCAGAAGAGCTGAAGAGCTTCCTGGCCACTAGACCAAGCCAATGGTTATGCTCAAGGCCGTGGCTATTGCAGCGCCTTAAAAGACACGGGGCGGGGGGCTCTGCACCGTAGGCCCTATCAGGGCATTTAAAAATTACTATAAAATGGCAACGGTGAACCCACGGTGGACCATGAGTTTGCCATCATGTTTCGTTTGGCTAGAGGGTTTGGCTTTCCCTTGTTCACGGCTAACATGGACGTTGGGCAGCAATTCCAGACTGTGTCACCGCACAATGAAGCAGGCCGCTGGCCCGGCCTTGTGTCAGCAGGCCAAGCCCAAGGGCACCCAGCCATCCCCAAGGCACCCAGGTTGGCTGGAACTCCAGAAGGCCTGGGCTCTTTAGGGCACAGCCTCTCTCTGGAAGGCCATGAAAAGACTCCGATGGAGACATTGGGCTCACCTGCCTGGGCGGACTTCTCACTGTTGATCCTCCAGCACCAAAAAGCAGCCCCGAGACTTAGCACCAAGAGGACGATGGTTAGGACCATGTAGCCGGACTTGGAGAAGGACGTGTCCACTGCACCAAGGGAAGAGCAGAGCCAGCTTACAATGCAAGCCATCTCTCTTTCACATGCACACACACGCACACACCTCCCAGACAAACTCCTGATCTGGAAGAGACACCAGCTTGGATCCTATGACTTACATTCCCTTGTGCTTCTCTCTGATCATTGGAAGACATCCTTTGTAGAAGCCAGAGAGCGACAGGAAGGGAAATCAGGCATAGGATCCAAGTGGTTCTAGAAGAAGACCCTCCACCAGAGTCCTGCACAATCACCTCTGGGTAGCATTCAAAAAGGACCTTGCTTGTGTGAGCTGTAGATACAAAGCTATGCAGAACACACGGCTAAATGCCCAAAGCCACTGCATGTCACCTAAGACGCACTGAACCAAAATATCAGCCAATATCAAGTATTTTGGTGAACATTCCATACTAAGCAGGGCCAAGAATTTTTAGAAGACAAATCTATTCTAGTTTTAATATTAACCCTGGTTTATTCTTAATGGGGCTTCCTGCTTTGGGTAATCTTCAGCCACAAGAAGGCCTTTGACTGACTTGAGTGCTCGCATTGAGCAAAGAAGAGGTTGCCTCCACTGAGCTATTTGTGGGGTTAACCAAATTCCCTGTGCCTTCCTAACAATCATTTAGAATGAGGGCATCAAGAAGTGACCATCTTGACCCCCTCTTTTGTTCTGATCTCAAAGGCCACAGAAGACAAGACTTCGTGGACCCTAAATCTTTGCTCCGCTCAAGGATTCCTCCCCTCAAAAGAAAGAGCAAACCCAACCTCTGCTCTCCCCCACCTCCACTCTGGCAGATCCTCTGCAAGTCGAAGGACACGATCTTGTGCTCCACGGGGTTGCTGGCCATGCAGGAGTAGGTGGTGTTCAGAGAGGTGGGCTGCAAAGAGAGCTGGAGGGTCCTGCCGTCAGGAGAGACCTGGTATCTGTCTGCGCTGCCAAGGTCTCGGATGGGGTTGCCTTTCCTCCAGGTGACGTTCACGGGGCCCTTCCCTGGCGACAGACACTGAAGCGTCACGTTGCACCCGCTGGGGGTGCTGGAGACCAGCTGGCTCTTAATGCGCGGGGTCAAAACAGGCTCTGGGGGTCAAGAGGGAAAAAAACAGTGCAAAGAGTGGGTATAAAGAGGGTCAAATTCAGCTCCCTGAACACTCCGTGCTTCTTGGCTCAGAGAACCAGGCCTGCCGATTAGGAACCATCTATGCAAAGAGCACCCAGCAGGAGGCAGCAGCTTGCAGGAAATGCAAGGGGGTGGTTTCCATGTCCGAAAGATGGACATCTCTTCAGTCCTAGAGGATTTTTGATTCCTTCAGAGGACTCCCCGTGGCAGGAACCCCCACCCTCGTGGACCCTGTGGGCACTCTGGGTATCTTGCAAACAGGCAGTGGGCCCGGCAGCCAGTCCCAAGACACTGGGGGTCCAAGCCAAGCATCTTCCTGTGACGGAGGCAGCTGCCATCAGGACTCTTCCGAAGCACCTCCTGCTCCAGGTACATGGAGGTAAGCCAGGACCAGGTCTTTGCTCTGAGTGAGCGAGTGGAAGGCACAGCGGTGGGCACCATGGCACCCAAGGGCACCACGCTACGTGGATTGAAGTCAGTTCCAGCTACTCCTGAGCTATACTGGAGCCTGTCAGCAGTCCCCCTAGCAAAGCATCACCTACTCTGAGTGGCCTCCAGATCGGACATCCTTTAACAGAGCCGTATCCTGAGCCCTTTTGCTTGCAGAGCAGGCACCTCGTGCTCTGCCACTGAGCTACGACCCCTCCAGCGCATTAATGGGTGTGGGTTATCCCAGAAAAATCTGCCAGAGGCACTCGCCTTTAGGTGGCGGTTAAGCGCCTCTTTGAAATGGCTCATCAAACTGAAGCAAAACTTTACAAGTCGTTCTAAGCATGGCAAGAAGTCCGGATTCTCCTCGATCAAATTCTCAGTCTGCGGGATGCTCTTTCGTAGCTTTTCATGCAGAGTCTGAAGGTCCACTTTGCACGTGAGGCACCCAGCAGGACTCCGAAACGGTCACCTACCGTAGACTGTCAGGTGGAAGAGCTGGTCTTCCACGAGGGCCGGGAAGATCTTCAGCCGCGCTCCAAAGATGCCGCTGTCATTCAGCTCCAGGGCCCTGATCCTCAGGGTCTCGTTGAACATGTCGATCCTCTGCTTGAACCGGTCACTGGGATCAGGGCGGTCAAATCTGCCATCCCGAAACAAAGCCACCAGGAGCGCTGGTCCCGATCCAGCCCGATAGCTCCACTCAATCTCCTTCACTTTGGCACGGGGCGCAATGTTCACCGAGAGAACCGCCGAGCCCCCCAGGACTCCGTTCACCCGACGGGGAGGGGGGCTCTGAGGCTGGTCAGCAGCAATCGCTGGGAAAGAGAGAGAAGGCAAAGCATGAACTGTGCACCAGAGCATGGCACGGACCAGACGTATTGGACCGTCAATGGATTTCACCCACGGTTCTCAACCTGTGCCGCATGATCCTAAAGAGGCTCACAGCTCTCTCAGATCTGGGGGAGGCTCTGGGGGCCCCTCCCAGCAAAGAGAGGAATAATAATGAGAGGGTGAAGCTAGCACATTCCCCCCCCCCACCCTTTGCACCCTGCAAGCCCTTCCCACTCATTCCCAGAAGTTCTGCTTGCTCCAGCAGTGGTACAAGATATTTCCTCCCTAGATCTATACTGGTACCAGCTGGTGGCACTGTGGTGGCGGAGTGGGAGAACCACTTATGCACACTGGAATAAAAAGAGCCTTTAATAATCATTTACCAGCATGACTCTCTACTTCACTCATTAAAAAATGGCCTTTCTTGATAGGGGAACATTCATGCCTAGAGCTTGGCTTTTGCTTTGGTCCCCATGATAATTATCTGGACGGAAGCTGCAAAAAATTTTGTGGAGAGGATCCCCTGATTTTCAGCTATGCCCTTTACCCCCTGCCACCTTCAGGGCTGATGAATATATAAATGAAACCATGTTACCTCCATGTCAACTGGTTCACTTCAAACAAATGTGCACAAGAGGCTGCATTTCACACAAAAGCACGACAACTCTCGAACAAGGAACAAAATAGTAAAGAGTCCAGTAGCACCTTTAAGACTAACCAACTTTAATGTAGCATAAGCTTTTGAGAACCACAGCTCTCTTCGTCAGACTAAGTTGGTTAGTCTTAAAGGTGCTACTGGACTCTTTACTAGTTTGCTACTACAGACTAACGCGGCTAACTCCTCTGGATCTACAAACAAGGAACAACACCCTAGGGGGGGTGACTTACTCCTCCACCTGTCTTCATGAGGCAAACTGACTTAGCAAGCCTGATAGGAGTTTTGAGGCCAACTTTCCCAAGGACCCTCACTCATTTGGTGATTTGGAGCTCAGCTTTCAATGGACTTTCAACCAAAACTCATTAAAGCAGTCACACAAATCCAGTTTGCTGAAACCACAAAAGCAACTGAGTCCATCGCACATTGGGCTCTACAGGTCAATTTCCCATCAACTACACTATTAAGGCCCACAATTTGTGCCCGGGTGGGATGGGTGAATAGGTTTTGAATATTCTTATAGTAATAAACACTAGTCAGATATGAACAGCGCAATGAAACCTGGTGTTATTTTGTTCCAAGCACTACGTCATAAAATCCATCAACCATCTGGAGGGTTTACTATATATGTATCTATACACTCCAGCATATGGCAGAATTTTGCATCATTTCAAAAATACTGAGCACCTAGGAGAAGACAAAGCTCCCCCAACTGAGGGCATTCATGTTCCAGAAACAGCACGCGGGGGAGCAGGGTGGATGCGAAGAGGCAGTCAAGCCAAGGGTCATCAGAGGCTATCAAAGGGGCCCCTCTTTTCTTCCAGGCGTTCATTTATTTCATGTGTTTTTATCAGGGTAGCCTGCATCATTCTCTCCACTGTATTTTATCATCACAACTACCCTGGGAGGTAGGCTAGCTGGCCCATAGTGACCCAGTGAGCTTCTCGGGAGAAAGGGCTACCTATGCGGAGTTGCCCTTCTGTGATGCGGATGATCTTGTGTGACAGTTTCTAGAATCAGCATCAATGTTTGCGGGATACTCCGTTGATCTCCTTGCCCAAATGCCAAGGCCTGGAAATGACTGCCGCCCCCCACCCCCCCGCCCATGCTGCTTCCTTTCTGAAGCTGTTTTGCATCTTTGCTCCAGGGTGGAAAACGCAGGCTAGCCTTCCCCCCATCACCACGCCTGCCCCTGGCATGCTCAACCGTTCAAGGACTGCGCACCAGGAAGACTGTGGTGCTGCGTGGTCCCCTTTGCTGGTTGCTCAGCCAGCAGCCCCTCCTCCCACCCCCCCCCCGTAATCTGTGCTTTGATGTAAAGCGAACAGCTGTGGCTGGGCATTAGGAGAAGATTAAATACCCGCCTGAGAGGTCTTGCTCCTTGTACTACTTCCGAATGCCAAAATTACCCCACGGTGGGCTGCGCTGTAGCCGGGCCTGTGCGAGGGGCTCAGCATGACGCACAAGAGGGGTGGGAAATGGGGCGGGGGCTGCTTGCACTGGTCCTGTTTGTCTGGAGATTCCCTTAGAGTGCCCCCCCCCCAAATTTCCACCTCTCTGAATTCATTCAGTGGCTGAAGAGACCTCTGGATCTGGGCGTGGGACGGGCGTTCCTGAGCAGGCGGCCCATGTCTTTATGCAAGGGGTTTAACTATCTGCTTTAAGTTCATTCACAAAGCAAGGAAAACACATTTTGAAAATTTCTGAATCACCTCTCCGTTTTTTAAAAGATCCCAACTGTGCTGGGAGAGAGACAGGTTTAGGAATATTTAAAATAAATAATCTTAACAATTAAAAGGTCAGACATTCTCCCTGGGGGCGGGGAGCTCTTTGGAAGCTTCGGGCAGCTCCTAAGTGAGGAGGTCAGAGATGGTGGACAACTTTCTCCAGCCCAGCAGACTTCCCTCTGCCCTGTGTGGCAGCTGCCCGAGGCCAGGTGTCTCTCGAGGCACAGTGCCCGTTCCCAGGGGGGCCAGTGTCAGTCTCGGCAGGGCTGAGCAGGAGAGGCGGCCTGGGGCCCATGAGGCCTCACCCTGCACCCTTCCGCTGGCCCTCGTGTCCCTGGCCGCCTGCGGGGCTTCCATGCCCCCAAGGAGCTGCTGTGGAAACTGCGGCCTGAAGGCAGACCAGATACGGCCCCGGGGCAGAGCACAGGCCGGGCGGGCGGGCAGGCGGGAGGCCCCGGCTCTGACCCTCGCCCGGCAGCATCTCCAACACGGAGCTCTCAGGCGGCGGGGCTTGGGAATTGGGGTTGCCAGCTCTGGGTTGGGAAATTCCTGGAGATTTGGGGGAGTGCAGCCTGGAGGGGGCGGGGTTTGGGGAGGGGAGGGGTCTCCCGGCGGGGGGGTGTATAGTGCTGTAGAGTCCCCCCTCCGAAGCAGCCATTTTCTCCAGGGGAACAAATCTCTGTCCCCCGGAGACCAGGTGCCCGTCTGGGAGATCTCCAGCCACCCCCTGGAGGCTGGCAACCCTGCGTGGGATAGAGACGCTGGGGAGAGAGAGAGCTGCCGCCGCCCGAGGGGGGGCTGTGGGACGGAGCCTGCGCAGAAGGCGGCGCCCCCCCTCCCTGGGCTGAAATGCCCCTGCATTCCCCGGCAGAGAAGCGCCCCCCCCCGCCCCCGAACCGAGAGTGCCTCGGAGCAGGGGGCCTCTCCTCTCCCTCCGGCCCCGGACCACCCCCAGGGCTCTCCTCCAGTCCCCACGGCCCTCCTTTTCGAGTAGCGCAACTGTCAGCTTCGCCTTCAGGAAGGGATGGATCAGGGCCCGGCTCAAGGGGATAAAGAAAATTGCTTCCTGAGTTTACCACGGCTTTATCCTTTTATCCTGAAGTTGGTCTGAACGTTGTAATCCCGCAAATCCCCCGTCCTCTGACTGGGAGACATGACAGGTCGAGGGGAAGGGGGGTTACGACCAGGAGGAGGGGAGGGGGCTGCAATGCCAAAGGAGTCCCGCAGGCAGCACGGAGGAGTGGGGGAAAGTGAGGGGAGGCGGCTGGGGGAAGACCCCCTCCCCAGCCTTCCGCCCTGGTTTCTGCCTTGATTTCAAGGAACCTGCCCTTGAAATATTGGGTTTCCATGTGAAGAAAGTAAATCTTAGCAAAACCAGCTTCTGGGCCCTGGAGATCTCCCAGAAGTACAGCTCATCTCAAGAGATCACTCCTCTTGGAGAAATAGCAGCTTCCAAGGGTGAAATCTATAGCTTTATACCTGCCGAGGACATCCTTTTTCCCCAAACCCCGCCCTCCCCGGACTCCACCCTCAGATCTCCAGGATATCCCCAACCAGAGTTGGCATCCCCACGAAATTCTCATAGCCGCAAGGGGCAAAAGCTACAGGCAGAGCAGGAGCCCTGCTCTAGGAGCTGTGGCTTGTGGCCCCCTACAGGTTTACTGCAGCAGAAGTTTCCGCGAGCGACGGACTGGTTTGCATGTTGGGCTCGGATGGTCCCCACTCCCAGCGCTCCCCCGTGAGGCTCGTGGGGTGACCTTGGGCCAGCCACTTTCCCTCTCCGCCCAACTTGCTGCCTCACAGGGTTGTTGTGATGATTAAATGGAGAAGGGAGAGCCTGGAGGTCCCTGGATAAAAAGGCACTTGGGAGACTGGCCGGCCAGAGCCTGCTTTGCCTGATGCGTGAAGTGTGAGCCTCAGCTAGTGCATATACATAGGTATAGGGAGAAGTGACCAGGAGAAGAGCAGGGCGCAAACCCTAACTTAAGGACTCCAGAAAGTTGGGGAGATTTCTGCCCCAGGCTCAAAGGGCTCCAAGGCAAGCAGCCCCCCCCCCATTCACAGGGGAGAGGCTCACAGCAGCCCTCAGGCCTGTTGGCAGCCAGGAGCACACAGCCACAGTCCGGAAAAGCAGGGAGCTCAATGGGCTCCCCACTCCCTAGGGGATCTTGGGAGTTGTAGTTCTCTCCGGGTGGGTGGAGGTGAGGAATCCTCAAGCAAAACTGTGACTCCCAGGAGTGTCTGTGGAAAGGCATGAAGCCATTGTAAGGTTATAGTATAGACAGGGCCCAAGACCCCTGGCCAATAGGGTGCAATCCCACCCCCTACCCCCCACTATTTGCAGACTAACAGTTTCTGGTGGGCAGCTGTGTTCGTCTGCTGTAGAAAAGCAAGCTTTGAGTCTAATAGCCCCGTGAAGGCCAACAAGAGATCAGGGTGTAATCTTTCGAGAGTCAAAGCTCCCTTGGTCAGATGCAATATCTAGAAAACGGCACAGCCACCCCACGCAGGTTCCCAAGGAACCCCAGGAGGTGAAAGGCGCCAAGGGCTTCTAGCAAGGGGTTCCCCAAGGGGGTGGGGGTGGGGGTGGGGGATGAAAGCCATACGGCTGAAGAGGTTCTGAACTGGCTGGCTGTGACTCTCCAAAGCCAGGTGCCACTGGACCCAAACCTCGCACTTCTTTCCTGGTGCTCCTTCGCCATGGTTAGTAATCGGGTGGGAGACTCCCAACGAAGACCAGGGCTGCGGAGGCAGGCACTGGCAAACCACCTCTGTTAGTCTCTTGCCAGGAAAACCCCACCAGGGGTCGCCATACGTCAACTCTGACTTGAGGGCACTCTCCACCACCACTTTCCCCCGGGATGCCAATCCTAAAATCTCCCCTTTGGAAGGCCGGTTCCACCAAAGTGCTTGAACACGTTCCGTAACGTTCAAGGGAATGCACAATGGGGACTGGATTGCTGGCGCTGTGGTCTCTGGGGCTCCCTGGAGAGACGAGGGTTGTCGGTGGGGCCTGGGGAGGGGGCTTCTGTGTTGGTGGTGGTGGGGAGCGAACACCAGAACAGTGAACTGGTTTCGAACCGGCTTGAAGCCGGTTGTCCCGTTTGCTGTAGGTGAGGTTTTCCTCTTGGCGCAGCTTCCCCCCCCCCCCCGGGAAGGAACCCTCCCCGCTCTTCTTTAGAGGAGCAATTCCGCCAAGGGACGGGCAGGCTGGCATTCCAGGGGGCACGCAGTGCAGGGACGGGGGCAGCCGTGGGGCCAGGAAGTGGGGCCCCCACCGGACCCAGACAGTGTGGTGGGGAGGACAGGGGGGGTCCCTCGACTGAGCCCTGGGCTGGGGATGCCACAGTGGGCGACTTAAGCGGGGGGGGGCGATCGCGCATGCTCCCCCAGATCCGAGCCCCCTCTGCGCTACCTCCGAGGACACGGCGCTGCCTGCTTTTGGGGAGCCTCCCGGGCCCACGCTAGGAGGGGCCGGAGGAGGGCCGGGAGGGCCGGCCCGCCCTGGCGCTTCTGCCCGGGAGCCCCGGCCGCCCCCCTGCCGAGAAAGGGCGCCAGCGCGGCCGCTCTCGACGGGCAGGGCGCGGGCAAGCGGGCGCGGGCCTGGGGCGGGCGAGGCCTGCCGGGGCTCCGACGGCGCCTTCCTTACCTGCGAGGAGTCCGGCCAGCGCGCCCACCAGCAGCCCCGGCGCGCCCTCCCGGCCGCCCGCCGCTCTCCCCATCGCCGCCCGCCTGCCTCCCGGCCCCGCCGGCGCGCCCGCAGCCGGGCGCGGGAGGGCGAAGGGGAGGAGCCAGCGCGGCTGCCCGGCGGCTCGCTCGCCGCGGGTTCCTTCGCGGGCCGCCTGTGCCTGCTGGGGCGGCGCGGAGGCGGGCGGCGAGCCCGGGGCGCGGGAGGGCGAGGCAGCGGCTCGCCAAGCGGGCGGGGGGGGGGCCCCGGGGCCGCCGGCCCCCTGGGCTGTGAGGGAGGCCCCCCCCCAGCTGGGCTGGCCGCGTCTCTTAGGCTGGTTACCAACAGGCCTGGAGAAGAACGCCCCCACCGTGCCACACCGCCCCGGAGCGCCTCTCCCCTCCGGCTCTTCTGCCCGTCTCGGCTCGGCTGGTCCCCGACCGGGGTCAGTCAGTGGGGGACAGAAGAACTGCCTGGCATCCAAGATCTCCCCCCCCACACACCCGTTTTCGACGGGATGCCCTCCCCTTGAAGAAACAGCTCCGGGCTCAGGCGGTGCACCTGGCGCCGGCCCGCTGCTGGAAACTGGCGGGTACCAGGAGCGCCTTTTACCAGCTTCCACTGAGGGCTTTCACGGGCAGAAAAGATCCGCTCTCCTAGAAACCTACCGGATCATCCCAGCTGTCTTCAGAGGCTCTGCCTGCTTTGGGTGCCCCACCTGCTGGGTCACCACACTCCCCTAGCCGGTGAAGACTTCTTTTTTTCATCTGTGGCAGGTGGGCAGCCGTGCTGGTCTGCGGAGTCCAGTGGCACTTTAGTGACCAACAAGAGTTTCAGGGTGTCAGCTTTTGAGAGTCACCGCTCCTTTCTTCAGACGTGAGTAGGAAGGGACTGCAGAAGGGAGCTGTGCCTCTTGAAAGCTGACACACCCTGAGACTCTTGCTGGTCTCTAAGGTGCCCCTGGACTGTGTTCCTCTGCTGTTCCAATCATGAGTTGTCACATTTTAGTGCTGAACTTACTATTTATTTAGAATATTTCTACGCTGCCTCTTGCGAGTCCTGCTTGAGGCGGCTTACATTTTAAAAACACAATATAAAAACAAGCCACTAAGAAGCCATTAAAATGCACCCGTGCCGTGGAAGCCCCCTCCCCAGTGAACGTATTTTTTCTTCTCCTATTTCAGTGGGAGTGGACAAGGGCCTTCCGCTTGCACAACTGCCGACTTTTGCTTTAGACCCCCTGTCTGAATGATCCCCCTTCCAAGTACCGCCCTGCTTAGCTTCCAAGATCTAATGAGATCGGGCTATGCCCTGCCGCCTCCCCTCCCTGGAACAAGGTAGCGTCAGCTAAGACAAGTTCTCCCAGACACAAGCCATCCGGGATGGGGTGGAGGGGCAGCTGAAGCACACGGGGCCCCTCGGCCTGGTCTTCCTGTGCCCCGTTGAGCAGGCTGGAGCCCTGCTCTTGAGGAGGACACCGTGCTCCCTGCCCTGCCTCTTCACAACTCAGCCATCAGTCGCAGGGCATCACCTTCCAATACCTGAACACTGAAGCAGATTCCAGTGGGGATCGGCTGCAGCCTGGGCGGGGTTGGCACTGTCGGGCAGTTGCCGAGGTCTAAGGAGGGTGCAGTGGTGCCACCCTCTGGCCAGAAGCGGAGGAATGGACCGGCCTCGAGGCCACACAAGCCAGAGGAGGGAGAGGGCCCGATCCACCCTCCGTATCTCGCTGGCATGCAGGGGGGGCTGAGGGGCCCCTACACGGCTGGCAATGCAGCTTCCTAGCCCCGAATCTGTTTCTTTTTTCTGCAACAGCAGCACAGTCTCCTCCCTCCCTCCCTCCCTCCCTCCCTCTCCTCCCAGGCAGCAGCAGGAGAAAGCAGCAGCCCTTCATGCCCTTCGCTGTCCCGCTTGCTCACTCTGCCGGTGGGCGCAGCAACAGCCGCTTGCTCGCTCACCTGCTCCCTTGGGACATGGGTGCCTCGTGCCTTCCCTCTATGGGCTGGTAGTGGGCGGGGTGGGGGGGCACCAGTGGCATCTTGCCGCCCTCCCCCCTAGTCTGACCATCTTTTCTTGGGGAAAGTTGTGCAAACATACCCCAAATCTCTGGACAAGGGAGTGTGTGAGATGGTGGGAGCCCTGCCCAGACTGACGCCAGGTGTCCGACTGCCAGTTCTGCAAAGTGTGCTGCGTGCCTGGAAGGATCTTGGCAGGGGCCCATCCTTCGCCCCTCATGCCACCTCTGGTGTCCAGCACAGGCCACTGTGCCCGCAGCCATTCAGTTCTGTTCCTGCCCCATCCTTTCCAGGATGTTCAATGAGGCAACAGCAACAATCTGCACCAGCAGCCCCACCAAGATGGCCAACCTCAGCCAGAGGAGGGTCCCGCCGTCTCCTGCAGAGGACGAGAAGGAAATGGGGGGTGTGAGGGCAGGGTGGGAGGATTACACGAGCAGGCCCACTGGCCATTGCCCTGGAACCTGATGGCCACATGGGGCAACAACACACAACTTCCCTCTTTGTCAAGAGGGCCAATGGCCCCGCATCTCTCCTGGGTCCCACCTCACGAGGAGGCCCAGCACGGTGCCGTGGCAACTGCCTAAGCGCAACTCCCATTAGGAATTAACATGACAATAATGACTCAGATTGGTCTGTCGATGTGCCGTGGCCATTTGTGGCTACCGCGGTCTCCGAGTCCAAGGCACAGTACAATTGCTGCTTGGGATGGGGGGCCCCTGTTCACCAGTCTGGGGGGCCCATCAGAGGTGCAAGCCAGGAATTCATTGGTGGGGGAGCAACAGCAAAGGTGCCAGAGGCTGCCCCTCCCTCTCCCCCCCCCTTTGCTGTGTCCAGCTGCTACGCAGAGACCCCACAGCCCTGGGACTGCCCGGGCACCTTCCAGTCTGATGTCTTTTGCCAAGGGTCAGGCCACGACCCTTGGACTGGCAAGTGGAAGACGGTGTGGGTTGCACTGGACGGCACTGGATGGCCGCCTTTGCCACAAGAGGAGTCAGCGAAGCCAGTTTCACTGTTAAGCAGTTCTGCTGCAGTCATCTGGTGGGTCCGAGAGGACGGGAGGCTCCCAAGAGGTCCATGTTGGGAGAGGGGGCTTGGGTTTCTAGGGCTGCCTGCCACACAGTCAGTCCACCCTCTCAAGGAGTCACTTTCTCCAGGGGAACTTCTCTCTGGAATCTGGAAATCAGCGGCAGGTCCAGGAGATCTCCAGGACCCACCTGGAGGCTGGCAACCCCAGATCTTGCAGGCGGGGCATGCTGGGGGGCAGGGCGTGATTTCTTTTTAGCAAAGCAATTGTTGACACCTCTGCACAGGAGAGAGAGAGAGAGAGTGTGTGTTGTGGAGCCTCTGGCTGGGCCTGGCTGAGCGGGACCCCCGAGCAGCTTCTCTTGGTTGCTGAGCTCCAACCTGCAGCTCCAACCTCTGACCGAAAGGGCCCTGAGCCAGAGAACATGTGCATGCGACGGCACTTACAGTCTGTCTTCCCTCCACCGGGGAAGTCCAGGAGGTGCTGTGCAGGGGGCTCCTGGCAGACCCCTCCCCTTGGCACCTGGCCCCTGCTTCCCTTCGACAGCATGAGAAGAGCCCCGTTGGGTCAGGCCAGGGGTCCATCCAGACTCGCACAGCGGCCAACCACTCACTCTGGAGATCCAGCCACAGGGCGCAGAGGCCGAGGCCTCCCCCGATGTTGCCTCCTGGCACTGGGATTCAGAGGCTGACTGCCCCTGACGGTGGAGGCTCTCTTTATCTATCGTGGCTAGTAGCCACTGGTAGACGTATGTCTAATCCTCCTTTAAACCTGCCTATGACTGCAGCCATCACTCCGTCCTCCAGCAGGACATTCCACATCTTAACCACTCGTCGTGTCAAGAAGTATTTCCTTTGGTCCGTCCTGAATCCACTGGCCCTCGGTCTCCTCAGAGGCCCTCGTGCTCGGAGAAGATGCCCTGGGCCCACGCTCCTGGGCGGGCTCCCAGCACGGCTGCTCACGTCCCCACCTGGCACCCCTTGGCTGGCTTCTGGGCACTGGTACGGTTGCCAGTGTTGGCCCTGGGCCGCCCCATTGCCAAGGGGGCTGGGCTCCTCCCAGGCCTGCTTTCCTGCCTGACTCTGAGCCAAGAGGAGAGTTGGGGCACCAGTACTGGCACAAATAATCAAGTCGATGCATCCCCATAGGCGCTTCCTCAAAAGTGGTCCTGGGGAAGGACACGGAGGGCAGCTGCCCTGGCAGAGCTTGGCAAGGGCAGAATTCACCGCACTGGCCAGGAGGGAGGCCTGTTAGCCTGCATGGGCAAGGGCAGTGGCCAGTGGACACTGGGAGATCTCTGTCTTTTGGTGCTACACCTCTGAAGATGCCAGCCACAGCTGCTGGCGAAACGTCAGGAACTACAATGCCAAGACCACGACAATACAGCCCGGAAAACCCACAACAACCATCGTTCTCCGGCCGTGAAAGCCTTCGACAATACATCGCAGTGGCCAGTGTTGGGGCCGCGGTAGAGAGTCACGCAAGTTTTGCCTGGGGCGATGCTGCCTAAGCTGAGCTGCAGCAGGGATGGGAGAGAGGAGAGGGGAAAACAGAGAGGGAGGGAAGGGAAGCCAGGAGGGAGAGCTGAAAGGTGTAGGAGGACAGAGAGAGGAGGAAGAGTGTTTGGGGGGAGGATCATTGATAACAGTCTGGGGCGTACATAGGGAAAGAGGAGAGCCAACTGGCCGTCTCCCTCTTGCAAAAGGCCCTGGGGCACCCCATGACACTTGACGAAGAGTTCCGAGCAAGCCAAAGGAAGTGGTTTCCCACACAGGGTCTACTGAAGATCTAAATTAACCCGTAAGGGACTCGTGGACCGTGAGAGGGGCTGATGGCCACCGCCTGAGATGCCTTTAAACGGAGACCAGATAAATTCATGGTGGAGAGGTGGCAAAACGGAACGTCTGTTCACAAAGCATCCTGTGGGTGCCAGCAGCCGGGGGCAGCGGGTGCCTTCCTGCCCTGCGTGTGGACTTCCAGGGGGCATCTGGTTGGCCTCTGCAAGAAGCAGGACCCTTGACTAGACGGGTCCGTGGCTCGATGTTCTTAGGACTTGCATTCAAATCCTTGTGTGACTCACCTTCATTCTGGCAGATGCTCAGCAAGTCAAAGGAGACGTTCCTTTGCTCAGCAGGGTTGCTGAACAGGCAGGTGAAGGTGGAGTCCGAGGAGTCGGGCAGCCAAGACAGGTGGAGATCCGTGTCTGCAGCAGAGAGCCGGTACCAGTCCGAAGCTCCTTCTAGGGCACGGAGCTGCTTCCCTCTTCTCCAGGAGACGTTAATTCCCCCCCTTTCAGGTGCCAGGCACTGCAGCGTCACATTGCAGGCATCCGCAGTCCTGGAGACCAGGCGGTGGCGTATCTGAGGGTCTGGGACAGGCTCTGCTCAGAGGAAATGGGGGAAACTCATCAAGGGGCTTCTCCTTGGAGGCCATCCCAGCATAGGACAAACGGGGGTGATTCCCATCGGCAGCTGCGTGAGAACCCAGGCAAGGGCACTTACCAAAGATGGTGAGGCGGAAGGTCGGCTCATGAATTTCAGCAGTGGCAAAAAGAACGCGGGCTTTGAACAGGCCGCTGTCCTCCTGCTCCAGGGCCCTGATCCGTAGCCTGGTCTCGCCAGCCATTTCTAGCCGCTGCCCAAACCCGTCACGGGTATTTTGCCGCTCCAGTTTTCCATCCCTGAATGTGGCAGTCAGAATTTCTGGGCTGGACCCCCCTTGAAAGAACCACTCAATTCTGTCCACCCTTTGTGTCGAAGGTACCATCAGAGGAAACAGGGCAGATCCTCCCCGGATCCCGTTCACCTGGCAGGGCGGATTCTCTGCCGGATTGCCCCCAGTGCCTGCATTATAATTATTTAAAGTGGGGGCAGGAGGGAAAAGAGAAGAAACGGTTTCAAGCAAAGGAGGAAATGATGACTTTTCCACATCAGGCAGATTGGATGGGGCGGGAGGGCCCCTCACTCTCAGCCCGGCTGCCATCCGAGAGAGACATTCTTCTCTGCCTGGTTTGTGTTACCATCAGCCCTCAGCAAATCATAGAATCACAGGGTTGGTAGGTACCTCTAGGGCCATCTAGTCCAACCCTCGGCACAAGGCAGGACATTCACAACTACGTCCCCCACCCGTATGCTCAGCCCTGCCCCATGCCCCAAAGGGCAGAATGGTGGCAGAGAGCCCTACCAACCAGCCTCATTGCACCTGAATCCATGGACCCACCTGCACACAGGTGAGTGAGGCCCTGGGAGGATCAGGTGCTTTCCTTGCACCAAGCATCATGGACAGGTATCTTAAACCAAGGCAGCCTGGCCCAAAGGCCATAAAACTCACCTCCCCCCCCAGAGTGCTGCATGGCCTGTGTCAAATTACGATTGCCCCGCTGTCTTCCTTCGACTAGCAGAGCCCCCCCCCCGCCCTTCTACAAGTGTCTTATGAAACTTCCTCGTGTTTCAGACGTGGCCAGAAGGGAACGAAAGCCCTGCCGGGCCACCAGTTCTCAGTGGCCTTCAATGGACCACCGGCACTCGCCTAAGGTGAGGCAAAGTCTTGGCCCTCAGATACTGGCCTGCCTTTTGGGAAAGCTCACCTGAGGGCTGGAGAGTCAGCAACGGCAGCAGCCAAAAGCTAAGGGCCTCCATCCTGGCTCCTCTGCCACCGCCCACCTGCCCTCACCGCCGATCACGAGCTGGGCTCTGGCTCAGCATCGCCTGCCTCTTCCGGCACAGCCCCCAGCCCCCGCCCCCACCTTGACCACAGCTAGTTCCTCTTCCTTCAGGCCCCCGAACGGCTCAGTCTCGCATAAACCGCTTTTCTGTGTGGCTCCACCCTGGCCCTCCTTTGCAGCCTCTGTGGTGGCAGAGGGTTCCACAGGTTCAGTGGGGGTGGGGGGTGGGTGGGAGCAAGACTTTGAGACTATTGAAGAACACTGTGAAAAGAAAATCCCTTTCAATGTGAAGCTACAGCCTGCCTTGGGAGGTGCCCCTGCTGAGCCCGGGGGCCGGGGCCAGGACGTTTGCCCCCAAATCCGGTCCTGAAGGTGCCACTGTCCGCCCCCCCCCCCCAAGAAGTCTCAGTGGCACAAACATGTCTGTTACATTCTTGCCCAGGACTAAAGAATCATCCAGACTCTTGAAAGAAGGGAAATTGTGACTTGTTTTGTGAGGGAACGGATCCCTGCCAGGGAATCTCAGCGCCTCCTCAGGGGAGGGAGTGCCAGAGGGTGCGCCCAGAAGATTTCTCACAGACAGACCAGGATCAAGTTCCTGGGGGAAGGGGAAGCCGGTTTCGTGGCGCAGTCTGAACCCTGAGCCGAGAAATACGGGATCTGATGACCGTCAGCACTGCACCAGTTAGGAAATGAATTTGGGATTTAGTCTCAGCGAAGGGTTGCCAGGCTCCAGGTGGTGGCTGGAGATCTCCCAGAATTACGACTGATCTCCAGGCAACAGAGATCCACTTCCCTGGAGGAAATGTCTGCCTTGGAGGGTGGGCTCTGGGGCAGTCTACCCTTCTGCCGTCCCTCCTCCCCTCCCTTAAAAACTGCCCTCCCCAGGCGCCACACCCAAAATCTCCAGGAATTTCTCAACCTAGAGCTGGCAACCACGGTTAAGATGGAATAACCAGTCCTCCACCAAATCTAACTTCCCAGTCCCTTCAGGGGTGCCAGGCAAGGAAGGAGCAAAGAGACTCTCCAAAGGGACCCAGGGGAGGTAGCAATCTGGCCCCCAGGCTGGTAAAACTGAACAGAGGATTATAATCTCATTCGGACAATTTAGTATCTTCCTAAATCAAAGATTAACCCTAAGTCTGTGTCTCAAATAGATTTACACTCGAGTTGTCATCCAACTCACCCTCACTCTGGCAGATGCTGAGCAAGTCGACGGAGACGCTCCTCTGATCGGCAGGGTTGCTGAGCAGGCAGGTGAAAATGGAGTCTGAGGAGCTGGGCCGCCATGACAAGTGGAGATCCGTGTCTGCGGCAGAGAGCCAGTACCAGTCCGAACCCGCTTCTAGGGCAAGAAGCTGCTTCCCTCTTCTCCAGGAGACATTAATTCCCCCCTTTTCAGACACCGGGCACTGCAAGGTCACGTTGCAGGCATCGGCAGTCCTGGAGACCAGGCGGTGGCGTATCTGCGGTTCTGGCAATGGCTCTGTTGAGAGCAATGAAGATGTTTCAGCTGTAAGGAACTGCGTAAGGAACACAAGGCCGATCCTGTTCCCTTCTCAGTCCAAAGACGGGGTGGGTGGCCCTTCCTTACCGTGTACAGTGCAGTGGAATGAATGCTCTTCGACCACAGCAGAGGCCAGCCTCACACGGGCCTTGTAGACCCCCCGGTCCCCCGGCTCCAGCTCTACAATCCTCAGCGTGGCCTCATCCGCCATTTCTAGCCGTTGCCCGAATCTGTCTCTGGGATTGGGCCGCTTCAATTTTCCACTGATGAATTCAGCGATCACAAGTGTGAGGCCAGTTTGGGGCTGAAATTTCCATTCAATTTTGGCCACTGTTTGAGAAGAGGTTATTGATACACGAAGCAAGACTGATCCTCCCCGGATGCCGTTCACTTGATGCCGAGGAGGATTCTGTGCTGGAATATTTGCAGTCCCTGATCATAAACAGAATGGGAAAGAGTGAAGGAGAGAGAGAGAAAATAAATGTCTCTGTGAAGACAACAAAGACCCACCGTCCTTACGCCCGAGAGCAAAGAAAAAGCATCCGTCTAACTTCAGCGTTTCCAAGTAGGATGTCTCCGGATTCCAAGGTCTACTTCTTCCCGTGAGGCCTGCAGTCAGGAACCTGATGGAAGCTCTCGCTCTTTACCCGGGGATGCTCCACTCCTCACATCACACCAGCTGGCTTAGGAAGCCTCAGCCCTCCTGGATCTCATTTGGACCACTTAATGCTAAGTCTGATTTCGGCTCACATTTGTGGAACGCTCACCTGGGCATTGGAGAGCCAGCAGGAGCAGCACCAGCCAAAGGTCGGGGGCTTCCATCCCTGCTACTCTGCCAATGTCCACCCTGGCCAGTAAGCTGGGCTCTGGTTCAGCAAAGTCCGTCTCTTCCGGCACAATCATCAGGTTGGCTTTTCAGCCCCCACCCCCCAGACCACAGCCCCCAACCACAGCAGTTTCCTTTTCAAGCCTCTGAACTTCTCTGCTTGTATCTCACTTCCCTTTCACTGCAGGCCGTCATGAAAAGTTATTACTTTGTGTCCCCCCCCCCCACCAAGCATCATATCTTTTCGCTTGATAGTAGATGTACTGCTGGGAGCAAGTCAGTTTTCCTCCAGCACTAGCTGATGTTCGGCGGGGTCTGCCTCTTCCTTCCTCTGACCTGGGCATCGTGGTCTGTTGCCAGATGAAAGGATTTTTCTGGCCGGGGTCCTATTTCTGCCCATGGCCAGCCAGACACCTCTGGGAAGCTCATGGGCAGGTGGAAATCTTCTGTTGTTTGCTCCTGGCAACATCTAGCACTCAGAGGTATACTTCTTCGATTCATGGAGGTTCCATTTAGCTGCCATGCCTAAAAGCTGTCTTACATGCCAAAAACATTCCAAAATTGGGGAGGGGCTCAGTGAAAGAGCACCTGCTGTCCACGTAGGAGGTGGACGATTTGGATGGTCCGTCAGTTTAGGCACCTCTGGGGGATTTTGAGCGCCTCCCCAGTGACTCTGTGGAGGCCCTGGTAGCGGCATGGAACGAAGGGTGGCTCGGGTCAGAACCAGAGTTGCTCCTTGGCATCATGTTCCGTGCTCTACGATGCCCCTGGCTCCTTGGTTTACCAGGGAACGGAGCAACATGGAGTGGACTGGAAGATGGCTAGAGCAATGCTGGCGGAAGACTTAAAACGAATCACACAGAGCAAACGGGGACAAAGATTTCCTTCTCCACCCTGCCCCCATTGCATCAGCAGAATCTTGTCCAGTTTAAAGTGGTTTGCAACCAGTGGTAATGCCCAAGTCCAACCTGGCAGTGAAGAAAATTTGGCCCATAGCTGCGGTGCTTTTGCAAGGTTCTTTGCTGTCAACGCTTCTGTCTTCCGTTCTGACTTGGAGGCCAAGTGGAGAGCAGACGCCTTACCAGAGGGGTCAGAAGCGCCGGCCTGACCTTTAGTTGTGGAGAGTTCCAGACGGAGCCTGTCTACGGATGCTGGCAGGGTCCTTGGGAGTGTCAGGGCCCCCACTTGTGCTCTGGACCCTTGTCCATCTGGGAAAAGCCATTAGTGAAAATAGTCCATTCCTCCCTGATGGAGGGGGCTCCCCCTAAAACTTCGGAGGAGGCAGAAATTAGACTTCGGCTCAACAAACCTTCATGCCGTGGCCAATGATAGGCCTGTCTCTAGTTTGCCTTTTCTAGGGAAGACGACGGGGCGAGTGGTGGCAGAGCAGCTCCCGGGGGTCCTGGATGGCACCTCTCCCCCTTGACCTCTTCCAATCTGGCTTCAGGCCTGGACTTGAGACCAAGATGGTTTTAGTTACACTGGTGGACAGCCTTCACTTAAAACTGGGGGCAATCTTCCCTCTTGATATTACTAGATCTTTTAGCGGCATTTGACACAGTTGGCCACTCCGTTCTTACCCACCAGCTTGAATATGGTGCGGGTGTTAAGGTGCTGTCTGACAAAGTCTCCACCAGAGGCACAGAGGTGGGATTTGTCTTGTGGGATGCCACAGGGTTCTCTTCTCTCATTCTGCTTTTATATAAACATATTAAATGAGATCATCCAGAGCTTTGGGAGTTGGGTGCCATCGATATGCAGATGACGCGCAGCTCTGTAGTATTTCACTATCCAAGCCTCCAGTTGCGTCTGTCTTGGTTCTGAACGGGTGCTTTGAGGCTGTGGTCAGGAAGCTAAGGCAGAACAAATTGAATCTGAATCAGAGGTGCTGCTAGTCAGTATGGCTGGTATAGAGGGATCGAGTCCACTTGCCCTGGATGGAGTGAAGTTGGCTTTCTCAGAGCAGGTTGAGAGCTTGGGGGTGCTCGCGGACCCTGCCTTGGTCTTTAAAAAGTAGGTTGGCCTGGTGACCCGGAGCCTCTTTCATGAGCTGCATCTCGTGCGCCAACTCTCTAGCTACCTACACTCAACCCATCTGGTCATGCTGATCCATGCTCACGATTGGATTACTACCATGTGCTCTGCGTGGGGCTGCCCCTGAAGACAACCAGGAAACTACAACTGGTCGAGAATGAGGCAGCCTGGCTATTGTCAGGAGCTAGCTGTCGGGAACACGTTATCCATTTTGTAACAGCTACATTGGTGGTTGGTTGGTTTCCAAGTTCAATGCAAGGTGCCATCATGCCTTTGAAAGCGTATTTGAAGGACTGTTGCCTTCCATACACCCCAGTGTGCCAACTATGATCCTCAGGCCACCATTTATTGGCTTGGGGTGGCCCGCCTGGCCTCGAACAGAGCCTGGGCCTTTTCCATCTTTGCCCCTGCTGTGTGGAATGGCCTCCCTGAGGAGGGGGGGGGGCTCCTCCTTGCAGATATTCAGGAAATGTTGCAAGGCCTGCTTATTTTCCAGGGCTTCTGACGAGGTGTGAAGGGAAGGCAACTTTTAAAGGGGGAAGGAAAGGTTTTATCTTGGTTTAATTGGGGAATTTTAAAAACATTTTGTAAGCCACCTTTAACTATGTGGAAAGGGGGGAACGAAGAAATGAACAAATGAAGGAATTGTTGGACTCAGAAACCTAATTAAAGGAGTCCGTGTTTGGGCCATTAGCAGAGTCTATCGTTTAGCATAGGAAGCATGATTGTAGGTGGTTGTTCTACTGGCTGGTGTGTGTGCAGGAGAAAAAATAAAGTATACACTTCCTTAAGAAATAAGAGTTCTTTATTGTAGGAACTCCAAACACTAATAGGAAAGGAAGAGACACAGATCCTAACTACCTATCTAGTCTAAGGATGGCCATGGATGCTAGAACACATCCCGCATCCCTGCTTCCAAGATGGAGGGAGGAGGAGAGAGATGGTTCCTGGAACAAAGCCAGGTAGAGAAGAATGAGGAGGAGGAAGACCTGAGAATAGCAACCTGCATATCAAAGGGATAGTCTAAACAGTAAACAGAGTGCCCTGACCGCTCTATCTTTCTAACTCTTTGGTTTGTCCCCCTCTGAAACCTGAGGAAAGGCACAGCACTGAGTCCCCGTCTTCCAACACAGGTGGCATCTCCAGGTAAAAGAACCAGGTAGTAGGGGAGATGAGAGACTTCCTCCTGAGACCCAGGAGAGCAGCAGCCAGTCAGAGACGACAAGACGGGCCTGGACAGACCAGAGATGCCAAGTCTGGGAGAATTCCTGCCCCCTCCCTCTGTTGCCCACCTTCAATCCAGAGAGCAGTGGGAGAAAACTGGGGAAGGGAAATGTTGCCGATGCTGAAGTCAGGGTCTTTCTGCGGCACTCTAGGAACGGATCCACTCTCTATAGTATTTACCATAGAGATGGGGGGAATTCCTAGACCATCATCATGGGGGGAGGTCGAAGTGTAACCAATGCTTCCCTTCCAGGCTTTGCCCCCAAACAGTTCCCCAGCATCACGAGCCCAGGCCTGGCCACCCAAGACCAGACCAGGGCCTGAGGCAGGCAGGGAAGGCAGCTTCACGTCCCAGACCCCATGCAGGCCCACCTGACTCTCTAAATGACAGAGCAACTTCCCACTTTCGTTAATATGGAAGTGAAAGTTCTCTGGAGGCTAATTCTGGGCAATTTATAATCCTGGCTCGACAGTAGCAGCCATGCCTGGACTGGCTTTTGAGGGGCCTGCCTGTGCCTTTCTGGACCTCGGTCTAGCCTCATCTAGTTCTATCCATAGGCCAAAAAGAGGGGTGGTTGTGAGCATAATGATAACATAAAAGCAAGATTCAGTTCCAGTAGCACCTGGGAATCTAGTTGGTCTTGAAGGTGCTACTGGACCCAAACCTTGCTCTTCTACTCCTGACCAACATGGCTACCCACCTGAAATAATCTTACTACATAAGGTTGAATTCCGAATCAGGTTCAAGGTGTTGGTTCTTACCTTTAAAGCCCTGAGTGGGTTGGGACCGGCGTATCTTTGGGACCGCCTCTCCCTGTACGTTCCCCGGAGATCGCTCCGATCAGCGAATAAATATTTACTTGTGGTCCCCGGCCCTAAGGAAGCCCGCCTCGCTTCAACCAGGGCCAGGGCCTTTTCAGTCCTGGCCCCAGCCTGGTGGAACGCTCTGTCAATGGAGACCTGGGCCCAGCAGCACATATTATCGTTCCGCCGGGCCTGTAAGACAGAGCTGTTCTGCCAGGCGTTCGGTGGTTGAAGGGGGCGGTGCCATGTCGGCCTCCCACCTTTGGGGTGGGGGAGGGTTCTCCCCACCATTGCACCTTAATGTATTTGGTTAATTTATTTTATTATTGTTTTGTATATTGATTTTAGTATTGTTTTTTGTTTTTATTGACTTTAAACTGTTCACCACCCAGAGCCCCTGGGATGGGCGGTATATAAATTGAAATATAAATAAATAAGCCAGCGTCTTTGAGACGACTCACCAGTTATCCCAGGGCTCAGGCATGGTAGTGTGCCCCTAGCTGATAAGAGGGGAGTCGCTCTGTCAGCAGCAGCCGATCCGGTGCCAACGCCTTGCTCGCCAGCTCTCCCCCCCCCACAAGCAGCAATCCTGGGGGGGGGGGGCGAAGGGAGATTGAGCGGCGGCAGACAAGCCTGGCTCGCCTACCTGGGCCCCCTCGCAAGCCATGATCCTGGGGGGCCGGGGTGCATGGAGGTAGACAAGCCTGGCTTGCCTTCTCAGCCCCCCAAACTGAAATCGTGAGGGCCAGATCCTGGAGAGGGTGGGGTTGGGGGAGAGGAGGGATGTCAGCAGCGTATTATGCCAGAGAGCCCACCCACTTCTCCAGGGGAACTGATCTCTGTGGCCTGGAGATCAGCTGTAATTCCGGGAGATTTCCAGCTACTCCCTGGAGGCTGGCAACCCTAGTGGGTGTGTGGCAACAAACAAGCCTTGCTCACGTGCCCTCCCCCCAAAGCCATGATCGTGGGGGGCAGGTGTGTGTGATGGCAGGCAAGCCTTGCTTGCCTACCTTGTCCCCCCAAAGCGTAGAGTTGCCAGTCTCCAGGCGGTGGCTGGAGATCTCCCAGAATTATAACTCATCTCCAGGCAAGAGCTCAGTTCCCCTGGAAAAAATGGCTGCCTTGGACGGTAGGCTCACTGGCACTATACTCACCTGAGCTCCCTCCTCTCTCCCAACCCCACCCTCCCCAGGCTCCACCCCGATCGCCAGAAATGTCCCAACCTGGAGCTGGCAACCCTACTTGAAGCCACAATGGGGAGGGCGAGGAGGTGCGCAGGGCAAGGGGGGCACAGCGGGGGGGGGCACACCTTGCTCACTTCCTGCCGCTGCTGCAATGGGGGGTGGGGACGGGGCGGGGGGGGAGGCGGGCATGCCACCCTGCCCCAGATTGAGGCGCTGATGAGGGGGCGATGGCTGGCCTGGCCCCCCTGCCCTTTCTAGAGCCCTTGTATTTTTTGCTCCAACGGGCTTTGTTGCTAGTGTAACATAATGTACCTTCCCTTCAAGGTGCTATTTTATTTCTATTTAAAATATTTTTGAGTTGGAGAAATGACTCGAGTCCCCCCCCCCCCCGCGCTTGGGGAGTTCTGGCTCAAAACAAGCCCTGGTTGAAAGTTGACTCCGGTCCATGTTCTGCACCCGGAGAGCCGGAAGTCACGGGGCTGAGCAGTTAGCAGGCCCCCCCCCACCCCCGGGCTCCAGACGCCAAGGGCCGAGCCCCCTCCGAGAGTCCGGCCGGTCGTGGGAGGGAGGCGGCCCGGGGCGCGGCTGGAGGGAAGGGAGCGTCCCCCGAGGGCGGGCGGGGGGGGGAGCGCTGTGGCCCAGTGGACTTTTCAAGACTCGGGTGGAATGAAGCCGAAGAAGGACGCGCCGGCCTCTTGAGGCGGAGGCTGTTCCAGTTTCGCCTGGGCCTGCAAGCTCCTCTGTTGGTTCTTCTTTGAAACCCGCCACCCCACCCCACGCGTCCCCCCTGCACCCTCCCCCTCCCGTCGCCAAACGAGGGCCGCTTTCCCCAGCTGCGATTGCCTTTGATTGCTCGAGAACCCACAGCCAGTGTTGTTGTTGTGTGTGCGTGTTGTGAAACGGGGCGCAGCGCTGCTTGCCAGGCTCTGCTAACAAGACTCCTCCTAGCAGAAGAGCGGGAGGTAGTACAGTACTCAGTGCAGACGCGGGCTGTGTGTGTGCAGTGTGCATGCACAAGTGTGCAGGCCTCTGCTTTCAGCTGCTGAGTCGGAAGGACTGCAAAAGTTGGGAGGGGAGTTGGAGCTCTTTCTACTCCTCCCTGCCTGCACCTGACCCCCCCTCTTTCCCTGCGTTGCGTCTTTTCAGGAAGCTGATGGTGTTGGCCTCGGGATGCTAAAGGGTGCCATCTGGTGGTAAAGACATGCATGCGTCTAAACCACTGCCCATAGATGCACATTCGCTGTGGGTTGGGGTCGCAGAACGGCCTGCCTGAAGAGCTCCGGAGGCCCCCACTTGCCTGGCTTTCCTCAATCGGTGCAAAAGTGAATTGTTCAGGAGGGCTGGACTGAAACAAAACGGTTCAGAAAGATGCTCTGGTAAAGGGAGAGGGATGTGTAGACTATTCTACTGCATATGGTTGGTTATTGTATATCTGCTTCCACTAGGTAATTTCTGCATAGTTTAACATGACATGTTTAATTGCTTATGCTCTGATTCCGCTCTATATTGTACATCTGCTTCTTTTCAAATCTCTGCAAATTTGCATTTGCAAACCCTGTTGCATTCGATGTTCCAGCCATTGATCATGTTGACGTATCACTGTGCAACGCGCCTTGAATCTCAGTGAGAAAAGTGGACTATAAATAATGTAACTAGGGGTGTACACCCCCAAAATATTCGGGTTTCCTGCTTTGGATTTACCTGAAACAGGAAAAACATTTGGGAACACCCAAAACCCGAAGTGGCAAGCCGCTTCAGAATGCGCCATAAAGATTCGGAGTATTCCAAAGTGAATGCTCCGTAAAGATCTGGAGCATTCCAAAGTGATTCAGGGGGCTGGGGGCCACTTAAACTATCAGCTGGCAGGCAGGGGGGGGGAATCCCCCCTGCTGTCTGCCAGCGGATAAAGGGCCCTGCTGCTTGCAAGCAGCAAGAAAGGGGACGTATTGTCAAAGGCTTTCACGGCCGGTGAACGATGGTTGTTGTGGGTTTTCCGGGCTGTACTGCCGTGGTCTTGGCATTGTAGTTCCTGACGTTTCGCCAGCAGCTGTGGCTGGCATCTTCAGAGGTGTAGCACCAAAAGACAGAGATCTCTGTGTCACAGTGTCACTGAGAGATCTCTGTCTTTTGGTGCTACACCTCTGAAGATGCTAGCCACAGCTGCTGGCGAAACGTCAGGAACTACAATGCCAAGACCACGGCAATACAGCCCGGAAAACCCACAACAACCAAGAAAGGGGACCTTTAAAGTTTCCCCAAAGCTTCCCAAAGCAACCCGAATGTTTCGTGGAAGCTTTGATTTGGGATTCCCGAATCAAGACCACCATGCTGGTCCTGATTCGGGAATCCTGAATCTTTACAAATAGGGTCCGATTCGGGTATTTTATCTGAAACGGACACCCGAAGCGCACACCCCTAAATGTAACTAAGTAAAATTGTCTGAGACCAAGGATTTGGGTAGACTCTCCCTGTCTATAGGACCCTGCCTGACTGCACGGTATGACTGCCAACCTCGAGGTGAGGCTTGCACATCTTCACAAATTAGAGCGCATCTCCAGACTACTGAGATCAGTTCCACTAGAGAAAATGGCTGTTTTGGTGACCTCAATGGCACCAAATACTCCAGAGTACCCTCCCTTGCCCTTCCCAGTCTCCAAAACTCCAAAAATTCCTCAACCTAGAGTTGACAGTCCTACTGTTGAGAGACCCTGTTCTTTGTGCCCGTCCTCTGGAGGCAAGGTGACAGGTGCCACAGATGAGGCCTTCTCTGTGGTGGCACCTTGTGCATAGAAATCCTTTCCCATACCTCTCCATCTGGTACTTATTCTCGTCATTTAGGCATCAGATGAAAACCTCATTATTTGCCTAAATCTTTTCTTGCACACAAAGTATGATCTTGCTGGATTAAACTGTTAAAATGTTTTGTAAAAGTTTATTTCAATGCGAGAAAGAAGGCTCCTGTGCTTTGCTTATCCCGCAGATTGTAAAACTGAATTGTTCAGGAGAGCATTGTTACAAATGAAACAGGACAGTGGATAAATGAGTAAGTAAGTAATCCTATAACATAATTTAGAAAGTGTGTTCGAGACTCCCATGGCTTCCACAGCAGCACAGGCACACTCTGGCACGCCCCTAGCGGGGATGAGAGGCGAGTCTCGGTAACAGGGCTTGCCAAGGAGGCTGGAGCAGGAGCGTGCCCCGCTGCATGTTCAGAGGCACCATAGCTCTGAAGGGCAATAGATTTAAATTAAACAGACATAGCCCATCTCCCTCCCACTGAGCCTCCACCCCACACCAGCACTGCTGCTTTCAAAGCCAGCAGTTTCGTCCTCTTCTCCCTGGAGAGGGGGACCTCAGAAGACTCTCCAAGGAGGACACCCAAGCCCTGCTCCAGAAGTCTCGACGGCCTCCTCAGATGAGCCCAGTTCCTCGTTTGCTGAGGGATGCTTTTGCCCACGAGCCAATGGGCAAGGGAAGGGTGGCAGCTGAAAGCAGCCCACTTTCTCCACTGATTGTGATTGTCACTGATTCTCCAGAAGCAGAAGATTTCAAGGAACAGAAAGAAGCTCAGCAGTGCGACCTTTGGTTGAGCGAGTCCATTCATTGTTACTAATTTTATGATACAATATTTAGAAATGGGAAACATTCTGCCCCCACCTCTCTGGTCACCGGGGGGTCTTGCCTCCCTGGCGGACAGGGAACGAGGCCCTGCTGGCACTCCTGGACCGCTCAGCAGCCTTCAAGACCACAGGCCTCAAAGGCGCGGAGACAGACCCCTGGAGGGGTGATGGAAGGGAACCTCCATGTCCAGGGGCAGCAGGCCTCGGAACCCCACTGCTCGGAGGCAGCGTCCGAGGAAGGCCTCAGCGTCTTGGCTCTGCTTGCTGGCTTGCCAGAACCATTGGTTGGCCAGTGTGCGCCAAAAAGACCGCTGGCCTGACCCAGCAGGGCTTTGCTTTGGCTCTTCTGGCTCCGGTGTCCTTCTGGTGCGCCTGGCTGGGAACAGGGGCTGCAGGCACAGCCCTCTCGTCATATCCTGCAGGGCCTGGGAGAGAACTGCTCTGCCCCAAGGCAGCTTTGAGGTTCCACAGCTTCCATCTCTCCCGTGCTATTTTTTTTTTATATATATAAAGTTTTTTTATTTTTTCAATATCTAACATAAAAAACTACAGAAAACTACAAAAGTATAAAGGGGAAGGGGAAAAAAAGGGGGAAGGGAAAACTGGGAAAAGGGAAAATCAACATACAAACAACAGACACTACTCTACATGTCTTGTATTCCCTTCATACTGCAATTTTCCTTAAGAGTTAACTTTCTAATATGCTATCAGATTGGTAGGTCTTATACAATACAAATTATAATCAGGATCAGCACCTCTTCCCCCCCCCCCTTTGCGTCTCGGTCTCAATTCTCTCTGCGCAGCTGGAGCAGCTGCGCCCGCTCTCTCCTCCCCCCCACTTTCCCTTTCAGACTTCGAACTTTCTTCCTGCAGAAACTCCTGATGGTTGAACAAAAACTCTGTCAGCTGCGCTTCCGATGTAATCTTGTAGGTTTGATCCTTATATCTGAACCAGACGCCTTCTGGAAACAGCCATTTATATTTTATATCGCATTTCCTCAAGGAAGCCGCAAGTCCCTTGTACTTGAATCTCCTCTTACGAGCCAAAAATGGAACGTCCTTCAATATTTTAACCTTATTGCCCAAATAGTCCAAGTCCACATTATACGAATTATATAAGATGGTGTCCCGAGTCTTCTTAGATGAAAAATCAATAATAATCTCACGAGGCAGCTGCCGCTTCATTGCATACTTTGAAGATGTCCGCCGGACTTCCAAGATGTCGTTTTTAATCTCTTCTTTAGTTGCCTTTGCAAATGGCGCCAAAAGTCCAGACACCAAATCTTTTAAATTTTCACTTTGCTCTTCTTTTACATTTTGAAGACGCAATACCGTTTGGGCACAGTCCACTTGTAATCCTATTATTTGATTCTCCAAAAGCTTCACTTCCTTACTTGTTGCTTTCATGAGTACTGCGTTCTCGTGTGCAGACTGCTCTGCTCCGGTCGCTGTTTCTTTAATGGCTTTCACCTCACTCTCCACAGAATCAACCTTTTGCCCCATTTCATTCAGTTTCGCTACAAAAGGCTGCACAGCATCGAAAACTGCTCGTCTCACCAGCTCTTCCAGCGTTTCCCCCTTCCCTTGAAGCGTTGCCGTCACCGATTTACTCATTGCTGGGCTCTGCTTTCTCGTCGCCATCTTAGGGGACGGGGAGGGGGCGCCAACTTAGTTCCGAAACTCGGTGCAGGGGAAGAAGTCTGCGCCTTTTAGCTTCAATTTCCACCAATCCTTCGCATACGCTCAAAAATCAGAAGGGATTCGCTTACTTACAGGTCTTCACCTTAAATCTGCTTATTGCCGTTCTCCATGGCCCGGCCGCACACATGGTGCTGCGCAAGACTGCCGGCCTCCGTTGGGGCAAACGGGCAATTTGCCCCCTGCATTACTTCCAGGGGGTTCTTCCTGCAGCGCCCCGGATCCAGGCTCCCTCCCTGGGAGCCCTGGAGGTTAACCCTCGCGGGTCAACCGCCCAGTCAGCCTGCTCAGACAGTTCCCCCTGAGCCTGCGGAGAGGAACGTCCGACATGGCCGGGAAAACGAAACCGAATCCATCTCTCCCGTGCTATTTACACCCAGAGGAAGAGAAGGTCCAGGACCCTGGAGTGCTGCCTCACTCCCTTGCTCCTTTTCATCTGAGTTGAGTGAGGCACTAAGGGCTGGATGAGGACCAATAAACTGAAACTCAATCCAGACGTGGCCAAGGCACTGTTGGTGGGCAACAGAATGGAGGCTTATGGAGTCTGCCTGTTCTGGACGGGGCCGCAATCCCACTGGAGCAGGTTGGCAGTTGCGCATCAGCCTTTAAACATCAAGGGTGTGGCCCATAGTGCTTTCGCCAGCCTTGGCCGCCAGCCAGTTGCAGGCTGGACTCTTGCAGTGCCCCGTGCCTGGGGCTGCCCTTGAAGCAGCCACTGGGCCCCCGTGCAGCACCTCACCTGAGGTCTGGTGCCGGCCACAGAGATCATCTCCGTCTTCAAAGAGCTCCACTGGCTGCTGATTTGCTCCTGGGCCTCTTCAATATGCTGAGAGCCCCCTTCAAAGCCCCAATTCCCTGGGGACCTGGTCCTTCAAGGGCCACCCCCCCCCCCCGAATACTTGGCAAGGCATTTAAGAACTTCCGGCCAGCCCCCTCAAGGCAGGAATGGAGGAGGAAATGGCATTCCTAGGAACTGGCTCAGGCGGTGAGACACTCGGGCCAGGGCCTTCTCTGCAGTGGTGCCACTTTTACGAAAACTCCCTCCCTTCAAAGGTTTGCCAGGTGTTGGGCCTGGCTAATTTTCAGCACCAGGCAAAAATATGCCTTTTTGATCCGGCCTTCGACTGATTGGCTGCCAGGTTTCTTCACGGCTGTTCACAATCAGTTAGGACTGACTGATGCGGTTTTACTGGCAGGTTCTATTTGAGTTTAAAGCTGTTTTTATTTCTGATGGTTTATTGCTTTTGTTCTGTTTCCTTTGTTCCTTCTTGTTACATTGGAAGATGCTTCAAGTTGAGAGAGGGGCATCCACTTAACAGACCGCTTATGTCCAGGCATTTTGACCTGGGCTTGAGGTTTCCCCCCAGCGTTCTTCTGCCCCTTTCCCTTGGGGGCTTGACTTCTAGTCCGCTGCTCCTCCATTCCCATCCAGTCTTGGCAGTTACTTCGTTTCACAGGGAGTGAGATTGGGGGGGATTCCCCAGGTTGCTTTCTTGCCCTGACAAAGTCTCCATCTGAGTGGGCTGAGGACAAACATCGCCATTTTTTGACTTTTTAACTTTCTCGAAAACTTTCATTCCATACTTTTCAAATTTCTTACAGCGCTTCCAGATGCAAATCACAAAGCATGGCATCGGGATGGCAAACAGCCAAAGGAGGTGAAGCATCCAGGTCCCTCCAGGTCCACTTTCATCTGCAATATGCAAGCAGTGTTTCATGAGAGAGATCACAACAGCCCCCCGCTTGCCCCCTCCCCTGCCTAAGAGGGACTCGGTCACCAAAGAGACGGTCCTGAGAAGAGGCCCCCCACTCCTCTGCAGCCCCCAGCCTCCACTCGATGCTCCTTTGGCTTTAAATCTTTACCTGGAGCTGGAGGTACAGTCAATGCACTATTTCTAGTGCAGAGGGGAGATACGAGGGCAGTATTTATCAAACACGGCCAGTGTCAGGCAGGGATGCTTGCAGCTCCTCTGATCTCCAGAGCATCCCTAGAGGTGATGGTGTGTCCCCATCCTGATTCACTAATTCTATGGAACGCCAGATCAATGAGACACAATATCGCATGCCTTGTTGGTGTAATGCCAGTTAGGTGCAGTGGTTAAGAGCAGCAGGACTCTAATCTGGAGAGCCAGGTTTGATTCTCCACTCCTCCACTTGATGCCAGCTGGGTGACCTTGGGTCAGTCAAAGCTCTCTCAGAGCTCTCCCAGCCTCACCTACCTCACAGGGTGATTGTTGTTGTAGGGATAATAACAATTGCTCTGAGTAGGCATTAAGTTGCCCTGAAGGGTGCTACATAAATCAAATATTGTTGGTGTTGTTGTTATTACGTTGGGATGCTACAGGAAGAGGAAATTGTCCTTGCATGGTTTGCATAACAGAGTAGTGGTTGGAAGAAAATGATGTGGTGAATCTACACTAACTCTATAAAATAATAACAGTATTAATAACAACAGCTTATATACCACTCTTCTAGACAGATTAGTGCCTCGCTGAGAACAGTGAACAAAATCAGTGCCATTATTATCTCCACAATATAGCTGGGGAGCTGGGGCTGAGACCAGAGTGCTGGTTCACAGCCCAAGCACTTAACCACTCTGCTACAGCAGCTCCCTCTGGTTATGCCTGGCTTTAACTCTGCCTGGGGAGGAAGGTTGCTATTATCCCGTGAGTCCCTTAACTTCTACGGGCTCCCATTACAGACTACAGCTGGCACTGACTGTCTGCTACTTATGTTGGGAGTGAAGGACAGATTAGGGGTTCTGCTTCTTTCCCGGCCGCCTGGTTCCCCAGTAAGCACATTTTCTGTGTTGGCAGAGGTGCTCTCAGGTGTGCTGCTGGAGACACCTAAGTTGTTCTGGGTGAATTCAACGTCCATGCTGAATGATCCACATCTAGGCCAGCTCAGGACTGCCCTGGGCCTTTCTCAAAATAGTGCCTGTCCCCATACATGAAAGGCTATACCCTGGACTTGATTTTTTGCACTGCGCCTTTGAGGGAAAGTCTTCTTTCAGGACTGGAGATTTGGTCTCAACCATGGTCTGATCATTATCTACTGAAGGCCAGGATGAATATGGCCCAGACCCTCAACAAAAAGGGGCACACATTAAAACAGTCCGCCCACAGAGGATCATAGATCCTTCTGGATTTCAAAATGCTCTGGGGGGATTTTAGAATTCCAAACACAACCACTATTAAGGCTGTGGTAGGAGTTTGGAATGCAAAGCTCCTCAAAGCTACTGACAAGATTACTCACTGACAGGCTCTACTGCCCTTGGGCTGGACGCCAGCCCCACGGTTTACCACGGAGCGAGGTGAGCTAAAAAGGACCGGAAGATGTCTAGGGTGCTGGAGGAAAACCCACACTGATTCTTATGAAGCATGTGTGATGTTTTTTCATGTAAATGTTTTGTGGGGTTTTATTTCTGATAAGTAAGGTGGGGTTTTGAATGTATGTAGCACGGTGCGGCTGAGATGTAGTGGTTAAGGGGTTGTTCTGCAAATCAGCGCTCCGTTGGTTCAACTCCCGCTCCTGCTCTGGCCTTAGTAAGTGGCCTAGGGTGAGCCCCCCCCCCTCTGCCCAGCTCCCCAACTATATTATGGGGATAATACAAACTCTGACTTTGTTCACTGTTCTGAGTGGGGCACTAATCTGTCCAGAAGAGCCTTATATAAGCGCAGTTGTTGCTACTGTGGTTAAAAATCAGGCCTCTAAAGTAAGGACGGGGGCTGGAGGGGCGAGTGAGCGCCGTGATAGCGCTAGGACTGTGCTCTGTAGCTATACCGGCCATGTAGGCCAGCATATGTGCCACGTTTGTATTTCGCACTGTGTACTGCTTATGGCTGTTGGCCAGTTATATGCTGCATTCTGTGTAGGTCACCTGAGAGTGTCTTCACCGCTAATTGCAGGAGAGCCAGAGAGACCCTCCCCGTTACCTGTTCGAAATATCTAGTTTCACTTCTTCCAGCAAGTGTCCTTGGAGCTGGCCGCTAACAGCACCCACCGCATCTTTCCCCAGGAACTGAGATATTTCCCTGTGTGCTTCATGGAGCCTAAACTAACTTGTTCCCATGTAACTTTTGTGAAGTTTTGTGCCAGAATGTCAATGGGCTTTGGAAAGTGGGAAAGTTCCCTATAACTAGTGATACCTTGATCTGAATTGTCACTTCTGCCAATAACCACCTTCGGGTGAACACCTGTACTGTATGGATCTCAGTAAAGCTACTTCAACTGGAACACCTGCGTGTTAACAGTGGAGGGCTTGAGGGACCCGACTGCCAGGGACTGACAATACCCTTGGGAGGGGGTGGAGTGAGCAGAAAGCTTTAGTGAATGGTTCTGAGGGAAAGTTCAATCTGTGCGAGTGTGAGGCGGACAAGCAGAATAAAAGCGTGGTGCTCTTACAGACAGATAGAAGTCTGTATGCTTTTATGTGGGGATGATTCACCGAAGTGGCAAGTGTGTGGGTCATGGGTTGTCGACAGCTGTTCCAGGGAAAAGAGGGACAAGGAGTGAGGTGCTGTAATCTGAGGAAAGTCTGTGTATTCTTTTCTTTGTGGATATTATTAGCCTATGTGGCAACTGGGGGGAAACAGTCTTTGAGTCAGTTTATAAACCTTTGAAAATCTGTACCTATCCTGAAACCATTACGTTTCTGAACTATTCTAAAACCAGTACACGTACATACTTATAAGCAGGGCTTTTTTTCTAGCAAAATGGGTGGTGGAATTACCATCATATGCATATGCAAGCGTGGGCACTCCCAGGACAGTTCAATGACATCACTTTCAGGAGGTGACGTCACCACGCAGGACATTGGGCCCAGGAGCACTTTAAATTTAAGCCCCTGCACTTCAGCTGTGTGGCAGGGACTTCCCTGCCAGCCAGCTGGAGCAAGCTGGCATGGTTTAAATGCCCCTTTCCATGCTGCTGCAAGACAGCATGCAAAGCAGCATGGAAAGGGGCATTTAAACCCCGGGATCAGCTGCCTGGCGGAAACTTCTCCACCAGGCAGCTGATCCAAGCCAGTGGGGTTTAAGTGCCCATTTTTGTGCTGCTGTGAATCAGCGGGAAAGGGGCATTTAAACCCAGGCTTCAGCTGTCTGGTGGAGACTTCCCCGCCAAGCAGCAGAAGCAAGCCAGTGGCACTCTCCAAAGTGATCATGGCACACATGATCGCTTTGGAGAGCTGCCAGAACACCATTCCGCTATGTTCCGGCTGAAAGAAAGCCCTTCTTATAACACTTAAAACATCTACTTTATCTAGAACCTCACAGCCACTTCCACACACTGATCATTGTGTCATTCTACCAAATATAACAAAGCCTTTCTATACTACAAGTCAAACTGAGAAAACCGAAGTGAGAGCTTCTGGTAACAGGGAAAACCACCATTTGGGAACACAAAGGAGGCAGATAATACAGGTCATTTCAGAACCATATGGCGAGGTGCTGCTGGAGGAATTACATACCAGAGGTCTCATAAAAGGAACGGAATGACACAGCATATTATAGAGCCGACTGGAAGACATTTGAAACAACACTGATAGTGGTAAACAAATGTTTATCTGCAACCACTGATCAGCTAGTTCGTGACCATCTCAATTGTTTAAGGTTATCTTAACATCTTTTCTTACACAGGTAATAGAGATTTGCTGTAAGTAAATGGTTTGGAGAGATGCACTGGTCCAGGGAGTTTGAAAAGGATTCTGGCAATAATGCCTGCCATAAGACTTAAACAAAAGAGTCCTGAACACTGCAGTTCTCATGTGAAAGCCGTTTCAGAAGATGCTGTTCTTATCTAGTACAGTAACAGAACTTTCAGTATAACAAATCTTTTACATTCTTTGTGCATAACAAGAAGACATTTGTTGCTGTTTTTCTTCTATAAAATCTGTGTTAAAACTTGGCTCAGGCAGTTTACCCTCACAAGAGGAGGAACTCCAGCTACAGCTGTCTGGTTTTTTAAAAATAAACTTCAAAATTATCTTGTTGGAGTATACAGACTATTTTACTGAGGTTGTTGTGGATTTTCCGGGCTGTATAGCCGTGGTCTTGGCGTTGTAGTTCCTGACATTTTACTGATTCTCTCTGTTGTTGTAAGTATGTGCCTACGGGATAGGTCCGTGTTTGTTTAATATGTCAAAACAATCTGCTTACGTTTTGTTTCAACACTGTTTTTCAGCACTAACCTGGATTTCCCCTTATTTTCTTTCAGCGTTGCCTTTCAGCTGTCTCAAATTTCTGCTATCCTTACCCTATGCTATTTTTTATTGAATGCCCCAGCCATTAATCATATTGACTAATTTTATGTACCCCACCTTGAGTCTCAATGAGAAAAGTACACTGTAATTAGGTAAATAAATAAATAGAAATAAATAAATCTTGAACTGTTACTCTCTCAGGAACATTAAAGTACCTGAAGAAAGGAAAGTGGCTAATGGTTAAATGACAGGAAAAAGTTCTGGCGATGGAGGGAAGTCCGTCATGGGGCCCCAGAATAACTGGCATTGGGACCAGTGCTATTTAATTTATTCATAAAGGATGTGGAAGGGGGGGGGTGGAACAGTGTAGTGACCAAGTCTGCAGAGGACACAAAACTACTTGGGACGGTGAAAACCAAGGCTGACTGCGAAGAGCTCCAGGAGACCCTCCATGAATTAGGGGAGTGGGCAACAAGGTGGCAAATGAAGTCCAATACAGGCAAGCTTAAGGTGATGCACACTGGGACAAAAAAATCCCAACTTCAGATATATGCTAATTGGGTCTGAACGAACCACTCTGAGGCGAAAAGGCCTTGAGGGGGTCACTCAATGCAAGTGTCAACCCAGTGTGCTGCAGCAGGAAAAAAAGTGATCTCTATACTAGATATTATTAGGAAAGGGGCTGAAAATAAAATGACCAATTATCATAATGCCCGTGTAGAGATCTATGGTGCAGTCTCAACTGGAATACTGTGCGCGGTTCTGGTCACTGAAGATTAAGAGGCTGGAGCATGCTTCCAAAGAGTTAAGGCTGGAGAGTCAGGGTCTTTTCAGTTTAGGAGAGAGAGAGAGAGAGAGAGAGAGAGAGAGAGAGAGAGAGAGAGAGAGAGTGTGGGGGGGGCTTGCCTGCCCTCAGCCACAGGGCCTACTCACCACTGCTGCCCAGCTACCCAGAGTGCACAAGTGACACTACCCATCTGCTGCCCACCCACCAGCAAACTGGGGAGTGGGCAGCAGAGCAGAGACTCCAAGGGGCTGCCCCACTGCACAGCAAAGAGACCAGGGAGAATTCTCACCCGAAACCTGGAGGAGAAAGACGTGCTCTTGCACCTCGGCGGTTCTGTATCTCACGTGAGCCGTATAGACGCCGCTGTCCTCCTTCGCCAGGGCCTGGATCCTCAGCGTGGTCTCGTCAGCCTTTTCCAGCCGCGGCCCAAATCGGTCTTCGGGATTGGGCCGCTCCCATTGCCCAGGTGTGAATTCCGCAATCACCAGGGCTTGGCCGCTGCCGGGCTGGAAATCCCACTCGATTCTGGCCACTTCTGTGCCTGGCGGTACCGAAACCTGCAGCGAGACCGACCCTCCCAGGTCCCCGACCACCGGACGCTGCACTGGATGGCTGGAGGCGCCTTGGAGGAGGAGGAAGAGAAAGCAGAGCCGACCCGCTCCCTCAGAACAGCGAAGAGCCCGGCAGCCCCTTTGAGCCTAACCCCCCTAATCCAGGGCAGGGTCACTGGCTGCATTCGCCTCGCACTGGGTCACCCGCCTGGAGTCTCAGTGAGACTCCATGCATCTGACGAAGAGAACTGTGATTCTCGAAAGCTTATGCTACAATAAAATTGGTTAGTCTTAAAGGTGCTACTGGACTCTTTTTGATCAGAAAGAAAGGTGGACTATAAACGGTGTACATTAAGACATTAATAAGTCAGCCTTCGAGAGCCACAGCGCTCTTCCTCAGACGCGGCGCCGCCGCCGGGCCTCTCTAGGGGGGCCGCTCGCTCGCTCGCCCCCCCTTCCCAGGCTCCCCCAGCCGCCCCCACCGCCCGCCCGCCCCGGAGCCTCCCGTACCCTCCAGGGCGGCCAGCAGCAGCAGCAGCGCCAGCAGCGGGGCCGCCTCCGCCAGGCCGCGACGGCCTCCCTGGCCCCGCATCGCCGAACGGGCTCAGCCAGGGCGTGCGGCGCCTCCTTCCGAAGCGGAGGGGCGGGGCGCGCATATCCGGCCTCGCCCCCTGCACGGGCCCGTCTCCCTGGCAGCGGGGGGCGCCGGGGCGGGGCCGCGCGGCCTGCTTCCGGGGCCTCCATCCGCGGCCTCTCAGGCTTCGGGAAGCGGCGCGGCGGCGCTGGGGCCGAGGCGGGCGGAGCGGCGGGGATTCCCCTCGCCAGCCGCCCCGAGCCGGACAGGGTCAGCCTCAGCCCGAGCGAGCGGACGGCGTGCGCGCTCCCGCCGACCGCGATGACGTCTTGGCCGAAGGGGCGTCGCCGCGCCGGCCGCTGAAGTGCGCCTGCGCACGGGGAGTTCGTGGGGGGGGGCCCCTCTCAGGGCGGGCGTTGAGCGGCAGGCGGTTGAAAGGCAGGCAAAGGAGCCAATTGGGGCGCTCGGAGGCCCACGAGGCCTCACCCTGCGCCCTCCCGCTGGCCCTCGCGTCAGGAGCTGCCATGGCAACTGCGGCCTGGAAGCGGCCCAGATACGGCCCCGGGGCAGAGCGCAGGGCGGGCGGGCGGAAGGCCCCCGGTTCAGTCCCTCGCCCGGCAGCATCTCTGGGTTGGGAAATTCCTGGAGATTTGGGGGAGGGCAGCCTGGAGAGGGCGGGGTTAGGGGAGGGGCGGAGTCTCCCGGCGGAGGGGTATATTGCCGTAGAGCCCCCCCCCCTCCGAAGCAGGCATTTGCTCCAGGGGAACGACCCTCTGTCCCCCGGAGACCAGGCGCCCGTCTGGGAGATCTCCAGCCACCCCCTGGAGGCTGGCAACCTTGCGTGGGATAGAGACGCTGGGGAGAGCGAGAGCTGCCGCCGCCCGAGGGGGGCTGTGGGACGGAGCCTGAGCAGAAGGCGGCGCCTCCCCCCCCCCGGGCTGAAATGCCCCTGCGGGAAGGCCGCATTCCCCGGCCGAGAAGCGCCCCCCCCCAGCCCCCGAACGGAGAGTGCCTCGGAGCAGGGGGCCTCTCCTCTCCCTCCGGCCCCGACCACCCCCAGGGCCCCCCCCGGGCCCCGGTTCTCCCGCGCGGCAGCCCCCTCGCTTGGCCTTCAGGAAACGACGGAGCAGGGCCCGGCTCGAGGGGGTGAAGGAAAGCGCCTCCCGGGTTCCCCGCGGCTCTCGCCTCTTATCCTGAAGGTGGTCATCCCGCAAATCTGCTGTCCTCTGCGGGGCTGCAGTGCTCAAGGGGCCGGGCAGGAGCCGGGGGCCAGACCGCGCTAGGGGGCAGAGCGGGCCCTTCCCGGCCTCCAGCCCTGGTCTCGCGTATTTCAAGGCGCCTGGTCTGTATGCACCGGCTGCCGCAGCCCTTGCATGCAGACGGTGACTCTCACGTCGTTTTCGAACACAGCCTAGCAAAACCAGCTGCTGGGCTTGCCAGACCTGGGGCCGACTCTCTCCCGGAGGTACAGCTGATCTCCCGACTTGAGAGATGTTCCCTTGGAGAAAACGGCTGCTTTGGAGGGTGGACTCTGTAGCATTATACCGTGCTGAGGACTGCCCCCACCCCCCAGCCCTGCCATCCTCAGGCTCCACCCCCAAATCTCCAGGATTTCTCCAACCCAGAGTTGGCACCATCTACGTAACCAGTCATTTATTTGCAGCATTCGTCTTTCCCTTCCTAAACCACGACCTTCCACAGGAAGAACTGATGAAAACACCACCTGTGCTCCCAGGTCCTTCACTGCTTTACCCAGAGCCACTTAAGTTTCTTTTAATGTGCTCTGGGCTGTGCTGGGAAATGTCATTTGTTCCCACATTGATAAGCAAGTTCATAGAGGTTTTTAAAATGATGCGTGGTGGGGAGAAAGTGGGTCGAGTTATCTTCCCCCCTACTGCTAGAACGGGGGTGGGGGGGACCCAATGAAGTTTTGGGGAAAGTTCAGACAACAGGCTATACACCTCTTTAGGGAATGAGTCGCTATACTGGAATGTGCTGCCAGTGGGGGTGGAGTGCTGGGCATGAGCAGAGAAACTTTTAAAAGGGGGGGGGGTCACACACAACCCTGAAGGAGCCATGGTGGCTGAAGTGCGCCTCCATCTACAGAGGCAGCAAATCTCTGAATGCCTGGAGGCAGCACTGCGGAAGCCTTGGTGGCTGCTGCTTTGGCCCTGCAGGCTGGCTGGCTGGCTGGCTGGCTGGCTGCTGTGTGAGGCTGGCTGCTGCCTTGGAAGGACCCCCGGTCTGACCCAGCAGGGCTCTTCTTACACTCTTATGTTCTAACTCATTAAAAGGCAGGATTCGGTTGCTATGAAGGGAGACTTTGGAGGCATTCCAAAGCAAGCCCCTTGTTGCCCAAGCAGAAGGTGGCTCATTTTATACTTATTTTAATCCATTTCATCTTCCTTTTTGTCACTCTTACCACAGTTGTCACCATGTTCCCAGTAATCCTCCCCCCTTTTGCGTATTTCCCCTGAGCCATGTGCTTCCTCCTTGGGGGTTTAGCTCAAGTTAGCTGCGCGCTTTCTCTTGAGAGCAGGCCTTCAGCTACTGGCCTTGGAGTGTCTGTGTTATTCCAGGGGGCTGAATCCCCACGCTCAGCTGTTCTCCAAACTCACTTCCTTACCGTTGGGCATTCTCCGAGGAAGTGGGAACCAACTGGTTGCCAGCTCCATGTTGGGAAGGGGGAGCCTGGTGAGGGTGGTGTTTGGGAAGGAGAAGGGCCTCGGTAAGGTACAATGCCACAGGGTCCACCCTCCAAAGCAGCCATTTTCTCCAGGGGATCTGATCTTTGTGGCCTGGAGATCAGCTGGAACGCCAGGATATCCCCAGCCACCACTTGGAGGCTGGCAACCGTAATTCCTGCTTGCATGCTCTCTCCCCCTTATCGAAATGACGGCTGCTTTCTCCAGCTGTGACGGCCTTTGCTCGGTGAATCCACGGCCGGTTTTGCGGTTGGGTATGCGTGTTGTGAAAAGGGCCACGGCGCTGCCTGCCCGGCTCTGCTAGTAAGACTCCCTGCATAGGAGGTTGTGCCTGGTGTGCGTGACCGAGCTTGTGCCCCCTCCTTTCAGCTGCGGAGAGCAGGGAAGACTCTGACGGTTAGGTGGGGTGTTGGGGTTGTTTCTCCTCCCGTCCCGAGCTGCACCTGGCCCCCTTCTCTACTCAGGCTTGCTTCTCTTTAGAATCCATGTTGGAGCCTTGGGATATTCAGGTGCCATCTGGCGGCGGAAATTTAGACATTAAAATAAGCAAAGTGTTGGAGAGACTGGAGGGTGGGGCAGTGGCGTGACAGGGCTGTGGGCCTGCTTCTGCTCAGATGAGGCCCTGGGCCTGAGAAGCTGGGCCCTGCACCCCGCGCTGGGATCCTACACGGCTTCAGCCACTGTGGCATCCATTTTGTGGCTCTTGTGATCCACAGGGGAAGTTTGAAACCCTGCAAATAATTCTGGGGGGGGGGTCTGATTCTTTCACAAATAATGTCCCAATCCAAGAGCTGTTGCTCTCTTTGGGGGAACTTGATCTGCTCTCATGGTCTGGGACCAGGGACCCCGGTGGACATTCGCTCTCTGGAGGAGCCTGCCAGACTACTCAATTCTGCCCCTCCTCTGGAGGCAAGAGGACAGGCTGCCAGAGACGGGGCCTTCTCTGTGGTGGCGCCTCATGTCTGGAAATCCTTGCCCACGCCTCTACGTCTGGCACTTGCTCTTGACTTTTAGGCATTAGGTGAACGCCTCATTCTTGGCCCAGATACTTCCTTGCATGCAAACTATTTCGCGCTCTGCCTTACGTGGGATTTTGCTGCCGCTGGATCAAGCTGTTTTGTACGAGTTTATTTGGGCGAGATAAGGAAGGCCCCGGCACTCTCGCTATTCCACAGACTGGGAAACTAAATTGCTCAGGAGAGCATTATACACGGGAAAAGATTGTGGTTACTGGGGAGCCTGTTTTGGTGAAAAGGCATCAAAGAAATATTTTAAATAAAAAATAAGTCATGCAAATAAATTTAAGGAGCCAGGACTAATTAAGTCTCTATAAATCCTGCCTTTTTGGTGCTGCAGCCCAGTTTCCCAGCCAGAGGCAGCATGCCTGAGAGGACAGAGATTAACGCAAACTCATGAAGGAGGAGAGGTCCTCCCGTAGCTCTTAACCACAATGGCTAAATAAAACCTCCATGTTCAGAGGCACTATAGCTGAAGGGCAGCAGTGAAGGCGAGGTCTTTGGCCTCTGCCCCTCTGCTTGCAGCCTTTCACTTGGTCAGCCACCAGATGGTGGATTAAGTGGACCAGGCAGCCTCGTCTGCCCCAGCAGGACTCTTTGGATTGTATTTTAGTTATTTTTTAACTTTGAAAGTGTACAAGATGCAGGAAGAAGCTGCCCTAATCAGCAGGCAACGACAGAAGCTTTTAAGACGCTGGCTTTCTTTGCAAAGCGCTTGCCTTCCAGTTCACGGTATGGGGCTGTGTTTGCGTTGTCCGTTAGCAGGCACAGTGCGCCTGTAGGCATGAGCACATAAAGCTATGGGGAGAAAAACACTCTAGGCAGCAGGGTGGGGCCAGCTGGCTGCAAATGCAAGAGGGCCTGGCTGAGTCACTTCTCCCAAGAGCTTCGCTGGCTGCAGGCTGCCGGTGCCCCTCCCCAGAGCAGGGCCGGGATACGTTTAACAGGAGAGAGAAGCACGCTCTTTATTCAGACCAGATGGCAGAGCCACATCACTTGATGAACTCTAATTCATACCAAAGCCGTCCTGTTGCTCGTGTCTAGGGTGTTCTGGGGGAGTCGCCCACATTTGTATATTGCCATTTTTAAATGTCATATTTATTCTTTCACGTAGAGCAGGGGTGGCCAAACTGCGGCTCGGGAGCCACATGTGGCTCTTTTAGACATTGTGTGGCTCCCAGAGGTCCCTCCCTTCTTTCTTTCCATGTCTTTCCCTCCCTCCCTTTCCTTTTCTTTCTTTCCATGTTTTCCCCTCCCTTTTCCTTTTTTCCTTCCTTCTTTCTTTCCATGACTTTCATATTTTCAATAAAAATGTTGGGGTTACCAGGTCTGACTCAGAAAATACCTGGGAACTTTGGGGATGAAGCCTAGCAAGGATGTGACATCATTTTTGTGATGTCACTTCCAGCATACTGCACCAAAACCCCACCCCTTCCTGTGATGTCACTTTCAGGACATTCCCCCAAACTCACCTCTTCCTCTGAAGTCACTTCAATGCCTCATATCTTGTGGCTCTCAGACAGCTGACGTTTATTGTACGTGGCTCTTACATTAAGCAAGTTTGGCCACCCCTGACATAGAGGCTGACCTCTGCAGGCAGTAGAAGGGCACAGACGATGGACTCTGCCTCTTTGGGTGACTGATGTTTCTGGGTGCCGGAAGGGGGCTGCCCCACCCAATATGTGGACAAGAGGAGGGCTCCCCTACCACCATCTCCCAAAATAGTCCACAATAGGAGCTACCTCACCACTCACGGCATTGCCAGCGTGACGGATTTTATTTTGGATCTGTGCAACCTCTTTTACACCTATCCTCTGCTCCCACCATTCACATTGAAAGAAAATGCATTCTCCAGAAGCAGAAGATTTCAAGGAACAGAAAGAAGCTCAGCAGTGCGACCTTTGGTTGAGCGAGTCCATTCATTGTTACTAATTTTATGAGACAATTTTTAGAAATGGGAAACATTCTGCCCCCACCTCTCTGGTCACCGGGGGGTCTTGCCTCCCTGGCGGACAGGGAACGAGGCCCTGCTGGCACTCCTGGACCGCTCAGCAGCCTTCAAGACCACAGGCCTCAAAGGCGCGGAGACAGACCCCTGGAGGGGTGATGGAAGGGAACCTCCATGTCCAGGGGCAGCAGGCCTCGGAACCCCACTGCTCGGAGGCAGCGTCCGAGGAAGGCCTCAGCGTCTTGGCTCTGCTTGCTGGCTTGCCAGAACCATTGGTTGGCCAGTGTGCGCCAAAAAGACGGCTGGCCTGACCCAGCAGGGCTTTGCTTTGGCTCTTCTGGCTCCGGTGTCCTTCTGGTGCGCCTGGCTGGGAACGGGCTGGAGGCACAGTCCTCTCGTCATAGCCTGCAGGGCCTGGGAGAGAACTGCTCTGCCCCAAGGCAGCTTTGAGGTTCCACAGCTTCCATCTCTCCCGTGCTATTTACACCCAGAGGAAGAGAAGGTCCAGGACCCTGGAGTGCTGCCTCACTCCCTTGCTCCTTTTCATCTGAGTTGAGTGAGGCACTAAGGGCTGGATGAGGACCAATAAACTGAAACTCAATCCAGACGTGGCCAAGGCACTGTTGGTGGGCAACAGAATGGAGGCTTATGGAGTCTGCCTGTTCTGGACGGGGCCGCAATCCCACTGGAGCAGGTTGGCAGTTGCGCATCAGCCTTTAAACATCAAGGGTGTGGCCCATAGTGCTTTCGCCAGCCTTGGCCGCCAGCCAGTTGCAGGCTGGACTCTTGCAGTGCCCCGTGCCTGGGGCTGCCCTTGAAGCAGCCACTGGGGCCCCCTGCAGCACCTCACCTGAGGTCTGGTGCCGGCCACAGAGATCATCTCCGTCTTCAAAGAGCTCCACTGGCTGCTGATTTGCTCCTGGGCCTCTTCAATATGCTGAGAGCCCCCTTCAAAGCCCCAATTCCCTGGGGACCTGGTCCTTCAAGGGCCACCCCCCCCCCCGAATACTTGGCAAGGCATTTAAGACCCTGGACCCTAAGAACTTCCGGCCAGCCCCCTCAAGGCAGGAATGGAGGAGGAAATGGCATTCCTAGGAACTGGCTCAGGCGGTGAGACACTCGGGCCAGGGCCTTCTCTGCAGTGGTGCCACTTTTACGAAAACTCCCTCCCTTCAAAGGTTTGCCAGGTGTCGGGCCTGGCTAATTTTCAGCACCAGGCAAAAATATGCCTTTTTGATCCGGCCTTCGACTGATTGGCTGCCAGGTTTCTTCACGGCTGTTCACAATCAGTTAGGACTGACTGATCCGGGTTTACTGGCAGGTTCTATTTGAGTTTACAGCTGTTTTTATTTCTGATGGTTTATTGCTTTTGTTCTGTTTCCTTTGTTCCTTCTTGTTACATTGGAAGATTCTTCAAGTTGAGAGAGGGGCATCCACTTAACAGACCGCTTATGTCCAGGCATTTTGACCTGGGCTTGAGGTTTCCCCCCAGCGTTCTTCTGCCCCTTTCCCTTGGGGGCTTGACTTCTAGTCCGCTGCTCCTCCATTCCCATCCAGTCTTGGCAGTTACTTCGTTTCACAGGGAGTGAGATTGGGGGGGATTCCCCAGGTTGCTTTCTTGCCCTGACAAAGTCTCCATCTGAGTGGGCTGAGGACAAACATCGCCATTTTTTGACTTTTTAACTTTCTCGAAAACTTTCATTCCATACTTTTCAAATTTCTTACAGCGCTTCCAGATGCAAATCACAAAGCATGGCATCAGGATGGCAAACAGCCAAAGGAGGTGAAGCTTCCAGGTCCCTCCAGGTCCTCCTTCATCTGCAATATGCAAGCAGTGTTTCATGAGAGAGATCACAACAGCCCCCCGCTTGCCCCCTCCCCTGCCTAAGAGGGACTCGGTCACCAAAGAGACGGTCCTGAGAAGAGGCCCCCCACTCCTCTGCAGCCCCCAGCCTCCACTCGATGCTCCTTTGGCTTTAAGTCTTTACCTGGAGCCGGAGGTGCAGTCAATGCACTATTTCTAGTGCAGAGGGGAGATACGAGGGCAGTATTTATCAAACACGGCCAGTGTCAGGCAGGGATGCTTGCAGCTCCTCTGATCTCCAGAGCATCCCTGGAGGTGATGGTGTGGGGCAGCCCCAGTTGACCCCACCTCTTTGCTAATTCTGTGCAAAGCCGCATCAGTGAGGCCCAAAACTGCATGCCTCCGTTGTCTGAACTGCTCATTCCCAGGGCCCTTTTGGCTACCTTTTATCCCATCTTCGGGTGCAGAAATAATTCTCCCCATTCTCTTTTACGCCCCAAATTGCTTTGTGGTGGGCTCGGCTGAGAGAGGGACTGGCCCAAGATCACCCTGAAAAATTCCTGAACAACAACTGGAGAGTCAAACTGATTTCCTACTCTGACGCTCTAACCACTGCACCATACTGCTCTCAGAGCTTTTTCAGTTCTCAAATCTGGACATCTTAAAAAAACCCATGCATTCCAGCATAAAATATGTACAGCATTTTGCAGCCAGAAGGCCGGGTTATTCTCCTTCCAGATCCTATTCAAGGTGCTGGTATTTGAAGACCTATACAGCTTGACCTGTATAGGTCTTCAAAGGAGCCCCGTGGCGCAGAGTGGTAAGCGGCAGTACTGCAGCCCAAGCTCTGCTCATGACCTGAGTTCGATCCTGGAGGAAGCCTGGTCCAGGTAGCCGGCTCAAGGTTGACTCAGCCTTCCATCCTTCCGAGATCGGTAAAATGAGTACCCAGTGTCCTGGGGGGTAAAGTGTAGATGACTAGGGAAGGCAATGGCAAAACACCCCATAAAAAGTCCGCCAAGAAAACGTCAGGATGTGATGTCCCCTCATGGTTCAGTAGTGCTTCGATCCAGTGATAAACAGCTGCTACTGGCCCCTGGCCCCAGGGAGGCCCATTTAGCGTCAACCAGAGCCAGGGCCTTTTCAGTCCTGGCTCCAGCCTGGTGGAACGCTCTGTCTAAAGAGATCAGGGCCCGGCCAGATCTGCTGTCCTTCCGCCGGGCCTGTAAGACGGAGCTCTTTCACCAGGCATACGGCTGACGCTCTGGGCCTCCCTGCCGGCCACCTAGAGATAGAGACAGCTGTGCCCCCACAAAGGGATATCTACCACCCAGCCTCTGCCATATATTATGTTTTCAAAACCTGCTGCCGTATTGCTTGTTGTGTGTGTCCTTTTAAAATATTTAAGATGTTTTATTGGTTTTAAATGTATTTGTATTTTATACTATTGCATTATTGTATTAACTGGAATCCACCCTGAGCCTGCTGATGTGGGGGTGGGTGGGTGGCATACAAATGGAATAAAATAAATAAAAAATAAAATAAATAGTGACTCGGTGCTTGCACAGGGGGCTACCTTGACCTTTCCTTTACAGCTTGACCCATGCAGCATGCCTCAAGGCCCACCGACAACCAAGTGAGCCCAGCTGATCTCTGTGGTCATCTTTGGGGACCACAGAAAACCTTATGGGGGTTTCTGTGGACCCCCCATAGGAGCTGTGGTGCTGAAATTGCTGAGATTTGTTTGCCCACTTCTACCGTTATCTTTTGCCAGCGAGAAGGGTTTTTTTCTGTTTTGTTTGGTGTTCCCTCACTGACCCTCACTGACCTCATTGTGTTTTTGTGTGTGCATCTATGCCTTCACCTTTTGTGAAATGGTTTTTATTTTGATAGATATAGATATAGATATAGATATAGATATAGATATAGATATAGATATAGATATAGATATAGATATAGATATAGATATAGATATAGATATAGATATAGATATAGATATAGATACATGCTTTTTAAAATTTGTTTTAATGTTCTCAGTGTGCACCACCTTGGGGTCTCTGAACTGGGTGGAAAGGCAGCATGAAAATGATTTACATAATTAAATAATAAATAACTTCCTTTTCTTCTTCCAGAGTTCACAGAGCCTGTGCTGCTTGTGGGACTTTTGGATTTCCTGTCAGCACTAAAGGTAAAGGTGTGCAAGCACCGAGTCATTACTGACCCATGGGGGGGACGTCGCATCACAACATTTTCTTGGCAGACTGTTTGTTACAGGGTGGTTTGCCATGGCCTTCTCCAGTCACCTACACTTTACCCCCAGGAAACTGGGTGCTCATTGTACTGACCTCGGAAGGATGGAAGGCTGAGTCAACCTTGAGCCGCCTACCTGAACCCGTCTTCCGCCGGGATCGAACTCAGGTCGTGAGCAGAGCTTGGGCTGCAGTACTGCCGCTTGCCGCTCTGTGCCACAGGGCTCTTAACTGTGTCAAAGGCTGCAGACAAATCTAGCAGGAGCTCCCTGCAAAAGGAGATGCAGCAGCGGGTGCTTCAGTGGTGACAGACGGGGGACCCTGGAGCAGGCACAGTGGGCAGGAAGCCAGCTGGCAGCCTCCTCTGTGGGCAGGTATGCCACAGAAGGACTTCTGATCTGCTGCCCTCGGTCTCCATCACCTCTCATGCAGTTGGGCAAGTGAGGGCAGCAACTGTACCATCCCATCTGCTCGTCTGCCCTCTCCATCAGGCACCGGGTGGGGATTGGGCCTGCCCTGCCCCTTCCCACAAGGAGAAAGTAGAAGTGTGTGTGTGGGGGGAGGGGGGGCTTGCCTGCCCTCAGCCACAGGGCCTACTCACCACTGCTGCCCAGCTACCCAGAGTGCACAAGTGACACTACCTATCTGCTGCCCACCCACCAGCAAACTGGGGAGTGGGCAGCAGAGCAGAGACTCCAAGGGGCTGCCCCACTGCACAGCAAAGAGACCAGGGAGAATTCTCACCCGAAACCTGGAGGAGAAAGACGTGCTCTTGCACCTCGGCGGTTATGTATCTCACGTGAGCCATATAGACGCCGCTGTCCTCCTTCACCAGGGCCTGGATCCTCAGCGTGGTCTCGTCAGCCTTTTCCAGCCGCGGCCCAAATCGGTCTTCGGGATTGGGCCGCTCCCATTGCCCAGGTGTGAATTCCGCAATCACCAGGGCTTGGCCGCTGCCGGGCTGGAAATCCCACTCGATTCTGGCCACTTCTGTGCCTGGCGGTACCGAAACCGGCAGCGAGACCGACCCTCCCAGGTCCCCGACCACCGGAAGCTGGGGAGAGACATGCACTGGATTGCTGGATGCACCTTGAAAAAGATCAATATGGGTAGCTGAATTAGTCTGTCCGTAGTAGTCGAAAAGAGCTCAGAGGAGCCACTCCTCGGCTCCCCTGAGCGCCACCTACCCTTTGGGCTTCTCTTGTGAGATATTTAGCCTGCAACTGCTGCAATTCACGGCAGGGTATTTTTGTGCAGGCAGCGAACTGGGGGACGGGGCTGGGTCAGAGGCTGGGGTCTGTACGACTGTATAGCTCATGCCGCCTGTTGCTGCAAGGGAGAGCCTATTATGTAATTTTTGCATCATTGAACCCGTCATACTAACACTTTTGCTTTGCAGACAATCCAAATCCTCCTGCATCGTTTATTGGATGTCTCATCCTGTGGGTTATTTATTACTAGAATCAAAGCTTGTTGTAGCAAAAAATACAATGGGCTCTAGAAAGCATGGGGGGGGCATTGCCTGCTCCCCAGTGCCCTGATCTGGGGCAGGGGAAGGAGGGTAGGGTGGCATGGGGGGGAGGAGAGCAAGGTATGCCATGCCCCCCTCACCCCTGCATGCCCCCTCGCCTTCCCCATTGTGACTTTAAGTAGGGTTGCCAGCTCCAGGTTGGGACTGGAGATCGGGGGGGGGGAGGCTGGGGGGGTTTGGAGAGGGGAGGGACATAAGGTGGATATAATGCCATTGAGCCTACCTTCCAAGGCAGCCATTTTCTCCAGGGGAACTGAGCTCTGGAGATGAGTTGTAATTCTGAGAGATCTCCAGCCACCACCTGGAAACTGGCAACTCTAGGCTTGGGGGGGGGGAGGCAGGCAAGCAAGGCTTGCCCACCCCCGCCCCCCACGATCATGGCTTTGTGGGGAGGGCAGGTGAAAGAGGCTTGCCCGCTGCCACATGCCCCTAGGGTTGCCAGTGTCCAGGGAGTAACTGGCGATCTCCCGGAACAACAGCTGATCTCCAGGCCACAGAGATCAGTTCCCCGGGAGAAAAATGGCTGGTTCAGAGCGTGGGCTCTCTGGCATAATATGCTGCTGAGGCCCCTCATCTCCCCTAACCTCACCCTCTCCAGAATCTGGCCCCCTTGATCTCAGCTTGGGGGGGGGGTGAGCAGGCAAGCCAGGCTTGTCCACCTCTGTGCGCCCCCCACCCCCCAGGATCATGGTTTTGGGGGAAGAGCAGGTGAGTGAGGCTTGCCCACCTCTGCTCGACCCCCCCCCAGCCAGGATTGAGGATTTGGGAGGGGAGAGGAGGCCAGCGATCCAGGCTGCTGCCGGCAGGGAGCATGGGGGGGCAGCTCCAGGTGCCTCTGCCCAGCAGCCACTCAGATCGGGGCACTGCAGGCGGGAAGCGAGGGGGGACTCCAGGCTCCTTTGCCCAACAGCCACCTGGATTGGGGCACTGCGGTTGGGAAGCAATGGGGGGGCCTCAGTTGCCCCGCACAATTGCAGCTTTGAAGAGGGGTTGAGCAGGCGAGCCCAGCTTATCCACCTCTGTGCGCCCTCTACCCCCCAGGATCATGGCTTTGGGGAGAAAGCAGGAGAGCGAGGCTTGCCCGCTGTAGCTGGACCCCCCCCCCCTCAAGATTGCGGCTTTTGGAGGGATTGGAGGCCAGTGATTGGGACCACTGCCAGCAGGGAGCATGGGGGGGGGGCGCTCCAGGCTCCTCCGCCCGGCAGCCACCCGAATCGGCCTGCTATGGGTGGAGAGTGTGTGAGGAGGGTGGCTTCAGGCTCCTCCGCCCAGCAGCCACCCAAATCAGGGTGCTGCAGTGAGGAGCGTGCTGGGAGGGCAGCTCCAGGCTCCTCTTCCTGGCAGCCGCTGTGGGCGGGGAGTGGGCAGGGGGCGGCTCCAGGTTCCTCCTCTCAGCAGCTGCCCAGATCGGGCTGCTGCGGGCGGTGAGCGACTCTCCTCCTATCTCTGCTAGGGGCGCAATAATGTGCCTGCGCTGTGGGATCCGGAGTGAGTCGTTGGAAACCCACTTACTCAATTATGTTCATAATAAATAAGTTGTGTAGTCCTCCCTGAGTGCCACTGAGAACATAAATACAATAAATGAGAAAGAACTGGTGCAAAGTGGGACACATGGGGGGGGGGGCAAATGGCTAGTTTTGTGGACACTCTGAGGGGCTCTGAGTGGGTGAAGACAGACTGCCGGGAAAAGGACCTTGGGATTGTGGTGGACAGCTCTCCGGATGAGGGCATCTTATTGAGATGGTCCGCAATTTTGGAGGAGTTTATATCATCAGTATGTTGGTTTATTTATTTATTTTTATTTATGCTATTCCTTCCTTGCCGAAATTCAAGGCAGATTACACAGTGCAGTTCAATACAGTCAACAGCTGGGACGTTCAATAACCATTCAGTACATCAAGGTGTGTTTGGTTGAGGGAAGAAGGGGATCACATACAGAGTGGCTTGGATGAACGATCCACTCTTCTGCCCAGCACTTTCTCAGGGCACTGGACTTTGTGAAGTAACTGAAAAGACCGTCTTCATAGAATCACAGAATTGGAAGGGGTCTTAAAGACCACCTAGTCCAACCCCCTGCCCAATGCAGGAACAGCCTCAAGCATCCCCGACAAGCATTTGTCTAGTCACTCCTTGAAGACTTCCAATGAACGGGAACCCGCTACGTACCTGGGCATCCCAACCCTTGCTGAAATGGTGATCGCTGGATCCCCCCCTGGAATAACTCGCATTATATCTCTTAAGTTTATTAAGGTTTGCCCTACTAAAATCTAACTTACGCATTTGGCTAAAAACTCCCTTGGTACCCCACAGCAAAAGGAATTCTAGGAGGACGTGATCACTTCTCCCTAAGGGACTCACCACCTTTACTGCTCTTGTTAGTTAATATCAAGTCCAGTATGGCCCTTGTCGCTTCCTCTACTATTTGAGAAAGCAAGTTGTTGGCCAGCCAGGACAGGAAGTTGTGCGATCCTGGACACGTAGCTGAGTTGGTGTCCCAGCACACATCAGGGAAATGGAAGTCTCCCATAACTCCAAGATTGTGTTGCTTGGATACACAAGAGCCCGCTTGCGGGAAGGGCGGGTTCGAAATGTAATTAATAATAATAGTAATACCCCATTAAGCTGCTCACGGAGGGCGGAATCCGGCTCATCTCCTTGGTTAGGCAATCCCCAGCCACAATGCTGCTGGCCCTTCCCTTACCTTCACCCAGATGCTTTCCATTGGGCTGTCGCTGCTCTTCCAGTGTTCCCTGATAACCAGCCCCTTCCTCACATTCAGCGCCAGCCCACCTCCCCTGCGACGCTTCCTGTTCTTCTTGAGGGCCTGTTGCCATGTAAGCATTCTTCTATTGAAAAACAAGCCAACCCCCCCCCCCCACTTGGAACTTCCTAAAGTGACTTGAAAGTGAAACCGAACTACCCAAAAGAGCTTTTCTAGACGTGCTGCAACAAAATGGTGCTGAAAGATACTTGGGTACAGCGTTAGGGACTGATCTACACTACAATGTATAATTTGAATTGCGGCTTGTTGTAAGTAAGATCCTATCACATAATTTTTGTATCATTTAAGGTGTATTAATACTTCTGTTTTACTTCTGTTTATACTTCTGGTTGGTTCCAGGTTCCTGCAGTCCAAATCCTACGGCACAGTCCAGTGGATTTCCGGTCCAGGGCTGAATCCACATTCACCCATTACCCGCTTATAAATCGCTTTTCTTTCGGTTTCCTCCAACCCGCAACTTTTCCTTCTCCGTTCACATTCAGGCTCCCCATCCGGCTTTCTCGCGCGAGCCTCCGGTCACACGTCCGCTCGCCAACCGCTTTTGTGGGCGGTACCTTTTTTTCCCTCCCTTTTTTTTTATTTTTTTTGAAAACACTTTTCCGTTATTTCGTTTTATCGATATGAGGAAACATCAACAAAGCGACAAATCACGTGAACATCTCGATAGCCACTGGTTAACTTTTTTGGGCGGGCGATTCGAATGGTCTATAAAAGGGAAGGTTCTCGGCAAAATCTATTTGTGGGTGTGAGCGGATGGTTGGTGTGCTTGGTGTCGTTGTGGTTACTGTTGCCGATTCGGTTGTGGGTATGGATCCTATAGTCGCCCTCATCGGACAGCTGATGTTTACGTTGCTGGCTTGCCAGACGCAGCTGCTTCTTGCTTACCGGCGCTATTCAGCCCAACGCCGCAGAGCTGCAGCCAGGATTCTGTTCCAGGATTCAGTCTCCACCGTCGCCTGGACGCGCTCCAGAATACGGCGCCGGCAGCGCTTCCAACATTGGTTCCTGCTTGCGCAGATGGAGGAGCCACGGCAGCACTGGGTATACCCGAGAAGCACCGACTGGTGGGAGAATATCGTGTTGGTGCACTGGGATGACCGTCGGTGGATGCGCCGCTTCCGGATGTCCAAGAGGACCTTCATCGACTTGGTGGAAGCCCTGCGTCCAAGGCTGCAGCGTCAAAACACCTCCCTTCGCTCTGCAATATCGGTGGAGAGACGAGTCGCGGTTGCAATTTGGTGGCTGGCCAGCGGAACAAGCTACCAGGTGGCGAGCGATCTGTTCGGGATTGGGAAGTCAACGGTAGCCTCCGCGGTGGTCGAGTTCTGCCTCGCGGTCGAGGTGGAACTTCTATCGAAGACTGTCTCCTTCGGAAGAGCGATTGGACAGGTAATTTTTATTTTGAAATATCAAAATTTCGCTATTACAATTTATCGTTTAAAAAAAAATTGTGACATTAACGGAACGACCAGTACACAACACTCTGGTGTGTACATCATCCCCCTCTCCCAGTCATTTTAAAGGTAATTTTGAAACCCTCTCAAAATCTACAACGCTATGTGTTTGTTTGAGTGTGAGTGAACATTGCCCACAGACACCTTAAGCATGCAATGGCATTCAACCCTCATAGTGTGTTCTTCCACCACACAAATCCCTTTTTTTTAAGAAAAAGAGGGGCAACAACTGACACACACACACACCCCTCGCCGTGTGATCTGAAGCAGTTAACAAAATGAATTGTCGTGGAGAGGGATTGCCTTTTTTGCCTCTGTGATATAAACATTTGGTTTACATAGGTGGGGTGGTGTGCAGGAATGCAGTTTGGTCTTTCCCCCTACTGTGTGACCCAAATCGTTACACAGTTGTCGAACACCTTCTCCTAACCCTCCTTTGTCAAACCTCCAAATTTAGGAATACTTTGAAATATGGGGATACAAGTTTACCCCCCCTCCCATCCAATTCTCCACGAATCCTCCTAAAATCTCCATGGTTTTCTATGGGGAGAAACGTCTCCCTTCATGGTGGCTCTGGGTGGCATTGTGAAAGCAAAGTAAACACAACGTGCAAGGCACCTTATCCGACCTGTTATCCCACTCTCCAACAATTTCTAGTTAATTTGTTACCTGGGGGGATGTTTTGGTTTACCCCGAAAAACAGTGCCTCATACACCGCCAAACACCTGTCTCCAGGGTAAGAAAAAATAGAGGCCTCTGTGGCCCGGGGTGGAATTTTGAGTCCAGAATGGACCCAATTGTCATGGGCCCGTCTCACACCCGTTCTCGTTCCCTCTAGCAAGGCACAAGACGATCCCAATTTGGTGGGCCAGTTAGTGGCCTCAAAAAGATGCTGATTTTTAAACCACCAACGGTCACCTTTATTGCCAAAGGGTGAGAAGAGAGAGACTTGTGTGGATATGTGGATCATTCAATTTAAATTACACCAAACATAAGAGAACCTCCACCCAACATTTCAGAATGCAAAAAAATCCTAAATTCAATTTACAAAAATAACCCTTTCAGGGTGTTTAAGAACTAGACATCGCTGAGTGATGATGATTCTTTAAAGCACAGTTTGCCTGATAGCACTATGACTTTTTTTTTCCTTTCTTTTTTCTTTCTCCCAGATAATGGACGGTTTCCGTAGAATGGGTTTCCCGCACTGTGTGGGAGCTATTGATGGAACGCATATCCCAATCTGCGCTCCTGGAGGCCGCCCAGATCAGTACGGCAACCGCAAGAACTATTCCTCGATTCTGCTCCAAGGCACAGTTGATCACCGGGGAAGATTTGTAGACGCCGAGGTGGGGTGGAGTGGGAAGAACCACGATGCCTTCGTGTTCGCCCACTCCGCCTTCTGTGTTGCCATGGATAGTGGCTCACTAATTCCGGGAAACCCTTTCATGGTGGTGGACGGTGTAAGAATACCCCCGGTGGTCATTGCCGATGGAGCCTACCCCATGCGTAGGTGGCTTATGAAGCCCTACGGGAGAACGGCAACCACACAAGCTCAGAAAATGTTTGACACCCGCCTATCGCGAGCCAGGAACGTGGTGGAATGTTGTTTCGGAAGACTGAAGGCCAGGTGGAGGTGTCTGTCACACCGCCTCCAAGTTAGGGAGCACAACGTCATCGCTGTGGTGACAGCATGTGTTGTTTTGCACAACCTCTGTGAAAGCCGGGGACATCCCATCACTGGCCGCGGAGCAGCCCCAGAGACAATACTTGTTTCTCATGGAGAGGGACAAGAGTTGACCACCCATCACAGGCATCTTGCCGAAGGAAAGGTGGTTAGGGATGCCCTGGCCAAGTATATGGGCCTAGATTCGACAAGTTGATGTTGCCTCCCTCAGTGCGGCAAGTGATGGACATCGGCTAACCTGCTTCAAAAAGCCGCTAAACCAAGGGGAACATAAATGGTCTCAACCAGCAACTCTAATCTGTGTAAATAAAAAAAAAATTTGGTTAACTGAACTCAAAAGACTATTGATTATTGGGGTGCTGTCAGACAAGCGGTGGATGTGAATTCAAGTCCTGGCACATGCAGACAATACATTCCCACACAGCTGAGTGGTCCCCCGCATACATCGTTCACAGTTGGTCATGGTATTTTTGGCCAAGTCTGGAATAGGGCCCCCCCCCAAATTTCCAATTTGGACTGCAAGTGCTCCTCCCAAAGATATAACTTAGCCGCATGTTGCAATCAAGGGGGGGGGAAGCGCCACTCGATTGGTAACTGCTGTGTTTCACTTTTTGCAGGAAGGCTGTTTAGAATGGTCACTACATGAGTGATGCCACTTACACAAAGAAACACAAATGTGATTCTTACTGTAATTTCATTGTATTGTCTGATGTTAAATATTCCTAAACTTTGGGGATTGCGTTGAAAAAAAAAAAGGGAGTCAACATTGGAAACGATTGGCCATCATCTTATACCTTGATGATTCCATTTGATCCCAGAAAGTTAAGAATTTTAAAACAGACATACATGACTGGGGCGACAACTCCTTAACACACATTTATTTCAAATACAATAGATAAAGACCATTAAGGGGTCACCAGTGCAATGGAATCTGTCAAATGAACTTTGCTGCCAAAAACCATGATATGTGGCAAATAAGGAGGGCAACGCAGAACATAGCTCCTCAAAGCGTCAGCCTCTCCCTGGCTTTGCCAACACAGGAACGCCTCGCTGCTGCCTTCTTCGGGGTTGCCTGTGAGGCAGGTAGGGCGGTTTGCCCATAATCGTGTGTTGGGGGGATGATTTGACGCTGTTGGGCGAGCATCTGTCCCAATGACTTCAAAGTGTTCACAGCATCAGACATCACCGAAATGTTCTGTTTCCAGGCCTCGGCAAACTTCTCACTCTCCATTTTAGTGTGATCCAAGAATTCCCTCTGAATCTTGTTCTCATCAGCCTTCCAACTGCACAGCATCTCTCTGTCCGTTCGCCATTGGGAAACCTGGACATTGTGCTCCTCTCGAGAACGGCGCATCATATCATCGGCTACTCCATAGAGTGCTGCGTTTCTGCGTCTCCTGTTTCTTAGTTGGAATAGTCTTGTTCCCGGTGAAACTTCTGCTAGGCATCTGTTATCTGCCCCGTCTGCTGTGGATGTAAGTCAGAGCAACAGATCAATAAATTGTTAACATCTCAGACATTATTCAGAAATCTAAGCCTGCAGAAAAGGATGCAACATGTTTTTTGGTTGGCCAGCAGCAGGCTTCATAGTTTGGGCACTTCCCCATGACTTCCAAAACCCACATAACAGATTTCGGCCTAGTTCATCCCGTTGCCCCCGCCGAGGCCAATGTGTTCCACATCTTTTGATAACCATGCATGCACAAGCATCAAGGTTTTTCCATAACTGGAAGGCTTTTACAATGCCACTTGCCATATGGGTTGTACAGAAATAACATGGAGGACATACTGGCAGCAGTCAAAGCTATTATGTTTAAAACTGCGTTAGTGAGAGAGACCAATTTATCTGCTTTAGATAGCGAGGAGACGTGCTGTGTCCTGATCTGCCTTTTACACCAATGCTGACCAACGTTGCTCTTGCAATGTGCCACAGTGAGCACATTCTGACCATTTTCAATGTTATGCCAAATCAAGAATTTCCTTGAAATCCTGACAACATCAGAACATATATGGTGGGAGCAACCATTAAAGAGGATAGGTGATCCAAGACGGTGTCTGGGTGTCCCTCAGAATTAATTTTTGGAACTGTGATTCATGTCAGTGCAGATCACATCAACAGTGTTGGCATTATCAATTGAGGGGTGCAAGGTGCAGTTCAATGCGCGCTGCAGATCTGAGAAACCAGCCAACAAATGCGAGAAAAAATACATTGACAAAAATCTTACATGATAAATGGGAAATTTCAGCTACCAGTGGGAGAACACTACACTCTTCTGGGAAAATCCAATGCAGACTGTAAGGTAGCCGTAGTTTGTCCCAATTTTTTTTTTTTCTAACCTATGCACCCTGCGTGGCCGATGAATTACAACACACATGAAAATTTCATCCGTTCCATTTGGTTCAGAATGGGGACTATGCATGCTGTTCACAGTGAAACAGGTGACAGATTTTATTGCACCAGGTGGGGTCTGGGTGAGCTCGGTGACACCTGGCGTGGGCTTCTGGGAACAAAATTTTTTTTTTTTAATTCATCTTGCGGGTAGGTCTGTGTCTATAGGAGGGTCACACGCCAAGGGGATATTATGGTCTTGCTGTTGGGCTTACAGAAACTAACCGGGCAACTGCCTTGGAGGCCAACAGTCGCACACAAAGAATGGAGATTTTGGACATGTGACATAAAAGGAACGATTGTGAGGCACCCTCCGGCCTCCCAAGATGACTCAGCTCTCTCCTCCACTTCTCTCCCCCCCTCTATATTTGACCATGCTCTGTTTCATATGTCAGACAAAGATAACGTGATTCAGGAGAGCTTATGCCACTCTGCAATTGTCTCTTCTCAAAGGTGCAACTGGACTCTTTTAGATTCTGCAGATCAACTAAGCTTACCCGTGTTATAGCGTGAACGATGCCCCAGGGGAAGGTCTGAATCACTGTCGTCGTCCTCTATTGCGTTTGCACCTGTAGTGTCGTTTTCTGAAAATTGATAGGTTTTAAATGTGATTTGTTTGAAAAACACGGGGATTTGATATAGATAAATACAATTCAAACATTCACTTCGCAGGCACTGTCTTCTGCGTTGTCCTCTTTTCTTATTTGTATCTGTGCCACTAGCAATATATAAGAGATGATAGGAGCTGTAATGGGACGTCTGACATTTTTTTTTGCACCACTATAACGACAAAGAGGTGGCCCTGAAAACCTGAAACAGATTTTGAATGTGCCCTCTGTCATCTACCCCTTATTCAGCCTTTTAGTGGACCGGAATGTCTCACACAGAAAATTGCACCAGTCCGTGCACCCGTCCACGGTCTCATATTCCTGTGTTCATCTGTCCCTGAAGCTGGGCACTGGGTTTATATGCTTCGAGTGTAGAGATTGGAGTTCAAGTCAGGCATCCATTAATGAAAAGGAGACTGATCAAAAATATATTTGAATCCAAAGCCAACTCCATCCATGCATTTTGGTAAATATAGAACGGATAAACCGTGGTGTTGCTTGCATGGATGGCCTGGGCAGGAGTGGACAGTTGACGATTGGAAACCATAAGTCTAAGACAACCTCCACGGTGTGGCCAATGATGTCACATCATCCCCATAAATGAAAGACCTCCAAACCATCCCATCACTGACAGACTTTCCCATATCTTGCAAACCTGAGGTCGTGCCCTTTTTTTCCCCTAAAACAAGCACTCTCATCTTGGCGTTCCCACTTTCGAGATGTCTTCAGCCTTTCCAGGGACTGTTTTTGGGTGGGCCACCATTGGAGCAACCTGTCAAAACAATGCTCACCCTTGTCAGCAAGTCCATCTATGGTGCGGTCAAGATCCTCTTCACTGGCATCGGTGGATGATGACGTGTTCTGCGCTATAAACGTGAAATCAATAAAGGTGTTACGATTTCATAGACAGGGAAATGTGAAAAGGAAGAAAAATCATAGCTCTGAACTAGAATAATCAACGCTCCATCACTCACGTGCTGCCATGGGATTTGGAGAAGAGCACCACAGCGGTGCAGCATCAATCGTCTGCATGTCGTGCGAGAAGAGTTCCTCCGATCCCTCCATCACTTCCCTGGGGGCGCTTATCTGCGGGGGTCCTTGGGCAAAAGAAATGCTTCGCGCTATCCGTTTAGGTTTAACACTTGCGTCCCCTCTTAGAATACTGTCCAGCTCACGAAAAAAAGGACATGTAATGGGGCCGTTTCCAGAGGTGGAATTGTGTGCTATGACGCGCTTGTACTCCAACCGCATACTTTTTGTTTTGTTCCTGCATTCCAATGCAGTGCGCCGATGACCACGTGAGGACATCATTTTGGAAATTTTTTCAAAGTTGTCTAAGTTCCTGTGGGAGCTTCTAAGGGCTTCCTGTATCTTGTCCTCCCCCCAGAAAGAAAGGAGGTCCAATACCTCTTTTTCCCTCCATGTCGCTGATCGTGGAGCCGCAGGAGCAGTGGCCGACATTTTCAAAAAACAATTGTTTATGATGGTGTCCGCAGATCAGAGTGTCGGTTGCTCTTCTCTCCCCACGTCTGCAAGAAAGCAAATGGAGGGCAGTCCACTGCACTGTGATCCGTCGACCAAGCACTGTTCTCCCGCCGGAAATCCAAGCCGTTAATTGCGCATGCGCTGTAGCCACCACCCGTTCCTTTGCCTAATTAATTTTAATGTGACAAAATAACGCTATGACGAATTTTCGATGAAGCATTGGCGCGCCAGGAAAATGTATCGTGAAAAGGACTGTAATGCGATGTGAAAATTGAACCAATTTGTTGATAAGAAATCAACCCCTGTTCTTGTTAAAAATGCTTTCTCGTGCTTCACTGGACCTCAAGTAGCAGAAATAAAAATTATTGGCCTGAAAGGGCCTTCCCATGAGTGTGGGAGAACATAGTGTTCATTCAACAGCATTTGGCGCCGAAATCAAATCCTTAACACCGATTGGTCATCCTGTTTAAGCGCGTCCAATCAGCAGCCTTTTTTTCCGCGCCTTTATGGAGCCGTTATGAAGGCATGCTTATTTATGCAACAGCACATTTTCGGTATTTCGTTTAGGAACAAGTATGGCAGCAGCGGCAAAAGGAGTCTTCTGGCGGGATGAAGAGGTGGAGACCCTGCTGGACCTCGTTGCACGCTCCGGAAAAGCGGCGCGTGTAATGAGGAGCACACATCTGCCCACGAAGCTTATATTTCACAAGCTGTCGAGGCAGATGTGTGCCCGTGGTCACAGCAGGACCCCCGAACAGTGCAGATCGAAGTTCAAGAGGGTGAAGGGGGACTTCTACGGGGCGCTGGAAGCCTGGCAGGGGATCCCTCGCCAGAGTGGAAAGCCCCCGTACTTTGCGTCCATGATGAACCTCTGGGATCTCGCCGGAAGGCCAAGCTGGCAATCCCGTCATCATGCTGGTAAGAACCTCTTAAAAGCATTTAATTTTAAATTAACAACGCAGTTAAGTGCACGTCAATGTGGAGAAACCAGGCAAAAAGTTAGATGGTGGGGGGAGAGCTGAGATTCCATTCCCCCCCCCCCGTAATCGTCGCACAACGCCGTTTTATTGCAATAGCGGATTTTTTTTCTCCTACAAAGAAACCTTTTTTTTTTATGCTCGGCGTGGGGGACCCCAAGTTTGGGAATGTGGCATGTGTCGAGCCGCTGTGTTCATCACGGTGCACAGTTGCTGGTGTTATCTTTGTTGCACCTTTTTGTCATGAATGTTCCGATTGCAATGGTTTGATGGAGTGTGCCAACATTTCTTCTTCACTTTGCAGCCCTTCTCCGTGGTAGAGCTCCCACCGCTGCCGTGGGGGAGGCAAGAGCAGACGAGGAGCAGGAGGCGCTTGAGGTGGCTGGGGAGCAAGCTTCCTCTGAGGACCCTGCACAGGGATCAGAACAGGCACCCCCTGGTAAGCATGTATTTGCCTAATATATTCTTCCCCACCTAAAATCAGGCAGACCAGCAACTGATGCTTTCCCACACCGTGCACTTGACCATCAACCTTCATAGAATGTGTCCATGGATGAGTGGGACCACATTCGCTTCCACACTTCCATGGATGGAGGGGAAGTTGTATATGACAGTGGTGCCCCAAGCACGGAGCATCACCACCCACCGGCCTTTTCCACGATTTCAAAAGTGTGCTGTGAAAAAAAATAATTGTCAGCCTTTTTTTATCTCCTTTGTAACAGCAAGAAAAAAAAATTAATGCTTTCCGATGTTTTATTTGCTGGTGCTATAACAGAGTTCCCATTTTTCTGTAATCATTGAAATGAAATCAGAGAATCTGGAGGTTGATGCCACAGTGGATCAGCCATGATGTTATAACTGCTGTGGCCAAACCGTTTTACAAGACTTTGATTTCTTCCTTTCATTTCTGAAGCTAGTGCACAGGAAAGCCAACTGGAACGGTCGGAGGAGGGTCCCTCAACCAGCAGAAGGTCTGCTCCCCCAGGAAGAGCCCAACGCAGAGGGATAGGAGATCTGTTCACGGCCATGGAGAGGATGGAGGAGAGGCTAGGATCATCCAGTAAGTTTTTGCTCTGAATGGTGCTGTCACCCTTTTTTTGGGTGCCGTCTCTCAAAAACACTTTTCTTTCCCAAATTCAGTCTCAAATGTGCAAGAGAGGTTGAGCAGCGTGGAGGACCGACTAGCACGCCTAGGGCGGCGAGTCAATGTGATGGAGCGCCGTGAGAGAAGGAGACATCGTCCCTCTGCCTCTGGGGATGCACCCTGATTGTTCTCACCACTGTATATAGTTACCCAAGTTTTCTTCCCCTTCCCCCACAGTTTATTGTTGAGCTGTTCATTTAAAAAAAAAAATTTTTTTGTGGTTCTCTTTTGCTGAATTTTTTCCTTAAATTAAAAAAATATTTTCCATGATGTCACAGTGATATTTTCTCTGTACGTGGTCCATGTCTATGCATCCATAAGATAGGTGTAATGGCTGTCTGGACTGTCCACTAGATTTCCCAAATTACAATCAATGCCCACCCCTTGTTGGTACAATGTCCCACATCATCATAGGTTTTCTCTGCACCCCCTTTTTTCTAATTTCCCGCATCCCCGGCAAACACGTGAAGTGTTTGTATTTATCGTGACCTCGAACTTCATTAGCCTTACCTGCCAAAGTTTAGTCTCATGTGTCAAATTCTGATTGCCACAGTTGACTTGACACAATTGTAGGTTTTTTGGGACATGTTATATAAGTGGCAAATGGTGGATTACACTGTTCCACAAGCACCTCACAAGCATCCCCCCTGTCATCATGTCACCAGACTCAGTTTTCCAGACGAGGGAAGCACTGACAATTTAAGGAGCATCACCCCAATGGCATCATTGGGCTCTAAATTGCTGATGTTGAGAAATAATGTGATATGACCTGTAGTTTAAATGGCCCAAGAAACTGGTTGTTCCGCCACATCACATGGAGACATCAAGCTGAAATTTGTTGGCACAGCGTAATACAAAAACACCAATTCTGATTCGTCTGGAATGTGCCGCTCCTGGTGTTACCCGTTATTCCCTCTCAAAAGCACAGTCCATTAATGTGGGAGATGAAATCAATGGGTGAAACTGGCATTGAATGCATGATTTTCTGAATGGAGTGCTGAATCAATCAGTCCCCAGTGTTTTAGATTGGGTGTGATGGAAATGAACTACACGTGACGCCAATTAACAGAATTTACAGGCGGGCCCCTATCTGTGCTGGATATCCAGATGTGTTTTTTCTTCTACTGGCGTGGAACAAAAGGAGCTGTTTAAAAGTGGAGGATGCCGAAGGACACTTTGAATATGATGTCCAGAATGATTCTGCTGATATCCTAGGTTTCCCATTCATCACTCCAATCGGGGGGCCAAACGTCGTAGTCTCCAGCCTGGTTGGCACACAGGTTTGAGACAGGTGCCAAACACGAAGAACCACAAAGAACCCACAGAACGCCACATCACAACTTTAAATTTAGCATTCTGTCTGTATTCACTGTATCTTCAGAATGCTTTCTCCATTGTGTCCCCAGGCATAACACCAAATTTTACAGCAAAACAGGAATGGAAATACAGATAAGATTTCAAGGGAATCTATTTTAAGTTCATGGATGTCAATGTGGAACTAAAAAATTGGGTCACCAGAAATAAGAAGCGTTTCTTTAAGAGCAACAGAAAGGTGTTCGATGTTCAAAATGTTTTCTGCATGTTTTTGGACAGCATTTCCCCTGTTAATCCAAGATTGACAAACTTTCTTTATCTACTAATATTTTTGCCAGGAACACAATTGATTCCTATTCTGTCTGTGCGGCACGTAAATCTTCCCTCGATTCTCTGATCCTTTTTTTTCTAATTTTTTTTTTAATGAATCTTTGGAATAGCGATATTTTGTTATGTGGGAATAAAAAAAGTATTGCGCCCAGAAAAGGCACCCTAGCCAAGTGTCCCCGTGGTGCTCAACCTTCGGTCGTGACAAGCGCCAGCCACGAGACACACCCTGACCAAACGATTTAATAACATTCCAACAAAATAATTCCGGGTTGGACATTCAAAGCTTTTTATTTTGATCTATCGTCACTGCGTCACGATGTCTTAAGTTTTAAAAAAGCCAAAAAAATTAAAAGAGACATTTCTCAAGGAACAAGAAACACAACAGATTTTAAAAACTTGTTTGTGGTATCATTCAAGAGCACTGTATACATGGGCCGAGGCAGGAGGCGTTAGGACGGCGGTTAAATGTGATCTTTGTTGCGCTGGAACACACTACGAAATTTCGCTATGACAGATCTATTTAAAAAAAAAAATTAAAAGAGGAGGGGGGGGAAGAGGATATTCGGGTGGTTGGGCCACTAAAAAGATGTTAATGAGAAAAAAGTTTGGCTTTTGAGAAATCGGATGTTGCTGAACCAAGCAACGAAAGCAAATAAAGGGGAAATATAGGAGAAATCGCTTATGAGCCATCTCTGGTGGAATCGGCCAATGGGAACGCAAGGAAAGGAAGGGGAGACTTGATTGACGGCTGTTTAAAAAAGGAGCGCGAAAATTGCGCTCGCAAGCGTTCACGTCCATCGTGAAACTCCCGCAAGAAAACCGCTACTAGCAATCCGATGGAAATCCGAGAGAGATGCGTGTAGAGGATTGGGTAATGTGACCGGCACTCTGAAATGCGGATTTCATGTGGAGAACAACCGGGAAAAAAGAGGTAATGTGGATTCGACCCTGTTGTTTTGTACTGACTTATTCTTGTGTAATTTGCCTTGAGTTGCCATAAGAAAGGCGGACAATAAATAATGTAAATAAATAAATAACCAATAGGGAAAAGATTGCAGAAATTTGAAACCAAGAAGGTCTGATAGGGCTGCAGCTTTCTCTGAGTAAGCCGCTGGCTGCTGCCTCTCTCTGTACGTGACCCGGAGTGTAAAAGCGGTGGCCGAGTCGCCCAGGGAGGACAAACTGCAGCTCAGCCCAGATAAGACGGCTGTGATGCTGGCTGGAAGGGCCGCTGGGCTTCCCAGTCCCACCCTGAATTTGACACAAGTTTCACGGAAAGGCTTGGGAGAGCCCTCCTGGATCTGGGTCTCCTGCCGGAGAAACGGGAGTCCAGGGCAGCACAAGGCGCCTTTCTGCCAGCGACACCGAGCGAGGCAGCTGGAGCCCTGCCTGCAGGCGCCTGGTCCGGCCGGGCAATCCGTGCGGCAGAAAGGTCGGGGCTTGGCTACTGCAATGTGCTCTCGGTGGGGCTGCCACTTCGGGAAGAAGGTGGGGCACAAATCAAGAGATAAAGGCAGGCTCTAAGTCACGTCGATACCAAACCCATCCCAGCCCCGGGGCCTGGGCTCTCCCTCCGGGGGCTGGCACCCTGAGCTGCTCTACTCGAAAGCAAGCCCCACCTTACCCAGGAGAGTGGGCTGCCCCCAGCCCGGCCGCCCCTTCCCGGCCCGCCCGGATCCCGCAGCCTCGCCGGCCGGGCTCCCCGCCGCCGGCCCCCCTCCCTCCCGCCGCACGCCTTTCGCCTGCCCGGGCGCCTTCCTTACCCGCGAGGAAGCCCAGCAGCCTCCCCAGGAGGAGGAGGAGGAGGAGCCCGGGGGCGAGCATCGCCGGCCGGCGGGGCGCCACTTCTGGGCGAGGGCGGCGCCGCGCGGAGGCGAGGGGAGCGCCTGCAGCCCCCGGAAGGCCGCCAGCAGGAGGAGGGCAGCGCTGCCTAATGGGAGGGGCGCGCGGGAGCCGGTCCCGCCCGCGAAGCACCGCCCAGCTGGCCGCCGGCCGAGCCCAGCAGGCGCAGCCCGCCGTCGAGCGGCGTCCTGGGCAGGCAGCGCAGAGCCCCGCGCCGCGTCGGGACGGGGGATCCCTGCGGGTCTTAAGCCGTGGCAAAGTGGCATGTCTGTAGCCTGGTACACGGAGAGAGATGCTGCCGCGTTAATTGGAAGCCTAGGACGGGCTCATTGGAGTGCCTTTGGACTGGACTGGGCTGGACTGCTCCGCGCTGTGTAATCCGCCTGGAGGCTCCCGGCTGTCGATAACATTTTCCAAAATGCATCCATGGAAGGTCTGGCTCATACGTGGCCCTCCCCTCCCTGTGACGGGCTGTCGCACCCCTGCTAGATCCTTTATATGAGAAAGTTTTTCAGGGGATTGAGTTGGCGTGCCTGTCTGAGGGCTGGTCTCCATCTATGTCAGTTGACAGTCTGGCGGGCTGGATCAAGTCCCACCTGTGGCCCAGTGGTCAGTCGCCAACAGTGGCCAGCCTGAGCTCGTCCAGGAGATTCAAAAGCAGTGCAGTGCAGGATGGCCCCATTCCCCTAGTCCTTGGGGCTCTTCACATCATCATACTCAGAGGTATACTGCCTCTGAACATGGAGGTTCTACTGAAAATGGTTACCAACACTTGGGTCTGTCTCCTATGCAGTAAAGGGGAAAAAACGAAACAAGCAGGCCAGGTTAACTTACTGGGTGGCAACCGCAGGCTCCAGTTGTGTTAACATTTTCAACCCAGTGAGGCTGGGTACCCTTTCCCATGGAAGACGGCCGTTCCCGTAAAGGATTTTTATCGGTGTCTTACTAAGGCTTTTCACTGTCACAAACTAAAGGCTTATCTTTACTCTTGGACAGCTTTCAGCAATTAGTCAAGACCTACCAAACGGAAACTTGTTCTCTGAACAAGTTTTGCTTATCAGTTCAAAGATTTATAGGGTTCTTCTTGCAAAGCTTTTCCCCATCAAGACATACAGAAACCTTCTAGAGTTTATTTCTTTTTATTGAAATACACACGAGTCTTTTAAAGAAGCAAGATATCAAATATATATGATTAGTAATATAAACCCTACAAAGTTGGAACACAGAAAACAATTAGAATTAGGTTTGCTAACATTTCCTAATTAACTCTAAGTTTAAAACAATCAAAGTTTCTATGAAATGCATTAAGATTCCCAGAGCATACTAAGGTCAGATTCTCACGAGACCTTCTTCCAAATCAGAACTCTGACACAGTATCTGAATTGACATGTTTTATAAGTTATCTTATGCAAATATCTAAGATCTTTTTCATGTGACAGCATAGATAAACTATGATTGGTTTAATGCTTAATTAAATAGTCATAATTTCTATTGTATAACCTTCTAATTAGCCAAAAAGTGAAGTTATATCCAACTTGCAAAACAAAACTATAAATCTGTGGGAAGTGACAGAAAGAGTTAAGTTGGCAGATCACCATTGGTCCATTCTATGGCTGGAGAATATAAATCTAGATAGTGTCCACGATTTTTAATTAGCTGTCAAAGATGAAAGCACACCTGTGTTAGTTCTAAAACACTCTGGAAAAAAAACCCCACAAGACAGTTTATGCAAAGTGCAGAACTTCACTTAGAATACACGTGTATTGCTTTGTATAATGTGCTTTTATCTATATTACTGCAACACTCCCATTGGCTCACTCAGAACTTGTGTTGTCGGGTGTGACAGCTGGTTGGCCTGTGCGCTCCCCGGGGGGTCTGGAAGGACTCCTGTCTTGCTGGGCTGGTGTTTTTGAAAATCAATTATTACAGTAAGAGCAGCAGTATAAAACATGCATTAAGAGAATAGTGATCTATATATAGGTGACCCTCCCTGCAGGCATGGGCACAGCAGACCTAACGGCCACGACATACCCTGATATCGCCACTATCACGGAGAAGTCCGTGGACGGGCTGTGCGAGCGTGCCATTCTGACCCCCAGGAACGACAAGGCTGCCATCATTCACGAAACACAACTCCCTCGAAGGGGCAGAGATGGAGTGCCGATCTGTGGACTCAGCGGTGCAAATGGATGATGCGGTCCACTACCCTGTGGAGTTCCTCAACACGCTCAACCCTCCTGGCTTCCCAGCCCACAAGCTTCTCCTCAAAGTGGGGGCTCCAGGGATGCTGCTCCGGAACCTCAGCCCACCCAAACTCTGCAATGGCACCAGACTGCGAGTGAAAGCCCACCACAGGAATGTCATTGAGGCCACGTTGTTCACCAGCAGTGCTCGGGGGGAGTCGGTGTTCATACCACGCATACCATCAGAGAACCCCTTCATATTCAAGAGACTGCAGTTCCCCCTCAAGACCTGCTTTGCTATGATGATAAACAAGTCCCAGGGGGAGACACTGAAGGTGGCAGGAATTGACTTGTGGGAGGGCTGCTTCTCACACGGGCAGTTCTACGTGGCCTGCTCCAGAGCTGTTGCCAAGGACCTCCCCCCTCCTGTTATGGGGCCTGCCATGAACTGTGTCAGTTTCCTGTGTTGCTGTTTAAAGATCTACTAAAGACTCTGTTTTAGGGCAGCATTGCCCGTGCCTATTTCCTGTTCTTCTTGCTGCACTGGACTGTGCCATCCATGTCTGTTTCCTGCCTCCTTGGGCACCTATCTCATCTGGGCCGAGAACCATGCTGCCAGCAGCACGGTGCCAGCCGGAGGGACCCTCCACGAGCCTGGCCAGGCACCCCCTGGTCAATTCCCGCGGACAGCCCCTCGCAGGCCAGTCACTGAGAGCGGGACCACAAGTGACGCCTGACACAGGTTGGACACTAGTCAGCTTCCCTCAAGTTTTGATGGGAAATGTAGGCATCCTGGTCTTGCAGCTTGACTCTGAGTCTGCCCTTGCCACTGGGCAGCCTGCTAGCAAGCCCAAGCCATGCCAAGGAAGAAGCCATGTTCCCAGGCAGCAAAAGAGCCAGCCTGGACAGTTTACTTTGAGGCTGCCATTTCATGAAAGCGAGCCAGTCACATCCACAGCGGCCAGCCTCGCCCCGCTCTGCGTATCTTGGAAGCTGCCCCGGAATGGAAGCTAAGTGCCGACTGTCCAAAACAGCTAATGGACGCATCTCAATGCAGCCACCGCATTCCAGAGCTGATGCCATCAAGACAGCGCCAGCCTCCTGGCCGATCCAATCAACCCGCCCGGCACTCCCCTCCCCTCCTTTGTCCCCTCTTCCCGAGGTGTCACAACCTTACAATCAGACACTAAAGTGGCCCATTTAGGGTAGTTGTAGAGCCATCAAGCCTTTGTTCCCCTTTTGAGAACCACAGGGAAAGGCACCAGCCCCAGGGTACGTTTTGGGGCATTTAAGCCGGCCTCCCCAGCCATGAGGGGTGCGTGCCATTCCTCTCCCAATCCCAGCCAGGTGCGTGCCATTCCTATCCTGAACCTCCGCCACCTCTCTCTACGGGTCTAGTGCAGGCATTAGATACCACCACGCTTTGCTGCTACATCTTTCTTCCACGCTGTGACCAGGTGACTATACCCAGTTCCGTCGATCTCAAGTGGGCTGTCCTGCTAATGCAACCGGGTCTCTTTCTCCAACTCTTTGTTTCCTAGTTCCTTGTATGTACCTTGCTTGTGTGTGTTATTTTAGGCATATGCAACACTGTTAGTAAAACACGTTTTATCTTTATTAGTCTCGCCTCTTTATTGCACAAGTGATCTGAAAGAAGGACTCTGGTATAGCTGGTTAAGATCCGTACTAATTAAAATCCAGACTGCTGTCAGACTGTGGCTAGATAATGTCCTCCCTACAGGTTCTCCTTTACAAGCAAACAAGAGTCCATTGTTTGAATAAGGAAACTTTACTGCAGAAATGGTTCATTATAGTCCACTGTCCTGAATAGGAGATTCAGGATGGTACAAGAGCATTGTTACCAATGAAGAGAAAAGCATGAGGTACCAAGTAACAGTCCCCAGCTGAACCAGCCTCCCCCCACAGTTCTCAAAACAACGTCTTTCAGGCTTGGGAAGCTGGACATTTCCAAGGCCAATCTTGGGTGGAACATTGATAGACATAACATCCCCTTTCGGTGAGAAGTCTGCTTGGGAACTTGTGCACCTGTGGAGAAAGCACTTAAACACTAGAAGCATTAGAAAATGGAGTCAGTACAGCTCATATACACACTGAACCTGACAACTGCAAGCTAATTCCCCCTTTAAAATAGCAGTTCTGGTAACAGAGTGAGCTCACCCAGCAGCCTGGTGATCCTCGCACCTGAGGGGAAAACCACCCATTAAGGCTACAAAGAGGTCCTTCAGTAGAAAAAAACCCGGTTGTACGTATTTTTCACTTTATTTATTGCACTACAATCTTTTCCTTTTAAAATCTCTTTAATAAATGTTACATTTCGAAATTTACTTCATCCATTTTTGGCATCAACACGCTTCGCTTTATTCAAACACCTTTGTGAAGCTTGGGCACTATGCTATTGTACTACGAAACCAACTCAAAAAACCCCCCCACAAACCAAAAAATGTTACATACACATAAGTATTATAACTGGATTTAAAGTAGTTAAATACCATAGCGAAGCACGGGCAACAGGATAGTACGAATATATATACACTGCCATTTCATCAAGAAGTATAAAAGACAGCAAATCTGTTTCATTGAATCGGTGCCATAACTCTGCAGACGCTGTGGGCTACCCAGAATCCAGCCACTCTGTCTGAGCCTGGGCAGAAAAGAGGTAGACCATCTCTCCAATCTTCCCTGGATTATTTGCAGGATAAATACGACCAATAGATTTCTAAGGGCATCATGCAACAGCCCGCCCAGCCGCTTCAGTTTCCCTGGCAGCACAAGGGCATAAACACTCCTGAAGTGGCACACCACAGTACCTTCCTTCTAATACTGGGCCAGAGTGAAAACTATCCTATGGGAATTAATACATTAGCTAAACAGTTTGACAGCACCCATGTCTTGTTCCTAAAGCGGTGGCAATTTGCAGCAGAAATTAAATGGTGTTGAAGTTCAAGGCCCCAAATCTTTTGCTTGATTTCAGATTTAGTTTTTTTTAAAATTAAATAACCCAAGGCTATCAAGCTGGGCCGGTGTTCCTCCAGGTAGTATGTATATGTAGATGATGATGATATTGTTGTAGGATTTGAGTTCAGGGCACTTAAGAGACCAACAAGATTTTTGGAGGTATTATCGTGTCACTGTAGAGGTTTATGGCTTATCTATGAAGGTTTTGGCTAGAGATGCACTTTTTTTTTTGCTTTGCCTGATTTTCTTTTCTTGAACTTCATCCCATCCTGGCTCCTCTCAGTATCTCCTGTGGCAGTGAGTTCCGCAAGCAGGGGAATGGTTGCAAGTTGTCGTCTGCTGCTATCATGTTCCTTGTATCACATTCCATAACTTCATTGCAAACATGCATGCGATTGTGTTGCACAAACATAGTACACAATGCATCGTGTGATGTTTCAGCTTTGAGGGAATGGCAGAATATACTTTTCAAAACACATTTAAAAATAAATGCATGCCACTTCTCAAAAGTTTAAAACTCCTCTGATTTTTGACGTGGAGGCCCTTTTCCGCTAGAGGGCAGGCCAGGCCCGCTGTACTGGTGACAACAGACCAGGCTCCATCCGAGGAAGGGGAGGGCAAGCTTTCCCTCCAGTGGCGCCGATGGCTCCCTCTTCAAATGGGCCACCCCAGTTGCTCCCCTACAGGGACCAGGCGATAAGCCCTTTCCAGCCATGTGTACTGGGAGCCTGCGGCGCTTGTGATCCTCCCATGTTGCCTGGAAGGGCAAGGGGCAGATTTTGCATTTCCATATAGCACCTGTACACACTACACAAACCCGTGATTTTTCCAGGTGTCTGTTTTGGTATACCAAAGCTGAAAATCCTGCATGTGTCTGGGCGGGTGTGTGTGTGTCCTACTTTTCACCTGGGAAAGCATGTCCCTATTCCACCCACTCTGCCTAGGAAGGTACCAGGAGGTGGGACTTGTTCCCCCTGCTTCTGAGCCTTTGTGAGACCAGCAAACACCCCCAACACCCCCCCCCCTCTTTCACTAATGCTTTGCAGGCCTGGAGACAAAGCAGGGGCCGCGATGCTACTGCCTTCACTGGGTGGCTCTGCCTGCAGAGGTCCGTTCCTTCATTTACTGCATTTCTCTTTTACCTGTCTCGCTGAGCCTCAAGGTGGATCACAGAATTAGAAAACCATGTAACAAAGGGGAGTATAACATATCCAACAAGTAAATGCAGTAACGCTGGCTGATAAAACTGGAGAACAATGAAATCAAACAATAATACATCCAATAAAAATGCCAACATTTCAAATAAATCTGCCTAAAATTCCACAGACATTAAAATTACAGCCCTTTAATAAAAAGTGGGCCTCCCGCACATTTCCATTTCACACCTTCTCTGGAATAAAATTCCACCAGGTACGGGCAGCTGCTGATCTTACCCCCTTTGGGAGGGGGGGGGCACTTTCGAAAGGTTTTGTCCAAAGACACAGCAAAACACAGCAGGGGGGGGCCGGCGGGTCCGAGGCCCTGAAAGGCTTTGCGAGTGATGACTGGGACCTTGAACTGAATCCGGAAACTAGCTGGTAACCAATGGAGCAACTGAGGAATAGGTATGATACACATGCTCTGCCCAGCTCCTGATGATGACTAGAGTTTCTTAGCGGTCTTCAGCTGACCCACATAAAATGCTCTACAACAGTCCAGCCTCAGGGCACGCGTGGCGCGGGTCCATGTGGGCAGAGCCACTGGGCGAGGAACAGAGCCATCTTCGGGGTTGGAGGGAGGTGGGAGGGTGCATTTCCGGCAGCTGCCTCAACTTGCTTCTCTAGCAATAATCCTGAGCCTCGTGCAACCCCGGGGCTCCCGAATGAGCCCGCGAAGGGCAGCTGAGCCCACCATGAACAGGGGCGGTAAAAAGGCCCTCCCAGTCCTCGGCTCCCTCCTGCAGCCGGCATTGCCTCGGTTTTGTCAGGAGTTACTTCTGCCGGGTTCACCTGCAGCCAGTTAAAGGGCAGCAACCAGGCAGTGGGCCAGGACGGCCACAGCAGCACCAGCCAGTCCAGGCCCAGAAACAGAGAGCCGGCTGCCGTTCACTTATTGGTGGTGGCACCCTCCTCCGAAGGCACGCACGATCTCCCCCAAGGGGCTTTACACAGAGACTGAACAGCATGGGAGATAAAGTGGAGCTGCGTGGAGCCCCCCGGGATGGTCCCGCACTGATGGCAACGGGTCTCCGATGGCTCTCCTCTGAGTCCGATTGTGAAGGAACAACTGCAGCCCTTCTGGAGAACATCTCTTGCAACCCGCAGCCGCCACCAGACGTCTCAGCGGGACGGCACGGCCGACCGTATCAAACGCTGCAGAGATATCCAATAGCAACCGCAGAGGTTCTCAGCCCCTGTCTCCATTCAGGCAGAGACCGCCAGCTAACGCCGCCCGCACCCCCTCTGCTCCGCTGAAACCGGCTGAAGGAGGCCCAGAGCAGATGCACCTCCTGGCAAGGCCGGAAGCTCTTCCACCTCCTCTCTCAGGTATCTTGCCCAGAAAGGGCAAATTAGAGACTGGGCGATCATCGGCCGCCTCAGGCTTCTCCAGCGATGCTTTTTAAAGAAGTGGAGAATAACCTCCTCCTTTAGCAGCTGAGGGGAAATACCCTGAGCCAGCGTTTGATTGGTGATGGACATCAGGGACGCTGAGCTCGCTGACCTGCTCCTTGAAAGGTTTCAGCAACCAGGCCGGGAGCCCCCAAGACCTTGTCCACATCCACTGCAGGAACCAGGCCCCAGTGATTCCTAAGTGGCCCGGACAGCGTACCGGACATTTCTACTGCCTGAGGCATATTGCACATCTATTACAAATAAATCTTATGTGAGAGATTTTGCCGGGAAAAACTGTGCAAAAGTGTCACATCACTCAGCCTGGGAGCCGACGGATATCAAATGATTCAGCCGGCTGAAAACAGCGGACCCCTCGGTAGCAGAGGAGTGGGATGTCTTTGCTGCCATCAGCGCCACCTCCTGGACCTCCCAGCGGGCTCTGCCGGCTTCACTCCGTGGTTATCTTTGGCCATTGCAGCTGTGGAGCCCTCCCTGCCCCAATTGCCCAGCTAGATGGTAAACCACAGCTCTGGGTGATGCTTTGAAGGCGAGAGTGCGTGCTGAGCGTGGGGAGGGGGAGGCAACCGTATCGACAGTTTGCAGGACTTTAAGCTCCAGGCTTCCTCTGTTGCCTCAGCAGAGCTGCTGGCTGAGGCCCTAAAACCCACACCAGGACATCCTGGAATCCAGCAGGACCGGTGAGCCTTTGTGGGTGGCCCGTTTCGATGGGCCCTGCAGGGAGTTGGTGCCACATCAGCCCGCTCACTACTCGTAGCCAGCGGCAAGGCCCCGCTCCCTCACACCAGTGAGCAGTGAAGGGTCTGTATGCCCACCCCCAGCGGCTCAGCTGAGATGAATACATTCTCTCTCACACACACACGCATACACACACATGCACACATGTGCATGCACGCACACCCATGAGAAGCCATCAGTCTTCCTGCAGGTTGACATTTTTGCTGCTTCAGTCGGATTTGGGCCTCCGTGGGCCCTGCATCGCTGAAAGCACAGTTCTGACACTGTCTAAACAAGACATCAGCAGAAAGAGGGCAGGCAGGACAGCTGCACGGAGACCGGGCACTGGGGCATCTATGGAGTGCCCTCCCTCCAAGGAGCTCAGGGTGGCAATTGCAGTTTTCTCTTCCTCATTTTATCCTCAAAACCGCCCTTTGAAGTAGGCTAGGCGACAGGCCCAAGGACGCTCAGTGAGCTTTATGTCCAATTGAGGGTTCGATCCAGGAGCTCTCAGCTCCTAGTCTGGTGCTCTAGATCCACGATACCGCTCTGGTTCTCTGTGCCATAATGTCCACGTTCTCTCCATCTGGAGTGCTGGAAATTTCTTATCTTCTGGTTGGAAGTCCAGAGTGGAGTGTGTTGGCAGAACAGTCTGTCTGGTCTGAAAATCGGGGTCCGAATTTGTTCCACTGAGCAAACACTGTTCAGAAATGATCTGGAACTGGGGGGTGAGCGGTGGAGTGGACAAGTTTGTGGATGACACAGAACTATTCAGGATGGTGAAAACCAAGGCGGACTTCAGGAGGATCTCCACAGATCAGGTGGGTGGGAAACAACGTGGCAAGTGAAGTTCAGCATTGGTAAATGTTAGGCGGTGCACTCTTAGCAGATTCTTATGGAGTCTGTACTTGCTAAGACTGAGAGAGAAGGAGGTCTTGGGGTTTGCATTGGACAGCTCAAGGAAGGTGCACCACAGGAGTGAAAACTGCAAACTCTTTTCTGGGGATTTATCTATGGAATATGGTGTGCACTTCTGGTCACCATACCTCAAAAAGGACATTTTGGAAAAATATGCAGAGGAGGGCAACCAAGATGATGAGGTGGTTGGAGCACCTCTCCTCTGAGGAAAAGCTGAAGTGGCTGGGACTTTTCTGTTGAGAAAAGAGACAACTAAGAGGGGACATTATAGAGATTTGGAAAATAGTAGAGAAGGTGGATAGAAAGTTCTCTCTCTCTCTCTCTCTCTTAAAATGCTAGAACTTGATGGGCAGTAGCTATGGGAAGGACGAAAGGAAATACTTCTTTCCAGAGCTTTTTTTCAGCAGGAACATGATGGAACGGAGTTCCAGCACCTCTTAAAAATGGTCACATGGCTGGTGGCCCCGCCCCCTGATCTCCAGACAGAGAGGAGTTGAGATTGCCCTCCGCACTGCTGAGTGGCGCGGAGGGCAATCTCAACTCCCCTCTGTCTGGAGATCAGGGGGCGGGGCCACCAGCCATGTGACCATTTTCACGGAGGGCGATTTAAACTTTAAAAAACTCCCCCCTTGTTCCAGCTGACCCAAAGTGACGTCCTTGTGCGGTCCTGAGTTCCACCACGGAGTCTGGCAGAGGATGCCGTGAGGGCCAGAGGCATAGCCAGCTTTGGAAGGGACAGAGAGAGATTCATGGTGGGCAGAGAAGCTACTAGTGGTGGTGGTTAAAGGGTCCCTCCACGTTCAGAGGCAGTGACCCTCGGGATGCCAATGCCAGGAGGCATCATCAGGGGAAGACCTCGGCCTCTAGGCCTGTCAGGGTCCTCCACAGCAACTGGCCGGCCATTGCGTAAAACCGGATGCTGCCTGCGCCCGTGGTTTGGTCCAGCAGGGCTCTGCGGATGCTCTCACTGCGCAGTGTGGCACACGCGGAGACTCAGTAGCTGGATTAAAATAGATAGAAATAGTTTATTAAGCAGAAAGCATAAGCCAGTAAATAAAACAACCCCAAATCAATAAGCCCTGCAAGGCAAGCCAAGATAGCACATAATGAGAAAAATGCGTAACACACAGGCAGTGGAATAACACACAAACTTCTAACTCATTTCGGGCAAAGGAACTAGAAATCACAGACAAATGAAGTCAGGGAGTAAGTAAGAAACAGCTACACAGATATTAATACGGGCAGGGGAAAGGGATCCTGTCTGTGTATTAGTCCCAGCTGCCCACGCCTCCAGCCCACCCAGTTGAAAGGCAGGCCCCGTGAGCTGCCCTTGCCCCAAAGGAGACGGCATCAGCTGCCTGGCTGCTCTTCCGCTGGGGCTCCTGGAAGGAATCCTTCCCGCAACGGAGCCTCCCAGAATACCTCCCCAAGGGAAAAAACCGAGGAGAAACGCAACCACACTTTAAACGGTATCGGCAGGGAATGAGGGGGGCACTTGGATGGGGACAGAATAAAATTTGAGGACTTAAGAGAGGAAATTTGGACTCTGAGGTGGTCAGCTCTGGCCTCTTTGAGGCATTTTCGTTGATCGGAAGCCAACCAGGCCTGCCTGTCCAGTTATCAAAATGACTCGAGAGGAGGCATCTCGGCCACGCATTTCCATGTGCCAAAAAGATCACTCTCTGAATGGTGGAAGAAAAATGGATTCTCTCTGTTGCGTGTTTCTTTCCCCCGGCTGACTCAGGGTGGGGTCCCAAGCACAGTTCCCATTTGGTAAAGGGAATGGGTTACTTAGGGGCAGAGGAGCTTTGTCTATCGGCATCCCTGAGGGGGTTGGTTGAGGGCTTTGGCAAGAGAGGCTTCCTTGTACCCAGGAAACAGAAGGCTGGGCAAAAACCTTTCCCCTGAAGAGCTACTTTTCTACACGGAGGCTGGAGGAAAATTCACATGTGTGCTCTTTCCCTGTACACCAGTGCAGTGGGACAATCCCAGCATGGAAATCCCGTGCGGCTTTGCTGAGCATGCAGTTCCCTCAAAGGCTGCAAGGATGCAGAGCGGGCGCCTGCAAAGCCACTCGGGTAGCGAACCCTCAATGCCAGATGCCCTTTTGCCTCAACGCACTAGATTGGCCTAATTCCTGCTCATCCTGCCTTTTACCTTTATTTTTTTAAGCACAAAATTCTCACAGGAAGACACCTGCCTGCAGAGGAAATGCACAGCCTCCCCCCCCCCCCCCAATTAATTTTTCTTTAACATCCAGGATGAGTCGCCCTCTCCAGGTAATTACAGACTTTCTCCTCTCTCCTGCGTGCATAATTGCGGCAGGATAAAAATACTTTGCCAGGCAGAGGTGGGGGTGGGGTGGGGACCTGCTGTGAGATGAGGCTCACGTGGCATTGTTTGGCAAGCAGCGTCCCCTCCCCACATACCAGTGCTGTGGTGCAGATGCGCAGGCGTTTATGGCCTGCATCGCTCCAGCATAAAATGGAATATTGCAGGTTTTCTTTAGTGAGTGAGGGACAGAGGCACACACAGAGAGGGAGATATTGTGGGAAAGGTAGGGCAGTCATCGCCTGCAACAGCTTTGTGCTCCACAGAGGAGAGAATTTGGTAGGAGAGCCGAGACTCTCACAATAGTCTTCCTCCTTTATTCTTAACTCTCCAATTATTCAGCCCCCCCCCCCCGACAATGGAGTCATCTGTGGCTCTCTAACTTGGTCACCACAACTCTGTGTTAAGAGACTGCAATAAACAAAACATTTTATATCTTGCAAGGAATTGGGATTCGTTGGCAAGTTTGATTGTATATCCCTGGGCCAGAAGGAGGATTACAGTTGGGGAAGGGGGGTGGGTCTTGCCCTCCGGAAGGACATTCCTAGAGCACCAGTTTGGTGTAGTGGCTAATAGCGGCAGGACTCTAATCTGGAGAGCCGGGTTTGATTCCCCGCTCCTCCGCCTGAAGCCAGCTGGGTGACCTTGGGTCTGGCACAGCTCTCTCAGAGCTCTCTCAGCCCCACCCACCTCACAGGGTGGTTGTCATGAGGATAATAATAATAATACACTTTCTGAGTGGGTGTTAAGTTGTCCTGAATGTCGGTATATACATTAAATGTTGAATTGAATGTTATCTCTCATGCAAAAATTGGTTCTCTGGCTTCAAAATGGCGGGTCTTTGGGCGAGCTCTACTGGCAGCAGGGAACCATGACAACTGCTGCAGCTCTGTGTTCAGGGGCAGCGTATTTCTCAGGGCCGGATCCTGAGGCCGGGCCTGTTCTCCAGCCGAACCACTGAAGCAACTGCTAACGGAGGCACAACAAGGAGGCCAGTGGTGCCTGCTGGGACTCCACCTGGCCTCCTTTCCTGGGCTCACACCTGGTCCGTGCTGGCCTACGCCCAGGGAGGGGTGGGTGTTGCCGCTCGGCTACGTCTCAAGGAGTGCAGCTTTGGCTTATTTTCTGTTGGTTGGTTAGAAGTACAGACCTCGGGAGCTTCCTCTGCCTGCCACCCGTCCCCGTCTCCTCTGGCTGATAAACGTTTTCCGCCTCTGCTGTATGAACCTCGGAGCAGGAACCTGAGTGAGAGCTAAGCTACAAGTGACGCCTGACACAGGTTGGACACTTGTCAGCTTCCCTCAAGTTTTGATGGGAAATACAGGCGTCCTGGTCTTGCAGCTTTAATGGAGAGCCAAACTGCAAAACCAGGACGCCTCCATTTGCCATCAAAACTTGAGGGAAGCTGACAAGTGTCCCACCTGTGTCAGGCGTCACTTGTAGCTTGGCTCTGAGTATCCCAACTCTGACTTACAAGCAAGAGAGAGCAAACAGGAGGGGAACCTTTACAGAGGCAGGGGCTTGGCTCCAGCGCCCAAACCGCCGCCACACAGCAGCCCCCCACAAGAGCATCCGAAGAACTGTCCCCTCATGCCACGTGGATCCTCCTTCAGGCCTCCTTCAGGGCCTGGGCCTGCCCCCCTCCCCCAGGGGGTGGTGAGGCTGTTCTGTGGAAGCTGCAGGCCGGAGGGGCTTGAATCGTGGCCCTCTGCGGACTTAGAAAGCACAGATGTGAATCGTTTGCAAGGCCTTTTGCTGACAAATAGGGCAGCCATTTACCTGGGGGGGGCGAAACTCCCACTCCCATTGGCAGCCGCAAGCAGGTACAACTGCCCACGGTGTCATGACGTCGTTTCTGGCCACATAACAGGTTACAGAGCTGAAAATAATGCCACAATGTCGTGGGAAGCTGTTCCGGCTAGTCTTCCTCCTTGCCCCCCCCCCCCCAGTATCCCAGCTAATGACCGGCAACCGGATTGACAACACTGGCCACATCCTCTGCGGCTGGCAGGGCTCCCAGGCACCCACCAGTGGCAGGCAGGCAATCTCCCAGGAATCCCTGCCCCTTCCACTACAGACCAGCTTGGCTCCTCATCCCGCCAAGTTTCCGTAACGCGGCCTCTTAGGTCACTGTTCCCTTCCAGAATGAAGACCTCAAGTTCCTCTTGTTTGTTTCCCAAGCTCTGTGCGTTTGTGTAGAGATATCGGAACCCACGGTTTACGTGCACGGAGCGCTTCGTTTTTGTCCTTGCCTGCCAATTAATGGGCCTCTGCACATGTGCCCCTCCCCGCTCATCATTATGGCTCTGATCACCGCTAATTGCTGTCATAGGCGTTTGGGCTTTTTCGTCTACCTCCCTGATGGGATTTAGTTTAAAGCCTTGCTTATCTGGTTTGCAAGGCTCCTGCCAAACACATTTCCCCCTACCCTCCTGAGGTGCAAACCGTCTCCGGACAGAAGCGCTTCATCTCAACAGCGTAGTCCATGGTCCAATTTATATACCACCCTTCAGGACAACTAACAACCACTCAGAGCAGTTTACAAAGTGGTAAACCACTCTGAGCCCCCTGTGAGGTGAATGAGGCTGAGAGAGCTCTGAAAGAGCTCTGACTGACCCAAGGTCACCCAGCTGGCTTTAGGCAGAGGAGTGGGGAATCAAACCCGTTTCTCTAATCTGGAGACGCAGGTTTGATTCCCTGCTCCTCCACTTGAAGCCAGCTGGGTGATCTTGGGTGATTCACAGCTTCTAGGAGCTCTCTCAGCCCTACCTACCTCACAGGGTGTTTGTTGTTGTGAGGATAATAATAACATACTTTGTAAACTGCTCTGAGTGGGTGTTGAGTCGTCCTGAAGGGCAGCATATAGATCAAATGTTGTTGTTGTTGTTGTTGTTGTTGTTATTCAAATTTCACACAACACAATAAAGATCACATGTTATCATTGATTGGTCTTGCTAAGCTGATACAAGTTTCTGCCAGAGACCTAAGTATCAGCCAGGTATTGGTGTAAAATGTACGCTGTTCCAAGTAACACCGTCTTTTGCAGTTCTGTAAGTGTTATAACAGAAAGCTGCAGTTTTTCCGTATAAGTTACGAAGTTTTTTGAAATAGTTCCCAGTGCCCCGATGACAATGGGGACTACTGTCGTATTCTTCATCCATAGTCGGGTGGTTTCTATTGCCAGATCTGTCTATTTAATCATTTTTTCTTGTTCTTTTTCTTTGACTCTGGCATCTCCCAGAATTGCAATGTCAATTATCCAGACTTTTCGATTTTTTTCCACAACTGTTATGTCTGGTGTATTGTGTTCAAGGTGCCGATCAGTTTGTATTCTAAAATCCCACAAGATCTTGACTTGATCATTTTCTAGCACTTTTTCCACCTGATGTTCCCATGAATTCTTTGATACTGGCAGACTATACTTTTTACTCAGTGGCCAATGAATCAGCTTTGTGACCCTGTCATGTCTAGCTTTGTAGTCCGTCTGTGCAATTTTGCTGCATTCACAAATAAGGTGGGACACAGTTTCATCTTTTTCCTGGCAAAGTTGACATTTTGGATTTTCACTGATTTTCTGAATTTTGGCTTTCATAACATTCGTTTGCAATGCTTGTTCTTGTGCTGCGAAGATCAGACCTTCAGTTTCTTTCTTGATTGTACCCATCTTCAACCATGCCCAAGTTAGGCTGTTGTCACTTTTTCCTTCAATATTTTTTAGATGTTGCCCCTGTAAGGGTTTGTCCTTCCAGCCATTTAATCTCTTCTCAAACAGTTTCTTCTTGTATTCAGCCTTTGTTTCGGCTGTTTTTAATATGTCCTCTGTTTTCACAGCCTGAAGTAATTTTTCTGTACTTCTACTGATGTAATCATTCAGGCCTCTCTTTTCTTCTTCCACTACCTGATGTACTTGATGTTGTCGTTGTTGTTATTCTCCAGATTAGAGTCTTCCTCCTCTTAACCACTACACCAAACTGGGGTAGCCAGTTGTATATTTCCAGGAGCCTTCTCTCTCTTCCTGGGCTGCTGCCATCCAGAGGAAGAAGTCAACGGGGCAAGAAGCCTCTGCAGGCCCCCCCTCCATGAATCTAATCCCCCTTTAAGGCCATCTACGATCACGGCCATCACTCTGTCCACGTGCCGTGAATCCAACACTTTAATTTTCCCGCTGTGTAAAGTGTTTCCTTTCGTCTGTCCTGAATCTCCTGCCCATCATCTTCATTGGAAGTCCCTGAGTTCTCCTATTTTGCGAGAGGGAGAAAAAGTTCTTTGTCCAGTCTACCTACCCCCTGCTACATTTTATACATCTCTATCCTGTCCCGTGGCGCAGAGTGGTAAGCCGCAGTATCGCAGCCCAAGCTCTGCTCACAGCCTGAGTTCGATCCTGGCAGAAGCCAGGTGGGTTCAGGTAGCCGGCTCAAGGTTGACTCAGCCTTCCATCCTTCTGAGGTCGGTAAAATGAGCACCCAGTTTCCTGGGGGTAAAGTGTAGATGACTGGGGAAGGCAATGGCAAACCACCCCTTAAAAAAAAAAGTCTGCCAAGAAAACGTTGTGATGCGACGTCCCCCCATGGGTCAGTAATGACTCGGTGCTTGCACAGAGGACTGCCTTTACCTTTTACCTATCCTGTCCCCCAGTCCTCAGTCGTCTCTTTTCTCAACTGAGAAGTCCCAGACTCTTCAGCCTTTCCTCGTAGCAAAAGAGCTCCAACTTCCTCATCACCTTGGTTGCCCTCCTCTGAACTTTTCCCAGCTCTGCAATGTCCTTGTCGAGATGCAGCAACCAGAACAGTGCGCGATATTCCAAATGAGGCTGCACCATAGATCTGTGCAAGAGCGTTATAATATTGGCCATTTTATTTTCAGTCCCTTTCTTTAAAATCCCCGGCACAGTTTGCCCTTTTCACTGCTGCAGCTCAATGGGTTGGCACTTCTTCAAGCTATCCACTGCAACCCCCAGGCCTCTTTCCCTCTCACTCTCAGCAAGTTCAGGCCCCATTAGCATCTACTCGAAGTTGGGGGGGGGGGTTGTTCCCGTGTGCATCACCTTGCACTCGCCGACATTCGTTTGCCACTTTGCTGCCTGCTCAACCAATTTGTGGAGATCCTCCTGGAGCCCTTCACAGTCAGCCTTGGTTTTCACCGTCCTGAATAGTTCTGCGTCATCTGCAAACTTGGCCACTGCGCTACACCAGTGCCATTAAACAGCCCCAGCCCCAGTACCGATCGTTGCCCCACTGCTCACCTCTCTCCATCGTGAAAACTGTCCGTTGATTCTTACTCTCTGCTTCCCGTCCTTTAACTCCTTAAGAGGACCTGGCCTCGTATCCCATGAATGCGAAGCTCGCTGAGGAGTCTTTTGTGAGGTCAAAAGCCTTTTCGAAGTCCACGCAGCTACCAGCGTGTCCTCATCCACATGTGAGTTAACCTGCTGAAAGAACTCCCAGAGGTTGGTGGGGCAGGGCTGCCCTTTGGCAGAAGGCAGGCTGATTTCCCTTCACAGGATTTGTTTATATGCCTAATAATTCTCTCTTTAATAGTAGTTTCTACTCGTTTACCTGAAGCAGAGGTTAGGCTAACTGCCCTGTTATTTCCTGGATTCCCTCCGGACCCCTTTGTATAAATGGGGATGACATTTACTCCTCTCCAGTCTTCTGGTACAGCAGCTGATTTTAGCGACAAGTTACAGAGACGGGTTAGTAGAGCAACAGTCTCACATCTGAGCACCCTGTCAGGCCTTGGGTGCATCAGGACCTGCAGGCGTGGTGCTTTTTAATTTCCCCAAAGGTCTCAGACTTCGTCTCAGTTTGACGCAGTTCTTCAGACTTCCTTTCTGGAAATCACGGCTGTGGCGTGGGCACATCCCCCACACTTTCCACAGTGAACCCAAAGAAGTCGTTGAGTTTCTCTGCCATCTCCCCGTCTTCTTTTATCCCTTGGTCATGCAAAGACCCAACTGCTTCTCTGGCTGGTTTGCTATGGATATATTTAAAGAAATGTTTATTGTCTGAATTGATGTTTTTAGCAATCTGCTTCTCGGATTTTCTTTTTGCATGCCAAATTACTAACTTACACTTCTTTTGACAAGCCCTGTGCTCACTTCTGTTCACTTCATCAGGGCACACCTTCCACTTTGGAACAGAAGCCTTTGCGCATTTCATGGCTTCCTTGACTTGAGTCATTAGCCATGCAGCCATCCATTTGGATTTGGCAGTGCCTTTCCTAACCTGGAGAATGCATTCTCTCTGGTGGTTTTAAATAGCTTCCAAGTATCCCATAAGGATTGGAAGATGGGTGGATGGGAAGCTAAATATGAGCCCTCAGTGTGATGCAGCAGCAAAAAGGGTGAATGCAATCTTGGGGCGTATCAACAAAGGCATAACATCCAGATCACAGGATGTCATTGGCCCACTATGTGTTGGTCAGGCCCCACCTGGACTATTGTGTGCAGTTCTGGAGGCCTCACTTCAAAAAGGATGTGGACAAAATCGAGAGGGTGCAGAGGAGAGCAACGAGGATGATCAGGGGTCTGGAGACTGAGCCCTACGAGGAAAGGCTGAGGGACCTGGGTATGTTCAGATTGTAGAAAAGGAGGTGGAGGGCAGGCATGATTGCTCTCTTGAAGTATTTAAAAGGCTGTCACTTAGAGAAGGGACGAGAGCTGTTCCTGTTGGCAACAGAGGATAGGACTCGAGACAATAGGGTTAAACTACAGGAGGGAAGGTCTCGGCTGGACATGAGGAAAAACTTCTTCACATTAAGAGTGATCCAGGAGTGGAATCGGCTGCCTGGGGGTGTGGTGGGTTCCCCCTCTTTGGCCGTCTTCAGGGAGCAGCTGGAGGAATCTCTGTTGGGGGTGCTTTAGGCTGTTCCTGCACTGGGCAGGGGGTTGGACTAGATGCTCTTTAAGGACCCTTCCACCTTTAGGATTCTGTTTCTATGATTTGACTCTCTTGTGTTTCCTTTTCAGCTTCCTTTGAACTATTCCCCTCATTTTCATCAAGTTCCTTCTTTTGAAATCAAACCTTACTGCTTTGAATTTTAGGGGTAACTTTCCATTGACAAGAACGCTGAACTTAATAGCATGGCGGTCAATGCTCTCAACGGGTGGAACATCGTCCATATTTCTCACCAGGTGTTAAGTTGGCTCAGAACCAAGCCCAAGATCCATTACCCTTCTGGCTGGCTCTGTGACCAGCCGTTCAAGTGCAGCCACTAATGATGACCGCATCCCATTGATTTCCCTCGTTCTATCATGTTTCTGAGACGGCCACGGCACCTAAATTGTCCTGAAGCACCACACTCCATCCCTCCATCCCGCTCAGAGGCTTCCAGCCACGGCATGCAGATACCTCCAGCAGGGGGTTGGCCTAGATGGTCTGTATGGCCCCTTCCAACTCCATGATTCTATGATTCTCTTAGCCTTTCCCTCCCCAGCAGCGCTCCCCTCCCTCAGCCCCTCGGCCCCCGCACACGGCCCTCTTTTGCCGTCCCGCTCACACTCCCAAGTTCTGTTGGGTTCCTCCCTATAGACCATGGACTGTAGTCCTGTGTTCCTACTGAGCAGTTTCTGCATCACTTAATGTGTCATGTTAAATTGCGCATGCTTTGTTCCAACGTTGTCTTTAGCTCTGTATTGACTTCTGCCCATATTCAAATTTCTGCCATCCATACCGCATCGCAGTGCTTTTTAAATGTTTGAGCGTATTGACCTACACTGTGTAATCTCCCTTGAGTCTCAGTGAGGAAAATGGACTATATAATGTAAATAAATGAATAGACAGACGGATAGATATTACCCCGAGCTTTTACCCTACCATCCTTTTGGTCTGGCTTGTCTCAGGCCCTGTTGGCTCTTCCCCTGGAAAACGTTGTCCTCCTGCAGTTAAGGAAGCCTCACTCCAGGTTTTCCAAAACTTGTTGTGATCTGATTTTTTGTTGCATTTTATCCTCAAAGTGTGTGACACCTTTGAAAAAGCCTATTGGCCTTCAGAAGCCAAAGCGGGTTGAAGAGGGCATAGGAAAGGGACCTAAGAAAGGACAGAGCTGGCGAAGCAGACGCAGCGGGCAGAAGCTGCTCCTGCCCCCCCCGTGCCAACCTGCTTTTCCAACAGCGAGGCTGGGCCCTTGAGCACCTCCAAGCTTTGAACCTACTCAGAAAAAGCCAACTCCGCTCTGCCAGTCCCCGTCGAAGCCCAGCTGCCCCAACCAGCACCAGCTCCGTCTTGTCCGGAATCAGCTTCAGCAGGCTCCACCTTGGCCCACCTGACCGTGGGCTCCAAGCAGCGGCATGTTGATGGCCCCCAACCTGGAGGCTCTGGGCCGTCTCCCACAGCTATCTCAGCTGAAGCGGACGGGTGAGGGGGTGGGACCTGCCTCGCCCCACAGGTCCAATCCCGCCCCGTGGATTCTGCTCCTCCAGTGGAACTTGTGTGTGTCCAATTAGAGAGAGAAGGCCGAAGCTGCCAAGGGGCTGCTCCCTTCACACCAGTTCCGTATTCCAGTTACGGAAGCTTATTCCACATTATAGGAATGGAGAAAGCGGGGGCGTGAACCCATGCCCAGAGGCTCCAGGTCTGCTCCTCATCCCTCCTGGTTCTCATAGCTCTCCGGGTCAACCCACCAGGGAGTCTCATTTGACTGGGGAGGGAGACGGACCCAATGCCTGTATAGGGGTTTGAATGCTCAGCTCTGGTTGGTGGCTCAGAAAGGCAAAGAGTTCCAGCCCTGGCACTGCGTACAGCCGTCTGGGAAACCCTGCTGGAACGGAGGCTTCAAGAGCAACAGGGCTGGTGATGCCCTGGGGGGGGGGAGGGAGGGAGTGGTCAGCCCTCTGTGGCTCCTTGATGCTGCCAGATGTGCGCTTGGATCCCCGTGGGGTGAGCCCCCTGCTGTGCCTTTTGAAGGTTGGCTATTGCCAGTGGATGGATCCCACCCCCTGCGCAGCCCCGGGCAGGGGCTGAGTTCCAAGTGACCCCTCCCCAGTTTGGCAGACCCTGCAGTGGGGCCTGTCCGGCTGGACTCGATCACCCTTTGGCTCTGGATCCTGCAACAGTGAAAGAGTCCAGGGGTTTTGCACCCACACCTGCTGGCCTCAGTTCTGGAGACCTGCCTGTTGCTCTCAGGCAAGTTGTAGCCAGCCCGGCAGCCAACAGCCAAGACCAGTACGGACAAACTGGCAAAACTGTTAACTGCCAGGCAACTATTACTGCCCCCCCCCCCCCGACTGGTAAGGCATCTTGGCATATGGTGGGGAACAGCGAAATATGAAAAAAGAAACCCCTGGCCAGGGCTTCTCTTACCCGGGGGAGGGGGGCTGCCCACCAGTCCTCTGCACGGCTAAAGGGAAACTTCCCCAAGGAAGTCACAAGCCCATCTGTGCGGAGGGCGGGGTATAAATCCAATCAAATAAAAATAAATAAAATGATGATGAAAGGAAGGGGGGGCCCCGTTGCAGGTCACGCACCCCACCTTCCTGCTGGGTTGTGCAAAGTTGGGGGGAGCCGTTCGTGTCCGAGGCAAAGGCAGGCATCCGTCGAGCAGGGCCTTGCTGCGAGGCTGATGGGAAATACCATTTCGTTCTTCTGCTCCTAGCAGTGTGTATATTTCTCAGCTGGATTTATTAGGAAAGAAATCAAATTACACTTTATTGCCAACCCCTGTGCAAAAGCGGAGTGATTAAACGGCAGAGCTGATCTGCAGCGGGTAATGGAGGCAGCAGGGGCCGGGGCCTGCTTGGCGGCAGCCTCCGATTAGCAGCCAGCACTTGCTTGTGTTTCTCTTCAACCTTGGCCAAGCAGCTGCCCCTGCCCGACTTGGGTGGCAGGACTTTGCCAGCTGGCTGCCAGTGCTTTGCCCAGCGACCTGCTAAGGCATGGCGGCTCACTCCAGGCCCAAGGCTGCTCCCTGCCCTGGCTTCAGAAGCTGAGCTGAAGGAGCCCACTCAAGGCCATGAGGCAGAGGCAGGTGGCTGAGGGGTGTGGAGGGCACCCGTGGCTCAGGCCAGGCCTCCTACCCCCTTGTGGGTGCCTCCCAGGCCTCTTCAGCAAGGGGCCCTGCATACCCACCCTGCTGAAGTTAGCGGGAAGGGGGAGGCCAGGAGGCGGAGTCATGGTAAAGGGAGGACACACCCTGCCTTGGGATTGGTCCTTTCCTGGCGGAGGGGCGTGTCTGTGCAAGCATGGTCCAGCCTGGTTCCCTGGCTCCACTGAAGAGGGCAGCCCAGCTGGAGGGGGCGGCGGCGGCTGTGGCACTCCCTCCTCCTTTGCACCTTCTTCAGCCGGAGCAGAGAAAGCCTAGCGAGTGCGAGAGCTTCTCCCAGCACCGCGGAGGGGCAGTCAGCCCTCCTGGGTGGCTCCCCTGGGAGCAGCGCTGGAAGGGGAGCCAGGAGGGGGCAGGCCAGCAGCGACCCCTCCGGGGAGACTCCTCAGAGGGCCAGGCTGGGCTGCCCAGCTGGATTGCAGAGTCCTGCCTGCAGGGGGTGCGAGCGGCAGGAGCTGGCTGTTGATGGGGCGCTATTGGTGGGGCTCCCCAGCACCGCTTGGGACTGTAGGGGGGAGGCTGGGTGCCAGATCCCAAGCTTCAAAGACAGGGTAGCCCAGGCTGCCGCAGTGCCGCGGACTGGACTCTGTCCTCCTCCTCTGCCAGCCCTCAGGCCGGGTGTCTCCTTTGCTTCTCCGAGGTCTCGCAGCCTCTCTCCTGACGGGCCCCCCAGGCGCCAATATCAACGCAGGGCAAAAACACGTTGCAAAGGAAGCGACGCTGGGGGGGCGGAGGGAGTCCAGAGGCACCCCCCCCCCATCCAGCCTTTCTAAAAGCCGCATCCTCGGCGAGGCCTGCAGGGGGAAATCGGGGAGGCGAGCGGGGGAAGGAGAGCGGGAGCAGGCGGGCGGAGCCCGAGCAGCCAGGAGGAGATTTTCCCCCTTTCATCCGAGAATAAATCAGAATACATCTCGCGTTCTCAGAATATGTTCACCACCCAGAGTGGAAGGCGGGCCTCGGACGAGGGGCTCGGAGGCGCCTGAGCAGGAGGGGAGGCGACGCCGCCAGCCGGGCCCCCCTCTGCCTCCTGCTTGCTGGGCGGGCAGCCACAGGGCCTGCTCTGGCCAAGCCCCTCCAGTGAGCGTGTGGGGCAACCCAAGGGGGGCACCTCAGGGGCCAGCGGCGCAGCAGGTGACCGGCCTTCCCTTCCCGGCCCGCTGCCAGATCCCAGCAAGGCCCTGCTGTGTCGCTGCTGCTACTGGGCTGCGGCTTGGACTCCGCCGGCAGCTGCAGAGGCTGGGGAAGGGGGGGGGGCATGGATGTGCCTCCCTGGGGCGGCACCAGACCGTGCATTGGCCTCGCTTCGCGCTGCTGCCTTGCTCTCTGCCCCACCGTTTCCCCATCTGGTTCTCAGCCAGGGCTCAGCTCCTCCACCCACGGGGCTGCCAGGCCAGGGGGGCTTCCCCCAGTTCAGCTGCCCCTTGCCCCCCACAAGCTTTCTCCCTGGCCGTTCGTTCCCTTTCCTCGTCCTTCCCTCCCAGGCCAGAGGTGCCAGCCCCAGCCCCTGGCAGCTACCCCGCCTGCTTTGCCCTCCTGGCTGGCCGCCTGCCTTTGCCTCAGTGCCGCTGACCGCCCACCCCATCTCTCCGCCCGCCCCCCCCCCCGCCCCCGTCTAGCAGGCTCCCTCCTGCCAACAAAAGCCATTAAGACCAACACCCCCCCCCCCCCGCTCCTTGTTTTCCTGAATTTGCTCCCGAGAGCAGGGAACAAATTACTTGGGCTCATGCATAAATAAGCCAGGCATGCACAGACACAGAGAAATGCGCAACGTTTGTGGAGGAACAAAACCATTAAGCGCGCCGCTTTGCCTGCACACACACGCCTCGCGCCTCGCAAGGCACAAAGCGCCGCCCGGGGAGTGCGCGCGTGCGCGCCTCCCGCCGCTGCTAAACGCTTCGGCGAAATAGGTCAGTGGAGCGCGGCCGGGCGCTGGCAGCCGACGGGGCGGCCGGGGAGGCGGAGGCGGGCGGCTGCCGGCACTGCGGAGCGGGGCAGGCTCTTCCGGGAGCCTTTGCTCTGGCGCAGCACTTTAGCGGTGCAGAATTTACCCCAGCAGAGATGAGACACGGAGGAAAAGAAACTCTGAGCAGATACAGAGTGCCATTACTGGGTAACTAAAAGAGCAGGAGTCCAGGAACACCTGTAAGACTTAACAAATTCAGTGGTAGGGGAGGAGCTGTCCTGACTGAGCCACAGCTCACTTCTCCAGATACAGCTAGAGCCGGAGTCCGTCTGTCCTTATAGCCTGGTGAGTGGTGATTATGACAATAGCAGGCAAATGACAAAAGCCAGTGAATGACAATAGCAGGCGTGATTGGATAGGGTGGGGTATGTAGAGGGGGGGCGGGTGTGGAGAAATCAGCATTGCTGATGAGACAGGAAGCCTAGGTCTCGATTCAGTCCAGGGCGATGCATTGTCTTGAGCTTCCTTATCAGTTGCGATTCGGCAGTCTCTCTAATCTCCCTTTGAAATTCCTCTGCGGGGGAACTGCTACTTTTAGGGCAGCAACTGAATGCCCTCGAAGGTTAAAACGTTCCCCCCGCTGGTTTTTGAATGTTTTGGTTTCTGATGTCCAACTTGCAGACTTTAATTCTTCGTCGAAGGGACTGGCCGGTTTGTCCGGTGTAGGGGGGGGGGGGTGGAAGGACACCCAGTAACTAAAAGTCCTGGCAGCCTGAATGGCCCAGCTCCGTCCCAGCTCTTTGCAACTCCAATGCCAGGCAAAGTCAGCCACAGTCAGTTCTTGGGTGGGAGACCACCGAGACAGACGGGGGAACACTATGCAGCGGGCCGCAATGGCAAGCCACCTCCGTTCGCCTCTTGCCTGGAACGCCCAGGGTAGGGCAGGGCAGGATATGCCAAACTGGCCGGGGAGGAGGAGACCTTTGGAAACCCAAGACCCAGGTGGCTCTCTGGCCAGGCCCCCCTTTCCTCCAAACTTGCCTCTCAGGATAATTTGGGGGCAGGGGGCAATTAATCGTATGGCTCTTATTTGCATACGTTTGTGCGGCACAGAGAAGAGGCATTCTGCTGCCTTCTCATGCGGGAGGGAAAGCTTCTTCTGGTGGGTGGGTGGCCTGGGAGTTTGGTGTAGTGGTTACGAGCCAGTTTGGTGTAGTAGTTAAGAGCATGGGACCAGATTAGAGTCTTCAGCTCTTCAGATTAGCCAGGTTTGATTCCCCACTCCTCCACTTGAAGCCAGCCAGGTGACCGTGGGTCAGTCACAGCTCTCTCAGAGCTCTCTCAGCCCCACCCACCTCACAGAGTGATTGTTGTTGTGGGGATAATAATAACACGCTTTGCAAACTGCTCGAGTGGGCGTTGTCTTGAAGGGCGGTATATAAACTGAATGTTGTTATTAGGCTGTTTCCAGCTATTGCAGAAGTGAAAGCTTAGTTGTGCCTTCGAGAACAGAAAAGGCGTCCCTCATTCAAGGCCCTGGGTGGTTCTTTCTTTTTACTTTGGTCACCCAATTATTTGAGGACACTTCCCAGTTGATCAACGTATGATTTCAACTGATTAACTAATGAATTAAAAGTCGCAGCCCACCAAATATACCCCCCCTTCTTCGGGCAGGCCTTGCAGGGACCAGGTGGCTCACTGGGCCACCTGCGGCCTCTCCCAGCCTATCATTCTGTAGGCCGGCATGGGGCACGGACACGTGGCCGTTCCCCAGCAAACCAGAGAGGAACTTGGGCAGGCAGAAATGGGAGCCGCGTTTCAGGGTGGCACCCAAGGGTGAGACAGCATTCGGGCGGGGGGCTGCAGACGAGCTGGGGCAGCCCTGATCGCAACCACTCCCTGGCGGATGCTGCATGCTGGGGGCGCATCGCCCGAGAGAGGGGGGCAGCTGCGGGGGCCTGCAGAATCTCGCGCACATTCGGCAATCCGTTTCTGGGCAGAACCGCCATGTCCCCACAGTCTCATTTATAGAAAAATAAATACATGGGCATTTTTTTTTACATTTAGGCTTTATATATATAAAAATTAAATATATATAATATATTGTGTTTAAGACTAAAAATATAGTACATAATATTTTTAAAAGAATGAGAAAAAATAAAAAAGGAAGGTACGGAGCGAGGGAAAATTCACAGATTTATGTCTCAAGGTTATTACTGTCGTTTGTTTTTAAAAACACCCAAATACGCCAGCCCAGAGCTGGGCAGAAGGAGGCTGCCTTTGCCTTCCTCGAGGGGGGGGGCAGCCTGCTGCAGAGGGCAGCCCCAGAGGCAGGGCAAAGGCCTCAACGTATTTATTGCTCAACCACCAGTAGATGCTCTTGGGCAGCAAAAGACATACATGCAAGTCCTTGGTAAGGGGGACTGTCCCCCCCCAGCCAGGATTCTCCTCCCCACCGGGCAGCTCCATGACCAGGGGATAAGCAGATGCCTCTGGGCAGCTGGCAGCTCAAACCCCCTTGGCTGGCCCAGGAGAACCCTCCTTTTCCCCAGGTCAGAGTAGACCCACCACCCTTCATTGCAAAGGGTAAGTGGCGGGCATCACCCCAGCGACAGCCACAGCCCAGGGCTAAGCTGAGTGCAGACCAGCCCTTCTTGGGTAGTTAGAAACAACAGTCTTCAGAAGGGCCTCACTCTCTCCTCTCATGAGCAACCAAAGCAGTCCTTGGAACTCCCTGCCACTCAGAGAAATGGGGAGCAGAGGACACTTTGCAGTGGGGAGCTTGCAAAAACAATTTGAAGAAGAAAAATGTGTGTGGGGGGGGAATGCCCCTTGTCTCCCAACTTCTCCTGATCTGCAAACAATCCTGCCCTCTTCCTTAGGCGCTGAGCTTCCCCAAAGAGGCACATGCTCAATTAGCCAGGGCAACGGTTGAGGTGAAGGAGCTGGCACAGTGCCCTCTGGCCCCCGAGATGTTGCACCAGACGGTTGCCAGCCGCATGAGAGAATCCCTGGGAGCCTCCGCTGCCTTGGAGAGTTCCTTTCCCTTCCCCCGTCACACCACCCAAGCCCCCTCAGAGGGCCCAGGGGCACGTCCAGCTTTTGAGGCCCGGAGCCATACTAAACATGAAATGATGGCAGCAGCTCATGCTGGGCATAGAAAGAAGGGGCAAACCTGATCAAATGCCAAAAAATTAACACATTTCAATCTGAGGCCTGGGCCCAATCCCCCCCCTTGCCCCGATGCTGCCTTGTGCCTCCTTGCCACATGTTTGCAGCAACCAAGAAGGCGGCATCGTGGCCGATGCAGTGGCAAGAATGCAACCCTTGCGCTTGCTGGAAAACACCGCTGGATGGTACAGAGAGCGAGCCCCCCTTCTCCAGCTGGCACCCCAGGGGGCAGTTTGGCCCCCCGTGCCAGAAACGTGGCAGGCAAAGGGAGCGGACGGAGCCAGCGTTGGGTGTTCCTTGGAGGCCGCGTGTGCAGAGCCTACGAGGAGTCCTGTGCCAAGAGGGTGCCCTGCTGGGGGCCGGGTGGCGGGGAGGTGCCCTCGTGCCCTTGCCGGGGCAGCAGCAATTTTGCTGGATCCTCTTATTGGTCCAGTCAAGCAAAGAGCTTTAAGGCACAAGAAGTGGACAAAGAGGGAAGCCGCCAATTGGTCCTTTGTGGGTGGCAGGGAGGCGCAGAGGGGAAGAATGAAGTATCATATGTACACATCTCTCAAAAAGAAAACAAACCTTTATCCCAACCATCTGCATTCAAAATGCAACCGATTGGTGGTCAAGGGGTTGCGGGGGGGGGGGGGGAAGAGCCTTTGGACGGCAAGGAAGCAGAGGGGTAGGTTGGAGTCTCTCCCTCTCCCCCCCCCCGTTGCGCCCCCTGGAATGCCTGATGGGGAGGGGGGCAGCCTCCTCAGGGATGGGGTGCACGTGAAAGGGGCAGTGGGCTGCCTTTGGGCTCCCAGGAGTGTGGCTGGGGAGTGGGGTGGGGGGAGCCTGCAGTTCCAGCACAAAAACATTCACGGTGGCACAGCCTGAAAGGAGCGCACCCTCCCCGCCACGGAATGGACTCGCTCCCCAAATGAGCATGGGGGCAAGTGAGAAGAAACCACATGGGCCTGGGGTGGGGAAGGGGGGCCGCCACGGCAGAAAGGCCCCTCCAGGGAAGGGGTGGCACCCCCCACGCCAGAGGTCAGATCGATGACACGGGAGCAGGGGCAAGAAGGAAGAGCCCGCTTCGGGGGCCATCCTGTACAGCATTCAGCGTTCGGAGATGCCTGGCTTACACTTGATCCGGGGAGGGGGGGAATCCCACTTTCTCGTCCTCAGGGATGAGGCCACACCATCTCGGAAGCCAGCGGGGCCAGGGCAGGACCTGAGCAACCCCCCCCCCCCACCGCTCCTTTCCCCTGAACCTTCCCCTGCCGCCCCCCCTCCCACTCTCCCAGCAGTTGGCCAAAGTCCAAAGCGCCGCCCGGCCCCTCGTCTTCCAAACTGCAGCACCTGGGAACAGATGAAATGATGTCTAACGACGCCATGGAACAGACTCTCTTCCTCTTCACACTCTATCCTGGTCCTCTGAATTGGGGGGGGGGAGTTGGGGGGGTGTCCTGCAGCCCTGGACAAGATCCCTCCGTACCTGATTTGTCCAGGACCTGAATTTGGCAGTACCTTGGCTGGAAGGGCCTCACCCGTGACCTGCTTCCAGACTGGGGGGGGGGGGCAGACCGCCTCCCTGCATCCTGACGGAGATGGGGGGAGGGGACAATTGGGCTCTGTAGGGGAATGGGGCAGATCCGGAACAGGGCCCCCGTTTGTGGCCAGGATCTGCCCCACTCCGCCAGCCCTGCGCATGGCCTGGGAGCGTGCTTTCCACCGGCCACCAGGAGGCACTTCTGTGTGTGGGGAGCAGCGTCGGCTGCACAGGCAGTGCCTCCCAAGGGACTCTGCTCTGGGGCCTGAAAAGAAGGCCCCGTGCACAGGGCACACGGCGGCGGCGGCGGCTGCTCAGAAGTCCCTCCACTGTGGCGCAGAGTCCACTGCAAGGCCCCTCCCTCAGGACACCCCCCCCCCCCCGCTAGCTGGACCTACTTCAGCCTTCTGCTTCCTCTGGATCACCCCAGGACAGGAGTTTTGTGGGAAGAGAATGAGACGGAGAAGGCAGAGCCGCGGCTGGGAGTGGAGGGACACCCAGGCTTTGGGCTGCCCCCCTTCTCTCTTCACAGTTTTGCCCCAACAGCTCCTGCCCCCTTAACTGCTCTCTTCCATGCCCACCAAATGGCGGAGGGAGCGGTGCATGCCCAGGTGTCAAGAGGAGCACCCGGGGGGGTGGGGCTTGGGAGAAGCCACGAGCACCCGGTCCTTGGCCATGAGGGCATCCCGTGGGGCACAGCACCTGCCATCCCTCTGGCCTGCAGATGGGCAAGGGGGGCTGGGAAAAGCCCCTGAATATCAGGGGACAGTCATGAGGTACCTGCACCCCCTTCCACGCCCAGCTCTTGAGTCAGACGTGAGTCTGCATTCGCTGCTGGAAACGCTGCCCGTAGTCTGAGGACGTGTACGAAAAGCGCGTGGCTGTGGTGTATTTGCCCAGGGGGTCGTAGGTGTCGTAGGTGGCTCTGTCCAGGGCGGGTGGAGGGGGCTGGGTGTAGCCCAAGCGGTACGTGGCGTAGCCAGCGTTGGGGGGGAAGGCTGTATGCCCTCCGTAAGTCTCGTACGACAACTGGCTGGCTGTCTCGGCTGTAGGGGGGCCTTGGGCGGGGCCCGGGACGGGGTCGCTGCTGTACTCGGAGGCCGGAGCCCGGCTGTAGGTGCTGAGCTGGGCGTAGCCGCTGGAGTGGGAGAGGCGGGAGGACGGGCGGGCGTCATAGCGGGCAGGGCCGGGGTTGCGGTAGTCGGCATAGAGCACGGTGCGGGAAGACGGGCGGTCCTCGTGGGCACGGACATTGTAGTAGCCGTTGGTCGGATCCTGAAAGACAGTTGATCAGGAAGCCAATCAGAACGTGCGGAGGCAATGCACATGTGACAGAGCTGGTGCTGCATACAAAATGCCTCATCCTCGTGGCTGGAGAACCGGCCCTGCGAGCCAAGCAAAGCGCTTGTGCCGGGGGCTGCTTAGCCCAGCTCAGGCAAACTCGGCAGCAATGCCCCTCCGCCCCCTACACCGGACAAACTGGCCAGTCCCTTCAACAAAGAATGAATGGGCACAAGTCTGACATCAGAAAGCAAAACATTCAAAAACCAGCGGGGGAACATTTTAACCTTCCAGGACATTCAGTTGCTGACCTGAAAGTAGCAGTTCTCCTGCAGAGGAATTTCAAAGGGAGATTAGAAAGAGAGACGGCTGAACTGCAACTGATAATGAAGCTCAAGACAATGCATCCCCCTGGACTGAATCGAGACCTAGGCTTCCTGTCTCATCAGCAATGCCGATTTCTCCACACCCACCACCCCTTTGCTTGCCCCACCCTATCCAATCACGCCTGCCTTTGTCATTCGCCGGCTGTTATCATTTGGCATCTGAAATCACTCCAATAAGGACAGATGGACTCACATTCCAGCTGTATCTGAAGAAGGGAGCTGTGGCTCACAAAAGCTCATCCCCTACCACAAATTTTGTTGGTCTTACAGGCGCTGCTGGACTCCTGCTCTTTTCTACTGCTACAGACAGACTAACGCGGCTCCCCATCTCGCTCTGTCTCCTTAGGAACGGACTCCCCGTTGGGGTGCAGGGGGCACTGCCATCCTGAATTCAGCCTGGGAACTGCGCCTGCTCAGAGGAGCCCAAGTTGGCAGTGCTGAGCTGCTGTGGCATCCTGCCTGGCAAAGCCTGACCCGCAGGGTCTTCTATGGGAGCAGCCCAAGGCCACTACCTGGTTGGGTTTGGGCGCAATAGGAATGGTGCTTGGCTGACTGCTTAGCGCCCCTGCCCACCCACCCCGCCTGACTTGGCGCTCTCTCCAGCCCTATCTTTTTGGCAGGCAATTCTCCCCGGTTCAAACAAGGAGGTTCTGGATGCAGAGGGTACCAGACTGGGTGCAGACGCCGACACAGCGGCTTTTACGCACACCAGGGCAGAAGGGCCAGCCGAGGGACCCTGAACTGGGGCAGGCACACCTTGGACTCTGAAGTAACAGTGATCCGTACTTATTGAGATCCTCCTTCTCTCCCCACCCTGACCTGGCTAGCCCTGGCTAGCCTGATTTTGTCAGAGAAGCTAAGCAGGGTTGGCTGTGGTTAGTAATTGGAGGGGAGACCTCCAGCAAAGAGCAGGGTTGCAGTGGCATAAGAACATAAGAACATAAGCAAAGCCATGTTGGATCAGGCCAGTGGCCCATCCAGTCCAACATTCTGTCACACACAGTGGCTAGAAATCCAGTGCCATCTAAAGGACTGTCAGTGAGGCCAGGACACCAGAAGCCCTCCCACTGCCTTCCTTCCAGCACCAAGACAACAGAGCACCACCTCCCCACAAAGAGAATACCATCTATCTCCTGGCAGGCAATGGCAAACCACTGCTGTTGGTCTCTTGCTTTGAAAATCCCACCAGGGGTCGCCATAAGTCAGCTATGACTTGGTGGCACTCCCCCCCCCCCATTTGGTGGGGAGAGCCAGTTTGGTGTAGTGGTTAAGAACGCGGGACTCTAATCTGGAGAACTGGGTTTGATTCCCAACTCCTCCACTTGAAGCCAGCTGGGTGACCTTGGGGCAGTCACAGCTTCTCGGAGCTCTCTCAGCCCCAGCCACCTCTCAGAGTGTTTTGTTGTGGGGATAATCCTACAATATAATTCCCTAAGCATCTTTCTGATGACGCACATTGATCCTGGTGCACCTGTGCGGGCGCACCAGGATAAAAAGGGTGGAACACCGCCCATTTTAGCCCAGTTGGAGGAGGAGGAGGGCGGTGGCGGCAGCGGCAGCAGCGGCGGCAGGCAGCAGTGGTGGCAGCGTTGCACCTGCAAGGCCCAGTGGGGCAGGGGCAATGCGCCTGCCACCCTCTGACACCCCCCACCGGAGCCAAGCTGCGCCACTTTCGCAGAGCCGGGGCAACGGGGCTGGGGCGAAGCGCCCGCTGCCCTCTGGGCCCTGCCAGAGCTGGGTGCCTCTGTGGAGCCGGGGGGGAGGGGGGCGGCAAAGCGGGGCTGAGAGGGCTACAGGCGTTTCAGCCCTCCCCAGACCCCCCCTTGCCCCTCCACCTGCCAATCCTCCCAAGCCCCGCCCGAGCTGGGGACAGAGAGGCAATATCCTCATAACAACCACCCTGTGAGGTAGGCCAGGCTGAGCCATTGTGCCGGGGCCCTTGTCGCCCCGTGAGCTTCCACAGTAGAGCAGGGACTCATACCTGGTTTGTCCCAGGCCCGACTCCCTGTCCCCTGGGCTCTCCTCCGCCTGCGTGCAAAAGGAGATTGCCACCAGCGAGCGGCACCAGCTCCGTGCGCTGCTCCGCCTACCTTCAGCTCGTACTCCTCCCGGGCGTCCAGGGTGTCGCAGCGCAGGTCCTGCTTCAGGTCCACGTCCTCCTTGAATGACTGGCGGCAAGAGAAGAGCGGCCAAGGCAGGGTCAGGCTCCTCGGCATCTCAAGGGCTGCTCCTTCTCCTCTTCTGGCCCTCCCGTGAGTCGCGCAGGAAGGAGGACCCTAACCACAGAGGGGACCCGACGAGGAGCTGCTCGGGGAGGGGCATTTGCCCGGCATGCCGCAGGCCCCAGACTCAGTCCCAGCCTCCCCCGTTAACAAGGAAAGAAAGCAGGGGAGGGGGGAAGACCTTCTCTGCCCGAGGCTTGCAGCGCAGCTGCTGCCAGGCCGAGTTCTGACCCTGCTGGACCAAAGGCCTGGTTCAGGAGAAGGCAGCCTCGTGCCTCACCTGGAGCCCACAACCCTCTTCCAAGAATATCCCACTTCGGATTCCTTCCCCCCCCCCTACACTCACTCCCCACAACCAGCTCTCAAAGCCAGCATCTGAGCCGTTGTACAGCCGGAGGTGAGCGTCATCCTGACCCCGCCCCGTTCAAGCCGGCCGTGTGTCCAGGAGGCCCCGCAGAGGTCCCATCAGCCACTGAGCTGGTCCCAGGCATCCTGACCCAAGGCAAAAGGGTGCAGAGCCACACACAGCACCCCTTGGGCACCGACAGCCCAGATGAGTGCCGGAGCTGCTCCAGGCCAGGTGCCAAAATCGTCCTGGAAGGTAATGGCCACACCCCACCCTCTCCCTTCCCCCCACTTGCTTTCAGGGCACGTCCAGGCGGGAAAGGGGGGGGGACACGTCTGCATCTCACCGAGTAGATGGCTTTCATGACTCGAGTGGCCGTGGAGACGCTGGCCGTGTCCTCCTCGCGGTCCGTGTGCAGAGTGAGGGGCTCCCGGTTCACCGTCTCCACCTTGATGTCCAGCTTACGTAAGGTCACATCTTTACGGCCTGCAGGGCAGAGGGCGCACAGAGGGCTAGATGTCCACACGGACACGGGATTTCACAGGGCTCTGGGACCTCTGGGAGGAGTGGCCGCTCTTCCACAGGCGTCCTTGCCGTTCTTGCAAGAGCCCACCACTGAGCGCCCCCCCCGGGGCTGGCTGAGGGGAGCCCCCTTCCTCCTCCCCCCTTGCACGCCACTCACTCCCTTTGCGACGTCGGTAGAGGAAGCAGGCCAGCGCGACGAAGCAGAAGATGACCAGGATCCCGGCTCCAATGGTAGCTCCAGCGATGATGCCAACGGGCACAACCTCTGCAGTGGCGGGGGGAGGGGGTAAGAAAGCAGAGCCCGTCTCTCAGGGCTGTGGGTCTCCCTGATCTTGGTCCTACCGGGAGGCACCAGGCCAGGCTTGTGGCCCAGTAGGAAAGCGTCTGACGGCATGCCGGAGAGCCAAAGCGGCGGCCTCTCCAGTTGAAAAGTATCTTGGAGAGGAAGCAGGGGTGGGAAGGGCCTTTCCCTGCCCAAGGCCCGGGAGCGCCACTGGCAGCCAGAGCGGACAGTGCAGGGCCAGGTGGACAGGGCCGGACTTTCTTCTCCTATCACTGCTCCCCACCCCACCCCACTCCAGTCCTTATTTTTTACAACTGCTTCGTGTTGGGGGGTCCTGTGCGACCCCGTATTCCACTTGTGACTTTGGAGGGCCACAGTCAGCATTTTTTTGAAGCTGCGATGGACTGTCGCTACACACACACACACACACACACATGCACACAGTCCCTCTGGGTTTTCTGGTGTGTGTTTGTGTGTGTGTGTGTGTGTTAAACCTCCTTTTTCAGTTTTGGGATTTTTCTGCAACTTGGGGTTTCCCTCTGGTTTACAGACATGTCTCCCCTCTTTGTACCTAGTCCTGTTGTGCAAGTTTTTTTTAATCTCACTCTGGGGACAACTTTGGAATATATGATACGAAGAATTACGACTTCCAAGTGATTTACATTGTTCCAAAAGCCCTTATTCATGGTTTAAAGTCAAGGGAGGCAATCCTGAGCTTGGACCTTGGAAGAGAAGAGGGCAGCCGCTGCCTTCCTGCCCTGCCGGTGAACATCCCCGGGGCCCCCCTCTGGCTGTTCCCTCCCGGAGGCAGGGGACTCTTCTCCGCGCCCCTCACCTTTCTCCTCTAGCTGGATGATGACTGTCCGCGGGCCGAAACTGTTCCAGGCTGTGCAGTTGTAGCGTGTCTGGAAATCCACCTCCATCACGTTGTTGATGCTCAAGGTGGAGAGCACCCCCTGGCCAGTGTTGCTGCGTTCCACCGTGTAGCGCTCCAGCGTCCCCGTTTCCAAGACATTCTCCTTCCAGCCCCAGGCCTTAAAAAGGCGGGGGGGGGGGGAGGGAGGGAGGAACGAAAGAGAGCAGGAAGGAAGATGAGAGGGCAGCCCTTAGGAGGACGGGGCTAAGGAAACGTCTCCCCTCGCTGTGCCTTTGGGACACGGACCACCCCCCCCCCGCCCCACTTCTCCTGACATTGCCAGCGCCAGCCCCCGCCCGCTCCACCCGCGTCAGAGTCGCTCACTATGCGGTCAGGGAGTGGGGTGCTGCCGATGAAACATTCCACTTTCCCGCGGTCTCCACGCACAGCGTATTGGACGGTCTCACTGGAGATGATGGGGGGACCTGGAGAAGAGGAGGAGGAAACGGTATTGGTGGGAACCAGGAACAGAAGAAGCCCCCCCCCCCGATTCTGTGCCATTCACCCCCACTGAGCAAAGACAGGCTCTTGCCCTCTCGCTCAACCATCCCGCCACCCGCACAAGCCGAGTGATCCTCTGCCCTGCTCTGGGGGGCTGGGACATTTAGGGAGCCGAGAAGAGGAAGCTTCGCTGCCATTCGCTGTGTTTATTCCAGTAGTGGTATCCGGCCTTCCTTTCGGGCTCAGGGGGGCTTGTTACGAGGTGGTCTTCCCACTGCTGTGAAAGGGAGAACCTGGTGCCGGCGCTGCCCCTGAGTTGCTATATACGGGTGGGCAGAGATGCTTGTGTGTCTGCGATCCAGAGGAGTTAGCCGTGTTAGTCTGTAGTAGCGCTGAGTGTATCAGGTGTGCGCACAATCACTGTTTTTTTTTTTATACAAAGAATACCCACACCAAACGGCCCAGAAAATCAGCAACTTTTATGATCCATGAATTCAGGCAGCCCAGTTCTTGCACATTTCAGTGCAGGTTCCACAAAAAATGTTTGCTCTGATTCTCTGTTGCACTGTAGGGTATGAGCCAGCCAACAGGAGCTGGGCAGGTGCAGGCAGGTCTGCGGCTCAGAAACGGAAGGGCCAATCCAGATGTGTTCTGGGGGTTCCACGTCCAGAGCCCCGAGCCGTTTCCCAAGCTCCCGTTTTAGGCACAAGCCCCCGTCTCGCCATCCTGATCGGAAGCGCTTGAAAATGGTTCCCAAACCCACGGGGAGCTCTGGACATGGAAGCCCCGTCACGTGTCGGCTTTGGCCCTTGGCTGGGCTCGATGGAGTCACAGCCTTGATACCGAGACGATGTTTGGGGCATTCCGCTCATCTGGACACGGGCCCCGGATGGTGCGGCAGTGCGCAGTGGCGCAGGGGATGAGGGACGCCCGCTTGCTCGTCTGTGCCTGAAGCGAGATTCTGGCACGGAGCGGAGCCTCTTGGCTGCTTGAAGACAAGACTCTCCTCCGGAATCAGGATCTGACGCAGCCTCAGTTTCCCCCTGGGGGAAAACAGCCTCCCCCGCCCCTGCTCCTACCTGCCTTGCCAAGGCTGGGTGGGGGGACGACAACAACCCCCCCCCCCCCCGCAGCTGGGAGCGCATTCGAAAGAGTTCTGCTAATGAGGAGACCGTGAAGCGGAGCTTTGCCACAGCTTCTGCTTCCAAGTCCTCGGGCTGGCTCCCTGCAGGGAACTGGGCCGCTCTTATTCCTCCCTTTAGTACTTCAAACTTCCCCCCCTCTGGTACGCGTTCCTTTTGTATCAGCCCGAAGGCTTTACGTTGCAGGTTAATTTGGTGCTGGGAGCTTGGGAAGTGCAGGAGCGTCCACTGATGCCGAGCATGACCAAGAGGGGGGGGCGGGGGGGCTGATCATCGGTGCTCCCCCACCTGGCTACTTGCCAGCAGATGGGCCGGCAGCCCCCCCTTTCCCTGCAGACACCCCCGATTGTAGGTCTGAGGGGCTGCGGGGGGCTGCAAAGGCAGGGGCTGCTGCCCACCCTCGGCTCGGAAGCCACGCCCTGCGCCCCCAAACAGCGAGAGAAGCCGCTTTCCAGCAGGGAAGCACCACTCACCGTTGACAAAGAGGGAGACTTCGCGCTCGCCCACCCCAATCCGCGGCACGATGGCCTTGCAGACGTACTGCCCCGCCTCTGCTTGCGTGACGGACTTGAGGTACAGCTGGTTGCTGTTGCTCAGCACCTGGGCACAAAAGGCGGGGGGAGGAAGTCAGCCTCTGGGGCTGATGCCGTGCTCTGAACCGCCCCCCCCAGCCGCCCCCCCTTCTCCCTTACAGCCCCGCTTCAAAAGCCAGGGGCTTCCCCCCACCCTCTACCATCTCCCCCTGAGCCAAACGCGGCGCACCTCGGCTCAGGCACCGCTCCCGGATCGCTCCCACCTCCCATCCTGTGGCCGTTTCCCCAAGCAGCAGGTGTCCCGCTGCCCTCAGCTCTTGCTGGGCTTCATCACCCGCCCGCCCGCCCGCCCGCCCGCCTGCCCACACCAGCGTGCATAGTGAGCCCCTTGGGGGGCAGGGCCTCCCTTTCTGCTTTGGATGACGGGCTTTGGCAGCGCACCACCTGCGCTGGAGGTGCCAAGCGGGGCGGAGCATTACCATGTTGGATTCCTTCTTGGTCCAGGTGAGGGTGAGGGGTGGGTTCCCAGCCCACACGCAGGTCAGCGTCACGTCTGAGCCAATGTCGGTGGTCATGGGCTTCGGATCCACCACAATGCGGGGCGCAACTGGGAGAAGAGGAGCGTGTGAGAGGCCAGGGGAGTGATACAGGCGACGGCCACCCTCCTCGCCCCTGAGCCTGCCTGGCCCCGTCTCTGGAAGTTCAAGTCCAAGGTTGCGGGAAGGGACAGGGCTGGACCTGGCCAGAACTGAAGGGCCGCGTCATCTGGCTCGCCAAAGGGAGCAGAAGAGACGGGCCGGGGCTGCCGGGGCCAGCTCAGCTGTGGCTACTGCCAGCCTCCTCAGGGGGGTGCACCAGCGAAGCCCCTCTCCGCTGCCACTCACAGTGTACGTCCACCAGGGTGCTGACGTTCGTGCTCCCCACGTCGTTGTGAACTTCGCACGAGACGGGCTCCGTGAAAAAGGTGTAATCCACCTGAGTCTCATACTTGCTCTCTTTGGCATCCTCGAGGATCACGCCACCTTTGGCCCACCTGAGAGGAAGAAGGGCGGGCAGAAAGGGCATCAAGCCCAGAACGGGCAGCCGTGCCGGGGCGTGCCCAAAGGAGGTCCCAAAGAGGCCCCCCTTCTTGCCTCCCGCCTCCCCCCGCCTCACCTGTAGCCTTTGATCTCGGGGTTGGCTGTGGCCAGGCAGGTGAAGGTCACCCTCTCGCCTTCCTGCACCGTCTGGGGCTGAATGGACAGCGTCACTGTCGGAGGGTCTGGCCCAGGGAAGGAACACGAGAGAGACGTGAGCCCCCTCCCCACGCCCTCATCTTTAAGAGCAGCCGGGGACCGACCCCCCGCCCTCCACGGGACAGATCCGTTCAAGGCTGCAGAGGGCCGAGCGCAACTGAGCCCCGGCTCAGCTGCCAAATGGGTGCCACTTCCCCTCAGCACACCCCAGAGGAGCTCCACCGGGAGAGCCAGTCTGGGGAAGTGTCAGGCTAGGATCTGGGAGACCCGGTTCAGATTCCCACTCTGCCAAGGAAACTCACCGGGTTCCCTCGGGCCAGTCACTCTCTCTTAGCCTAACCTACCTCACAGGGTTGTGGTTTTGAGGATAAAATGGAGGAGGGGAGAGTGACGTGGTGAACCATTTAGGGTTCCCACCGAGGACAAAAGCAGGACATAAATATATTTAAAAACTTAAATCCTCCCCCTGTGGTAGTTGGGCAGAGCCTCCAAGACGCCGCTGGCACCCTAGCCGGGCCACTTCTTCGGGGAGGCCCCGTCTTGAACAAGAGTCCCAAACCCAATGGCAAAGAGTAGACGGACTGGCTGGCTCTCCACCTACGGTGAACGTTGAGCTTGATGGTCGTCTCCTTGCCGGCCAGGATGGCTTCATTGGCGCACCGGCAAACGTACACCCTGCCGATGTCCTGGTCGGTGGGGCTGATGAGCAGCTGGCTCATGGTGGTCTCCCTCTTCCCATCTGATAAAACCTCCTGGGAGGGGAGAGGGAAAGAAGGCCCACCAGTGGGGAGTCAGGGTGGCCAGCCGCCCGGTGGTGGCTGGAGATCTCCCAGAACTACAACTGATCTCCAGGTGACAGAGATCCGTTCCCGTGGAGAAAAGGGCTGCTTCGGAAGGCGAGCTCTATGGCACGGTGCCCCGCTGAGGCCCCTCACCCCCCCCCAACTCTGCCCTCTTCAGGTTCCACCCTCAAAATCTACAGGAGGTTCCCAGCCTGGAGCTGGCAACCCTAGGGTGCGGGTGTGCATGCGTATCAAATTCAGGGCCACCCCAGGCCCTTGGGAGATGTCGGGATGGCTAGAGATAGGGGCAGGCCCTGACTTGTCTCAAAGACCTGGGGAAAACCGCCTCCTGGAAATAGTCAAGGCTCAGCCAAGGGAACCAAGAATGCCAATGGCCCAGAAACTCCTCACTGGTTCTCCTCGGTGCTCATTTTGCACAGCTCAGGAACAAATTGACAGAGACCCCTTGCTGGCAATATTCTTCCCCGGGGGTGGGGAGAAATGAGGGCAGGGGTCCTTCTGGGGTGCCAGGCAAGTTCAGGCGACTGGAGAGCTGGAGCTGTTCAGATAATTATTTCCAAATTAGCCTGGAAGCAAACTGGCTCAGCCCCGCTTCTGCCATGCCCGTTAAATGCCCAACGAGGTCCTCAGAATTAATGTTATCGCACCATAAACTGCTCAGGGATTAATGAGCAAGGAACGGCTCGCTCGGAAGCGAACACCGGATGGGCTGACGCAGCTGTCAGCGGGAAGGTTATGGGGGGGGGTCGAATTAATAATGTAAAAAGGAGCAGAGAGCCTCCAAGAGCTGGAGAGAGAAGGCAAAAAAGAAACCGGGGAGGGGGAATGGCTCATATTTGAGGCCAAGGCTGAGCTGCGTTTCCTATCAGATGGAGAACCAGAGAACGGGAGGGCAGACCCCCCCCCCACTCGGAGCAACAAAATGGGGCTAGCAAGGGCAGGACGAACCCATCGCCCTGGGGGCAGCTGTGGCCTCCCCGCCTCAGAGCAGAGCTGTCTGTCTGAGAGCGTCCCTGAAGAGATTCCACATCCATTTGACGTGGTCTGAATGAACCTTCAGGCCAAGGCTGGGCATTTCTAGGGTGTGATGCAAAACGTGGTATTGTCGGGCAGAAACGGAGGGTCTGGGAATAAGCAGGAGCCAACTCCAGCAGGGAGGCCGTCCCCCCCAGGGCCTAGGCATTTCGCTGCCCTCTGTACCGTGGATGTGGCAGCTTCCAGCTGTGGCACCTGATCGCGGAGCCAGACGATCGTAGCAGCCGGCTTGGCATTCCGTGCCCAGCAGGTGAGGTTGTAGGGCGTTCCGGCCCGCAACAAAATCTCGGGGGCGCCATCAATCACGGGGTCTTCAGGGGGAACTGGAAAAGAAGAGGGCAACAACGGGATCAGTGCCTGCAGACCCCTGTGCCGCGATCCAGGGCCCGAGTCTCTCCAAAGAAGCACCCCAAGGCACCCTGCTTAGCGTCCCTCTTCAGGAGGACCAATGGTCGGAGCCGGGGCTTCTTGGATGTGGCCGTGCTGCAACGCAACTCTCCGTACCAGCCCACAGGCTGGATGGGGGCCTGCGACAGGAGCCTGTCCTTCCAGAACTTTCTACCCCCAAGAGGGTTTTTGGGTTGGTCCCAACTGGCAGAGGGCCCAGCCCGTCACTGCCTGGTCTCAGGCTTTTACAACAATCCCAAGCGCTGTTGATTTATGTATTTATTTAAGCAATGCATCGTCCCCCTTTCTCACGGAGCCTTCAAGAGGCTGTCCACAAATGCCCGTCCAGTATTGTGAGGCTGAGGGCTTAAGGGCCGTGACTGAATGATTTCAGGCGGGTTTTCTGCCACTGAGGACTTATTCTTTTAATATATTGCAACTGTGACTTTAATCCTACTGCTGGCTGCTCTGGGGCCTTTGTTAAGGAGAAGAAGAGAGAATCTTTCATAAGAGAGACATTCAGAAGAAAGGCACATGCAAACACCTTTCTCCGTGCGCACGGCTGGAAATCCTGTGTGTGTGTGTGCTCAAGTGAGCTGTGCACAGACACTGTGTGGCTTACAAGACTCAGACACGCCCCAGGAGGGAGCGAAGGCAGCACAGAGACATTCATGGATCGGTCTAGCAAGGCTAAACGGGCCCGCTGTGGCCAGGGACAGCGTCTCTCTGAAGGCCTGTTTCGGGGTGGGGAGTGCGGGGGCTTCGGCCTCCATGGCTTCCTTAGTGGCTTTCCAGGGGCATTTGACCGTGAACTGGGCAGACCAGATGCTGGACTAGATAGACCCATCCTCGCCTGATGAAGCTCTGCTCTTCTTCGGTTCTTACGATGCTCCTTGAGAGCTCCCAACCACAGGTGCCCATTCAAACATAAGAAATCGCCCTGCTGGTACACAGCAGGATGTGTCCATCTTGCCCAGTATTCTGCCTCCAGCCGCCGCCCGGCCAATGCCTTTGGGAGTTCCTAAGCAGAGTGGTGCGGCGATGTCCGTCCTTTCGCTTGCCCCGCCCCCCCCCTCTGACACTCAGAGGTGCGTCGCGACAGTGCACGGATGGGCCATAAGCGCCCGTGTGGTGCAGAGGTTAGAGTGCTGGGTAAGAATCAGGAAGGCGCTGGTTCGAATCATGCTTGCTGGGCGTCTTTGGCCCTCAGCCTCACCCACACCGCGGGGAGAATAAAACAGGATGGGAGAAGGCAGCGTGCTGCCCTGAACTCCTAGCAGGAGGCTCGGAGGAAAGGGCAACGGAGAGAGTCCACTGACAGGCCGTTCCTCCACAAACATTTTAAAGAATATCACTTGGGCGGGGGCGGGGGCGGGGGGGCGAGCTTGTCTCCTCCGACCGGGGTTTAGACTCAGCAACCCTAGAGACCAAGCCCGAGTTTGCTTCCTGATTCTGCTACCAAAACAAGGGGTTCAAATCCAGCAGGGCCCACTCAGTGTTTGCCCCCCCACCCCACCCCCCCGGCAGCCGTCTCCTGAGCGTCTGATACGAGGGACTCTTTCATCAGCCGCCCTGGGCTTTGCTCTCGTCTTCAATGAAATCTGCACATCAGTTCTCTGTGGATGACGAGGCTTCCAAGTCAGAGATCGAGGAATTCTGACTTATCACCTGCGGAGACTTCGGAAGGAGGAGACGGTTTTGGGGGGGGGAGGGGTTGCTTCTCTTTAGTGATCTGATTTTTGCACTTTTGTTCTGTGTAAGTGAGCAGGGGAGAACATCAGCCCTTCAAACCTCTCTTCATGAAAGGGGGGAGGAAGCAGAATTCTGAAATACTGACGATGCCTCAGCGCAGAGAAAGCACGCGGATTAGGACAGCGACGGCAGGGCGGGCTCGCTTGTATTTTTAAGTTCCAGACAGGTGTTGAGAACCGATCGTCGTACCGGAAGACGGAAGGGGGCTTGAGGGGGTGGCGGCAGGACCCCTCTGCTGCAGGCAGGCAGGCAGGCTGGGGGGTTCTTTGCTTGCAGCCTGAACGGAGAAGTGAGAGGAGCTTGCAGCTCACTCTCTTCACACTAGGACAGGCTGCAGAAGGCACCGTCTTTTCCCGTAGCCAGTTAGGAAAACCTTCCCGGTCCTGAAACTCGTGGCGTGCCCGTGGGGGGGGGGGGGCTGAAAGCATCTCAGGATTAGCAAGAAAGAGCAAGAGAGAGAGAGAGAAATGGAAGGGGAGGGGGACCCCACCCGCACTCGCCACTTCAGCACCCCACTCTGCCCGCCCGTCTCCTCTCTCCAGCGCTAAGAGCAAGAGGCTGCCGGAGGCGGCGATGACAGGCGCGTGCTCCCAGGCCTTCCTCTGAAATCAAATTTGGGGGGAGGGGAGCCTTGCACACCCCCTCCTGGGGCTGGCTGCGGCCTCTAGCTCCTCTCTCTCCACTTCTGCTAACGGAAGTAGCCCCTGCAGCGCCTCCCACTTTGCCCCCCATTGCAGACCCAGAACACCCCACTGCCAGTCGGGCCCGTGACTTCCCCTTCGGAATAACCATCACCAAGATGTGAGCCACCCCCCAGCTTGCCTCCCTCTGGCAGCCCCCTAAGGCCCCGGGATCAGAGCTGGTGCCACACACATCCCTTGGCAGCAACCCTGAGGCAGGGGCTGACAGAGACTCCGATGGCAGTGCGCCACAGAGTGGGCTGTGAGAGAGAGAAACTGGAATGGTGGCGGCAGCGGTCAGGTCTGTGGCAAGGAAGGGATGCCCAGCTCGGATGAGGAAGGCTTCAAGGCGCCTCCGTGAAAGAGAGCCACTCGACTGCAGCTTCCACGGGGCAGCTTCTTGCACCTCTTGGGCAGGCAGCAGAGCAATCCGGGGCCAGCACAGCCTGTCCGTTGCTCCCAGCTGCACAAGACTCGTGACAGCCGCCCCAGCAGCACAGCCCTCATCAAGGGCTGGCTGGGGGAATGGGTGGCAGAGGGGGAGCGCCTCCCTCCCAAAGACTCCGCCTGGGAGCATCTCCAAAAAGCCCACCCGAAAGGTCTTCTCCGCCGCCGGAGAGCCTGGGAGGCCAGACCAGGCACGCTTCTGCTCTTTGCACTTGGGCAGGAGAAGGGCTCAGGAACTGAGCTGCTTGCTCCCCTTTCCACTGATCCACCTTTTATTCCCTTTTATTCAGTTGCTGGGGAGGGGGAGACGGAGGACTCCCCCCGCTCTGTGACTCAGGGACCCCCCCCTGCAGTTTTTATGAGGCACTGAAGTCAGAGGATGCAGAATTACAGCCCCCGCGGCAACTGTAACTCAAGCACGCCATGAATATATATTAAGGCATTAAAAAGGGGGAAAGCGCGATCAATGGGACAAAACGGCCCAAATGTGGGGGTGGAGAAGGCAGCGGTGGTGGCGGGGGAAGGGTGAGGCAGGGAGGGAGGGAGTCGGGGGGGGGGCGCACTGGATTTGTGTCCCTGAGTGAGGGGGCAAAGCCTCCGATGGTGCCTTTGCCAACCGGCAAAAGACGCAGAAATTGACTGAGTCCCTGCTAGGCCTTCCTATCATAGGAAAGCTGTGAAAAGCTCGAGCCGCACCCCAGCAAGCCCCTGGACTGCTGCAGCTGTGAACCGTCTGGGCCCCGAACGCCGCCCCCCCTTTCCCCACTGAGCTCTGCTTCCGAGGCCTGTCCTACCAGCAGGAGGAAGGAAGGTGGGCCGTGGCTGTGCGGGGGTGGGGGGGATGCTGGCTCTCTGGAAGCCCCCTCCCTGGGGGAGCTACTGGGGCCTTCGTCGCTGCTGTCCAGGGGCCACATGAGGCCTCGTTCTTGGCTCTGCACTTTGGTTCTGCTCTCGAAGGGGGAGGCTGGGAAATGGGGGCCAAAACAGATGCTGGTTGTTGTGGGTTTTCCGGGCTGTATCGCCGTGGTCTTGGCATTGTAGTTCCTGACGTTTCGCCAGCAGCTGTGGCTGGCATCTTCAGAGGTGTAGCACCGAAAGACAGGGATCTCTCAGTGTCACATAAAGCAGAAGGGGCACCAGTCGTTGGGTTTTCCCAGCATCTCTCCAGGGCAAAAGCAAAGGTGGTGGGGCACTAGGAATATAGGGGCACGCAGAGAGGGCATTTAACCCTTCAGTTTTGCCAGTAGAAGCTGACTGCCTCTCATCTGATGTTTGGCAGAGGGGGCAACGGAACTTTTGGGCACATCCCCAAGATGGAGGCGGTGCCTCCAGGAAGATGCCTCGTCCCAAGTCTGGGATCTATCCATCTATCTCCGCCTTTTCTGGGCTCCTGGCATAGAGGGCCGTTTCTCACCCCCTGCTACTGCCATCCTTTTAGTGGTGGGAGGTGGGGTGAGTGCCAGGGCCCTTTGGCATACACAGCAGGTGGTGTGTCGTCCCCCCCCCGGCCAGCTCCTCCCCCCCCCGCCTTTACAAAAGGGCCCCATGTGAGAAATGGACCCTGTTCTGAAAACCGCTCTTGGCTGCTACCTCCGTGGGAAGAGGTCTCCTCACTGCTCAGGGCTGGGCCAGCTTAAGGCTGCTGCTGGGACCAGCCAGTTCAGCACAGGGTGGGGCACTTGGCTAACCAGACTGCCCCGGGGGCACCCGTCCTTCCTGACACGCCAGGCAGCGGCAGGCGGGGTGCTGCAAGCGCTCCCTTGCAAGGCTGAGGCTCAGCGCCGACTGCAAAGACCCAAACCTTTCCAGAGGAGCGGATCAAAAGGGGCTGAAGACTTGAAAAGCACAGGTTCATGGCTACCAGAAACAGTTTTAAGTCAGATGAAGCACCGCGTGAAGGGGTAAGGGAAGAGATGCCACAAAATGGCTTACTCAGGACAGTCAGCTTTGCCCGCCGGGATCGCAGCGCCGCTTCCGTGGCCTGGCACTCATACAAAGCGTCATCCGAAAGCTCGGCGTCGGTGATCTCCAAGTTATACTGCCCCGAATCAGCTGCCCCAATGATCCTGTACCGCGGCCAGGCTGAGGACAGAAAGGAGACGAGCAGTCAGGGTGTGGCAGGCAGGCGTGCAAAGGACGTCATCCGAAGGGAGGGGCTTCCTGGGGCGTGGCTCTAGAGCCCATTCTCAAAGCCAGGCCTCAGGTGCACCTCTGAACACCGGCAGAATTCGAGCAGCCCTCACTCTGTGCTTGTTCAGGCCGACTCTCACTCGCCAGCCTTGCTCTTGGGAAGCTAGCTTCTAACCATCCGGTAATCTGCCTGCCTACTGTTCTGAAGATCCCAGGCCACTTGTCCCCGTGACATCAAAGTGCACGGAGGAAGCCTGCAAAACCTCCAAAGCCAGGAGGGAGGGATAGGAGGAGTGGGATTTCCAGGGCCCACAGCCTCAGCATCCTGCCCCACAACTCGCAGAACAACCAGCCAGTCTAGGCAAAAGGCCTCGGAAAACCTCGAGGCAGGATTTGGTGCCTTTAGTGCAGAAGTGGTTCCTTTAGGGCCAGGCAGACTCATTCCTGGTTGTGCGTGGGGTTTGCACGGGCCACGTGGAAAAGGCCAGCCGGGGGGGGGCAGAAGAGTGGCAACCCACAGGAAAGCAGAGAGGGTTCACCGATGCAGAAGAGGGGGGAACTCATTGGCTCCTTGGCGGTCACGGCCTTGCTCCGTGCCCAGCAGCCGCCTCCTCTTCCAGGAGGTGGCGCTGTTGTCCTGCTGGAGGGGGCAGCCGGCTCCAGGAAGGAGGGACTGTGTGTGCGGGGGGGGGGGGGGACAGGACAGGCTAGTGAGTGGAGGATGCCGGAGAGGATCTGCGGCCCTCCCTCCCTCCCTTCACAGAGCAGAGCATGGTTTTCTTAAGGAAACGGGCAGGAAGAGAAGCCAGGAAGAGATGGGCAGGGGCAAAAAGCAGGCATGCAGCCTCTCCTGTCTCCAAGGGTGGCAAACAGCCCCCTTACCAAGGGAGGGTGACGGCAACTTCCTTCCCCCCCCTGGCCCTACAGAGAAGAGCCTGCTGAATGGAGGGTGTGGCTAGATTCCTTGGGGAGCCAAAGAGCACCCCGCAAAGAGCGCCCTCTTCCCTACCTTTGAGGCCCTGGCCCATGCCCAGGGCCAGCCCATCCTTCGTCCACTGCACGATCCCGGAGTAATTCAGCACCACGCAGGAGAGCACGATCCGCTGTCCGGCCACCACCGTCTGGTCCTCGGGCTCCTCAATGAACCGGGTCTGGACAACTGCAGAGGGAAGAGAGAGGTGGGATGAGACCCTCACGGGATGAGGAAGGTCTTTGGTAGCTCAGGGGAAGTGCCAGGCTCAGGGCCTCCCAGCACCGAGGCTCCGCTGTGGGCCCAAGGGAAGGCCGCCATCTCCTCCAGCCAGGGAGCACCCAACTGGCTGCGCTTGTGGGCAAATGCTGGCCTGATCCTTCCAAGGCCAGTCCTACGGGCATCGGCGGCCTCCTGATGTCTCCCCTGGGCTGGCTTGCCCAAGGTGCGTCGGAGTCACCTGAACCACACAGACGTTGACTGGGGTGCCCTTTGGGGGGCAGTTCTGATGCCACTGCTGAACTTTCTGGCAGAAGATCAGGGCTCCACTCACAGGCTGAGCAGGAACCCACCCCCCGCCCCCAACTAGGTGCAGAGAGTCTGTTATTCTCTAAGGGTGCTTTGTTAGTCCATGAAGTCCTGGTTCTCAAGTCTCCCAAGTGCCCCACTGGCCACAAGAAAGCACCAGGCATTTCAGTGGGCATGTTCATCCCTGCCAGCTGTGGCTAGGCCACCAGCAGTTGGCACAAATGCATACCCTTATACTACCGGCGTGCCATACACACTCGGTCCTGTCCCCTTTGCTGTGCCTGAGAGTGGCCGCACCCAGTGGGTTGTGGGTCCAAAGTGCACCCTCCTCCCCTGCCCGGGAGGAGGGATTGGGTCGATGGCAGCATTTTCCAGAGCGGCAGCAACAGTCACATGGCACCAAATGCACCATGAGCCCTGGGGATACAGCGAGATTGATTGGCGCGTGTGGCAGGCATCGCCCGGGCAGGCCCAGCCCTGTGCGGAGGCTGAGGGAGTTTGTGTGCTCCAAAGAAAAGAGGGACGCCTCTACTGCCAGCCGATCCAATCCGGCAGCACAGAAGGGGGCAAATGCATCCTTGGGGAAAGGAGCTAAGCCAAGTGCAGAAGAGAGAAGCGCCTGGCTGGCTGGCTGGCTCCCGTAAGCGTCTCCTGGGGCTTTGGCTCCTCTTCCCACCTGGTGACTCCGTCTCCCCAGTGCCCTCTGGCACACCTCCTCCACCCTGTCCTCTCAGCCACCCGGCGGCTTCTCATTTCCCTGGGCACCACATGAATTTTTCCTGTTGTGGAGAGAGGCCACAAGTGGCCCTTGCTGGAGACGTGATTTGGCATTGGAACACCAAGGCAGAGCCCAGCCAGCCTGGCGCCAACTCTGCACATGCCCCCGATCTGTTTGGGTGGCGGCAGCAGCAAAGCCGGGGAGCTCCCACAGTAGAGCTGGACTCCCATCTGGGAACTGGGAAGTCCCAGCTCCTTCTTCAGGAACGCCCTGAAGCTATTCACAGACGGGAAGAGGGCCACAGGGTGACTTTTGCGGCCACGATGGGCAAGTGGAGCGGCTGCCCTTCTGGTGAACGGTGAAGCCTCAAGAAGAGGCCCAGGGGGAGCTGACATTGCCCTCCCAAAGGCGCTCGGGCAGAGCCCAGAGGCAGCCCCAGGAGGGCGTGTTTTGAAGAACTCTTCGGATTGTCATTTTTATTGTGTCTTTTTGTATTTGGAGATGAAGCCCACGAAGCTGCCTTCTCCCCTTGACCTCCCCAGAGGAGTCTGCTCTGCTCTGTCAGCGGCTCTCGGGGCTCTCAGCCAAGGAAGGGTCTTGTCCCTTGCCTTCAACCTGGCCTTTTTAACTGGAGAGGCTTCCAGGGACTGGAACGGAGTCCTTCTGCATGCTCACCGGCGCTCTGCCCTGAGCCAGGGCTGCTCCCGAAAAGGAAGGAAGCTGGCTGTTCTTGAGGCCCCTCCACTGTGAGTGGCATCGGCTCCCCGGGGTCTTGGGCACAGAGGGGACTTTCACATCACCAGCAATGGAGCCTTCCCCCCCCCCGGACATTCTGCATACAAAGCAGGCGCCCTGCTCCACAAACAGTGACTCTGGCGCAACTGTGTTTGTATAATGCATCAATACATGGAAATTATAAATCTGTGTTTTGCTATTCCCCTCAACCCCCCCCCCCCGCCCCGATGCCCCGGGCTTCCTTGCAAATCCCTAAAGAGAAGGGGCCGCCTCCTGCCAAGAGGGGCTACTTCAGTTGGGCTACCAGGCACAAAGCACGCCATCAAAGTCCCGTCCCATGAGGGTGGATTCCGCCTGGAAAGGGCCCCTTCTCCGGCTACCACGCGTGGCTCTCGTTTCCATTCATGCACAAGGCTCCCGGCAGTTAAAGGGCACATTCCTTGGGCTCTCTGGCCCGTGGGGTTCACTCCTGTGGCAACTGGCAAGGGTACCTGCTTTCAGACCTGTTCCTGCCAGGCCTGCTGGCCAGAGCCTCAAAAGCAAACACGTTTGTAACCGAGTGGCCGGCACTGGGCCGGCCCTGCTTGGAACCCGTAGCTAGCAAGAGACGTCCCATTCACAGCTGGAGAGTGGCGGGCGGCGGGGGAAGCCCTTTGCACGCTGAGAGCGTCAGCCCAAGGCAGAGTCAGCAAAGCAAGGGGTGGGGAGCAGCAGCTTGACGTTTGCGAGTGGAGGCTGTCCCGGGGCTCGAGCTGCCCCATGCTCGCTCATCACAGCAAGGATCAGCTTGCCCCTGTATGCCCCTGGCTGGCCAAGCGCGGCCCCTCTTTGCTCCTCATGGTACTTTGGAGAGGGACCTGGCAGGCTGACCGACCGAACCTTAGCTGGACAATTAGGCATTTGGGACTGAGAGACTCCAGCACCTGCCTGGGATGTTTTGCCATTTAAATAGTTTGTGCATTTTGTTTCTGTGGGTTAATGTGGGTTTTTTTTTAATATTTGTGACTGAGGCGTGCAGTGACAGGACAGGGGCTGCACCCTGGGCAGGGGAGGGGGGAGTGCGGTTTTTAGTCCGAGGGAAAGCGCCCGGTCAGTCTGTGTGGAAGCCTGGCTCCGTGGGGAGGGGAGAGTGACCTCCGGGAGGCAAGAAGGCTGCGGGCTCGACTTTGTGGATGAGCGCAGCCTAAGAGGCAACGGGGAAATCATTGTGACTGGGTCTGTGAATAAACACTGAAGGAGCGATCCCTACTTTGAACCCACCCAGCCTATGAACGGATCCGAAACCAAGACGCTGATCCATACTCTGCAGCCATTACGCGTCTGGACCTCCCGTCCTCACCCCCAACCCAGGCTTCCTGCACTGCTCAGCTGGCCGGCTGGGGCAGGGGAAGAGCGGGAAACTGGGGGGAGGCTGGGCATCTGGCGACACGCTGGCGCAGATGCCACTTCCTGTGTCTCTGGAAGTGATGTCTTCATGACACCAAGTGAAGCCCATAGAGTTTTGCCCAAATACCAGAATGGTTCTGGTGGGTCCAGGATCAGGATGACGTCACTTCCAGGAGTGACATCAGCCCATCGCTGGTTCTGCCCTGCTGCGAATTCCAGGGAGGACCCGGCAACCGACCAGAGTGGCTCGCTTGGGGCTTGTTCACAGGCGCGTGGGATGACCCGTCCCCAGGAAAGGCGTCTCCCCCAGCTTGCACTTGCTGCCGTAATCTGAACGCAGAGGCCATCTGCCAGATGCCCCAGTCTATTGGGGGACAGGGGGGGGTTGCACCCCCAAAAGGCTCAAGTCCTCTCTTGCTCAGCCCCCCCAACAAAGTGGGGCAAGACAACTAGCAGGTTTTTAATTGTCACTGGCCTCAAGAGTAGCAAGTCCCGCAATAGCTAATTGGAGCCTCCATGTGCAGAAGTAGTATACCTCCGAGTATCTGGGGCTGAGACCCTACAAGAAGGGAAGCCCATCCTCGCTCTTTTGGGAGCCCCTCGGAGCACCTGTGGGGAGGGGGGGCGCTGTCCCTGGACCTTCAGGGGCCTGACCCGGTGAGGCAGCTCCCTTGCGTTGTTCTGGGCCTGCAGAGGGCTCCTGGGGGCCGGTGAGCTCTCCAGTCATCTCCCCCCGTTTCGTCCTTGTGTGAAGCAGAAAGATCCCTTTCCTCCCACCGGTGTCCTTGGTGATAAGGAGCAAAGGTCTCCGAAAGGCCCAGGGCACCAAACGGGGCCTCATCCAAGCAGAGCACACGCGGCCGGGAGCAAAAGAAACCGTCCTCCAGAGCAGGGGTCCGAGGGGGCCTGGGGGGAAAGAGTCTCTTCTGCAAACCACCCAACCAAACGACAAGCCCTTTGCCAGAGGAGCTGACTCGAGCAGCTTGCTGGCATTCGGGAAACCTTTTGCCCCAGGGGCACGCCCGGGGGAGGGGGCGCTGCTGGCCCAGGGGGAGGAACTGGAAGACGCCTCTATTCCTGCCCCCAGAATGAGAGCATTGTAAACCTACATACTGACTATTTAAGGAAAGGCTTCAGCGCACCGTGCAGTTCTGAAAGTGGGCACTGCCATGTATGACGCGCACAGAATGCACCTTATAGGCTAGTGTGCGTGTCACAGCAATCCACATGCCCAGGAGCTGTGACTGGCCACTTCCCCCCCCCCCTCTCTCACACACACAGATGTGTGGGCACAAGTCATGCACACCAGCGCCCTTCCCTTCTTCAGGAAATGTGGCCGGGCTAAGGCTTTGGCAGACCTCCAGGAGGGAAGGGAGCACGCCGTGATCGCGCCAGGTGGACTGCACTTCTCCACATCTTTCTATCTGGGGCCGGGGGATTCGCCTCCCAGAGATCAACAAGAGGACCACCTGGGGACGGAGATTCCGGGGCTGGGGCCGTGCCAGTGTGACGGCTGTGGAAACGCTACATTTGGCAGGTGCTTTGGCTCTCATCTCCGCCCTGCTCTGGGAAAACTGCTGCGAGCATCGGGTCCCTGGCAGAAACAACGCCTCCTCCTTTCCTTCCTCATGGGAGGCCTGGGTGCCGCACCAATGTATTATTTTTTATTTGGATGTTTACACACCCAGGGCTTTTTTTCAGCAGGAAAACGGTGGAAGGGAGTTCCGGCACCTCTTCAAAATGGTCACATGGCCGGTGGCCCCGCCCCCTGATCTCCAGACAGAGCAGCGTGGAGGGCAATCTAAACTCCCCTCTGTCTGGAGATCAGGGGGCGGGGCCAACGGCCATGTGACCATTTTCGCGGAGGGCAATTTAAACTTAAAAAAAACTCCCCCCTTGTTCCAGCTGACCCAAAGTGACATCATTGTGCGGTCCTGAATTCCACCACTGAGTTCCACCACCTCTTCCCCCCCCCAAAAAGCCCTGTTCATACCCCACTTTCCTCCCCAACGGAGACTCACAGTGGTTTATAACCTCATTCTTCCCTCCTCTATTTTATCCTCACAACAACTCTGCAAGGTAGGTTAAGTGCTGAGACTGGCCCAAGGTAACCCAGAGAGTGGGGCAGAATGGGGATTTGGGCCTGGTTCTCCCAGGTTCTAGTCCGGCACTCTAACCAGCACACCGCACTGGCTCCCCCCCCCCCCCGAGCTCCTGTGCTTTCCATATCCCCCGGCGTCTCTTGCACTCGCTGCCTGGTGGCTGCCCTCTCTGTTCCCGTTCTGAAGATGAAGCTGGCTGAAGCTGTCAAGAGGATTTCATAGAACTTTACCAGGCTTTGATCTCTCTCCCCCAAAGGCCCTTCAGTGACATGGAGGAGGGGGGGGAGGCAGGGGGGACAGAAAGGCAGAACGTGGGGAGGGGGGCAGCGAGAGAGGATGCTGTGAGTGGGGAGGGAGCACGAAGGGGGGGCGAAAGTGGAGGAGAAAGAAAAGATCAGAGCAAGGGGGGAGCGCCGGATCAGAGAAGCTGCTCCCAGAGAGGTTCACAGGGCAGAGCAGACGAGGAGCAGAGGCCTCTATCAGCAACACACTGAACTCTCCCCCCCACCCTACACACACAACAAAGGAAGAAGCCAGCACTGGCGGGGGTGGGGGGCATCAGAAGGGGGCCTGCCTTGCCCCCCTCCTAGTCCCTGCATGCAGCCGGCAGAAGGCAGGGGGGGCTGGAGGGGCAGCCCCTTCAATTGCACAAGCAGAGCAGCTCCCACCCACCATCTTGAAAGGCCCCCACCTCCCAGCAAGTGCGTTGGAGGTCAGCCAAGCAGTGGCCCCCTCCAGATGAAGCAGGCAGCAAACACAGAGGAAGGTGCCCCCTTGGGAGTAGGGCACCTCACCCTGGGCACTCAGGTAGGGTTGCCAGGTCCGGGTTGGGAAATTCCTGGAGATTTTAGGGGTGGAGCCTGGAGAAGGCAGGGTTTCGGAGGGGAGGGTCTTCAGTGGGGTATAAGGCCACAGAGTCCACCTTCCAAAGCAGCCGTTTTCTCCAGGGGAACTGGTCTCTGTTGCCTGGAGATTCCAGGAGATCTCCAGCTACCACCTGGAGGCTGGCAACCCTAGACTCAGAGCGTCAAAGAAACCCCGCCCACAAGTGCCACACCCTCCAGGGAGACGGGGCACCTGGCACGGCCCATCTGGAACCACTGCCAGCCACTGCCGATTTGCCATTTTCTCACAGCAGATTGAAAACTTCTCTCTGGAGGTGACTGAATTGCACATCAGACTCCCAGAGAAGTCTCCTGTGCATGCACGCACATGCACTCGCACACTTGCGTTAAAGGGGCATTCCGAAAATGGAGAACAAGGGGAGACCACGTGGGGGGGGTCATCTGCTGTGGATGGCGGCACACTGGAAAGGAGCTGCGTTGTCCCTCCACTCCCCACCCCCCTCCCGAGCAGTGGAAGGCAGAGGAGAAAAGCAGAGGTGTGCTCTTCTCTCATGGGGGGGGGGGGTCCAGACCCAGCATGGCTGCATCTTCTGGCACAGCCAGTGGTGCCCCCCCTTCTTCCGCACACCGAGCTTTAGAGTTATCACATTTCCCAGCCTGCTGCCTGTTCAGGAAACTTATCGGCAGCACCAAACGCAGGGGGATGTGCCATTGGGAGTGGAAAATCACAAATATTCACAGTATCCCTAAACCCCCCGAGAAGTGGCCTTTCCACCCACGCTTGGGGGGTGGGTAGAGTGGGTGGCCAATGCCACCCCTGCCTGGCGTGCCACCAGTCCCAGCAGACTATGCCCAAATGGGCCCCTCCTGTGCTCTCCATGTCCAGAATGCCCATTTAATGGAAGCATGTGAGTGCGCGCGCACGCACAAGGTGGAAGGCAGAGGAGACGCAGTTGCCTTAATTACACCGCATCCCAATGACATTTCCAGCAGATTAAAATGATAAACCGCACCGTAATCATGGCTAAAGAGCAGGCAGGAAGAAGGCGGCCGGAGAGAAATAAAGCGTCGCCAGTTCTCTCTCCCTCCTCCTTACAGGCTTAACAATGCACAGGTGGAAAGAGGGACCCGGCAGCTCACCTTTTGTGGGCGGGGGGGGGGGCGGAGCCGGGGGCAGGCAGGCCCCTTGGAAGCCTGTCAGAGACCGGCCAGTTCATTGCTTATGCACCCTTCCCTGCTATCGACAAATCTCTGCATTTTTAACAATGAGATAGCGCCAGGCAGAATCCCACCCCAGCAGAGAATTTCAGTCCACAACACGGCCACGGTCCAGAATTCCAGACCTCCGGGGCTCAGCGACACCAAAGCCATTCATCAGGGGCACTGGAAGGCGGCCCCCGAGGCCAGAGTCCCTGTTGTTTCCTGTGAGCAGAAAGGCCAGTGACTCCTTCCACGTTTCCTGGCCCAGACAGAAAAGAAGCTTTGCCTGTTGCCTGCAGCAGCTAAAGGCACAGAGAGGGCCTGATGCAAACTACGGGACACACGAGGTCCACCCAGCACAGCTTCCTTGGCTCCTGCTAAAGAGAGCCCCTCTGGGCTGGGAGTTTAGGCACTTCCGAGTCTCTTTTGGCAGCCCAACAGACCAGATTGGGCAATGCGCTGACTGACCTGGAGAGACACAAGAGACACTTCTCAAACCCTTTCTCCCTAACACAGTCTTTTTGCATAGCCCTGGATGAAGCTCTCTCTCAAGGAAGATGCGTTGGCCTACCTCATCAGGCTGTTGTGTTGGGCAAAATAACTGAAAAAAGCATGCTGCAAATGGCTCATAGCCTATAATGAGCAGAGGCACAGTTGCAACAAAGCACTTCACACAAAGGCTCCCCCCGCCAACGTCTTACATATAATAACAAGAGCATCCGGCAGGAATGCCTGAAGCTCCAGAGCCACACGCCCCGTGGCCTATCAAGGCCAGGATCTTCCCCACCGAGGGGCAGCGGCCCGGCCCTCCAGGGTCTCTCTGGGGAGAGAGGCCTTCCTCCTCCCCTCCCCCTAGACCCTGGGACCTCCTGCAAAGGCCCAGCCTCAGCCCCCCCCCCCCCACTTTTATCCAGAGATGAGAAAACACTGCAGCCGTATTGATTATGGGAGGAAAGAATGGCAGGCGCAGATTTCAAGGAATCCTCGGCGGGTGGACTCTCCTTCCGCACTGGCAGCCACCAGCCGACTCACCAGCTCAGCTATTCCGGGCCTTCCTTCCCGGCAAGCCCCGAAGGCTCTTTGTTCTGCCCTGTCTTAAAATTGCTCTTTGTCCCCTTTCAGAATGGTGGGGCTCTTTCTGTGGTGTCCTGGCTGCAGCCCCTTCCCACTATGCAGAGGTCTCCGCTCAACACCAAGTCACCCCGGCGCATGCGCCAGAAGCAAGCAGTCAAGAAGACCCACTGGCCAGACCCACTGGGCCGGCAACAGAGCTAGCTGTGGTGGCCCAGACAGCAGAGGTGAGCACGGAGGGCAAGAGCAGCCCATTCCCCCACTTGGGCTCCCCCCCCCCACACACACAGAGTCAGCAGTCCCTGAGGAATCTGGAAGGAAGGCACATGACACGCGGGGCCTGATTCCTGCCCAGCTCTCCTTGGCAGGCCAGTCCCTGCCAGGGTGCCCCGCCTGAAGGTTAGTGGAGAGGTCCCAGCATCCCCCCCACCCCCCCGGGACACCGCATGGTGGTAAGAGCGCTTCTGGGGCCTTCCTCCTGAGGAAAGCCTTCTTGTCATTCAGGGCGTTTAGTGGGAGGCTGAGCAAAGCCCCCAGGCCTCACAACAGAGGGAGGGTGCAGCCCCCCCACACCTCCCGAAGAGCGGATGCTCTGGGATCTAGTGAGGGGAGTCCATTCACAGTCCCTCCCTTACTATCCCAAGGACAACCCAATTGTCCCAGGTCCTAGTTCAGCACTCTAACCACTACACCACACCACCCCTCCACTCCAAGCAGGGCAGCCTCTCCCGCCCTGGAAAAACTATGGCGGCAGCTTTTCTAGGGCTGAATATGTATGATGTGGTTCAGACGCGCCAGCATCCCGTTGCCTGCCAGGGCGCAGTAAACAAATGTGGGGTAGTGCCTACAGCAAAGGGCTGGGGGGGGGGGTCTTTGAATCCCCGCTCTGCCATGGAAGTTGGCTGGGTGACTGGGGCCAGCCACACACTCTCAGCCTAACCTACCTCACAGGGCTGTTGTGAGGAGAAAATGGAGGAGATTGGAGTAAGTCACTTTGGGAGAAAAGCAGAGCATAAGTGAGGCCAAGAACCAAAGAGGCACCCCTCCCCTGCGCCCGTCTCTCCCAGCTCACAGAGGGACTTCCACCCTTGGCCGCATTGGCCAGCAGCGGGAGCACGCCCCCCCCCCCACCTCAGGAGCCCTTCTTGCCCCTGGGGGCCCTTACCGTGCCTTTTGTCCTCACCTCCGGGACTTGGGAGGGACCCGAACACGTTGCCCTTGCGGGCAGTGTGAGGAAGCCCGCCTGCCAAGGGGGGCATTCCTGGCAGAGGGCTGGACGGGGTTTTCCTGGTCTCAGGCCTCGAGAGCGGCGTTCCAAGGCACAGCCGTGCTTGGCCTCACTTCCACCCCCCCCCCCAACTTGGAAAGGCCTTCAGTCGCAGCCGGATCAATTATTCGCACAAGCTCTTGGAAAACGCCCCCCGCTGCCTGAGCTGGGGCAGCTCTCCCTCAGTACGGGCATTCCTCCGGTGTGGCAAGAGGGAGGAATCGGGCCCACCCGGATTCTGGCTGTGGAGACCTGGCAGGACCCGGCGGCCCACGTCCCAGTGTGCCTTTCCCGTTCTTCGGGGGAGGAACGGCTTTTGCTTCCTCTTGCAGGGACCGCCCCCCCCCCGGCTGTTCTCTAGGCCTCTCTCACAGCCTCTCACCGCGGGCGGCTTTGCAGCATCGAAGCAGAGAGGAGGGGCCCCGGGGCTCCTGCATCTGGGCTCCTTTTGCACTAGCCCAAGGGACTGTCCCGGGAGGCCAAGAGAATTTCCACCCAGTCTGCTTTCAGAAAAGCCTGCAAGGGGGGGGGGCGCTTCTAAAGAGCGTTTCTGGGTAAACGGTGCCTGGGAGTCCAGCTAGCCACGATTCTCTGTGGATGGCAGAGGCAGGCGGCTGTCACCTGTTTCCGGTGGTTTGTGGCTGATGGACGATTTTGGTAAGTGCCACGGGCGCCCTTTGGCAGGCAGGAAAGGCAGTGCCAGGAGGCAACGGTCAGGAGGCGGCCTTGGCCTCTCCCTCCTGGTAGCTGGCCCTCTTTGGTGACTGGAGCGCCACGGTGTGGGACGGGAGGCTGGACGAGAGAGACGCTGCTGCTCAGATCCAGCAGGGCTCTTCGGATGTTCTTAAGCTAAAAATAATTTCTCTCTCTCTCTCTCTCTTTTTTGTTGTAACTCGGAATCACACAGCAGAGCTGGTTGCCTCCCCCTACTATGAAGCAAACACAGAATGCTAATTCAAGTACAGAACCTCCGGCCGCTAGCCGTGGCAATGGCCTCTGTCTAAATAAGACGGCCATTTCACGATGAGTAAGTCTATCAACAGCTTCCATGTCCAGAGGCAGTCTATCTGAAACCTCAAGGAATGGAGATCCCAGCTGACCACAGCAGGCTGGACTTGACAGGTCTTTGGCCAGTTCCAGGAAGGCTCCAAACATACGCAAAGGGAGACTTTGGAGAGGGAGGGTGGGTGGTGGCCGGAATGTCAAGTAAGCCTAGCCACTCTGCAAGGGTGTGCATGCGCCTCTGCACCCGTTTTCTCCCGCTCAGCTGCTGGCATGCACCTCTGCACCAATGTGTGAATGTGCCTGGTGGGCACGCTGCATAGCCCAGCTGTACCTCTATGTGCATGAAGGTCTCGCCTGCCCCACACCTGCCCACAAGCGCCTCTTCGAGTGGGTGCAAGAGGCCAGCCCAACTTGTGGGGTAACCACCCAAGAGAGGTTGGAGCGAGAAGGCCCACGAAAGAATGCGTGGTGGAGAGAGAGGCAAGCCGGGGGGGGGGGGGGAGCGAGCCAGAGCAACATTGTTGGGGGGGGGGGGCCCTCTCCAGGCCCTGTCTCTCTCCATTTATCAAATGAAGGTCTGGTGAAACCCTCCGGCTCCCGGCTCCAATCTCTCCCTCTCCTCCTGCTATTAAACGGAGGGTTCAAAGAAAAGCTTTTTATTCACACCGACAGCTTTCAGATGGAACTAAATCTCCCCACGCTAGACTTTTTTTATCCTCTCTCCCTCTCACTGCTTTAAAATTCCCCCCTAAGACATTCACTTCTACATACATATACATTTACGCGCATGTGTGTTTGCACACACACCAAAGGCCCCCCCCCCCCGCCAAAATCAGTAGAAAGGAAAAAAATCCCCTCCAAACCCTTGACTTGTTATATTTTCTTCAAAGGAGAAAAGGCGACCCCGCAGGCAGCTGCAGGTGGAGGGGCGGAAGCGAGGGGGCGGCAGGGGGGAGGGGGCAGAGGCCACCGGGGGGGGGGGGAAGGGCTCCGTTTTCTCCTCACTTGGGGGACCCCATCAGGCAATCTCTGATCTCCCCCCACCAGTTCCTCATTTGTATGGGGGGTGGGGGTAAGCTAACCTAGCGCCCTGAGCGAGGAAGCAGCACAGGATGTCTGAGCACGGCTGATGCATTTCACACATTTTTATCCTGCCTCTCCGGGAAAGTTGCCCAAGGCAGCCTACAAAAGATCTTGGCTGAACAGAGTTCCACGATCCCAGAAGGACTCTCAATAAAGAGTTCCACGATCCCAGAAGGACTCTCAATAAGGACTGCCGTTCAGCAAGCAGACAATGTGATGGACTTGCTAACAGTCTCCAAAGAGCCAGCTGGGTCTGGCCAATGGGCCGCTATGGCCGGCGCCCACCGCCCAGGCGCCTCCAGGAAGCCCACAAGGGGTGCCTGGAAGTGCCCCGGCCCTGCCTCCCGCTTCGCCTCAGCATCTGGGACTCCGGACTGCCTCTGCACCTGGAGGTTCCATTTTGCTGTGACACCAAAGACCAGCTGCGCCTATTTACCTGCCCCCTGTCAGATACGAGCTTCGGGGTTCCTAGGACAGCCTCATCTTTGCAGCTATGAGCCGAGGTCCGTTTCCTGAGGATTAATAAATGGATCAATGCAAATAACAGAAAGCTGCGATGCGGTGCTGTGGGTGACCGTGGGAGAGCGTCAGAAAGAAGCTGTATAGTTGTACAGAAAGAAGTTCTTACACTGGGGGAGGGAAGAATTCCATGCCAAGTAAGATCCCAGAAGGGTGGCAACTGCACGGACTGCCTCAGGAGCAAGGCCGTGTGGCGAAACCCACACTCGCTTTGCTGGGGGGCCCACCTGCCTCTGGGCCAGGATGCCAAGAGGGCGGCCTCCGTGCTCAACACCGCCTTGGCATCTTTCCTCGCCTTCACTCCTAGGGGCCAAGCTAGAGGGGGCAGGCCCCCCCTCGTGCCACCCCCCTTCTGCTTCCAGGCCCTTCTGTCAGGCAGGCGTGGGAGGCCAGGAGCCCCGGTTCTCTCTCCCTCCACCCCTACCCAGCTCAACCATTGTATGAAAGCAAGGGGGGGCTGATATTATCCCCTGGGCTTCAGGATTTTCACCGGGTGGGGGCTGGGCACTTCAGAGCTGCACTCTCAGTGCCACGGCCAAAAAGCTGCCCCCGCCTTTGAAGCCCATCAGGATTCTGAGCTCCCCTTCTCCCCCCCCTCCTTCATTCTGTCCCCAAATTTGCCCCCCCCCCGCACCATTCCTCCAGCCCTGGGGGTGCCAAAGGAAGGAAAGCTTGCCTGCTTGTTGGGTAATAATAATAATAATAACAACATTCAATTTATATACCACCCCTCAGGACAACTTAATGCCCACTCAGAGCGGTTTACAAAGTATGTCATTATTATCCCCACAACAGAAGGAGGGCGGGCAGGGAGAGCCTTCTCCACTTAATCCACTAGAAATGCTGGATCAGCAGCCCCCCCAACACCCCCCCCAGCCCGCAACTCTGGCTTAAGCTGCTTCTTGTGGAGCTGTGTGCAGACCGGGGCTAGTTTGCTGGGGGGGGGGCTGGGGGGCAACACTGGGGGCCACAGTAAGCGGCTGCTCCTGGGCACAGCTTCACCACGTGGAGTGGAGAGATTTGGGGGTGGGGGCTAATTACACCGTGGCGGCAGCAGCAACCCAAGGAGGAGGGGCGGCCACCCAACCTCGTGAGACTTTGGGATGGGGGTGGCAGGACACCAGCCAAGGGCCAGGCGGAGAGGCGGAGAGGAGCCAGGCACAGAGCAAGCCCCACCCCACCCCACCCCAGGCCGGGGTTGTTCAAACCTCCCTCCTAGGCCTGCTGCAGCCCCTGTGGGGAAAGGAGGCTTGGAGTTGCAGCAAGTCTTCCTTGGGGCTACCACACCCCCCAGCCTGCCTCTCCAAGGCGGACGCGTGGGCAGGAGGAGCCCAGCCCCGGAAGGCAAGATCTGCAGCCCCAAGTCATTCGCTGCTGCAAGCAGCTCCATTAAAGAAACACCCATGCGCCGCAGGGGAAAGCAGGCAGGCCCTCTGAACGTGGCTGAGATAATCGCCCCACCGGAGGCAGGAAATAACGCAAGGCACAAGGGAAGCCGGAAGACAACCATGCTTGCACTGGCAGAGGGGCAGCTGGCCACAAGCGACATGGGGGGGGCGGGTCCACTCACTAGCTGGAGAGTGGGCCGAGCCGGGCACACTGCAGCCCGCTCCAGTCCATGTCCCGTAAGAACACAGAGCGAGGGGCAGCAATCTACTGAGCGTCCTGCGAAAGGGTGGGCAACTGGCAGCCCTCAGAGAAATCCGCCCTGCTAACATGACTTGGCCCTCACCTGCCTCCGCTGAACTCAGACCTACCGGATCTCTCAAGGGCCGTCTCGTCTCCTCTGACGAGCAGCAGCGCAGGCAAAGGGCCTGATGCCCACAAAGCAGATGTTCTGCCACTGCGCGCCGACCCTTCCCCAGCATGCCCTTCTTTGCGGGTGAAAGGCAGCCCGTGAACGCTACGCAGGGGCACAGGGAAGCGTCTGCCAGCCGCCCAACACTCCATTGGCAGCCAAAGGAGGGGCACGCAGGGGCGAGATCCAGGAATGCGGGTCCTGACCTGCCATGTGCCACAAGGCCAGAAAAGGTGGGGCGGGGCAGTGGGGGATCGCAACCTCTCGTTTTTCTGCCTCTCCCCCTCCTTGCGATTGTTATGCAGAGGTGAACAAAACTAATTTCACGTGCAATGTGGACAGCAGCCATTTTTCATTCAAATGAGATTTTAATAGCCTGGAAAGGTGGTTATTAAAGCCCCAGGATCCAGCAGTCACGCATTAGCCCAGCCCGGCGGAGGCATGCTGCCTATCGCTTCCTCATTCGCCGGCCCTCCTCCGGGACCAGGGACCGCAGCAGATTCAGTTGGCCAATGGTGGTGCTTTCCCCGGCACAGGCAGACCTCAAATCCGGGTGGGATCTGTGTACGGTGAGAGAGCGCTCCACCGGCAGAAAAGGTCCGTGGGATCCAACCCAGGATTCCCAACAATGATAAATGCGGTCATGCGGTGCTTGCCAAAAACTGCAACAGCTGGAAGGAACCCCGAGTGGTGCCAAATCTCAAGCCCTTGGAGCCCAGTGTGCAAGCAGAGCAACCTGTGTGCAGATCCACTGCGGAGGCAGAGAAGCACTGTAAGAAGGGGGCTCCTGCTTGGGAAGCCCCTTCCCAGCTGTGAGTGGCTGGGGGAGGGGGAGCAACCCCTTGCTTTTGCTTGATGGACAACTCCGTGTTTCTGCTTGCCACCGCCCGCCCCACAATCTCCAGCCAGGCACGCAGGGGCCTCTTTCAGGGTCCATGCTTGATGTCCCACCCCCGAAGAGGCCCAGTGGAGGGACGGTCCACCAGCCTCTCGTTTCCAGCTGTGACCTCTCAGAGGCCCCTGGAAGACTCCGAAGCAGAAGTGTGCAGGGCAGAGACTCCTGCTGTTTGTTGTCTCCTCTGCAGCGGCTTTGCAGAGGCACGCTGCCTCTGAACATGGAGGTTCCATTTAATAGGAGGTACCTCAAAGCCGTGCAAGTTTCTGTCCTCCAGGAAGCACTTTAACCCCCTTTATGGCCATCCTGGGGTGATGAATTTTGCTTCCGTTTGGGGATTTTTCTCTTTGGAAAACACGTAAGGAAGGGGCTCCCACCCCTTGATTCTTTGGGGTGCCCCTTTCAGCCCCCTTTCCAGCCCTGTAATATTCTTCTGCGGGTGGGGCGGGCACCGCACGAAGCATCATCAGATCATTCGTCCATCAAAGTCAGCATCGTCTGCTCAGACCGGCAGCAGCTCTCCCGGCTCTTCCACCGTACCAGCTACCTGCTCCCTTTATCTGGGGCTGCCGGGGACTGAACCTGGCCAAGCCGCAAGCAGACGCTCTGCCACTGGTGTCGCCAGCCTCCAGGTCCTGTGATTACAACTGATCTCCGAACTACAGATTGGTTCCCCTGGAGAAAACGGCGGCTTTGAAGGGGGGGGGCTGGCTCTATGACAGTAAATCCTACTGAGGTCCCTGCCCTCCCCAACCCCTACCTAACACTGAACTGCAGCCCCTCTCCTGGAACAGCACCCCCACCCCGGCCCTGGGACTAGAACCGGCGTGTTTGTTCTGGCCACACCATCCATTTCCTGGCCATTCTATTTCTGGCACCCCCCCCCCCAGTCCATCTTGCAACAAACCAAGGGAGATGGACGGACAGACTCTTCTCACAGGGAGAGCAGGCCCATATCCGCCACCTGCCTGCCTAGGTAGGGTTGCCAGCCTCCAGGTGGTTCCTGGACATTTCCTGGACTTACAACTGATCTCCAGGCCACACAGGTCAGTTCACGCTGCTGGACTCTTCACTGCTTGTTGGCATCAAGATGCAGGAACCTCTGCCGGCCTGCACTGAAGAAAGACCCACTCAGGGAGTCTCTACAAAAATGGCCGTGGTGGGCAGGGACGCATGCCGGAGGGCTACCAAGTGACAAGGGCCCCCCACTCCCTTATTAAGGGGCACACACTGAACGACTGGCTTTGCCGCAAGTTAAGGTCGCCCTTCGAGAAGGAAGGCAGGGAACAAACGGCACCCGCTGCAATTCCACTCCCCCCTTCCTCCCCATGCGGAGACCCCTGGCTCCCGTCTGAGCTGCATGGAGGCCTCCCTCGCTCCTGTGCCCCACGCCGGCCACCCTGTCCAAGAGGCCAGTTCTGCGCTGTCCGCCACTGGCCCTCCACGAGGGACGCAGCTGGTGAGTCTTTTGACCGGCTCTAAAGAGATGGACACCCTGTGGCAGCCCAGCTAGGAAGCTGGAGAAGCCCTTTCAGGCCTGCTGAGAGCCCCTTCGCCGCACAGGCTCCCCCCCACCCCTGCTATCAAGCCTCGGCTTCTCCATTACTGGAGGACAGCCACAGGTCCTGATCCCTGCCTGACTTCTCAGTGCCCAGCCTTGCTAATGGGTGCCCCAGCAGGGGCCGTGTGTGTGTGTGTGTGTGCGCGCGCGCGCTGGCTGAGACTGGCTGTTTATGCAGCCCGACAGCCTGCAAGACAAAAACAAGGGACTTTAATGCAAAATAATTATAACCCCCTTGCCCCTCCCGTAATTATCCCGGCCTCTGAAACCCACACCCAAACAAGCGGGGGCGGGGGATCAGAAAAGCCTCTTGAGCGCTATGAGAGGAGATGGGGAGGGTCTCAGAGAAGGGTCTCCCCACCCAGCCAAAAAGGCCCCCCTCCCACTGCAGCCGAGAGGAGCAGAGGGGCTCCTCCGTGGCCCCTGGGGGCTGGGGGTGGGCAGAGGCTGCAGGGAAGGCGCTCCAGCACTCAGGGCAGCGACCAGCGGGGCCGCAGGGGGGCTCGCGCCTTGCCTGGGCTGCCCTCAGTTGGCAGGGCAAAGAGCCCTTTCAGGCGGAGGCAAGGGGGCCATGGGGAGCCTTAAGCCCCCTCTTCCCAGAACCGAGCCTGGGCCCCTCCCCACAGGCAGACGCAGAGATCGTGCACTGGGGCCCAGGAGAAGCGGGGCAGCCCTTTGGGACTGAGGCCCGTCGGGCAACGGCTCTGCTGAGCCCCCACCCAGAAATGGGCCACTGCATTTTGCTGCACTGGAAGCAGAGGGGCCGAGGGGGCTTCCGCTCGGAGCTGTTTGGAAAGCGAGGCACAGCACAGGCCCTCTCGCATGGCGCAAGGAGGAAAAGGCAGAGAGAGCTTTTGCCTGCGCCTGCACCAAGAAAGCCTGGGGGGTCCAATGCAAGCCGAAAGCGGCCCTCCCTCAGAGAGCCCCCCCCCAGGATACAGAAGAAGCCGCCCTTTTGCTTAAGCAGGCAGCCAAGGGGGGGGGAGGGTGAAAAGAGAGGCAGGAAGGATTACGGATGACCATTTTAAGGGCTTGAGCACTTAGGCCTACTCAGAGAAGGCGCAAAATCCCTGGGAAATGGAGGCTATTTGGAGGCGGATTAGGCGCTTTTCCCACCCACCTTGGCCTGAGGATGTCATTGGTGGGGCTGGAGAGGAGGGGAAATGGCCAAAATTGCCGTGGGAGGAGGAGGAGGAGGAGAAACAGCAGGCCCATGTATGCACCAGCAAGAAGGGGACGAAGCCCAAAGCATTCCCCCCCCCCATGAGTTTCTGTCCGATTGGGCTTTCCTGGAAGGGGAACGAAATATTCAGAAATTATCTGGCTCTGTGATGAAGCGTCTTGCCTTAGCCAAAAGCCGGCACACCTCCAGCATTTCCTAGAATGTGTAAACTAGACCGTTCAAGAGGGCGTTTTTATAGAGGGAACAGAGAGGCAAAGAAAGGAAATTTTCTAGAACACTTTTTATATAGGGAACCTGACTGTAGTTTTAATTGTCTTTGAAAACGTTAGGCAGTTTTCTTCTTTCCGACTCCCCATTGCTTTAGTAATGTATTCTATTGTCTGTTTATTGGATAGACGATACTGTTTCTTAGTTCAGTGTTCTCCAGTTATTGCAGCGTCGACCATTTGGATTTGACTGGTTTTTACTGCACTGTTCTTCAAATTCTGTGATCCGCCTTGAGTCTCAGTGAGAAAAGGAGATGCTGACAGTAAATAAACACTCTTCAAGAAAGAGCTCCATACAAACAGCTCTCCGGTCTGCTTACAAAAGGAGATTCCAAAAGAGAGGCGGTACAAACAACGAAACTTCACACACATTACACTAGGTAACTCTGGTGAGTGTGTGCGTGTGCCGGGGGGGGGGCAGGCGACCTCGGCCACGGAGGCAAGTGGGTGGCAGCATGTAACAAACAGCCCCTGAGGCCATTTGAATGGGGGGGCTTCTGTGCCCACCACTGTTCTCACCAAGAGAGCATTCCTGAAGGCCATACAACACTCCCCAACCGCCCTGGATGGAAAGAGGGACAGGCGCCCATTGGCAGCTGACTCACGTTGTCACGTTCTGTAATTTGCTCAGTGATGAACTGAGAAGTTTTTAAAAAAATTGTAATCTGCCTTGGGTCCCATTGAGAAAGGGGGGCTACACATGAAAACAAACAGAATATCTTGCTCCTCTTCCTTCCCCCCTGCTTCCCAGACCAGAGGGGGGGGCAGCTTGCCTGCTAACTCCCAAGACTCCCCCCTCCCCAAACGGAAAGCGTCAGGCTCGCAGTAGAGACCGAGGCCGCTCCTTGCAGAGAAAGGCTGTGCCCTCCTTCCTCTTGGCTCACACTACTTCCGTGGCTGCTGGATGGCCGCAAAAGGCCTGCAGGGCCGGTGGGCAACAGAAGGTCATTCCAGCAATGAAACTGTGCCCTCTGCACCACCTGCAACTGGCAGGCAGGCACTGGTTTCTAAGCGTGACCCTCAGAGCATTCCTGGCGCGTGAAGCCTTCCTCTCCAGTGGAGACGCAGCAGGCCCGGAGAGGGCACTCCCAGCCTCCTCCGGCCAGGGCCCACCACGTCCCCAGGGTTCCAGTCACCCACATGGCCACAGAGGTTGGGCAGGCAGTCCGCCCCCTCAGCAGGCTCCACCGTGTCAGCCAACCTGCAAAAACGGTGCCCTCAGGACGCCTGACTGAGCAGTGCAAGTAAACCGAGGGTGGGTCTCTGCCCAGAGGAGCTTACAGGTGATATTTTGAGCCCAGCATAACGCTGGACAGAATGTAAGGAAAATGCTCGCTGGATTTGGCCTCTGGCGAAATTTCAAGATAAATTTCAAGGTTCCTCCTCAGGCTAAACGTCTTAGGAATTTTGAAGAAACAGAGTTTTGATGACCAGGCAAGAGCGAAAAAGCATCCATCCCACTCACATACCAATCCACCAGAACCTCAAACACAAGAAGCCTCGCTCCAGCCAAACATTCAGAATGGGGGCTGGGAAAGTGCTCTCCGCAAGCAATGCACATTTCCTACTCCTATGCACAGCCCCGCATGCCAAAAATCACAGGATCCCGTGTCAAGAATAAGCCTCCGACAGCCCAGGCCTTCCCCCAAGGGTTGAGGCATTCCCTCTGCCCCAGGGAAGCCAAGCAACACCAGCCGTGCCCCCATCAGAGGGAAGGAAGCCGCAGAAGACCAGTGCCCTACCCAACTGCAAACAGGGAGAGAAAGAGCCCCAGGGGGCCAGTCAGTCCCCCTCCCAGCAAGAGAAAGCCTGGGGGTGCACCTTCGCGCCTTGCAATGCCCCCTCCCCAGCCACGTGGCAGGCCCTGATGTCCCACAGTGGGGGAGGGGAGCATTAGCCACATGACAATGGGGGGGCTGCCGGCCGGGGCGGCGGGGGGGGGGGGAGAAGTCCATCAACACACGCAGAGAAGTTGTTTCTTAGCATGAGTCACCAAGCAATTTGCAGTCAGCAAAAAGGCCATTTGCCTTGGTTTGTGCTGGGTGGGTGGAGAAGGGGAAGCCGTCAGCCAGTGCCTCTTTTCTTCCGTCTGTCTCAGGCAGGAATGTTTCTCCAGGGGATGGACGCACCAGTTGTTTGCATTTTACATCTCATAATGGCAACAACTGCTTAAAAAACTGACAAAAATTAAAATGTGGGAGTTAATAATGTTCTTCCCAGCCCCTTTCTGTCACAAAAGATCACACTCTTAGTAATTACAAAACAAACCCAAAAAAGGCAGAAAAGCCACGCCAGAGCAGTAGGGGCAGCCAGTATGATGGACTTTGACCCCCCCCCCAAGAGGCCTGGGTTCAAACCCTTTCTTAGCCATGGAACATACCAGTTTGGTGTAGTGGTTAAGAATGGCAGGACGCTAATCTGGAGAGCCGGGTCTGATTCCCGACTCCTCCGCTTGAAGCCAGCTGGTTAACCTTGGGTCTGGCACAGCTCTCTCAGAGCTCTCTCAGCCCCACCCACCTCACAGGGAGTCTATAGTGGGAATAATAACAACACACTTTGTAAACTGCTCTGAGTGGATGTTAAGTTGTCCTGAAGGGCAGTATATAAATTGAATGTTGTTGTTGTTGTTATACTGCGTGGCATTAGGTCAGTCACTATCTCTAAGCCCAATGAAGTGCCTCTCAGGCATGCTGTGAAGATAAAATGGGCCAGTGGCTCCTGCGCTCACAGCTCTTTGGCCCAGTTGGATTCAGCACACCCCTAGCTACATGGATGAAAAGAGGAGGGGGAAGCAGAGCTTGTTGATGCTCTTACTCAGCAGGGTATGGAAAAGCACAGAAGGGGTGGAGAATTCAGAATCCCAGCATCCTTCTGTAAAAAGAAAAAGTCAGGTTTCCAGCCCTCATTGTCACAAAGATTTTTGGAAAGTGTGTGAGAAATGCTGGTAGGGGGTCTATTTGTTAAACGTTATAGTAGTCAGGTAAAGGCGGTGAAAGTATGTAATACTGAATATGCAGTAATGCTGAAATTAATAATGGAGTTGTAAAACAGATTAGCTATGGAATTTGAAACTTAAAATGTGGAATATAAAGGCTGAATATAAGTGTTGAATACAAATGTTGACTAAAATGCTGAGTATAAATGTATCCCAACATTAAAAAAATGCTGGCAGGAGGGAGGGGGGGGGTGTTGTTTATCAGAAGCCCTGATGAGCAAAGCCAGAATAAGTTGAGCAGAATAGCAAAACAGGCGGAAGAACACCACGTCAAAGGGACCGTGTCCAATATAACCAGCCATTAGTTTGTGGCAGCAAAACCCACAGAGGAGACGTGCGGCTTCTGAAAGACTAACAGACGGAAGCAGAAGCCCCCTGGCCAGATGCGGTGGGCCTGTCTGCCGCAGAATGCACAGAGAAGGGGCCAAAGACGGTGAAATGCAGCGTGGGGCATTTCCAGGCCACCCTCGAAAGCACACAGGCCCTCGTGGGCCACGTTCTCCCCTCCGGAGGGGTGAAATGGCATCCCTGCAGCCTCCCAGGTCACAGAGAGACGCTGGCAGCCATCCCAGGAAAGCCAAGACAGAGCCTCCCCCCGCCCGAGGTGGCCGGGGTCTGGCAATCGACGCAGCCCAGCACGCAAGTCCTTGCAGAGGAAAAGGGGCAGTAGATGCTAATTTTAAAGAAAACATTAATTTAAGGGGGAAATGTTAACAGAAATTTAAAGGAAAAGCGATATAAAGAGCAAATAATCAAAGGGCAACAGGCTCGGGGTGGCAAACGTGTGCAGGATTCAATATGCCGGGACTGCTGGCCTTGCAGCGTGAAGGCTTCCCACCCAAGCAGAGCCAGGAGGAGCCTGCCTGAGAGGAATACCAAACAGAGACCGATCTCAGTGCTGAACAACTTGGTGTGTCCTAAAGGCTGGTACTCACGCACCAAGAAACAAAGGAATCCACGTCTATGCCCGGTGATGGCTTCACTGATGTAAATGGAGAGCCGGCAGGTGGGCAAAGGCTGGCCTCCACCCGTGCGCTCCCTGTGCCGTTTCGCCAGGGAAGGAGGTCCTCGGCTGAAGGCCTGCCCGTGCAGGAACACAGGAGTAAATGGCGGAGGGACGGCCACGCTTGCCTAGTGCATGGGACAAGCACATGCCGGGCTCTAATGAGCCCCCCCCCCCCGTACCCACCTTGCCCCTCCGGACGACGTAATGTAATGATTTCTCATTTAGCTGCCCATCCCTGGCATGAGGAAGGAGCCTGGATTGATTCTGACACCCATCTCACAACAAATTTAGCACCTCATTTCCCAGCCCGATCAAATATTCCACCTCGATTATCTCCCCGCCACGGAGACGGGGCATGGCGCATCCGAACGAGCAGGAGCCACCTTCGCTGGACGTCAGCCTCAATCAATTTCACTTTCCGATCTCAGCAAAACTGGGGAAGGAGGCGGAGGTGGGCAGGGGGAAAAGGTGGCAGAGACTGGCACCGAAGGAGACGCCAGGCCAGCTCTGCCTCACCTGTTTTGGAGGGGGCGCTTTTCACCTTCTGCTTTCCACAGACAGGGAAGATGCTCCGGCGCCACCGCAGAGGTGCAAACAAGCGGATGAGATTTGGGAGAAGGAAAAAACATCGGCTTTCTTTTCCAGATTTCCTCCCTGCTTGGCTCTGGCTCTGGCGGGCCCTTTGGTAAAGGCCAGGAAGCCCCTGAAGGACTGCGGCAGGCAGCCGGACGTCCTCCCAGTCCTCCCAGAGAGGCGGCCACAGAGTGCCCCGAGGGCTTGCTTTAGAAGGAGCCCTGTGGGGCCAGCTCAGCCCAGAGAGGCAGCACGTGGCCTCCACCCCCACCCCCACCCCTCTCTCTGGTGGAGGGGGGGACCACAATGCTCAAAGCGCTCGAGGCAGCCGCAGTGAGGCCACAAACCACCCTCCCAGGGGGTCTCCAGGCAACGGGGGTGTCGCTCTGGGCCCAGTCGTGCCCTGCTGCAGGAGGTGCTTCCTTGCCCAGACATCTGCTGGCTGCTCCTATGGAACCCCCTCCCCCCCCCCCCACACAACTGGGAGATGAAGCATTTTCTTTACATTAAGCGGGAAACCATCCCACGGAAAGGTGCGTCGTGGCACACACCTCCAGCCTTCCTCTCCAGCCAAGGGGCCAGCAGCAAAGGCAACGGTGGGGTTCTTTCCCAGGGTCTCTCCTGGGACCCACAACCATCTGAAGCATCTGGATATTTATTTTTATTTTTTTATTTATGTCATTTATAGTCCACCTTTCTCACTGAGACTCCAGGTGGATTACATAATGTGAGATTAGTACAATCAGTATATCCATGGAAAGGGCTCAGTTAGAGATGGGCATGATCCGAAATATGAACCAAAATGAAGCACGAACCAGGCTGGTTTGTGGTTTGCGAACTGCGGTTCGTCTGATCCCATTTCTGACGAACCGCCACGAACTTTAGGCTGGTTCGTTTGGTTCGTTTTTTGGTTCGTGACTGCAGATAGCCTGGTGCCAATCAATCAGTTTCCTAGGCAACAGGGGATGGACTTCCTGGAGACCTTCTGCTGACCCGAAAGTGATGGTTTTCTGACCCCGGAAGTGACATTTTCACGAACCAAATGAACCAGTTCGCAAACCAGGGGCAGGTTAGTGAAAGTTCGTGGTTCGTGAAATTTGACGAACCATGAACCGCACGGTTCAGTTTTTTTACGGTTCGTGCCCATCTCTACTCACAGTGTCTGGTAAAGCTTGGCTTGAGAACTTTGTGCTGCTGGCTCCACCTCCTTCGCCATCAACCTCCACCCCTGAACAGCAGACTGGGACCAGGCTCCACCCCTTGCTCTGCTGCTAGCCTTCCTGCTATGCTCCTCCCCCTGAGCTCCCAGGCTCCACCCCCTATGTCAGGAGGCAGGCCAGGCACACTCCCCATTGAAGTGGTTGGGAGGAAATGGCAAGCCCTGCCTTTTGTGGACGAGGAGGGCTCATAGCCAGCCACTTGACCCAGGGAGGTGAGCAGGAAGGAGCAAAGCAAACCTAAGTGGCTGATCAGATAGGGGGGCAAAAAGGAATGCCGGGAGGGCGCTGGCATACAGCAAGCATTTCTTCAAATACACATCAGAAGCAGGAAACAGGCGGGACCCTTGAAGGTGGCCGCGCCAGGCAGGGAGATGGCAGCTGGCCCGTGACTGAGTGGACAAAGAGAACCCTCGGAAATCAGACCTGGCGACCCCCATCTCTGCCCCACCCGGGGGAGCGAAGCAACTAAGCAGGGCACAGATCCGACAAGAGCCCAGCCCAATGTGCTCAGGCCAGCCCCCGCAGCTGCAGACATGCCCATGAACACACATGACGCTGCCTTCTCCTGCCCCAGACTCTGGTCTCTCGGGCCCACCGTGCCCCCTTGGATTGGCAGCCAATCTCCAGGGCCTCAGGCCCAGCAGGGGCTGGCACACCTGTACAGAGCAAACCTGCCCCACTTCTGAGCTTAAGGGGCTGGGGGGGGGACTGAACCTGGGACCCTCTGCTTGCCAAGCAGACGACGGACCGCTGGGTCAGAGCCCCTCCCTCCCTGCTGTTTTACACCCCTCTCCAAGTATCCTCTCCTGCACCGTGGCCTCAAACAACCCCCTCCTTGCACGCACCGTCTGTGTTCTGTGCCCCTCTGCCGGCTTGGAGCCTTCTGCGCCCCTCTGCCATCCTGTTTTGGGGTGCTCTCAGCACTGCCCCTCTGCTGGCTTGGAGCCTCCCACCTCCAGGGACAGAAGGTGCAGCAGGATTCCAGCTGGGGTGTGTGTGTGCAGTGACAGCTCCGACTGTGCTGGGGGGCTCAGGCCACTCAGCCCTGCTGGGGGCTTCTCCAGGGCTGGAGTGGCAGGAGACCCGCGCAAGGGCATCAGCTGCTTAGCAGGACTGGATGGCAGCCGAGAGGTTTGGTGGCACAGAAAGGCAACAAGCAGCCCTGAGGGTTGGCGTCCTGCCAGGCTCTTCTGTCCTCACAGAGCGGGACGAAGGGTGGTCAACTTTCTGGTCTCCACTATGGAGCTGAACAGGAACCTCAAGGCAGCTCGGCTTGGCACTGCCCGCCCCAGATCGCCCCTCCCTACCAAACTGAGACCCACTCTGAGCCAAGTGCTGCGATGACCTGCCAATTGCAGGGCTGCAACTGGGGGAAGAGGTGGGCAAGCAGGCGAGCCTCCACCTCCTGCCACATTTACCACCCAGACCCATGACGCAAAGAACATTCCCATGCCCAGCTCGGTCTCCTCCACAGCAACACCCACAGATGAGTGGGGAGGGTGCCAAAGGGATGCCAGGCCGGGGGTATGTTGGAGGGAACTGCAATTAGCCCAGGAAAACAGAGGACCAATTTCCAATTAAAACTGTGTCCAGAGAAAGCATAAATACACAACGAGCTGACACAAGGCAACAAGCGGCGGCATTTTTCCCTGCCTGAAGTGACTCCCCTAATAATAAATATCATTATCATTAACAACAATGGTCATAACCCACGCATTGCTAGACAGAAAGCTGTCAACAGTACTTCCCAATTATATTTCTCGCTGGATCAGAAAGGTACCAGCAAAGCAGAGCTCAGGAAACGGCAGGGAGAGACCCCCGAGACCAACGAAGAGCCCGTCTGCGTTCTGGCAAGCTGCTCAGTTTGGTGGGAGAAAGAAGGCTTGTAGGAGAAGCACCGTACATAAACTTGCAGGCCGGTCTGCCAAGCACACCCTGTGAAGGGAGTCAAGGCAGGTTTCGCCTGGGAAACGGGGTTAAGCTGCCCGCTCTCCGGAATATGAAGCTGGCTGGCTACACAACGTTAAGAGGCAGCTCACGTTCCCCCTGACAAGGCCTGGCGCTTGTGATGAGCAACTGGGCTCCAGAGTTGGTGGCCCCCCAGAGCCAGGACGGAGACACAAAATTCATGAGCAGAGGACAAGACCCGGAGCCCCCACTGGCCCCTGCTCCTCTGGCTGGTAGGCAGCCTTGGGACTGGCCTAAGCTGGCATAAGTAGGCAGGGCTTGGCCAAGAACAGACCCAGCATGTGACCCAGAGACCCTCCGGGGACTGCTTCCGGGGAAGGCCACCCCACAGTTCTGGCCAGGGTTTGTGGATTTGACTTTTGGCCGAGCGCAACTGCTAACAACTTCCTACAACAACATGCAAGCTTGGCCCTCCCGGGCACGCAGACAACCTGCTGCTTGGGCCCTGCTGAGTCCCTCCTGGCCCACTACAGACCCGCACTCCCTTCCGCCTCGAGAGGTGCTCCATGGAGCCTGGGAGCAATCCCTGACCCCTCCCTGGTGGCTCAAAGTAGGGCAGAGCAAGACGCTTCCGTGGGGGGGCGAGGGCAAACCGGCTGCGGTGTCAGACAATTATTCTAAGCAAACTATTGTTTAAAGTACTAGCTTTAAAAATATATAACTTCCTCCACCAGAGCTCCATTCTAACACTGTACCAAACTCCATCCAAAAATAATATAAACCGTTTTCCAGAATGTCAGAATTCAGTGTGCTTGCCCAGTGTTGCATGTTCTCATATGTTTTTATTAAACTAATTTACCTAGAAGTCTTTAAGACACAGTTAGATCACGCAACAGTCCACAGACCTGCAAAATAAAATACTATCAAATATTAATGAATAGAAAGTGGGGGAGGGAGACCTGGGAACTTCTAAGGACAGAATCACCAAACACAGAGACCCGGGAGGCATTTCTAACATGTACTGAATGCAGGAGATGTTCGGAAGGAAGGAAGGAAGGAAGGAATAAGGAAGGAAGGAAGGAAGGAATAAGGAAGGAAGGAAGGAAGGAATAAGGAAGGAAGGAATAAGGAAGGAAGGAAGGAAGGAAGGAATAAGGAAGGAAGGAATAAGGAAGGAAGGAAGGAAGGAAGGAAGGAATAAGGAAGGAAGGAAGGAAGGAAGGAAGGAAGGAAGGAAGGAAGGAATAAGGAAGGAAGGAATAAGGAAGGAAGGAAGGAAGGAAGGAATAAGGAAGGAAGGAATAAGGAAGGAAGGAAGGAAGGAAGGAATAAGGAAGGAAGGAATAAGGAAGGAAGGAAGGAAGGAAGGAAGGAAGGAAGGAAGGAAGGAAGGAAGGAATAAGGAAGGAAGGAATAAGGAAGGAAGGAAGGAAGGAAGGAAGGAAGGAATAAGGAAGGAAGGAAGGAAGGAAGGAAGGAAGGAATAAGGAAGGAAGGAAGGAATAAGGAAGGAAGGAAGGAAGGAAGGAAGGAAGGAAGGAATAAGGAAGGAAGGAATAAGGAAGGAAGGAAGGAAGGAAGGAATAAGGAAGGAAGGAATAAGGAAGGAAGGAAGGAAGGAAGGAAGGAAGGAATAAGGAAGGAAGGAATAAGGAAGGAAGGAAGGAAGGAAGGAAGGAAGGAAGGAATAAGGAAGGAAGGAAGGAAGGAAGGAAGGAAGGAATAAGGAAGGAAGGAATAAGGAAGGAAGGAAGGAAGGAAGGAAGGAAGGAAGGAAGGAATAAGGAAGGAAGGAAGGAAGGAAGGAAGGAATAAGGAAGGAAGGAAGGAAGGAATAAGGAAGGAAGGAAGGAATAAGGAAGGAAGGAATAAGGAAGGAAGGAAGGAAGGAAGGAAGGAAGGAAGGAAGGAATAAGGAAGGAAGGAATAAGGAAGGAAGGAATAAGGAAGGAAGGAAGGAAGGAATAGGAAGGAAGGAATAAGGAAGGAAGGAAGGAAGGAAGGAAGGAAGGAATAGGAAGGAAGAAGGAAGGAAGAAGGAAGGAAGAAGAAGGAAGGAAGGAAGGAAGGAAGGAAGGAAGGATAAGGAAGGAAGGAAGGAAGGAGAAGGAAGGAAGGAAGGAAGGAAGGAAGGAAGGAAGGAAGGAAGGAAGGAAAGGAAGGAAGGGAAGGAATAAGGAAGGAAGGAAGGAAGGAATAAGGAAGGAAGGAATAAGGAAGGAAGGAAGAAGGAATAAGGAAGGAAGGAATAAGGAAGGAAGGAAGGAAGGAATAAGGAAGGAAGGAAGGAATAAGGAAGGAGGAAGGAAGGAAGGAATAAGGAAGGAATAAGGAAGGAAGGAAGGAATGAGGAAGGAAGGAAGGAATAAGGAAGGAAGGAATAAGGGAAGGAAGGAAGGAAGGAATAGGAAGGAAGGAAGGAAGGAAGGAAGGAATAAGGAAGGAAGGAAGGAAGAAGGAAGGAAGGAAGGAAGGAAGGAAGGAAGGAAGGAAGGAAGGAATAAGGAAGGAAGGAATAAGGAAGGAAGGAAGGAAGGAATAAGGAAGGAAGGAATAAGGAAGGAAGGAAGGAAGGAATAAGGAAGGAAGGAAGGAATAAGGAAGGAAGGAAGGAAGGAAGGAAGGAAGGAAGGAAGGAAGGAATAAGGAAGGAAGGAAGGAATGAGGAAGGAAGGAATAAGGAAGGAAGGAATAAGGAAGGAAGGATGGAAGGAAGGAAGGAAGGAAGGAAGGAAGGAAGGAAGGAAGGAAGGAAGGAAGGAAGGAAAAGTTCCTGTAAACAAATCCACAAATGTGACTGGCCCCTGCCATTCCCAAGACATCTTCTGCCAGGGAGGCAAAACAGAAATGACAATTTAGCAAGCATGGAGGGAATGCTCAGCTGCCCAGAGGAGAGCCGGCCAGGGGGAATTCACAGGGCTGCTGCACCGGGAAAGAGGCTGCGCAAGGGAATTTCATTCTTTTCCTGCCCTCCGAAGGCCACCCTTCTGGTTTGGAGCCAATGGGCAGGCCTGGAGGAGGCTCAGAGCATATTCAGTTCATTTGAGACTCGCCAGGGCAATTCACCCTTAAATGGTTTGTCCACTCTCTGCCCTCTCACCAGCCCCGTTGCTCCCTCCCTTGGGCCCGCGCCTTCGTCCCAGGGGTCAGGTTCTGGCTCAGAAATTGGTCTCTTCTCCTGGATACAGCCAGTCTGCTACTTGCATAGATCCACACCACTGCGACCTCATGGCTGGATTACTGCAATGTGCTCTGTGTGGGGCTGCGTTTGAAGACACCGTGTGACTGGCTTACCTGGTCAGAATTTATGGGGGGGGGGGAAGCAAGGCTGAACTAATAGGCCTTCAGAAATGGACCTGTTGTGGTGTAGATCATCGGATTACTTGGTCATGCTGGTTTTAACGTTTGTGCATCTGTGAAACTACTTGGGGTGCACCACAGAAATGTGGTATCAAGACTGCAAGCCCCGTCCATTCCGATGCCAAAGAGAGGGGTCCCCTGACCATCTGCCTCTACGTGTCCATTAACCCCAAGTGTATTTTCAACTTCTGTCCTGCCTTTCCGCTTACACAGAATTATCCCATTTTATCCTCTCAACAACCGGGTAAAGAGAGTTAAGAGAGTGACTTGCCCATTGAACTCCATGCCTGAGTCACAATTCGAACCCAGATCTCACCAGTCCCAGTGCAAACCTTTTTGCACCCACTGCTTTTGCACCCACACCCACTGCTTCCTGTCACTGCTTCTGCACCATAATTGAGAGCACCAGCTTGTGGCTGCATCGCCATGGTGACTGCAGCCATCTTGGAAAACGGGAGGGGGGGTTAGCTGGCTTCGCAGACTCTTAGAGGCAGAGAACTTGGGAGGGGAAACTGGGGGTGGGCTGGGATATCCCTTTGCTCTTACTAAAGCCCCTCACCGTTCCTTGTAGTTCTCTCCCAGCAAGACAAATTCAGCATTCTGTGCTGGGTCAACCTTGGAGCCATTTCTGCAGAAGTTGGCCCCGGGGGGTTCCCTGCTTCTGAAGACCGTCTGGGAAATTGGGCAGAGCTGTTTCTTGGCTGCTGTTTCTGCCCTTCCAGAGCGTTGCCGGTCAGAGCATGCAAAGGCACAAAGAGTGCAGGGTTTCGGAGGAGCCTCTGGGGCGAGGGAGCAGAGGCCACCCTCCCAGCCTGTTTGGTCAGCGCCCTCGCCAGAGAAGCTCCGCTATCAGGCTTCCTGTTTCCTGGCTAATAAAACAAAGAGTGAGATAAAGAAGCGGAAAGAAGACAAGACTCACTCCGGGCCACAGCCAGAGACCCACAGGCGTCTCTGGGTGCAGAAAGACCGGGGGGGTGCCAAGACTGGGACGGAGAACCAACCCCCCCCCCCCGGGGCCACCCTCCCGGGTCTGGCTCTGGCCCCTGAGCTGCAAAACAGCTCCTTCCATTCTTCCTGTCCAGCACCAGGCGTGGGGAAGTTTCATTTCACCTCTCTGGTGCCTGTTCAGTCCTGGAGCCTGCAGGTAAATCCATCACCTGAGGTCTGGGGTGACGAGCCTCTTTCTGGGGCAGGTGCCTGACCAGCAAACCAATCAATTTCACCCTTGTTTGTACAGTTTTTAAAAATGTGTTTAAAAGTGCTTTCTTAACTTGATGGGAGTCAATAAACAACAACTCCCATGAGGCTGTCCAACAACGCACATGTGCAAACTCTGGATCCAGGCAGTTCAACCACCACCAGCGGAAATGGCCTGATACAAGCACCTGATACAAGCACCCTGAGTGGAACAGGCTTCCTCGGGAGGTGGTGGGCACTCCTTCATTGGAGGTTTATAAGCAGAGGCTAGAGGGCCACCTGACAGCAATGCTGATCCTGTGAACCTGGGCAGATCATGAGAGGGAGGGCAGGAAGGGTTATACCAGTGCTTAGTTCTCGTGGCCCATTCTTATATGCCCAGGGTAATGCCCACTGCCACCTTGGGGTCAGGTAGCAATTTCCCCCCAGCCAGTTTGGCTAGGGAGCCTGACGGTGTTTTGCCATCTTCTGGGCATGGAGCAGGGGTCACTGGGGGTGTGGAGGGGGGAGGCAGTTGTGAATTTCCTGCATTGTGCAGGAGGTTGGACTAGATGACCCTGGAGATCCCTTCCAACCCTAGGATTCTATGATACCAAGTGGACTAGCACCTTAACCAATAACTTTCCTTCCCATTGACATTCTTTCTTTAAACAACTGGTATCAACAGCCACAAGGATTGCCACATACCTAAGGTTGTGTAACATGTGTAGACATGGAAATTCCCTGCGGGACAGATCTGAGCTGTTTGCACACAATGTGAGCATTCATCTCCTGTGACTGCAACACACTGAAGCGGAGGGGCCCTGAGTGCGCCTCCTAAGGGCAGGGGGCCTTTCCCTCAAGGGCACTGGTAGCAGGGAAGCTTCTGGCTGGGCAGTTTCTAGATCCCGGAGTTTGCCAGTAAGCCTGAAAAGGCCACGTGGAGCAATCCGGCGAGACGGCCTCCCTTCCGGAGCTGGGGAGAGCATCCCAGGAAAGGGCCCGTTCTGGGGGGTTGAGAAATGAGGGCAAAGCCCCCTCTGGCCACAGTCCCCAAACGGGCCAATCAGGCCCAGGCCCTGCCGGCCGTCTTTCGGAGTCCTTAGAGACGTGAGCTGGCACCCGCCTCCCACTGCTCCCACCCCAAAGCAGGCCCCCGGCGGCCGCAGCATTGCGGGATATCTCAGCTGACCTTAGTGGAGGAAGCAGAGGCTGAAGGCCAGAGGTCTGTGGTGGCCTGGCCTTTCAATGGCTGACACAGCAGGCTTGTGAGAGCCTGATCCTGCCACACAGCGTTCCCGAAGAGGGGGCGGTGCCCCCTGTTATGGAAGGCTCCCCCCACATAAGCCCAACTGGGTGAAAATACTCTGCACGCGCCCAGGAGCACTCTACTTCATGCATTCCACAGCTGAGTCCAGGCACTGAAAACATTTCATGGGGTTGGGGGGAGGGAAGAGAACCAGACATGCAGGGGGGTCCATTTGGGCCTTTTCTGTCTCTGGGCCAGCTTGGGGGGAGTTGATGGCCTTGTGCCCCCTCCCTCCAGTCTGGCTCTGGAGCAAGTCTGCCTGCCCCTTCCCCTCCTTTGCCTTTTAAAAATCTCAATCCGGGGGGTGCAGTTCTCTCGGCGCCTTAAAGGGGCCTCCCCCCCCCTACGCCTTCCCATTTTGCTTTGCAGCAAACTATTTCCTCACACACACACACACACACACACAGACCCGGGAGCTCCTTTGCCAGTTGTAGGCCCATCCCCAAAAGCCATGGCAGGGGGCCCCCCCTCCCCTCTCCCGGATGCTTCCGCCTGCCGGGCTCTGTCAGTTGGGGGGGGGGGGTGAAGAGATGCTCCACGCCCCCCCCCCTTGCGAAAGGAAGCACGCGCGTGCAGGCAGGCAGGCATGCGCGCGCACACCATTATCTTTCTTTGGGGCAGCACAAAACCCTGAAAGGGCTCAGCCAGGCAGAAAGACAAAAGGACGGGAGGCCGGCCGGGAAGGGCGGCAAGAAAGCCCCGAGCAATGGCGGGAAGGGGCGGGCGGGGGGCCGAGGGGCCAGGCCTCGGCCGCGGCTGAACTCTCCCTAGAAGCCGCGAAGGTGGAAGCCGTGGGTCAGCGCACGAGAAGGCGGGACTCGCCGGGAAAGAGCGGGCGGAAAGGGGGACGCGAAAGGAGAGGGCTGGGCTCAGTCGAGGGAGCCGCGGCCTCCAGTTGGCAGGATGGGAGCGAGTCTCTTAGGACGTTCGGGCGGTCTTTCCTTCAAAGGGTCGCCAGAGGTCGGAGGCGGCTGGACGGCACATCACACACATACCCACACTCTGGCAGCACTTTGCTCAAGCGGCGAGCCTTCCTCATGAGCCAGCTTATCACAGCAAGCTTGGCAAAACATTCCTGCAAGGCAGGCCAGTCCCCCGCCGCCCGCTGCAAACAGAGAGCGGAGGGTGCGCGGAAAGCAGCCGGGGCGGATTTGCTTGGCCTGGCTGGCTTGGCCGCATCTCTCCGTCCCGCCCTTTCCCGCCAGCAATTCCTGGGCCGGGCAGCGCAGAGACGCCTCCCCAGGCACGGCCCCGCCGGCAGCCCAGCCCAGCCCAGCCCAGCGCCGCAGAAGGGAGCGCGGCCGGGCCAGCCAGCCCGCCCCCGGGGGCCGCCTCCCTGCCGGCTCCTCCTCCGAGGGGGCCGCGCGGCACCGGGGAGAGCCGCCCCGCCTGGCCCCCCCGGCGGCTGCCGCGGCCTTCGCCGAAAGGAGGTCAGCGCGGAGCCCGCAGGCCGCTCGCCCGGGAGGGGCCCCTCCAGCGGGCCCGCCGCTGCCCCTGCTCCGCGCCCCCGTCGCCCGCCCCGCCCGCCTCTGAGGGTTCGGCGCGCCGCGCCGGAAAAAGGCGCCCCGGGCCCCGCGCGGCTCTTGGCCTGCGCGCCGTTCCGGGCGTGGCGGGGAGAGCGGAGCCGCCCGCGCGGGAGGCGAACCCGCCCGCCGTGCCCTCGCGCCGCGCTTTGGTTTCCTGCCGCGGCGGAGGCGTCTGCCCTGCGGACGTCTTTCCGGGCGCAACGCGGCCGCCCTTGAGGCCCGCGTCCAACAGCCGGCGGCGGCGGGGGGATGCGGGGCCCGTTCGGGCAAGGGGGCCGGCCCAGCCCCCTCCCGGCAGGACGCGGGGCGCCTCCCCAGCAGCTCCCCTGGCGCCCCTGCCGGCAGCGGGGCCTCGCCGGGTACGAGCAGGCAAAAGCCCCGCCGCCGCCGCCGCTCGGCCCCGAAAACGAGGCCCGCAGGAGGAAAGCCGAGCGGGCGAGTGGCCGCCACCCGCCTTCCGGGGCCAGGCCTGCCAGAGCCCGGAGCGGGGACGTCCAAGCCGGGGGTCCGGGCCTCGCTGAGGGCCTCTGCTTGGCTGGCCTAGTGGACTGAGAGCAGAAGGGGCTGCGACCCCCCTCAGTGGGTCTTGAGAAAAACGCTGGGAAGGGCGCTGCTTTCTGACCTGGCGCAGGCCCCAGGAGGGCTCAAGACCAGGAGAACTGCCTCCGCCCGGCACAGAAGAGGTGCCCTGCCAGGGAGGAGGTTGGCAGGGAGCCTTGGGCAAGGGGATTCACCCAGGAGCCCCCTCGGCTGCTGCATTCCACATCAAACACAGCGCCTGCACGCTGGCCTTTTCATTTTTGTGAAAGCTTCAGAATTATTAATAAAATATATTTCCAAAAAGTTAATATTTCATCAAGCCGCTATGCACATTTTACATTTAAATGTTTAATATCTGCCTTCCCATTGTCAACCCATTTCTCATTCTTGAACTAAAAAGGTTCCAAGCGTCACCATTCAGCCAGCCCTGGCAAGGCTGAGCGGAGAGCCTGCCCCGCAGCACGCGCCCTTTCAGACGCAAGCACGCCCCTTACGTTTCGAGATTAGACACCGCTGTGCTGTCCCCAAGGCCCCAAGCAAGCCCAGGGCAGAAAAGGCTGAGCAGCACATGCCAAAGGAGGCAAGCCTCTGTCTGTTTCATTTGAAAAAGCAGCGGGCCTCTTCAGCAGTGTGCCCCCCCCACCGCCAGTTATATGCATGCTTCTCCCCTGCGTATGCAAACAACACACCTGAGTTGACACTACAAAGGACCAAAGCAGCTGTGGGATTTTAATTTTTGAAGCAGCCTCCTTTGGGGAGACACAGAATCAAGGAATCCCGGTGCCTGCAAAGCACAAGCAAATCTGAGAGCAGCAGAGGCCTCCCCCAATCGCCCCTCTCTCCTCCCGCACTCGGCACCATTCCCTGCCCCATTCACCTTGCACCCATCCCCCCCCACCACTGCTTTTTAAAAAAAATCTGCAGGAGTTCCATCACTACAGCATTACAGTGGGACACCTCCTGATTTTAAAAGCATAGCAGGAAGCAGGCTGTTGGGGGTGGGGAACACCCAGAGAAGATCCGCATGTGGCGTCTCCAATGTGGCTCTGTAAACATGAGAGAGAACAAAATGGGGAACCATCCCGGGTGGGAGGGGCCCGGAGTGGGGGTGTTCTGGCTCGAGTGTTGGCCTAGGATCTGGGAGGTCCAGGTTCGAACCCTAGCTCTGCCATGGAAGCTCGCAGGGTGAACCGGGGCCAGCCACACCCTCTCCTCCTAACTGACTTCACAGCACTGTCGTGGTGAGCATAAAATGGAGGAGAGAATAAAAGAAGCGACTTTGACTCCCCATTCAGAACGGTGGGGTAGAAATGGAGGAAGCAAGCGAAGTGCAGCGAAGGGCTCGCTCTAGCTGGGAGAGGGGGGGCGTACCCTTTCCCCTCCCCTCCCGCAGCTCCACCTTCAGTCTGGAGCCCACACTGGGCACTCCTTGGGTTGGCACGGTTCCAGGGCGCTCGGCAGCGCCTCCTCCGTTCAAGGCCTTGGCTTCAGAAGGGGCTGTCTGGAGAGGTGCCCAGCATCACAGCCGAGGGGGCACCCCAGAGGGGGCTTGCCGCTTCAAAGGCCCGGGAGGTTTGGCATGTGTGGGGGGGAGGGGACTGTGCTTCGCACTTTGGTCCTGAGGCCGGGCCAGCCCCCCCCCCCCGTTCTCCAGCTCGTCCCCGGTTCCGCCATCCACGCTGCTAAAGGCCAAGGCATTCCCCCTCCTCCCTGCTGTTTGAGGCCATGCCCCTTCTTACGCAGGCTCAGATCAGGTCACAACACGTCGGGGGCTGTCCTGTGCCACTCCCTCCTTGACCACCGCGCTGTTCCCCGTAGGCTGGCGCTGAAGGGGCACCCAGCCTCTTGACCCGCTTTAACAAGGGCTGCGGAATCAGACACAGAAGGGAGTTTAAGGGAAACGGAACTGTGGAGAGCCAGTGCAGTACAGGGGTCAGAGTGTTGGACTGGGATCTGGGAAACCCGGGTTCAAATCCCTGCTCTGCCCTGGAAGCTTCCTGGGTGGAATTTGGGCCAGTAACACCCTCTCGGCCTAACCTACCTCACAGGGCTTTTGTGAGGATAAATGGAGGAAAGGAGAATTATGTGAGTGGCTTTCGGGGGAGAAAGGCAGGGCATAAATGAATCAAAGAATACAATAATAATGTATTAGTTGGTGTTGAACAAACCCGCTTGCAGCCACTCAGAAATAGGCCCTCCTCGCTTCGGGCCCCCCCGCCTCCTCCAGGTCTTTGGCCAGCTGCACCCAGTGGAGACCTGCAGAGGCAATGCTGGAGGGGTTGGCGTGAAACGTTTCTCCCGAACAAAGCCGGCTTCATCCCTGACTCTGTCTTGACCACAGGACCCTTTCTTTCCGGGGCACAGAGCAAACCTGCTTATTGGCTCAAGTTTAATTAGTTTGTGTGATTTCCCTGTTAGAAACAATGGCTAATTTAGATTCTCTTCCCCTGCCCAATTTTTTTTAAAAAAATTAATCATTAAAGGAGGAAAACTTTCCTCCCCAACACGGCCCCCCCCCTGCCCGCCCCACATCCCACTTCTAGGCTGGTTTCTTTTCAAACGAGAAGCTTTTTAATAATGGGATTATCTTTCAAATCTCGATCTGGACAAGGAGATGAACGTCCTCTGGGCTGAGTCAACAACTCCAGAAGGCGCCCCTCAGCCCACTCCCAGCCAGAAAATCCCTGCACCAAGAATGAATCCCCCGCAAGGAAACTGAGGACCCCTCCCCAGCCAGCTCAACCCCCAGCGGAGGGTCACGGGGAATGTGGGAATTCAGGCAGAGCAGCAGCGACTGCAGGCGAGAGGACGGGCAAAATCTCTCTCTCTCTCTCTCTGTCTGTCTGTGTCTCCTGCTGCCTTGTGAAGCATAACAAGAGTGCCCCTGGGAGACAGTCTTTCTGCAGATGCCTCCAGAGCCCCCCAGGCACCAGAACTGGTACCACCAGAGGGCCAGGCCCCCCCCCCACACACACCTACAGGCCCAAGGCCCCCGGGCAGGCGTCACCCTGCTGCGCTCCCAGCCCCCTCTGCTGAGGTCTGGCTGTTGTTAACAGGGAGAATAGCCAGAGTTGTTATGCAAGTGAGCCTTCTGGCCATTTGTGAGGCACTGCTGCGGACCGGCCGGCCTGGCCTAAGCCCTGAGCGCGGTGGAGGCACAAGCTGCTCTGGCCTGCTGCCAGCACCCGTGCAAAGAAGAGGTGCAGAGAGAGGCCGGAGCAAGAACTTGAACTCTTGGCTGCCATGTTTGGGAGAAGCAAAGGACGGAGTTTCTCTTCACGGCGTTCCCTTGGCAGAAACGTGCCCTTCGGACTGTTACTGGAGGGGCCAGGGGAGTTCTCCAGCATTCCTCTGTTGTGGAAGAATTGCTGCCACAAGAAGGATGCGCAAAGCCCTCCCGAATCCAGAGCGTTCTCCAGATGGAAAAGGCCCCCCCCCCCGTGCTGCTCTGCTCCCCTCTCCTCTGGCGCTCTGCTCCCCTCCGCGCTGGCTCTTGTGGTTGCAACCCTGCAATGATTCTACGAGGCTGGAATTTGAAGAATTTCCTGTCAAGACTCACTGGAAGACTAGAGAGAGAGAGAGAGAGAGAGAGAGAGAGAAAAGAGGGATGGGGGAGGGAGGGAGCCGGCTAGCCTTCCCCCTTCGCCAGCCTGTTGCCAAGTGCCCCTCGGGCGCTTTCCTTTTTTTCTGTCTGCATTCGCAAACTCTGCCCAAGTTCACCAAGGAGACCAGAGGGAAGAGATCCAGCCCCACGAGACAGCCGCTGGGCCACAGGAAGGCAGGGGCTGCTGCCGTGCCCAGGCCAGCACTGCCAGCTTTTGACTCGGCCCTGGAAAGTTCTGCCAAGCTCCCCGGGAGACAAACCCAAGGCACAGCATGGAGACTTCGCAGGGCTTCGCAAGCCAGCTGCCGACATGTCGGCTCCGCGGAAAGTCAGGCCAAAGGAGGAAGTGGGGGGGGGGGACAGCCACCATTTTACTGGCACAATGGAAGAGGTGGAAGCACGAGTGGCGGCTCTTCAGGGGGCAAAAGCCCCCATCAAGCACAGGAACCGCTGGGAGCTCTGAGCCGCCAGGGAGGGGAGGGCACTGCTGCCAGTGGGGCTGCCACACCCAAGCCCTGGAGGCAGCAATCTGATTTTGGCATCCCTGCACTGTCCCCCGCCAAAAAATCTGGAGGAAGAGGCTTCCAGGGAGAACACAATTTTCTCCTTTAAAAGAAATAAAACAAGGACACGGGATGTCTGTCTTGCTTTTGCATGCCAAAAAACCCCCTGTCCGCAGAACCAAGGACTACGGAAGGGGGCCTTTGGGCTCCCTCGAGCCACAGAACTTAAGTGTGTGCAGGATGCCCACAGGTCTACTCTGCACGGCCAACTCGGTGTAAGGCCTGGGGCCCAGGGTTCCTCTCTCCAGGCAGATCCCCACCCCCACCCAGCTGATGAGGAAGGGGGCCAACCTTGTGGGTTCTCAGGCTCGGAGCAGCTGCGTTTCAACGCGGATGTTCTGTGCAGCCATCATAGCAAACCGCTGTTGATAATCACCTTCATGGAAGACAGTGAGACTGTCTCAGAGACTCGTGTGGCTCTTTGGCAGACACACCTTTGCCTATGGCTCTTCTTGCCACCATTAGCCAATGTGGCAGCTGCCCCATGTCCCGGACAGTGTGCAGGGCCCTTGCTCAATGTGGCTTGTGGTGGGGAGCTGGATCTCCCCTTGAAACAACCACTGCCACAAGGACTGGAAGACGGGTACGCTGCAAGCCTCTCTGTGCCAGCAACGGAAATAAGGGGCCGTCTTCTCCAACAAACCCACATGCACGCGCCTGGACACGTGCACATCTTTCCTGGCGGCCTCTGCTCTCTCATCCTAGGAGGAGGAGGAGGAGGAGGGCAAGCTGGCTGCAGAGCAGAGAGGCTAAGTCCACCCCTATAGCAGCCCCCACCTTGGAAGGGGGTGGCTGGATTCCCATCCCCTTCCTCCATGGCCAGCTGGCTGTTTGGGCGCCTCTCCCGCCTGAGCTGCTGTGCCTCTTAACGGGAGGCAAGAGGGAAGCAGAGGGCGGCAAGGGCATTTTGCAGCGAGGGGCTTCACGGCACTGCTGGCTCCTGCCGGCGCTTGTGGTCCTTCCGTGGTGGCCCTCTTCTTCCTCACAGGTACACCAGGGAGGGGAGAGACAACCCTCTTTGCTCAGAGCAACTCTGGGATTCTATGTTTAATAGTCATCGTTCTCGCTTCCATTCTTGTCTGTTTGTGTGTGTCTGGTGTGGTACCACACAGGGCACATGGCAGTCCTGTGGCTCTTTGCGCGGGTGGTAATTGAGAGTGCGGCTCTCCGATATGGAGTGATTAGGTGCTGTTGCTAGAACAGGCAGTGACCCCTCCGTGTGTGCTAAGAGGGCACACCAGGGCTGCTCACAGACCACCCGAGGCCGGGGGCTCTCCTTTCCCAGATAGGCAGGAAAAGATGACGGTGTGAATGGATCCAGAGCTGTGTTCGTCTGTAGTTGCAAAATAGTAGAGAGTCCAGTAGTACCTTTAAGACTAACCAACTTTACTGTAGCATAAGCTTTCGAGAACCACAGCTCTCTTCGTCAGATGCATAGCATCTGCATAGCATCTGACAAAGAGAGCTGTGGTTCTCGAAAGCTTATGCTACAATAAAGTTGCTTAGTCTTAAAGGTGCTACTGGGCTCTCTACTGGGTGAATGAACCAGATGAGAAGACACAGGAAGGGCCTTGACAGCCGCCTGAAGATCCTCTAAGAGGCTCAGAATGTTGCCAGCCATTGAGAGCCAGTGAAAGGCAAGGCTGCCAACTCCCGGTGGAGAAATTCCTGGAAATTGGGGGGATGGGGGAGCCTCGGGACGGCAGAGTTTGGGAAAGCGAGGGAGCTCAGCAGACACACAAGGCCACAGAGCCCACCTTCCAAAGCTGCCATCTTCTCCAGGGGGGCTGTAGTCTGGAGATCAGGCGTTATTTTGGGAGGTTTCCAGGCTCCACCTGGAGGTTGGCAACCACACAGGAAGCGGGAATTTTTAAGGGGAGCAATTTTTAAAGTGCTCCCCGCTCCATGCACAATTCAGCATGGATTTGTCCTCTTAACATGCTAGACGGCATCTGCCAGGGGTCTTGGAAAGGCAACTGGCCTGCCCCATCTCTGCTGGGAAGGCTGGGTAGCTGACCTGCCCGAGAGCAGTAATGCCGAGCTGGGAGTCAGGAGCATTGCGCATTGGCTCGAGCCGGGCATGAAAAGGCCGGCTCTTCTGCCCCAAGAGGACAGCAGCCACCGCTGCCTCGGCTAGTCCAGGGAAGCCACCCGAGGCTCTGCGGGACGATCAACGGAGCCAGGCTGGCCCCTGCTGCTCGCGGAAGGGGCCCTCCCAGATTCCAGGAGCTGTTTCCTGCTCCCAGGGGTGCTGGGTGGGCCCCTCGGCCCTCTTCGCTCCAGAAAATGGCGTGTGCAGAGTCAGCTGCCCTGAGAATTCCCTAGAGAAGCCACCCAAATAGCGGGTGGAGAAGAGGGTGGAGAAGTGGCCTGCCAATCTCTTGTGGCCCCACAGGAAGAGGAGCCCTGTTGGGTCCGGCCAAAGGCGATCCATCAGGTCTGGCATCCTCCGGGTCTAAAGGCAGGAGCTCCCCCCACAACTGGATCCTGAGCGACAATGGCCACGGAGGGAGCTCTCCTCCCACAGGAGCACGTCCGGTTCCCTTTTAAAGCGAATCCTGAACTGACTCCAGCACTGTGTTCAAAAGTAATTTCTTTTCTGTGAGAGCGATGGGAGAAAATCCACGCCTGCCCTCCCATCTGCCCCACCTTCTTAAAAACACAGAGCTGGAAGAGACCCCAGGGGTCATCTAGCCCAACCCCCTGCACAATGCAGGAAATTCACAGCTATCTCCCCCTCCCCACCGTGACCCCTGCTCTATGCCCAAAGGAAGGCAAAAAACCTCCAGGACCCCTGGCCAATCTGGCCTGGAGGAAAAGTCCTTCCTGACCCCAAAGTAGCGATCAGCATTATCACCCTGGGCACATTAGAAAGGGCCAGGAGAGCCCAGCACCAGCCCCCCCCCCTCTCCCGATCTGCCTAAACTCATATTGAGTCCCAGAATCAGCACAGCAGTCAGGTGACCACCTAGCCTCTTCTTGAATGCCTCCAAGGAAGGGGAGCCCACCTTCTTTGCTGCACTGAAATTGTATGTGAGTACAGCCTCCTGCCGATCCCGTCTTGCAAGCTGCCGCTGGCCGGCTCCGTCTACAGTTTCTCAGAGGGGCAAAAGTTCTGAGTCAGCATGAAGAGCAGTCAAGATGGGAAACCCCAAAAGGGTGGAGGGGGGCTTAAGGTTGAAGCTGAGGGTCCATCCAATTCAGCATTCCGTCTCACACAGCAACCCACCAGTTGTTCTGGAGGGCCGGACAGAAGCCACGGCCTTCCCTTGTGGCTGCTCCCCGGGACTGGGATTCAGGGGTGCGCTGCCTCTGCATACGGTGGGTCCCTTCAGTCTCCCTGGCTAGTAGCCAATCTGTCTAGTTCTCTCTTAAAGCCATCTGTGTTCGTGGCCGTGACTCTATCCACTGGCACTGAGTTCCACAATTTGATCCCATTTTTCTGCATTTGCTCTTGGAGCGCCACAAGAAGCTTGCAGAACTTCACAGACACTTGCTTAAATCCTGGAAGAGCAACCGTGCAAGCAGATGCATGTTGCAGCCAGCCGGCATTCCATGCATGCAAAGGCATCGGTAGCACTGCTAGCTGCTTGGGCCAACATCGAGCAATCACATGTCTCTCCACCTGCTCTTCCTCAAGTGGAACAAGGTGAAGCACGTCGCTCTCCCCTCCACCGCTTTACCCTTACAACAACCCTGTGGAGGTGGTTTGGTTGAGAGTGGCTGGCCTAAGATCCCCCAGAGAGGTCCACGGCAGAGCAGGGATTTGAATCTGGGTCTCTAACCACTGTACATCATCATCTCTTCCAATGTATGCCTTCAGCCCCAGCCACCTGTCCAAAAGAAGCAAAGGAGGACGCCCTGCAGCAGAGAGTCTGGGGCCTCGTTCCCCTTCACTGCAGCCGGGTTTGGAGCAGACAGGCCCTTCTGACCCCCCCCACCCGCCCCGGCCTCAATCAAACACCACGGCTCAATTCAGACACACACCTTAGCAGGTGGGAAGCCAGCCTCACCCTTTCAAACTCTCTGCCATGAAAAAAACAGGGGAATCAGCTAGGAGAGAGACACGCAGGGAGCAGAAAACACGGTAGGGGGGAGGATGATCCCACCCAGGCCACACCAACCTGGCAGCATGGTGGACACAAACACCCAATGCCAAGCCAACCCCTCTGGCAACTCCCGCTAACCTATGATGACAAACATTGGGTTCCCCACCCTTGGGCAGTGGGCACCACGGGGCAGCCCTCGCCAGCCCAGAGACCATGGCTGAGAAGGCATTGGAAGTTGAGAGAGAAGGGCCAGAGGGCAGGGAATGGACCCCAACTGGAGAGCAGGGAGGAGGAGGAGGGGGGGCCCTGCCAGGGGGAGACCTGACCGGCCCCAGAAGCCCCGTTGGAAGGAGCTGACCGGGACCTTCCGAGAGTTTGCTGCGGCTGGGCTTTCGGAGCACAGGGTGAGTTAGCCCCACCCCCACCGCCCCTCTATCAGGGCAGTCTTGTCTTCCGACAGGCTCCAGTGCTCCAGGGAGAGAGGCGTCTTTCCCACGAGCTTTGACGTGGCGATGCTGCCAGGGACTGAACCAGGGGCCTTCTGCGCGCCAAGTAGCTGCCTCCTGCCGGACCCGCCCCCTGGTCGAGCAAGGCCAGCTGGGGGGAGAGGCACCAGCTCTGCAGGGCCAAGGCCAGGGACTGAGCCTGGGGCTGTGCTCATGGATTCCCCACCTTCTCCTGCCATATTGCTAAGGGACAGGGGTTCATCCCTTTGCACAAACTAGAAACTTGGCAACAATTGTGGAATTGTTTGTTTAGCCTGCATCCGTGGATGAGCCAAGCATGCTGCTGGGTGCCTGCTGAAGGTAAAGTGGTTCAAGCCACCAGCAGCCTCCATGGGAGTTGGGGGCGGTGTTAATAATATCGGCACAACTTTGCATGAGTCTCCCACCTAGGGATTCCAGCTCTGGGGTGGGAAATTCCTGGAGATTTGGGGTGTGGCGCCTGGGGAGGGCAGGATTAGCAGGGTTTAATGCCACAGAGTCCACCCTCCAAAGTGGCTGTTTTCTCCAGGGGAACTGATCTCTGTCACCTGGAGATCAGTTGTCATTCCGGGAGATCTCCAGCCACCACCTGGAGGCTAGCAACCTTACTCCCACCCACAAAGGCACAACAGACCGCAGCCCCGTGTCAGTGCAATCCTGGGCCCTGCGCTGTTTCGAAGCACTGCTTTCCTCTGCCACTGCAGACCAGCTCCTTCAGAAAGACCAGAGGAGAAAACCCAGAAAGGCGCCACTCCTTCAGACCCACCCCTGGAAACAGCCCCCCCCCCCAGTCCAGTTGCACAGGGCGGAAAGATGCTGCTTGTGCCTTACTTCTGAAGAGGCCCAACCCTGAGCCCAGAGGAACGCACGGTCTCTGCCGGCCAAACGTAGCTCCTAGGAAACCCTCCCCTCGACACACAAGGAAACCAGCCTGCTCTGGCTACCCAGGAGGCCCGGCTGCCGAAGGGGGACACCGTGGACACGAGGTGCGGAATGAGCCAGGGAAGGGAAAGCGAGGAAGGGCCACCGCATCCGGAGGTCTTTGGGGCTTGCTTGGGTCTCTGTTTGGATGGGTCTTCTGCCTTCCTGCCCTGAGTGCTTGCTGGATCTGGGGGGGGGGCGCACAAGGGGCAGAGGGAGCGCCAGGCACCATCCTCGGCCCTTGCAGCAGAATTGCAGCTGGAAAGGCCCATAGAGAATCTGCTGCCTGTTGGGCCGAGGGGGCATTCCCAGGGGCAAGGGGACCCCCTCCTCCAGAGAGCCGGGCAGAGCCCCCCAACCCAGCGGCTGGCACTAGATGCCCCCCTCACACTGCTGGGGAGGGTCTCGTTGACTGCCCTCGGGATGTATTTTGGGAGGGGGGCTCTGCTGAAATCCAGGCGCAGCTCCCTGGAGAAGGGCCCAGATGGGAGAAACCGCAGTCCCTTCCTTCATTATCTCTGAATGGGTTTTTTGTTAGGGCCTTTAAACATTTACTCCAATTGGGCTGTTGCTTCCAGTGTGTCCCTCGCACGCAAACACACACACACACACACACACACACACACACACACACACACCCTATCTTCCTTTCTTTGCTGTTTCTATGGAAACACCTCCAGGCATACAACTGTTCGCCAATGATTTTGTAATAAAAGTTGGGTGGCGATGCTCCCCCCCCCCACTGAACCCGGAGCCGGCTCCCGCCTCCTGGCTTGGGGATGGACTGCTGCGGGCTTCGGTGGCTCTCAATACCGGAGTGGCGGGAGACGCTTTGGGAGGACGTGGGCCCTTCCCTTGGGCATCTCCTCCCAGCTGGGCCACGAGCAGAGATGAGAGGAAGGGGGCAGAGAAAAGAGCTGCAGGACTCCGGGCTGAATGTGGGACTGGGTTTTATTGGGGGGTCGTTTCCATGCAAGCAAAAGTGTGGCATGAACTATGCCCCATGCGGCTTCAGGTGGTCACGACTCCCTCACCATTCATACATGACCCCCCCTTTGGCTGACATCATCCCCGCGAGCCCCCTCAGCACAGAATGGTACCAAAGCAACAGCAGGCAGGATAGGTTGGGGGGGGGGAGAAGAGCTCTGGGAAAGCTTTTGCCCCCCAACTGAAGCCCAGCAAGGGTTCGCCTCGGCAGGAGTGCTCCTCACGGGCAAGGCAGCGATGGAAGGAGGAGGGATAAACAGGGCCCCTACGCTGGCCCAAGCCCAGTGCCCAGCCTGCTCAGCTACTTTCGCTGGGGCCTGCGCACGCAGGAGAGCAGGAGCAGGCGGGGCTCCTGGGCCTCTCCTCCCCCAAATGCCTCGAGCGTGCGATGCATACCAAGCGCAACATCTTACAATACAAGGACGGGCACAGCAGAAGGTCTTAGGCCGGCATGACTCCCCTGGCATCCTTCCACCGATCTCTGGGAACTAGTCCGAGGGGCACATGGACTGTGTTTGGCGGGAGATGCTCCGTTCCCTTCGCAGAACTCCACTAGCAAAACCAGTCTCCACCTTAACTGGCCTATCGGGGAATCAAACGTGCTTTGCCTGCAGCTAATTTTGACCTGCGTGCCACCCCCCTGCCCCAGTTAAGTGCCACCCTTAAATGTCACATGCACAGCCCGGGGACAGTTGACTAAAATGCTAAGCCACCCGTGGCTCAAGGGCCACCTGCCTCACAGGAAGCTCAGAGCAGCAATTGGCTTCTTCAGGAAAGGCCCTGCAGCGAGAGCAGGCGAGGACTCCCCGCAGGCTCAAGGCATGAGGTTCTTCCCAGTACTGGGGGCTGGGGTGTGTGTGCAGGGAAGGGTCAGCCCAGAGGAGCAAAGTCAACACAAGCCCCTCCGACCAAAGACAGGAGAGGTCGGAAGACGCTGAAAGGGGTGTGTGTGTGTGTGTGTGTGTGTGTGTCACACAACCAGTGTTCCCAAAGCAGCGGGGAGTCCAGTACCGCCGCCTGAGCCCAACAGCAGGCTGGGGAGAGGAAAGGCCACCAAAGCCTTTTGGAAAGACTGGATTCCAAGTAGGGATTCTCCACAGGCCAAAGAAGGCGACCTCTGCAGATCCAGCCACAGACGTGCTGCTGTTTCCTCCCTTCAGGACGCCCTTCTCCAAGCCAACCCCCAGGCAGAGCAGAACACACAAAACTGTCCCAACCGGGGGGGGGGACGTTTCTGCACTCTGAGGGGGGGGGGGCGAAAGCCAGGAATCACCCCCCCCATGATTGCCTGACCCTACAAAGATCCCTGCCAGAGTTCCCAAAGGTATCCTGGGAAATGCATCCAAGTGTGACTTTGGACCTGGTCTCAGGGGGGGAGCACGGAGGCGGCTTTAGGCGGGCTGCAACGGAGCCTCAGGCGGATCGGAGCCATTATATCAAGGGGGCTTTGAGGGCTGCTGCCCCACTGACACTGTGGGGAGAGCCCCTGCAACACGGATGGCAGTAGCGGGGCCTGCCCACCAGGCCAGCTGGGCAGCCGCGTCCTGCACCATCCCCTTCCTTGCCTTGCCCACTGGCAGCTCAGAGCAAAAGGTTATGAGAACGAGTGGCAGGACCCCCGAGACACCAATTATCTGCTAAGTGTGAAAGCTGGAGTGATTAATTAAGAGATAATAAAAAGAAAGGAGGGGGAGAGGGGCTGCTGGCTGCTTTGATGATAGCACCAGAGGTAAGCCAAGCAATTAGGGGGATCTTTATGAAGAGTTAGCGATAATCCCCCGGTAACCAGTGCCAAAGGAAAACTCTGTGTGTGTGTGTGTGTGTTGTGCGCGCGCAGGGCCAGAGGGAGGGAAAGAGGCACCCCCGAGGAAGGAGCCACACAGGACTTTGCTCCTCCAACGCAGGATGGAGCTGGGCTGGCGGGGGCGCAAGGAGGGGCTGCCTCTTGATTTCTGTGCTGCGTGATTCTGCCCCTGGGTTCTGTGCTCCCCCCCAGGCTGAGAGAGGTCTCTGCCTCCCAAGAGGACATCCCACATCGCTCAAGGTGCCACCCACTGGCCTCGGACCGGCATCCGATTTGGACTTCTGATCAGCTCCAAGCCCAGGATAAATCCCCAGATCCTCACTGTCCTCAGATTTGTCAGTTCTGGTTGTCAGCTGACATCCAACCGGGAAGTCCCCAAAGCCCAGACCTCTGGTCGCCACTGGCCTGCCTGGCCGCCTCAGGGGAGCAAGTGCTGCCTGCAAGGGGCCCGTTAGCAGCTGCATTTAAAGATGATATAATAACAACAACATTCGATTGATATATACCGCCCTTCGGGACGACTTAACACCCACGCAGAGCTGTTTGCAAAGAGTGTTATTATTATCCCCACAACAATCACCCTGTGAGGTGGGTGGGGCTGAGAGAGCTCTGAGAGAGCTGGCTACAAGCGGAGGAGGGGGGAATCGAACCCAGTTCTCCAGATCAGAGTCCCGCTGCTCTTAACCACGACACCAAACTGGCTCTCAGGGTGGCAAACGGCCCCGGCAGCAGAAAGATTTGTGGGCCAAGAGCTTCGGTGGCCTGGACTTCCGTGGCCTGCCTGCCGCCTTGAGGGGCTCAATCTCAGCAGGGGAGGATCAGGCACCTGTGGAGCATTTTAAAAGGGGGGGGGCGGCGGCAGCTGGACAAGGTGTCCCTCCCCCAGAGATGGGAAGATTAGGCCACCTCCCCCATCTCATGCATGCACCCCCTTTTGCTCACCCGGCAGATGAATCCCTTGTTTTGCCTGCAAAGATCCCAGGATCTACCCGAGGGGCCTCCAGTTCAAAATGCCGGGGAAAGCCCCTCTCTGCCGGAAACTGTGGGGAGCCCCTGCCAACCAGAGGGGGAAATGCCAAGCTGGGGGACCCATCAGCAGAAGGTGGCTTCACGTGTTCCTAGGGCTCGCCCTTGGGGTGGGGTCAGAGGGCAGGCCCGGCCTTGGGGCCTTTGCACCAGAAAGAGCTTCTGCATCAGCCCCCCACCCCACCCCCACAGCATCCAGGGGAATATTCTCTGGGGCACTGTGGAGGAACCACAGGGCGATCAGCCAGCTGGGAAATGGCATGGAAGAGCCAACCTGCCTCCCTGAAGGAGGACAGCAGCCCGTCAAGCCCAGGCAAGAGCGATCCGGAGAAGACATTCCTGAGAGGCAGGACTGTTCATGTCCTGGGAGCAGGAAACAGCTCCTGGAATCTGGGATCTTTATGTCCGGGGGGGGGGGAGAGATGCCACGGCCCCCAAGGCCTCAAGCCATCACCACGCCGTGGCCAGCCCATGCCATGTCAGAAATGAACAGGAAATTCTCGGTCATGATTCAGAGATTGTGCGATGGAATCACGTGGGCTGTGTTTGCACCAAGTCCAAACGATTCTAGAGAAATGACGTTTGGGCCTGGGGAGAACCTTGGCCACACAAGGACTCCTGGCTTAAGCCACCTGACAGCGTTTGGAAGATCCTTTACTCTTTTGCCAGAAAGTGGCAAGGAATGCTGGGCCGGGGTGCGCACATGCACCCCGCACATCAAGCAGACCGTGTTCGGTTCGTGCAGTTGACTCCCTTTGGCATTCTGAACTGGGGGTGGGCAAGGCCGTATTAACCCATGGCCGGGCCCCCCGGGCTTTCAGGTATTTCGGGGCCCCTCTGGCACTTCAGTCTTTCACCCCACTACAGCTGGCAGCCTGACTCTGGCACGGTAGGTACCAGACCACAGGGCATGGCCCTATAGCCAACTGTTTTGACTGGTCCCAACGGCCCATGGGAACGTTCAAGCACATGCGCCAGCCTTTTATTACTCTTGCCTGAATAGAGATATGGACAAAAAAAGAGCCAGTAAGCTATATGGCATTAAAGTAATATATATATAGTATACTTATGAGAGTATATATATGGATAAATATATACGTACACACATTGCGACAGCGCAGAGCGCCAAGTGCCTTTAGCCACTGGAGCCCTAGGGGGCAGGTAACAGTTCCCCTGTGGGGCCCCTCGGCTTCCCCCGAGTCAGCCTTCTGAAGAATACGGCCCTGGGGAGGGGGTCTTAAGGCCTTGTCTGGAAATGTGCAGCAGAGAATCCCCCACCCCTCCGAAGCGTTCTTCTCGGGAAGCAGCAGGCCAGCTTGCCCAGCTGAGTCTTAAACAGCCCCGTCAGCGTTCTTCCCAGGAGCTCAAGAGAAGGCCGGCCGGGCTCTCCCTCCCCGTTTGCCCTCCTGTCGACTCCGAGGTAGGTGAGGGGGTGAGAGGAGTGTGAGGATTTGAACCCAGGTCCAAGCCCAACCGTCCATCTGCCTCTTCCTGTGTCTTGCTAGGCCAGCCCCGGTTTAGCCCTGGCAGGCAAAGTGACCAAAGGCCAGGCCCAGGTTCACTGGTCTGGCTCTCCCTCCCACCCCCTAATCTGGAGGGCACCTACAAGACGCCCAGAGTGCCTAGCTACCGCTCAGCCCCCCCCCCCCCATGCAACCAGCACGGCCTCTTCCGTGCCCCTTTCGACTGTGGGTCTGGGCACCGGAAGCAGTGCTCCAGCTCTTCTTCCATCCAGCCTGGCACAAAAGGGAGGATTTCACAAGGCCTGCCCAGCGGAACAGGGGGAGAGACTGGGGGCCAGCAGTGCTTCTGCTGCTTTGGAGAGCTCTTTGCACAGCCCTGGGCCAGTCACCCACCCGCAGCCTCTTCCCCCCGCCTGTACAACGGGATCCACCATGGCCTACCTCATAAGGCTGTTGGAGAGCAAACATTCCGAGGGTCCCGCATGCCAGCTCTCTCCTCCCAGTCAATCACCCATTCAAGCCAACCACTTCCTGTTTCTAAGGCCGGCTTTCCTGAACTGATTATGAACCCAGCACTCCCTTTGGCAAAGTAATCCTAATGTTCCTCTGGGCATGCACAGAGTTCCATCCCTCATCTCAGATGCCGAGAAAGGAACCTGGGCCTCCGAGTTGTGGGCAAAGGCCTCGGATCCTGTAGTGCAAGGAAGAGCCCTTTGCCCCTCTTCTTTTTGCTCAGCACAGGGCGGGTCAACTCTGTCCCGAGACAGCATAGAGTGATTCACAGGCCCCAATTCACACCCTGAGGGAACACAGCTCACTTCGCTCAGTCTCTGGGCAAGGAGGCAAGGCTGCAGGCGCCGACTGGCGCGGCCTGATTCAGACGGAAGGGCACGTCTGGGCCTTGCTGGGACCCTCCCTTGGCAGCAGCTGTGCCATCCGCCCCTTGCCCGCTCACCGCCCCCTCAGCGCTTACTCCCAAGGGAGCCTGAATCCCAGGATGTGCCAAGCAGAAGAAGAACCTCGGAGGTGCCCGGCAGGATCAGAGCAGGGGGGGCCCCTCCAGCCCAGCCTCCTGGCTCACACCCAGGCCAACCGGTTGCTACGCAGGGCCAGCAATGGGGCATAGCGACCCAGGGGTTCCCCCTGACGTTACTGAGGTTGACTGCCTCTGGGTGAGGAGGTTCTCTTCCGTTGCCATCGCTAGCAGCCACTGATGGACCTGCTCTGGTGGGACAGTTTTGCGGCAACGAATCTCAGGCACCTTGGAGGCCCGCTAGCAGTTGGCGACAGGCCAGAGTCAAGGAGAGCACACACCTGAAAACCCCGTACGTTTTGTGAGAGGGGGGGTGGGGGGTCAGCACAGCTGGCTTCTGGGTTGGGCTCCAGCAGCATCTCCAAAGCCTCACAATGCCAGAGCGGGCGGACCTCTACGAGCAGCTCCCTCCCTCCACCCCCCCCTTGCATAACATCCTCAGCCCCCCATGAAGCAAGCAGTCCCCTGAGAAGACAGGAAACCCGAAGGACCTCTGATTCCACTTGCAGAGGGCAAGGCCAGGGCCGGGCTCTGATAGGGCTATGGAAATAGGGCTCACTCGGAGGCGAGTGGGGGGGGCGCCTGGGAAGGAGCGAAGCAGGAGAACCAGCCATGGGAGGAGGGGGAGGGATATCGGAGCCCTCTTTGCCCCTCTCTACAACAAGCAGAAGCAAAATCATAAACGACTCAAACGAAGAGGTATCAGCTACATCTGCTGCCTTTGGCACCGTCTACGCAGGCTGCTGAGTTTTGTTTGTTTGGGGAGGGGGTGCTGAAGAACCTGAGGGGCTTTGGCACTGAATGTTTAAGCCCAGACATCCAACACCCTCCTTTACATCATGCCCAATCGTGCCTAGACATCCAAGGATGGACGTGGCACTGCCTCATCCGACCAGAAATCCCGTCGGACAACTTGGACTGCGCTATGTTCGCCCTGCCTTTCTCCCGCAACTAAAAGGGACTCATTGACCCCCCCCCCCTTGGTGTCTTCACTAGGGGGGGGACCAGCCAGCCCTGGAATATTTGGAGACCCCAGCCCACCTCAAGATGCCTGCCTGCTCCTCTTCCTGGGAGGCAGCCTATGCGCACAACGGCATGAGCCAGAAGGGCCGGCATGGAAGCAGACTTGGGGGGGGGGCGGTTTGCAGATCCCTGGAGCAGCAAAAAAGGTGGCAAGAGGCAGAGCCAGCCCCCCCACCACCACCGTGGAGGTCCCAAGAACTTGTTCTCCAGGGTGACACGTGTTCAGAAGGCCTTTCCCCACAAGGGCTAAAGCCGCCTGTGGCTCCATGAGTCCTTTTGGTTCTTCGGACAAGCATGGCGGAGAAAGCTCAACGGATGCTGCGGCCATCGCCTCCCCTGTCCCTGGGAGGGGGGGCCTGGCTCAGGTCCCGCTCTTGTCACCCTGGAGGCTCTGCCCCCGGAGCCTGTTCCCCCCCTTAACTATGGTATGAGGACGAGAAGCTCACTGTCACAAAACAGGGATGGAGGCTGATGACACAGCAAAGGGGCTCCCACTGGCATGGGCACAGAGAACGTGCCTAGACATGGGAAAGGAGGCAAAGGTGGTCCCTGGGGGTGGCGAAGCACCCCCCACCCCAGGCACACCATGCCCATAGAAAGGAGGGTCTTGCAGGGCTAGATGTCCACCACCAGGCTGCCTCTGGGCAGGCCTACGAAGCTACGCAGGCGCGGGCACCCCTCAGGGCCAGGCACAAAAGCATTTCCAAGGCAGTGATTCTTTGCTAGATCGGGCTTGATAGGGAAGGAGCGACGGAGGCAGAGGCGCACACTGTTGATTGATGGATCCGGCAGCAGGGGAGAGGCAGAGGACGCTGGAGGGAGGCGAGACTCCACTGGGGAAAGAGCATCCCGTAGCCCTTGGCAGGCCCCTCAGTGGGAGGGGAAGGCCCCTGGCAGGTGCCCGGAGGCACTGCCACCCACCTGGCGGGTCGCCTCAAAGAGGTCATCTCAGGTTGAGCCCCTGCAGGTTGGCCACGGGAGGCGAGAACAGAAATGGGAAGGGAACAAAGAGAGACGGAGGAGCACAGCAGGCGGCCCCTCAAAGCGCTTTGCTTCCCCAAACTGCTGCCCTGCCCCCACTGTGCTCTGCCTGGTAATGGGGGGCTGCTGACTGACAGAGGGGGAGGCCATGCAGGGCTCTGCCATCTGCAGCCACAGCACCACTCGCTCCCATGCAGAACTGGCCCAGCTTTACACAAGGGAAGTCGCGGGGGGGGGGGGCGGGGCTGGCCCCTGCACAGCACAAAAGCCCGGGTGGGGAGGGCAGGACTCTTCTCCGCCATCGGGCAGCTCCCAGGTCTGCTGCTGCACTCTGTCCCAGTCGGCCCCCTTTGGCCGTGACCAGAACGTGAGAATTGCCGAGCAGGGTCAGCCATCAGTGGAGGCCTGCCCTGCCAGCTGGCCAATCAGGTGCCCCTTGGCAAGCCTGACTCTCAGGCCCGGCTGCATCATGCCAGCAGAGGGCAGGAGCCACCACGGTCCCCGGGGCCTTGACTCAGCTCCAAGGATCAAGGCCAGCCAGAGCCAAGTCCCGCTCCTCTGCCAAGACTGGCGCATGGTTTGGTTCCTACCATGACAATGTGGCGGTGATGGGGGGGGGGCAGTTAGGACAGGACTGAGTGGAGGAGTATGTGGAGACTGTTCTCTCACTCTCCCCAAACAACAGATTTCAGAGGCACGGATTCAGGACAAACTTTTAAAAGTTCTTCTCCGCTGACTTGTGGAACTCACTGCCACTGGGATTTAAAAGGGGGCTAGATATATCCCCAGGAGCAGGGCCTACCAACAACCAATCAGTGGTTTGAGGCAGTGTTGGGGGGGGGAATAATGCCTCCATGCCCTGCTTGCAGGCTTCCCAGGGGGCTCCTGATCCGCCCCACAGGACATAAAATGCTGCGCTCGACTGACGAGCTGCGGCCTGACCCTGCCGAGCTGCTTTTGCAGCAAACCTGGGCCATGCTGGGCTGCACCCGGGGAGGGTGGCTGGGGAGAGGCGGGTGGCTGGGTGCCACCCTCTGCCTTCCCGCCCAGATCCCAGTCCTCAAGAGACCCCCCCACCAGGCTTCCCTTTCTTGTCCCCTCCTCTGACAATTAGCTTTCATCTGTTCTGCTTTAAATTTCCCCCGTCCTTCTCCTGGAAAAGAGAAGATGAAAAATAATCCACAGAGAGAGAGAGAAAAGCTCAGAAAATGAATGAATATTTCAATTTGTGACACACAATCGCGGAAAGAGCCCTGCAGGGCGACTGAATCAGGGCGGAGGGGGAGAGGAAGAAGAATGGCTTTCATTTAGATAAAATACAGAAAATTATTTAGCGAAAAATGAAGAGTGATGAAACTCATTCAGCACGCCGTGCGCACCCTCTCCAGTCTCCACTGCAACCAGCCACACCGCCTCCAAGACGCCCCCCCCTCCACACCCCCAGGTCAGCACCACGGGTTCTCCCTCCTTCCACACGCAGTCTGGTCTGCCCCACATCCTTCCCTAGCAGCAACTATGGAGAGAAGCTCATGGCGGGGGTGGGTGGGGGGCACCGAAGTCACTGCGGTGGGCAAGATGCACCCCCATCCCCTTGGAGGGCCCCCCACAGGCCCTCTCTGGCGCAGACACATGTTCCGTTTGAAGCAGGGTCAGCTCCGTTCCTTCGGCAGGGCTGTCTCCTTATTTTCTGGAGAGGATGCCCTGTCGAGGGGGGGGGGGCTGAGCCCCTGGACCACCTGCGGTCATGAAGCAGAAAGGCCGGCTTGGCCCAGCAGAATCTGTGGGGCCATATGGGGGGCTCAGCCCCTTGCAAGATTCCACAGCACGAACTGGAGCAAACTGGTGCAACTCTTTTCAGCCTGCTGCCCTCCCCCCATCTTCTCATCACAGCCCTAAAGGAAGGGCCCTTCCTCAGGATCCCCGGGGGGGGGGGCGCCGCAGGCATCTCTCTCTCGTCCTCCCCCCACTCTCCCGCCACAAGCAGCCCCTCCCCCAATTAAAAGGAATGTGGCAGCTGAGGAGGGGCGGGGCTTAACCCCCCCAATTCTATTGTACACTCCCCAGCCAATGAGGAGCCGGCCACTCTCCTCCCCCCCCCGTAATTTGATACCCCCCTCTCTTTAAAGGAGGGTTCGAGATAAGAAATGCGCATCGTCAGGCAAAAATGCAGGCGGCGCATGGGGGCGGGGGGGGGGCTGGCACAGGCAGGGCCCCCCTTCGCCTCCCCAGCCGTGCCTCAGCTCTACTGCCCCCGAACATGGAGGCTCTCTCGAGCTCGCCGGGACGCTGCTCGGGGGCGCACGCGGGGCAGCTCCGGCGCGGGACTCGCCTTTCCCGGGACCGGACAGCGGCAGCGCCCGTCCTGCACAGGCCTCGCCGCGAAGCCGCACGTCCCGCGAGGCTCCGGTTCCAGCCTGGAGGCGCCCCTCGGCCCTGCAGCGCCCTCGACGTTGGCGCCTGCCCGGCCGAGCGCCCCCAAACACACCGAGTTGTGCCCCTTGCAGGCGTGCCCACGTGTGCACGGGCAGCCCCCACCCCTGCAGGCGGCGCCCGGGGCCCAGCAGGGAAGTCGGGGGGGGAGCGGCAGGGGCCCGTCCAAGCAGCCCCCGGCAGCCACTAGGCATGCCTGTCAGGTGCCCCCCCCAGCCTCCTGCCCCCCCTCCCTGGAGCGCCGCTCTGGCCCGGAACAAAGCCCTCCTGCCGCCCCCGGAGTTTCCCACGCAGCCCCGGCCCCCTCCCCTGCCTCCCGTCTCCGATTTCGGCCGAGCCCCCCGAGCTGCAGCTGGAAGGGAGAGGGGAGCCGGAGCGGAGAGCGGCGCCCGTCGCCCAGGCAAGCGCCCCTCCCCCTCCCCCGGCGTCACCAGCCACAACACCACCACCACCCCCCTCCGGCCGCGGCTGGGGCTTCCCGCCCGGGTCGGCGTTTGGGGCCCACGTGCCCGCCGGCTGGAGAACAATCCGCCGCCCCCCCCCGAACTCCTGCTTGATTTGCTACCCCCCCCCGTCCAGGGAGGCCTGGAAGGGGGCTGATGCCGAGGAAATGCGGCCCCCGCCTCTCGGCACCGCTTCAGCCCCGTGTGAACTTTCCTCCGCATTCCGGAGAACTGAGGGGAAGCCCCGCCGCGCCCCCTCCTTGCGCCCCCAACTCTGCACGGCACCAGCCGGGAGCCAAACCGTGAACTGGGCGGGGGAGGGGGAGATTTCGGCCGGCCAGCTCAGCCCCCCCCCGCCCCCCCCCAGGAATCTGGCAACCCTCCCCGGCCCTGACGGGGGAGGCCAGGCGAGGGCTCGATCCCGCAGCGCCGAGGCGGGCCGGGGCTCCGCCGGGCCAGAAGGGGCCCCGCTGGGCCAAGCGCCCCGCACCCCGGCGGCTGCCCCCACCCCGCCGCCCCCGGCCCGGCGCGGGCTCTGGAGCTCTGGAGCCCGAGAAGCGGCGGCCGTCGAGGCGCGTCGCGGAGCGGCTCTTACCCTGGGCGAAGGCGGCGCCGGCTCCCGTGAAGACCCAGAGCGCGGCCAGGACCAGCATCGCTCTCCAGCCGGGGCCTCCCTCCCGGCCCGGCCCGACCCGACCCGACCCGACCCGACCCGCCGAGCAGGCAGCCAGCGAGCGAGCGAGCGAGCAGCCACAACGCGCCGCCGCCGCCGCCGCCTCTCGCGGAAAGGCGAAAACACCCGGCTGGGCTGGAGCGAGGAGGGAGGACCCCGCGCCGGGCGGAGGAGGGGCCGCGGAGGGAGGCGGGGAGGGGCGGAGGGAGGGGAGGACGGACTCGGAGGGAGCCAGCCGGCAGCCAGCCAGCCAGCCAGGGCGGAGGCAGGCGGGGCCCGGGCGGGGAGCGCGCGGCCTGGGGCCGCCCGCCAGTGCCGCCGCTGCCCCGGGCGCCTTTGCGCGCGGGCCGAGCCGCAGCCCTCGCCCCGACGGCCTCTCGAGGCGCTCGTCCCGGGCGCGCTTTCCCGAGCGGGCCGGGCACTGACGCCTGGCGGTGCTCGGGCGAGGAGGGCTCTTCTGGCGTGCCCGAAGACACACGAGCCTCCGCCCCACCGGAGAAAGGAGCATCGCGAGCCGGGACCGGGGCTGGCCGGACGCCTGGAGCCCCCGGAGGCTTGGCACGCCTCATCTTCACGACAGCCCTGCGAGGGAGGCCGGCCCGAGCCCCGGCGACTTGGTGCCACCCGGTGACCCGCACGTCGAACGAGGATGCGAGCGCAGCGCTCTCCGGGCCGACCGCTCAGCCGCCTGCCTGGGCGGGCGGGCGGGCGGGCGGGAGTGAGAGCGCGGCCCGCCGGCCAGTTCCCTGGCGGGGCAGCCGGTCCGGTCCTTCGCGGGGCGGGGCGGGGCGGGATCTGCCACGCGTGCCGGCCCTTCTCGGAGCCGGAAGAGCTCCCGGCGGACTCGGAGCTGCGGCGGCCACGAGAAGACGCCGCGGGACGGCGCGCCGCGAAGTCCGGCCCGGAGAAGGGCCGCTGCCCCCGCCCCGCCGAGCCGGACCGGAGCGCCGCCTCTTCCGCGGCCGGGTGTCGGCGGGAAGAGCGGCCCGAGCTCCCCGCCAGCCTTCTGCCGCGCTCGTCCTCCGGCGCGCCGGGCGCAGGAAAGGGAGCCGGGCTGCGCTCCGCTCTCGCCCGCTTCGCCCCAGGCCTCTCGGCGGCGGGCGGGCGGGCGGGCGGGCGGGCAGGCAGTCTCCATGGCGACGCGGCGGCGGCTGCCCGGTCCCGGCGCGGCGGCGGCGGCGGCGGGTGCGCGTCTCCGGGGTGCCGGCCGGGCCCTGCCTGCCTGCGCCGGGCGCAAACTTTGACCTCCTCGGAACTCTTGGCCGGCCCGCGGCTCTCCGACGGCTCGCGGCTGCTCCCTGGCGACGAGGCGCGGTGCTGGCCAGCCCTCCGGAGAGCCTGCCGGCCTGGCGAGCCGGGGCCGGGGTGGCACCTGGGCCCGGGGGGATTTCTGCTGCCCCAGCAAAGGCCTTCCCCCTTCCAGGGGAAAGGCGCCCAGGAAAGGCTTGGCCGATGAATGTGCTAAAGACGCAACTGGCTGTATTATTTATTCATTTATGTCATTTACTAAAAACAAAGCCCGTTGTGCAAATAAATACAACCGGCTCTAGAAAGCTAGGGATGGGGGGGGGGGTCTGGGGAGGGATGGCAGGTGGAGAGGGAGGAGGGGTGTGGGGAGGATTGGCAGGTGGAGGGGCAAGGGGAGGTCTGGGGAGGGCTCAGAGGCCAGAGGGGTCTGGGGAGGATTGGCAGGTGGAGGGGCAAGAGGGGGTCTGGGGAGGGTTCAGAGGCAAGAGGGGACTGGGGAGGATTGGCAGGTGGAGGGGCAAGGGGAGGTCTGGGGAGGGTTCAGAGGCCAGAGGGGTCTGGGGAGGATTGGCAGGTGGAGGGGCAAGAGGGGGTCTGGGGAGGGTTCAGAGGCAAGAGGGGACTGGGGAGGATTGGCAGGTGGAGGGGCAAGGGGAGGTCTGGGGAGGGTTCAGAGGCCAGAGGGGTCTGGGGAGGATTGGCAGGTGGAGGGGCAAGAGTGGGTCTGGGGAGGGTTCAGAGGCAAGAGGGGACTGGGGAGGATTGGCAGGTGGAGGGGCAAGGGGAGGTCTGGGGAGGGCTCAGAGGCCAGAGGGGACTGAGGAGGATTGGCAGGTGGAGGGGCAAGGGGGGGTCTGGGGAGGGCTCAGAGGCCAGAGGGGTCTGGGGAGGGATGGCAGGTGGAGAGGGAGGAGGGGTGTGGGGAGGATTGGCAGGTGGAGGGGCAAGGGGGGGGTCTGGGGAGGGCTCAGAGGCCAGAGGGGACTGAGGAGGATTGGCAGGTGGAGGGGCAAGGGGGGGGTCTGGGGAGGGCTCAGAGGCCAGAGGGGTCTGGGGAGGGATGGCAGGTGGAGAGGGAGGAGGGGTGTGGGGAGGATTGGCAGGTGGAGGGGCAAGGGGGGGTCTGGGGAGGGCTGGGAGGCAGGAGGGGTCTGGGGATGATTGGCAGGAAGAGGGGCAAGAGGGGGTCTGGGGAGGGTTCAGAGGCAGGAAGGGTCTGGGGAGGATTGGCAGGTGGATGAGCAAGGGGGGGTCTGGGGAGGGTTCAGAGGCAGGAAGGGTCTGGGGAGGATCGGCAGGTGGAGGGGCAAGAGGGGGTCTGGGGAGGGTTCAGAGGCAGGAAGGGTCGGGGAGGATTGGCAGGTGGATGAGCAAGGGGGGGGTCTGGGGAGGGTTCAGAGGCAGGAAGGGTCTGGGGAGGATCGGCAGGTGGAGGGGCAAGAGGGGGTCTGGGGAGGGTTCAGAAGCAGGAAGGGTCTGGGGAGGATCGGCAGGTGGAGGGGCAAGAGGGGGTCTGGGGAGGGTTCAGAGGCAAGAGGGGACTGGGGAGGGTTCAGAGGCAAGAGGGGTCTGGGGCTCCGAGGGTGGTGGGCGCTTTGCCGTTGCCCTGTCTCTGCTGAGAGCGGCACGGTGCGGCTACGGCAAGGCCCTGAGGGCGGTGGGCAGATTGCTCTTGCCCCCTCATCCCCGGTCCGCAGAGGGCGGTGCACTGCGGCTCCAGCAGGCCTCGCAGGATGGCGGGCACTCCCCCGGGGCTTGCAGGCGCGCAGCCCTTCCCGCGCCGCTGTTGCCGCCGCCGCCCTCTTCCGGTGGGGCCCAGAGAATAGTGCGCGCTTTGCCCCCCCACCCCCACCCCCTTGGCGCTTGCAGACACGCCGCCCTCCTCCTCCCACTGGGCAGAGCCTGGGCAACGGGGGGGGGGAAGCACCTGGTGCCCTGCGAGTCCCACCAGAGCTGGGCCACATTGCTCCCGTCGCCCCGGCTCCGCAGAAAGTGGTGCGGCCTGGCTCCAGCGCTTCGCCCCTGCCCTGTCGCCCCGGCTCTGCCAAAGCGGCGTGGCTTGCCTGGGGAGAGGGAATCAGAGGGTGGCGGGCGCTTTGCCCCCGCCCCACCGGGGCTTGCAGGCGTGCAGCTCTCCCCTTCCTCCCACCGGGGCTTGCAGGTGCCACCTGCCGCCCTCCTCCTCGGCTCCGACACCGGCGGCAGCAGACACAGCTGACTCGCCCTGCCCTCTGCCGCTAGCAGCGCCCTCCAGAAGTGTCATTCCACGGCGCCCTTTTATCCGGGTGTGCCCACACATGTGTACCAGCATAAAGGTGCGTCGTCAGGAAGACGCTATGGGAATTATATGGTAGGATAGTCCACCTTTCTCACTGAGGCTCAAGGCGGATTACATAGTGTGAGATTAGTGCAATCAGTATCAAGGACATTTCCATAAACAATGCCACAGGGTAAATAGACACAAATTTACAAGGACATCGTATTAGCAGGGATCCAATACAGAGTTGAAGGATTGCTGAAACAGGACATAAGCCATTCTAGGACTGACATTAGACAACATGAAGCACAAGCAGTATATACCAGTACCTATTCAAAGCAACAGATAATACGTAAGGCAACATAATGGTGGAGCCCATGGTTCCCGACAGGGACTGCCCGGCAGTGCTGGCTGGTCCAGAGGTTGCTTCAGGTCCCAGGAGCCTCCCCGGGTTTGTGCTGCAGCAGACAAATGGGGCACATGCTACAAGAATGCCCCGAGCACTTTTCGCTGTAAGCCTCACAACAGCCCTGTAAGGTCAACCAGCACAATCATCCCAGTCTTGGGGGGGGGGATCCTGTGGCAAACCAGACTGTGGTGGGCCTTTTCCTATTTGTGGCCCTTTTCCTACTCAAGCGTAAATGGTACTTGCGCTCTGGAGGGCAGCAGCTGGAGGGATGGGGGGGCACATCTCCTGCTTTGCTTTTGCCCCAAGAAGAGAGACCTGCCAGCTCCTAGAATTCGGGACAGCAGCTGACACCTGCACAGGATGGTTCCCTTGCAGCTCTGCTCACCGCCGAGCAGGGAGAAATGGCTCACCTCTGCCCAGTTGTTCTCTTGCAGCCGGGATCCCCCGAGGGCGTTCCTCAAGGATGGCCCCCCACCATGTGATTCAGAAAGGAGCATTGCCTTGACTGGGGGGGGGTGAGAAAGGGTCTCCTTCTTCACTGTGCAGGGGGCAGCCATGAACGGCAGCGGGCAGAGCCAGCAGGAGCCCTCTGCCAAGCGGGTGATGGGTCCTCCTGCCTGGCTGCCACTGTCGGGGATGCCTCTGGGGCATGAAATGCCACGTGGCCTCTGCAGGCTCCAGGGCTCCCATCTCTGCCTTGGGCCCGAGGACCAACACAAGGCCTTTTAAATACTGAGGCGGGACTAGCTTGTTCAGGGCTCTGGAGAGAGTCATTTTCCCTTTGCAGCTGTGCAGTCACTCACCACCAGTGGGCACCAGCGAACCAGTTTGCACAGGCCGCACCAGTGGGGACTGGCATGTCTGAACAAGCCCCTCACAGGCACATGCTTTTCACTGGACTTCAGATGACAGGCTCAGAGGGGGCTCAACAAGGCTGAGTTGAAATTTCCTGGGTTGCTTTGCACAACAATGGGAAGCTTTTCAGACCATGTGCCCATCCTCTGTGCAACAGACCCTTCACGTGTGTGGGCTGAATGTGGCATCATTGGGAGGGGAAGAGGAGTGGGTGCTACAAGATTGCCTCTCCCCAGCCAGCAGAGAGCCCCTTTGTAAAGCCATCTGATGAAGAGAGCTGTGCTTCTCGAAAGCTTGTGCTCCAATAAAGTGGGTTAGTCTTCAAGGTGCTACTGGGCTCTTGACTATTTTGTAAAGCCAGGCTCTCAGCTCGAGTGTGTTGGCTGAGGACCACGGCCTTGCACCAGAGCAAGCGCTGCACCCCTCTCTGCCCCAGGCCTGCCTCCCAGGGCCCTTGCAGGAAAGAAGCCTCACAGCCACAGAACTGGGAAGGAAGGGGCAAGGGAGACCCCGGAGACAGACAGCCGGGGTGGGGGTGGGGGGCTGAAGAGGCCGCCTTGGCTGTGAGCGAGCAAGAAGGGCTGCTGTTCTCCGGGCTGCACCTGGTGCTGTCGCTGGCCCAGGCACCTTTGGAGCACTTGGGGAGGGGGGGCAGCGGCCACTTGCTTGCTTATCTCCAGCCTGACTGAGGCAGGTGAGCGGGGAGGGGGCATGGTCCCTGGCTCTGAGCCTGAGGAGAGGAAGCCCAGCCCCCGGCAGGGAAGCAACACTATGGCTGCCCCCCAAGAAGGGATTGTTCCGGGAGGGTCGAGAGGAGAGGGGTCAGGGTGGCATCTCCCCCCCCCTTCAAAGTAGCCTCTAAGTCCAGGTTGGGAGCCCCTCCCTTCCCTTCCCAGGAAAGAGAGCTCGGCTGCCCCCTGCCCCCTCCTCGTCTTCTCCCACAAGGATGGAGCCCCCAGGCTGGTGAGAATGAATGCGCGGGGGGGGGGGGTGGGGCTTATGCTTTCTCTCCCTCTCCGTCTCTGGTGGGAACTCTATTTAGACGTTCCGCAAGGGCCCAGTTCTGGTCGGGACCATGGAGGGGTCCTGCCTCCCCCTGCCCCGTACCACTTTCTTGAGCCCAAACAGCTCTGGGGGGCGCATGCACTGAACGCTTGCCAAGGCAAATGAAGTGCCGCAGGGCCATTTTGTGTTGGGGAAACGGTGTGGAGGGAAGACAGGAGCTCCACACTGCCAGAGTCCCAAGCAGAACTGGGCCCTTGTGGTGCTTCTCATTCGAGTTCCCGTGGAAAACCACTGCCGAGCCCCGTGGTGCCGTGTCCCTTGGCCATCTCTGCCTAGGAGGAGGGGACTGAGCGTGGTCGCTGGAAGGGTCTCCCCCTATGGCAGCCCCTGTGGCTGCTTCTGCACTCAGGTTTTGCTCCTCTTTGAGGTCCAGCCGGGGGCACCTGCGGAGGGGTGTCCTCACAGTGCTTGTGCCCCTTCCCTGCCCTTCGAATGCCCTTTCTCAGCCCTGCTGGGCCGCGTTCTTTAGGGGAAAAGCAGTTGCCATGGCACCGGGAGGGAAGGTGCACCCCGGTCCCGCCCACTCCGGCCCCATTTCCCTTCCCTCGGCCCCTTCCTGCCACCCTTTGCCTTGCCGGTCTCCCCTCCAAAAGCCTTCCAGCGGCCCAGTGAGTAACTGCAGGGAAATCGTTCCGGGCCCAGGAGCGCCTGAAAGAGCGGCAGGATTTCCCAGGTCTAAGATTTGAGAGGCGGAGCTCCCTTCGTCAGATACAAGGGGGAGTGGCGATCCCCGAGGCCTTATATCCCAGCCAGGAGGCGGGAGGGCTGTTGCAAAGCAGGGCAGCAGGACGCAAAGGCACAGCGCCGCTTGATTCGAGCAGGGGAGCAATGCTCCGGGGAAGGAAGTGCTGAAAATTAGCCTTCGCATTAATGCCCGCCTCCCCTGGCAGCAGCTCTGCGGGGTCTCTGGAAGAGGTCTTTCCTACCCCCCCCCCCCCCACTCCGTGCTCCTTTTCACTGGGGAGGCTGCCTGGGATTGATCCGGGGGGGGGGGCTTCTGCAGGCACAGCCGACGCTCCGCTACTGAGCCACGGCCCCTCCCCAGTGAACGATCACGTGCGCTTCCACCAGCACTCCCCCCGCATTGCTGAGAGCAGTTTGTGTGGGAACCGAGCACGAAGAAGAGACTGCGACGCTCCAGGCACCGAGCGACTAGCTCCCGTGCTCCGTATTAAGAAGAATGCAGACCCGGGGACTCGCTGCCACTTGGTCAAAGGGGGAGCAAGAGGCTGAGGTGGTCGGCTGGAGCTCTACCAGCTCCACGTAGGCCTCAGGGCATCCTCCCCCCTTCTGGAAGAAAACGGGGCCCCATTTCCGGCTGAGGCCACTCCAGGGTGCTGTTGCCATGGGGACCCCCAAGAAAGTGTAGGTGGCCCTGGGGGGGGGCTGTCCTGCTGTCAGCCTGGGGCCAGGCCACGCCTCTGCTGGCCCCCCTGTATCACGCGTGGCAGGCGAGGGGAGCTGGGCCCCGCAGAGACGACGGCGGGGGGGGGGAATCCCTTCCTGGGCCCTGGTTCCTCCCCCCACCGCCTCCCTGGCCAGGCTTGCCAGGCTTTGGGGCGGCTTGCTGGCTGGGGGCGGGGGCGGGAGGGGGGGTCTCGGAGCTTTGAATGGGCGGCATCCTTTCACCGGGGGGGGCAAAGTGCTCCTACTCCCCCCCCCGCAGGCCTTTTCAGTTCTCCCGGCAATGACTCTGTCCAGGTGGAGCGTCTCCACGGGGGCTCTGGGCGGCCTCTTCATGGGCCCCCATTGAGATGTCCTGCCTCGGGCGGTGAGGGGATCTGCTCCAGCCCTGGCCGCAGGCAGGAGGAAGAGCAGGCAAGCCGCTTGCTGCCCCCTCCTTCCCGCCCCTCTCTAGGAGCCCCCGTCTCCCGGCCGGGCTCCTGCGTCCTGCTGGCTCAGGCCAGCACTTCTAGTCCAGGTTTCTCTGCCGGGCAATTCAGTGGGCGGCTTAAGTAACTGAGCTGCGAGGCAGCGCTCTGCCGGTTCGCCTCCCACGACTGCCATGAGCTCAGCAGGTGGCCTTGGGAAGCCCCTCCTCTCAGCCCTGGGTCCCCTCTCAGTAATAACACTGCAGTAACAACAACAACAACAACAACAACACAGACTTTGTTCACTGCTCTGCGTTTGGCATTCATCTGTCCACAAGGGCAGTATACAAATGAACTGTTAGGACCAGCCTCAGCGTCCCAGAGGAAAATGGCAATTCCTTCCTCCCCAAAGGCCCCCGTTTTTTGCCTTCCTTGCAGCACAGAGCAAGGGTCACTGGGGGAGATGCGGGGGGGGGGATAGCCGTGAATTCCCTGCATTGTGCAGAGGGTGGACTAGGTGGCCCTTGGGATCCCCTCCAGCTGTGTTTCCTATGTTCCTATGTTTCTGACAGCAGCTCTGCTCTGTGGTAGTGGAGGGCCCAAGGGCCCGCCTGCTCATTCCCCCTGCTGGAGGGAACCTGCATTGCCGCACTGGAGCTAGACTCCTTCCAACAGGAGCGGGTCACAAGAGGGGGCGACTGGAGCAGGAGCCCCCCCCCCGGCCCTTTTCCTCGGTTTCGCTTCTCTCTCCTTTAGCCACAACATGACGCACCCTCTCCTCAAGCTGTCAAACCCAGTGGCGGGGCATGTGAAGGGCTACCGTAGCTCAGTGGTCCCAGGCCCTGCTCCGGTAAAACGAAAGGCAGGCCGCGCCGAGGCACATCCTCGCTGGTGCACGCCTGTTTTTGTTTGTTTGCAGTGAAACAGCCCGCCCGAGGGCCAGTATGGTTTTTGCAGCCGTGCCGCCTGCAGTCTGTTCTGACGTGCTTGTTCCGGGAGCCAGGCGCTGCAGTCTTTGCAGCAGGCCCCTGCTCAGTCACATGGGTTTGCTTGCCTTGGGGGCTTGGCTCCCGGACAGAGGTGCTAATAGAGCAGACACGCCGTCAGGAAGGATTAGGTTCATGTCCTTGTTAACACGCTGTTTTTCTCTCAATAAATAATTGTCCCCAAACTTGCCTTCAATTATTAAACAAAACACAGGCCTAATTTGGCTGCTCCGGCGCTAGAAGACAGCGAGCCACGCTCCCTTCTCCGCTGGCTTCTGGCAGATCATGCTTGCCGGGGCGGGGGGGGGGTGAGGGAAGGGGCTCCAGACCAGAGATCCTTCCCCTCCTCAAGTGGAAGGCGCCCGTCAGATGCATCGTGCAGAGGGTGGACTAGATGGCCCTTGGGATCACCTCCAGCTGTGTCCCTATGTTTCTGCTCCCGCCAGCAATTCTGGTCTGTGACAGGGGAGGGCACGAGAGCCGCCTGCTGGAGGGAACCGGCATTGCCACACTGGAGCTAGACTAGACTCTCCTTCCAACAGGAGCGGGTCATAGGAGAGGGTCAGGGCCTATCTCCGACTTGGGCATCCTCCGTGCCGCTGCTAGAACCGTCCCTCTCCAAAGCTCGTCACCTTTCCATCCAAGCAACCACAGAGGTGGCTTGATTTCTCCAGCTGGCCCTGAGGACGGAACCCTCCAGCAGAAAAGGAGCCCTTGGTGGCGACGCAGGGGACAGGCACATTCAGGACAGCAGCTCAGTTTTCAGTGAAAAAAAGAAAGTCACTAGTCCTCATGGTAATTTGGCGCATTGGGAAACACCTGGTGAAAGCTCAGGAACCCAGCTGATGTGGGCTGAGTGGAATTCCCAGATTAGCAGGCGCAAAACGACTGACGCGGAAGAGATACATGCCATTTGTATTCGCATAGCGTGGCTCAATAGCAGAAAACAGGAGATCAGTCAAGCCTCCATGGTCAGGGACAGTGTACCTTAACACGACTTTTAAATAGATGGGAAGGCAACGCAGAAGCGGGAGAAACAGTTTGGCTGATTATAAAGAAACATGGAACGGGCACTTTTCCTCCTTTTTTTCCACCTAAGAGCAGGGGGGGGGGGCTTGGTCTCACGCAAGGCTGCACTGGGACTCTAGGCAGGAGACGTCGAACCTCCATGGAGCAGAATAGTGTACCCTAGGGACAATGTGCCCAAGGGAGGGGATGTGCACGCGCCTGCAAGATCTGCAGGAGAAATCGCAGAAGCCTCTGCAGTGCCCACTGACAACAGCAACACAAGACTGTGAAGTAGGGGATCCAGAGGACTTAGCCGTGTTAGTCTGTGGTAGCAAAATCAAAAAGAGACAGAGTAGGGGAGGCAGCCTACGCAGGAGAGGGAAGAACAGTTTAAAACAGGGCCCTTATATCCCCGGGGGTTGGGGCTGAGAGGAAAATCTCACACAAAGCCCCCTTTCCTGGGCATGGCAGCGGTGGGAGTCGAACCAGCAACTGCCTGGTAGCACCCTTAAGACAAACCAAAGTCGTGGCAGGGGAGGAGCTTTTGTGGGCCACAGCTCACTTCTCCAGATATCTTCAGACTTCTTCAGGTATCTGAAGCAGTGCGCTGTGGCTCCCGAAAGCTCCTCCCCTGCCACGACTTTGGTTCGTGTTCGAGGTGCTGCCGGACTCCTGCTCCTTCCTGCCGCGCCAGACGGACTAGCCTGGCCGCTCGTCTTGATCCACCAGCCGTTGTCGGGGGCTCAGGCCAGCGGCTGTTCCCCAGCGCCGGGGCAGTTCTGCGGGATGGATAGCCTCACGGGTCCCCCGGAGCGCGCTTAACCCTGCGCGTCTCTTCATCGCCATCTTCTAGTTACACGCGGCGGCCGGAGAGAAAAGCCCGTCACGCGCCCCCGCGGAGCTCAAGCGCTGCGCCCGGAGGCCCCTCCCAGCCGGGCAGCGCCGAGGAAGCGCGCGCGCGCCCCCCCCCTGGTGTCCGCCCGCACGCCCATCGGAAGGAAGGAAGGGGCTGCTTCTCCCCCCCCCCGCCGGGGAGCGCTCTGGAGGCGGGACGCATAAATGGACTGATGCAAATTGCTTAATTTGCATAAAGGCATCCAGGCCACAATGTTTGGTGCAGAGCTTTGATTTCTTTAAAAAAAAGACCTGGCCCGCCTTGCCCCTTCTTTTCTTTCTCCAGAAGGTTGGACTAGAACCAATGGACTGAAATAAAACCAAAAGAGCTTTCAGCAAAACATTTAGAAAAACGCCCTGACAGTTACAGCAGCCCCTCGGTGGAACAGGCTTCCTCGGGAGGTGGTGGGCTCTCCTTCCTTGGAGGTTTGTAAGCAGAGGCTAGATGGTCATGGACGGCCAAAAAGACAAGTAAGTGGGTCCGAGATAAATCAAGCCTGGATTCTCCCTAGAAGCTAAAACGACAGAACTGAGGCTATCGTACTTGGGTCACATCATGAGAAGACAAGATTCTCCGGAAAAGTGGAAGGCAGCAGGAAAAGAGGAAGACCTAAAACGAGATGGCTGGACTCCATCAAAGAAGCCACGCCCTCCAGTTCGCAGGCTCTGAGCAAGTCTGTTAATGACAGGACGTTTTGGAGGTCTTTCCTTCATAGGGTCGCCAGAGGTCGGAGGCGACCTGATGGCCCATCACACACAGAAAGATGGTCATCTGACAGCTATGATGATTCTATGACTCAGTATGAACTTAGGCAGACAGGGAGAGGGAGGGCAGGAAGGGATGAGCCAGTCCAGCTCTCGGGGCCCTTTCTCGCATGCCCAGGGTAATAATGCTGATCTCCACTTTGGGGCCAGGAAGGAATTTTCCTCCAGGCCAGACTGGCCAGAGATCCTGGAAGTTTTTTGCCTTCCTCTGGGCAAAGAGCAGGAGTCACAGAAGGGGGTGGGGGGAAGACAGCTGTGAATTTCCTGAATTGTGCAGGGGGTTGGACTAGATGACCTTTCCGGCTCTATAGATCCAGAGGAGTTAGCTGTGTTAGTCTGCAGTAGCAAAATAGCAGAGAGTCCAGTAGCGCCTTTAAGACTAACCAACTTTCTTGTAGCATAAGCTTTCAAGAGCAACAGCTGTCTTCATCAGATGCATCAATAAAGTTGGTTAGTCTTAAAGGCGCTACTGGACTCTCTGCTATTTCCATCTCTCTGTTTCTGTGTTTCTCGGCCGTCTTGGTGGTTCTCTTCCGTCGCTCTTTTCTTTGCAACCAGACCTTCGCTGGGCACCCGTTCAAGGCGTGCAGTGAAACCTGCAGCTCTCCCTGTCCCCTCGCCCTTTTCAGTCTCCTCCCCTCAGCCCTCCATCCAGGTGGATCACGGAACTGCCTCTGGGCCTGCGTGCAGAAGACCTCTTCTGAGGCATGGCGTTTGGAGCACAGCTAACGTATCCTGTCCATTGGATCTGCTCCTGGACAAGAGCCTCTCGCTGGAAGATGCCCCTTTTGTGGGGGAGGGTGTCCAGCCGCAGAGTCCTGCTCTGCAGGAGTGGCAGTGACTCAGCTAAGCCCCCCCCCTCAAATGAGACACTCCAGCAAAGACTCCAAGGGACAGATCGCAGCTGCTGGATTCAAGCAGTGGAAGAGCGGGGCGGGGGGGACTGGCCAGAGTCGCCTACTTCCCCACCCCACCCCACCCCGGTCATTTGCCATTGAAAGATGGAGGGGGGGGGACAGAAATCCCGACAGAGCTTCCTCCTGGCCTGCTGCGGGATGTGTCCTCAGACCAGCTTTGCTATTTACTACCTTGGTCTGGCAGCCGTTGCTGTAACGGTCACCAGTAGAAAGTTCTTGTTTCCCCCGCGAAGGCAGCGGTGAATGCTAAAGACTTTGGCTGATCAAAATGGAACCCCCTGCCCGGGTTGGGGCGCGAGGGGCAGTGGAGGGAGCTTATTTCCTGGGCAGTCATTGCAGAGCCAATAAAGCGGACGGATATACGAGCATCTATAAAATGTTATAACCAGGCAGAGACCACCGAGGGCATTTGCTATGCCTGTGGGGAGCTCCAGGTGACAGCTGGGGGAGACCAGCTCGTTTCTGAGAAATAAAACAGGCAAATTCAAAGCATAAATTCACTATTCTGGTCTAAAGCAATCAAAAAGCCCGTCTAGAGTCTCTCTCTCTGAGTGTGTGTGTTGTGTGTGTGTGTGGCGGGGGGCTCCATCAATTGATGTTGTGGGTTGGGGGGAGCTAGAATTATAAAGCATACAAAAGGGCTTCAGAAGGTGCCACCCTGCCGGTGGGTGACTTCGGCAACTGTCTGTCCACGCCGGGTTTCTGTGGGGGCCCCCACATTGCGGAATGCCTGCCTGAGGAGGCCACCTCCCCCCCACACACACACACACTTTCATCATTCCACAGAATGTGCAAAACAGAAAAGTCTAGGAGGGCGTTTTTATAAGGGAACAGGGCTATCGTGGAACTGGATCGGGGCCAACCCAACTGTTTTTGCCCCCTAGGTGGGGAGGGAGCCAGTTTGGTGAAGTGGTCAAGAGTGGCAGGACTTGGAGAGCTGGGATTGGTTCCCCGCTCCTCCGCCTGAAGTCAGCTGGGTGACCTTGGGTCAGTCACAGCTCTCTCAGAGCTCTCTCAGCCCCACCCACCTCACAGGGTGATTGTTGTGGGGATAATAGTAATGCACTCTGTAAACCGCTCTGAGTGTGGCATTAAGTTGTTCTGCAGGGCGGTATATAAATCAAGTGTTGTTATTATCGTCACCTGTAGGCCATGCCAAGAGCCCTCTGCCCGTCCTCCTGCCCCCAGGACCCCGGGAAAGCGAGTGCCACGGAGAGGCGCAGCGTGGTGGGAACCTGCCAGACCCCCTTGGCCCAGCGCTGCTGCAGGGAGGCAGAAGTACAAAAAGGGAGGGGTGGGGGAAGGTGAGGCGGGGGAAGAGGGCCTGCCTGGCTGGGAGGAGAGAGGGAGCCAGCCTGCTCCCCGCGGGCCACCCCTTGGGGCCGTGGGTGCCTGCAGGGCTGCTGCTTGGCACAGCATGCCCAGCACTTGGGCCGGGTGTCAACAGGCACGTCTCCACCTACGCAATCACCCAGGACTGCCTAGTGCCGGGGGGGGGGTGAATGGAATGGCTCGGGAAGGCAGAGGGCAGGACTGCTGCATTCTGTGCTGCTATGCAGGCCGCATCGCATCATCTCTACGTTATGCCTATCGTCCTGCTCTTGCGGCATTGTTTTCTCCTCGTATAATTTTTTAAATTTATTTTGAAAATTTCACTTGATTTTTTCCTCCCCTTTCTCCCCAACAGGGACCCAGAGTGGCTCACGTCAATTTCCTCTCCTCCGTTTCCGCTCCATTGTCTGCACGGCGTGATCTTTCCCTCTAGCGCTTCTTTGCATCGTTTGTGATTTTAGTCATCCCAGTCCGGTGACCTCGCCTGTTACTGGACTTGTGTTGTTGGACTGCATTGGCTTACGTGGCCCGATCTGCCTTGAGTCTCAGCGAGAAAGTATAAAGTGGAGTATAAATAAACTGGCTGCTTCCGAAAAGGGGAAGTTTTAGCATTATTTGAGGGGTGGGGGTGGGGGTGGGGGGGTCAACAAAACGCTTACCTAGGGAATACAGGCAGTACACTCAGGGCTTTCAACAAACTTTTGAGGAAGCCTCTTGCCAAAATTTCCTGAAGAAAAAACCATCACCACGGGGGTGGGGGAGGACAGCGGATTAACTGCCACGAAGCAAACGGGAGGCAAAATGGAGGCACGTTCGCAAGGGAGGAAAACGAACAGCAGGGCCGGTTCAGGGCTGCTGCTGCACCTTCCGCAGCCTGTTCCTAGCAGTGGGAAGGATTTCCCCGGAGGTTTGCATTGGTAGCCTACAGAGGCGTCTCCTCCGAGAGTGACTGGTGTCGGCTCCCTGGGCCAAGAGGTTGGCCTCCCCGGTACTCTACGCCATTTGCAGAGCTCCCTTTCCTGGTGTATAAGACCCTCATACCTTGCGTGTTCGGATCGGAGCGGACTGGGATTCCCCTAATCCTGTTCATGCGGGCAGCTCTGTCTCACTATTCAACAGGTGCAGCTGACAAGGCAGCCAACAGAACGGAAGGGGAGCAGCTTGAGCCCCTACAGATGTCAGCGGGACAACCAGGCAAGGTATGCAGCTGAAGCTGGCACCCAGTTGCAGCCCAAGTGCTTGGCTCCTGCTCTCGAGAAAGGGCATCCCTCTGTCCTGTGGGAGGCGGGCAGGCCGCTGCTGGCCTCTCTGCGGAGGAGGAGCCGATCTCAGCCATCCCCCCTGGAGCCCTGCTTGGCAGGCAAGCCTTGCTCTTCGCTAACTTCGCTTAGGGTTTCATTCTGGTGGTAAAGCTGAGATCACTGACCCCCCCCCATCACTGTGCAATTTTCCCGGGAGGGAACACCCTCCTCTCTCAATCTCTGTCTCTCACCCACCCCCCACATAACAGGAGGGGGCTTAACCATTTTGCCTTTTCTGCCAAGCCCTAATTCATGAGCCAGCGGGCGTGAGTAATATTCCCAAGAGGGCATTTAGATGGGAGCCTGAGTGAGTAATTTAGTGGGCACACGAAGACGGCACCCGATTACTTATTTATGGGAGCGCGTTGACAGATCTGTCACTCCATAATTTATGGCACTCACCATTTAGCCTGCGTAGCCAGTAAATAATTCACTTATTATAAACTAAGGGATGTTTTATGATATCGAGAATTATAGCCTCCCTCCTGATTCGGAACCATAAATATGAGAAGTGGCGACATCCGCGTAAGAGCAAGGGCTCAGATCTGCACACAGCAGGAGCTCAGGGAGAGACCCCCGTTCCTTTTGCTGTTAATGTGATCGGACCCCGAAGCTACCTGGAAGTTCAAGGAGCAGCTGGAAAATCAGCACCATTCTCCAGGCCTCTTCTGTGAGATGCAAGCAGGCAAACGTAGCACTGATGTACAAAGGGCACATCCGTGCTTAGTTCTCGTGGCTCCTTCTTACATGCCCCGGCTGAGGCCGATCGCCACCTTGGGGTCAGGTAGCAGTTTTCCCCAGGCCAGTTTGGCTAGGGATCCTGACAGTGCTTTGCCATCTTCTGGGCATGGAGCAGGGGGTCACTGGGGGTGTGCGGAGGGGAGGACGGTTATGAATTTCCTGCATTTTGTGCAGGGGTTGGACTAGATGACCCTGGAGGTCCCCTCCAACCATGTGATTCTATGATCTAGACACCAGTACATGCAAGTTTCCCCAACAGAGCAAAGAGTGGGTCCACACAGCCACTTCATGTGAGGAGAACCATGTGGGGTGAAGGTCTAGGCCCCCTCCTCCAGCATGTTGCTGCCCTATCCGAGGCCCCTCATGCCTGGGGGCTGAGTGCCCAACTGGGAGCGCCCAGCAAATTGGGGGGGGGCATTCTCTGCTTGGCAAGGGGGATCAGAATCAAGGAAGAGGGTGGGACGTCCGACGGACAACGCAGTAGGGTTGGGATTGTAGAAACCTGGGACTGACCAGACAGCAAAACAAATGGCGAAACAAAGCATAAGCGTTAACGCGACATTAAACAATGCAAACATTATGTCGTAGGAACCCACTTGCAGCAACAAGTAGTACAAATTATAGGCAGTGATACAGTTTACAGTCCTTAAGCCCTTACCCCAAGCTTCTGTCCGAATCATTTTCCTACCGTATAGCTCTATTTCCTAGGCAAAAAGCCCTCTGGAATAGTCCAGTTTTGCAGAGTTTTTGTGGCAAGCCAGGAGGCCTCAACAGGGCTCAACAGCCAGGTGCGGGGTTTTGTAAGCGTCATCCCTTTTTTCATGACAGGGTTAAGATGAAGTTTCTGGAAGCTGATGATAGCAAGTTTAGCACAGAGCCAATTAGGTGTAGAGGAGACTCTTCCGGCCGGAAAGGGGGAGGCTTTATTCTTAATGAGGTGACCCTAAGATTGACTATTGGCTGATCAATATACTAGAGATAGTTCATGCTGTCCTACACACAGAGAGGGGGGGGACAAAGGAACATCAGAATTAGTAGACTATTGTTTTCTTTCCATGTAACCCTTTCCCCTAATTTTTGCAGTAAACTTTTCTGAGAAGTTAAACACACACGTGTCCGTGCTGCATTGTTCCATCACGCTTTATTTACTCTGCTAGATATCCAGCGTAAAAGGTCATGGGCTCCAGAGTACTCTGAAGAGCAGCTGTGTGTGCTTTAGCCTGCAAACAACAGGGAGCCGAATATATATATATATTTCTCTAAATATATATATTTAGAGGAATAACCGTTTTTCTCTCTTTTGGTTGCAGTTGTTCCAAAACCTATTGCAAGCAGAAGGATTTTTCCCTTGAACCCGCTTTGAAGGGAGACAGTGGGAAGATATCCCTTTTGTTTGACTTATGCCAAGGAGAGGGAATGGTGCGCATCAGCAGAGAAGGGAGAATTTAAACTGCCCACTTGCAGGAGAGAGAATGCATACCGATTACGGAACCAATACGGCTCACCAGCCTGTAAGAGAAAATACCGCCTTGCTTTTGAAGTTAAATGACCAGAACTACCTAGTGTGGAAATCAAGAGTTCTCTGTGCCTCGGAGGTTCAGGAAGTATCGCGTGCCATTAAAGATGACCCCCCCCTCCCGAATGCAGAAGAAAGGCAGAAATTCCAGGAGGCTGATGTGAAAGCATGCTTTGTAATATCTCCATAAATGATAAGGAGAGCCCTCTAGCCGTTAGCTGTAATACTGCTACAGAACTGTGGTTAAAACGGGAAAGTAAATATTTGAAAAGGTCGGACAAGCATGCACAGTTTTTGAGACAGAAATTGAATCATTTTAAGGTGCACGAGGGAAGGGACGTTGCTGCATATTTGCATCAGCAGAGAAAGGAGAATTTAAACTGCCCACCTGCAGGAGAGAGAATGCATAACCATGTATTGTCGAAGGCATAACGATCACAGAGCCGACACAGCTCACCGGCCTGTAAGTGAAAGTGCCCCTTTCCTTCTTCAAGCTCCAAAGTTGAATGGCAAGAACTAGCTAATGTGGAAATCACGAGTTCTCTGTGCACTGGAGATTCATAAAGTCAGGGCTTTTTTTCAGCTGGAACGCAGTGGAACAGAGTTCTGGAACGTCTTGAAAATGGTCACATGGCTGGTGGCCCCGCCCCCTGATCTCCAGACAGAGGGGAGTTGAGATTGCCCAGTGGCGCGGAGGGCAATCTAAACTCCCCTCTGCCTGGAGATCAGGGGGTGGGGCCACCAACCATGTGACCATTTTCTCCAAGGGCAACCCACTGAGTTCCACCACCTCTTTTCCCAGAAAAAAAGCCCTGCATAAAGTATTGCATGCTATTAAAGATGATCCCCCGCAGAATGCAGAAGAAAGGCAGAAATTCCAGAAAGCTGACGCAATAGCAAATCTTGTAATACTTACCTCCATAACTGTGAAGGAGAGACGTCTAGTTGGTAGCTGTAATAGTGCTAAAAACTTTGGTTAAAACGGGAAGATAAATATTCGAAAAGGTCGGCCATGTATATATGCCTTTTGAAACGGAAACGGTATAATTTTAAGCGACGTGAAGGAGGGGACGTATCTGCACATTGAGATGCCATAATGGAGCAAGTAGCAGAGCTTCAAACTGCAGGAGCAGAGCTCACACCAGAAGAAATAAATGCTGCGATTCTGTACGGTTTTCCAAGCTCCTGTTCCTATCAGATTGAAGTCTTGGAGTCACGAGATCAAATAGGTGTTGACTGTACTTCGAATTACCTCCGACATAAGGGTATCAGGCGTTTGAATCATAGAATCACAGAGTTGGAAGGGGCCATGCAGACCATCTAGTCCAACCCCCTGCCCAGTGCAGGATCAGCCTGCACTGGTTTGGTTACAGAGACAGCAGGAGCCACGTCCACTTTAAGATTAAAGCATAGGAATGAAGGTGTTGTATGCTATAGCTGCCGGAGGAAGGGGCACATTGCAAAATTCTGTAGAATAAAGCAAAAGGAATGGGAGGCATGTGTTCCCACAAGCAGTAGAGCTCCAAGCAAGAGGAGAGAGGAAAGAAAACAAGAAAGGAGGCCTCCTCAGCTGTTTACATATGTTGTTTCCAATAAAGACTCAAATACGAAGAACTTTTGGCTGTTAGATTCTGGAGCTTTTCCTCATGTTTGCCATGATAAAAATTTCTTTGTGGAATTGCATGAAAAGAGTGGGCCTGATTTGGTTCAGGCACATGGAAGTCCGTTGCCCGCAGAAGGAATTGGGACAGTTAAACTGAGAGTCTTAAGGGCTTGTTGTTGTTCTAAAGGGTTAGGGTCAGGGTCAGGGTCAGGGTTTTGCTCCAAGAGCTAATCAGAATTTATTGTCTGCGGAAAGGTTTGTGGAAAAGGGAAGCCAGTCTCTGATCAAGGAGGATGGGTGTAGCATTTTTCATCCCGAGTTCCATGTTGAAATATTGGGAGAAAAGATTTGTGTTTTTTTTTTACTATTTGAAGCATGTTGGCGAGCAAGTCTATCATGCCAGGCAAAATGAATGCTCCCATTCCAGTTGCATCGTAGCGTGGCACAAGAGGCCGGGACACAGAAATGTTCAGTCCGTGCAGAAGCTGTTTGCAGGAGCGTCGTATTGAAATGACTGAATGTGCTCAAATGCAAGTTTGCTTTGAAATCTGCTGGAAGGCTAAGGGAACTGCTCCAAGTTATAAAAGGCAGCAGGGCGTGCACAACGAGAGACTGCTGCAGAAAGTCTACTCAGGTTTAGTCGGCCCCTTCCGTCCTTCAGTTGGAGGGAATAAATACATTTTGACTTTCATGGATGCTGGAACTCATTTTGTTTATGTCTATCTGATAAGATCTAAAGATCAGGTGCTAGAAAAATCCAAGAATTATATTTCTGTTGTGAAAAATAGGTTCAATAAAGCTCCAGAGGTCCTGGTTACAGACAATGGAATGGAATATTCTGGCAGTGAGTTCCAAAGATTCCTGGAGGAGGAAGGAATAGAACATAATACAAGCGTGGCTTATTCTCAGCAAAATGGCTCCACTCATTGCCTTAATAGAAGCCTCCTGGAGATGGCGCGTTGCTTACTCTTACAGGCTGGTCTGCCTGACCCTTGCTGGGCAGAAGCAGTTAAGTGCAACAGTTTGCTTCTTCAACAGAATTCCTTTTAACGCTACAGGGAAAATACCATTTGAACTACGGTTGGAAGAAGACCAGGCTTAAAGCATCTGAAGGCATTTGGCTGCAAAACATATGCCCCTATACCCAAGGAAAGAAGGGGAAAGTTGGGCTGAAGAGGGAATCCTTGTTGTGGGATATACTCATGGTGGAAAAGGATATAGAGTGATGAATTCTAAGACGCTTTTGGTTAAAGTATACCATGTGGTTCATATTGATGAGAGCGATGTACTCCAAACTTGTAAGCAAATAGAGCCCCCAGTGCAAACCAGCCAGGAGGCTGAAGACGCCTCTTTGACTGATGTGGCCAGACGGCCACCTGCTGGGACGGCCAGTCAAGAGGAAGGTCAACAAGAGACCACACAATCAGAAGGAGAGGCAGGAGAAGCTGGGCCGGAAAAGAAAGAGACGACTGTGAGAGTGTCACAAAGAAGTTTGATGCAGTGGTTAAGAGTGGCAGGACTCTGACCTGGGCAGCTGGGTTTGATTCCCCACTCCTCCTCTGGGTCAGTCACAGCTCTCTCAGAGCTCTCTCATTTTACTGAATTCCCCACTGAAAGAAAAGCTCTTCGATGCCAATGGGTATTCTGGTGAAACGTAATACTGATGGAAGTATGGAGAAGTAGGATAGGGATTTTTTTTTTTAAAAAAAATAGTACTCTGCTGCCAATTATAAATTTCCCTTCTACCACTTACCCAAATATAATCCAGGTATAATCCAAGGCAGTGATACAAAGAAATATGAGTTTTACTGTTACACAAAACTCAGACACACGAGGTTCCCGGGGCCAGATGTGTAACGAGCTACTTTTTCCTTCATGCCTAAATACTTGAATACTAAATTGTTTACAGAACAAAATGAATCCAAAGATCAAAAAGGTTATTACAAACCGTTCGCTTAGACTTCATCTTACAGAGAATGGTGGCACCGTTGCACTGAGTGACAAGATACTATCAAAATCCTTAATACAAAAAAGGACCCTTTCTGGTTCCTTGGGGTATTTACAAAGTTGCGTAATGTCATACCAACCTGCAGCATAGCAACGATCACAACAAGAGACATGGAATGTGCTGTTTTAGGTGTTGTCTATAACTTTCGCATACCAGGCAAAGTTTCTTGCTCATAAGGCTAAAATGTTAGGGGTCTTTATTTAGAAATCCCTAAAAAAATACAAAGCATGTTTGGTGGCAAAAGGAGTTACACAAAGACCTGGGACTGACTTCGGAAGCTTTTGCACCTGTTGTCAAGAACACCTCCATCAGGACTCTCCTAAATATAGCAACGTCAATGAACTCCTGGACATTGCAACAGCATTCCTGAATGGAGATCTGTCTGAAGAGATCTACGTGGAACAACCGGATGGTTTTCAAGAGAAAAGAAAAGAGAATCTCGCGTGCAAACTTAAAAAGAGCACTGATGGACTTAAACCATCAGCCAGAGCAGGGAATGAAAAATTAACTATGTGGCTACAAAATCAACATTTTCTACAAGGAGAGCCCTACTTATTCACAAGACTGAAAGATGGACAGCATCAGTATATGCAGACATGCATGGATGATCTGATATTGTGCTGTCAAAGCAAAGAGGATGCACAAGAAATTGCTGAGAATGTGAACAAAGAGGTAGAAGTGAAACAGCTGGGAGACGTGAATCATTACCTGGGAATACAAATTGAGAGGACCGAGAATGGACGTTTCTTCTTGAATCCAAAACACAAAATTATGGACCTTGCCGAATATCTCGGCATGAAAGATGCTAAAGGAGTGAGAACTCCTTTACTTCAGCCTTAGGGGTGGAGTGTTACTCGAAAGCAACCAGCAGTATAGAGAGCCAATTGGCAAGCTTCTCTCTCTGAGCACAGTGTCGAGACCTGACATTTCTGCCGCTGTGCAGAAAGACAAACTCGCCAGATCATTAGGGCTGGAACGCTGTAAAGAGGCTGGCTAGGTACCTCTTAGGATCAGCAGACCTGAAACGAAAGAGCTCAGCTTGTGACAACCCAAGACTGGCTGGATACATGGACTCTGACTGGGGTGAAAACCAATGAACGTTAGGATAGATGATCCACTCAAGTTCGTTGCATTTCCGTAAGCTCATGATAGCAAGTTTGGCATACAGCCCATTGGGTGCAGACTCTTTCGGCCAAAGAAGGGGAGGTTTTAATCTTAATGAGGTGACCCTAAGATTGACTATTGGCTGATCAATATATTGGGGATAGCCTGTGCTATACAGCACCTATGCAGAAAGAAAGGGAACAAAGAGACGGGATGGAGTACATCAGAATTAGAAAGATAAGTTAGACTGCTGTTGTTTTCTTTTCATGTAATCTTTCCCCTAATTTTTGAATTAAACTTTTTCTTAGAAGTTAAACACCCACGTGTCTGTGCTGTGTTATTAAGTTGAGCTTTATTTACTCTGCTAAATATATAATATATATAATATATAATAACACACTTTGTAAACCGCTCTGAGTGGATATTAAGTTGTCCTGATGGGTGTTCCATACAGGACACACATTACACCGACCCTACTGCAGCTTCACTGGCTCCCCGTGGAATTCTGGATCCGTTTCAAGGTGTTGGTTTTGACCTATAAAGCCCTAAATGGACTGGGACCAGCATACCTGAGGGACCGTCTCTTCCTGTATGTGCCCCGGAGAGCGCTTCGTTCAGCGGGTAAGAACTTACTGGTGATCCCTGGCCCTAGGGAGGCTTGGCTGGCCTCGACCAGGGCCAGGGCCTTTTTGGTCCTGGCCCCAACCTGGTGGAACTCTCTGTCTGAAGACACTTGGGCCCGCCAAGATCTTGTATCATTTAGGCGGGCCTGCAAGACAGAGATGTTCCGCCAGGCATACGGTTGAGGCCGGCGCCAGGAACACCCTCAAGCCTCCCACCGGCCTCCGGTATTCGAGTACATCTCGTCTGTCTGTCTCCCTCCTTATTTGTATGCTGGGGGCAGGAATGTGTAACCAACCATCTGAGGTTTCTATGTATATATGATTTTAATTGGTGAATTCTATTGCAAAATCTGCTGTGTAATTGTATTTTATGGTTGCTGTACCCCGTCCTGAGCCTGCTTGCGGGGAGGGCGGGTTAAACACCAAATAAACTAAACTAAACTAAACTAAACTAAACTAAACTAAACTAAACTAAACTAAACTAAACTAAACTAAACTAAACTAAACTAAACTAAACTAAACTAAACTAAACTAAACTGAAGGGCGGTATTTAAATTGAATGTTGTTGTTGTTATTATTCTACCAGGCCATTCTATAACCATAAGGTGAGGGCTATAGCAGAGAATACACAGTTACTAGGAGTTGATGATTTCACCCATTTGCCAGGTGGAACCCCCCAAAGGCCCTGCTCAGGTGAGTGAAACTGTTGTGGCAGAGCGAGGCGATCCCGCAGATATGAGGGGCCGAGTCCATGAAGGGCTTTGCATGTGATAGCCAGAACCTTGAACTGAGCCCAGTAACTGACGGGCAGCCGATGGCGTGACTGCAGAAGGGGGGGTCATACGCATGCTTTGCCCAGAGCCGGATGATAATCAAGCTGTGACATTCTCCACCCAGTAAAGTCTCCAAATTGACTTTGAGGGGGGACCTACGTGGAGTTAATTACCGTAGTCTAGTCTCAGTGCAACTGTGGCATGGATCCAGGTGGCCAGATCAGCCGTGTGAAAGCAGGGGGCCGCCTTCTGGGCTAGACTGTGTCGGAAGAAGGCTTCCTTGCCGTGGCTTTGCCTTGCTTCTCTAGCAGTAACGTTGGACCTAGGGTAATAATCCCGAGGCCCTTCATGGAATCTGGAAGACTCAGCTGAACCCCATCGAAGCTCGATGGCCTTCGGGACCTCCCCCTTCCCAGTTTGTTGACTCTTCTTAGCCAATTAACGCCGACCCTGTGGCACTGATGGCAGCGGCAAAGCTGCTTCCCTGCCACGAATGTGCCTGCCCGGTGCCGTTTCCCCATCGCAAAGGGGCTCTTACCTCCAGCCCCAGAGGTGGTTGATCTGGAAAACATACACACCCACTGTGATTCCTCTGCCAGGCCATTTGCAGATAAAATCGCTCACGTTCGCCGTGACTGAGACACCCCAGTTGGACAGGTTCTTGGAGCAGAGCTTGGTCGTAATGGTTTGGGTGCCGGTGAGTCCTGATGAACGACCTCCCCCTTGAGGCTCACCGGGCGCCTACTTTACTTTCTTTTAGATACCAGCCAATACACAACGTCTTCTTTTACGCCAGCTTTTAATTAGAGGTTTTACCGGTCCAGTTTCCTAGCGAAGTTTCTGTTAATGGGTTTTTTTTGTACAGTAGTCATTAACTGTAGCTGCCCCAAGCAGGACTTTGAAAAGGTGGCGTAGAAATATCCTAAATAAACAAGGAAGTCGGCTGGGAGGCTCAGAGGCAGGATTCTCTAGCACTTGTGGGGCTGTGTGCACCCTACTTCCCCAAGTAGTGGCAAGGCCGTGGGGCAGCACATAACCTGGGATAGTTCCTATTGGAGGGGAGAATTTTTGTAGGATTTGCTTTATGATCAGGGAAGCCAAAAGGGATGCACCCCATAGGCAGGAGCTCTGCTACCTCACATCAGATCCCCAGGGAGAGGGTCCTATCCTGGAGTTCCAGGTTACCACTCCTCTTTAGCTGCCTGCTGACCCAAGGACCCCCCCCCCAAAGCTTCAGTCCCACCAACAGCTCTTTCCTCCTCTCTTTGGGATGGATCCAGCCAGCTTTTTCACTCCATCCCACTTAATTTGCCTCCTTACCGTGTCCCACGTGGCTTTTGCCCATGCTGGTCCCTTGATCCTTGGCAAACCCTTTGGGTGGTCAAAGGAGACTCTCTGTTCCCCTTTTTCATCTCCTCCAAAGCTGATGGTATCCAACCCTCTGTTCCGTCATCCAAACTGTGCCTTCCCCCACTCCGAGGTGCTCCTGCCCCCTCCCTTCAGCTGGGCAGAGGGGGGGCTCTCCTCTTCCAACCCCGGGGTGGGGGGCATGGCCAGACCCTTCAGGCCCATTAAGGAGGTGTGGTCAGGATTATAAATCTCCAGCATCTCTTTTGCCATGACTGCCCCATCCCAATCAGAGGCCAGCCTGCCACAGCTCCAGTTTGGGGGTGGGCTGGGGCTGGACTCCCCCCTCCCCACATACACACAGCTGCTTGCTTGTGCAGTTTCACAATATCCTGCTGGCTTAGTGCTGATTGTGGGCCAGTCGTCAGCCATCAGTCCTTTGAAGGCACAGTGGGGTATGGGGAGAAACCAGCCACAGATTATCCCCTCGGGCTGGCCTCGTCTGTGCCCTGCTCCCAGCTGGACAAGGAGAGCATACCTTCCATCCTGCTTTGCCTGGAAGCAAACGGCTCTCCCGTGGGCCGCAACAGAGCAAACGGCTTTTTCAATCAAGAAGAGGCTGTTAGTTGGCGCTGTTATTTCTCTCCAGACTATTTGCTTCCCAGCAAGGAGTCCCAAAGAAGGACTATTCCAGCCCAGCAGAGCCGGGGCAGACGAGGCTGGGGGCAGGGCAGGCCCACGGGCTGGCCCTGAAAAGAGAAGAGGGGAGCCTGTCAAACTACAGCCCAGGAGACCCAGGTTCGAATCCTCACTCAGCCATGACGCTCGCTGACAGCTCGTCTCCCAGCCTACTCAGCTCCATCCACTTGTTCTAAAATGGGGAAAGGGAAATCACATACTGTACACGGCTGTCCAACATTGCTTTTCTGGGCTGTAAAAGCTGGTCCTTGGAGGAAACATAGAAACCTGGAGCTGGAAGGGCCATCTAGTTCACCCCCTGCACAACACTGGACATTCACAGCTATCCCCCCCCTCCACCTCCCTCAGGGACCCCTGCTCTACGCCCAGAGGAAGGCAAAAAACCTCCAGGATCCCTGGCCAATGTGGCCTGGAGGAAAATTACGTCCTGGCCCTAAGTGGCGATTGGCTTTACCCTGGGCCCATAAGAAAGGGCCACAGGAGCCTCTCATCAGCTCATTCCTTCCTGCCCTCCCTCTCTTAATCTGTGTACATTCATATTAAGTCAGAGAATCATCATATCTGTCAGATGGCCATCAAGCCTCGGCTTAAAAACCTCCAAGGAAGGAGAGCCCACCACCTCCCGAGGAAGCCTGTTCCACTCAGGGACTGCTCTAACTGTCAGGAAGTTCCTCCTAATGTTTAGCCGAAAACTCTTTTTCCTTAATTTAAACCCGTTGTTTCTGGTCCAACCAGCTGGGGCAACAGAAAACAACCCCATCTTCTATGTGACAGCCCTTCACATCCTTGAAGAGGGCTCTCATATCCCCTCTCAGTCGCCTCCTGTCTGGGCTAAACATACCCAGTGCCCTTCAACCTTTCCTCAGAGGCAGGGCTTGCATGTCCATTGAGGCCGGGCCGGCAGCCGCCTCGAGCACTAAGGCGCCAGAGGGGGTGCCGGGGGCAGGGGCGCGTGCCACAGAGCTCAATTGCCCTGTGCTGCTACCGCCGCCGCCAACACACAGCTGCGGGCCAGGTGCGGCAGGCGGCCAGGGTGGCACATGGAGCAACTGAGCTGGAAGGCTGCGAGGATGCACGCGCGCCACCCCAGTGGCATGCCCTGCGTGTGATGTCACACGCAGTGATGTCATCGCACAGTCTGGGTGCGCATGTGCATGGAGGAACAACAGCCCTGAAGCTGCCTCAGGTGCCAGAAACCCTGGCACCACTCCTGCTCAGAGGACTTGTTCTCCAGACCCCTTCCCATCTTCGTTGCCCTCCTCTGGACACATTCCAGCTTGTCTACATCCTTCTTAAATTGTGGTGCCCCAAACTGAACACATCACTCTTGGTGAGGTCTAACCAGAGCGGAGTAGAGCGATGCCATCACTTCTCGTGATCTGGACACTGTGCTTCGGTTGATACAGCCCCAAACCGCAATTGCCTTTTTAGCTGCCACATCACACTGCTGACTCATGTTCAGTGTATGGTCTACTAAGGCCCCGAGATCCTTTTCACACATACTTTGCATTTGTCAGGTCTGTTACCCACAGCTCTTCCATATTGCTTGCCTGATGCATTTTTCCAGTACCGTTTATGTTCACAGGAGCAGCCTGGTTCCCGAGACAGCCTTACCTAGGATGGCTCACCACAGCGACCTTGAGAGACAACTCCTTTCGCTTTCCCACCTTCCGTACTAACCGGGTAGACACCGAGGGTGGGGGGCTGGCCTACAGGGTTTGATGTACTGTTGCAAGCATTCAACACGTCATTCTCAACAAGAGATAACAACAACAACAACAACAACAACAACAACAACAACATTCGATTTGTATACCGCCCTTCAGGACAACTTAATGCCCACTCAGAGCGGTTTACAAAGTGTTATTATTACCCCACAACAATCGCCCTGTGAGGTGGGCGGGGCTGAGAGAGCTCTAAGAGAACTGTGACTAGCCCAAGGTCACCCAGCTGGCTTCAAGTGGAGGAGGGGGGAATCAAACCCGGCTCCCCAGATTAGAGTCCCGTGCTCTTAACCACTACACCAAACTGGCTCTCAGATCTGTGTACAGCCAAGCTTCTTTTAGCCTTTGTATTATCTGTGGACACTTGTACTTTCTGAGTATATATATTCTCCCAATAAACAACGTTTGACTCAAGAGACCTTGGATTTCTTGCTGCGAGGGGTGGGAGATGAAATCAGAGTATCCTGCTTTCCATAGACTGACAGCATTTATCTCTGTTGAAACTCATTTTATTTGTTTTAGCCCAGTTTTCCAGCCTGTCAAGATCATGCTGTATCCTGACTCTGTCTTCTACCATATTTGCCACCCCTCCCAATTTAGTGTCATCTGCAAATTTAATAAGCATTCCCTCTGTTCCTTCATCCAAATCATTTATAAAAATGTTGAACAGAACAAGTCCCAGGACTGATCCCTGAGGCACTCCGATTGCCACTCTTCTCCCAGAGGATCGAGGAACTATTAACTAGCACTCTTTGGGTGCCATCTGTCAACCAGTTACAGATCCACCTAATAGTAATAGGATCCAAACCACATTTTACCAACCTGTCGACAAGGATATTACGTGGGACCTCATCAAAAGCTCCTCACTGAAATCGAGATAGGGCAGGATAAGAATGTCCTTACTCGGTGGAAGGGGGCATGGAGCACTGGGCAGGGGGTTGGACTAGATGGTCTGTATGGCCCCTTCCAACTCTATGATTCTGTGAGTTCACGGGCCTGCGGGGCTTGGCTGCTGGGGAACAGCCTGTGGGCAGCAGCTGACTGAGTGATGCTCAGGCCCTGGCCTCTCCCCTGGAGCATCCTCCCCCCCCCCTCCGCGCCTTCTCGCCCCTCCTGCCTGTCCTTTCCCCTTGGTTCCTGCAACCAGCCCCAGTCCGCTGCCCTTGCCCTCTGCACACAGGACTTGCCCACCTTTGCCACGCGCCAGGCTTTGCTGCCCTTGCACAGAGCATCTTCTCTGCTCCCACCCCAGACCGGAAAGACAGAAGAGTCTGACATCGGCCTCCTTTCTGCTCAGGCCACCATTCTGCCTCTCACGCTCTGCTGCGGGAGAAGTTCACTTCCTAGTCAAAAGCCCCGCCCCTATCCATAAGGGGGGGATATCAGCTACGGCATCACTCGTGATAAATAAATCATATGTTGACCCCAGAAACCTAATGAAAAGATTCCATGTTTGGGACATTAGCAGAGTCTATTGTTTGGCATAGGAAGTGTGATTATAGGTGGTTGTGAGCTGGTTCTACTGGGTGGTGTGTGTGCAGGAGAGAAAATAACAAAAGCATACACTTGCTTATATTTAGAAAAGAAATAAGAGGTCTTTATTGTAGGAACTCCATACTCTGATAGGAAAGGAAGAGCGACAGATCCTAACTACCTATTAGTCTAAAGATGGACATGGATGCTGGACAAGTCCTGCATCCATGCCTGCAAGATGGTTGGAGGCGAAGGAGAGAGATGCTGCCTGGAATAAAGCCGCGAAGAGAAGAGTGAGAGGGAGGAAGTCAGGAGGAGGAAGTCCCGAGAATAGCAATTTACATATCAAAGGACAGTCAGAGCAGTAAACAATAGTAAACAGTAAACAGAGTGCCCTGACCTCACTGTCTTTCTAACTCTTTGGTTTGTCCTCCTCTGAAACCTGAGGGAAGGCACGGTGCTGAGTCCTCCTCTTCCAACAACTAGTTCTGCCAGGACTGCTGAGAGCGGGTTGTCATGGGGCGGGGGGTGGGGAGCAGGCTATTCATTTCCACCTAATTCTTGGGTTGGGTCTGGGTGGTAATAGGAGGGGCCCAGCAGTCCTTTTGGGCTGAACCTGGCAGACCTTTTGCCCAGAGGCAAGAGAGACTCAGCTTGTAGAGGGAGACCGGTGGAAGGCTCAGCACTGACGGACTAAAATCAGCCTCCACCATATGCCTGGTGGAACATCTCTTACAGGCCCGCCTAAATGATACAAGATCCTGGCGGGCCCGAGTGTCCTCAGACAGAGTTCCACCAGGTTGGGGCCAGGACCAAAAAGGCCCTGGCCCTGGTAGAGGCCAGCCAAGCCTCCCTACGGCCAGGGACCACCAGTAGATGTTTTCCGGTTAAACAAAGTGCTCTCTGGGGCACATACAGGGAGAGACGGTCCCTTAGGTATGCTGGTCCCAGTCCGTTTAGGGCTTTAAACGGAAGGGGTATTCGCTCAGGCCCTGCACTTAGGTTCACACAGCAGTGTCTGGTGCATTCCAAACAACACCCATTTATTGTCAGGGATGAGGGGAGGGACTGGCTCCAGGACAAGATCTGAACTCCTGCAGTCTACGATTCAGAGACAAAGAGAATTCACGCAAATATTGAGAGGGGGACAGACAGTGCCCTTGCAAGGTATACAATAAATATACCACAGGAACTGTGCGAAGATGGGCAGATTTACACCAATCAGAAGCACCCAACAACAAAGGCCCGGACTGGGTCAGACGCCACACAGCGCCCGGGCGCCATCTGCTGGTCTGTTGAGAGTTTTTATTCAGAGAAATCAAAAAGAGTCCAGTAGCACCTTTAAGACTAACCAATTTTATTGTAGCATAAGCTTTCGAGAATCAAGTTCTCTTCGTCAGATGCCTGGTACAGAGACTCCTCTGCATTTATTCAGAGAGAACCCGCCAGCGGCATTCATGGGAAGAGCTCCTTCCCTCCCGGCACCCCAGGAGCCATTCTGGCACCCCCACAGCCAAGCTGCCCGGTAAGGTCTCTTGGTGAGTATTGCAGTCGAGTCTTGCTGCATCCTTTTGCGCCGCTGCAAGGCGTCATTTTCTTCCGTTCTCACTCTGTGCCAGAATCAGCCTTACTTCGGAGCCGCCCAGTCAGACAGAGGCCTGCCAAGTTCCACTGCCCAGTGGCATCAGAGGAGCCCTTTCAGGTGAGTGGAGAGCCCTGCCAGGCTTAGGGGGCAGAGGCAGAAGCGCCTGCCTCAAGGGGACGGACAGGCAGAATAGAGAAATATGGGAGGAGGTGCAGCCCGAAGAGACCACAAAACCGCATGGAAACATCTCTGAGCGTAGCTCTAACAAGCCCCGAAAGTGTGCCGCTCTCTGCTCATGCGGGGCGCCTCTCCGGGCATCGAAACCTCTGCCCCCAAAGGAACTTGGAACCAGATACGGGGCCAAATCAAGCGCAAGGCGAGTTTTCCCCCAAGGGATGCCATCAAACAAAAGGGGCGTTGTCTTACATTTGCATCCAAGTTACAGTTATGTCCAGTAAAAAGTATTTTGCATGTATAACTTTTGGGTGTGTGTGTGTGTGTGTGTGTGGGGGGGTCATCTTACATTCAGGGGCAGCTTCCTTTTGAGTAGCTCTGGTATCTGGTCACACAAAGGATCCCAAGAATGTACTGGGCCGCAGAGAGGAGGGAAGCCAGCCACGGTCAGCCAAGCGCATGGATGCTCTTCCTGCACCCACCAGCCCCGGGTGTCGGAGCCAGCCGATGTCACAGCAGTACCAGGAGGGCGAGAAAGGCAGGCCCGAGGACGGTTTCAGCGATGGGGCCGGCGAGCGAGCCAGGCCAAAGAAGCCCTGAAAGGGGAAGGTGAGAACAACGTTAAGGGAGGGCTCACCTCACCACGTACGATTCACTTCCGGGAGTGACGTCATTGCACAGCCACTGGAGCGCGCAGGCATGCCTTGTGCACGCCTGAAAACGAACCTCATGCCTGGCACAAGCCAAGTGCCAGGAATTCTGCCCTCCCATCGAGAGGGTAGAGGGACCTGGCAACCCCTAGGTAGCACTTGTTTTTCTCTCTCATCTGGGATTCACGGGCAGAAAATGCAGGATCAATAAAACACAGTACTATACCTAAGAAGGTAGTAACTTGTGGAACTCACTGCTACAAGTTACAGTGAAGGCCGTAAATGGCTCCAGAGTCTAGACAGACCCAAGGAGAAGTAGGGCTGCCCCCAGGCCTGGAGGGAAATGTCCTGTCCCTTGAGCAGAAGCTCAGTGTGTGGAAATGGGCAACTGAATCTTTCCAGGGCATGGAGCTCAGTCCCGTTGGACAGCCTCTGTAAAGAAATGGTTACCAAGGGTGAACTGAGTGCTGGTTGCAGTTAATCTCTCTTAAAGGGGAAAAAATGTTCCCCATGAGGTTTAATGGGCTGTGGGGCCAGGGAGGGGCCTGCAGGAGTCTTGGTAGGGGATGGCCTTCTTCTTGGACTACAACTCCCAGCTGCCCCGGGGCCAAGAAAGTGCGGGAAAAATAAGGGGTGGGGCCGGAATGGAGAGACTCAGCCAATCCTGAGGTAAAAAGGAGTCGCCTTCTTGGTCGAAGAAGGAGAGGCTCCTGCTGCTGGGTGAGACCTGGGTGCCTGGGCCCTAAATGTGGAGGGCCTGAGAGGCAGCAGAAAGGGAATAAAAGGGAGTCACCTTCTTGGTTGAAGAAGGAGAGGCTCCTGCTGCTGGGTGAGACCCGGGTGCCTGGGCCCTAAATGTGGAGGGCCTGGGAGGCAGCAGAAAGGGAATAAAAGGGAGTCACCTTCTTGGTCGAAGAAGGAGAGGCTCCTGCTGCTGGGTGAAACCCGGGTGCCTGGGCCCCAAGTGTGGAGGTCCTGGGAGGCAGCAGAAAGGGAATAAAGAGAGTCACCCTTCTTGGTTGAAGAAGGAGAGGCTCCTGCTGCTGGGTGAGACCTGGGTGCCTAGGCCCTAAATGTGGAGGGCCTGAGAGGCAGCAGAAAGGGAATAAAGAGAGTCGCCTTCTTGGTCGAAGAAGGAGAGGCTCCTGCTGCTGGGTGAGACCTGGGTGCCTGGGCCCTAAGTGTAGAGGGCCTGGGAGGCAGCAGAAAGGGAATAAAAGGGAGTCACCCTTCTTGGTTGAAGAAGGAGAGGCTCCTGCTGCTGGGTGAATCCCGGTTGCCTAGGCCCTAAATGTGGAGGGCCTGTGAGGCAGCAGAAAGGGAATAAAAGGGAGTCGCCTTCTTGGTCGAAGAAGGAGAGGCTCCTGCTGCTGGGTGAGACCTGGGTGCCTGGGCCCTAAGTGTAGAGGGCCTGTGAGGCAGCAGAAAGGGAATAAAGAGAGTCGCCTTCTTGGTCGAAGAAGGAGAGGCTCCTGCTGCTGGGTGAAACCTGGGTGCCTGGGCCCTAAATGTGGAGGGCCTGGGAGGCAGCAGAAAGGGAATAAAAGGGAGTCACCTTCTTGGTTGAAGAAGGAGAGGCTCCTGCTGCTGGGTGAGACCCGGGTGCCTGGGCCCTAAATGTGGAGGGCCTGGGAGGCAGCAGAAAGGAAATAAAAGGGAGTCACCTTCTTGGTCGAAGAAGGAGAGGCTCCTGCTGCTGGGTGAGACCTGGGTGCCTGGGCCCTAAGTGTAGAGGGCCTGGGAGGCAGCAGAAAGGGAATAAAAGGGAGTCACCCTTCTTGGTTGAAGAAGGAGAGGCTCCTGCTGCTGGGTGAATCCCGGTTGCCTAGGCCCTAAATGTGGAGGGCCTGGGAGGCAGCAGAGAGGGAAATAAAAGGGGGAACCTTCCCTCAGACCCCCACCAGCCCCTTAAGGCAGAGTAGGGGACAGTGTGGTAGGGGAAGCAGACGGCGGTTCTCTTCAGTTTGATTTTCTGCCCTGTGAGTCCTGAACAGGGGGGGGGGGGGTCCTACCCCTATGTGTGGTGCCTTTACCTGCTTTGTATATAGTGCTCTGTATATAGTTATTAAATTACACTTTTTTGGAATATAAAGCACCTTGTGGTGCTCTGACTACGTAAGCTCCCCCACTTGGCACGCTACAGGGAAGGAGGGAGCCCAGGAGAAACTGATCAGGCCAGACCTTGGTGGGTTGCCAATTCTCCAGGGCCCACCCAAAGATTGGGGAATTCACTTCCCAGTAAGGATATTCAGCCAGAGGGGTCTCACTGCCCCTCAGTCAGGCGGTGTACAATTCAGTGAGTGGTGGCAGCGATGAAGAGTGTGAGCCACGCCCACCAGGGATGGTGGGAGGCGGATAGCGGGGCTGGCAGGCCATTGACGGCGGCTCAGTTGCCCGGACTGAGAGCCTGCGCCCGCGCCGCCACAGCCTCCATTAAAGGGACGGTACATTTTTTTCCTCCCAGCAGTTGGCAACCCTAAAGAGGAAGAGGCGGAGCAGTAGCCATAAGCCAAAGTGACTAAATGGAGCCTCCATGAGAAGGAGCAGTGACCTGAGTACTGATTGCTGGGACGGAAGGAGAAGGACCAGGGCAGGCTGCAACCTCCCCTCCCTGCTCCTGGGCTTCCCAGAGGGGGCTGGCCGGCTGTGCTGGACCCAGATCAGTCTAACTGGGCATGAAACTCTCAGCTGGCAGGTGCCCCTGCACACCTTCTGCCCTGGGCATTTCAGGCGAAGAAGGACGGAAGAAACCTCTGCTGGGGAGAGCTAGGCAGCCCAGTGGACTCCCTGGGGGCAGCTTCAGAGGGAGGAGGGTCCGAGTTCTGGCTTCAGAGCTCCTAGGAAATCCCAGCCAGCAGCATCAGGTGCCACATTCTGCCTAGGGCAGCCAAGCCGGTTCAGCTGACGCTGGCAGGAAAAGCAGCCTGAACACCTGCCTCTCCTTCCAAGGTAAGAACTGGATGTACTCAATCAATCCATCCTGCCTCTTCCCACCCACACCACCGTTTGGCAACAGAGGTGTCTGTTGGAGGTGTCAGACTGTGGCTTACTAAAAGTTGCAATCCAGACTACCTCTTGCAATTAGACATGAGTCCATTGGTTTCAAAAGACTTTACTGAATATAAACAACCCTTATAGTCCACTATCCAAGATACTAGGATCTTGGCTGATACACTATTGTTACGAATGACAGGCAAAGGCTAAGGTACAGAATAGCAAACCCCTGTAGGCCTCATTCTCCCCCACAGTTCTCAAAACAAACGGCCCGAGGCTGAGAAAATGAAAGCTTCCCAAGACTGGAAAGGTTGTAGTCATAACATTCCTCTTCTCTAAGATAACTGCTACTGAACTTCTTGCCATCTGCAAAAGAAGCACTTAAAATACTGACAGGATTAAAATGGAGTCTCTTTGGTTTGAACACACAAAAAACATAGAACCTGGCAGGAGGCAGGCAAAAGACGAGGGTTGCAAAGGGGTAACCAGGTTTGTGTGCCCTTGTGAAATGAAGCAAAAATCCCCCTGCACCTTCGAGACTAACGTCATTTATGCTGTTGAATAATGATAAATAAGCAATAAATCTCGTTACTCTTGAAGGTGCCGCAGGATTTTTGTTTCATTTTGAAAGTTGTGGGGGCAGAAACCCCAAAGAAGCTTCCTCCTGGGCTGCCAGCGCAGAGGCAGCGGAGCGTGGCCATCTCACCCCGATTAGAAAGCTGGACAGCGGCAGGCAGTGGAAAAATCTGGCTTGGCTCGCACTAGGGCCAGGGTGCCATGGGGTGGGGGGCTGGACTAGGAGGATCAGGGGCCTCATCCAGCGTGGCTGTTTCTCTGTGCTCTTATGTCCAGACTTTGCAACACCGTAGCTGCAGGGTGGACTGCAAGCTAAGCAACCAAGATGCTTTTTCACATGTGCGTGATGCGTGAGCTTCCAGGGGCTCTGAGCATCTCTCTACAACACAGTGCCGCTCTACAGGTAACTCAGTCTGGGAGGCGAGAGCCTACCCAGGGTCTCCTAACAGAGGAATAACGCTGCAGCCACGCCCAGGGGAGAAGCCGGCTCCTGACCCAGTTCCCAGGCCCAGCCAGACCAGAGTCTTCCAGTTGCCGCCTGTCAGTCACAGGGACTGCTTTAGTAGAGCCCCCTGCCTTCTGCCTCGAGGAGGGTGCTGGGACCTCAGTGTGGCCCCCTGCTCCAACCCCAGAATGCCCAGTGAACATGTGAGCATGGGGAACTGGGAGGCCTTTGTTATGCAAGTGCGCCCCCTGGACAATGCTGACTTGACATTCCTAGACCAACTCCAGCAAGAACTACTCCAAAGCACAGCTCTGAAGATGCCTCCAAAGGCCGGGATGGGAGGGATACGGCTGCCCCAAATGACTTAGCAGGGGCTCATGGGAGCCACAGCAGGGAGGTCAGCACTGGCGAGTCTCTCTGCCCTTTGGGACCCCACCTTTTATTCCAGGGGGAGGGGCTTCTTACCTGCAGCTCCGGCCCCTGAGTTGCAGGACTGGTAGGGAATGACGGCAACCGATTGCTGACTGCCGAGAGCGGCTGCTGTGCAGGTGTAGGATTTGTCCGCATCAGCAGGGTGTAGGACCAGGTGGAGGGCTGGGCCTTGAGATCCAGGGTCCTTCGACAGGGTGGGTCTCCAGCTGAACTTCATGGTCGACTTGGCCCCAGCACCCGCCTCACACAACAATCGGAGGCTGCAAGTTCCATTTGCTGATCTGCTGGCCGTGATTCTGACATCTGGGGTGGAGGGGGGAGACAAGATGCAGAAGAGAAAAGATCAGGATATGTCTGTGGCTGTGGAAAGTCCCAGGGACCACTGCCCTCACCCCCTGTCCCTGCAAACTGATTTGTGAAGTAGGACGCCCTCGCTGGCTTAGGGTTGCCAGCCTCCAGGTAGTGGCTGGAGATCTCCCGGAATTACAACTGGTCTCCAGGCCACAGAGATTAGTTCACCTGGAGAAAACAGCTACTTTGGGGGGTGGGCTCTATGGAATTATACCTTGCCAAGGTCCTTTCCCTCCCCAAACCACACTTTCTCCAGGTTTCACCCCCTAGTTCTCCAGGAATTTCCCAACTTGGAGCTGGCAATCCTACGCTGGCTCCACAAGGCTGCTTTCCCCAACGACCACCAGGGTAGTTTTGCTTTGCTTGGTCTCCTCTGTGGTGCCCTTAAACCCCTCGGCTGCATTGGGGGAAAGCAGTTTGGGACTGGTGATGCTCCATTTCATTTGATGCAATTAGGACGTTGCTTTGGGGAAAGGGGAGATCAATGTTCTAATCACCCACCGAAAACAAAGCCCCTGGACTGAGAGCCAGGCATGCCCCACTCCCCTGCCATAGCCAGGAGACAGCCCTGTGCCTTTCCCAGCGCACCTCTCTCGAGGCCGGGGAGGGGCTGCGTCCACACTGGCCGTCTTCGGTGTCGCTGAGTCAGGCCCTTTCCTGCAGTTTGGGGAATGCTCTGTGCCCCATCAAAGCCTAGAAGGGCCCCTCCCCCACCCCCCAGAGCCCCCTCCTGCCCAATGCTTGCTTGGAAGTCACGCCCTGCTTCTCCTGATGCGTTGCTTGTAGTCCTTCGTTACAGGACAAGAAGCGGCATCTGTGACAGCAAATGGGTGGTTAATTCTCAGTTTTTGTTTGGTTTGTTTGAGTGGGGTGTGTGTGTGTGTGCACGTGCCCATCTTTATTCTATCTTAAATGTTTGTAACTGCATAATTATGAAATAGTGATCAGGAAAAAGTAAAATAAAACCATCAGAGCAATTTTGGCTGCAAAGTGAAAAACTGTCATGAACATTCCCAACCCCGCCCAAATCTCTTCAGGAGCTGAGAATGAAGTATCGATTCATGAATGAGGCCGTGTTAGGCTGCAGGGGAGAAGGGAAGCGGAAGAGGAAGAAGAAAACATAGACAAGCAGGAGCCCAGAGACCTCGACAGTGTGCTTTGGCTGTCCATATTGGAAAACTTGGGGTGGTGATGGCTGTTTAAGAAAAAGACAGGAGGGCAACAGGGAAAACACTGGAATGCGATGACCCCTGGTGGATTCCCTGTTGAAACAGGGACGGGGGGGGGGGAACCAGCTTGGAGTGTAACGTGTGAAGAAGCCACTTGTAGGGGCCTGGATTCACGTTAGGAGCCCAGGTCTCCCAGGCAGACTCGCTCACTATTGCCAGAACTTACCGAAGATGAAGAGGATGTATTCCTTCAGCAATGCTTCACCCTCATCCTGGATCTCTACCACGTTGTAGAACCCCCCGTCCTCTTTGCTCAAGTTGCTGATTTTCAAGGACAGGCTCTGTGTGAAGCCACTTCTAGGAGCCTGGATTCATGTAAAGCTAAAAAATTTTGGACCCAGATTCATATGGTCATACAAAAAATACTAAATACTCCCGTATAGTTTAAACCAGAAGCCTTCCTTTGGGATGAATGGACAAACAGCTGGAAAATCGGCATGAGATTTTATTTCTATGTATGATTGCTGCAGCTAGGTGGTTGTATGCTCAGAAATGGAAAAATACGGAATCACCTTCAATAGATGACTGGACTATGAAAATGAGTTAGCAGAGATGGCACAACTTACAGCTTTGATCAGAGACAAAACATTGTCTCTTTTTGGCTAACTGGAAACCCTTTATTGACGTTCTGCACGAAATGAGGAATAGTGACTTGATTTGTGGTTTTGATCATTAAGAAGATAATGGGGGAATATAAACAAAGTAGAAGGGAGAAAATTTTGGAGAGACGGTAATTTTGCTTAAAAAAAGATAAGTGTTGTAGAGAAGAATGGAAATGAAATATGTATTAAAATTCTTTTTCCTTTCTAAGTTTCAAGTTCTGTAACTGTCTACTTTTTCATTCTTGTCTTTCTATGGGCCTTTATTTCTGTTAATAGTAATAATAAAAAATAGATGCTACCTGCAATACAAACGAGATAGAAGAAATGCTTAATACACCATCTGGCCTATATTTGGACTGCTTTGAACCAACTACAATGACAGACCTTAACAGGATCCTGGCATCTATGAAAGCCACTACTTGTGTGCTTGATCCTTGCCCATCTTGGCTGTTAAAATCAAGTAAAGATCACATAAGTGAACCACTGAGATCTATTGTAAATCAATCCCTAACTCAGGGCACCTTCCCCTGGCGGCTCAAACAGGCAGTTATCCGTCCGCTAATTAAAAAACCATCCCTAGACAAAACTGATGTGGCCAATTATCACCCAGTCTTTAATCTGCCCTTTCTGGGCAAAGTGATTGGGAGGGCGGTAGCTGACCAGATCTTCTTGGAAAACTCTAGCGCTCTGGACCCTTTCCAGTCTGGATTCAGACCAGGGCATGGGACAGAGACAGCACTAGTAGCATTAGTGGATGATCTCCGTCTGAATCTAGACAAAGGCCATGCCTCCTTATTGTTCCTCATGGATCTGTCTGCAGCCTTTGAGACAGTAGACCATGCCATCCTGTTGAGGTGTTTAGAAACAGAAGTGAGCATCAAAGGATGTGCCCCGGACTGGTTTAAATCGTTTCTCATGGAATGGACTCAAAGGGTTGCCGTCAGAGATCAGCTATCTCCAGAACAGGAACTATCCTGTGGGGTCCCGCAGGGCGCAGTCTTATCTCCCATGTTATTCAACCTCTACGTAAAACCTTTAGGAGAACTCATTCGCAGCTATGGAGTTGGATGTCATCAATATGCAGATGACACCCAACTCTATATCTCGCTATCCAGGTCCCCACAGGATGCAGTGGAAATCTTAGATCGCTGCCTGACAGCCGTGGTGAAATGGCTGAAAAATAAATTAAAATTGATCCCAGACAAGTTAGAAGTGATGCTTTTTGGGAAGTCAGAGATCTTGAAAGATGTTGTACTCCCCACTTTCGATGGAGTTCGTTTGATCCTGGCAGACTCAATTAAGAGCCTAGGGGTTATACTGGATCCAGCACTACTACTAGAAAAACAAATTAAGGCAGCTGCAAAAAATGCTTTCTACAATCTCTAACCTGGAAAATGGCTTCTTACCTCAACACGGCTGACCTGGTCACCTGGATCCATGCTATGGTAACATCAAAACTTGACTATTGTAATGCACTATACGTTGGTCTCCCATCTAAGTTAACTAGGAGGCTCTAATTGGTGCAAAATGCTGCAGCTCGACTGTTAGCAGGAGCAAGCAGGAGCTTGAACATCACTTCCATCTTACAGTCACTCCATTGGCTACCTGTCAGTTACTGTACTCAATTCAAGGCATTGGTTATTACATACAAAGTTCTTCACGGCCTTGGTCCAGCATACCTATGGGACTGCCTCCCTCCCTATGTCCCTCCACAGCAGCTTCGCTCATCTGAACAGGGTCTCGTGCAGGTGCCAGGCTGCACTTGGGTGAAATCAACAGCAGCCCGTACATGGGGTTTCTCTGGTGGCCCCTACCCTATGGAACGGCCTGCCTGAGGAGGTCAGGGGAGCCCCCACGCTCCTGACTTTCTGCAAACAATGTAAAACTGAATTATTCAAGAAGCCCTTTTTCTCAGCTAAGAGGGTGGTATTGTAGGAAAGGGGTTCCAGACGTTTCGCTAATGAGTTAGGAACCATAGATTTCACCAATATGTTGCCTTGCATATTATCTGTTGCTTTAAATATGTACTCCTATATCCTACCTGTGCTTCATGTTGTTTAATGTAAATCCTAGAATTGATTATTTTCTGTTTCAGCAGCGCTTCAACCCCATATTGGATCCTTGCTAATGCTCTGTCTCTGAGCCTTGCTACAAGTGACATTTTACACGTGAAGGATAAAGGATCATTTTCGCAAGTCTTTCTGGGAACTGAAGTTCCTCTCCCCCACCGCTTTTCCTACTGTTCCTTCCCCTCGCTGCCTGAAGAGACAGAGAGAGCCTAGGGTAACATCAGCTTTTGCAAATCGTCTTGCTGGGAGGGGGGAATGCTCCAGAGAAAGCTGAGAAAGTTGCAGCTGCCTGCCCCAAAGATCATTGAGAGCAGGCTTGTGACTGAAGAAACGATTTGCAAAAGTTGCTGTTGCCGCAGGCTTTCTCTCGCAGCGAGGGGAAGGAACAAAAGGAAAAGCGGTGGGGGAGAGGAACTTCAGTTCCCAGAAAGACTTGCGAAAATGATCCTTTATCCTTCACGTGTAAAATGTCACTTGTAGCAAGGCTTCTATCAACTTGTATTCACTTACCCTATGACATTGTTTTATGGAAATGTCCTTGACACTGTATGGAAATACCTACACTTGTCCTTGCTATGGATTGTACTATTCTCACACTATGTAATCACCCTTGAGTCTCAGTGAGAAGGGCGGACTATAAATGACATCAATCAATCAATCAATCAATAAAACCATCAGAGCAGTTTTGACTGCAAAGTGAAAAACCATCATGAACATTCCCAACCCCGCCCAAATCTCAGGAGCTGAGAATGAAGTATTGATTCATGAATGAGGCTGTGTTAGGCTGCAGGGGAGAAGGGAAGCGGATGAGGAAGAGGAAAACATAGACAAGCAGGAGCCCAGAGACCTCGACAGTGTGCTTTGGCCGTCCATATTGGAAAACTTGAGGCGGTGAAGGCATTCTGTTTAAGAAAAAGACAGGAGGGCAACAGGGAAAACACTGGAATGCGACCACGCCTTGTGGATTCCCTGTTGAAACAGAGCGAATGGGCGGTGGGAACCAGCTTGGAGTGTAACGTGTGAAGAAGCCACTTGTAGGGGCCTGGATTCACGTTAGGAGTCCAGGTCTCCCAGGCAGACTCGCTCACTATTGCCAGAACTTACCGAATACGAAGAGGGTGTATTCCTTCAGCAATGCTTCACTCTCATCCTGGATCTCTACCACGTTGTAGAACCCCCCATCAGCTTTGCTCAAGTTGTTGATTTTCAAGGACAGGCTCTGCTCAAGGAAGGTCACTCTTCCGGAATAGCTCTCACTCAGGACGTTGAGCTGATCCCCCTTCTGCCACACTGCCACCGCTTGCATTGGACCCCTGGAGGAAGATCTCCAAAGGAGATTTGAGATGTTGGACCGCTGCAGAACCTCCAGTGAGAATGCTGCTGACTCTCCCACTTGGTGGGTGAGGTCCTGCTTGGGGCCCCCTTCTGCAGTGCCCGTTCCTGGGAAACAAAGCAAGAGACAACATCAGCTTTCACAACCTCTTTTGTAGTACCCCATTTCTGTGCATAACATGCTACTCTGCTGACAGTCTGGCCAGACCTCTCTCTTGCAGCTCAGAGGCTCCTGTAATGCCTTCCCTGCTCCCCTGGACTCGGAGAGTGGAGCCCTTGGTCTTGCCACTCTTCAGTTTCCTGACTTTGGAATTTCAGAGTGAGTGAAGTGACTACACACCTTGTGCCTGCATCCTCTGTTATTCTGTGTTGGGAAGTTGGGGAAAAGCACTGTTCCCAAAGTTAAACCTAGGTGGAAGACCAGCAGAATGGAAACCTTATCCGCTTGGAACACAATAAAATGCACACTCCAGCTTGGAATCTTCCACCCACCAAAAAAACAACCAGCACAGCCGCCACACTCCTTGGACCTTGGCACAATTCTGTGCAGATCGTTAAGAAAAGCAGCACCAAAAATGTTGTCCTCTTATCACGGCAACAGGAAAATTTAGAGAGATGTTAGGGAAAGTAGAGAATTGGACACCATGTATGTTCCAAAATGTTAAATTAAAACAAACAGAAGTAAACCCATAGAGATACCAAAAAGAAGCCATTGAATGCTGTTGTGTTGTTCTTGTGTACTGGTAACTTGCTTCTTTGCAGGGATGGGAGGGAACAGGTGGGCCAGTGATTGTCCGGCTCTGCCAGTTAGATCCCCAGTTACTTCACTGCAGACACTTCAAGAGTCCAGTTAAAGTTTCTTTCTTAGAGATCCATCAGTACCAGTGCAGACAGCAGCATTGGCAGAAGTGACGTAAAGAGGGAAAGCAATGTTAGTTATAGGGCAAGGTTCCCATCCAGGGATAAGGACTGTTAGAATTTAGGTGCGCAGGGCCTAGAAGGTTGGATGAGGTACATGGAGGGAGGGGGAAGACAAGGATGAGTGTCAGGTCCAGTATATATCTTAACTATACTGACTCCATTTTCTAATGCTTTTAGTGTTTAAGTATTTTCTCCTCAGGTGCACCAGTTCCCAGGCAGCATTCCCACCAGAGGAGACTGTTTTGTCTAACACCGTTCCACCAGGCATTGGCCTTGAAGGAGAGCAGCTTCCCAGGACTGAAAGATGTTGTTTTGAGAACTGTGGGGGGAGGCTGTTCCAGATGGGTATTGTTACTCTGTATCCTATGCTTGCTCTTCATTGGTAACAATGATCATGTACCATCCTGAGTCTCCTATTCAGGACAGTGGACTATAATGGACCTTTTCTGCAATAAAGCTTCCTTTGCCAGACATTGGACTTATTCTTGCTTCTAAAGGGAATCTTGCAGAGAGTACCTTATCTAGCCACAGTCTGACATTTTGTTACCAATCATGTCTGAGTCGGGCCCAGCGGAATCCAAGGTTGTCCCGGACAGGGATCCTTTGTTTGATCCGTATGCGTCTCCCGACAATCAACCGGTGCAAACCCAAGACTCCCAGGAGCTGGGAGCAACCGGGAACGGAACCGGAGCCTCCACTTCTACCCTGCCTCTCATCGACTTCAGTACTCGGAACGAGACCGAAAGCAACCTTGGGGCAAGGCCGAAAGCAACCGCTCTCCCCTTGATCTCGGTACCCACCCCGTCGGAGTGGGGAGCCAGACCCCGAGAAACCAGAGAGCGCCGGGCAGGTGGACTCCATCCACGAGTCTCGATGGACGGGCGCCGAAGCCTAGAAACCGTCCCGGAACTAGATAGCAGCCAACCATGGCGATATTGGAACAGGACGTTTGAGCAGATGGAGGGGGACACGTCTCGCCGCGGCGCCCTGAGTTGGGATTATTCCAAACTTGCTCCGTGGAAAGAGCCAACGGAAGTCCCTGAACAAAGTTGGGAGCAGATACAAGGTCGCACCTATGCGGTAGATACCAGCATCTCGGCCGTGACGGGTATGGCCAAGGGAATTCTAGCCGCGAGGTCGCGAATAGTCCAAGGGGACCCTCCTCCGTGGGGCCCTTTCTCCCCGGTGAGTACAGCGAATGAAGGTTCCCTGAGCGAACAACCAGGGCCAAGTCGAATGCAACAATTAGAAGCTAAGCTGATGGATATGGAAGAAAGTTTGGCTCACGCCATTCATTTAATTTCCTCAATGGGGGCAGGAGAAAGACTGTCTCCTGAAGAGATGGCGATACAGATAGCTACCCTTCAAAGTGTCATCTCCTATCCGATGGAGGAAGTTCAGCAGCGGTCGTCACCTACCGGCGAGGGGGGCACCTATCCTGGCGAATCGGGAGAACAACCCAAGGAACTTCCCACACAGCGGGAAATTCCACCGAGAAGGGATCACCCGGTTGTGCCACCCGGTGAGACTCCCATCGAACCTCCTATCACGGGAGGGGATGTGCCGCCAGACGAGACCCCCGTTGAGAGGCCTACGGAAGGGGAGGAAAAGCCAAGTGATACACCGGTGATACCCCCCCATACTTCCCCTATAACGGTCCGGCCGGACCAAGCGGGAGCACCCGCGGCTCCATCCGGGGAGGGAGCCCCTGGTCAACCGCGCGAAACTGTTCCCGTCGGGCAACCTCCGGGAGATGGTCTACCAGCGCCAAAAGGCCAGCCGATGCTTCCCAGAACAACAACGCCTGGAGGGGCAAGCCCGCGCGGCCTTCCACCCATTCGGCCTTCGCCGCTGCGGCCCCTTCCGCTTCGACCACAACTAACCCCGCCGCTGCAGCCGATACGTTTGCCACAGGAACAGCCCGTAAGACCACCTCCGAACCAACCGATGGGGCCTACACCACTACGACCCCACCAACCCACCCCTCAGCGGCCGATCATTACTCCGCCGCACCGACCTCAACTGCAAGCACCTCAACCGCTACGGCCAGCACCTCCGGCATTGCCACCAGCCAGACCGAGATTGCAGCCGCCTGCCCGACCCAGACTGCCGCCACCAGCCCAGCCGAGAGCACCACCGCCAGCCCAGCCGAGGCCGCTACCCCCGGCTCAACCGGTGATGCCGCCGCCAGCGCAACCAGCACCGCCAGCACAACCGGGTCCCCCCATACCTCAAGTGCCATTGATGCTTCCGGCGGACTTCTACCCAGCACCGGCTCCGAGGCAAGACCTCCCAATGGGTTGGGTGAAACTGGACGCCACTTTTGATGGGGATCCCTCCAAACTGGGCTTTTTTCTAGTGCAAGTCGTGCAATTCTTCAACCGGTGGGGACACCTCTTCGGCAGCGAGGCCAGCCAAATTGAACATCTCGGCTCCCGCTTACAAGGGAAAGCAGCGGACTGGTACGTAGGACTATATAATATCGGGGCCCCAGAACTCGATACTCTCCAGGGGTTGGTAGATGCTATTAGAGCACAATATGAAGACCCCTTAGAGGAAACCAGGGCCCGAACAGAATTGCAGGCCATTAAGCAGGGCAGCATGTCAGCGAGAGACTATATCACAAAATTCCGACAATTGGCTGCCAAGTGCCCCAGGTGTGAGGAGTCCACAAAAATTATTCTGTTCAAACAAGGACTTAATCCGAGACTTTTGGACAGAGCCCTCATGCAAGACAATCCCCCTACGCTGTTAGGTTGGATTCAACTTGTTTGCGAAGTGGAGAATCGCATTTTAGAAGTCCGTTTGGTTGAGCAACAACAACAAACGGGACAAAGAAGACCATTGACCTTACAGAAGGGAGCTCGGGGAGCTGGCTACGCCACCCGTGGAGCGAGAGATGCTAGATGGCAACAAGGGCTGTGTTTGCAATGCGGACAGGCTGGTCACTTTGCAGCACAATGCCCCTACCGGCCTGTGCAAAGACCTCCGCTTCAATTACGGCGTCCAACCCTTGCTCCGTTCCCTACGCTCCAACGCCCGACTCCAGCTCCACGAGCAAACAGAGGCCGCGGCGCTTCCCAAAGGCCAGCCTCAGAAAGAGGGCTGGAAGCGGAAGAAGTTATGGAATACGATCCCGCTTCCCCATCTGCAGAAGTCAATCCAGAAAGTCCCCAGTCGGGAAATGAGATGGATCTGTCGTAAAAGGGCCCAAACGACAGATCCGCCCCAAGCCCGTCCCTGCACGGAACCGGCCACCTGGGTCCATCTTATTCATGCCAGTGACTCTAATCAACCCAGAGAGAAAAATGCACATTCGGGTGCAAGCTCTTATTGACTCGGGTTGCTCAAGAGACATCATAGCCCCAGCTCTAGTCAATGGACTGGTCTTACCAACTCGGGATTTACAAAATCCAGTAATTTTTGAACAAATGGATGGTACCAACATGAATCCGGTCACGACTGAAACCATCCCGGTGATCACAGGCATGGGACAACATTGGGAAAAGAGGTCCTTTGTCATCAGCTCTACTGCCAAGTACCCGTTAATTCTAGGCAGCAAATGGCTATGTGATCACAATCCCTACATAGACTGGGCTCAAGGATGTATTACCTTCAATCATGCCAACTGTAAAATTCACCGTTGGAATCAAAACTGGGGCGAAGACCCAACTTACAAAGAAAAGGCCCTCCTCACCCAAGAAGAAGTCAACCAAATACCCGAACCGTACTGGCCTTTTCTAAATGCTTTCTCGGAGGAGGAAGCTGATACTCTACCCCCGCACCGACGAACAGACTGTGCGGTGGAAATTTTACCCGGAGCCTCATTGCCTAAAGGACGACTCTATCCCATGAGTCTCCATGAACGTGAAGAGCTCCGGAAATTCATCGACACCAACCTCCAACGAGGGTTCATCCGCCCAGCCTCTAGCTCCCACGCCGCTCCAGTTCTCTTCGTGAAAAAGAAGGATGGGGGACTCAGACTGTGCACGGATTTCCGAGGACTAAATGCAGTGTCCACCAACAACGCCTATCCTATACCGCTCATCCGAGACCTTCTCAACGTCGTGGCCCAAGGTAAGATCTTTACGAAATTAGATCTAAAAGATGCTTACTTCCACGTTCGTATAAAGGCAGGGGATGAGTGGAAAACCGCGTTTAATACGCCCCTCGGACAATATGAATACTTAGTTATGCCTTTTGGATTGACGGGAGCCCCGTCTGTATTCATGTCCATGATAAACGAAGTTTTACATGAATTTCTGTACAAAGGGGTGGTGGTGTACCTTGATGATGTTTTAATTTATTCTGACACCGAGGAAGAACATGTTCAAATGGTACAAAAGGTCCTGGCCACCTTGATGAAGAATAAACTGCCCATCAAATTGTCCAAATGTGAATTCCATAAAACCGAACTCACTTACCTTGGATATTGTATCTCACAAGAGGGGTTGAAAATGGATCCAGCCAAAATACAGGCGATCCAGGATTGGCAAACACCCACCACCCGCAAAGAACTGCAATCCTTCCTGGGTTTTGCCAACTTCTATAGAGACTTCATAGCAAATTTCGCCCAAATCACACTCCCCTTAACAGAATTGCTGAAAACCAAAGATAAAGGGGACCAAGCCAAAAAACCCTCTGCTAAACTACAATGGACCCCCGATTGCCAAACGGCCTTCGAATGCCTTAAAAAGCAATTTGTAACGGAACCCATCCTCTCCCACCCCAACGAACAGTCCCCCTTCATAGTACAGGTCGACGCCAGCGATACGGCGATAGGGGGGGTTTTGCTGCAGAAGGGGGAGGATGGGAAATTGCGGCCTTGTGCATTCTTGTCTAGAAAGTTCTCAGAGGCAGAAAGGAATTGGAATGTGTGGGAGAAGGAGGCCTTTGCAGTGAAAGCAGCTCTCACAAACTGGAGGCATTGGCTGGAGGGGGCGAGATACCCTTTTGAGGTCTGGACAGATCATAAAAATTTGGAGGCCCTCCGAAGCCCACGCAGACTGAATGCCAAGCAATTGCGGTGGGCGGAATTCTTTTCCAAGTTCAACTTCACCCTCAATTATCTCCCGGGCAAAACTAACTTTTTGGCGGACGCCCTGTCGCGCATGCCCCAACATAAGAGCAAACGGGCGGAGACTGTCGACACGGTCTTCTCGCCTAAGCAACTTGGGGGCGTGGTGACTACTCGCAGCCGTGCTAAGCAGCCCCTCCCGGCCGACCAAGAATGGAAATCGAAACTTAAAACTGAAGTGGAGAAGGAGGGGGATAAAGCTCCGCGAAACAAACTAACCCAATCCCCACAGGGGGATTGGCTAGCTGGGAGCAAGTTTTATGTCCCGGACAGCCTTAAGCTGGAAGTCTTGCAGCGCTGTCATGATGCTCCCACTGCTGGACATTATGGGTACCTGAAAACTTTACACCTAGTTCAAAGACAATTCTGGTGGCCGGGCATGCGCAAAGACATTTCCCAATACGTTAGTTCCTGCCCTGTTTGCCTCAGCGCAAAAACCAGGAAAGGGAAACCTCCGGGTCTCCTGCAACCATTGGAAACGCCGAACAGGCCCTGGGAAGTAATCTCCATGGACTTTATCACTGATCTACCTCTTTCAAAAGGACATAATTGTATTTTAGTTGTGGTAGATCTGTTCTCCAAACAAGCCCATTTTATCCCCTGTACTGCTATACCCTCCGCTCGAAAACTAGCGGATCTGTTTCTAAAACACATCGTAAAATTACATTCTTTTCCGTCCAAGGTGATTTCGGATCGCGGCGGACAGTTCGTTGCCAACTTCTGGCGGGAGCTTTTGAAAATGTTGAATATTGAACAAGGTATCAGTTCAAGCCACCACCCACAAACCGACGGGCAATCCGAAAAAACAAACCAAATATTAGAACAGTTCCTTCGTTGCTACATCAATTTTCAACAAGATAACTGGGTGGACCTTCTCCCTCTAGCCGAATTCTCCTATAACAACAGTGTACACGCTTCAACGGGAGAAGCCCCCTTCAAAATTGTATATGGGACTCACTTCAATCCCTTCCCATTGGACGCACCCCCTCTCCATTCCTCTAAATTGCCAGATGTATCCTCATGGTGGGGGGAGGCGGTGCAGCAATGGACTATCATTAAGAGACACCTTGAAAAAGCCAAACTGGATTACAAAAAGTACGCAGATCGCCATCGTGTGGCCGAATGGGAATTACAACCAGGAGACCATGTGTATATTTCCACAAAGAACCTAAAGCTAGCTCAGACAAGCCGCAAACTCGCTCTGAAATTCTTAGGACCTTTTCCTGTGCGCAAGGTAATAAATAAAGTGACTGTTGCTGTAACATTGCCCAAGAACCTTCGCCATGTGCATGATACGTTCCATGTCAGCCTTTTGAAGAAAGCTCCCACCGACAACAAATGGCATATCAAAGCTCCACCCATTCCAACTTTAATTGACGACCAAATACACTATGAGGTACAACAAATTTTGGACTCTAAAATCAAGAGAAATCAGCTTTTTTACCTCATTAGATGGAAGGACTTTGATTCTGGTTACGATGAATGGGTGAACTCTGCACATGTTCATGCTCCTAGATTAACCAAAGCTTTTCATACTCGCTACCCATATAAACCAGGGGGGGATCTATTTTAAGGGGGGCAGAAATGTCAGGTCCAGTATATATCTTAACTATACTGACTCCATTTTCTAATGCTTTTAGTGTTTAAGTATTTTCTCCTCAGGTGCACCAGTTCCCAGGCAGCATTCCCACCAGAGGAGACTGTTTTGTCTAACACCGTTCCACCAGGCATTGGCCTTGAAGGAGAGCAGCTTCCCAGGACTGAAAGATGTTGTTTTGAGAACTGTGGGGGGAGGCTGTTCCAGATGGGTATTGTTACTCTGTATCCTATGCTTGCTCTTCATTGGTAACAATGATCATGTACCATCCTGAGTCTCCTATTCAGGACAGTGGACTATAATGGACCTTTTCTGCAATAAAGCTTCCTTTGCCAGACATTGGACTTATTCTTGCTTCTAAAGGGAATCTTGCAGAGAGTACCTTATCTAGCCACAGTCTGACAGATGAGCTTAGTTCATGTCTCAGGGAGATACGGCTCTGGCCGGCATTTCAAGGACATTTTCCCATGCTGGTTGAGAATGTGAAAGCCACCTGCAAGATAAGCGATTCATAGCTACACAGCTACACAGATAGTTCTTTATACATTTTCAGAGGTCCCAATTGCAGTACAGAGAATAACAGGCACACATGGCAGATAAACTGGGTGCCTCTGACAGTGATGAAGGGCAGCTTTCACATCTCTGTCTTGAGGCTCCTCTGAGCCAGTGATTGAGAGTGGAGGTGTCAGGTCTCGCCAGATAGAGCCCTAAGCACTTTACTGTAGACACTCCGGTGTAAGAGTTAAAGTTACTTTATTAAAGAGAGAGATCATTATCCAAGTACTCAGACGGGGTCATTGGCAGAAGTGAAACAAGATGGGTGATCAGTGTTAATTATAGCGGAAAGGGTGACCATTAGGGTTTCAGCACGAAGGGTCCAGACTTGGAGGGGGGAAGACTAAGGAGGAATGAGTTCATCACAGTTCTCAGGGAGTACTGGTGCCAGCCGGCACTCCAAGGCCACGTTCTCAAGCTGGTCGGGAAAATGAAAGCAAAACACCTGCAAGATAAGCAATTAGCAGTCTAGTAGCAACTAAGTTCCCTCTATACATTCCCAGAGAAACACAGTACCAAGTATAGAATTGAATCATGACAGATATGCAGGGGCGCGTCTGACAGGAGGATAATAATAACAACAACAACAATAATAAAATGTCTAATCTGCCAGTATCAAAGAATTCATGGGAACATCAAGTGGAAAATGATCAAGTCAAGATCTTATGGGGTTTTAGAATACAAACTGATTGATACCTTGAACACAATACACCAGACATAACAGTTGTGGAAAATCAAAACGTTTGGATAATTGACACTGCCATTCTGGGGGATGCCAGAGTTGAAGAAAAAGAACAAGAAAAAATGATTAAATATACAGCAGATCTGGCAATAGAAACCACCCGACTATAGATGAAGAATAAAACAGTAGTCCCCATTGTCATTGGGGCACTGGGAAGTATTTTGAAAAATTTTGCAACTTATATGGAAAAACTGCGGCTTTAAGAAATAATACCTTCAGAACTGCAAAAGACAGCATTAATTGGAACAGCATACATTTTACATCGATACCTGGTTGATACTTAGGTCTCTGGTGAGAACTTGTATCAGCTCAGCAAGACCAGCCAATGATAACGTGATCTTTATCTATTGATTGTGTTGCATGTAATTCAAATAATAATAATAATCGATTTATACACTACCCTTCAGGACAACTTAACACCCACTCAGAGCAATTTACAAAGTGTGTTATTATTATCCCCACAACAACAATCACCTGGTGAGGTTGGTGGGGCTGAGAGAGCTCTGAGAGAGCTGTGACCGACCCAAGGTTCTCCAGATCTGGTTCTCCAGATTAGAGTCCCGTGCTCTTAACCACTACACCAAACTGAGCCACAACACAGTGGATATCTGATATTTGTGGTTCAGTCTGTGGCTAGGGACATGATCTGTGATTGAATGGTGCATTTTGACAGTCCCCATGTAAAAATTCCTAGGACCCATGAGGATTGGTGTCTTGGATCCAAGTTTGTCTGCTGTGGTGGTACAACAAAGGAGTGGATATGTGATATTAGTGCTTCACGTGATGGTTAGGGACATGATATGGGATTGAATGGGGAGTTTTAGGTGAACCCATTTGAAAATCCCTAGGCTCTATGAGGATCCGTGCTTTGAAACCATGTTTTTGTGCCGTGGCATGTCATTCCTGCAAAGCAGTGAAGGTATGATTTTTTGTGGTGCACTCTGTGGCAGTAGACACGATATGGGACTGTATGGTGAGTCTGGAGAGATCCCATTTAAAAATTGACAGGATCCATGAGGATCTGTGCTTCTGAAGCACTGCGCTGTGGCAGTGACAGGAAGCAATTTTTTGGGTGCAGCCTGCGGCAATGGACATGATATGGCACTGTATGGTGAGTTTGGGATGACACTATGTGAAAATATGGAGGATCCAGGAGTATCTGCCCTTTTGAAGCACGTTTTTGTGATGCGGCATCCTTGCAAAGCAGTGAAGGTGTGGTTTTTGTGGTGCAGTCTGTGGCAATGCCCATGATAAGGGACTGTATGGTGAGTTTTGGGAGATTCCATTTAAAAATCAAGAGAATCCATGAAGATCCGTGCTTTTGAAGCAGGTTTACGCCATGGTGGTGCCACAAAGCAGTAGGTGCAAGATTTGTTGGGTGCAATCTGTGGCAATGGACATGACATCACAGAATTACAGAATCACAGAGTTGGAAGGGGCCGCTGCCAAGGGAGCTGCTTCCATCAAGGACTGGGCTTTCCATCTGCCCGGCTTTCCATCTGCTCCAGCCTACAAAGGTTGTTGTCGCCTGCACTGCTGCTGTTGCCGCTGCCAAGGGAGCTGCTTCCATCAAGGGCTGGGCTCTCCATCTGCCTGGCCCCGCCCCTTGCTGCTCCAGCCTACAAAGGTTGTTGTAGCCTGCACTGCTGCTGCCGCCGCTGCCAAGGGAGCTGCTTTCATCAAGGGCTGGGCTCTTCATCTGCCCGGCCCCGCCCCTTGCTGCTCCAGCCTACAAAGGTTGTTGTAGCCTGCACTGCTGCTGCTGCCGCTGCCAAGGGAAAACAAATGGCTACTCCCCTACAATTACAAGTACAACAAGGGAACAAGTCCACAGGAAGCAAACTGCAATACTCAGCAATAAATTTACAAAAAGTATATTCAAAGTGCAAGTGCTATAAGTAGTGAAAATTCATACACATTGTGAATTCATACCCATACATTCATTCCATAGTCATCACAGATTTACAAAGGAAAATACATCCAAACACATTGAACAGTAGGGCTATAACTCCATAGGTCTTTTAATGAATTCTTATATGAGGTATTGTACAAAGACAAACAGTCCTGAGTCCTTCCAGATCAATTAGGAGCGACACAGTTGGAAATGTATTGTCGAAGGCTTTCACGGCTGGAGAACGATGGTTGTTGTGGGTTTTCCGGGCTGTATTGCCGTGGTCTTGGCATTGTAGTTCCTGACGTTTCGCCAGCAGCTGTGGCTGGCATCTTCAGAGGTGTAGCACCAAAAGACAGAGATCTCTGTCTTTTGGTGCTACACCTCTGAAGATGCCAGCCACAGCTGCTGGCGAAACGTCAGGAACTACAATGCCAAGACCACGGCAATACAGCCCGGAAAACCCACAACAACCACAGTTGGAAATGAAAGGCAAAGTTCCAAACCACGCCCAATCTGGGGCCGGCTTCACGCTGCAGATTTCGTAATTCCTTCGTCAGGAGCGTGCAGTTCACTAAAATACAAAGTTCAAAACTGCTTTCATATCCAGAATAATTATTCTTGTGCCATGGATTATAACAAAATAAAAATATACCTCCATCAGGTCAGGACAGAGCACAATCCAACGTTATTTCATCACCAACACTCTTGAAAGCCCATAACATGGCGGCTGTGCTTGTTCTCTTGCGCAGCCAAACCATTCAACAATTACCAATTACACACTATCCTGGCTGACACCACACAACCCCTAACCCTAACCCTAACCCTGCTCACTCACCCAGATTCTCAACACAGTCACTTTTACTGAGGGCTCAGCAGTCCCCTTAACCCTATCTCTAAAGCTAATTTCAAAGGAAACACCCGAGGGAGAGGTCATGATTAAGTCCACCTGGATGGACAGTGTCCAGCTTGTGGATCCAATAAGCCTCTCAACGGAGCAGTAATGTTTGAGTGTTGGCATGATTCTGTCTGTGTAAAACTTCCAGTACGATCACCCTAATGGCATTCTCCTTATATGCTTTATCATTAAAATGTTGTGTTGGGCGCATCCTGAACACAATTCCGAATGCGGGATATATGCTCCATGATACGCACCTTAATAGGTCTTATTGTACATCCTATATACAGGAGTGAACAGGGACACTCAATAGCGTAAATCACTGCAGCATTCTGACAGGTGGCAAAGTGGGTAAAGCGCAAACTCTGTCCTCTCAGTACTATTTCTCTACCCTCCCAAAGGACACAGCACATCTGACAGCGGCCACATCTGTAATTACCCTGCGGTAGTTCTGACATGGAGTCTCTGTACCGTATATCCGCACGGGCTAGGTCATCCTTCAAGCTTCTAGTTCTTCGGAAGCCTACCCTTGGTCTCAGTTCACACCCTGCAATACTCAACCAATCTCCAATGTTTGTGCACGATCTTCTTGATGCTACTAGACAAGGGGGTGTAATCAAGTGCCCAACAGATTCTATTTCCGGGGTCTGATGTTCTGGTCGTGAAAAGAGACTCCCTACTCACAGAAGCAGCCTTCATCCATGCTGATTTGACCACTTCCAGTGGGTAATTCCTCTTAATAAAATCATCACACAGTATTTTGCTGTCCCTGTCATAATCCAAAGGAGAAGAGGAGTTACGTTTAATGCGTAACAACTGCCCGTACGGTATATTTTCCCGCAAATGGCGGGGGTGAAAGGAACCGAACTCCAGGTAAGAGTTTCAGTCCGTCTTTTTTCTATAAGTTCTGACCTTTATTAAGTTGTCACTATTCCTATATGTAATAATATTCAGAAATACAGTTTCCTAGATGTTATATTGCCACGTGAATCTGACGTGGTCGTCTCTCTGGTTCACCCACTGGCAAAAGTCCTCTAGCTGTTCAGGATTCTTGTAAAGGAAATAAAGATCATCAATGTATCGAAAATATCTGATAATATTGGCCCTAAAAGGATTCGAGGGGTGCAAAATGTGTTGTTGTTCCCACTCACTCATGAACAAATTGGCGATGCTGGGTGCCGCAGCGCAACCCATAGCAACGCCCCGCAGCTGGAAATAGAACGAGTCATTAAAGCAAAAGTAATTCTTTTCTAAAACCAAGTCCAAAAGTTGTAATAAGAAATGGACCGGTAAGCGGCTGTCTTGTCTAGTGATTAATGCCTCCTCCACCACCCTTCTGGCACTCTCATGTGGGATGATGGTATAAAGGGAGTTCACGTCCATCGTGAGAAAAATGATGTCATCTCCTATCTCTACTCCTTCTATCTGCCTAATAAAATCACGAGTGTCATGAATTAAGGGGCCTATTTTAGCCACAGCGGCTTGTAGCTGGGAGTCCAATAGTATGGCCAGTGGCTCTAACACGGAGCCACAGCCTGACACGATCGGACGGCCTGGGGGAGGGGAGATCTGTTTATGTATTGTCAGCAACACATAGAAGAGGGGGACTCGCGGTGATCTCATTTGTAGTGCTCGATGCAGTTGTTCGTCTGTATCGCCTAGCTCCCTTGCTTTATCTATCACAATCCTAATAAGGTCCCTGATGTGATCTGTTGGATCCTGCATAGTCCTGGAATAACTGGATGAGTCCCCCAGTTGCCTCATAACTTCCTCAATATACGTCTCCTGATCCATGACTACTACTCCACCTCCCTTGTCAGCTGGCTTAATAATAATGGTCCTGTTCTTGAGAGACCTTAAAGCTGTTCTTTGGATGGTCGACAAGTTGTGCCAGACCTTGGTGGATTTGCTCTCAAGTGCAACAATATCCCGCGTGACCATGTATTCAAAGGTCTCAACTCTATGGTCAACAACAGGAGGCATGAAATTTGATCCCTGTTTCAACTGTTTGGGCAATTGGAAATCTGACTCACGTGGGGCAGACTCACTAAAGAAAATCCGCAACTTAATCTGACGAATAAGTCTGAATAGGTCTAGTCTTGTTTGAAAAGAAAAATACCTGGGAGTAGGTACAAAACCCAAGCCTTTATTAAGTACCGACAATTCTGCCTCACTCAAAACATAAGATGATAAGTTGAACACTAAGTTCTCTGTCTGGACTTGTGGTAGGTCCTTTTCCTGCCTCTGTCTAAAAAAGGTTGTCTTGAGTTAGGGTATACAGTCCTGCTACGTAGGTGGCGGCCGCTGGTCCCTTCATCGCCTGAGCTATCTGATAAGCCCGAAGTCTCTAAGTCGGAGAAAGATCTAATAGCAGTCGCCCAGCTGACCTTCCGTGGATTATCCTTATTAACACGGGGTGTATCCCACCAACTATATACTCTATTATTGGCATAGTCCAAGGTGTCTCTCTTGTACTTTTTTATTTTAAGGTCTTTAGTGCGACTCTCAAATGCCTGTACCTCCTTTTCAATCTCCTTAAGGCATGTCTCAAATTCAGTGGAGGGGGTCAAGATCTTAATAGACTCCGCAGTTTTCTCTATGTCCTTCACCAATTCCACACTCTCCCTCTTGCATCTCCTAATAACAAGTAACATTAGATCTAGGCTGCACTTATTTAAAATAAGTTTCTTGACTTTATAAGTTCTCCCCACCGCTGCACTTTGTTAATTTGTTTTATTGTCTGTATATTGATTTTAGTTCTTGTTTTTATCGATTTTAACTGTTCACCGCCCAGAGCCCCTGGGGATGGGCGGTATATAAATTGAAATATAATAATAATAATGATGATGATGATAACAATAACAATAACAATAATAATAATAGACCTTCTAGTCCAACTCCCTGCCCAGTGCAGGATGAGCCTAAAGCATCCCTGACAAATATTCATCCAGCCTCTTCTTGAAAACTGCCACTGAAGGGAAACTCACCACCTCCCTAGGCAGCTGATTCCACCTTTAAATTACTTTGACGGGGAAAAAGTTTTTCCTAATATCCAGCCGGTACCTTTCTGCATGTAATTTAAGCCCGTTGCTTCGAGTCCTATCCTCTGCTGCCAACTGGAACAGCTCCCTGCCCTCCTCCAAATGACAGCTTTTCAGATATTTAAAGAGAGTAATCATGTCCCCCCTCAATCTCCTCTTCTCTAAACTAAACATTCCCAAGGCCCTCAACCTTCCCTCGTAGGGCTCAGTCTCCAGACCCCTGATCATTCTCCTCGCTCTCTTCTGCACCCTCTTGATTTTGTCCACATTCTTTTTGAAATGAGGCCTCCTGCACACAATACTCCAGGTGCAGCCTGACCAAGGCAGTTTAGAGAGGGACTGTGACCTCTTGCGATTTCAATGCAATGGCCCTTTTGATACAACCCAAGACTGAGTTTGCCTTTTTTGCCGCCGCATCACACTGACTGCTCATATTTAGTTTACCATCCACTCTTACCCCAAGATCTCTTTCACATACACTACTACCCAGAAGTGTACTACTACTACTACTCCATCCTGTATTTGTCAGTCAGTCAGCAACCTTTTATTGGCATTCAATAAAACAGTTTACATCAAGCAGGACAGAAACCAAAAACCAGACCATCCTGTATTTGTGTTCACAACCGCCCACTTCTCCAGAGTATTCAGGTCTTGTTAAATTTTAACTCTGTCTTCTTGAGTGTTTGCCACTCCTCCCAGTTTGGTATCATCAGCAAATTTAATGAGTAGCCCTTCCACTCCTTCATCCAGATCATTGATAAAAATATTGAAAAGTACCGGGTCCAAAACCGAGCCCTGTGGCACCCCACCATACACCTTCCTCCGATCTGATGAAACACCATTGATCACCACTTTTTGGGCGCAGTCCTCTAACCAGTTCCCTATCCACCGAACAGTCCTGTAGTCCAGCCCGCAGTTTTCCAGTTTACCCATTAGAATGTCATGGGGAACCTTATCAAAAGCTTTACTGAAATCCAGGTAAATCACGTCGACAAAGTTCCCACGATCAAGTAAGCTTGTCACGCAATCGAAGAAGGAAACTAGGTTGGTCTGTCAAGATCTGTTGCGGACAAAACCATATTGACTTCCCTAGGTCACTAAGTGGTCCTTCAGATGCTTACAGATCGATCCCTTTAAAATCTGCTCTAGTATCTTCCCAGAAGTCAGACTGACCGGCCTGTAGTTTCCCGGGTCATCCTTCTTCCCTTTCTCAAAGATTGGGATAACATTCTCTCTTCTCCAATCTTGTGGCAAGTCCTCCAGGAGGCCTTGAAGATGATGGACAGGGGTTCTGCAAGTTCTCTAGAAAGTTCTTTGAGCACTCTTGGGTGCACACCATCCAGCCCAGGGGATTTGTATTCATCCAGTGCAGCCAGGTGCCTCTCCACAACCTCTCTGTCAATGTCAACTAGCCCCCCAGGTGTCCTGTCGTGTCTACTGCCATCTCTAGATGGGCTCAAGCTCTTCAGGGAGAAAACAGGCAAAAAAATCAGAGGCAAAGGATATGGGACTGTATGGTGAGTTTGGGGAGATCCTGTTTAAGAATCTGGAGGATCCATGAGGACCTGTGCTTTTGAAGCAAGTATTTTGGCTGTGGCAGTGCCATGAAGTGGTGGGTGCATTCTTTGGGGGTACTATCTGTCAGCGGTGTAGTGTGGGTTGCTAGCACCCAGGGCAACTCCTGGCAGGTGGTGCCCCTGTCACCACACATGCGAGTGTGCAAAGTGCGTGTGCAATTCCAGGATCGTGCAATGACATCACTTCCAGGAATTGACATCATCGCGAAGGGTGTGGCCGCCCTCCGGAAGCACTTCCACAATTCGGGCTGCTCACTTTCCTGCCCATTACCTGGCAGCATGTTCCCAGCCAGCAGCAGCTGCAGGAGGGCCAGCTTGGCACCCAGTGAGCCAGCTGTCCTGTCAGCGTGGCAGGCAGCTAGGGTAGCACAGGCGGTCCCAGCCCTCCCACACAGTCTCCCGTGCTGCCGTTGCCATGTCCGCGTGCTCCCAGCCAGCAACTGCTCCAGGAAGGGCAGCTGGGCGGTGCCCAGCGAGCTAGCCACACACACCCCAGGGTGGTGAGGGCGACCTCCCAGCCCTCCCACACAGCTGCCTGTGCTGCCGCCGCTGGCTCCATATGCTCCCGGCCAGCAGCCGCTGCACAAGAGCAATAGACATGATACGGGATTTTATGGTGAATTTTATGTATGTATGTACGTACGTACGTATGTATGTATGTATGTATGTATGTATGTATGTATGTATGTATGTATGTATGTATGTATGTATGTATGTAATTTGTAGTCCACCTTTCTCACCGAGGCTCAAGGCAGATTACACAGTATGAGATTAGTACAATCAGTATTAAGTACATTTCAATACAGTCTCAAGGACATTTCCATAAACAATGCAATAGGGTAAATAGATACAAGCTATAGTTAGTATTAGCAAAGATCCAATATAGAGTAGAAGAACTGCTGAAACAGAGCATAATCACAAAGTGGAAAAAATACTGAAACAGAACATAATCACATTTTGGGTAGCCCCATGTAAAAATCAAGGTGATCCATGAGGATCCGTGTTTTTGAAGTATGTTTTTGCACCGTGGCAGTGCCACGAAGCAGTGGGTGCGTGATTATTTGGTGCAATTTGTGGTAATAGACATGATATGGGATTGTATAGTGGATTTTGGGTGGCTCCATGTAAAAATCAAGAGGATCCATGAGTATCTGTGCTTTTAAAGCATGGTTTTGCACTGTGGTGGCTCCACAGATCAGTGTGTGTGTGATTGTTTCAGTTCAATCTGTAGACTAGGACATGATCAATAATATGTTGTCCTTTTATTGTGTTTCAATATAAAAACGATATGAATTCATGAGGCTCTGTGTCTCAGATTCACATTTTTTCACCGTGGCAGCACCCCATATTTTTGGATCCATGTTTTTTATATTTCAGTCCATGGAACTGGTTGTGGTATGTGATTTGATGTTTCATTTGTGGTTGTCTTACTTAAAAAAAAACAGGATCCTGGTTTTACTTGCTTCCACCAAATCACAGCAGCAGCAGCCCTGCCACGATACCACTTCTTCAAACTCCACACTGGACGCTAGCTGGGCAGGAGCAAAACCCATTCGCCAATCCCAGCCCTGCTGCCCCACCACACAAAAATCCAGGATATTGCTAGAGTGGGTGCTCTAAGAGAAGGGGGGAGAAGGAAACCAGGGCTGAACCTTAAGCCTTGCATTTCAGCTTCCTAGCAGGCATTTAAGAGATCAAAGCCAAGAGTCCCTGCAGCTGAGGCCAGGCCAGCCAGAGGCAGCAGCCCCAGCCCCTCTGACTGGAGTGGTGGGGAAGGGACTTTGTCTGTCAGGAGACGGTCCCATCACATTTATCTGCTCAAGAAGAACACAAGAGAAGCAGGAGCAGCTTCTTGAACTCACCAGCGGCCTGGAGGAGCAAGGCAAAGATGAAGAGGCCGATGGGAGAGCAGGCGTCCATCCTCCTGACCCTGTGGAATGATTTACAAGCTGTGCAGAAGGGTGTTCCCCTCTCCTGTGACCAACTGCTAAGGAGCCCCAGAGAGAGCGCAGCTTCCCCTTCCTGGCCTCTTGTAACCCAGAGCCAAATCCAGGCAGCATTAATATAGGAAGCCCAGGCGCCGGGTGGGTGAGAACCTGCCCATGGAACCACCCCAAGTGCCCTGAGGCTCTTCTGCATCACAGGACCAGATCTTCGAGCTGGGGATTAGCAGCTGGCTCCATGCCACCCCTTCTGCTCAAGGCAGAACAGGGCCTGCTCCTTTAGCAAGAGGTTTCAAGGAAGGCAATGTTGTGCTTACTGAACAGCCCTAGGAATCACCATCTCTGTCCTCTCCCGCCCCCCACTCTTTACTAGTTTTCTGCTGGTTGCTAAGGCCAAGCCAGATGGGGCAGTGGGAGATCCATGAATGGAACATGTGTGTGTGTGTTATGAACTGTCAAGTTGCCTCCAACCTATGGCGACCCTATGAATGAAAGACCTCCCAAATGTCCTATCATGAACAGACTTGCCCAGAGCCTGCAAACTGGAGGACGTGGCTTCTTTTATTGAGTCCAGCCACCACATTTTATGTCTTCCTCTTTTCCTGCTGCCTTCCTCTTCTCCTGCCATTACTGACTTTTCCAGAGAATCTTGTCTTCTCATGATGTGACCAAAGTACGATAGCCTCAGTTCTGTCATTTTAGCTTCTAGGGAGAATTCAGGCTTGATTTGATCTAGTACCCACTTATTTGTCTTTTTGGCTGTCCATGGTATCTGCAAAACTCTCCTCCAGCACCACATTTCAGATGAATCAATGTTCTTCCTGTCAGCTTTCTCCACTATCCAACTTTCACATCCATACATAGCAATGGGGAAGACCATAGTTTGGATTATCTTGATCTTGGTTCCCAGAGAGACATCTTTAAGGATCTTCTCTAGCTCCCTCACAGCTGATCTTCCAAGTCTCAATCTTCTTCTGATTTCTTCATTGTAGTCTCCCTTTTGGTTGATGATTGAGCCAAGGAATAGAAAATCTTGGACAATTTTAGCTTCCTCATTGTCAACTTTAAAATTGTGTAATTCCTCAGTAGTCATCACTTCTGTCTTCTTGATGTTCAGCTGTAATCTTGCTTTGGTGCTTTTTCCTTTAACAGGAGTTGTTTCCAGTCTTCACTATTTTCTGCTAGTAACGTGGTGTCATCAGCATATCTCAAATTGTTAATGTTTCTTCCACCTATTTTCACTCCACCTTCTAGATCCAATCCAGCTTTCCTTATGATATACTCTGCTGGCCAGCTGGGCTACAGGGCTATGATTGGCACAGCCTCTCCTTCCCTCCAAACCCCTGCCTGCCCACTGAGCTGCAGGAAGGGCTCTGGCCTCTGGCTTTCTTTGGGCTGCATCCCCATCACTCCAGGATGGCCCATTGGAACCCCTGGGGCGGCCCACCATGGTACATGGGGACATCGACTGGGAGAGTGTGCCTGCCAGCTCTCAGACGAGATTTAATCAGCAGCTTAATCTTTCCATAGCACAACGGTAAATAACAGCACCTGGGCTGACTCCACAAGGGGTTTTTGCCATGTGGCCAGTGTGATTGCTGGTCAATTCACACGTGCAACAGAGATTCCACACAACCAGATTTCACCATCATTAGCCATGTTTCCCTCCCACACAAGATACAGATTGCATCCCACCCCCACCATGCTGCTGACATGATTCTTTGCCATTCTTTAAAGAAAATTGGTGCAAGCATTGCACTGCTGAAGAATAGCCCAGTGTGACACTTGGTGGCCTGCCTGCGACGTCTTCCCCTTGCCATCCCCTTCCCCTCCCACTGGACTGTCACATGCATGAGGGAGAAACAACCCAGTATTGAAACACACGGCCAACAGGACAGAGGTGGGACGACTGTCCCATTCTGAGGAACTTCTTTCCTTTTTTTAAAAGGCAGAACCAAGAGGGGTTTTGTGTTGTTGTCATAGTGCAGCGACAGTGCATCAGTTTTGCCCTGCCCACCTCCATTATTTTAAAGCCTCAGGCAGTTCATTGTGAAAAGGCAGAGGAAGGTTGCAAAGTGTGTGTGTGTGGGAGGGGGGCTTTGTTCAAATACAAGGTGTCTATTCCTTTTAGGACACATGGAAAAGATCTTCCTTAATAATGCCATGCCAGGAAAGATCAGGTTTTTTCCAGGTTTTTTCCAGGTTCCGCTCTTTTTTCCTGCAACCCCCTCCCCGGGCTTTTTAGCCCGGGGAGGGGGTTGCAGGAAAAAAGAGCGGTTCACAATTTGTGCAGGAATGGAAGGTGGCATTGCATGGAGGCAAAAAAGGTGCACCACTGAAGTTGCTGAAATGGAGAAAAACCAACATATGGAATCAGCCCAGGTAAATAACACCCCATGAAGCCTCCAGGTAGCAGTAGAAAAGGCAACCTCTACACTGGGGATCATTGGGAAAGAGACTGAAAATGAAATGGCCAATATTATAATTAGACATGGACACGAGCCAAAAAAAATTAACAAACCAGCGGTTCATGGTTCGGTGCCACCGACGAACCCAAACTAACGAACTGAAATGGACATTTCCTGCTGACGAACCGGTTCATGGTTCGTGGGCATCAGAACAGCCCCCGTTGGACTTAGAGAGCCCATATTCCCAGGGAGTGTTTAGCAGGCTCTCCTCCAGCCAGCACCCAAGTTTGGTCAAGGTTGCAATAGGGATCTTGGAGTTATACCCTCTCCAATCCGAGGCCCCCAGGAAAGTCCCATTCGATACAATTAGAGCCACCAGTTGACGTTGGCCCAGTGTACAAGGGGTTAGCCGTCAGAACTGCTTATCAGGGTTTGCAGGGATGAGATTGGAGTGCCCATGGCTACAGAACACCCCCCTCCCCCTCCATCCCCCTGGGTGTCTTCTCCCATGTAACCAATTATAACCAATTTGCAGCTCCATGTTTGGAAGGAAGACCTGCCGATCAAGGTAAGCTGGGCTTCGATTCAGGTTTCCGGGGCGACAGAAGGTGTGCAGACAGAGTTCAGGCATTCCCCCAGCTCCATTTCCAAGGGAATTGATTGATGGTGCCTGACTGTCTGGCTTCACGAACCACAGGCGAATGCACCAAACCGAGCTTCCAACTAATGCGGGTTTGTTGGCCATGGATGCTCACGCACCACCAGTTCGCGAACAGACGATCAGGCAGTTTGTGGATTTTTTTGGTTCGTAATGCGGTTCGTGCCCATGTCTAATTATAATGCCCCAAGAGGTTTATCATGGGGGTCAATTAACTGAAGCTCCATCCGGACAAGTCTGAGATGCTGTGGGTCAGTGGAGAAGCTGCTCGGGGACTGTGGAGCCAGAGTGTCTCAAAGGGGGGTGGTGTTCCCTTGAATGGAGCAGGTTGGTCACCTACAGTGTCTTAAGGTGAAACACTCTCATATAAATTATACAAAAGAGTTTCACTGTCAGTAATTGATTGTTGTTGGTCTGGTTGGGTAGGCTGACGCCTTGTTTTAATTTACATTGTTTTCCTGGAGCTGCCTCTTGTCAGTTTTTGCTTATCAGCAGGGAAGCCAAAAGGGATGCACCCTACAGGCAGGAGCTCTGCTACCCCACATCAGATCCCCAGGGAGAGGTCCCACAACCGCCCCCCCCCAAAGCTTCAGTCCCACCAACAGCTCTTTCCTTCTCTCTTTGGGATGGATCCAGCCAGCTTTTTCACTCCATCCCTCTTAATTTGCCTCCTTACTGTGTCCCACATTGCTTTTGCCCATGCTGGTCCCTTGATCCTTGGCAAACCCTTTGGGTGGTCAAAGGAGACTCTCTGTTCCCCTTTTTCATTGCCTCCAAAGCTGATGGTATCCAAGCCTCTGTCTGTTCCATCATCCAAACTGTGCCTTCCCCCACTCTGAGGTGCTCCTTCCCCCTCCCTTCAGCTGGGTGGAGGGCTGTCCTCTTCCAACCCCGGGGTGGGGGGCATGGCCAGACCCTTCAGGCCCATTAAGGAGGTGTGGTCAGGATTATAAAGCTCCAGCATCGCTTTTGCCATGACTGACCCATCCCAATCAGAGGCCAAGCCTGCCACAGCTCCAGTTTGGGGGTGGGCTGGGGCTGGACTCCCCCCTCCCCACATACACACAGCTGCTTGCTTGTGCAGTTTCACAATATCCTGCTAGCTTAGCCTGTTGTCCGCCATTGGGCTGAACCTGGCAGACCTGTTTGTCCTGAGGCAAGAGAGACACTTAGCCAGCCACCGTTCTGGGGCTCACGGGGGCTCTTGGCAGCAGTGGCTGCTAGGACAACACTCAGGCACAGCCACTCAGTTGGGAGCAAGCCACACTGAGACAAGAGGAGTGACTTGAAGGAGTGAAGTTCCCTTTGCTTGCAAATCCGGAAGGATCCGGAGGATCAGGAAGGGGCAAGTGTCCAACATTCCGTCATGAAAGAGTTACATTTTTATTCTGTTTGTTTAGTCTGATCGCTAGTTAGCCTAGGACCACTTAGGCCTGGAATAAAAGTTCCCGCCATAGAAAGGGGAGTCTTTAGTCTTAATGAAGGGATCTAGAATTGTCTATTGGATGAACCAGTTTATTGGGGATCATAATGGCGCTCAGCTGCCATTATGGACCTTTGATTCACTGGTGCTGTGTTAGTTTGTGAAGTTCGTGGTATATGTTCCACCTCCCATGAGGAGGTTTCCGCAAAACTTGTGGGTCCAGGGATTTCTGTTCATAATTGACTATTTATTTCACCAGGTAAGTCTTTTTTATCTAATTTAAATCTTTCTAAAAGCTGAGCATATGCAAACCATTGACATTTATAACCCTAATAGCTACCAACCCCTCCATTGCCTTCAATTTGCAATCTTCTTGTGAAAATTCTATGAAATCTCCATAAGTCAACCATCCCTGTTTGAAAGTCATCTCCCTTCTGTAGCACGCTTCCTGTGTTGAAATCCAAAGTGGTGTCTTCTGTGTTAGTCTCAATTCATATTTACAGTGCCGTCTTATGAAGAGTTACTCCAATCTAAGTCCATTGACTTCAATGGGCTTAGACTGGAGTAAGGCACTATAGGCTTGCACTGTTATTCCAAATTTTCAAAATAGCTCTCCTAATATAATGATTTTTGAAGTCTGCATTGACCTTTATTTTGTCATACCACAAATGTGCATGTCATCCAAATCTCAAGTCATATCCTTCCAACGTCAGGAGTCTCTCATTTCTCAAAAGCATCCATTCCTTCATCCACGTTAGACATGCAGAGGCATAATACACTTTCAAGTTTGTGAAACCAAGTCCACCTCTCTCCTTCGCATCCTGTAACATTTTATGTTTGACCATTGACTTTTTCCCTTGCCATATAAATGTTGAAATAACCTTTTTCCACTGCATAATCTGAAATTAACACAGGTAATGTCTGGAAGAGGAATAACAATCTAGGTAAAACATTCATCTTGATAACCGATATTCTTCCCATCAAGGATAACTGCACTCCATCCCATCCTACTATATAATTCCCTTAGCGTCTTTCTGATGACGCACATTTATGCTGGTGCGCATGTGCAGGTGCACTAGGATAAAAGGGCACTGTGGAATGATGCCTCTGGAGGGCGCTGCTAGCGGCGGAGGGCAGGGTGAGTTGATTTGGCCTGCTGCCGCCAGGCTTCATAGCCGAGGAGGAGGAAGGTGGCGGCAGTGGTGTGGGAAGGGCGGTACACCTGCAAGCCCCAGTGGGGCAGGGATGAAGCACCCGCTGCCCTCTGACCCCCCCTCCCCGAGGCAAGCTGCACCACTTTTGCAGAGCTGGGGCGACGGGAGCAATGTGGCCCAGCTCTGGGGGACTTGCAGGGCAGTGGGTGCTTCGTCCCCCCGCCCCGTTGCCCCAGCTCCACCCAGTGGGAAGAGGAGGAGAGCGACGCACCTGCAAGTGCCAGGGGGACAGGGGTGAAGCGCATGCTGCCCTCTGGGCCCTGCCGGAGCCAGGCACGCCACTCTCTGTGGAGCCAGGGGTCGGGGGGGACAAAGCGCCCGCTGCCCTCTGAGCCCTGCTGGAGCCGGGCGCACCACTCTCCACGGAGCCAGGGGATGGGGGGGACACAAAGCGCCCGCTGCCCTCTGAGCCCTGCCGGAGCCGGGCGCACCGCTCTCCATGGAGCCAGGGGATGGGGGGGACACAAAGCGCCCGCTGCCCTCTGAGCCCTGCCGGAGCCGGGTGCACCGCCTTCCGCGGAGCCAGGGGATGGGGGGGACACAAAGCGCCTGCTGCTTTTAATACCCTTGATCCTTTCATCCTGTCTAATATCTCTATTCAAAACCTCCAACAACAAAATAAAAAGGAGCGGTGTCAACGGACAACCTTCACGTGTTCCTTTCTGAATTTTGCATGGTTTAGTTAATTCTCCATTTACAATAATTTGGGCATTCTGTGAAGTATAAATTGGTTTCACCTATTTTATAAAATTCGCCCCCAAGTTCACCTTTTCTAAGATTTCAAACAGGAAAACCCAGTTCAAATTGTCAAAGGCCTTTTCTGCATCCAAAAAAATAAGAGCCACTTGTTTTTCAATATGTTTATCCAAATGCTCCACTATATCCAACTCAGTTCTGACATTGTCTTTCAACTGTCTTTTGGGTAGAAAGCCGCTTTGATCCTCATGGATAAAGTCTTCAAAGCACATACTTAAGATTGAGGTAAATAATTTATAATCATTATTCTGCAGTGATATAGGTTTATAGTTTTTTGCTAATGTCAAATCTTGTCCTTCTTTATGGAACAACATAATATTTGCGTCTTTCCAGGTCTCTGGCATCTTGCTTCCCAATAAAATTGAATTCATTGTATTTTGCAAGGGTATCAAGATCTCATCTTCAAAGCCTTTATAATACCGACCTGGCAGTCCATCTCGGCCTGGTGTCTTCCCTTCTTTCATCTTCTTAATTGCTTCCACCGCCTCTTGAATAATTTTTGGGCCATTCATCACTTCATGTTGTTTCTCCATGATTTTAGGCAAATTCTGTTTTATTAAATACTCATTCATTTTCTTTAAGGAAACCTATACAAATTGGCATAGTATTTAAAAAGGGTCTTTTGGATGGCCCAATTATCTGTTAACATAGCATTCCCATCTTGCAGTTTTAAAATCAATTTCTTCTCTCTTTTCTAAGTTTATAGGCTAACCATCTTCCTGGTTTATTAGCTAATTCAAGGTTTTTCTGTTTGACATATTTCAATTTTTTCTCTAAATCTGTTACTGTTAACATTGATAGCTGTTGCAGATATTTTATCTCCTGTTGTATCTTAACATCTCCTGGCACAGTTCTTAAAACTTCCTCTTTTTTCTTAATTTCTTGTAAAATACCTTGCATTTTTTCCTGCCCCTTTCTTTTTAATTCTGAATTGTGACGTATAAAATGGCCTTTTATAAATGCTTTGCTTGCATCCCAAACCATTCTCAAATCGGTACCCTTTTTCAAATTTAATTCAAAAATTCTTTCAACCCTTTTTTTTACAGTCCTCAACAATTGCCTCTCTGTGTAATAAAGATTAATTTAGTTGCCACTTGAATGTATTAGATTTGGTCCTGTTGTCAGGCGATGGATGACAGGCTATGGTAGAGAGACCCCTGTACCCTTACAGCAAGAAATCCAGGTTCTTGGTTAAAAGGCTTTATTTAGGAATCAAATCATCAGTATTTCATATAACGGGTCTCCAGAATCAAAGGCAGAAGCGGACATTGCAATGCATGTGATAACAAAGGCAAATCAAGAGACTTCGCTTGCATGATATCAAATAATGATTTTAACATGAGAAGTCTCTGGAGGTTAGATTCTGGCACTCCTGACCATGTAAGCTCTGGTGTAAACTATGGTTGTTGTGGATTTTCTGGGCTGTATAGCCGTGGTCTTGGTGTTGTAGTTCCTGATGTTTTGCCGGGAGCTGTGACTGGCATCTTCAGAGGTGTAGCACCAAAAGACAGAGATCTCACAGTGTCACAGTGTGTAAACTGTTTCCTAAATTTGAATGAAGAAAGCTGAAAGGATCTTTTCCAAGCAAATGGTGATCCTCTTCAGATCAAAGGGATTGGAGATCTTAAGTGGACAGCTATTGATTCAGAAGGGGCTGCTATTGGATTGATTCTAAAGGGTTGGGCTTATTACCCCGAGGCAAAACGGAATAGCCTTGCTGTGGGAAGGATGCTTGATTCAGGATTGAAGATCTCAATGAGTAAAAATGATTTCAGCCTTTATATTACTGAAGCTGGTGTGGAATTTAAGGCTCTGAGAATTGACAAGAGCTTTTACTTAAGAAATGCTAATTCGGGACAATTAATGAAGTTAATGCTGACGAGGAGGACAACTCTGCAGCTCTGCAAGATGCCTAATCACTAAAAGAGGTTTCATCAACAACAATTAATTCCCCTCCCAGAAAGGAAGGAAGAGATCCAGAGTTCAGAAGGGGCAGGAGAGGCTGAGCCAAAGGAGACGAACGCGAGTCATTCCCAAGCAAAACAGCCACTAAACTTCGGGACGGACTCCACGTAGCGTCTGGGCACCATCAGCTGGTCTGGTGAGAGTTTTTTATTCATAGAGAACCCACCAGTAGCATGAATGAAAAGAGCTTCTTCCTTCCCGCCACCCCAAGAGCCATTCTGGCTACCCCCACAGCCAAGCTGCCCGGTAAGGTCCCTTGTTTAGTATTACAATACTGCATTCCTATACCCTTTTGCACAGCTGCAAGGATCATTTTCTTAACTTCTCACTCTGTAGCAGAACCAGCCTTACTTTGGAGAGGCCCAGTCAGAGAGAGACCCGCCAGGTTCCACTACCCAGTGACCTTAGAAGAGCCATTTCAGATGGGCTGAAAGAGCAGAGAGTCCTGCCGGGCTTAGGTGGTGGAGGCTGAAGGGCCTGCCTCAAGGGGGCAGACAGGCAGAAGGAGGAGGAGGTGCAGCCCGAAGAGACCACAAAACCGCTTGGAAACATCTCTGAGCGTAGCTCTAACAAGCCGCGAAAGTGTGCCGCTCTCTGCTCATGCGGGGCGCCTCTCCGGGCATCGAAACCTCTGCCCCCAAAGGAACTTGGAACCAGATACGGGGCCAAATCAAGCGCAAGGCGAGTTTTTCCCCAAGGGATGCCATCAAACAAAAGGGGCGTTGTCTTACATTTGCATCCAAGTTACAGTTATGTCCAGTAAAAAGTATTTTGCATGTATAACTTTTGGGGGTGTGTGTGTGTGTGTGGGGGGGGGGGGTCATCTTACATTCAGGGGCAGCTTCCTTTTGAGTAGCTCTGGTATCTGGTCACACAAAGGATCCCAAGAATGTACTGGGCCGCAGAGAGGAGGGAAGCCAGCCACGGTCAGCCAAGCATGGATGCTCTTCCTGCACCCACCAGCCCCGGGTGTCGGAGCCAGCCGATGTCACAGCAGTACCAGGAGGACGAGAAAGGCAGGCCCGAGGATGGTTTTAGCGATGGAGCCGGCGAGCGAGCCAGGCCAAAGAAGCCCTGAAAGAGGAAGGTGAGAACAACATTAAGGGAGGGCTCACCTCACCACGTACGATTCACTTCCGGGAGTGACGTCATTGCACAGCCACTGGAGCGCGCAGGCATGCCTTGTGCATGCCTGAAAACGAACCTCATGCCTGGCACCAGGAAAGTGCCAGGAATTCTGCCCTCCCATCGAGAGGGTAGAGGGACCTGGCAACCCCTAGGTAGCACTTGTTTTTCTCTCTCATCTGGGAATCACGGGCAGAAAAAGCAGGATCAATAAAACACAGTACTATACCTAAGAAGGTAGTAACTTGTGGAACTCACTGCTACAAGATACAGCGAAGGCCGTAAATGGCTCCAGAGTCTAGACAGACTCAAGGAGAAGCAGGGCTGCCCCCAGGCCTGGAGGGAAATGTCCTGTCCCTTGAGCAGAGGCTCAGTGTGTGGAAATGGGCAACTGAATCTTTCCAGGGCATGGAGCTCAATTCCATCTGACAGCCTCCATTAAAGGGATGGGACATTTTTTTCCTCCCAGCAGTTGGCAACCCTAAAGGGGAAGAGGTGGAGCAGTGGCCATAAGCCATCCTGACTAAATGGAGCCTCCATGAGGAGGAGCAGTGACCTTCTGAGCACTGATTGCTGGGGCGGAAGGAGAAGGACCAGGGCAGGCTGCAACCTCCCCTCCCTGCTCCTGGGCTTCCCAGAGGGGGCCGGCCGGCCGGCCGGCCGTGCTCGACCCAGATCAGTCTAACTGGGCCATGCTCCTCTCTCCAGGCATGAAACTCTCAGCTGGCAGGTGCCCCTGCACACCTTCTGCCCTGGGCATTTCAGGCAAAGAAGGACGGAAGAAACCTCTGCTGGGGAGAGCTAGGCAGCTCAGTGGACTCCCCGGGGGCAGCTTCAGAGGGAGGAGGGTCCGAGTTCTGGCTTCATAGCTCCTAGGAAATCCCAGCCAGCAGCACCAGGTGCCACATTCTGCCTGGGGCAGCCAAGCCGGTTCAGCTGACGCTGGCAGGAAAAGCAGCCCCAACACCTGCCTCTCCTTCCAAGGCAAGAACTGGATGTACTCAATCAATCCATCCTGCCTTTTGCAGGCAAAAGACGAGGGTTGCAAAGGGGTAACCAGGTTTGTGTGCCCTTGTGAAATGAAGCAAAAATCCCCCTGCACCTTCGAGACTAACGTCATTTATGCTGTTGAATAATGATAAATAAGTAATAAATCTCGTTACTCTTGAAGGTGCCGCAGGATTTTTGTTTTATTTTGAAAGTCGAGGGGGCAGAAACCCCAAAGAAGCTTCCTCCAGGGCTGCCAGCACAGAGGCAGCGGAGCGTGGCCATCTCACCCCGATTAGAAAGCTGGACAGCGGCAGGCAGTGGAAAAATCTGGCTTGGCTCGCACTAGGGCCAGGGTGCCATGGGGTGGGGGGCTGGACTAGGAGGATCAGGGGCCTCATCCAGCGTGGCTGTTTCTCTGTGCTCTTATGTCCAGACTTTGCAACACCGTAGCTGCAGGGTGGACTGCAAGCTAAGCAACCAAGATGCTTTTTCACGCGTGAGTGATGCGTGAGCTTCCAGGGGCTCTGAGCATCTCTCTACAACACAGTGCCGCTCTACAGGTAACTCAGTCTGGGAGGCGAGAGCCTACCCAGGGTCTCCTAAATGAGGAAATCCAGGTCCAGGGGAGAAGCCGGCTTCTGATCCAGTTCCCAGGCCCAGCCAGACCAGAGTCTTCCAGTTGCCGCCTGTCAGTCACAGGGACTGCTTTTGTAGAACCCCCTGCCTTTTCCCCCGAGGAGGGTGCTGGGACCTCAGTGTGGCCCCCTGCTCCAACCCCAGAATGCCCAGTGAACATGTGAGCATGGGGAACTGGGAGGCCTTTGTTATGCAAGTGCGCCCCCTGGACAATGCTGACTTGACATTCCTAGACCAACTCCAGCAAGAACTACTCCAAAGCACAGCTCTGAAGATGCCTCCAAAGGCCGGGATGGGAGGGATACGGCTGCCCCAAATGACTTAGCAGGGGCTCATGGGAGCCACAGCAGGGAGGTCAGCACTGGCGAGTCTCTCTGCCCTTTGGGACCCCGCCTTTTATTCCAGGGGGAGGGGCTTCTTACCTGCAGCTCCGGCCCCTGAGTTGCAGGACTGGTAGGGAATGACGGCAACCGATTGCTGACTGCCGAGAGCAGCTGCTGTGCAGGTGTAGGATTTGTCAGCATCAGCAGGGTGCAGGACCAGGTGGAGGGCTGGGCCTTGAGATCCAGGGCCCTTTGACAGGGTGGGCCTCCAGTTGAACTTCACGGTCGTCTTGGCCCCAGCACCCACCTCACACAACAATCGGAGGCTGCAAGTTCCATTTGCTGATCTGCTGGCCGTGATTCTGACGTCTGGGGTGGAAGGGGGAGACAAGATGCAGAAGAGAAAAGATCAGGATATGTCTGTGGCTGTGGAAAGTCCCAGGGACCACTGCCCTCACCCCCTGTCCCTGCAAACTGATTTGTGAAGTAGGACGCCCTCGCTGGCTTAGGGTTGCCAGCCTCCAGGTAGTGGCTGGAGATCTCCCGGAATTACAACTGGTCTCCAGGCCACAGAGATTAGTTCACCTGGAGAAAACAGCTACTTTGGGGGGTGGGCTCTATGGAATTATACCTTGCCAAGGTCCTTTCCCTCCCCAAACCACACTTTCTCCAGGTTTCACCCCCTAGTTCTCCAGGAATTTCCCAACTTGGAGCTGGCAATCCTACGCTGGCTCCACAAGGCTGCTTTCCCCAACGACCACCAGGGTAGTTTTGCTTTGCTTGGTCTCCTCTGTGGTGCCCTTAAACCCCTCGGCTGCATTGGGGGAAAGCAGTTTGGGACTGGTGATGCTCCATTTCATTTGATGCAATTAGGACGTTGCATATTTATTGCTTTGGGGAAAGGGGAGATCTATGTTCTAATCACCCACCGAAAACAAAGTCCCTGGACTGAGAGCCAGGCATGCCCCACTCCCCTGCCATAGCCAGGACACAGCCCTGTGCCTTTCCCAGCGCACCTCTCTCGAGGCCGGGGAGGGGCTGCGTCCACACTGGCCGTCTTCGGTGTCGCTGAGTCAGGCCCTTTCCTGCAGTTTGGGGAATGCTCTGTGCCCCATCAAAGCCTAGAAGGGCCCCTCCCCCACCCCCCAGAGCCCCCTCCTGCCCAATGCTTGCTTGGAAGTCACGCCCTGCTTCTCCTGATGCGTTGCTTGTAGTCCTTCGTTACAGGACAAGAAGCGGCATCTGTGACAGCAAATGGGTGGTTAATTCTCAGTTTTTGTTTGGTTTGTTTGAGTGGGGTGTGTGTGTGTGTGCACGTGCCCATCTTTATTCTATCTTAAATGTTTGTAACTGCATAATTATGAAATAGTGATCAGGAAAAAGTAAAATAAAACCATCAGAGCAATTTTGGCTGCAAAGTGAAAAACTGTCATGAACATTCCCAACCCCGCCCAAATCTCTTCAGGAGCTGAGAATGAAGTATCGATTCATGAAAGAGGCCGTGTTAGGCTGCAGGGGAGAAGGGAAGCGGAAGAGGAAGAAGAAAACATAGACAAGCAGGAGCCCAGAGACCTCGACAGTGTGCTTTGGCTGTCCATATTGGAAAACTTGGGGCGGTGATGGCTGTTTAAGAAAAAGACAGGAGGGCAACAGGGAAAACACTGGAATGCGACCACGCCTTGTGGATTCCCTGTTGAAACAGAGCGAATGGACGGGGGGAACCAGCTTGGAGTGTAACGTGTGAAGAAGCCACTTGTAGGGGCCTGGATTCATGTTAGGAGCCCAGGTCTCCCAGGCAGACTCGCTCACTATTGCCACAACTTACCGAAGACGAAGAGAATGTATTCCTTCAGCAATGCTTCAATCGGATCCTGGAGCTCCACCACATCATAGAACCCCCCGTCCTCTTTCCTCAAGTTGCTGATTTTCAAGGACAGGCTCTGCTCAAGGAAGGTCACTCTTCCGAAATAGCTCTCAATCAGGACTTCGAGAGCGTTCCCAGCCTGCCACGCTGCCACTGCATGCATTGTACCGCTGGAGGAAGATCTCCAAAGGAGATTTGAGATGTTGGACCGCTGCAGAACCTCCAGTGAGAATGTTGCTGACTCTCCCACTCGGTGGGTGAGGTCCTGCCTGGGGGCCCCTTCTGCAGTGCCCGTTCCTGGGAAACAAAGCAAGAGACAATGTAAGAAGAGCGGTGTGTTTGTGTGTGTGTGAACTCACACTCTGTCAGTGGCAACTTGCAAGGAATCTATCCAAGTCTTTCTCCACCAAGTGCTACATAGATTCATCCTCGCAAGTGCTCCGTGCCATCAAAGTCCAACATGCTCTGCTTCCACAACATCTTTTGGATGGAAGGGGGGATTCCAGAGGTTTACTAACTGAACAAAGAAGAGCAGGAGGGCCAGTTCTGGGGGGGGGGGGGGGGTCAGGAAAGTGAGGCTCAGCGTCCAGTCTCCTATTTCATCCAGGTTTTTTTCAAAAGTAACCATTTGAGGTAACCAGGCAGTTTTTGCAAGAGCTTCCTCCTCCTCCTGCTGGTTCCACATCTGCTCTGCCTTTTCCTAGGGGTGGGAGATGAAGATTTAGAACGCCAGTGTGGTGGAAGGGTTAGCCTTTCAGATCCAGCAGCCGTGTGCCTGACAGGGCAGCCCTCCCTTCCCGACCAGTTCTTGCCAAAAAGGATTGTCTCAGTTGGCAACACGAGTGCAGTGTTTCCACTCCCCCCCCCCGCCGTTGCACTGTATCACTGGCTTTAGGTGGACATGCTGGTTCTGCACAAGGGAGGGGCCTATGCATAAGCCCAGCTGCAGCACAGGAAAGAGGCCAGGTGTGAGCCAGGAGGGTCTGGGCAGACACAAGGCCTGGAGGTTTTTTGGCGTCTTCTGGGCATGGAGCAGGGGGCACTGGGTGTGTGTGTGTGTGTGGGGGGTAGCTGTGGATTTCCTGCGTTGTGCAGGGGGTAGGACTAGATGCCCCTGGAGGTCTCTTCCAACTCGATGCTTCTATGAAATACAAGGACTGGGGAGGAACAGAGCAGAAACCTGGGCTTTGTCTCCTGGCAAGAGGCTGCCTGCCCACACTGCTGATGGAGTGGGGGGGGGGAGAGACAGGAGCAGAGACTTCCCAGTATGTCAATGAAATCAAGTACGCAGCAGTTGAGTCCGGCGGCACCTGAGAGAGCCACTCGAAGGGAGCTGAAGAAGGGAGCTCTGACTCTCGGAAGCTCACACCCTGGAGGCCTCTCCGGTGCTGCTGGACTTCCATCCTGCTGTTCTATGGCAGACCAACACACCTATCCACCTGTGTTAAGCGAGTACACCCGCACGCACCTGGGACGCTTGCCAGAGGCACAAGAGAGAGCAGTAATGAAGGATCCAATCATTTTGCTACGGTTTGATTTGTTTGCCAAAAACTTTCAGATCCCTGCACTGTCCCAAGGACGTAGCAGAAGTGGCCGATCTCTTCCTAGGCAATCTGGAAATGCTGAGAGTATCTGAGGTCTCTTGAATGACTCTGTGGTATTGAAAAGCACTGCAGCTGTGGGGTGTGTGTGTGTAATAATAATAATAATAAAAACAATAACAACAACATTCGTTTTATATACCGCCCTTCAGGACAACTTAATGCCCACTCAGAGCGGTTTACAAAGCATGTTATTGTTATCCTCACAACAAAACACCCTGTGAGGTGGGTGGGGCTGAGAGAGCTCCGAGAGAGCTGTGACTACTCCAAGGTCACCCAGCAGGCTTCAAGTGGAGGAGGAGGGAATCAAACCCAGCTCTCCAGATTAGAGTCCCGCGCTCTTAACCCCTACACCAAACTGGCTCTCAGTTTGTAACATGAACACATGAGTCTGTGCACTTATGAAAGAGGAGGAATTGCCCACATGCTATATTTTAGGTGACCCCTCCCCAACTCTTGACTTGAGATTCTCGTGGGGTGAAAGGCGGGTGAAGGCTCATCCCGTGCCAGCTCACACTGCCTGGAGCCTGCTGGGCCAGCCAGAAATGTCTATCAGCCTGAAACATGGGAGGGCTAAGGAAACAACCCCACTTGAAGCCAGCTGGGTGACCTTGGGCCAGTCACAGCTCTCTCGGAGCTCTCTCAGCCCCACCCACCTCACAGGGGGATTGTTGTTATGGGGATAATAATGGCATACTTTGTAAACCGCTCTGAGTGGGTGTTAAGTTGTCCTGAAGGGCGGTATATAAATTGAATGTTTTTATTATAATTATAATAGGGGAACAGGAGGTGGAGTGACTCATACCTAGAAACGAAACTGCTGTTGGACAGATTGCTTAATATGGCTAGCTTTAATACCTGGACTGAAGAAGATGACTCACATTTTAAAAGTGACTTGCAAACCACACCCCTCCGTATTGCTTTTGCAGCCCTTCGCTTCCCCCTTTGCTCTCTTCCCTCCAGCCCGTCAGATTCCTCTTCAATGTTTCTTTCTACTCTGCAGGTCTTTCAAACCCAGCCAAGGTCACAATTTCCCCTTCCCACACAGAACCATGGCCTGTTTAGTTGCCAGAGCCCCTGGGCGTCCCATGCCTCCCCCACCCCGCTGCTCAGCCAAATCACAGCAGCAGCAGCCCTGCCACGATACCACTTCTTCAGACTCCACACTGGACGCTAGCTGGGCAGGAGCAAAACCCATTCGCCAATCCCAGCCCTGCTGCCCCACCACACAAAAATCGGAGATATTGCTAGAGTGGGTGCTCTAAGAGAAGGGGGGAGAAGGAAACCAGGGCTGAACCTTAAGCCTTGCATTGCAGCTTCCCGGCAAGCATTTAAGAGATCGAAGCCAAGAGTCCCTGCAGCTGAGGCCAGGCCAGCCAGAGGCAGCAGCCCCAGCCCCTCTGACTGGAGTGGTGGGGAAGGGACTTTGCCTGTCAGGAGACGGTCCCATCACATTTATCTGCTCAAGAAGAACACAAGAGAAGCAGGAGCAGCTTCTTGAACTCACCAGCGGCCTGGAGGAGCAAGGCAAAGAGGAAGAGGCTGGTGGGAGAGCAGGCGTCCATCCTCGTGAGCCTGGAATAACTTCCTGCCGCTGCCTGGGCTGCAAGCTCTGCAGAAGAGAGTCCGCCTCGCCTTTCCTGTGACCAGCTGCTGAGGAGCCCCAGAGAGAGCGCAGCTTCCCCTTCCTGGCCTCTTGTAGTCCAGAGCCAAATCCAGTGGGCCTCCCGGGGGGGGGGTCCAGATGTCATGTGTCTAGCCAGCATTTGCATAGCAAGCCCAGGCCCGGTTTTGGTGAGAACCGGCCCAGGGAACCACCCCAAGTGCCGTGCGGTGAGGCTCTTCTGCATTCCAACACAAGACCACGGAGCTGGAGATTGGCAGCTGGCCGCAGCTGGCAGCAGGCTCCGTACCTCCCATTCTGTTCACGGCAGCCCACAGGCCACGGCGTGTTCTGCCATGATGTGGCGCTTGTGGACAGTGAGGCCGCAGTGCCAAGAGAGCACCAAGAGAGCTCAGGATCCTGGCTGGCCCTACACCTCTCCCCCTCCCCACCTCCCCACCAAGGATGCCGATTGCTGTGTCAAGAAACTTCCCAGAGCCGCCTCCAATAGATTGCAAGCCAGGGCTGGCTCTGTTGGCAAGAGGTTTCCAGGAAGGCAACACTGTGGTTACTGGTGAATAGCAGGACAGGTCTGTGTGTTGGCTGCGGGGCGGAGGGGGGGGAAGATTCAGATGGGAACTTGGGTGCCAAGGAGGGAGGCAGGACTAAACATTTCCCCACCATGTCGTTTTCCTGACCTCTATCCACTCCCCGCCCCCCAGACTTGCCATTTTGCATGTGGAAACAGAAGCTCAAAGGTCCAGAAATTTAGTGGTGGGGACCAAACAGTACACTGAACAGAGGTTATCTTAAATCAACATGAAGCAGAAAAAACAAACCAACAGAAGTCAGATACACTGAAAGGCCCAGAGAAAAGCCACCCAAAGTCCCAGATGCCGTCACATTGCTGGCATCACCTTGGCCTGGCAATGCTAGTTGGCACCTCTTGCTGTGCCAGCAGAGGGCAGGTGCTTTCCAAGGGATTCCAGCTGCCCAGGAGTCCACAGCCACACCACCAACAACCACAAATCACAGAGCAGCCTGCCAGCGACCCCCACCCTGTCCGTGTCAGCCATGGCTTGGCACTCCAATGAGGGCTGTGAACTGGAAGGAGCCCCCCGCCATGATAGAGCTCAATGGAGCAGACAACAGAGGGCCACCTGGCCCATGCTGAAGCCAGCAGAGCTTAGTCAGGAGTGTGGTGGGGATCAGGCCCACACAGAGACTCGGCTTTGAAACATTTGAGGCATTTATTGCACAACACCAGGAATGGAGCCCTGAAGGGGGCTGGAGTTGCCAGCTCTCTTTGCTTCGCAAGGCTGCGGTGTCTTTGCAAGCTTTGCTGACAGGCCAGAGAATCCCAAGACAAAGCGTCCTGTCCCTTCATGCCCACAGGAGGGCGGTCTGTAGAGCACCTTGCATTGGTGCAGGAGCCAGGCTCCAAGGAGAGAGTTGGCAACCCCACCGCAGAGCAGCAGCCCCCTTGGGCAGGGGGGCAGAGAGGGGTTGCCCTGGAGGCCGGGTGGGTGGTGGTGTCACATGGGGACGGGGTGTGTGTGTGTGTGAAAGACAGAAACTTTGGTGGACTGGAACCTGCTTTGTCACCTGCTGTGAACAAATAATTGCTAGGCAGACAATTTATGAAGGAAGCTTGGAAAAACCAAAGAGCAGCCAAGGGCTGGGAAATGCAGGAAGGGCAGGGATCAAACGTAGATTGTTAACAAGCCTACAGAAAAAATATCCGGTCCCTTTAGCCTGAGCAGGCACTGGAGCAGAGAAGGGCAGAGCTCAGCCCAGCAGCTGGAGACAGGGTCCGGACCCTCGGATGGGGGGAGGGGCTTGTGCTCCCCCCAGGCCCCCCTACCTGCTTGTCCCTTCTGCCTTCTCTCCATGCAACCTTTTGCCTGCTCCACCCCCCCTTTTCTTGGGTCAGTCTTCCAGCTCCCTCCAGCTGGGACCGTGTCCCCTCACCCCCCCCCCCCGCCAATCTGAAGAAGTGAGCTGTGATGAAAACTCGTACCCTGCCACAAATTCTGTGAGTCCAATTGGCTCCCAGGACAAGTCTCCGCCCGTTGGCTGGTTTGGGCCCTGGTTGTGCCCTCTTGCTGTCCAGCTGGGCCGCAGGGCCACGATTGGCACAGCCTCTCCTTCCCTCCAAACCCCTGCATGCCTGCTGAACTGCAGGAACGGTGCCGGCCTCTGGCCTCTTTGGGCTGCATCCCCGTCACTCCAGGATGGCCCAGTGGAACCCCTGGGGCAGCCCCCCCCCCGGTATGCAGGGACATCGACTGGGCAAGTGTGCCCCCCCCTCTCGGACAGAGGCTTAAGCAGCAGCTGAATCTTTCCATAGCACAAAGGTAAAGAACAGCGCCTGGGCTGGCGCCACCAGGGGGTTTTGCCACGGTGTCCATGTGGCCATGTTGATTGCTAGTCAATTCGCGCGTGCAACAGTGATTCCTCCCAGCACACAGTAAACCAGTTTTCACCATTACTAGCCATGTTTCCCTTCCACACAAGACATGGATTGCATCCTGCCCTTGCCCCCCCACATGCTGTTGATACGATTCTTTGCCACCCTTTAAAAAAAACGTGCAAGCGTCGCACTGCTGAAGAATAGCCCAATGCGACACCCCTCACACCCTTGGTGGCCTGCCTGCGACGTCTTCCCCTCGCCATCCCCTCCCCCTCCCGCTGAACTGTCACATGCAGGAGGGAAAAATAACCCTGTATTGAAACACACGGCCAGCGTGATAGGCGGGACGACTGCCCCATTCTGAGGAACTGCTGCTTTCCTTTTTAAAAAACGATTAACCAACGTAAAGGAGGCTGCCCCAGTCGTTGACTGCAAAATAAAGGAAACTCCACGGGGGTTATAATCAATATTATATACAGTACACCATGTATAAGTCACAGAAAGTAATTTAATCACTATTTAACATCAGCAAATGCATAACACATGACAAAAATTACAATATTCAATGTATATTTACAACCATTCAATATCACTATGTTCAGAACATTCAAGGTATCCAGAATGAACCATCCGAATGAATACAAGTTAACCGTGTATTCTCTGGCGCGCCAGAGAATACACGGCCGCTGCACGTTACCAGTGGGGAACGAAGGACTCACCGAGATTGGGAACATTAAGAGGTGTATGCATCAGTGAGTAAGCTAATTTCCACACTGAAGTTGTTGAACTTGAGGAGAAGGTCTGGCTACATAAAGGTATTTTTGTTTACAGATGTTTAAAACGCATGCTTTAAGAATAGAGCACCACGGAGACTGACGCTCCTGATGAGGCATTGATGAAATCTGAGCTTCAGCTGGCCCCAGATTGGGCATGTCTCTCTCTGTTTTCCTTTACTTCCTTTTCAGGACGAGTGGCTTGCGTTGAAATAAACCCGTGGGGATAGTTTATCCCCGCAGTTATTTCATTGTTTCATCACATCTCGATTGCAAAGAGGACACTATTTGCTGAGTGACCTTTGAGAAAATACGTTGCTGAACACTGGTTAACTTGTATTCATTCGGATGGTTCATTCTGGATACCTTGAACGTTCTGAACATAGTGATATTGAATGGTTGTAAATATACATTGAATATTGTAATTTTTGTCATGTGTTATGCATTTGCTGATGTTAAATAGTGATTAAATTACTTTCTGTGACTTATACATGGTGTACTGTATATAATATTGATTATAACCCCCGTGGAGTTTCTTTCCTTTTTAAAAAGGCAGCTTTGGCAATACCCAAATAGAGCCACGCCCGTCCCCTGAAGTTCCGAGCAGAAAAACTTGGACTTTGAAGGAATATGCTGAGGGCGTCTTTGTGTTGCTCTGTAAAAGCAAACTTCAAAACCTTCATTGCAAAATACGCATGGATTGGTGAGAGAGATGCCCACCTATAGTCATGGGGTGCTGTACAGGCCTGCAACACTTGTCAACCAAGAATCAAGAGGGGTTTTGTGTTGTTGTCATAGTGCAACAACAGCCCATCTAGATGTCTCCTGTCATACTCTGCACGGACCTGTTTAATTCTGTGTGGCTCTGACGTTAGAAGCTGTTCTCTGCCTGGAATGTGACAGCCTGCCGGGATCTCTTTCTCAGCTGCGGTTTCCTTTTTGCTGGGGAAGCCGGGCCTCCTGGCCTTGGAGTTCCTAACACATCATCTCCGCTGTGTCCTGCTGTTCAACTATTAAACTTAGCTGTTTCCTGAAGGGGGGTGGAAACTTGGGGGCTGGGCTTATATATGTTATGTGCTTATAGAGAAACGCCATTCCTGGCAAGGAATATAATGGGGAACGATACTAGTAGCTTATCAATAAATACTTAGCTTGTTTTATAGATTGATCCAATTTTTGAACTTGCTCTGTCATTTACTAGTAGCTTATCAATAAAATTGCTTTAACTCGTGTTGTTCCTGGACTCATTGAGAGTTACTTGGCACAATCTTGCACTGTGTTGCCCATCTGTGTTGCCCTCTGCGGTCTTCCATTATTTTAAACCCCTCAGGCAGTTCAGAAGAAGGTGGCAAAGGGGAGGGGCTTCATTCAAACATAAGGTGTATTTTCTCTTTGGGACAAATGAAAAAGATCTTTCTCAATAATGCCATGCCAGAAAAGATTGGGGGGTTTCCCCCTAGGCAAAGGCACACTAAGGACACGCCAAAAGACCGCTGCTGCAAGCCAGAGCTTTATTCACAAGTGCCGAGGGTCAAATCAAGAAGACAGGGGAGCACCCACACTCTCCGGCTGCTCCCGGCGGGAGATTGGCAACGGGTTTGCCTGGCTAAATTGTCCCGTTTCGCAAGGCCACAGTTTCATCAAAAGCCACAAATAAATTCTTAGTGTAAAGCGTATTTCTTTTACTGAAAAATAACCTGCTGGACAAGAATCAAGTTTCTTCTTAGTTAAACAGAATTTCTTCTCTTGTCAGCAGTTATGTGGGCGGGCAGGTTTCCCCCTAGCCCAGAAGATGGCATCTTACCTTGACACGTCTGATCCATGCTATGGTAACATCAAGACTTGACTATTGTAATATGTTGCGGCTCGACTGTTATCAGGAGCATGAACATCACTCCCGTCCTTCAGTCACTCCATTGGCTGCCTGTCAGTTACCGTGCTCAGTTCAAAGTATTGGTTGTCACTGACAAAGCTCTTCGTGGCCTTGGCCCCGCATACCTACGGGACTGCCTCCCTCCCTGTGTCCCTCCACAGCAGCTTCGCTCTTCTGAACGGGGTCTCTTGAAGGTGCCAGCCTGCACATGGGCGAAATCGACAGCAGCCTGTACCCGGGCCTTCTCTGTGGTGGCCCCTACCCTGAGGAACAGCCTGCCTGAAGAGGTCAGGAGAGCCCCCATAGACCTCACCACCATGTCGTATTGGATTCCTGCTAATGTTGTGTCTTTGTGAACTTGTATCTATTTACCCTCTGGCATTGTTTATAGAAATGTTCTTGATATTGACTGTACTAATCTCACACTGTGTAATCCGCCTTGAGTCTCCGTGAGAAAGGCAGACTGTAAATGATACAAACAAACAGGAAAGGGACTGAAACGTAAGGGACTGGGTTTTTAAAAGTATTTATTGCTGACCTTAGGAAGGCCCTGGCATGGAAAAGGGTCCCAGATCCAAACTCTGGCCTCTCCAGGCAAGGACCTCAGGGAGCCGGGCAGGGGAAAGACTTTTCTCTCTCTGAGACCCTGCAGAGCACCTGCCAGAGAAGACAGTTGTAAGCAGCCGGTCTCCGTCGTCTCACTCCACTGTGAACTTCCTGACCCGACAGAAGCAGATTATAAAGCACATCCACCAACCGATACTATTTTGGGGTGAAAATGGGCAGGTTTGAGATTTACACCAATCAGAAGCACCCAACAACAAAGGCCCGGACTGGGTCAGACGCCACACAGCGCCCGGGCGCCATCTGCTGGTCTGTTGAGAGTTTTTATTCAGAGAAATCAAAAAGAGTCCAGTAGCACCTTTAAGACTAACCAATTTTATTGTAGCATAAGCTTTCGAGAATCAAGTTCTCTTCGTCAGATGCCTGGTACAGAGACTCCTCTGCATTTATTCAGAGAGAACCCGCCAGTCGTATTCATGGGAAGAGCTCCTTCCCTCCCGGCACCCCAGGAGCCATTCAGGCACCCCCACAGCCAAGCTGCCCGGTAAGGTCTCTTGCTGAGTATTGCAGTCGAGTCTTGCTGCATCCTTTTGCGCCGCTGCAAGGCGTCATTTTCTTCCGTTCTCACTCTGTGCCAGAATCAGCCTTACTTCGGAGCCGCCCAGTCAGACAGAGGCCTGCCAAGTTCCACTGCCCAGTGGCATCAGAGGAGCCCTTTCAGGTGAGTGGAGAGCCCTGCCAGGCTTAGGGGGCAGAGGCAGAAGCGCCTGCCTCAAGGGGACGGACAGGCAGAATAGAGAAATATGGGAGGAGGTGCAGCCCGAAGAGACCACAAAACCGCTTGGAAACATCTCTGAGCGTAGCTCTAACAAGCCGCGAAAGTGTGCCGCTCTCTGCTCATGCGGGGCGCCTCTCCGGGCATCGAAACCTCTGCCCCCAAAGGAACTTGGAACCAGATACGGGGCCAAATCAAGCGCAAGGCGAGTTTTCCCCCAAGGGATGCCATCAAACAAAAGGGGCGTTGTCTTACATTTGCATCCAAGTTACAGTTATGTCCAGTAAAAAGTATTTTGCATGTATAACTTTTGGGTGTGTGTGTGTGTGGGGGGGGGGGTCATCTTACATTCAGGGGCAGCTTCCTTTTGAGTAGCTCTGGTATCTGGTCACACAAAGGATCCCAAGAATGTACTGGGCCGCAGAGAGGAGGGAAGCCAGCCACGGTCAGCCAAGCGCATGGATGCTCTTCCTGCACCCACCAGCCCCGGGTGTCGGAGCCAGCCGATGTCACAGCAGCACCAGGAGGGCGAGAAAGGCAGGCCCGAGGACGGTTTCAGCGATGGGGCCGGCGAGCGAGCCAGGCCAAAGAAGCCCTGAAAGGGGAAGGTGAGAACAACGTTAAGGGAGGGCTCACCTCACCACGTACGATTCACTTCCGGGAGTGACGTCATTGCACAGCCACTGGAGCGCGCAGGCATGCCTTGTGCACGCCTGAAAACGAACCTCATGCCTGGCACCAGGAAAGTGCCAGGAATTCTGCCCTCCCATCGAGAGGGTAGAGGGACCTGGCAACCCCTAGGTAGCACTTGTTTTTCTCTCTCATCTGGGATTCACGGGCAGAAAATGCAGGATCAATAAAACACAGTACTATACCTAAGAAGGTAGTAACTTGTGGAACTCACTGCTACAAGATACAGCGAAGGCCGTAAATGGCTCCAGAGTCTAGACAGACTCAAGGAGAAGCAGGGCTGCCCCCAGGCCTGGAGGGAAATGTCCTGTCCCTTGAGCAGAAGCTCAATGTGTGGAAATGGGCAACTGAATCTTTCCAGGGCATGGAGCTCAATTCCATCTGACAGCCTCCATTAAAGGGATGGGACATTTTTTTCCTCCCAGCAGTTGGCAACCCTAAAGGGGAAGAGGCGGAGCAGTGGCCATAAGCCATCCTGACTAAATGGAGCCTCCATGAGGAGGAGCAGTGACCTTCTGAGCACTGATTGCTGGGGCGGAAGGAGAAGGACCAGGGCAGGCTGCAACCTCCCCTCCCTGCTCCTGGGCTTCCCAGAGGGGGCTGGCCGGCCGGCCGTGCTCGACCCAGATCAGTCTAACTGGGCCATGCTCCTCTCTCCAGGCATGAAACTCTCAGCTGGCAGGTGCCCCTGCACACCTTCTGCCCTGGGCATTTCAGGCAAAGAAGGACGGAAGAAACCTCTGCTGGGGAGAGCTAGGCAGCTCAGTGGACTCCCCGGGGGCAGCTTCAGAGGGAGGAGGGTCCGAGTTCTGGCTTCATAGCTCCTAGGAAATCCCAGCCAGCAGCACCAGGTGCCACATTCTGCCTGGGGCAGCCAAGCCGGTTCAGCTGACGCTGGCAGGAAAAGCAGCCCCAACACCTGCCTCTCCTTCCAAGGCAATAACTGGATGTACTCAATCCATCCATCCTGCCTTTTGCAGGCAAAAGACGAGGGTTGCAAAGGGGTAACCAGGTTTGTGTGCCCTTGTGAAATGAAGCAAAAATCCCCCTGCACCTTCGAGACTAACGTCATTTATGCTGTTGAATAATGATAAATAAGTAATAAATCTCGTTACTCTTGAAGGTGCCGCAGGATTTTTGTTTTATTTTGAAAGTCGAGGGGGCAGAAACCCCAAAGAAGCTTCCTCCAGGGCTGCCAGCACAGAGGCAGCGGAGCGTGGCCATCTCACCCCGATTAGAAAGCTGGACAGCGGCAGGCAGTGGAAAAATCTGGCTTGGCTCGCACTAGAGCCAGGGTGCCATGGGGTGGGGGGCTGGACTAGGAGGATCAGGGGCCTCATCCAGCGTGGCTGTTTCTCTGTGCTCTTATGTCCAGACTTTGCAACACCGTAGCTGCAGGGTGGACTGCAAGCTAAGCAACCAAGATGCTTTTTCACATGTGAGTGATGCGTGAGCTTCTAGGGGCTCTGAGCATCTCTCTACAACACAGTGCCGCTCTACAGGTAACTCAGTCTGGGAGGCGAGAGCCTACCCAGGGTCTCCTAAATGAGGAATAACGCTGCAGCCACGCCCAGGGGAGAAGCCGGCTCCTGACCCAGTTCCCAGGCCCAGCCAGACCAGAGTCTTCCAGTTTCCGCCTGTCAGTCACAGGGACTGGTTTTGCAGAGCCCCCTGCCTTCTGCCTCGAGGAGGGTGCTGGGACCTCAGTGTGGCCCCCTGCTCCAACCCCAGAATGCCCAGTGAACATGTGAGCATGGGGAACTGGGAGGCCTTTGTTATGCAAGTGCGCCCCCTGGACAATGCTGACTTGACATTCCTAGACCAACTCCAGCAAGAACTACTCCAAAGCACAGCTCTGAAGATGCCTCCAAAGGCCAGGATGGGAGGGATATGGCTGCCCCAAATGACTTAGCAGGGGCTCATGGGAGCCACAGCCGGGAGGTCAGCACTGGCGAGTCTCTCTGCCTTTTGGGACCCCGCCTTTTATTCCAGGGGGAGGGGCTTCTTACCTGCAGCTCTGGCCCCTGAGTTGCAGGACTGGTAGGGAATGACGGCAACCGATTGCTGACTGCCGAGAGCGGCTGCTGTGCAGGTGTAGGATTTGTCAGCATCAGCAGGGTGCAGGACCAGGTGGAGGGCTGGGCCTTGAGATCCAGGGCCCTTTGACAGGGTGGGCCTCCAGTTGAACTTCACGGTCGTCTTGGCCCCAGCACCCACCTCACACAACAATCGGAGGCTGCAAGTTCCATTTGCTGATCTGCTGGCCGTGATTCTGACGTCTGGGGTGGAAGGGGGAGACAAGATGCAGAAGAGAAAAGATCAGGATACGTCTGTGGCTGTGGAAAGTCCCAGGGATCACTGCCCTCGCCCCCTGTCCCTGCAAACTGATTTGTGAAGTAGGACGCCCTTGCTGGCTTAGGGTTGCCAGCCTCCAGGTAGTGGCTGGAGATCTCCCGGAATTACAACTGGTCTCCAGGCCACAGAGATCAGTTCACCTGGAGAAAACGGCTACTTTGGGGGGTGGGCTCTATGGAATTATACCTTGCCAAGGTCCTTTCCCTCCCCAAACCACACTTTCTCCAGGTTTCACCCCCTAGATCTCCAGGAATTTCCCAACTTGGAGCTGGCAACCCTACGCTGGCTCCACAAGGCTGCTTTCCCCAACGACCACCAGGGTTTTGCTTTGCTTGGTCTCCTCTGTGGTGCCCTTAAACCCCTGAGGAAGAGGAAAACATAGGGTGAGGAAGAGGAAAACATACACAAGCAGGAGCCCAGAGACCTCGACAGTGTGCTTTGGCCGTCCATATTGGAAAACTTGGGGCGGTGATGGCTGTTTAAGAAAAAGACAGGAGGGCAACAGGGAAAACGCTGGAATGTGACCACGCCTTGTGGATTCCCTGTTGAAACAGAGCGAATGGACGGGGGGAACCAGCTTGGAGTGTAACGTGTGAAGAAGCCACTTGTAGGGGCCTGGATTCACGTTAGGAGTCCAGGTCTCCCAGGCAGACTCTCTCACTATTGCCAGAACTTACCGAAGATGAAGAGGATGTATTCCTTCAGCAATGCTTCACCCTCATCCTGGAACTCTACCACATTGTAGAACCCTCCGTCATCTTTGCTCAAGTTGCTGATTTTCAAGGACAGGCTCTGCTCAAGGAAGGTCACTCTTCCGGAATAGCTCTCACTCAGGACTTCGAGAGGATTCCCAGCCTGCCACGCTGCCACCGCTTGCATTGGACCCCTGGAGGAAGATCTCCAAAGGAGATTTGAGATGTTGGACTGCTGCAGAACCTCCAGTGAGAACGTTGCCGACTCTCCCACTCGGTGGGTGAGGTCCTGCCTGGGGGCCCCTTCTGCAGTGCCCATTCCTGGGAAACAAAGCAAGAGACAATGTAAGAAGAAGAGATACAAGAAAAGGCTACCCCCTCTCTCGTTATTTATACTGGTGGCTGAAGTCTTGAACAGGGTCAGGAGATAAGAGGAGAGAATTGGAGGTTCGAAGGTGAAACAGGAGACTTAGGAGTTAAGACACTTTGCGGATGATTTGGGGCTGGTTTTGGAGGACCCCCCCCAAAGGGAATTGAAACCCTAATGTCAAAATCGAAAGAATTTGGCGCAGTGGCTGGTTTCAAGGTCAATAAGCAGAAGACCAAAGAGTTGACCAAAAATATGAAATATACAGGATCAAATGAAATTAGAGAACAAAACAGGTTTAAAATTGAGAAAATGGTAAAATACTTGGGTATCACTTTGTCAAATATGAACTGTATGTTATTCCAAAATAATTATATTAACATCTCAATCCTAAACCATGAGTCTCTGCAGCAACGTAAATGTGGCGCCCCTCTACTTCTCCCTGTGGACTTTAGCAGGAGACTCCCACTGGCACTAGAGCTCGGCAAGGCGAGGTGTGGCTGCTGCCAAGAGCACCCGCCTGCCGTTCCCCTGACAACCCCACCCACAGCAGCCAATGGCTGCACCATTCCTCTGACAGGTGGGCGAGGGGCACGTGGTGGCACAGCCAGTGGGGAGGCCACGATCCCCGCTGCCCATCAATAACCCCCTTGTCAGGGAGCAGGCCTCCCTGCTGGGGAGGGGGAGGTAGAGGTAACACTGAAGGTGTCCAGCCCCCATTTCCGTTGAGGACCAGGCTGGTGGCTGCAGCTCGGCGCGCCTGCAAATCTCCCCCACTGCTGCTGCCCCAGCAAGAAACAGGTTCCACCTCCCTGAAAAGTGGGACCAGAAAGGCGGCAGGACCTGGCGAGAGTCGCACTCGCAGCCTGCAGCACTTGGGATCAGCCCCTAGATTCCAGAGAGGCAGGTGGGGGGGGCAGGTTCTTCAATGAGTGACAGGAATGCCCTTTGGAAACCACGCGAGAGGCCAGAAGGGAGTGAAAAGCACCCACTGACTTGTGATGGCACCATTTGAACATATCACCACATCACGATGATGCAAGAATGCTGGTTGGACCTCGAGAGCCATGCCCCGTCCCAGGGGTGATGCCCCCCAGAGTGGATTGAAGCCCGCGGGAGCAGAGAAACTGCTCCAGGGGCCATCATCCACCCCCACCCTGGGCCAGATTTCCCAAGTCCATCCCTGCTTCCGCAAACAGCAAAATGGAGAGTGGTCCATCCTCCCGGAGGAGGAGCCCCGGAGATCCGAAGATATCGCTCCACATCCCCCACCTCCCGGGAGCCACTTCCCCCTTTTCCCGCCTGCAGCAACCGTCTTCCTGGCTTATCAGACGCCAGCAGCTCAGTCTGACAGAGAATGAAAGTCCTCAGTGGAGCCCCCCCCCTCGCCCTGCCAGACGTTCACAGGCCACACTCCATTTCCCACTCTACCGCCTGAAATTACAGTGGGGGAGGGGCAGGGTGGGGAAGCTGGACGGGGCGCCACTTGACACCTGCTCCTCCTGGCAGCAGAGCCCGTCCCATCCATCCCAGCCCCGAACCAGGAAACATTTGTGGGGATGTGTGAGAAGACATCCCGATGGGGAGTTAGGGGCGGGGGGGGGGCTCGGCAACTGCCAATGTCAGGGAAGCAAGCAAAAGACAGGCAGTTTGTTGTTTTTCAACACATATTTCATTAAACTGGAAAAGGTGCAGAGAGTCAGACAGGCTGGCAAGCCATACCTGCCGTATCTGTTGGGGGGGGGTGGGCAGTAGTGTAGTGGCTTTCTTGCTTCACCGTGTTTGCGCTGGGCTTTGTCTTTGCTGAACAGTCTTATCAGTGCAGCTTGAAGAGAGCGCCTGGGAACCGAACGGCCCTGAGGGACTCATCTCTGCCAGGATTTTCGTGCTTTGCAGCTCGGCACCAATTTTAACTGTCATTTGAACTGGGGGGAGGGGACTGGAGGTATAACCTCTCAGGGAAGACTTTGCTTTGGCATTCCAGGCAATTACTATGTACAAGGGCACTTCTAGGGAGCATTGCCTATTAAAGACCTTTAACTCATACAACTGTGTTTGATGAAGTGGAGAGTCTGAAGGAATCCCTTAGCCAGGCCTGACAAAGAGGCTCTCTGGATGTGTTTCCTGCCAATGTCCCTCGGCTGGAGCGAGGCTGAGATGTGGGCTGCCTTGGGAAATGGCTCCCTGGCCTGGACCTGGACTCATGGAGGATTACCGGGGGCTGAAACAGCCATGCTCCGTGGTCTCCCGGATGAGTTGTGACCTGCCTGCAAGGGAAACAGACACATGGGTTGCAAGTGAACCAGCCTGGTCCACGGCCAAGGCCAAATCCAATCTGCAACGCCTGGGAGCAGCAGCTCCACAGGTTCAGCTTGCGGCCAGATGACACATGAGCCCCTGGCAAGAAAGCGCTCTGCCTCAAGATGAGCTTTTCCTTTGAGGGAGAAAATCAAGGGGCTGAGCGCCCTCCAGCAACAGGGTGCTAGAAACACCCAGGCAACCTGTCCCGCAGCTGCACTTCCTCCTCTGCCAGGTTTTCTTATATGCAGATCCCGGAGAGATTTACGTTAGACAAGAGATACTATGACCTTGAGCAATCTAAAACTGAATTTGAAATTGCACTCTGTACAAAGGATGAATATGTTTGGTTGTTGGGGGTTTTCCGGGCTGTATTGCCGTGGTCTTGGCATTGTAGTTCCTGACGTTTCGCCAGCAGCTGTGGCTGGCATCTTCAGAGGCGTAGCACCAAAAGACAGAGATCTCTCAGTGTCACAGTGTGGGAAAGATGTAGGTCATTTGTATCTACTCAGGAGGGGTGGGGTTGAGCTGAGTCATCCTGTAAGAGTTTCCCAGGGTGTGGAATGCTAATGGCGGGAGGCTTCACTGAATCCTGAGGAGGTTCTTTTGCATATGGATTGGTGCTTGATGTGCTAATCTTCTCTGCAGGGCTATTGTCGGGTGTGGAGTGTTTTGTTGGCCTGGTGTTTTTCAGAACTGGAGCCCATGCTCTGTTCATTCTTAAGGTTTCTTCTTTCCTGTTGAAGTTTTGCTTATGCTTGTGAATTTCAATGGCTTCCCTGTGCAGTCTGACAAAGTAGTTGGAAGTGTTGTCCAGTATTTTGGTGTCCTGGAATAAGATACTGTGCCCTGTTTGAGTTAGGCTATGTTCAGCCACTGCTGATTTTTCAGGCTGTCCAAGTCTGCAGTGTCTTTCATGTTCTTTTATTCTTGTCTGGATGCTACGCTTTGTGGTCCCAATGTAAACTTGTCCACAGCTGCAGGGTATACGGTATACTCCTGCAGAGGTGAGGGGGTCTCTGCTGTCTTTTGCTGATCGTAGCATCTGTTGTATTTTTCGGGTGGGTCTGAATACTGCTTGAAGGTTATGCTTTTTCATAAGCTTTCCCATCTGATCAGTAATTCCTTTGATATATGGCAAAAACACTTTTCCTGTAGGTGACTGTTTTTCCTTGGTTGTTTGATTCATCCTGGGTTTGATTGCTCTTCGGATTTCATTTCTGGAGTAGCCATTTGCCTGAAGTGCGTGGTTTAGATGATTAATTTCCTCATTGAGAAAGCGCAGCTCACATATCCGTCTTGCACGATCCACTAATGTTTTCATTATGCCTCTTTTCTGTCGGGGGTGGTGATTGGAGTTTTTGTGTAAGTACCGATCAGTGTGAGTTGGTTTCCTGTAGACCTTGTGACCTAACTGAAAGTTTGCTTTGCGGATGACCAAGGTATCCAGGAATGAGAGTTTTCCCTCACTTTCTTTCTCCATTGTGAATTGTATGTTCAGGTGGATGTTGTTGAGATGATTCAAAAACTCCCTCAATTCTTCCTCCCCATGGCTCCAAATGATGAATGTATCATCCACAAACCGGAACCATACACTCGGTTTGTGGGGTGCTGATTCTAGAGCTGTTTTTTCAAAATGTTCCATGTAGAAGTTTGCTATAACTGGGCTGAGTGGGCTCCCCATGGCCACCCCATCCATCTGTTCATAGAATTCGTTGTCCCATTGGAAGTAACTGGTTGTCAGACAATGATGGAATAAGGCTGTTACATCCTCTGGGAAAATCTGATTAATCAGTGCAATAGTGTCTTTTACTGGAACCTTGGTAAACAGGGATACAACATCAAAACTGACAAGTATGTCTTGTGGATTGAGTTTCAGAGAACTGATTTTGTTGATGAAATCTGCTGAATCTTTGATGTAAGACGAGGTTTTCCCGATGTGGTCCTGCAGGAGATCTGCCAGATGTCTAGCTAATTCATATGTCGGTGAACCAATGGCACTCACAATGGGTCGGAGTGGGACTGAATCTTTATGTATTTTGGGGAGTCCATATAGTCTAGGTGGCTGTGCTTCAGTCTTGCATAGTTTTCTGTGCGTGTCGGGATGTAGTGAGGAATTCTTGATCAGCGCATTTGTTAGCCTGGTGATTTTGCAAGTGGGATCTCGTTTTAGTTTTTTGTAGGTGGAGGTGGACCCCTCCACCTACAAAAAACTAAAACGAGATCCCACTTGCAAAATCACCAGGCTAACAAATGCGCTGATCAAGAATTCCTCACTACATCCTGACACGCACAGAAAACTATGCAAGACTGAAGCACAGCCACCTAGACTATATGGACTCCCCAAAATACATAAAGATTCAGTCCCACTCCGACCCATTGTGAGTGCCATTGGTTCACCGACATATGAATTAGCTAGACATCTGGCAGATCTCCTGCAGGACCACATCGGGAAAACCTCGTCTTACATCAAAGATTCAGCAGATTTCATCAACAAAATCAGTTCTCTGAAACTCAATCCACAAGACATACTTGTCAGTTTTGATGTTGTATCCCTGTTTACCAAGGTTCCAGTAAAAGACACTATTGCACTGATTAATCAGATTTTCCCAGAGGATGTAACAGCCTTATTCCATCATTGTCTGACAACCAGTTACTTCCAATGGGACAACGAATTCTATGAACAGATGGATGGGGTGGCCATGGGGAGCCCACTCAGCCCAGTTATAGCAAACTTCTACATGGAACATTTTGAAAAAACAGCTCTAGAATCAGCACCCCACAAACCGAGTGTATGGTTCCGGTTTGTGGATGATACATTCATCATTTGGAGCCATGGGGAGGAAGAATTGAGGGAGTTTTTGAATCATCTCAACAACATCCACCTGAACATACAATTCACAATGGAGAAAGAAAGTGAGGGAAAACTCTCATTCCTGGATACCTTGGTCATCCGCAAAGCAAACTTTCAGTTAGGTCACAAGGTCTACAGGAAACCAACTCACACTGATCGGTACTTACACAAAAACTCCAATCACCACCCCCGACAGAAAAGAGGCATAATGAAAACATTAGTGGATCGTGCAAGACGGATATGTGAGCTGCGCTTTCTCAATGAGGAAATTAATCATCTAAACCACGCACTTCAGGCAAATGGCTACTCCAGAAATGAAATTCGAAGAGCAATCAAACCCAGGATGAATCAAACAACCAAGGAAAAACAGTCACCTACAGGAAAAGTGTTTTTGCCATATATCAAAGGAATTACTGATCAGATGGGAAAGCTTATGGAAAAGCATAACCTTCAAGCAGTATTCAGACCCACCCGAAAAATACAACAGATGCTACAATCAGCAAAAGACAGCAGAGACCCCCTCACCTCTGCAGGAGTATACCGTATACCCTGCAGCTGTGGACAAGTTTACATTGGGACCACAAAGCGTAGCATCCAGACAAGAATAAAAGAACATGAAAGACACTGCAGACTTGGACAGCCTGAAAAATCAGCAGTGGCTGAACATAGCCTAACTCAAACAGGGCACAGTATCTTATTCCAGGACACCAAAATACTGGACAACACTTCCAACTACTTTGTCAGACTGCACAGGGAAGCCATTGAAATTCACAAGCATAAGCAAAACTTCAACAGGAAAGAAGAAACCTTAAGAATGAACAGAGCATGGGCTCCAGTTCTGAAAAACACCAGGCCAACAAAACACTCCACACCCGACAATAGCCCTGCAGAGAAGATTAGCACATCAAGCACCAATCCATATGCAAAAGAACCTCCTCAGGATTCAGTGAAGCCTCCCGCCATTAGCATTCCACACCCTGGGAAACTCTTACAGGATGACTCAGCTCAACCCCACCCCTCCTGAGTAGATACAAATGACCTACATCTTTCCCACACTGTGACACTGAGAGATCTCTGTCTTTTGGTGCTACGCCTCTGAAGATGCCAGCCACAGCTGCTGGCGAAACGTCAGGAACTACAATGCCAAGACCACGGCAATACAGCCCGGAAAACCCCCAACAACCATCGTTCTCCGGCCGTGAAAGCCTTCGACAATACATCGATGAATATGTTATTTCTAAAATGTACAAACATTTGTTGATATTTGAGACAGAAGAAGAGCAAGTAAAGGAATGTATGACTAAATGGGCAAAAAACTGTGGACATGACATAATTATGGAGCAATGGGGAAATATGTGGACAAGAGGGTTGAAATTTACCTTAAGCTCTAGTATTAAGGAGAATTTTTATAAGATTATGTAGCATTGGTATATGACTCCTGAAAAACTGGCTGGAATGTATAAGGATGCTTCAAATGCATGTTGGAAATGTGCTAAACAAGAAGGGATGTTTTATCATATGTGGTGGACATGTAAGAAAGCAAAGAGTTTCTGGTTGCAGATACAATCATCGATTCAGAAGATTTTGAAGATTAGAATCCAGTTGAAGCCAGAGACTTTTTTTTCTTGGGAATGATGGACAGCCAGTTGGAAAGAAGCTTTGGAATTTTGTTCTTATATATGATCATGGCAGCAAGAGTACTCTATGCACAAAAGTGGAAAACTCCAACATTGCCTACAATGGAGGAATGGTGGATACAAGTTTTGGAGTTTGCGTCAATGGCAAAACTTACTTCGCTGATTAGAGAAAAGACATTAGCTACAGTTTTGGCTGAACGGAAACCATTTTTAGACTTTTTACATGAAATAGATAATAACGATTTGATGATATCTAGATTTATGGATTAAGAATAATGAAAAATAGAAAAAAAAGAAAAAAGAGGACTGTTATGTTTAACATAGAGAACGTGACACTTTGAAAACGATGTATAGCGGAGAAGAAAATCGGAACTCAAATTTGTAGTTTAGTTTTTCTCTTCTCCTTTTTCATATCTTTCTAAACTGTATTTTCTTTTTATTATTAGCTGCTTGTCTTGCTTGTTATTTCATGTTTATATGTATTGATAATGTGGTTTTTCAGATGGTTGCATCTTTTTATCTTTTATGTTTACTGTTTATAGCTTAGATCCAGAGGAGTTAGCCGTGTTAGTCTGTGGTAGCAAAATCAAAAAGAGTCCATTAGCACCTTTAAGACTAACCAATTTTATTGTAGCATAAGCTTTCGAGAATCAAGTTCTCTTCGTCAGATGGATAGTACTATGCATCTGACGAAGAGAACTTGATTCTCGAAAGCTTATGCTACAATAAAATTGGTTAGTCTTAAAGGTGTTAATGGACTCTTTTTGATTTTGTTTATAGCTTAAATAACATTTAATTCAGACAATAAAAAAGAGGAAAAGTGTGTGTGTGTGTGTGTGTGTGTGAGAGAGAGAGAGAGAGAGAGAGAGAGTCGCACACGATCAGTGGGAACTTGCAACGGTTCTCTCCAACTCTTCCTCTGCCAAGTGCTGCGTGGATTCATCCTTGCAAGCGGTCCTTGCCGTCAAAGACTAACATGGAGGGAAGGGGGAATTCCATAGGGCTGCTAACTGATCAGAGAAGAGAGGGCAGGCCAATTCTGGGGGGTGAGGAACGAGAGGCTCAGTCTCCTCCTATTTCATCCAGGGTTTTTTTCAAAAGTCAAACGTTTGAGGTAACCAGACAGCTTTTGCAAGAGCTTCCTTCTACCAAAGGCGTGTGATTCTTGAGCTCCACTTTACCAGGAACTTTTTTGGTCAGGCAAGGCTGGGGCGAATCACATGGGAACACTTATAACTCAACCACCACACCCACAAACAGCTCTGCCGTTTCTCCAGAATCGGTGACAAATCTCGGGGAGGGGGATTGCTTATCAGCCTGCTGCAAAAGCCCTTCCAGATGAACAGGCTGTTTGCAGCACTGAGCCACCTTCGCCCAAACGTCTGACTGCCCCAATGGTGGTACCGATCAGCTAAGGGAGTTTCCCCGTGTCTCTTCCTGATACTGCCTTGCCTTGGCAATGCCCTGCCCAGAGGCTGAGTGCTGCTTCTCTACCACCTGGCTGAAGTTGGATATGGAACCGAGAATGAACACCCCACCCTTACTGCACGCATGTACGTTAGGCCCCTTTGCAAAACTTCTTCCTCTTCCTCCTGTGAAATGCTTCACTGGGTCTCTGAGGATGACGGTGGAAAAAGGACACTCCCAAGGGCTGCCCTTCAGGCCCTGACAGTGTCACGGAAGATGCTGTCCGAGGGCCAAACTAGATGTGGTGGCATCCTTGTGTCCAACATGGGGATGCTGCCACCACCAACTGAAAGCCTAAGACGGGTGGTCTAAAAATGCAATCAGGCCCCCATCCTGATCAGGCCTGCGGTGCAGTGGGACAAGGCACTCTTGTTCTCTCCGTGCCTTTTGGAGTGCAGTGGGACATCTAGTTTGGCCGAGAGGGGCAGACCCTGGGCTGAGCACTGGGTGGTCGCCGTGATGTCCTGAGCTGATCCAGACTCCCCCTTCAGTCCCTCCAGCCACTGACTTGCTGGAACCACTGCAGGCAAAGGAGCCAGCCCATGAACTAAAACGGGAGTCCAGTAACTGCGCAGGGCTCCAAACTCTGGCTGTTAGCTCGGTAGGGGGAGAAGCCAGCTATGAGTCGCAAGGGTATCCGCAATCCTCTTGCCAATGACAAACCATGCCAACAAACAACAGTCGCCACTTGGACTCAATGCACACACAACACACGGTCATTTTAATTCTGTATCAGATTTCTGCCTGTTTTTTTCCCTAATTTCTGCAAGCCATGCCCTGTAGCATTCTTTATTAAATCTCCCTGCAGTTGATCACATTGACTTACACTGGGTGATCTGCCTTGAGTGTCTGGGAGAAAGGTGGGCTGTAAGTGATGTAAAATAAATGATAAATAAATGAAACCTGCCAGTTTGCTGAAGGCTTTATCTGCCTTGGCAGTCCTTGGCTGGGGCCCCTTTTCGAGCTGCTGGGGTGGAGGCTGACTCACAATGGAGCGGTGCGCACTGGGACAAAACTACTGGGGACACCCACACTGAGCAGAACACAGCAACGGGGATTCAGGGCAGTTTTTGAAGGAGGCAGGTCTTCAGATGCCTGAGCAGCTTCCTGCTCTCGATGTGTCCTCGAGCCAACCCCATCTGGCCTTGGCTCCACCTCTCTTCTGCTCTTTTCCAGGGATGGGAGATGAAGATTTAGAAAGCCAGCCTGGTGGAAGGGTTAGCCTTTCAGACACAGCAGCCGTGTGCCTGAGAGGGCAGCCCTCCCCGGGAGGGGGGGGGGAAGGCTCATCCCATGCGAGCTCACCCTTCCCGGAGCCTGCTGTGCTACAACCCCAGTGGGGGAACAGGAGGTGGAGTGACTCATACCTAGAAACGAAACTGCTGTTGGACAGATTGCTTAATATGGCTAGCTTTAATACCTGGACTGAAGAAGATGACTCACATTTTAAAAGTGACTTGCAAAACGCACCCCTCCGTATTGCTTTTGCAGCCCTTCGCTTCCCCCTTTGCTCTCTTCCCTCCAGCCCGTCAGATTCCTCTTCAATATTTCTTTCTACTCTGCAGGTCTTTCAAACCCAGCCAAGGTCACAATTTCCCCTTCCCTCACAGAACCATGGCCTGTTTAGTTGCCAGAGCCCCTGGGCGTCCCATGCCTCCCCCACCTTGCTGCTCAGCCAAATCACAGCAGCAGCAGCCCTGCCACGATACCACTTCTTCAGACTCCACACTGGACGCTAGCTGGGCAGGAGCAAAACCCATTCGCCAATCCCAGCCCTGCTGCCCCACCACACAAAAATCGGAGATATTGCTAGAGTGGGTGCTCTAAGAGAAGGGGGGAGAAGGAAACCAGGGCTGAACCTTAAGCCTTGCATTGCAGCTTCCCGGCAGGCATTTTAGAGATTGACCCCAAGAGTCCCTGCAGCTGAGGCCAGGCCAGCCAGAGGCAGCAGCCCCAGCCCCTCTGACTGGAGTGGTGGGGAAGGGACTTTGTCTGTCAGGAGACGGTCCCATCACATTTATCTGCTCAAGAAGAACACAAGAGAAGCAGGAGCAGCTTCTTGAACTCACCAGCGGCCTGGAGGAGCAAGGCAAAGATGAAGAGGCCGATGGGAGAGCAGGCGTCCATCCTCCTGACCCTGTGGAATGACCTACAAGCTCTGCAGAAGAAAGTCCACCTCTCCTCTCCTGTGACCAGCTGTTGAGTAGCCACAGAAAGAGCCCAGCTTCCCCTTCGTGAGCTCTTATAGTCCAGCGCCAAGTCCAGTGGACCTCCCAGAGGGGGGCCCGGATGTCATGTGTCTAGCCAGCATTTGTGGAGCAAGCCCAGGCACCGTACGGGTGAGAACCAGCCCAGGAAACCACCCCAAGTGCATTGCATTGCATTGCAGTGCCAGACCACGGTGCTGGAGATAAGCATCTGGCAGCAGCTGGCTCCTGGCCACCCCTTCTGTTCGATAGTAAACCAAAAATGGGCACCATGGAGTGTACACAACCGGAAAAAACAAAAACCTACCGTGGAAGTAATCGATCCACCTTATCTTTCTTAAAGTGCACCGTGCAGTAGTATTATAAATTAATTTAATTCAATTTTAGAATATGGAATTAATGTTGAGAATCTGATAACAAGACTATGACCTGTATAAAGTGCCAGGTGCAAGATAAATACAACAACAAATAAGTTCACATCCAAGATTCACAGTTCCATTATACCAATAACAGTAAAGACCATCAACAGATGTTTTTCTTTTTCAGTCAAACAATATAGTCTGGGGACTTGGAGTCACAGGTGAGTTTTCCAATTAATTGTAATTGTCTTCCTTGTTCTTTTCTAGATGAAGATCCAGCCAAGGGGAAGTGACTGGCACAGAATCTGGGTTCCTACTATGGGTCGGGAGAAGTGAGAATACTCTTTTGAATAGTCGGAGCTGGAAACAACTGCTGGTAGAACGCTCTTGAAGAAGCTGTCCCGAAACAGGAGAATTGCGAGCTCCCTGTTGAGTGGGTCTAGACAGCTGCGGATTCTCCTCCTTGTGAGGCTTGTGGATCCTCAGTGGATCCTCCCGCCCAGGAGATGGCTTGTTGTATTTATCTTGCTAATCTGAGCACCTGACACTTTATGTAGGTCATAGTGTTGAAATCAGATTCTCAACATTAATTCCATATTCTAAAATTGAATTAAATGAATTTATAATACTACTGCATGGTGCACTTTAAGGACGGTTAGGCTGATCAATTACCCCTTCTGTTCAAGGCAGCCCACAGGCCACGGTGTGTTGTGCCATGCGCCACCTGGGTGCAGTGAGGCCTCAGTGCCAAGAGAATTTGTGAACACCGATAACGGTGAAGGGCAAGAGATACAGGAGATACAGGACAGGCAAAAGGAAATACTTCTTTACGACTTACCTTAGGAAGGCCCTGGCATGGAAAAGGGTCCCAGATCCAAACTCCGGCCTCTCCAGGCAAGGACCTCAGGGAGCCGGGCAGGGGAAAGATTTTTCTCTCTCTCAGACCCTGAAGAGCACCTGCCAGAGAAGACAGTTGTAACCAGCGGGTCTCTGTTGTCTCACTTCGTATCACTCCATTGTGAACGTCCTGACCCGAAAGAAGCAGATTATAAACCACATCCACCTACAGATACTATTTTGGGGCAGCGGGAAGACATTCAAAACAGAGTTAGATTAGACAGGCATACTGGCTTCAACTTCAGTCTCACCACATGCGAGGATGAAAATAAAGCTCACGGTCTGAAAACTAAGCTCCATGAAGAGCTTAACTCTTCCCAGAGGAATCCACCAGCATTAAAATGCTCAACTTTGATCAGATCATGCCCAACCTTGCAATTGTCCTTAAAAATATGAGCATGCAAATGATGGCGTGGCTCTGGCCCAAGCTACTGTCTGGACACGCAATCGCTTTTTAAGGCTCTCTGAAAGCCAAGGGCGTCACTGGAACCAGCCCTCTCGGCCCCTCGTGGTTTGCCCAGCACCACAAATGCGAACGGCACCAGCATTGCGCGGAACTTTTCTAGAGCGCCTCTGAGTAGCTTCATGCAGAGCTTCAATGGATCTCATTTTCCAAAACTGTCGCCGGTTGGAAGTCCAAGAGTGCGTTCAAGTAATCGCCCCTCCCTGAATGGGATATGCAGGCAGCCGAGGGTGAGCATGACTCAAGGTGCAGCCACCAGGCCTGGCCTATGTTCAAACCTCCACTTTCCTGGAAAGTCAGTCCTATTGTGGGATTTGTGTCAACCTACTTAGGACTTCTTCTGCTTTGTTGTTCATTGGTTGATCTTGGGTTTTCCAGCCTAACCTACCTTACAGGGTTGTTGTGAGGATAAAACGGTGGAAGGAAACCATATTCTTGGAGGAAGTAAGAGAATCTGTAGTAATAAAAAGATCTCTCTGTCCATCCATCCTTCTAGGAATCTCAAACTTGATCAACGGCTTCAGAATGACTGTAGAAGTTGCAGTACCAGATCTGAAGGGAATCGGGTCATCCCGTCACAGATTAGCTCCAGAATCTCCCTCTGAGATTAGCAGCAGAATATAAACTTGTATTAACAGACATATTTATGGAATTTAAAAGTATAAAGACCTTACTTTTCTATGAGCAAAACTGCAAATACATCCAGCAAGAGAGCTGCAAACCGCTGCACCCGGCATTGTCTCAGCACATTTCATAAAAGAAAACAGTGTATGTCAGTGCTTGGCAGGTAGATCCCCAAGCCCTTCACAGCAAACACTCAGGTGTATTGGTTGAAGTAACTTTATTAGAGATCATTCAGGTTCAAGGTGTTCAGACAGTGGAGCTGGCAGAAGTGACGTAAATGGGACAGGTGGCATCAGTTCTAGGGAAGCTTCCCGCCTTTAGGACAGGGGCCATTGAAGTTTGGGCGCAAAAGAGCCCAGGGGAAAAGAGAGGTTTGGGCTAGATATGAACTCATCCCAGTTCTCAGGAAAGTTACATCTCTAGCCAGCCGTAGCTGGCATTCAAGGACACTTGCTCGAAGCGGCTGGGAAAGCGAAAGTACATACTTGCGAGATAAGAGGCTATGCTAGCGCCAATAAAGAACTTCCCATGTTCTCAGAGGACCAAGTGGCTAACACAGAAACAGTACTGGCAATACAAAAACATTATTGGCAGACGTACAGTCAAGCATATGTGGCAACGTATTTCAGAGAACTTTTTTCAGTGTTCAACGTTTCCCAGTTAAAGTCGCTGGGAGGGGGGAACAGACCCTCCAGTGTTTTTTCAGGCTTTCAGATATTGAATCTTGTATTTAATTATTTTATGCTGCTGGGTTCCCCGTCCCCCCCCCACACATTCGTTTTACCCATTTAGTAATTTTATTGTTCTGATGGCTGTTATAAGCTGCCTTGGAAATGTTTTTACTGAGAGAGCAGGAGACAAAGGCTTTAAATAGATAAACATATTGCAAACATACAGCTATTCATTGGGTGCCTCTGAGTTTCCCTTGCAGCCCCAAAAGCAGCACCTGGGGGTGGGGCGGGGCACCGGGGAAGGGAAGGGTTAAGCCCGCCTCCCCTCCCATTGTGGCTCCAGTCCAAGCCGGGGTCCCCCCACTCAAAAGGCTCACAGGAGAGCCCTTTCAAGGGCTAAATGTTGCCTGGCTGTGAAAGCACAACAGGCGATGGTGAAATCCAGCCTCCATCTCCTCATGCCCTAAAGAACACCCGGCCTTAAGGAAAAGCAAAGTGCTCAGGGCACGGGCGGCAGAGCAGAGCTCAAAGCCCACAGCCTCTGACTTCACAGTCTCTTGCTGCTGACCAGCACTTTCTGCAGAAACCAACCTTGCCCGGGGCAGGGGGGGGCTGGCCTTGCTTGCTTGCCTCAGCACCCTCCACATGGAAGGGACGAAGGCCGGCAGCCACTCAAGTTTCTTGTGCAAGCAACCCTCAAAGGAAGCCGCACCCAATGCCCCAATTCAAAACAAGTTCATTCTCAGTCCCGGACCACCCCAACCCCACACTGTCTCTCGGTGTTGCCAACACCGGCAAGAGGAGGCATGTCCAAAGGAAACAGCTCAGGCTGCAAGGCCCTGCCTGTGCCCTTCCCGGGGTTTCTGCCTCGGGTTCAAATGGCAGCTAGCTGAGCAGGGCTGGTGGGGGAGGGGGAGAATCGCAGAGCTGACCTGGGAAGCCTCCAGTGCTTTAGGAGTGGCCGGATTTCCATATCTGTAGCCAGTGGCAAGGATAGGGTTGCCAGCCTCCAGGTGGTGGCTGGAGATCTCCCGGAATTACAGCTGATCTCCAGGTGGCAGAGACCAGTTCCCCTGGAGAAAATGGCTGCTTTGGAGGGTGGGGGTCTACGGCATTATGCCATTCTGAGGCCCATCCCCTCCCCAAAACTTGCCCTCTCCAGGCTTCACCCCCAAAGTCTCCAGGAATTTCCCAACCTGGACCTGGCAAGGATGCCATCCCAACCGCTCCACGAACCACGACCCTGCTGTGAGTCTGTCTGGGAAGAAAGGGCACTGCCCATTCCCTTGCCAGGACAGCCATCTTTGTCGAGCAGGGATGGGGGCACACACATGGCTCAGGGGCCGCCTCCGGGCCTTCGCCTGTTTCTGTAGGGGCTCTGATTGCGATGCCAGCTCTTCCGCTTTCCAACCAGTGCTGGGAACAGGAAAAGCTGTGCTGCTGAGAGCCCTCCAAAGCAAGCTGAGACCCAAATGCGCCCCCCCCCAAAGCGACACACATTTATGGACCTGTAAAATGCTCGCTTGAGGATCTTATCAGAATCACCTCTGTCTGACAGTTGTTTCATGACTATTTGTGCCTGTCTGACAAAATATGATTGCAGACTGCAATTCCTTCTAAGTCTCAGGAGCTGAGAATATGGCAAATTATTTTTCAAAGTTGTTGTCCGGTTGTTTTCAAGTTTGTCCATAAATAGATCGGCCAATTCTGGGGCGAGCTTACAACCAAAAAATGGTTGTCGAATTGAAAAACGTTCTTTTTTAAACACAGCTCTGTAATTTGATACAAAAAGGATGTTGGTGGAATTAAAATTTCTCTCCTCTCCAAAACAACTGGATCTTCCAGGAAGATATTATCTATAAGAAATATATTATATTGTTCCAAAGATATTTAGATGATGTGTTCTTGGTCTGGACAGGGCCAGAAGATCTTTCAGTTCCGTTTGGCCAGTATATTAACACCATACATGAGATGAGGTTTAACCTCAATTTCCTGGATGTTGTGGTTAGAAAAGAGGGTACTTCAATACAGACGGATGTGTATAAGAAGCCCACGGATATCACCTCCTTCCAGGCTGGCAACAGCTTTCATCCTTCTTCTCATTTGGAAAATAATTCACCATATTCCCAGCTCCTGAGATTTAGAAAGAATTGCAGTCTGCAATCAGATTTTATCAGACAGACACAAATAGTCATGAAACAACTGTCAGACAGAGGTGATTCTGATAAGATCCTCAAGCAAACATGTTTCAGGGCCATAAACACCACCAGGTCACCCCTCTTAACTTCCAAAGTCCAGAAACCAAATACTAACAGGATGGTGGTCACGTTAACTTACAACAAAACATATACTCAGGTTAGAGACATCATTCATTGTGAAACCCACTCTCTGTTTAAATTTTGCTGCCAGTTTTAAATTGCTTTTAGCGATATTTATTGTATATTGTATCGTGTTTTAATCGGGTTGTGATCTGCTCTGAGCCTGCATTGCAGGGAGAACGGACTATAAGTCCCATAAATAAATAATAAATCAATTCAGAAATATTGGTACCTTCTATCCAGTATAGCCAGATGTAGATCTCCTCCTCTCTTGGTGTACAGACGTTATAAAAATCTTCAAGACATGTTGGTTAGGAGCAGAAGCTGTGCACCCAGTTCAGCTAACATCACGGTGGGTGGCGGAGGCATTAACTCACAGCTCCTTTGGTACAACACTCCATCCCTTTTGCCCACGCTGAGCGATATTTACACTTCTGGATTGCAGAATAGGTTGTGGCTTCTCCAAACCAGCTGATTAAAAAACTCAGGCAGAGAAAGACTTTCTGGATATTCACTTACATTACAACCCCATAAACATAATGAGGAAATTGACTGGTTTTGTTTGTAACTTGTTCAGGACTTGATTTGTATGTTTGACGGGAGATTAAATAAAAATGTATTGTAAAATAGGAATGTATTGACAGCATGCCTGAAACTCAGCAAAGAGGAAAGAAGGGGAATTGTTCCACACAGCAATGGCGCCACCAAGGAGCCCCCGCCACGTACAGCTCTTGCCCCCAGAAGAAGGGAACCTGATGCATGTTAGTACCAAAATGCAGCCCCCCCCAACATGTTCTCCCACCTGCAATCTACTCCCAGAGCACCACTGAAGGGGCCGAGCCAACCCCCTTTCCAAGTGTCAGAGGGGCTTCCCCAATGAGACCATTCCACGGTGCTCTGCTTGCTCCCCTTTTCCCCTCCCAGTACAAAGGGCATCTTTTGACTCTTCCAGCCCCATGGCTGGAACAGGATGCAATTCAACAAAGACAAGTGCACAGTATTACATCTAGGCCACAAAAATGTGAAGCCCGAATACAGGATGGGGGATACACTTCTGGGTAGTAGTATATGCAAAAGAGATCTTGGGGTAAGAGTGGACCATAAACTAAATATGAGCAGTCGGTGTGATGCGGTGGCAAAAAAGGCAAACTCAGTCTTGGGTTGTATCAAAGGGGCCATAGCGTCGAAATCGCAGGAGGTCATAGTCCCTCTCTATACTGCCTTGGTCAGGCCGCACCTGGAGTATTGTGTGCAGTTCTAGAGGCCTCACTTCAAAAAGGATGTAGCCAAAATCGAGAGGGTGCAGAGGAGAGTGACGAGGATGATCAGGGGTCTGGAGACTGAGCCCTACGAGGAAAGGCTGAGGGCCTTGGGAACGTTTAGTTTGGAGAAGAGGAGGTTGAGGGGGGACATGATTGCTCTCTTTAAATATTTGAAAGGCTTTCATTTGGAGGAGGGCAAGGAGCTGTTCCAGTTGGCAGCAGAGGGTAGGACCCAGAACAATGGGCTAAAACTACATGCACAAAGGTACCAACTGGATATTAGGAAAAACCTTTTCAAGGTCAGAGTAGTTCAAAGGTGGAATCAGCTGCTTAGGGAGGTGGTGAGCTCCCCCTCACTGGCAGTTTTCAAGAAGAGGCTGGATGAATATCTGTCAGGGATGCTTTAGGCTCATCTTGCATTGGGCAGGGGGTTGGTCTAGAAGGTCAGTGATTCTGAGGAGAACTCTGCGGTAAGAGTATTGGGAATGCCTGGCATTCAGCTGCCAGGCTTTGGGCATTATTGCAGCAGATCTATGCCAGGGACGGCGCGTGGCCTGCAGCAGCCCATCTCTAAAGACTGCTTTAGAAGCATTTAGACATAAGCTGCCAACTTGAATTCTCTCTGTGCTGGTAAGTTGAGAGAGGAGCTTTGGCAGGGCTGCTCTGCCGCCACTTGGCGTGTTGCCTGGGGGGATCAGGCAGCTACAGTCAGTGCTGAACACCTTTTCACAGAGGAGGATGGGGGAGAGTCCTTGGTGCTTAGCAACAGGAGTGACAGCAGGGCATGCCCTGAGAGGGGGGGGGAACATGCAAGCAGGGAGACTCTCTCCAGCCACCTCTAAAAGCCCGGGGAGCTGTAAGAGGAGAGAGGAGGGGGGAACTGTTCGGTAGGTGGGCACTTTGCCAGGCCACAAGAAATGCCAGCCATGCGGGCTTTTATTTAGAGGTTTGGGGAGAAGCCCCACAATGTGGCTCCTCTCCAATTCCCTGCCCCCAACTGCTATTTGAGGGCCGCCCTGCCAGAAAACCACATCCTTACATGGGCAGTTTCGTGTGTTTGTGTGTTATGTGCCACCCAGCTGCTTGTGACTTATGGTGACTATGAATCAGCCACCTCCAAGACATCCTCTCACTGACAGTCTCGCTCAGATCTTGTGAAATGGAGGGTGTGGCCTCCTCTACTGACTCTGAGTTCAGCCATCTGATGTTGGGTCTTCCTCTTTTCCTACCCCCTTCAACTTTACCTAGAAATGTTTTTTTCCAGAGAATCTCGTCTTCTCATGATGTAACCAAAGTATGATGGCCTCAGTTTAGTCATTTGAGCTTCCAGGGAGAATTCAGGCTTAGGCATGCCCCAAAATGGCTGTTGGCCAGCCTATCAATTTATTTATTTTCTTCACTGGCAACCCGCTTTTCTCATGGAGCTGAGAAGTCCTGCACAGGAGCTACGCTTGCCTGCCGAACAGGTTCCCACCTCTCCCTCCCAGGGTGCTCCTGCACTTTCAACAGGCGAAAAATTGAAGAGAGGCCTGCTCCCCCCAGAAAGCAACCCTGAACTGCATACTGTGAGAAGAGGCGGGTGAAAAAGTTGCTGCTAAGGAGAACTGAAGGCTGGCCTGGGACCGAGAAAGGCCACGCCCCCGGACCGGCCACAGCTCTGAACCCAGGACGCGGTTTGGGGGGGTGATGGAGAACTGCCACCCCCAGTCCCAGGGAGAATTCCACTTTAGCCAGCCTTTCAACCCTCTGGGCTCAAACTCCGCAAGGGCAGTCAGGAGAAGTCTTGGCCACTTGCTGCGGGGAGGGGACAGAGCACAACCGTGCGGGGGGGGGGGCGCCAGGCAGTGGGGATCGTGCCAAACCCAGTTGGGAGGGGGCACACGGGGAGGCACAGCGGGCTCAGGCCCAGCCCCAAAGCAGACAAGGCGCTCCAAGAGCCGTCCCATCACAGCAAACAGGGAGGGGGGAATAACAGTTACAGGAGACCTCAATGGGGGAAGCAGTATGGGGGGGGGCCTTATCTTTTTTCCTGTGCTACTTTTCCTGCCCCACAGGTGATGTTGGGCCCCATTGGGGAAACCACAGGCACCTTACAGGCAACCTGTTTCTCCCCACACAAAGACAGGCGCTCTAGGAGGCTGCTGAAGGAGCCCTCTGCCTGTGCCAGGCTCCCAACCTAATCCGGGACTTCCGACAAGCTGCTGTTTACCCAAAGACCCCCGTGGTGATTGATCTGCGCCGGGATCTGCCGGGGTCTCCTTTGGGCTGGCTTCCTCCTCGGGCGATGGGGGGGGGGGGGCTCTCCTGCAGCCTATGGCTTCAAACAAGGCTGATGTGTTGCTCCCATTCTCAGCAGCAGTGGGGGGGGGGGCTTTGTCTGGAAGGATCCCTCACTCCATCCGGGTCCTTCTAATCTAGGGACTCCCCAGCCTTCTGAGGGTGGCAACCTAGCAAGGAACGCAGGGAGATCCTCACACATGACAGATGGGGCTGCCAGGGATTTCCAGCTGAGGCTGCATAAAAGCGAGAAACTGCACTCAACCTGCAGTCAAAGGCCAGCAGAGCAGCAGAGAACCCTGGTTACTGAGGGGGTTGGGATGAAACTGCTCCCAATTGAGCCAACCTTCATGCTGTCCAGTTCATTGAATCATAGGATCATAGGGTTCGAAGGGTCATCTAGTCCAGCCCCTTGCACAATGCAGGAAATTCACAACTACCTCCCCCGCACACAGCCACCCAGTGCCCCCTGCTCCATGCCCAGAAGATGGCAAAACACCTCCAGGATCCCTAGCCAAACTGGCCTGGGGAAAATTGCCACCTGACCCCAAAGTGGTGATCGGCCTTATCCTGGGCGTGTAAGAAGGGGCCACGAGAACTAAGCCCTGATGCAGCCCTTCCTGCCCTTTCCCTCTCATGACCTGCCCAGGTTCACAGAATCAGCATTGCTGTCTGATGGCCATCTGGCCTCTGCTTAAAAACCTCCAAAGAAGGGGAGCCCACCAGTTCAGGGCCAGGCAAGAACTGTACGCCATGCGCCGATGGACTCTCTGGTGGTTCCGCCGGGCCTTTGGCTGAGTGCCAGCGGGTGTCCTCCTTCCATCTGAGACCACCACTTCTTTTTTTTATAATTTTTTTTTTATTTTTAATTGCTAACAACAAAAACTACAAAAAAGGAAAGGGAAAAAGGGAACAGGGGGAGAGGGAAAAAACAACATATAAAAACACACACTACATCTACAAGTATTGTATTCCCTTCATAATACAGTTATTTAAAGTTAAACTTTCTAATATGCTATTAGATTGGTAGATCTTATAAAATACAAACTACAGTCAGGATCAGGTCTTCTTCTCCCCCCCCCCCCCGGGGTCTCGGTCTCAGTTCTCTCTGAACAGCTACAGTAGCTGCGCTCACTCCCTCCTCCCCACTCCCCCCTTCAGATTCTAAGTCTTCTTCTTGCTGATTAAACACAAAGTCCCTCAGCTGTACTTCCGATATTATCTTGTAGGCTTGGTCTTTATATCTGAACCAGATGCCTTCCGGAAATAACCATTTGTATTTTATTTCACGCTTCCTCAGAAGAGCTGCAAACCTTTTATATTTGAATCTTCTTTTCCGAGCTAAAAATGGAACATCCTTCAATAGCTTAACCTTCTTACCCAGAAAGTCCAAGTCGACATTGTACGAGTTATATAAGATGGTGTCCCGAGTCTTCTTGGATGAAAAATCAATAATAATCTCGCGAGGCAGCTGACGCTTCGTTGCATATTTTGAAGATGTCCGACGGACTTCCAGAATATCGCTTTTTAACTCTTCTTTAGTTGCCTTTGCGGATGACGCCAAAAGTTCCGACACCAAATCCTTTAAGTTTTCACTTTCCTCCTCCTTCACATTCTGAAGACACAATACCGTCTGAGCACGATCCACTTGTAGTCCTATCAATTGATTCTCCAAAAGCTTTACTTCTTTGTTTGTAGCTCTCATGAGTGTTGCATTTTCCCGAGCAGATTGCTCTGCCCCAGACGCTGCATCTTTAATGGTTTTCACTTCATTCTCAACTGCGCCAGCCCTTTGTCCGATTTCATTTAGCTTATCAACAAAGGGCTTCATAGCTTCAACGACCGACCGTTTAACCACCTCTTCAAGAGTTTCTCCCTTCCCCTGAAGCGTCGCCAAAACCGATTTGCTCACAGCAGGGCTCTGCTTTTTCATCGCCATCTTAGGGGGGGGAGACCACCAACTAAGTTCTGAAACTCACTGAAGGGGGAGATATCTGCACCTTCTTAGCTTCAACTCCCACCAATCCTTCGCATACGCTTGGAATAGCAGAAGGGATCCGCTTACTTACACGCTTTTCACCTTAAATCTGCTTGTTGCCGTTCTCCGTGGCCCGGCAGTACGCGATGTGCTGCGCAAGTCTGCCGGCCTCTGTAGGAGCAGACCGGCTATTTATCCCCTGGATCGACTTCAGGGGGCTCTTCCCGCAGCGCTCCGGACCCTGACCCCCTACCTGGGAGTCCTGGGGGTTAACCCTTGCAGGTCAACCACCCGGTCAGGCTGCTCGGCCGCTTCCTCCTGGACCTGCGGAGAGGAGCATCCGACATGGCCGGGAAAACGAAACCAAATCTGAGACCACCACTTCTTCTGTGGCTGCCCTCAGCCATCTGCTATGCCTGTATACGGACTCCCAATATTTGTTTAAATAGCCTGCTCCTGGACTACTTTAATGATTTTTTAAAAATTATTATTGTTTTTATGTTTTTGTGATTTTAATGTATCTTTTAATGTTAGCCGCCCTGAGCCCATCTGTGGGGAGGGCGGGGTATAAATCGAATAAAGCAAATAAATAAATAAATAAATCATGAGATGTTCTCTCCTGCCAAACTGTTTGCCACACTCCAGGCACCAAAGGGCTTCTCCCCCATGTGTGTTCTGTCACGAGGTCTCCTTTGTCAGAGAACCTCCTGTCATGCTCACAACATTCGTGGGTTTTTCTCCTCTGTGGATTCTCTGGTGTCTCGCCTGCTTCGATTTCACAGGGAAGCTTTCTCCACAATCTAGGCAGGAACGCACTTCCTGTGAGGCTGTGCTGGAAAAAGAACGCAGCAAACACTGAAGTCAGCACTTTCGGCAGGGAAAAAGGAAGAGGCCACCACTAAAGGGAAGTGACACAGGAGAGTCCAAAATAACCCCAAACCACATGGGCAATGTGGGGCTGGGGCTAAAGGGTTGGACTGGAATCTGAGGGGCCCAGGTTCAAGCCCCCACTCTGCCATGGAAACTTGGGCCAGCCACACACTCTCGGACCTCACAGGATTGTAGTGAGGTTAAAATGGAGGGAAAGGAGAAGAATGGGAGCCACTTTGGTTTCCCAGGGGGAAAGGCGGGGACTAAAGGAAGTAAATAAATACTCAAATCAGCAAATGGCCGGAAACTGGGAAGAACAGCAGGGTCTTTAGAGGGCAGGCTAAACTTTTAAACAGGCACTAGGATGCATTCATCATTCAGTCACAGACCACAGGAACAGCTGCCTCACCACAGCACTTGATATAAGAGTCTCTCTGATAAAGAAATCATTAGGTAGGCCCCAGAAACCTAATTAAAGGATTCCATGTTTGAGCTGTTAGCAGAGTTTATTGTTTAGCAGTGGAAATGTGATTATAGGTGGCTGTGAGCTCTTTCTGCTGGCTAGTGTGTGTGCAGGACAGAAAATAATAAAAACATACACTTGGTTTATATTCAGAAAAGAAATAAGAGTTCTTTATTGTAAGAACTCCATACTCTGATAGGAAAGGAGGAGCGACAGATCCTAATTACCTATCTAGTCTAAGGATGGGCATGGATGGCAGGACAAGTCCTGCATCCATGCCTGCAAGATGGTGGGAGAAGGAGAGAGATGGAGCCTGGAATAAAGCCAGGAAGAGGTGAGAGGGAGGAAGTCAGGAGGAGGAAGTCCCAAGAATAGCAATCTGCATATCAAAGGGCAGTCAGAGCAGTAAACAGTAACCAGAGTGCCCTGACCTCTCTTTCTTTCTAACTCTTTGGTTTGTCCCCCTCTGAAACCTGAGGAAAGGGACAGCCCTGAATCCTCCTCTTCCAACACTTTCTACACGAGATGTCTGGGCGCATGTTCGTCGAGTGTTCTCTCATAGCCCTCTGCCACCTCTGGCATCTCCCCTTCCAGAGCTTTTGCCCTGCCAAGGCTCAGTTAATTCAAAGTTTTAAGCAGGGAGGGCGGCATGTTAAAAGCTCTAGAATGGGAGACAGTCTGGCAAGCCAGAGGCGGCAGAGGGCTATGAGAGAATCTGTCAACTTCGGAGCGATCTCTGCCAGCTCTTAAAACTACACTTCCCAGCTAACGTTGCGCCTCCCTGCACTTGATGAATGGGCTCCCAGATGTCTCTAATGCTCAGCCAGTCCTGAGGGCTGGACAAACCTTTTCTCACATTCCTGGCATTCAAAGGGTTTCTCTCTTGTGTGGATTCTCTGGTGTGTGACGAGGCGGCCTTTGCCAATGAATGGCTTTCCACACAGGAGGCACCAGCAGAGTTTCTCCCCATCGCAACCAGTGCGCCTCTGGCCACGAACTGTTTCCCACAATGGAGACTATACGGAAGCCAAGGCGGGGACAAAACTTGTCTGTGGAAGTAGCCACAAGCCGTCAGGCACTGACTGCACACCGTGTTTTGCCTTTAAAGGCGCCTGGGTCACCCGATGGAACCTTCTGAACAGACAGAGAACAGAGACCACAATAAACCGCAAACCCAAAGCCACGCTCCGTCTCTTCCCCTTCAGGCTACCCTCGTCGAACAAATCTACAGCTAAGATGTAAAGTATGGGTTATGCATCCTGTCCAAGTACGCAGGCCTCACAGCTATAAAGAAGGGCTTGGAAGCAAATACAGATATATTAAATTGGCAGGCAGTGGATACAGTGTAAGCCAACTTCTTCATAAAAGGCATAATTAGCTTATGGAATGCTCTACCACAAGATGGCATGGTGATTTGAAAGAGCATCGCAAATTCACAGAGGACAGGCCCTTCAAAGGCATTAGCCACAGCAGGCAAGTGAAGCCTCCATATCTTGAGGCAGTGTACATCTGAGAAGTAGGGAACCAATAAAAAGTTGAAAATAGAAAATATTTTTGTAGTAAATGAAACAGAAACACACAGTCACAGCAGGACTAGCAGTATACATGAACACGGAATTAAATTTTACAACACTGAAAACACTGAATATTTCAATAGTGTATCTTCATCACATAGTTATAGGCTGTTCAGTGGAAACAACACTAGGCACTGAAGAAATACACACTTTGGTGAAAATATGCAATCTATACTTCACACAAGAATTATCATTACATGCAATTCTGAAATAGGCCCTACAGTGTGGATCCAAAAATTCACACACTGGGGTCAGGGACAGACAGGGGCATTTCTCTACAAACCTGAAGGAGGCATTAGGTTTGCAGAAAAATCTGAAGGGTGTGTGGGTATGTGGGTGTGTAAATGCCTGCGTGTTAAACAACAGCCAAAGAAGAGAGGTCAGCCAGCCAGCTTTAAGTGATTCCCCATTCATGTGCTTGAAGCCAGCTGGATGGCCTTGGGTCAGTCACAGCTCGCTCAGAGCTCTCTCAGCCCCACCCACCTCACAGGGTGATTGTGGTGGGGATAATAATAACACACTTTGTAAACCGCTCTGAGTGGGTGTTAAGTTGCCCTGAAGGGCAGCATATAAATCAAATATTATTATTATTATTATTATATAGAAGCAATGAATGCTCACTGAGATCTTGCCACCTAGCATTCAGAGACCCTGCTGTGCATGTAGGGGCTTGTTCAGCAACAGCAATAATCACACATATGTTCCTTTCATCTTTGACAACCAATTAAAAGCAGTGGACAGTAATAAACATATGGTCCTTTAATTACTAGAATGGACCAGTCATGGTCTGCTCACTTAACTTCTCCTGTCCCTGTCTAATGATTTATACAGTTTATCTCGCACCTGGATGTGACATCATTTTTTGGCTAGGTAGAATGTCGCATGATTGAAAATGTAGTAATCAGCTAACTCTAAGACCAATCATATTTTTTCATTATTGTCACGTGTGAAAGATCTTTGATTTTTCAGCAGATGCCAGCCCAGATAAGGTGTTAGGGTTCTGCTGAAAGAAATCTCAAGAAGATCTAGGTGAGAAATATGTATTTGTTAGTGCGCTTATTGAAAATGCAAGATCTGATTTTAAATCATTCTTAGATTTATCTGAGAGATGTTAGGAGTGTTCATTCTTGTTGCATGTACTTGTTCATTTACTTACAGGTTTTATTTTAATATTCTAGGATCTTGCGTCACTATTAAAAAGGTTAGTGTTTATATCAATAATGATTAAACATTAAACTCTAAGGGAAGTCTGTGTGCCTTGATGGGAAGAGTTAAAATGAGGAAAACCCATACAAATTATTTGTGCGAAGTAACAGGCTCTTCAAAGAGAGATCTCTGTTTTTTGGTCTCATTATGGAAAGGCTTTGGAGCTGTTCCGTCGGGATATAAATCTCAGCACTGGACAGTTTGGAAGCTTTAATGAGGCACAGATAAAACAATCCGTTACAGCCCGATGTCTCACCATTGTTCTGGGTCCTCAGGTGTGTGATAAGGTGAGTGTTGGCTGCACTCAGAGCAAGTGGGAGTCTTCTCTCCTGGGTGGATTCTCTGGTGCTAGACCAGTTTTGATTTACAACGGAAGCCCTTTGGATACTCGGGTACTTCCTCCGCCCTTCGGGCCTGACCAATCGCCCGTCACTTGTTGAGACAGAAAATGGCCGTGGTGAGGAGAGGAGCAGTTGCAGGCCTGGGGAGACATCAGGCAGAGCACGTAATGCCCGGGGTACTATTGCTATTAAGAGACACCAGGGCCGTTTCCCCACCTCTTAAAAATAGCGGCTCGCTCACGGATGGCTGGTGGCTTCTTTGCACCATTTCTGGCGTCACGCGGATGCAGCTGGGTGATGTCAGAAATCGTGCAAAGAAGCTGCCGGCCTTCCGTGAGTGAGCCGCTATTTTTAAGAGAAATGGCCCAAGTTAAACATTTCAAAAAATGAAGCAGAAACCCTTTGAACGCTTGTTCCGTTCTCAACAAGAGGCGTTCAAACGGAGGGGAAGCAGAAGCAGGAGCCGCTGCTGCCCTCAAGGGGAAGAACTCTCTCTTTCTCTCTCACACGCACAAAAGTAGGCCAATTCTAGACTGTACCTCATGGAGATTCCCTGAATAACCCCTTGAGAAGCACTCTGGGAAATTCATCTTGGTTGAAGGGGGAAGAATAAGAAGCCAGCACAGAAGGGGCCGGCACAGTGCTCAAAAAGCCCCCATTTCTTGTGCCTGCTCGGCTGCGCTTTAGTTTTTGTGCTTACAGTTTCAATCCTTTCTCTCCAACACCGAGGGCTAGAAACTTGGGTGTAAGTCTGCATCAGCCTCCCAGGAATGCCTCTCCTTCCCCTGTCAGCAGCACTCTCCCACCCTGGGCAGAACTGTTGCCAAGTAGGCCCCCTCCCCTGCTTTAAAGCCTGCCATGGACTGTGTTAAAGTTTCCTGCATTGCTGTTTTACTGCCACACCAAAGATTGCTTTGCACGTGTGTGTTCTGATACACGTGTCAGTTTCCTGCCTGCGTGTCAATTGCCTTGCTGTTGCAATAGACTGTGTAGTTTACTGGCTCCATGTTTGGATAACTGCACAAAGGACTCTCTTTCTGGGCAGCCCTGCCCTGACCTGTACCTGGACTTCCCAGTGTGTGCTTTGGACTGTGTTACAAGTGTGCCCCGTGCCTGCATTGCCATCTGCCACGGACTGTGCCTGTTCCCTGCTTTGGACTGTGTTTTACGTGCTGTTCCCCCTGCCTCCACGGAAGCCTGCCTCATATGGGCCCAAGCCGCTGCTAGCAGCCGGGCGCCTGCCGGGGAAACCTCCAGCGAGCCTGGCTAGGCGCTCCCTGGTCAGTTCCCGCCTGGAGCCTCCTGCGAGCCGGCCGCCGAGCTTGCCCTCGCTACCGGGCAGCCTGCTATCCAGCCCCAGCTATGCCCAGCTGGCATCCATGTTCTCAGGCAGCCAGAAGACCCTGGGAAGAAGATGGCTTTGGGAAGCCATTTCGGCGAAGCGGGCACACCACGTCCGCAGCAAGAGCACCTCGCCCCGCTCTGCATATCTTAGGAGCCACCCCGAAGAAGAACTAAGTGCCGACCATCCCAAGCACTTAGAGAATGCATCTCAAAGAAACCTCCGCATTCCAGAAGCTGATGACATCAGGACAAGCCCTGTCCGCTGGAACATCCATTCAGCCCACTCGGATTTCCCCCTCCCTCTTTTGTCCCCTCTTCCTGAGGTGTCACTTATCGCAATCTGATTACCAAAGTGGCCCATCCAAGCCATTCAGTAGCCCATTAGAACCTTTGTTTTAAACTGTGAGAACCACCAAGTACAGCACCAGCCCCAGGGTACGTTTTGGGGTATTTAAGCTGGTCTCTCAGACCACTCAGTGCTTAGGCCATTCCTATCCAGACCCCCCCCCCTTGCTGTCCGTGGCTCAGGCCATTCCCTATCCAGACCTCCTTGCTGTCCGTCTGTGGTCCCAGTGCTGGCATTGGGCCACCCTCGCTGCTGTGTCTCTGCTTCGCTCCAGGATAAGTGAGTATTCCCCCTATCATCGTTGGGAACCAGCTAATGCGAACGTCTCTGTATTTCCTACTCTGTATTTCCTAGATCTTGTGTGTTTCTTGTATGCTTGTGCAAGTTTAGGCTTACGCCACACTAAATACACGTGTTTGGAACTTATTTGTTGTCTGCCTCTTTTTCACTAGAGTGTCTGGGATCGGGACCTCCGTATACATAGGTTATGATCCGCGCTTAATTTTAAGTTACAGACTGCTATAGCTAATTCCCCATTATAATAAAGAGCAGTTCTGGTAACAGTTTACTGGTGGAGGATGCGGGCATAACCCAGTTCGTGTGAATACACGTGAGTCGACACGCGTGTCTTCGGCGAACTGACTTAGAGGAAAATTTTCCAGACCTCTGTGTAAAGAGCGCAATTTAGCTTAGGGAATTAAAAGTGTGAGTGTGTGTGGCTCTAGCGAGCATTTCTATCTTGTGGGTTGGCTTTTCCCCCATTTCCTCCTTCAGCCAGCTTTGGACTACTTGCCTTTTGTGGTGCACCGCGAGGCCCTCCAGCCGTTATAACCGGTGTACTGTGGGTGAGGACCTCTGAACTGGTGAAGTTCCTGGCCACCTTCCGGGCCGCCTAAACGCGTCTACGTGGGTGGGATCCCAGAAGTAGGCTCTAGATATATACGCATATATATACATCCTGAAGCAGCACATATAAAACTCTTTTCTGCCCTCCCCCGTCTCTCCTAAGTCCGTCCAAACCCCGTTCCTGCCAGCACTTAGGCTTCAATCCCCGCTCCGGAGGAAACGTGAAGGGATCGATAGTCAGTTCGTTTAGTTTAGCTTTGGGAATCTAAAGCCAGGTTCCTGAAGCCCCGCGGCAGCCGGCCGCACCGTGCTTGAGAGTTTTAAGGTAGACTCTTGGGCGCCTTTTCACTTGCGAGTTTTAAGTCAGACTCGTGGGCGCACCCTGCTTGGGAGTTGTTAGAACTCTTGAGCGCACCTCGCTTGGGAGTACAGTAAGCTTTACTCCTGGGCACTTTTGCTTGGGGACTTGCAGAGGCAGTCCTTGAGCGCGTTAGTCTTTTGGTCTTGGCTTGGAGACAGTTTAACTGTTTGTCTCTGAGCACGAGGCCTGGGGACACTTTGAGTTTAGTTCTTGGGCAGAGAGCTTGAGAGCATTTTGGCTTCTAAGCAGAGGCTTGGGAGCACTTGCAGCTTCTGAGCAGAGGCTTGGGAGCATTTCTGGTTGCCTGAGCAGAGGCTTGGGAGACCCCCTTAGTAGCAGTTCCTGAGCAGAGGCTTGGGGACACTTTTTGGTTTCCGAGCATAGGCTTGGGAGACCCCTGAGCTTTGGCTTCTAGGCAGAGGCTTGGGAGCACTGAGCGTTTTTGGTTCTTGGGCTTAGAGAAGCTTGGGAGCACCTTCTGAGCCAGTAAACTTTTCCTGGTCCCGTGGCTTGTAGGCAAGCTTGAAACGGGAATAGGAATTTTTCCTTCTCCCCCGGTGGAGAAGAACAGAGTGTAGGACCCTTAGAATACCCTTGTGAACCTAAAAGTAGGACCTTAAAACCCCCTGGTAAAAACCCTTGAGGACCTGAGGGAAGGATAAACCTCCCAAAAGGAACATAGAAAGGAAGAAGTTGTTAAAACCCTTGAGCAGCTTTGATCACCCCACCCCTGGTGTCGCTGATCCACTCTTTAACCTCCCCGAGATCAGCCTTAAACGAAAGTAAAATGTACCGGGCAAACCCCACCGTGCCCCGCCTGGAGAAGTGGCTAGTTAAGAAGGGAGATTGCCCTTGGGAAGCCGGTTCCTCCAAGGGACCCGACCCACTCCAGATAGTTAGAAGCGCCTTCCAAGATTTTTGTGACAAGGAGAAACCTAGGTCAAGTAAGAAAGATAGATATGGAGCCTGGGCACTTTTCACCGCCCTGCAGGACAGCGTGTCCCTAATTAGTAAGCTGCACTCAGCACAGGAGGAGCTAGAGGAGAGGTCAGAACGAGAGCAGGACGCCTTGCGTCTAGAAATCCAGACCCTCAAGACTAAGCTAACCGAACAGGAGAGAGACCATGAGGAAAAGGCAGTTGAGTGGCGTGCTGAACGCGTCAATTTCATATTAGAAAAACAAGGATTAACTACCGCCCTCCAGGACGCCCAGCACAAGGCTGAAGCGGCCACCGCTCGTGCCGACATGGCTGAGCATGCAGTAATCGAGGGACAGGAAAGAATCGCTAAGCTAACCCATGCCGCCCAGTTCATGGCAGAGCATAACCACTCCAAGGTAACCTCCGCTGACCACTCCGCTTGTAAGAGGGAGCTAGAGGCCCTAAAGCAGCACCTGGGGATGCAGCAGGCCGTAATTTCCGCCGTGCACCCCTCAGCCCTCTTGGCCCTCCCAGAAGATAGTAAGCATAGCTGGGCATCTCAGTCGCCCCAGCCCGAGGAAGCCCCACAGCCCCTCCATCCGATAGCTACTAAAGAGATAGTATCCATGGACGAGGATGGCAAGAAGACAGACCGGGTCGTTAAGGAAACCCGCAATTGGAGGCCCGATGAGCTCCAAGCCATAGCGGACAGAATGGGACCCCTGAACCGAGACTCAGCTATACAATGGTTCGCACACGTGACCATGTCCCAGCCCTCAGCCAGTGGCTCCGATGTGGCTCAGCTGGCCCGCCATTGTGCCAGCCCCGAAATAGTCACCTCTCTCAACGCATATATTTCTAACCGGAGAATAGCCACTCGCAGTCAGTATGGTGCCATGAAGGAGTTGTGCGCCTTCCTCTGGCCCACCAAGAGCTTGAAAGCCTTATACATAGCAGAGTCTCAAAAACCCGGAGAGGACCCAGAGGCGTATT